>NC_091641.1:30839622-32089622 GCF_027580195.1 Bos mutus
AGTCTTATGGACTCTGTGGGAGAGGGAGAGGGTGGGGAGATTTGGGAGAATGGCATTGAAACATGTATAATATCATATATGAAACGAGTCGCCAGTCCAGGTTCCATGCACGATACTGGATGCTTGGGGCTGGTGCACTGGGACGACCCAGAGGAAGGGTATGGGGAGGGTTCAGGATGGGGAACACAGGTATACCTGTGGCGGATTCATTTCGATATTTGGCAAAACTAATACAATATTGTAAAGTTTAAAAATAAAATAAAATAAAATAAAAAATCTAAACCAGGAAAAAAAAAAAAAAAAGAATGAGCACAGAAACAAAAGAAACACAAGACGTGCACTCCAAAAACTACAAAACATTGTTGAGAGACACCAAAGAAGACCTAAATAAATGAAAAACAGCCCATGTTCATAAAAAGGAAGGCTTACTATTATAACGATGATGAGTCCTGACATTGATCTATGGATCCAACAAAATTTCTTACGAAAATTCCAGTTGCTTTTTTTTTTTTTTTTACAGAATTGACAAGCTTACCCTACAATTCATATGGAGGGACTTCCCTGGTGGTCCAGAGGCTAAGACTCCGTGCTCCCACTGCAGGGAGCCCAAGTTTGATCCCTGTCTGAGACCTAGATCCCACGTGCTGCAGCTGAAGACCCCATGCGCCACAACTAAGACTTGGCACGGCCCCATAAGTAAATAAATAATTCACATAGACGGTGAGGGACCCAGAAGGGCCAAACTCTCTTGAACAAGAAGAGCAAAGCTGGAGGATTGACTTCTCCATTCCAAAACTTAACACAAAAGCTACAGTAATGAAGGCAGAATGGTACTGCCACGAGGACAGGTATTTAGATCAATGGGGAAAAGCTGAAAGTCCAGAAATGAACTCTCACATTTCCAGTCAATTGATTTTCCACAAGGATGACCAGACAACGGCATGGGGGAATGGGCTATCTTTTCAGCAAATGGTACTAGGACAGCTGGATACCCACAGCACAGAATGAAATTTGTTGCTGTTCTTCAGTTGCTCAGTTGTGTCCGACTCTTGGCCACCCCATGAACTGCAGCACACCAGGCTATCCTGTTCATCATCTCCCAGAGCTTGCTCAAACTCATATCCATTGAGTGGGTGATGCTATCTTGCCGTCTCATCCTCTGCCACCCCCTTCTCCTGTTGCTTTCATCTTTCCCAGCATCAGGGTCTTTTCCAATGAGTCAGCTCTTCTCATCAGGTGGCCAGGGTATTGGTGCTTCCGCATCAGTCCTTTCAATGAATATTCAGGGTTGATTTCCTTTAGGATTGACTGGTTTGATCTCCTTGCAATTTTTTAATTTCATGGCTGCAGTCATCATCCACAGTGATTTTGGCGCCCAAGAAAATAAATTAAATATGTTTAAATTTTAAATAAATTAAAAGACACTTGCTCCCTGGAAGAAAAACTAATACAAATCTAGAAAGCATATTAAAAAGCAGAGATGTTACTTTCCTGACAAAGGTCTGTATAGTCAAAGCTATGGCTTTTCTAGCAGTCGTGTATGGATGTGAGAGTTGGACCATAGAGAAGGCTGAGCAGCGAAGAATTGATGCTTTTGAACTGTGGTGTTGGAGAAGACTCTTGAGAGTCCCTTGGACTGCAAGGAGATCCAACCAGTCCATTCTAAAGGAAATCAGTCCTGAACATTCATTGGAAGGACTGATGCCGAAGCTGAAACTCCAATACTTTGGCCATCTGATGCGAAGAACTGACTCACTGGAAAAGATGGGATGCTGGGAAAAGGCAGAAGGCAGGAGAAGATGGAGACAAGAGAGAATGAGATGCCATTCAACCAGGATGGCATCACTGACTCAAAGGACATGAGTTTGTGCAAGTTCCAGGAGATAGTGAAGGACAGGGTAGCCTGGTGTGCTGCAGTCCATGGGGCTGCAAAGAGTCAGACACAACTGACCGACTGAACAACAACAAAGAAAACAGTCTGTCACTGTTTCCATTGTTTCCCATCTGAAATTAGACCATTTCTTTAAACCACATAAATTATCTCCAAATGAATCACAAAATTAAATGTAAGCACTAAAACTATAAAACCGCTAGAAGAAATCGGGAATAAAGCTTTGTGTGGTTAGGCAAAGCTTTCTTATATACATCAAAAAGCATATGGAACAAAAGAAAGAATAAGCATATTGGATTTCGTCATAATTAAGAACTTGTTTTCTGGAAAGGACATCATCAAGAAAGTGAAAAGGCGACTCTGAATGAAAGAAGATATTTGTAAATCATCTATCTGATAAGGGATTTATATCTAAAACACATAAAGATCTACTGCAACTTAACAATAAAAAGACAACCCAACTTTAAAATGCTAAGCATCTGAATAGGTATTTCTCCAAAGAAGAGATACAAAGATAAGGACATGAAAAAAAATGCTCATTATCATTAGTCATCAGGGAAACACAAATTAAACCACAATGTGATATCACTTCATACCCATCATGGTGTATTTAAAAAAAAAAAACAAATAATGGTAAGTGTTGGTAAGACTGGAGAAATCAGATCCCTGATACACTGCTGATGCGAATATAGAATGGTGCATCACTTTGGAAAACAAACGGTTCTTCAAGGTGTGAAATACAGAATCACCATCTGATCTAGCAATTCCACTCCTGGGTGGAATGAAATGAAACAAGAATATGAAACGAAAGAGAAAGGAAAATATATGCCCAGCTCAGCTTTGTCCATAGTAGAATTATTCATCATAGCCAGAAAGTGGAAAGCCAAGTATCTATCAACCATTGCATTGATACACAGGATGTGGTATATCTACATAATGGAACAGTATTTGGCAGGAAAAAGGAATGAGGTAGGACTTCCCTGTTGGTCCAGCAGTTAAGAATCCGCCTTAAAATTCAGGAGATGCGGGTCGGGGAACTAAGATCCCACCTGCCCCACAGCAACCAAGCCCTCAAGCCACAACTAAACAGCCTGCCTGCTGCAACCACTGAAGCCTGCTCACCGCAGTGAAAGACCCTGCATGATGCAATGAGGATCCCGTGGCTGCAACTGAGACCCAACACAGCCAAATAAATGAAATGAATAAATACATTAAAAAAAAAGAATGCAGTGCAGATACATAACACAGATGAACCCTGAAAACATTCTTCTGTGAAGTCACAAAAGACTATATAGCATATGACTCCATTTATATGATAATATTTCCAGAACAGGCAAACCTGTAGACAAAAGAAGAAGATTAAAGCTATCCTAAAAAACGAATGAGCACATCATCCAGACAGACTAATGAAATTTAATTTCAGAATTTTTGCTGGAACTGCTGGAAAAGAAGCTCTTTCTTCTGGGATTGCTGTCAGGATGACAGACGGCTAAAAACTGCCAGCAGGTCTGTCTTGGACAACACCTGTCAAGGAAGAAGCCAGCACAGAGAAAGCAAGGGAGAGAGGGAAGGAGGGAGAGAGAGAGACCAGTTCTGATGGTTCTGAGCCCTGGACCAGCGATGTCTGAAGTTGTGATCCATTCCTGCTCTCTCCAACCACATAAACCAAATTCCTCTTGTGCCTTTTCCAATCTGGGAGGGTCTCTGCTTACTTCCTCACTGCACCTGTGGTTCTTCCTGGGCACCCTGCACTCACTGCTCCGGTCACTCCTTCCCTGGGTTTCTCATGCTGGAGCCCCAACCTGTCCCCAAACCCCCCAACTCTCTCAGGGCCCAGGCCTATCCAAAAATTCTCTGCCTTCTGCACGCAGCAGCCCCCGTCAACCTCATAGCGCCTCTTTTTAGCCAAAGACGCTTTCCCCACCTGCACTGCACCTGCAGCAGGGCTCTATAACTCAGCTGCTTAAAAATAAACATGAGCTGTACTATTTCCAACAAGTTTTCCCACCCTATTAATTATTTAGCCGCACCTGCTTGTACAAAAAAGGAACTTGGTTGGGAAGGGATGGGGGAAGAGCCTGGAAAGAGTGAGGCTGCTGAAAACAGCAGAGGAGCAGGGTGGCCCTCCACCAGGACTGGGAGAAACGGGGCTGGCAGAGAGAGAGAGACCCTGGGGACGTGAGGGGGACACTGGCAAGGCTCTCTGTGAGGCCTTGGGGGAAGTCCTGCCATCCCCTTGTCAGAACTATGCTTTGAAATTCATGAACCAAGATACACAGAATTCAAAAGAGAAGCACATACATTTTAAGCACAGCTGTCACATTTGGGATAAGCAGTGCAGGCGTCTCTGTTGTTTAGTTGCTAAGTCACGTGGGACTCTTTGCAACTCCATGGACTGTGGTCCGCCAGGCTCCTCTGTCCATGGATTCTCCAGGCAAGAATACTGGAGTGGGCTGCCATTTCCCTCTCCAGGGGATCTTCCAGACCCAGGGATTGAACCCTCGGCTCCTGCATTGGAAGATGGATTCTTTACCACTGAGCCACCTGGGAAATCCAGGTGTTTCTTTGCTGGGGCATAAATAACAAGACGGAGTGGCAGGTCTGATCACTACCTTTAAAGTGGTGATGCGCTTTAGGACAGAGAGCCATCTGCAACAACTGTCATGTGACTGGATAATACACTTGATTTCTACTGGGGACAAAGTCACAGATGATACAACTACTGTTATGGTTTGTAGCCTAACTTTATGTGTCAGTGAAAATAAAGCTGTGATCCTTGTTCATTGATGGCCTGGATTTTATCCTCAGACCTCAGGGTAAAAACTCCTGGGCTAGATCAGGGCAAACCCCGGAGCAGTGTCTGAGCCAGAGTCCCCGTTGGTACAGTGGGCTGGGGATGGTGCCCTGCCCACCATGGGGAGGGGTGGGGAGTGAGGAGGTGGCGGAATGATGTTAAGAGATTGTGGCCAGACAACCCAGGAGATGGCTGAGCACCGGCCACCACCAGCAGCTTCCGAGCTCTCACTGTGGGCCAAGCGTGTTCTGGTTACCTGCTCTTAATCCTTGTAGCAACCTTGAGAAGAAGATGCCAATGTTTGAGGATACCAAGGCACAGCAAGGTGATGGGCTGGTTTACACTGTTATCAGGGTTCAGACTCAAGTTCAAACTCAGGGGACCCCAGAGCCACGCTCTCCTCCACCGCCTCTTACACCCACCAGCCCCAGAGACCTAAGGGAGATAAACACCCAGAGGCTGAAGACAGACTTGATTTAGAATTTGAGGCCTTGGTTCCAAACCTTGCACGTCGATAAGGAACACATTTTCAGCCTGGGTCAGGCAGTCCTGAGCCTGGAGACAACACAGACACTAAACAGTAAGTAGGTGACATGTATTTATGATTTATGAAACATATCGATGGAATGTATTTAAATGCACCTTTATATTACTGGCATATAGTATTCTCACGCTGATATGTTGTGCAGCAGTTCAGTTTTTAAGAAATTTTCCTGGATCTATGCATCATTTATTTTCACAAATATTTTCCAGTGTGGTAGAATAAAAAATGATTGTAATCTTAAATTAAAACTGTAAAAATTGCTTATATAATATTCTGAAAGCTACTAGTTTGGAAAAGTAAGATTAGTATGGCTGCTGTCGTCTCTTGTTCACTGTTTTATTTTATTTTTTTAATGACAAATAATGTCTTCATTTCTGACCCTAAGTTTTAACCAGGAACTAGGAGCTTTCCATCCCAAAGAGAGGAAATGCCGCATGAGCCGAGAGGAGAAGAGCCTCTGACCCAGGACCTGGTGCAGAGTTGCCTGCAGGCCTGCGTTTGCCGCTGCCTCTGCCTGGAGCAGGCTTTCTGGGTTCTGGCTAACTGCTACACAACTCCTGTATTTCAGTTTAAATGTGGGTGCCTGGACCCCTTGACTAGATGAGACCCTCTTCATTATAGCTCTCTGTGCTGTTCCTACGTAAGAGCTCATAAAAGTACTTGAAAGTACCTTTATAGGTTTGCTTGTTAATGTCTGTCTGCTGATCTACAAGTGCCCCCAGAGCAGGGACCACATCTTTCTTTCCCTATTGACTTAAAACACAACTGCTAAAAAACAAAACAAAACACAACACAACTGCTTAATGAATACAAAGGGTAATCATATGGGAAGAAGAAAAAGCAATGAGGACTGAGCCAGCCTGTTTCCAGGGAACTTCCTGTTTCAACCTAGGAGGTCGAGACTGGACATGGACACATCCCGATGTACTGATTTAACATGGTTACTCTGACCACCAACAGGTATGACTCAGAGTCTGACCACCTGAGATCTCAAGCAGCAATTTAGCCCCTAGAGGGGAACAAGGAGGAGTGAGGAAGAGCCCTGCTGGAAGGATCCAGGTCAGACAGTGAACAACAAAAGCCTTGGACACTGCTTCTCAAACTCACCTGGCAAGCCTCTTAAAACACAAAGATTCTGATTCAACTGGAACCTGGGGGGGGAGGGGGGATGGAGCTGAGTTTCCACATTTCTAACAGGCGATCAGGTGAGGTGACACTGATGGTGCAAGAAACACACTTTAAGTGGTGAGATCTTTAGAAAGGATAGGACACAATCTGAAATCATCCTTTGAGGTCCTATTTGATATCATTAATCTTAAACTGGATTTTGGCTGGAGACCATGGCCCAGAAGCACAAGGTTGAGAGTAAGGGAGCCTGCTGAGACCATAAGGAGAAGTGGACTCACCAGATGTTCCAGTCCCGGCTCTCTGAACACCTCATCATGTGACCTCGAGCAACCTGTTTCCTCTTCCTCGGCCTTTGGCCAGTGGCTCCCATCTCTGATCTGCAGACCAGCTGTGTCAACACTTTCCAAGCATTTAAAAAATAGATTTTCGGGCTTCACCCTTACAGATTCTAATTCAGTAGGTCTGAGGTGTGGTCTGAGTATCTGAATGTGTTTAAACCTAATGACTCAGATATACATCCAGAGTGGGAAACCATCAGGTAACTGACAACAGTGGTGGAACTCTCCATGGTGCTGACCAGCATCAGGCAATGTGGACTAAACGTAGACCCCTGGGAGGTAATGAGGCTTCCTGGGGGTGCAGTGGTAAACAAAACACCTGCCAATGCAGGAGACAAAAGAGACTTGGGTCCAACCCCTAGGTTGGGGAGATCCCCTGGAGGAAGAAACGGCAACTCACTCCAGAGTTCTTTCTTGGAAAATCCCATGAACAGAGGAATCTGGAGGACTACAGTCCATGGAGTTGCAAAGAGTCAGACACGACTGAGCACACATGCATGGGAGGCAGTAACTTCCCACCCTGTTTGAGAATCTGAAACAACGCAGCCATCTTTTGTCCTGTCCCATTACCAGTATCACTGGCACACCATCAGCCAGCTGGAGCACAGCAGTGATGCCTAATCTAAGGAAGAGGGAAAACAGTAATGCCCCGTTATTTACAAAAATCAATGCACTCGAGGTGTCTGCGACAGCCCCCAAAGCAATGCTGAGGGACATGATTTACAGCTCTCCAGATCTGTCTGAGCACTGAGAGGAAGTCTCCAGATAGCAAAACCGTCCCTTATTTGATGCTCTGATTTGAAGAACGCCTGTGTGAAACTCCAGTCTGCACTTTCTGCGGGGATTCCCCACTGTAAGAGGAGGAATGAGGGCAAGGGGAGAGGATAAAAGCCGGAAATGAGGATTAAGCAGGATGCCAGGGTGGCCCGGCTGGCTCATTTTTCTAGCTTTCCCAAAGATGTATGCACCTGTCCAAAACGAATTACAGATCCATTATCCATACACGGAGCCGCTTCAAACATCAAGCAGCAGAAGGTCAAGTCCAAATGATAGTCCACTGCTAGCTGAAAACCTACTACCTCTCTATTTTTACTCTAGTCTTTCAAAGGGAGCTGGGTAATTTTACTTTGGTAGGCAGCACTGTGCAAAAAAAAAAAAAATTGTTTTTTTACTTTGCAGGCTGAAGAAATTCCATACTGCTCAGTTCATAACTTAATACCTCCTCTGACCTGGGTAACCTTTCCCAGGACAGTTTTCAAGGACAGTTCTAGCATTAAATCTGTTGACCTAGCGTGTTATTCAGAGATCAGAAACTATCTATATGTTTGTTTCAGCAGACGTCATCTGCCCTCCCTCCTCACGTCCTCCTCTTCCCAAATTGTAAGCTCTGTGCAAGCAGGACCCTTACCTATTTAGCCTCAGTGGCTGGCACATAGTAAGTGCTCAAGAAAGATTTGTTGACTGAATGAGTGAGTGAATGCATGATGCTCCTCTGGAGAAGTCTGTACACCTCTGGGCATTTCTCTGGGCCAGTCTCTCCTGCTGTTCATCCTCCACACGGCTTCCCAAGAAGCTGGAGGGGTGGAGCTGCTCCAGGAACTCTGGCTTCCAAAGTGCCATCTCCTTTGCCTGGAATTCCCCATCTCACTCAACAGCTGGACCCTGCTCATCCTTCAGGGCTCACCTCTGTTCTGAAGCTTGTCTGATCTCTCTCTGTTCCTTCTGCCCCAGGCTGGTCCCCCTGCTGTTTCGCCTACACACTCCCCAAACCCTTCTTTCCTGGTGACAGTGCTATAATCTTCCCCTGGGGAAAAATCAACCTTTTCCCACTCTCAGATCACAGGGCTGGGATGGGATTAATTCCACCCTTTGACTCCAGACTGAGCACACGACCTGGCCAATCACAGTCATTACTATTGACCCTGGAATAGGCACAGGACTCAAACTGGGCCAATGAGTGTCAGTGCCAAGACCAGAACACTGAAAGGAGATTGGCTCTTTCTGCCTGAGCTGCCAAGGGGATACAGAGAAAGCCTGGAGCTGTGTGATCTTTGCCACAAGAGGGGAGGCTGACTGCAAATGCAGCCAACTCAGAAAAAAAGCAGGTGGAGAGAGAAACAGATAAGTAGACAGATAAGAAGCAAGAGAGTGAGTGAGCAAAAGAGAAGATGATTGGCCAAAATATTGGCCTCTGATGATGTCACTGAATTCCTGAATCTAGCCATTCCTGAAGTCAGCTCTTGACTTCTGTGCTACACAAGCCAACAAATCCTCTTTTTAAATTAAAAATAGCTTAATTTGGGTTTTTGTCACTTGCAGTGAAAAGCATCTTAGATGATATATCCTCCCCTCTGCAGAAACCCTGACTGAACCTCCTCCATAGTACTTCCTGGGGGTGGGGGTGATCTCCCAATTGCCCTTCTAACCTGTAAACTCCCTGAGGGCAAGAAACCCATCTCATTCACCTCAGAAGTGTTAAGACTTGATGTACCATAGATATATAACAGAGATTGTGAAATGAAAGGGTGAAGGACAGTTTATCTGGAAATTATTGAAGCTTTCCATCGATCTGTTTTGCTTTAAGGGCCTTTCTGACAAGAACTCATAGACTTCTCAGGATCTTGACTGTCTTCAGTCTGCTCTACTCCCCTGAGTGCTAGTTTTTCAGATCTTCAAAGTCAGACATTCTGGAGATAACAGGAAGGAGCAGATCCAAGCTGCTGAGAAAGCACATGGCCCAGGGTTCTAACATAACTGTGCTTCTTGCTCACTGGGACTTCATCCAAGGCTGGAGCCGTCCCTGGACCTCCACACTGTCCAGCTGAGGGGCTGGAGCACTGGGACAAAACGGATCCAACACACGCCTGAACCTGTTAATTTTTCAGGCTTCTGGACCCGTGTGGAGGCTTTCCCCTGATTGAACGCCCTTCCCTCTTTTCTCTACTTAATTCTTCAAAGCTTACTTGAAAAGCTATCCCCTCCAAAAAGTCTGCCCTGAACTCCCAGAGAGGATAAGTTCAAAAGCCTTCGGGGACAGGCAGTGAGAGAAGCACAGCAGCCTGGGCAGCGCCCGCCCCATCGAAGGACCAGCCTCAGCTCCTGCCAACCGCTGCCACCAGAAAATCCAAGATAAAGACCGGCCTCTTACAGCTGGGCAGCCTGTGTGCTCTGATCTGCAGACACGGGTTTACTATTATGGTTGTCACTGTGAACCTCATCGCCACCATCAAATACAAACTGTGTCTCAGGTGGACTGTGCCCAGGGGGCCATCAGTTGACAACTTCCGTGCTGGGGCTCTGTCCAGGGCACGGGATGGGACCCTGACACTACAGGATACCATCACCTACGTGTGCTCATCTCTCCTACAAGGCTCCGTCTCTGCAGGTTGGACCCCACATCTCCAGGTCTGCTCATGACCCTCTCAGTCCTCTGGACAAACCAGACCTCACTGGCACCAGGAGATGTTCTGCCCATGACCTGGCATGTGTCTCTCTGCTCACCCCATCAAGCCATCCTCTGCACAGCAGTGATGAGCCCACAATAAAAATGAGACCACTGTAATTCCTCTGCTTGAAGTCCTTGAATGGCTTCCCCATCCCTGACATACACAGACACACTCCTCCACACATAAACCATGTTTAAACAAATCACTATAGTTATCAAATGTATGAACGCTGCGTGCGTGTGTGCTCAGTTCTGTCTGACTCTTTGCAACCCCAAGGACTGTAGCCCGCCAGGCTCCTCTGTCCATGGTATTCTCCAGGCAAGAATACTGGAGTGGGTTGCCATTTCCTCCTCCAGAGGATCTTTCCAACCCAGGGATCGAACCTGCCTCCTAAGTCTCCTGAACTGCAAGGTGGATTCTTTACCACTGAGCCATGGGGGAAGCCCCACAGTTATGAAATGGATGAATGCTACAAAGGAAAAAGAAAAAAAAACATTGGGCTGTAAAAGCCCCTAATGCAGAGAGAGCACTTATTCTGGGGGGCTGGAAAAGGGTTTCCTGAGGAGGTAGAATTTAAGCTGAGACCTGACAGATGAGAAAGATGAGTCACAGGAAGGGTGAGGGATGGAGTGTTCTAGAAGGAACTGTATATGCAAAGGCCCTAAGGCATAGAAGAGCTTGAGGGTTCAAGACCTAAGAGGGAGACACGGACAGTGGCCTGAGGTGGGGCAGGGATAATGGGTCCTCAGCCACCTGAACACTGAGAGGATTAGGCGACAGAGTGCAGGCAAGCCCTTGGCACCAGGCTGGGATGGAGTTAGCGCTCAATGAACAGCTGCTATTCTTAGTAAGATGGCAGTGCTGATGTGAAAAAGGGCTTGTTTATCTCCTGCTGCTAGGAACAGTGCTGCCCAGGTCAGGAGGGAGAGCTAAAAGCCAGCATCAAAGCCTCCTTTATGATACAAAATAGTTCCCTTCTCACGGGCTTATGAGGATCAGGCACTTGATGCAAAAAAAGCTTCTACACTCATTACAAAAAGTACCTTGCTTTCCCTGGGAAGGCAGAAGAGTTGAGAAAGTAATGATGAGAAAGTTCCAAGGAGGCAGTTAAGCTTGGTGGTAGAGAAGACTGGCTCTCCAAAGAAGCAGAGAAATTGTGTTCAACACTTCTTGGACACAGAAGGCTTTCTGAACTGCATCTTGAGCAGAGGAGCCATCGAGGGGTGAACCCCGAGTGCACATTACAAAATGCAACCCGGGGCCTCAAGTTCCTTTGTGCCAATAACCACTGACCAGCCCCCAGTGATGGCGAACCTCATGCCAGTGTCTTGGCATGTAGAGTCTGATGAGAAGTCAGTGCTCTTCTGGAAAACGGGACCAGTGAGGAAAGCAGACATGGAAAGGCGTGTGCACTAAAGCATTCTGGAGGCTGTGGAGGAAACAGGCGCCGAGCGCGTGGAAGCACAGAAGAAAGAAGAGGTGGTGGGAGGGGAGCAAGAGGGGTTTACTGGAGATGAAGAAAAGAGTTATGTCTTTTTAAAAGAACACACACAAAGGCTGGCATCCAGAAAACATTAGACGATTACAGAAACCAATAAGAAAGATACAAGAATCCCAGTGGGAAAATGACCAAAGGACACAGACCAGAAAGAGAGAGAAGAGGAGATACAAAGGGTCAAAAATCAGGAATGACTCATCAGCCTTATCAGTAATCAGGCAAATATGTGAAAACCACGATGAGGTACCATTTTGTTCTCATTGTGTTGGCAAAATACAAATTGTAAGTCTAACGGTGCCAACTACTGTTGAGAACAACGGGGAGCTCTCATCTTCCTGGTTGGGAGGGAACACTTGGTCCCACCACCGGGGAGCGCGATTTGGCAACAGCTAGGGAGGTTGAAGACAAACATGACCTGTGAGCTGGCACCTCACTCAGATGATGTCCCTGATGGGCCTAAAACGTGTGTGCCAGGACATGCGGAAGGACATTCACGGTAACAATGTATGAATAAGGAAACTCATAAACAACCTAGTAAATGCCCGTCAAAGGGAGAATTTGTGCAACAGAGTACAAGTACAGCAGTTCGTGAATTAAAATGTATTCGTGAATTAAAACGTATTTGTGAATCCAAACGTATAGATCTCAACAAGGTAATACTGGTGAAAAACACAACATGTGAAAAGATAAAAAGAATGCTATCATTTATGCAATGTCACAAAAGGCAAACCCTCTCCTAAGCGTATGTATGATAATCAAAGTGTAAAACCACAAACAGGAAGGATGCACAGATCCACAGGTGGGGTCCCTTTGGGCACAACCATACAGGGGACTCAGCTATATCTGAAATGCTTAATTTCTAAACATTAACATTTATTAAATCTGGATAATGATACATGCATGCTCACTATCTTCTGGGGCATGTATAAAATATTCTGTAATAAGTTTTAAAAGCTTAACAGCAAGTACACCAAAAAAGGGACAGCTGTGAATTCCAGGTAGCAGGAACATGAGTGCTCATTGCTGTCAGTTCAGTTAGACAATTCAGTAGCTCAGTCATGTCTGGCTCTTCTCGACCCCATGGACTGCAGCACACCAGGCTTTCCTGTCCATCACCAACTCCCAGTTGGTGCTTGCTCAAACTCATGTCCATCAAGTTGGCAATGCCATCCAATCATCTCATCCTGTCTTCCCCTTCTCCTCCTGCCTTCAATCTTTCCCAGCATCAGGGTCTTTTCCAATGAGCCAGCTCTTCACATCAGGTGGCCAAAGTATCGGAGTTTCACCTGCAGCATCAGTCCTTCCAACGAATATTCAGGACTGATTTCTTTAGGATTGACTGGTTGGATCTCCTTGCAGTCCAAGGGACTCTCAAGAGTCTTCTCCAACACTACAGCTCAAAAGCATCAATTCTTTGGTGCTCAGCTTTCTTTATGGTCCAGCTCTCACATCCATACCTAACCACTGGAAGAGCCATAGCTTTGACTAGACGGGCCTTTGTTGGCAAAGTGATGTCTCTGCTTTTTAATATGCTGTCTAGGATTGTCATAGCTTTTCTTCCAATGAGTAAGCATCTTTTAATTTCATGTCTGCAGTCACCATCTATAGTGATTTTGGAGCCCAAGAAAATAAAGTTTCTCACTCTTTCCATTGCTTCCCTGTCTATTTGCCATGGAGTGACGGGACCAGATGCCATGACCTTAGTTTTTTTGCTTGTTGAGTTTTAAGCCAGCTTTGTCACTCTCTTCCTTCACTTTCATCAAGAGGCTCTTCAGTTCCTCTTCACTTTCTGCCATAAGGGTGGTATCATCTGCATATCTGAGGTTATTGATATTTCTCCCAGCAATCTTGATTCCAGCTTGTGCTTCCTCCAACCCAGCATTTTGCATGATGTACTCTGCATATAAGTTAAATAAGCAGGGTGACAATATACAGCCTTATCGTACTCCTTTCCCAATTTGGAACCAGTCCGTTGTTCCATGTCTGGTTCTAACTGTTGCTTCTTGACCTGCATACAGGCTTCTCAGGAGGCAGGTAAGGTGGTCTGGTATCTCCATCTCTTTAAGAATGTTCCATAGTTTGTTGTGATCCACACAGTCAAAGGCTTTAGAGTAGTCAATAAAGCAGAAATAGATGTTCTGCTGGACTTCTCTTGCTTTCTGGATTATAATCTAACAGATGCTGGCAATTTGATCTCTGGTTCCTCTGCTTTATCTAAATCCAGCTTGAACATCTGGAAGTTCTTGGTTCATGTACTGTTGAAGCCTGGCTTACAGAATTTTGAGCATTACTTTGCTAGCGTATGAAGTGAAGTGAAGTGAAGTTGCTCAGTCGTGTTCGACTCTTTGCAATCCCATGGACTGTAGCCTATAAGGCTCCTCTATCCATGGAATTTTCCAGGCAAGAGTACTGGAGTGGGTTGCCATTTCTTTCTCCAGGGGATTTTCCCAACCCAGGGATCAAACCCAGGTCTTCTGCATTGCAGGCAGGCAATTTACTGTCTGAGCCACCAGGGAAGCCCCTGTTAGCATGTGAGATGAGTGCAACTGTGCAGTATTTTGAACATTCTTTGGTATTGCCCTTCTTTGGGACTGGAATGAAAACTGACCATCTTTTCCAGTCCTGTGGCCACTGCCGAGTTTTCCAAATATGCTGGCATACCGAACGTAGCACTTTCACAGCACCATCTTTTAGAATTTGAAACAGCTCAGCTGGAATTCCATCATCTCCACTAGTTTTGTTCAAAGTGATGCTTCCTAAAGCCTACTTGACTTCACATTCCAGGATGTCTGGCTCTAGGTGAGTGATCACACCATCGTGATTATTTAGGCCATGAAGATCTTTTTTGTATAGCTCTTCTGTGTATTCTTGCCACCTATTCTTAATATCTTCTGCTTCTGTTAGGTCCATACCATTTCTATCCTTAATTGTGCCCACCTTGCATAAAAATGTTCTCTTGGAATCTCTAATATTCTTACATTTTTTTCCCCTTTCTTTAAGAATTCATCATTGTATAATAACACACCACTGGATAACCACTCTGGAAGCTCTCTGCCCATATCTACTTAAGTGGAGCATGAGCATCCTCTGACCGGGCAATTCCATTCCTAAGTATAGACCCACAGAAATCAGGGCTGATCTCCACTAGAAGACATCTCTGTACAAGGTCGCTAATTAAGCACTACATATAACTGAGCCATAGCAACAGTGAAACAACAACAAAAAACCATTTTGATATATTCATACAATGGAATCTTCCCAATGGAATTTATACAATGCAACTTTTCATGCAATGGAATACTACACAGCAATGAAAAAAAATGATTGTTCCTTGCAAGAACATGAATGAATCATACAGATGTGATACTGAGAGAAAGAAGCCAGACCCAAAGGAGGACAGACTATCATCCCACTGATGTCAAATTCTAAACCGGGCAAAATGAATCGATGGTATTAGAAATCAGGAGAGTGGCCACCCCTGTGTGGAGAGTGACAAGTGGAGGCTGGGAGTTCTGCTAACTGTCTACGTTTTGGTCTCTGTGCTGTTACATAGGTGTGTTCATTTTGTTAAAACCCATTAAGCAGTACACTTAAGATTGGAGGTATGCTATACCTCAGTTTAAAAAACAAAACAAAAAAACCACCACCAGAGCAACGAGAGAAATGAAGAGGGAGAAGAAGATGACAGAAGGGAGGAAAGAACCCAGCATGCCTGTGTTTGACTCATCAGAGGTTACAGAAGAATGGCAACCAAATTAGGGAGGCTTCTTGTAGACCTATTATTTCAAGCTAGCGTTTGAGGTACTGGGTTAACAGCTAAGTAGCAGTGCCTCATTGGATCATCACAGAAGCCCTCATCCCACGTGACCGCTGAGACAACCGAGTCACAGGCTTGCCTGAGGTCATGTGGCCAGTGTATGCCAGAAAGGCAAAGAAAGGAAAGTGAAGTCGCTCAGCTGTGTCTGCTTCTTTGCAATCCCATGGACTGTAGCCTGCCAAGCTCCGTCATTCATGGGATTTTCTAGGCAAGAATACTGCAGTGGGTTGCCATTCCTCATCCAGGGGATCTTCCCAATGCAGGGATCAAACCTGGATCTCCCACATCACAGGCACGCGCTTTGCCATCTGAGATACCAGGGAATCAGACACAGGGTCTGATTGCAGCTAATGACACATCAAAGCCCACACCCTTAGCCTCTGGCAATTTAGAAGCCAAATTGCCAAATTGCAAAGCTTCTAAAAATGCCTAAGTGGACTTCCTTGGTGGTTCAGTGGCTGAGACACCATGCTCTCAAGGCAGGGTTCAATTCCTGGTCAGGGAACTAGGCCTGCATGCTGCAACTAGGACTCAGCGCAGTCAAATAAATAAATATTGGAAAAAAAAAAAAAAAATACACACGTTGCAGAGAAAGCCAAGGGGAAGCAGCTGGCTCCCTCCGTACGTGAGGAATTCTGACTCCAGACACCTGGCAATGGGGACAGAACTAAGATGGTGGCAACTTGAGAAACTACAGATGTTTCCCTAGTTGCTGAGATGAACCGAGGTTGCAACACACAGCTCTGGAATGCCACTGGGAGCACTTAAGGGGAAGGGAGCAATTATTCTTACTTATTGGAGACGTAAATGAAACTGAGAGGTACTCTTCTGGGTTGCAATTTTAAGCAGTTGTCCACAAATGTGAGGAGGGGAAAGCAGACATAATGTGGATTAAGTATGTTCAGAAAGGCCTTCAGAGCTAGAACGGAGATTAAATAGTGACATACAAGTTATTTAACAGCCCCGGAAATATGTGGGGCAACCCTTAATGCCCAGGAGCAAGTCCAGTGTTCTATAATTCATGGCCATTTCCAAACCAGTGGGTTCCACACTGTGGCAGCAGAGGCCTCAACCAGAGTGGAGTGAAGGGGAAGCTGGCTGGTGAACTGGGGGGCCAGGGCCCTGGTGAGTCACAAGGCAGGGCTGAAGCAACATCTCTGCAGACCCTCCTGCAAATATTCTCACTGTTGGGTCTACATCCAGAGGGCAGGTAGGGCCTGAGCATCTTTCTGAGAGCAATTACCAAAGAGCTTTGAGTGTTGTGGCATGCAGGATCTTCTGCAACACTTACAGCTCTTTGATATATGCTCCCAGAAAATAAATAAAAGAGCTGTAAGTGTTCAGTGATGCCGGGAACAGAGGAGAAAGGGAACTGAAGCCACAGAACACGAGTGTCACACACTGGTATCGATGGAGCTTGAGTTCATTTGTTCATCAAATGCATTTGGACTTCCCTGGTGGTCCAGTGCTTAAGAATCTGCCTGCCAATGCAAGTGACATGGGTTTGATCCCTGGTCTGGAAAGATTCCACCTGCCGTGGGGCAAGAGGGCAACTAAGCCCGTGCGCCACCACTACTGAGCCCACGGGCAGCAACTATACTGAGGGAGCCACAGCAATGAGAAGCCGTGGCAGTGAGATGCCCACGCACCACAGCTGGAGAGCAGCTTCCACTTGCCACAAACAGAGAGAGCCTGCACGAAGCAATGAAGACCCAGCACAGCCAAAAATACATAAACGTTTAAAAAGAAAACGACATTGAACTCAGCACCTACTATGTGCCAGGCACTGAGTGAGATGCTGAGAAGACACATGCAGCAGGCCGGGTCCTGCTCTCTAATTCCACGGGATAACGGGGGCAGAGAGAGGACTGTGCATCAAGCAGCCCAGAGGGGGCATGAAAAAGGAAGTCAGGGGAAAGATAGCTGACACTCTGAGTCCAGGGAAGGCTTCCTGGAGGAGGTGGCACCTGCAAGGTCTGTGACCTGAGACCACCAGGATGATCCTCTTGGAATCAAACTCTTCATACAGGAAATGCGAGGGATGGGAACAAAGCAGTAACTACACCTCTAGCTGAGGCTCTGGATTATTCGTTTATAAAATGATCTTGATTTTTTAAACTGGATTTTAATTAGATGTTATAGAGCAGTCCCCCCAAGAATCCACATCTCCATACGTAGGCGTATATAGTCTAGATCCGAGGCTCAGCACTGCTTCTCTCTCGAGACAATTTTTCTGGCCAGATGACTTTGGCAACTGCTCTCTGGAAAATATCTTAAGAGGCTCTTCACTGTATTAAAGGGAAACACAAATGTGTGGTGTATAATGAGCCCAATTTCTTTCTCCTTCTTGTTTAATACATTAAGTACCAGGACTATTTACACAGTAGTTGGCAGGGTGTCAAAAGAGAAACAAGCTTGCGTTTATGGCTTCATTCAGCTGAAGCATCTTTTCTCTCTGGAAAACCGTGAGCTTCTGGGGACAGTGTCTGCGTTCCCTGTGTCTCGGTTCCGACTGGGTGGCCATATCTGCATTGCCTTCTGGATCTTTTCCCCACGTGAGGGTGCTCCTGGGAGAATCCCCCGAGACATTGCCTTTCTGCAGGGAAACCTGCGGTACCACGTGACTCCCTGTGGTGCTGGCTTCCGGGTCTGGGCGGGCGGGGGAGGTCACGTGGGCTTCTCGACCAGGAGGCACAGGGCCATCAGCACGAGCCGGACTTGATCCCTAATGGGAGCCACGGGACCTTGGGTGGGAGGCTTACGGCAGCCGAGCCAGTTTCCTCATCTGTAAGACATCCGTCTACAGGGCCTGGCAAGAACTGCAGCATGAGAAAATGACTGTAGAGCCTCCAGTACACAAGCCCGGCACAGGATGGCTGGCATTAATATGCACACAAAAGTGGGGGGCTCCGGACAGACCACCTGTCAGGCTTGTCCACTGCTCGGGCTCAGAGTCTCAGAATCCTCTACGGGAAAGATGTGCGTGCCTATGTGTCCACTTGCTCCATCTCACTACCGAGCCACACACCCCCGTTAACCAGCTGGCACACAGCGCTTACCATGTGCAGGCACAGTTGTGAGCACCGCAGACATATGACCACCTCAGATCCTCATAACAACACTAGGAAGGAAATGCTGGCACCACCCCTGGTACACAGAAGGGGAAACTGAGACACAGAGAGGTCAGGAAACTTGCCTGAGCACACAGAGCTAGTGAGAGAGTGAGAACCTTTTTCCTTTTGTTTTACTCTCAGGGCTGGCAAAGACCTACAGAAGGAATACACGCACAAATAGGTGGATGGATGATGCTGCACACACTTAGGCTTATCAGGAAGGTTTATAAGCCTGTGGGTTGACTATAAAGGCACAGCTCCTAGCTCTAAAAATGGCCCCTAAGTGAGGGTGGGTGGTGGGTGAACCTAGATGGTTCAGCAGAAGGGAGAGGCAATCAAGGGTTCTGGCTTCACCTGCTCCCTGATTTCTATACCAGCAAGGTTAAGAACCTGACTTAAGGGACTTTCCTGGCAGTCTTCCAGTGCTTAAGACTCTGCTTCCACTGCAGGGGACCTGGGTTCAATCCCTGGTGGAGGAACTATTAATAAGAACCTGCATGACT
Source organism: Bos mutus (assembly GCF_027580195.1). Taxonomy (NCBI): domain Eukaryota; kingdom Metazoa; phylum Chordata; class Mammalia; order Artiodactyla; family Bovidae; genus Bos; species Bos mutus. Next base: position 30,858,695 of record NC_091641.1, read on the forward strand.
CGTGGATGACTGCATGACTGCACGACTTTAATTTTTAAAAAAAATTAAAAAATAAAGAAACTGACTTAAGAAATCAATGTCAATGTCCACCAACTGAGCAATGACTAAATAATCTACATTCGCCCGCTCTCCAGCATCCTCTGGAGAGCAGATCTGTAGTGAGAGGGTGAAGGCGTAGGGCCCTGCAGACTGTCTGCCTGGGCTGACACAGCAGCCCTGACACCACTGAGCGAGATGACCTTGGGCAAGTCACTTCCCCTCCCTGTGTCTCTTGTTTCATTTGTAGAGTGAGGTCTCGGTGATGGTTTTCTGCTCCAGGCAAGGAAGGAGGTGTGAGGCAGGCAGAAGAACATTTCCTTTGAGATGTTGTTCAGTCACTCAGTCATGTCCGACTCTTTGCACCCCTATGGCAGGCCTCTCTGTCTCTCAGCACCTCCGAAGTTGGCCCAAGTTCATGTCCATTGCATCAGTGATGCCATCCAGCCACCTCATCCTCTGACGCCCTCTTCTCCTTCTGCCCTCAATCTTTCCCATCATCAGGGACTTTTCCGATGAGTCAGCTGTTCACATCGGATGACCAAAATACTGGAGTTTCAGCTTCAGCATCAGTCCTTCCAACGAGTATTCAGGGTTGATTTCCCTTAAGACTGATTTGATCATCTTCCCTGAGATGCTCTCACCCTGATCTCCAGGACCTGGCTACACTACCTCACATAGCAACAGGGACTTCGCAGAGGTGATGAGGGACCATGAGATGGAGAAATGTTCCTGGGTTACCTGGTTGGACCACAACTGATCTCAAAAGCAGAGAACCTTCCCCTGGTGTGGTCAGCAGAAAATGGGACTATGGCAGAGTGGTCAGAGAGATGCGGCACTAAAGATGGAGACAGGGGTCACGGGCAAAGGAATGCAGGAAGCCTCTAGAAGCTGCAAAAGGCCAGGAAGCCATTCTTCCCTGGAGCCACCAGCAGGAATCAGCTGTGCCCACACCTTGACTTCAGCCCAGTGAGACCTGGCTCAGACTCCTGACCTCCTGAACTATAAGACAACACATGCGTCGTGCTTTCAACTGCCTGGTCTGTATTTGTTAGAAGGCAGTCATCGGAGGCTAACACAGACAGACGTACAGAGGAAACGGCACACGGATGGGGGGGACCCCCGCCAAACTGCCTGCGCTCCCACTTGCTCCCTTGTGTGAGGCTCATCACCAGGATGCCTGCCGGCCCTGTGAGCATTGTCCCTCCAACAGAAAGCAGCCCTGATTCCCCCTCCTCATTCTTCTCTGAGCTCACGGGGACCCCACTCCAGTCTGCAGGATTCACGAGCTTTTCTCCCCACAAGACTGTGAACTTTGTGAAGGCAGAGACTACACTTTGAATCATCTTCAACTCCACACACCTAGCATGACAGTCCTGACCTTGAGACGTGTTTGCCAAGTGGAAGAATTCACCTCTGTGTTCCTCCAGATGCCTGCTCGTTCCTCCTGCTGTCTCCAACCTCTGCTGGGGTCCTGCCGTTGGCCCTGGCGGCTGCATTGAAACCTACGCCTCTAGGGAGTTGCAAGGTGTTTTCCACGGCTCAGCGAGTGCCCGTCGGTTCCTCCACAGCACACTGGTGTGTGTGTTTTTAATGAGAATTTTAATGCATAATTTCTCCAACAAGTTGAATTATCTGCGGCTTGGGGGAAAGCGATTCGCCTTGCCTTTGTGCCAAATGAACTTTCAGAGACTGACTCCATTATCCTAAGAAGGAACGACAGGCCCTTAATTCTCATTTGCTCACTGAGCAACAATGGAGATTTTTTAGTAGTATCATCAAAAAACATGTCTTCCACCTAAGTCCTCGTACCAGTCAAATCCATTTGGACAGGGAGCTCTCAAGCCACGACCTTTGGTCGTGAGGCAGCCAGCTTTCCTGTCTGTAAAGGCTTGCCGGTCTTCTGCTCATCCTGCAAGAAACATTCAGGCAAAAGCGGAATGGGAACAACCTCTAAACATAACCTGAAAGTTACTCTACTCCTTTCTGGGATTCAGATTTTTCTACATTTGTGCCAAGACCCAGTGAAGTAAAGAGAGTAAAAGGGAAACTTTTCCATTTCGCTTCTGTCCATGTAGTCATTCATTCAGGCCACGAGCGTCTCTGGTGTGTTAGGTTCTATTCTAGGAGCTGGAGAGAGCAGTTTTCATGAGCTTCGTTCCAGGGCAGAGAGAAGGATGCTACTCAAAGACACAAAGAAACCATCTCCACTCACAGTATGTGCCGGGAGAGGCTGGGCGAAAATGAAAACAGTGATGGGCTAGAGACTGACTGAGGGGCGGCATGCACAAGGATGCTGGGGAAGACTTCTCTCTAAGGAGTGGTGCTGAGCTGAGCCCTCACAAGTCGAAGAAGTAGTCCAGGCAGAGATCGGGGAAAAGTCATTCCTGGCAGAGGGAAGAGTGGGTGCAAAGGCCAGAGAACTGCATGGACATGTACCCACTTCCAGGCAGAAGCTGTAAGAACCAGCATCCGGTCTGCTTCTGTCCCTTGTCCTGCTGCCATAACCGTGCTGAGAGGAGGCTCTGGTAGCCTGGGTGGTGATGCTGTGAGTGGCAGAGCTCCTCACCAATGACACGTGATGGACCCTGAGTGTGAGCCTCGGTTGTTTTGGGCTGCCAAGATCATAGTGCTATTTGTTACTTCAGTCGAATCATAACAAACTGTGGAAAACTCTTAAAGAGATTGGAACAGTAGATCGTCTTACCTATCTCCTGAGAAACGTGTATCCCAGTCAAGAAGCAAAAGTCAGAACCTTATATGGAATTGACTGGTTCAAAATTGGGGAAGGAGTATAGGAAGGCTGTTTATTGTCACCCTGTTTATTTAATTTATATACAGAGCACATCATGTGAAATTCTGGGCTGGATGAGCTACAGGCTGGAATCAAGACTGCTGGGAGAAATATCAACAACCTCAGATATGCAGATAAGATCAGTCTAATGGCAGAAAGTGAAGAGGAACTAAAGAGCCTCTTGATGAGGGTAAAAGAGGAGGGTGAAAAAGCCGACTTAAAAACACTTAAGATCATGGCATCTGGTCCCATCACTTCAAGGCAAATAGAAAGGGAAAAGGTGGAAGCAGTGACAGATTTCCTGTTCTTGGGCTCCAGGATCACTGCAGATGGTGACTGCAGCCATGAAATTAGAAGATGATGGCTTCTTGGCAGGAAAGCTAAGACAAACCTTGACATTGTATTAAAAAGAAAAGACATCACTTTGCTGACAAAGGTCTATGTGCTCAAGGTCTTTTATAGTAGAGAGTTAGATCATAAAGAAGGCTGAGTGCTGAAGAATTGATGCTTTCGAATTGTGGTACTGGAGAAGACTCTTGAGAGTCCCTTGGACTGCAAGGAGATCAAACCAGTCAACCCTAAAGGAAATCAACCCTGAATACTCATTGGAAGACTGATGCTGAAGCTGAAGCTCCAATACTTTGGCCACCTGATGTGAAGAGCTGACTCAATGGAAAAGATTCTGATGCCAGGGAAGACTGAAGGCAGAAGAAGAGGAGGCTGACAAAGGCTGAGATGGTTGGATGGCATCACTGATTCAATGGACTTGAACTTGAGCAAACTCTGGGATATGGTGAGGGACAGGGAGGCCTGGCATGCGGCAGTCCATAGGCTTGCAGAGAGTCAGACACGACTGAGTGACTGAACAACAACAAAAAAAAACCCCAAGTTTATCCTGAGTGATAGAAGTCCCATGCCTGTGATATTTAATAGTTAAAAAGTAACTTTAGGGGCTTCCCTGGTAACTCAACTGGTAAGAATCTGCCTGTAATATAGGAAACCCCAGGTTGATTCCTGGGTTGGGAAGATCCACTGGAGAAGGGATAGGCTACCCACTCCAGTATTCTTGGGTTTCCCTGGTGGCTCAGCTGGTAAAGAATCCTCCTGCAATGCAGGAGACCTGGGTTTGATTCCTGGGTTGGGAATATCCCCTGGAGAAGGGAACGGCTACCCACTCCAGTATTTTAATCAACAGACAATGAGATGGTAGGATGGCAGCATTGACTCAATGGACATGAGTTTGAGCAAACTCTGAGAGATAGTGAAAGACAGGGAGGCCTGGCATGTGGCAGTCCATGGGACTGCAGAGTCGGACACAACTTACAGACTGAACAACAACTTTAATATGGGCTTCCCTGGTGCTCAGCGGAAAAGAATCTGAAGGTAATGCAGGAAACCGCCTTCAGTGCAGGAGATGCAGGTTTGATCCCTGGGTTGGGCAGATCCCCCAGAGGAGGGCATGGCAACCCACATCAGTATTCTTGCCTGGAGAATCCCATGGACAGAGGAGCCTGGTGGGCCACAGTCCATGAAGTCACAAGAGTTGGACATGACTTAGCAATTAAACCAACACTAGCAACTTTAACACACAACTATTGTGGCCTGACTTGGCTACGAAGGAATACATATTTCACTGACTCAGAAAACTATTTTAATGCGATGGGTTGGATTGGTACATGAAGGCATGACTATATCTCCATCGAGTGCACTGGGCTTCCTGCGCATTTATAACTAAACACATACACAGCATATTGTGGTTAAAGAAATGCATTGGTGAAGACAAATCTTGCATCCAGAAGCTATAAAATGTGTAAATTTAATTGATTTTTTAAAAGTTCAAACTGGGGTTAAGATGACATTTTACTTCTAGGGAAACAGAAATTCAGGCTAGAAAGGTGCTCATCTGATAAATTTTAAAAGGCTATGATGTGTTTAATACGTCCTTTGAATACTGTCCAGGACTGTAGATTCTACAGTGAATCATTTAACGGGTCTAAGGCTTAGAGCAACCAGGTGCATGTAACTCAGCCCCCCTGGAGATGTGTGTCTGCATATTAATACACATCTTAATGGTCCAGGAAGGCAAGTGTTCCATATTAATACATGGCTCAATGGTCCAGGCAGGCAAGTGTTCCTTCCACTGGTGAAGTGACCCAATCAAAGAAAAGACTTTGGTGGGGTACATTTTTCTGGCTCAACTGAGAATCAAGCACTCTAGAAACTTTGCCCATAGGGTATCAAAGCAGGTTTCCTGAGTTATTAGACTCAGGTGTAGCCAGTGAAAGCTTGGTCTTATACGAAGAGTTCATCACCGGCCTTGGGCATTGAGGTCCTGAATCCTGACTCATTCTGCCCTTGAAAATCAGACAGATCCTCAGATCTGATGGGGGTTGGGGGGCGGCAGCACAGACTAGAGGGAGTTAAACTAGAGTCAGAACCTGACCAGGGCTTCTCAGGTGGGCTCAGTGTTAAAAATCTGCCCACTGATGCAGGAGACACAGGTTCGATCCCTGCATCAGGAAGGTCTCCTGGAGAAGGAAATGGCAACCCACTCCGGTATTCTTGGCTGGAGAATTCCAAGGACAGAGGAGCCTGGCGGGCTTCAGTCCATGGGGTCGCAGAGTCAGACACGACTGAGCACTCATGCATGCAGAACCCAACCAGCCAATTAAAAGCTAAAGGGCCACACAGACCAGACAAGCAGCCAAGGCCCTGAGCTGTGAGATTCCCAAGCAAGACTGGAGACTGTCAGATCCACTCCTAACCATGGGGAACAGAACCAATGATCTGGTGAAGAACCAGCCAGTGTGTGTGTATAAGCCAGTCACCACTGGGTCAGGCCCATCCAGAGGGTACCTTTAATTCCAAGCTCATTTATTCGCAAACAGGGTTGCCCTGGGTACCCTATTGACAGATTTCACAGGTGCAAAGCCCACTGCTGGTGAAGGTCAGGCCCAGATTGACAGGGATGGGAGACCAGAGCACGAATGCAGGTGGCCCACTCAGAGGGGAAACTCTCTCTCGCCAGGTGTGCCTGGCACAGGAGAGGCAGGACTGCTCACGCTCTGTCTATGGTCACGTGACTCCAGAAGGCTCCTCCAACCCCTCAGGGCTGCGTTTCCTTCACTAAACCTGAGCCTGGCACACCAGCACACTGAGGACCGGTGGTGCTCTGGATGGCTCTGTCTTATTTTAAATAAGTTCTGTGCAACCATAAGGCTTGAGGAGAGATGAAGTGAGGGTCAGGGGCGGGGGTGGGGGGTGGTCCCTTGGGGCTGCAGAGAAAGAATTCAGCAAGTAGGGCCCCAAAGATGTCCCTCCCCATCCTCATCCCAGAGTCCAAGGGCATCTCACCTTACACGGCAAAAGGGGCTTTGCAGAACTTGAGAGAGGAGATGATCATAGATTTTGGGGGGTGGGGGGGAACTGTGATCACAGCAGTCCTTATTAGAGGAAGAGGAGTCAGAGAAGGAGATCTATGTTAATAGAAGCAGAGACACCAGAGCGATGAGATTGTGGCCTTGAAGAAAGACGGGGGCCACAAACTAAGGGATGTGGGGCCTCTAGAAGTTGCAAACCGCAAGGAGTGGCCTCTCCAGGAGTAATACGGGCCCCGCCCATGCCAGAATCGTAGCCCATTGAGGCTGGCTTTAGAGAATTAACTGCAATTGTTTTAGACCACTAAACGTGTGGGAAACGGTTACAGCAGCCATGTGCATGCATGCATGCTCAGTCACTCAGTCATGCCCAACTCTTGTGGCCCTCAAGGACTGCAGCCCACCAGCCTCCTCTGTCCACGGGATTTCCCAGGCAAGAACACTGGAGTGGGTTGCCATTTCCTCCTCCAGGGAATCTTCCGGACCCAGGGATCGAACCTGCATCTCCTGCATTGGCAGGCGGGTTCTTTACCACTGCGCCACCAGGGAAGCCCCCTTACAGCAGCCACAGGAGATGAAAACACAGTGGCAGACAGAAATGCCCCGGTCCAGCCTCATACTAATTCCCTCAGTGAGACGCAGACAGGCCATGTTCCCTGCAGGTGTTGTGCAAGGGCTGCGCCAGGGTAATGCTCTCTGCAGATGAGAACATCTTACAGTGATAATATGTTGGTTACATAGAATTTCATTTTATGACACTTAAAGATATTCTGGATGGGTCCCAAGATTTGTATGAGCCTGCAAGTCATGAGATTAAATCAGTAATATAGTCCCCTCCCCCATTTTCATAAGAAGTATTTTACTCCTTGCTGTGAACAAGTATAGAATTTCTCAGTCTTCTGTTTTTTATGGGCTCAACTCTATTTTTCTTCAACAGAAGAAAAGGAACAACAGATTTATTCTGGGTCTGAGACAAACCTGCTTTATAACTCTTTAAATTATGTTCCAACAGACCCTGATGTCGGAGAAGGCAATGGCAACCCAATCCAGTGTTCTTGCCTGGAGAATCCCAGGGCCGGAGCCTGGTGGGCTGCCGTATGGGGTCGCACAGAGTCGGAGACGACTGACGTGATTTAGCAGCAGCAGCAGCAGACCCTGATATGATCAGATTTCTAATCTGGTTTAAACACAGACACCTCTGAACATATAAACACAATGGTCAGTAAGTTTTCCTAAGAAATTGGTTGAGTGTGGGGAGTGGGTTATGGAAACTCTTGCTCTGGTTTTCTATGAGGAAGACCGTAGGATATCCTAGGAAATTCAAGGCCAGTGGGACCTGCACAGGCTTCATCCATGTGACAGTGCTGGGGTTCCCACACTTCCTATGGGTCAGCACCACCCAGAGAGCTTGCTAAGCCCCACCATCCCTGTGGGGTCCCAGCCCCAGAACCTGTCTTCCAGTAGGTGCAGGAAGCAGCCTGAGAACCTGCATTTCTCACAAGCTCCAGGTGAGGCTGATGCTGTGGATCAGGGGTCACACTCTGAAAACCAACTCCCATCCAAGGCCCAACTTCTCCCAGGTCCCGAGAAGAATCCATGTTATCTCATCTGATTCAACTGCCCCTGCCAAGCTAGTTCATATGGTGCAATTGATGAAGTGTCTCTGTCTCCTACTTGACTGGAAGCCAGGGGCTCTCTGGCTTGTCTGCATCCTGGAGTCACTTGAAACCCCTCCATGCACAGGCCTCACTCCAGGCCAGTCAGCCCAGGATAGGGGGCGGGGAGTAGGCAGGTCGCAGAGTCTGGAAAGCTTCCCGAGTGATCCAAAGCCCAGCCAAGATGGAGAATGGCTGCAAATGTGATGGATGACAAAAATGATGCCAACCGGCTGAAGCAGACAACACAGCGGGGCCCTATGCCAAGCTCGGCTGTCATCTTTTGGGCCACTTACAGTGTGACACTGACTGGAGCTCAGTAATGCTGGCTGGATGAAAGCATGGATGCTAACTGGCCAGAGAGGAGGGCTAGTGCCTCCTTTCTCCAGGGCACAAGGATGAACACACGGAAACACACTAGTTCATTATCAATGACCAACCCCCATGAGGCAGCAATCCTGTAATAAAACAAGCTCTTCTGAGAAAGCCTTACCTGGGAAACAACTCCATACCCTTAAGTCCAAATAAATATCATGACAACCATGGATGAAAACCAGAAGACTTTTTTTTTTTTTTGGTCCAAAACAGGAGCTGGCAAACTATGCCCCACAGGCCAGATCCAGCTGCCACCTCTTCTAATAAATAAAGCTTTCCTGGCACACAGGCATGCTCGCGCGCGCACTGTCTGCAGCTGCTGCCACGGTGGCAGAGCTGGTGTTTTGGCTCAGGTGGTAGGGGCTGCGAAGCCAGGACACTTACTCTCTGGCCCTTTAGCAGAACAGGTGTGGCAGCCCCGCTCCCGAGAAATCAGAGGATGGACACGCAGACAAGACGTAACTCGACTATCTTTAGGGGGACGAATGGTGGGTTTACTTCATTCCCATCTTTTTTCTCGTATCAGCCAACTTTTTGAGTTACATAAAGGAGCCCAGATGTTTAAATCGCCGGCAGAAGGAGGAGACGGAGGCACCAGGCGGAGAGCTGCCCGGCCCACAGCAGCGGCGGCCCCTACCTTGTTCCCGATGGCCTTCTTGGGCGGGAAGTTGAAGGCCCTCACTTGAGGGTATTTGTTCTGTAACTTGTGGTGCAAAGTCCTGAACTCCGCGTACCGCCGGTAGACGTTCCACTCGTCATCTTTTATCCGGATGTAGACCTTTGGAGAAAACGAAAAGAGAAAGAAAATATCAAGTCTCTTAAAACTCTCATTCCATGCTGGATGCCTCCATGTCCTGGCTATTGTAAAGAGTGCAGCAATGCACACTGGGGGTCGTGTGTCTTTTAGAATTGGGGTTTTCTCACAGTATATGCCCAGTAGTGGGGTTGCTGGGTATATGGTAAGCTTATTCCTAGTTTTTTAAGGAATCGCAGATAAAGGAGATGTACATCTTCTTTATACAGTGAAATATTACTCAACCATAAAAAATGAATTTGAGTCAATTCTAGTGAGGTGGGTGAACCTAGAGCCTATTATACAGAGTGAAATAAGTCAGAAAGAGAAAAACAAATATTGTATATTAATGCATATATGTGGAATCTAGAAAAATGGTGTTGATGAACCTATATACTATCCTGTGTAAAATGGACAACTGATGAGAAGTTGCTGTAAGCACAGGGAGCCCAGCTGGTGCCCTGTGATGAGCTAGAGGGATGGGATTGGGGAGCGGAGAGAGGCTCGAGATGGAGGGGATATATGTATAATTACGGCTGATTTGCATTGCTGTATGGCAGAAACCAATACAACATTATAAAAATTAAAATTTAAAAGTGAAAAAAATTCTCATTACAAAGGGGGTGGGGCTCTGGCAACACCTCCCCCCACTCCAGGAAAACCAGCTCTGTGACCGCAGGGCCACATCTGCCCCCTGGGTCACTGGAGGCCCAGTGCTGGGCATGGAGGAGGGACTCAGTGTACCATGTGCATAAATGGGTACACGAGAGAATGGCACCCTCTGGCAGGCTGTGTACTAATGAACATCAGTTCCCAGTATCAGCGGAGACCGACAGCCCAATTCATCTCAGAGACGCATTTTCCATGCTTTTGTCCCAGGCATGCTGTAACAGTGACAGATGGCGGTGGAGAGACCATTCATCCTTGCTGGCCTGCATTTCTTCATCTGTTAATGGAGCTGACTAACGGCACCTCCTCCCAAGGTGGTGGGGATAACAGTCAGGCTTATAAGCCGAGCAGCTGTGCCTGGATCACACAGACCAGCACGCCGGTGGGGAGGGGTGGGGGCGGTGGTGTGAAATCAATCCCAGGGAGGAGGAGGGAGGGAGGGGGCAAGAGCTGAGATCAGCACAACCCAGTGGAAGGTCACATCAGGATGGCATACACACACCTGGGGCATGAAACTTCTTCATTTTAATCAAGATGTGGTCCTCAAGGTAACATTCAAGGGGTATAAAATGCAAGGGCTATTTCACCTGCTTTTTTTTTTTTTTTTACAGGCCCTCACACCTTCCAGGGACACACAGCAACTATGTCAGAAAGCAAAACAGAGAAGTGGGACAGAGCGCAAAGAATTTTTTTTAAATGATATGAGTTAATAAGAACAGCCCAGGGCTTTTCTGGTGGCTCAGTGGTAAAGGATCTGCCGGCCAGTGCAGGAGGCATGGGTTTGACCCCTGGTCAGGGAGGATCCCATGTGCTGTGGAGCAACGAAGCCCGTGGGCCACAACGACTGAAGCCCACGCCCTAGAGCCCATGCTGCACAGCAAGAGAAGCCACCATAGCGAGAAGCCCGCACACCGCAATGAAGACCCACCACAGCCAAAAATAAGTAGAATTAAAAACAAAAAAAAGAGAAGAGCAGCCCAGAGGGTGAAGTCTCCACTGATAAATAGCTACTGTAATCTGCAGTCAGCGAATGTCAATACATGTCCTAAAACCTCTTTCACCGTAAAAGCAGACATGTCTACCGTGACTGATAAATTCTGCCTCTCTCTAAAGAGTACCTGCATCCCCAAATGTGGACCTCATACATCTGAGCTCTGGGAAGGTGACCACCGATATTCTGGCGAACAAGGTGAAGGAGGGAGAATTTAAACCCAAAGAATGCCAATCAATGGATGGAAGTTTCCAGTGGACTTAGATGGAGAAACGGAGGCCTATCAAGTCTGATAGAAGCCCCCAAGTGAAGAGAGACAGTAAATATCCTGGATGACAGATATCAAGTGATCTCAAGTGACTTGAGGGATGAGTCTAATGCAACATGATGAAACTTAAAAAGATCAGTGCTGGACTTTGCAATACAACCCCAAAAGCCAACACTGTAAGATAAGATGGGGGAGATACGGTACAGCAATGGCCTGGGATAAAGACTCACGGGTTTTAGTAAATTCAAGTTAAGTGAATACCATCAAAGGGTCACCAAGAAAAGGCCTATGTATTATTTGCTCAGTCGTGTCTGATTCTCTGTGATCCCCTGGACTGTAGCCTGCCAGGCTCCTCTGTCCATGGGATTTCCTAGGCAACAATACTGCAGTGGGTTGCCATTTCCTTCTCCAACTATTTAGATCTCATTAAAAGGTATCTGATATATTTTAAATAAAAGGAGTTGACAAGTCTTGGTTTATTCTAAATTGACCACACCAACTTAGGTTTTAGCTGCTGCCTGTTAAAAGATGAACTGAAATAGGTTCAGAAACGCCCAGAAGACTTGCTACTCAAAACGTGGTCCGCGAACCAGGAGCATCAGCATCACGTGGTAAGGTGGCAGAAATGCAACATCTCAGGCTCCACCCCAGATGTACTGACTCAGAATCTGTCTTAACCAGAACCCCAACTAGCTCACACACACTTTAAAAGTTTAGAAGCACAGGTCCTCAGAGATGATCTGCAACCAAATTATCAGAAGGAAGATGGAAGAGACTGGAGGATGGTAAACTGAGCCTCAAAGATGGAGGAGTTACGGAACTCTGAAGACCGCAATGAGGAAAAGGAAAGACCGAGATGTGTTCTGGATGATTCCAGGAGGCAAACTTCCAGCAGACAGAAGCTAGAGAAAGACAAATTTCATTAGGAAAGAACTTTATAGCAGCCAAAGTTGCCTAAAGAGGAAAAGATATGTCTCAAGAGCTTTTCTGGCACTAGGTACCCAAGCAGTGGTACAACAGATAGACAGATGGTTATCACAATTATGCAAGGATTTGCTTTGTAACAGGGAAGGATAATTAGACCCCAGAAGCATCTGGAAAGTCTTGGCTAGCTGTGGAACAGAGACTTCAGGAATTAAGTCTCCAGGGACTGAGACAAGATGGGTCAGTCGGCAAGTAAACCCAGGAGCTAGGACTTTAATGCAGCACTTGTAGGGCATTCTTTGGGTCCTTCAAGTCACAGCAAATGCAAGCTGCCCAATCAGTATCCATTTCCCTCCAATACTTCTGGGAGAGCAATGTGTTCAGGAACAAAAAAAATTAACCACATTTTCCGGTGTTCCTGGCAGACTCATTGGAAAAGACCCTGATGTTGGGAAACATGCAAGCAGAGAATTAGGCAACAGAGGATGAGATGGTTGGATGGCATCGTTGACTCAATGGACATGAATTTGAGCAAACTCAGGGAGACAGTAAAGGACAGGGAAGACTCATGTGCAGCAGTTCATGGAGTCGCAAAGAACTGGACACGACTTAGCGATTGAACAACAAACAGATGAAAGAAAGCTCTTAGGAGAGATCTGACCCAGCCAATAAGTGCCTTTTAACTCTTCTCCCTGTCTTCTTCTTTCTCAAACACAGATGTGAAGACTGGAGCTCCAGCAGTCATTTTATGATCATGAGGTGATCAAGAGAATGGATATAGAAAAGTGGAAGGACCTTGGGTCTCTGATGAAATTATGAGGCCAAATTATTACACCAAATACTAGATGATCTATTCAAAACTTTTTTTTCTTTAAAAGAGAAATATTCACCTCTAAACTGGTCAACCTAATGCTTTAGAGGTCTACAGACTCATGGCTGAATGCCATTCTTCTCTGATACATCTTGAATGGACTATATCTACTTGTACTATATTTTCACACAAGTGCAAATATCCCCTTAAGAGTGGCAAATGTAATTGCTTATCTGAGCAAGTACAAAACAAATTACCTAGGTCAGGGGAGGGAAGCTGTGGCCTGTGGGTCAAACCAGCCGCATCTATTTGTTTGTTGTTGTTCAGTCACTAAGTTGTATCTGGCTCTTAGCGACCCCACAGGCTGCAGCACGCCAGGCTTCCCTGTCCTCCGCTATCTCCTGGAGTTTGCTCAAATTTCACGTTCACGGAGTTGGTGATGCTATTTGTTTACCTACTGTTTATAGCCGCTTACAGTGGCAGAGTGGCTGCAACAAAGACCACACGGCCTGCAAAGCTGAAAATGCTTACTCTCTGCACGTGTGCACGCTAAGTCACTTCAGTCATGTCCAGTTCTGGGTGGCCCTATGGACTCCACCAGGCTCCTCTGTCCATGGGATTCTCCAGGCAAGGATACTAGAGTGGGTTGCCGTGCCCTCCTCCAGGGGATCTTCCCAACCCAGGGGTCAAATCTGTATCTCTTATGTCTAAATTGGCAGGTGGGTTCTTTACCACCAGCACCATCTGGGAAGCCATTTACTTTCTGGTCCTTTACAAAAAAACTTCTCTGGTCCCTGATTTAGATACTCAGAAAGTCCTCATTATTGTTGTTTTTCAACAAACATATACAAATTTAGTGCAGAGAAGGGCAGTGCTTTCCAATAATTACCAGCCCTGGGGTGGACCACACAGAAACCATCTGAGACCCAGGAATTCCTAGAGTCCCAAAGCCTTCTGGTGATTCTGACAAGTAGGCGATGTTACAGTCAGAATGTGCCCCTCCCCCAAAATGCACATATTGAAATCCAAACCACCAATGCAGTACTGGGGCAGGAGATGATTAGGTCATGAGGGTGGAGCCCCATGAATAGGATTAGTGCCCTTATAAAAGAGACCCCACAGCTCCCTCATGCCTCCCGTTATGCAAAGACAGTGAGGAGAGAGCTGTCTGGAGCTTTGGTTTTGGACTTCCCAGCCTCTAGAACTGTGTGGAAGAGTTTATTGTTGAAATCACCCCGTCTGTAGTTGTTACAGCAGCCCAAGTGGACCATTAGCACCCCAAGTGGACTAAGACAATGGGCAATTAGGGGAACCTCTAATGCAAAGCACAGACTCTCCCTCCTCTCTGACTATGTGTTTCCTCATCTAGAAAATGGAGCTGAGACCTTACTGATAGAGCCTGTTCCCAAGGCAGTATGGAGAGTGTTTAGGTATAGAAGCCATCCAGCTATGCCTGGCTTCACAAAGACCAGCACACGGAGTGGGTGGAGACTGATTTGGAGAAGGAGGGAGAGACCAGAGTTGAGATCGACCCAGTTGGATGGAAAGTCACATCCAGATGGGATAAGCATAACTGGGGTGTAAAACTTCTTTAATCAAGAGAACACTATGGGGGCACAACACACGAGGGCTGTGTCATCAGCATTTACAGGCCCTCACAGCTCCCAGGGACACCCAGCAACTGCATCATGAGGGAAAACAGAGGGAGAGAGATCAATGCATTTTTAAAAATTACATGAGTTAAGAACAGCCCAGAGAGTAAAATCTCCAATGATAAATAGCTCTTATAATCTGCAATCACTAAATGTCAATACACATCTTAAAAACCTCTCACATAATGATAAAAATTGGCAACTCTAATGTGCACTATAAATTATAATTCTACATTTCTCTTAACACATTCAAGAGCCAAATGCTTCACTCTGTGGAAGCGCTGATTCCTTTCTGCCTCTCCAATGGACCCTTCTTGGGCTTCCTCGTGGGTACCTCCTCTCCTGCCCGTGTTCCCAGGACCCTCCTCGCCCTGACACAGGTGTCCACTCCCACATCTGCACATTTCGTTTTAGGTCAATGACTCTCAAATTGTTATCTCTAGTCTGGATCTCCGACGTGAACTCTGGACTCAGGCTTGAGAAAACTCTTCTTGTCTAGCTCTACACTCAGGATCTCTACCTCACTCTCTTGGCGAACGGATTGCTGAGTTGCCCGAGTCAGAAATCTGGGCATCAGCATTGACCAGTGCTGTTCGTTACCCCCATGTCCAAGTACTGAGCAGCAGGGATTAGCCAAGCCCACCTCCAGAGGCAGCCCCGCTCCTTGTGGGACCACAACAGCAGGCTTCAGGCGCTCCTTCAGCCTCCCATGTTTCCCCATTCAAACTCCTCCAGCGGCTGTCCGAGAAGGATGCTCATGCCAGAGACTAGGTTCTGGGGCAGGTTCATCGAGCAGGGAAGGCTCCTGCATCATTACAACCATCTCACTTCTTCAGGCTCCATTCCTCGCTTTGGCAAACCAGGATCATCCTACCTGCCTGCCTTTTCTTTAAAATTCTTTCACCTCTTAAATTCTTAAAAATGTCTTAACAACCAGGATGGTGTTGATTTGCTTGTGTTCTTTAAAACCTTCTTAAAAATGTTCAGATGAGAGCAAACATCCTGTTCTAGAAACAGCATCATCCCTTGGCCTTCCACACTCCAAGTGTTACCCCCTGCTCTGGGGATAGCAGGCATTCAAGAACTCAGAACTTTGGAACAGCAGCATTAGAAAGGACCTCAGAAACCATTAGTTCAGGAACCTCCCTGGCGGTCCAATGCAGAAGACGCGGGTCCGATCCCTGGTTGAGGAACTAGAAGCCGATGGGCTGCTAAGCCTGTGAGCTGCGACTACTGAGCCTGTGCACTCGAGAGCCGGCACGCCACACCAGAGAGCCTTCAAGCCACAACTAAGACCGGATGCACCCACCAACCAATCACCAACCAACGCATTTTGTTTTTCAAAAAAAGAAACCGTTAGTTCAATCCTTCCTTTCTGTGACAAATACTCCCTGCTCATCTCATATCCTCCTTGATGTCTGGCTCTGGGGGCCCATGGCTTGGGGAAAGCCACCCAGACTGACAATCTGAATAAACAGCATTGGAGAGAGGGAAGGCCACAGTCATGATGACTGGGGCAGGGAGGGAAGCAAGTTTCTGGTGGTGGAGAATGGGGGCTCTGACATCAGAGCAGTGTCACCAGTAAGCACACCCAATGCATGGAGGCAGTTACGCGCGGAGACACTGCAGCCAAATTCTGGGGTTCAGACCCCAGCTCTGCCGTGCACCCTGAGAAAGCCACTTCACTTCTCTGTGCCTCTGCTTCCTCCTTTGAGAAATAAGGGTATTACCTCCCTTGCTGGGTCTTGGGAGGAGTAAATGAGTTCACATGTGCAACAGGCTTAGAATAGGGCCTGGTAGATAGAAGATGCCATTTAAGTGTTTGATAAAGAAACAATTAAAAATGTAACATAAGGACTTCCCTGTGGTCCAGTAGTTAAGAAACCTGCCAATGCAGGGGACACTGGTCCAATCCCTGGTCAGGGAACTCAGGTCCCACGTGCCTCAGGGCATCTAGGCCCATGCACCGCAACTAACGGAGCCGGTTTTGGAGCCCGCATGCTGCCAGCTACTGAGCCAGCACTCTAGAGCCTGTGTTCTGCAGCAGAAGAAGCCACTGCAATGAGAAGCCTTCGCACCACAACTAGAGAGTACCCCCAGCTCGCCTCAGCTAGAGAAAGCACACACGCCACAACGAAGGCCCGGCACAGCCAAAAATAAAACACATAAATACACAACATTGAAAAACAATGCAACCCATTGGTTAGGCCGCCAGTGGGGATTTACAAAGGTATGGATTTTGTAAGTCTCTGATCTTGGTAATCAGCTTTAATATTTATCCCCTCCAATGGTTTGGCTGATGGGAACTGGGCTCTACCAGGACATGGGAATGGTCATAGCTGGCTCACGGACTGCAGGGGGAATCCCAGAAGATCAGACCTCGACCACCAGTCAGTTATGTGATGTTAGGTAAACTGCTTCTGAATCTCAGTTTACTCACTTGAGAAACGGGTATAACTGGGGGGCAGGGAGGGGGAACGTGCCTGAAAGTGTTTTTACAAATGCCATGAGGGTTACCTGCTGCTATTATTATTGTTGTTGTTATAACCATCATCATCAAAAACATGAAATTCTGCAAACGGGAAGAAGCACTGCCGCTGAAGGCACACCTGTCTTAGCTCTACGGTCTCCACCCTAGGAGCTCTGCTCAGTAAAGAATAAGTATACAGATTACTGCTGAGCCTTAGACTCAGAGTTCAGAACAAGTTATGCTGTGGGTCATTAAAAATTTCGAATAAAAATATGAATGATCATGCCTCTCCCCTAAAAAGCTCCCTAAACATGACTCCCAAAACACATTATTTCTCCAGAGTCTGTGAAAGCAGCTCTGTCCCTGAGACTGGATGGGGTGCAGGAGTTGAACTGGAGAGCCTCTAGGTCCCTTCACGGACCCCCTCAGGGGGCCTCTGTGTCCTTAGGTCATTCACAAACCCCAAGCACTTCACTGGGCTCTTCCACCCACATTCCACTCCCATTTCATTGTGGAGACCAAGGGGTTCATGGAAATCAGGCAGGAGGTCTGACCTTGGGCTTGACTTAGGAGGACTTCATACCCAAGGGGCAGGGCAATAGCAGAACCATCCCTGGAGCCTCTGTCTTGAAAGCTCAGCTGTCTGAGTCACCCAGCAAGTGGAAGAGAAGCCTCCCGGGAACACTGGGTGGGGAGAACTGATGCCCCAGGGGGACTGGGGGCAGAGAAGGGCCCAGGCACTTCCTCGAGTTTAGTGACCACCCTGCCCCAGCCAGTATCGTTAGACTGAGGCCATCTCAGAGGTGAAGAGCGGCCAGTGGGCATTTCTGGCACCAGCCTCTGTTCTAGCTGGAGGCCATCTGATAACAAGACAAGGGGAGCTGGTCACGGAGCCCATGGAGACCAACAACACACTTCTGGTCAAGCATCCCTGTTCTCAGCTTTCGCTGCTGTCTGGATGTCAGTCAAACCCAGACCTCTCTGGTTAGCAGTCAAAGCCATGAAGCAAGAGTCAAGAACACGGTCAGACCCAAGAGAGTGAAACAATATTTTTCAGAATGCCAATAACATAGAAACACCTTCGATGCTAACACTTGCCATTTATGAAGCACCTACTATGTGTAAGGGATGCCACACACCTCACCAGGCATCCTCACGCGAGTCTGCAAGGCAGACAGTGTGAACTTGCCCCTTCCCCAGATAAAGATGTGGGCTCAGAGTGGGTGTGTTGCCTGCCCAGAGGAGGTAGGGAAATGGAAAGTTGAACCCAGGTCTGCCTCATGGCGAAGGCCTGGCTGTACTTTTTGACCGTACCAAGTGGCATGTGGGATCTAAGTTCCCCGACCAGGTATTGAACCCACACCTCCTGCAGTGGAAGCTCGGAGTCTTAACCACTGGACCGCCAGGGAAGTCCAGGCCCGGCCCTTTCTATTACAGCACACAGCTGCAGAACCCAGGCCCTCCAGGGCCCCAGGAACCCCAAGCCAGCAATGCTGGCAACTGGCAAGGAAGGTCCCTGCTCAACAGCTCTGAGGCCTAACCGCCCCTCTGCTGGGGAGACCACATGTCCTTACAACAGTCTCTTTGGTACCAGCGATGTCAACTGCTCTCTCTCATTCATGCCTCTCCCTTCAGGAATCTAATGCCATCAAAATCACGCAGAATTACCTCAACAGTCCAGCCTCAACAGCCATGCTTTTAGCATCTGAAATCAGGAAATGATCTCTGAAAATTAAGTTGTCCTTGAATTATACTTAACCAAACTGTGCACTTCTTTCACTGAAGAATTCAAAGGGCTTATGTCCAAAATTATTAGGTTTCTGTTCTTGTTTTGTTTTGTTTTTAAGGGCTTGCTCCCTCCAAATTAAGTTTGATAGGCCCCAGTTCTGTCTGCTTGAGCCATAACGATAATAATTCCTTGGAGGAATAAAAAGAGTTGACCTCTCCCAGCAAAAACAAGTTCCCTTTTAAAATGAGCAATAAAAAGACACTTCAAGTCCAATCTCCTTGACTCAGCAAAAGAAAAAGAAAATAGAAGGGTAATATCTGTCATCAGGAATGGGGCAAATCCTCTCTTCTCTATTTTAAGAAGGAATTCGAATCTTGAGGTTTCTTTTCCATGGGGAAGAATGACCCCAGGGATGTGTGTAATAATCCTGGGCGGGAGGAGAGGTTAAGTGGGGGAGGAGGCAAAATTCTCAGTCCGGATGAACTGAACCCAGAGCAGACTCACAGGTAGACAGTCTCATCTGGAAGATGAAGACCGTCTGCTGGGAAGGGGCGTGCCCATCAGACCCCCTGTGCCCGCCGTCTAGCAGCACCACCCACCCACCCACTCTACGAAGCGCTCCCCCTGGCTTCTTTCACTTGCTTCTGAACTCCATCTCAATGGGCTCCGCAGAGTGTGCCCCTCGGTGTCTGGTTCTTTTCACTCCCTGTTGTGTCTGGGCGATGTTTCCGTGTGGTGTGGGTAGCACTCCCGTGTCCTGCTCACTGTCCACGCTGTGGGCATGCCACAGCTTATACGCGCTCTGTGCTGGGGTGGACACTGCTTCCAGTTGGGACTGTTATGGGTAAGGCAGCTATGGGCACTGACGCATCTCTTTTCTTGTTGGTTTTTTTAAGTTTTTATTGCTGTATACTTGCTTTATAATGTGTTATTTTCTGCTATACAGCAAAAATGAATCAGATATATGTACACACATATTCCCTCTTTTTTGAATTTCCTTCCCATGTAGTCACCACAGAGCACTGAGTAGAATTCGTGTGTTATACAGTAAGTTCTCATTTATTATCTATTTTATATATAGTATCAATTGTGTATATATGTCAGTCCCAAGCTTCCAATTCATCTCTCTTCACTGTATAAGAAGGTCTCCAGGTCCATCCACATCTCTACAAATGACCCAATTTTGTTCCTTTTTATGGCTAAGCAATATTCCATTGCATATATGGCTTTTGCTCTTTTCTTTCGGGATCACAGATCTAAATGTGTAAGGTAAAATCAGAAAGCTACCAAGAGAAAGCCTACAGGATAGCTTCATGACCTTGGGGGTAGGTGAGGATTCCCAGTGGGAGCACAGAAGGGCACAATCGAGGGTGCTTGAGACGCCCTGTGTCTCTGGGCAGGGCTACACAGAAATACACAGAAGTAAAATTCACTGAACATACACTGAAGATTTACACGTCTACGGATAAACAACGAGGTCCTCCTGTGGAGCACAGGGAACTATATTCAGTATCTTGTGATAAACCACAATGGAAAAGAATAGAAAAAAGAATGCATACACGTGTATAACAGAATCATTTTGCTGTACAGCAGAGACTGGACGACATTATAGATCAACTATCCTTCAAGGGACTTCCCTGATGGGCCAGCAGTTAAGAATCCACCTTCCAATGCAGGAGACGTGAGTTCAGTCCCTGGCGGGGCAACGAAGCCCACACAGCGAAACTGCTGAGCCTGTGTGCTGCAACTGGAGAGAAGCCCACACACCACGACGGAAGACCCTGCGTGTCACAGGACCTGACAGAGCCAAACAAACTAATAGATATTTTCTTAAGAAAACCAAACTATATGCCAATATAAACTATTTAAGCCTCTGATATTTATATTAAACCTGGATATAAAAGTGGAAGTCAAAAAAAAGCCATACCGATACTATCCTCAGGAGAGTGAGCTTTTTACCCTAATTTATGATGGTGGGATGTCTGAAATAGTCTGTGAGCCTGACACAGTCAGATGTCAGTGCTGAGAGGGGGTCCAGGTTCAGGACTCTGGCCTCGGGGAGACCTGAGCCTGAATTCCAGCTCTCCCTCTTGGAGCCAAGCCGTCCTGGGTATGTATATTTACCTCTTCCAGCCTCCATTCTCTCTGTCTCTCTCTCTGTGCTGCTGCTGCTGTTACTGCTTAGTCACCTCAGTCGTGTCTGACTCTGTGCAACCCTATGCACCTGAAGCCTGCTAGGCTACTCTGTCCATGGGATTCTCCGGGAAAGAATACTGTAGTGGGTTCCATGCCTCCTCCAGGGGATCTTCCCAACCCAGGGATCAAACCCTGGTCTTCTGCATTGCAGGCAGGTTCTTTACCCCAGCAGGGAAGCCCTCCCCCTCCTCTCTCTCTATATATGAAGAAGGGAGGGAGCAAGCCAAGAAGTCAGAAGGGGAGAGGGAGAATGAAGAGTTAAGAGTTTGTTCTCAGTGGGCTGAAGTCTCAGCTCTGCTTTAAGATCCGCCAAGCACAGATTCTTTAGCCAGCCACATGCTGAACCTTAGGCATGTCTGAGGCCTGTTCTATGAGGGGCAGAAGGGCCCAGAGAAAGTGCATGGGCTGCACAAGGAGAGAGGTCTGGGTTCAAACACTCCACCTCAAGTCTCAGCTTTTCAATCTGTAAAATGGGGCCAAGATCAATCCTGTCGAGTGGCTGTGAGATGCCGTGCCTGGCAGGAAGGAAGAGATGGCAGCTGTTGATATGGTAACCCCATCACCTTCGTCTTCATCTGCCTTTGTGTACATGAACCTCCCTATTACAGAATTAGGGTAATTATAGGCTGTGCAATCACAAAATTAAAGCAGGTAATTACCATGCCTGCCTAATTAATTGTCGAATGCCAGGCAGGCAAGGAAACACAAACAGAACGCACAGTCTGTGGGCTGGGCAGTTAAGCATCCCCTTTGCTTCCAAAAAACTGTCAACAGAAGCAGCGGAGTTCAGTAAATGACCTTCTCAGGAGGGTTTTCAAGGATGCAAATGAAACCTGGGAAGTGCTACTGGGCCTTCTGACTCGAAACAAGCTTGGTACACGGGCATTTATACAGCTCCTGCCACACAAGCACCAGGGTCTCTGGACAAGGCGCTCTTCTGGGAGAGGAACTTCATAGGTGATCCCTGATGGATGCTACTAACCTCTGCAAGGACCAGACCCTCCAGAGAAAGCTGCTGATGGGAATGTAGCAAGAACCCTGAAATTAATGCTCATTTACACGCTGCTTGTTTGAAAACCTCCACCAAATGCGTGCCTCTCTGTTTCCAGCTTCAGGCAACTTCATTTTTAAATTTACTTTTATTCCGTTTGTTTATTTTTGCCTGCGCTGGGCCTTTCCTGCTTTGTGAAGGCTTTCTCTGGTTGCGGTGCGTGGGTTCCTCACTGCGGTGGCTTCTGCTGTTGTGGAGCACAGGCTCTAGGCACGTGGGCTTCAGTAGCGGCAGCTTGCGGGCTTCAGAGTGCGGGCTCCGCAGTTGTGGCGCACGGGCTTAGCTTCCCCGCCACGTGGGATCTTCCTGGGCCAGGGACTGAACCCGTGTCCCCTGCACTGGCAGGCAGATTCTTATCCCCTGCACCACCAGCAAAGTCCTTCAGGCAACTCCTTACTATCCACAGTCCTCCATCTTAAAACCAAAAATGTGTTGTTGTTTTTTCCCCCTTTAATCTTTTGGCCATGCCTCAGGGCATGCTGGATCTTATTTCACTGGACCAGGGATTGAACCCACGTCCCTAGTATTGGAAGCACAGGTTCTTAACCACTGGACCACCAGGGAAGTCCCCAAATGCTTTTTCAAGAATGGAAGCTAAGTTCATGTGAATGTCCTCAGACCTCCAGAAGATGATGTACCATTTACTATTGCCAACCATGGGACAGACATTTGACCTACAGTTTTCACCAGAGCCCTGCAATTTTATATGCCGAGAAATGGAGTCTTGGAGCAGCTAAGCAATGCGCCCAATATGACCCAGGGGGTGAGGAGCAGAACCAGAACTTAAGGGGCCTTAAGTTGCTGCTACACCCGAAGCCCAGGCCGCGTGCTCTCGGCCCCAGAGAAGAGCAAGTGCTATAAACTCGAAGCTCAGATGCCCTTTATGAGGACTGTTAAATGAGGAGGGTCAGATGACTTCAGGGTAAGAAAGATTCTCTGAGGAATGGCTTTAGGTTCCTGATTAATTTTGCTTCCTTAATATCCAAGGAAGGAAATGATTTGTGTTTTGGTTGGCGGCCTGTGTTAATGGCTCCGAACAAAACTTTCTTCTTAATGAAATGGCTTCATGTGTTATTAACTGTAAGTGTCCTCGTTGCTAGAACAAAATGCCTGAATTACTGCATGATCACACTGATGGAGTGATATTATTATAGCCAAATGCCGAGGATAAGATGAATAACTGAGTTGGAGAAAAATGACTTTTTGGTTCACTGGGTTATGCAGATGAGGCAGACTTGTAAAGGCGGAAATGCATTACCAAAAACTGCCAGCATCAGCCCACGTGCCTTTTAAAGGAAGACATCGGAAGACCTTGCTGGTGGTCCAGTAAAGAATCCACCTGCCAACGCCAGGGACACGGGTTTGACCCTCGGTCTGGGAAGATTCCACATACCAAAGGGCAGCTAAGCCTGTGTGCTACAACTACAGAAGCCCTCTCGCCCTCGAGCCCAGGCTCCGCAGCCAGAGAAGCCACCGTCACGAGGAGCCTGCACACCACATCCAAGGGTAGCCTCCACCAGCCACAGCGAGAGAAAGCCCGCGCAGCAACCAAGACCCCGTGCAGCCATAAAGAAAGAAAGAAAAAAGAAGGATAGAGGATGAGCAGTGGAATAGACCTGCCCAGTCTCCGTGTTTCAGGGACTACCGCACCTTGCACACCATGTTCCAGCCTGAGTGCTACTGTATCTGGCTGTGCTGTGCTCAGCCACTCAGTCATGTCCAACTCTTTCAACCTGTAGCCCGCCAGGCTTCTCTGTCCGTGGAATTTTCCAGGCCTAAGTCTCTAAGAGGAGAGGAAACTTTTTTTTTTTGGTAAACATTATAGCCCATGACGGAGAAGGCAATGGCACCGGTAGCAGCAGCACAGCCCATGACCATGGCTGCAGTGCCCGTTCACCTGCACCTTCACCTGCCATCTTATCTTACGGAGGCTGAGCCACTGGTCCAACACAGAACTGGTCAGAAAGCAAGCGAACACTGGGGCCCAGGTCGTCCTGACTCTGGGGATCGCATCTTCCCATGACCACACACCAATCTGGTGACAGAAGCTGGGACTCAGGTCTCTTTGGCGTGCTGAGATCTTGACCCGGGGGCTCACCTTTTGGCTCTAAAGTCAAGTCTCTGACTAGGTAAGTCACAGGTGGGATCACTTCCGGTGAAGGTCAGAGGCAGACGGACTCCCACAGAGGAACCATGGGGAATGTCTCCACGTCATGTCATAACCTGCTATGCAAATAAACCTTCCAGGCCAATCGGGCCCACTAGGACCCCTGCTCTGCCAGACGCCCACTGTGGCCCCCATCACCGCTAACAGCAGCCTTGGCCAGAGGACCAGGAGGAAACAAGCGTGACACTGACTGTGCTCTGACTTCATGGATCTGACCCTGTACTGGGGTGGACCTCTCCCCTGCTGGGAGAGTCATGTGCCCTTTCAAGGGAGTTGGAGACCAGAAGGAAGGCAGAGAGTCACCCTTCTGAGACCCCTGGACTTGAGGGCAGCCCCAGTTGCAAGTTCTCCCCAGTGCTGTATTTCTTGGCCATGATCCCTATACTGTTGGCCCAGTTTTATTACAAGTTCTGGCCTGGTCTCGGTTGTGCAGAGTGGACACAGGGAACAGGCCCAGCTATCTGATGCAAAGAGCCAACTCACTGGAAAAGACCCTGATGCTGGGGAAGATTAAGAGCAGTTGGAGATGGGGATGACAGAGGATGAGATGGTTGGATGGCGTCACTGACTCAACGGACATGAGTTTGAGCATACTCTGGGAAACAGTGAAGGACAGGGAAGCCTGGCCTGCTGCGGCCCATGAATTTGCAAAGAATTGGATATGACTGAGCGACTGAACAACACAGAAAGTTAGAGAAAGCATCCTACCCCCTCCCCAACCCAAGCCAGAGCAAAGGTGACCGTAGGTGGGCCAGGTGCCCAGATCCCTGGCCATCTAATGAGGGTCATCCTCAGCCAAGCAGCAATGTTAGGGGCCACAGAGAAAACCACAGGGGCAGGTCCCCAAGCGCGCTTGAGACAGTTCCCAGGAAACTCAGAAATAGCTGGAACCATTGTGATGGGGGCTTATTTCCAGCCATCAAGCTGCCGGGGGCTCCAGGGATCACACTTGGGGAATTTTAAAAGGAAGCATAACTTCATCCCGCAGTCACAGGCCGCAGTCTGGATAGCTGAGTCACGCACGTTGTGACTGGGCCACGCGCACGGCAGTCAATGTTCGCTTGCCAAAAGCTGGCTACTCCGTTCACAGCACTGAAGCTACAGACGGGGTTTCAGACTCACTGCAAAAGGCAATGAGACCTTCTGCTTCTCTCTTCACAGATGTAAATACCAGCCAAGTCTTCTGGGGGCGGGGGGCAGTGGAGAAGCAGAAGTCGGATATCTGTTTACTCTCAAATAATTCAATTTAGAGACCATTTAGGAGACGATAAGTATGACTCCAATCACATGTGTGTATGTGCGCAATTATATCCCTGAAAATAACCAGAAGGCTTCAAATCAAAACATTAACAGCGGTTGTGTTGGAATGTTTGGTAAATTCTTATTACTGTTATGGTTTTCCCAGTTTCCCAACTTTTCTGCTTCTGTTGAATACTGATTTTGATGAGGGAAAAATGAAATGATACATTTCAGGTCAGTGAGGCTTCCGGTGAGCTTTGAGAAGACAATGCATAGTCACCCTCCCTCTTCTCTCCAAATGCAACTGGATAAATGTTCAGAGCTGCTTTGAAATGCATGGCCACATTCCAAAACAAAACAACTGTCCTTGTCATTTAGGAGGAAACCTGAATGAGTGTGGTGGTGAGGACTCAGGCCCGACCTGGGCTCCAGGGCCTGAGAGCTCGCTGGGGCCCGGGGACCATGCAGGCCTGCCCACAGCACGAAACCAAGCTGGGCATGATTGTGAAGGCAGAAGGGGGCCCAGGATATTTGAGATACTGATCTCCATATGCACCTGAATTCTGCCACTATAATGAAACTGCAAGAAAAACGCTCTTGGAAGATCTGATGTTCCAAACCGCTTCCCAGTCCCAAACAGCTGTGACACTGCTGAGATAGACGGGAAGCTCCTTGTCACTCTGTCACCCCAGAGCTAAAGTCTTGGAGGAGGTTGCTGGTGTGGGAAAGTTTTACAAACAGAGGAAGTCTCTCAGCCTCGGAGAGAAGGGTCCCAGTGAAAACTCACTCTGGCTGCACATCTCTGCTCAAGGGGGAAGCCAACCCTGTCTCTAACTCTCATCAGAGCCATGAAGGAAGCAAAACCAGGACTTCCCTGGAGCTCCAGTGGTTAAGACTCCTCACTTCCACAGCAAGGGGCATGGGTTCAGTCCCTGACTGGAGAACTGATGTCCCATGTGATACATGGCATGGCCAGAAAAAAATGAATAAAAAGTCCTAAGCCAAGCTGCACACACATAAGTATTCAGTCTACTTCAGCTCATCCAGTGTTTCCTGAGCACCTACTACGAGCCAGGATCTGAGCCAGCTGCAAGGAGATAGATGGAGGTGGACCAACAGTTTGGAACAGTGATTACGAGCCGTCTGGGGACTCGGACTGCCTGGGTTTGAATCGTGACTTCACCTCCTTTATTAGCTGTGAACCTCAGTAACTGACTAAAGCTCTCCACGTGACTTACACTTCTTAATGTAAAAGGCGGGGCAGGGACTTCCCTGGTGGTCCAGTGACTAAGACTCTGAGCTCCCTATGCAGGGGGCCCAGGCTCAGCCCCTGGTCAGGGAACTAGAGCCCACATGCCACAACGAAAGATGCCAGATGCCACCTGAGATCTGACTCAGCCAAATAAATAAAAATAAATAAACAAAGAGTTCGCATGCTTTGACTAAGGATCCCGAGTGCTGCAACCAAGACCCAGTGCAACCAAAGTTCTGGCCCGCTCTAAAAGGTCCCACATGAATTAGGCTGACAGACAACTAAATGGACAAAAACTACAGTCCGGGTGGAATCAGTGCTATGACACAGGAGGCTGGGAGACAAGGAGAAGCAGCATGGAATGCAGTGCGGAGTCCATCAAGGAAAGCTTCCTGGAGGAGGTGATGTCTAAGCAAAGACTTCAAGGGCGAGGGGAAGGAAGGGTGAGGACAATCCAAGTCAAAGCTACTGAAGTTTTCTACTTTGATTACACGGAGACTTTTCCAAACCAAGTGTTCTTAAGAATAGAGATATAGCAAAAATGAACTCGTGATAAAAGAATTTGGTGTCTGAACAAGCAGTACACTCAACTCTGAAGATACCAAAGAGACGGCTAACCCTAAAAGACAGTTTTAGGGCTTCCCTTTCTAAATGAAGAGTTTCAGACACATCGGGACTATTCAGCCACATTTGGCCTCCAAAGACCTGGGCTGTGTGATCAAGCATCTTTCAGGCAAGCAGTTCTCATGTAAATGAATGGGCGAGGGAGGCGATTATTCACCAAGGCTGACCATGAGTGTCACTTTCTAATGTGATTAAGTGACCTCCCTCCTCCTGCTGCTGCTAATTGTCCTTTAAAGAACTGGGAGCTGCTCGTGATGTGCAGAATTCGATCCATACCAGGCGCGGGTCCATCGCACGATGCTTCTGCTCCAGGCACATCAATCTCCTGCAGGCGCGTCTCTCCTGGAGGGAAACCCTGTGAGCTAGCCTAACACAGTCCCTGGTTTTTCTCTGCCCAGTCATGGACCCTTTCATTGCTGGGAAGCAAAACCAATTCATGACAGCTTTGGGG
The DNA here is from genome assembly GCF_027580195.1 of Bos mutus. Classification (NCBI taxonomy): domain Eukaryota; kingdom Metazoa; phylum Chordata; class Mammalia; order Artiodactyla; family Bovidae; genus Bos; species Bos mutus. The sequence goes on from NC_091641.1 coordinate 30,886,219, forward strand.
AAACAGAGACTTACTGAAAAAATACAAGGGTATCTCAGACAACCGAGGGCTAGAAGTGCTGCTGGGCTCTCCAAGAGGCTAGACCAGGAGCCAGAGAGCCATCAGAACCAGGACAGGGAGTCAGGCATCCTACACGCTGCGCGTTCTCTCTCTGCATGCTAGCTTTCTCTACTTCTTGCGCTCATGGTCCAATCGTGACACCTCTCAAACCCAGCCCCATACACGTTCAGACTGACCCACTCACGGCTTGCCCAATCCTAAATGTTCCAGGGGTGAGCCTCCGCAGTGGACACTGGGCATTCCTCTCTGCCGGGCACCCATACCCCCTCCTTCTGGCAGCAGCACACCAATTCTCCTCTAGGGACCCGGTGTCTACCCAACCTCAGTCCCTGTGCTTCCTGGGGACCCCACCTGAGCTCTGATCCTAGAGGCAGGCACAAGATCAAGGCCTGGCCGATCAAAGCCCTGGGGTTACCACAGGAAGGGCATGTCACCCAAGCCAGTCTAATAGGGAGCTTGTATTACTGGGAAAGAGGTGAGGCATATTTTAGTTGTATTTTCCCTGTGAGGATGTAAGCTCAGATCTGCTGGAGCTTATATCCTCACAAGGAGAGGAACCCCACAAGGAGGGGAACCTACTAGAGAATAAAATCGTAAGAGAAAGGGAGGGAGGGTGGGAGGAGGAGGAAGATGGAGAAAAGCAAAGGGAGGGAGAGTGACTGAGCACCTGGATCAAGCCACACCTGAACTCATTAAGCCAATAAATTCTGTTTTAAGACAACATTTCTGCCACTTGCAATCAAAAGAATTAAGACCAAAAGAGAGATGATTAGGCAAGTATTTACATAGTTTTCCCCTGGGTGGGCATCCATGCTGGGTCAATTAGCCTTGGCAAGTGTCTGTGTATCTGGCAGCGTGTATGTAGGAGAAGGGAGCAATTTCTAGAGAAGTAGAAGCCTCAAAGGATCCCTCCTCCACAGAGGCCTTCAGTTTATTTACACAACACGAAGCTTCTTCTGGTGCCCTTTGTAGTGAGTCTGGCAACTGTGGGCTGAGATAACCTTGGAGCTGAGCCAAGAGTCTGAATACTACCCCCAGCACAGCCTAGAAACAGGACAAGTGGTGACTGTCAAACAGACCAAAAAATGTGGATAATAAATACAGAACTCTCCAGTTAGAACTGATGCTTAATCAAATAGCTATGAATTCTCAGGCAGTCACTGCAGAATACTTCAGCGAGCATGTCAAGACCAGATTTCTCTTCCCCCTTGTGGATTCATTCAGTTCATTCAGTCTGGATTTCTTCAGAATGCCACAGCATCTCTGTCCTGGCGTTATGGAAACCCACCCCCATCAAACTGCATTTAGGAGGCTTTAGTTAAATAACATGAAAAAGATGGCGTTGAGCTCGGGCAGAGATGCTACCAGCTGCAAGTCTGCTCCAAGCAGACTCGTGGACGGAACACGGCAGATGCACCCCCAAGAGGCCTCAAAGTTCCTTCACGAGCTGTCGGAGAGCCTAAGGTGAAGCTGAAGACATGCTGCCCAAAGCATCCTAAAGCAACCCAGATGCACATTCTTTTTTACACAGCTGCAAGCCTGTGCTCGCGCTCTTTAATCTCCCTCTTTGAAAAGCATCCAATTTCAGAAATTTTGCAGTAATCATTTCAGAGCAATGAAAAACAAACAGAACAATAGAACATCTCAGATGAGAACTCTGTGCACCTCTCTCTTAATGTTCGCTTAAAGAGACACATTAGTCATTAGGAAGAGCCCTCTTTTATCTCTCTACACAACCAAGCTGCTTGCTTGCAGACCACAAACACTGTAATATAGTTAATTTGGTCCATGTATTCATCTCTTCCTTATAATGATGCCAATAAGATAGCATTTTTTTTTTTTAAGTTTCTGATGTTCAAGATGGGACTGGAATGCTCTAGAGCCCGTGAGTTGCAACTACTGAAGCCCATGTGCCTGGAGCCTATGCTCCGCAACAAGAGAAGCCACTGCAATAAGAAGCCCGTGCACCGCGACCAGAGAAAGCCCAGGCGCAGCAGTGAAGACCCCAGCATAGCCAAAAAAAAAATAAATAAAACCTAAAAAGTTTTCTTCAAAGATAGGGGTGGACTGAACACTTGGGAATGCTGGGATGACCTGCTATTTGGTAAGGGGAAGAAAAGAGTTGAAAAGGGCTTGCCTGACAGCTCAGTTTACTGCCCACTAGAGAGGGGGCCCGGTGGTCACAGTCAACTCTGGTAATTTCATTCAAACATTCCTTTGGCACCTAGACGTGTGAAGCATTTTCTCTAGAGGTCTTTGGTGGAAAGACCATGAAGGTCTCCTGCTTTCTAGGAGTTTATATGCAGGGGAGCCTCGAGCAGTTCTTACCAACCTGGTCATGGCCTTTCTACTTTCCAAGGTCACAGACTCATCACAGACTCCCTTAAATAACTCACAAAGCCTGGGGATTCTGTCTTGAAAAAAAGACAATGGCACACACATTGGTAAAGAACTCGCCCGTCAATGCAGGAGACATAAAAGATGCAGGTTCAAACCCCTCGGGTTGGAAGATCCCCTGGAGGGGGGCATGGCAACCCACTCCAGTATTCTTGCCTAGAGAATCCCGTGGACAGAGGTACCTGGCAGGCTACATTCCATAGGGTCGCAAAGAGTCAGCCACGACTGAAGCGACTTAGCACAAACCCATGCACACATACATGCACACACAGCCCCACTAGGTGGGTGTGTGTATACAAACAAACATACACACACAGTACATATACTTTTCTAAATCATCTCAGACCATTCAACAAAGCTGGGGCCCATCCAGCCACCACACACAGTGAGGAAGTCACCAGCAGCCAGGTCTAAGAAACAGAATTGCCAAATATCCCCGTCCCCACTGCTGTAGCGCCCCCTGTGGGCCAGCTCAGTGGCATTCGCCCGTTCACTCCTTTACTCCCTGCAGCAACCCTGCAGGCCAGAGTCACCTCTCTTCTTTAGAGAGGGGGACACACAACCTCCAAAAGATGAGTGGCACCAGCTCCAAAAGGGTCCACCTAAGGCCCTAAGGTGCCCGAGGACACCCACACCCTGCTTCTAGGAGATCCTCCTGTTCTAGGTCCTAGCTGCCCACTCAGGCCCGCCCCCTGTGCACAGAGCCGGAGGGGGCGGGAAGGCCTGTGTATGAGTCAGTGGCCCGGCAGCCTGGGGTGATCTAGTGGCTGAACACGGCGGACCTCCTCTCCAGGTCCTCCTGAGATGTGTCTGAGCCCACAGCAGCTGACAGCTCACTTTTCTCTGCAGAAAGGAGCTGTGAAAACCACACCTCTGGTACCTGCTGATCCACATCAAGGGACCTGAGCAAAAACATGTCTTCAAGTGGCTCTTGGTGCAGGGAAGGGGGGGGCGGGTTTCCTAGGACCCAGGACCAACTGGCCTGTGTGCCACTTGGGGCAGGGGGACATGTCAACAACTACAATGTCAACAGGAACCCAACCCCTCAGCCACACACCCCGCCTCAACTCCCCAGATCTGAAAAGCTCTGAAACCCAAAAGGCTCTTATTAAGTTTAGCGCAGACACGTTCAGCAGTGGAACCTGCCTGCACCATCCCATTAAGCGTGAATGCTCCTGTTTCACTGCAGGGACACTGAGTGTCTGGTTCTGGGCGCTGCCCCAGACCCACTCATTATGCTCTTATTCTTTCCTAAAGTTCAAAAAGAAAAGAAAAATGAAAATGCGAATCTTGAATTGTGTTGATCTCAAGAGTTTTGAATTATGGGTTATGGACCTTTAATAAGACAACTTTAAATGAAGTTGAACTTAATGTATTAAAACCAGCCCAGAGGCAAAAAGTGAGCTTGGTCAAAATGACCACCTGGAGATGTCTTAAATTGCCCATAAAGTACAGTGAGCTGGGTCTGATGTACAACTCTGAGTGGTAATTTGGCTATATAAATGTATAACGCACACAGTGTTATATGCTATATGAAGGCTATGCACAAAATGTAATTTTATAAGATTTTTAATTTTATAGAAGAGGCAGCTCTTTAAACACTATACTCTGGGAGCAACTTTACGTGGAAGACCAAGAAATGGGCCAGCAGATTGTCTCCTGTATTATGCTTCTCTGAGGATACTTAATGAGAGAAAAGTAGGCTGGCGACATGCTTTATATTTTTTCTCCCTTTTTATTTTGCCAATCATGGGCCACTGAATTACTGGCCCAGTTCTTCCCCTTCTCTCCCTGCTACATACTCCATGTCATTCAGATGTGACTGCAGGTCCTTCTACTAGAGCCTTCCCAGGGGGCGCTAGTGGTAAAGAAACCACCTGCCAATGCAGGAGACATAAGAGACACAGGCTCAGCTCCTCCTGGGAAGCTCCCCTGGAGGAGGAACCGGCAACCCACTCCCCTATTCTTGCCTGGGGAATCCCATGGACAGAGCAGTCTGGTGGGCTACAGTCCATGGGGTCACAGAGTCGGACACGACTGAAGCAACTTAGCACACAACCAGAGGCAGATGACACTTCCCTTAACTTCGGGCTTGACTGTGTTACTTGCTTTGGTCAACAGAAGATCAGTGTGTGTAACTCAGGCTGAGGCTTCAGACGCATGTGCACGGTCTGGCTGGTCTTTGCACCTCTGCCTCCATCAGGAGGGCACACCCTCATCAGTCTGCATTTCAGAATGACGAGAGACATGAGGAGAGAAGACCAACTTCATGTTGGAGCCAAGCCTGGCCTAGATCATCCAACCTCCAAATGATCCACAGACATGTGAGCAAAAATTATTTTAAGCCTCTGAGTCTGGAAGCTGTTTGTTACACCACATTACTGTGGCAAGAGCTGACTGATACACTTGGCTAGAACATGTGAAACTGGACAAGCTGACAAAATGACGCTACGCTGCTGAGCTCTGATGATGTGGTCACTGTTTTTCACTCTCCCGCTTTCTACACGTCCTATTTAATCATCCCAAGCATTTTATAGATTAGGAAACTAAGGATCAGAGGGTTACATGACTTGCCTAAACTCACACTGTAGAAAGTTTACAGAGCAACCGTTCTACCTCAGCCTGTTTGACCCACAGAGCCTGAATTTTTTAGTGACTGTGTTACACTGTCTTTCCTCTAGCCTCCATTGCGCTTGACGTGGAAGAGGAATCGGGGACGAGCTCTACTGCCACAGGATCTGGGCTGAAAAGAGAAATGACAACTAGTAACAATTCTGTGAGAGATGACTGTGTATCCAGAACCATGCTAAACACTGGAGAGGAAGCAGGAAAAACAAAAGGCATGACAACGAATACGAAATACAGTAGTAACTACCACCACCATTTACTGAGCACCAACTGTGTAACGGGCGTGTGTGTGCACTCAGTTGTGTCCGAGAGAGTTAGAGAGATTGATACAGAAGATGATGGCAGAGCAGCTCTGGTAAAAGGAGGAGGGTAGGGCTCCACCTGTGCCCTGATACCGAGGGTGGATCTGAGGCCCCTTGGAGAAGTGCCAGGTCACGACAAGCCCAAGTCTGAAAACCCCTGGACTGGAAGATCAAGTCCACGCTCTCTGACAAAGCTCCCGAGGCCCCTCCCCGTCGCTTCCCTGCCTGCCTCGGCAGCCCCACCCCTTCTCATTCCGTCTTGCAGCCTGGGCCACATGTGCTGAGCTGTTCAGGAACCCCAGAATTCTCCCTCCTTGACATGGGTGCTCCAGCCCACGTGGCTTTTGTCTATACCCGGCCCTCTGTCTGCAGGCCTTTCCTCCTTCGTCTGCCAGGCAGAAACCCACACATTTCCCAAGACTCAGCTCACTCAATGCCTGATGTTGTTTCGTTGCTCAGTCACGTCCCACTCCTTGCAACCCCACGGACTGTAGCCCACCGGACTCCTCTGCCCATGGGATTTCCCAGGCAAGAATACTGGAGTGGGTTGCCATTTCCTCCTCCAGGGAATCTTCCCCACCCAAGGACTGAACCCACATCTCCTGCATTGGCAGATTCTTTACCACTGAGCCACCAGGGAGCTGCCCCTCCTCCCAATTCCACCCCCAGGTACAAGTGACTTCACTGGTGACTAACAGAGAGCAATGGACTGATGTCTTTGACAGGCGTATATATCACGTATGACCAAGGTGTATGTATATGGACTTCTGTGCATGATATCCCAGTCTAGCCCTCTGTGCAAATAAAGGCTTTCTTGTAAAGATGATCCATGACATTCACAGCAGCGAAAACATGGAAGTCAGAGGGGCAACATAAAAGACAGCAAGAGATGGGTTAACTGGGTCCAAGTTGCAGAGAGGAAAGAGACGCGCATGCTGGCTCATGTGGAGGAAAGACTTCTAGTTGCCATGGCACCAAGAGCCAGAGCGGCAGTGGGCAACCACCACCACCTAGAGGTCAGTCACAGACACAGCGGATGTTGGCCAAACCTTCACTGCTTGCCTGGTATGTGGCTGACCAGGAATAGAGGAGATTATCAAAGGGCTTTTGATAGGAGCTGACCAAGGGTCTAGAAGGCCCAGCCCAGAATGTCAAGAGCTGTGGGTGCTTCAGAAAACGCCAGATATATACCAAGGTCTGACTGGCTGCCCAAGTTAGACTTGGGGCTCTGCTGTGGAAAAGGCAGTCTTAGAGCTGGCTGACAGGCTCAGATCTTCTAGAAGGGAGAAGAACTCTGGTCAGAATACGTGAAGGCAGCTCTCTTCCTTCCCACCCCTTCTCCATGCCAAAGCCAGAGCAAAGGTTCCAAAGCAGGAATCGAAGCCATTCACTGGGGCCCACATGGCACTCAAGGTTAGAAAGTAAAAGTCGCTCAGTCATGTTTGACTCTTTGCGACCCCATGGACTGTAGCCACCAGGCTCCTCTGTCCATGGAATTCTCCAGGCCAGAACACTGGAGTGGGTAGCCATTCCCTTCTCCAGGGGATCTTCCCAACCCAGGGATCGAACCCTGGTCTCCCGAATTTCAGGTGGATTGTTTACCATCTGAGTCAGCAGGGCTCAAGGTGAAGTCTAATCTTAATCTGGACCTGACTTAAAGGGCACAGCGGGATCTTCTCTGGCCTCTCTCTTTCCTCAGATTCTTCTCTGATTATTCCGCTTGGGCTATTTAAGAACCCAGCCATGAATCTTACTGCCCAGCAGTACCGGACCTGTGTGGGAACTCATAAATAGATGGTGGAAAAAACAAATGGAATTCCAAGATCCTTAAATGCTATGTGCTGTATCGCCTCTAGGGTTCTGGGAAAGCAATTCTCTTAGCTTTTTTCAAAGAACTCTCTGTAGCAGTGAACAACTGCATTTGGCTCCAAGATAGCAGGGACCTGATCATTTGGGATTTATTTTCTCCTGGACAAGCAGTCTGGAGGAAGGCAGTCCAGGGTTAGTACAGCCACTCCACAAAATCAGAGGACCAAGTGCTGTCCATCTTTCTGCTCTGCCATCCTCACTCTTAAGCTGTCATTCTCAAGGACCAAAATTGATGCTGAAGCTCCGGCTATCACATCTGAATTTTAGACAATAGGAAACAGACAAAAATGGCAAAGCAGGCAGCACCCAGATGAATTATCTCCCTTTAGCAGCCCTCCTGGAAAAGGCAATGGCACCCCACTCCAGCACTCTTGCCTGGGAAATCCCATGGACGGAGGAGCCTGGTAGGCTGCAGTCCATGGGGTTGCTAGGAGTCGGACAAGACTGAGCGACTTCACTTTCACTTTTCACTTTCATGCACTGGAAAAGGAAATGGCAACCCACTCCAGTGTTCTTGCCTGGAGAATCCCAGGGACGGGGAAGCCTGGTGGGCTGCCGTCTATGGGGTCGCACAGAGTCAGACACAACTGAAGCGACTTAGCAGCAATAGCAGCAGCAGCAGCAGCCCTCCTGGGAGGCCATCCCCAACACATCTACCTATATCTCACTGATCAGTGCTTAGTCACAGAGTCATATGCAGGTGCATGGGATGCTGAGAAATTTCGTGTTCTCCCCTTGGGCACATTGCCCCCACTGCTAAAAGATAAGCAAAATGGATATTTGGGGCAAGCAACTGGCAGATTCTGCTACATTCCTATATACCCAGCTGCTACATCTTGATGGAAGACCAGCAGACAGAAAGAATCTAAAGACATCATCTCTGCTCTCTAAGTACCCACAATCTGATTGAAGACTAAGACAAATGCAGTTGAGATAAATGGCACTATCCAGCAGGACTGAAACGGACTACACGTCATGGTGCAGTCTTGGCAGGGTAAGTTTTATGCAGAAAAGAAGGCAGTTAGCTATTGAGCACTTACTGTATACTGGGTGCTATGCTGGTCACTTTATGTATTTTTACATCTTAGTGTTCACAGCGACCATTGAAAGGAATTATTATTATTTCAGTTTTGCAGAAGAAACCTGGAAGGGTTATGTTTAATGTGTCCAGGGCCACACAGCCAGTGAGGATTTAGAACAAGGATGGCAGATTTGCCAAGGCGAGGGTTGCTTGCCTGCTCTAGTCCATTAGTGGTAGCTGCCTGGGGAAGGCAGTGGCTCTGTGGAGGAGGATTCCGAGAATGGGTCTGAGCTCATTGAGAAAGGCCGTGACTGATTAGCTATGTCTGCCATGGACACGGTAATGGGGAGTGGTGGCACGAGTGACATGCATTTCACAGTCCTGCTTTCGAGACTTCTGGTGGTCAGTTTACCTATGGAAATGCTGCGTTGGCACTCTGATGTCTACATCTGCACAGAGGGTGGGAGCAGGGCACACACTGCCATTAAGTGAGATGGTCTCAGGTGTGCTGCTAAGAATCCCTTCTGGCTCCCCTGCTTTCAGAAAGTGGGAGCTCTGAGACTTTCTAAGATGAAGACCACCTCTAAGCCTCCAGAATCTGAAGCTGTGGTTAGGAAGCTAATGTGTCCTTTAGGGGAATGTATGGAGGAATGAATGTGCACATCTCGGAGTTTTAGCGGCTGCTGCCGAATAAATAAAAATAGCTGTAAGTATTTCTGCAGCTCTTCTATTCAAGGAGAAAAGTGGCTACCCTGTGGGCAATAGATGGACTTTCTCCCTTGCTTGTGGAAGGTAAGCACTCAGTTTAAAATCACAGGTAAAAGCCCTGTTATTCCCCCGGCACTGGGTCTCCAACTGACCGCTTAGCACAGAGCAAATCACGTCTCTCACCAGGCGAAGGAGCCATCCAGTGTGGCCGAGTCTGCCTCCTGTGTGTCTCGGGTTTGTTCCCCCTTCTTCACTCTTAAGCTCAGTCCTTCGTCTACTCTTGCTAGGATCCCCAAGGGGCCCCAATCCATGCCACCTTTCCCTCTGCCACAATGACTGGCCTGGATCACTCCCCTTTATGTGTCACTGCTGTCTCCGAAACACTTGGCAGGTTCCCTATCTCCTTCTGGGCACTGCCTGAGCTCCCAGCACAGCAGACAAGGGCCTGCTTCCCCAGCCTGCACTGGACATGGGCTGCTCTGGGCCAGCCAGTAAGATGGTGCCCTGATTCTCCAGCTGCTCTGGAAGGCATCTATGACCCAGGCCTAAGCCAGTCAGCTCATTCCCTCACTCCCCTGGCCACAGACAATGGTTCAAGAAAGAGCACATGACCCCCTAGGATGCAGTGAGGCTTTTGTTGGGATGAACGGGCAAGCGATTCTTACTCCTCTCTCACTGGCTAACAGTTGATCGTATTTAGAGCTGCTACAGCTGACTTGACCCATGAGAAGAGAGTCCGTCTGAGAATGTGTCCCCAGAGAATAAAGCAAGGAGCTGTCGAGAGCAGGTGGACCTCGTGTGAGGCCCTGATCAACCTGTGCCTGAAGCTGGAGTACCCCAGAACTGGTCAGTTACAGGGAGTAGTAAGTTCCCTTCCTGTTTGAGCCCGTTTGGGTTGACTCTTCTGTCACTTCCCGGGGAAAGTGCCAGACACCAATCTCATTGCGTGCATAACCCACTTCAAACACCATCATCTAGTTGAATCTGTGCCAATAACAGCAAGAGCCATTTTTCTCGTTTACTTCTTCCCAGTATGTTCACACCCTGTTCAATGTCACAGCATCCTGATTTTGCTTTAAGGATCCTGTCCCTTGACCCTGGTTTAAGCTGACCCACTCCACTTCCAGCAGGGGAAACCTGGACTCCCTGAGAAGTTATCAAGAGCCCCACAGCCTGAAACCTCTCGAGGCGTTCCCTCCACAGGGCCAGCTCTTCCCAACGATAACATGTACTGCTGGCTCCTATTCTGAAACAAGTCCTTGACGAGCTGTTGCGATGTTCTTCTCTGCTCGTCGAGTATATAACAGGTGCCTCTAGGAGCGAGCGATCAATCCTGAATTACCCATTCAATTAAAAGCGGTGAATGCATTAAATATGCCACCAGATGATAAAGCGCAATTATTGACCGTGCTGCGCTTTTAGGATTTGAAGCTGAGAAGCGGAAAGGAGTTTCCTAGTCTTAAAGCAAATGGAAAGAGAACCTACTGTTATAATGACCTGTCCTGGGGCTGCGGCAAGGCAGGGTTGTGTCCTGGGAGGGGCATTACTTTGGAGCTCAGCTGCGTGGGTGTGAATGAGGCCCCTTCCCCACTGTCCGCTCACAGGCACACTAACCAGCTAGGTACCCCTGGAAAAGCCCGTGCGCCTCTCCAACACCTGATCTCCTCATCTGGAGAGCTGAAGTAGCACCTCCCTCTGGGGGTCATCCTGAGCCTGAAATTGGCTAATATCCCTAAAGCACTTAGTGCAAGAGGCTGGCACACAGCAGATGCCATACTGAGTACCAGTTAACGTTGATCAGTGACACCTGCTCACTATGAGGGTTGAGGAGGGAGCTGATGGACTGCAGGCGAGATTCCTGGGCCAACTCGACACCGAGGCCACATCTCTGCAAGCAAAAAAGCTTAGCTTAGGTTCACCTAGGAAGGTGAACTCTATCTCAAGTGGACAATTTAGTATGCTTATCTCATCCAGCCTGCCAACCAATCAGTCATTTATCCATTTCATGGGTAACCGAGCACCTACTTTGTGTCTGTGCTGAGAGAGATGGGGGCCCTGGATAAAGAAGCACTGCCCTGTAGGCGCTCCCCCACCTGGTGCAGAGACAGTCAGAAGGTCAGCCCATCACCGCACAGCATGAACAGTGGAAAAAACGGTGACGCCCCCTGGGGATGAGAAAGAGCCCTGAAGGGGGACATCTAGAGCAGGGGTGGCAAACGTTTCCTGTAAAAGGCCAGACAGTGAATATTTCAGGCTTCAGAATATTTTATGGGCTCTGTCACAAAGACTCAACTCAGCCACTGTAGGATAAAAGAAGCAACAGATGGTATAGAAGATGGTTATGATGGTATTCCAACAAAAACTGTCCGGGGATCAATGTGGTCACAGGCCAATAGTTTGTTGATGGTTGATCTAGAGTAACATAGATATGATGGGCAGGGCCTGCACAGTGGATCCAGGGCTGGGGGGAAGAGACAAAAGAAAGGTTTGTGGCTTGGGGATTCAGGCTTAGAGTTCAGTTCAGTTCAGTCGCTCAGTTGTGTCCAACTCTTTGCGACCCCATGGACTGTAGCACGTCAGGCCTCCCTGTCCATCACCAACTCCCAGACTTTACTCAAACTTGTGTCCATTGAGTTGGTGATGCCATCCAACCATCTCATCTTCTGTCGTCCCCTTCTTCTCCCGCCTTCAATCTTTTCCAGCACCAAGGTCTTATCAAATGAGTCAGCCCAGGCTTAGAGGCAGGGGAGAAAATGCTCCCCCTGACTCAACAGGTCTAGGAGAACTGCTTTGGTAACCATGCCATGGAGGCCCTTAAATAATAACTCCAGTATGGGTGAGGATTCCCCCAGATCACCTGATCCATCTCAGGCCAAAAAGGGAAGCCAGCATTGGCTCTGTCCCGGGGTGTGCAGCCAATGCTTGAGTATCTGGGGCTTCTCTGGTGGCTCAGCTGGTAAAGAACCCGCCTGCCAGTGCAGGAGACACAGGAGACATGGGTTTGATCCCTGGGTTGGGAAGATCCCCTGGAGAAGGGAATGGCTACCCACTCCAATATTCTTGCCCAGAAAATTCCATGGACAGAGGAGCCTAGAGGCTACAGTCCATGGGGGTCACAAAGAGTTGGACATGACTGAGTGCACATATACGTATTCACAGGTCACAGGAGCTCAGGGAACTCCCAGGTGCTGGCCTCAGCCCCCTTTACCCTCCTCACCACCCATCAGAGCGGGGGATGCAGTGGTACAAATAGCAAAGCAGAAACTAACCTTATTAAATGCCTGCTGTGGACAAGGTGCTGTGTTAAGAACTGAATGCTCCAACAGTGAGGAAGGTACTGTCATCGCCCCCTTTATACAAGTGAGGAACCTGAGGCTCCCTCAGGCTGGCCAACCCCACCAAAGTCAAACCCCACCACAGGATGGCATGCAGCCAGGTCTGGACTGGCTCAAAAACTCATACCCTCCTGAATAAACAATGGGGAAACAATGGGGAAACAGCTGTAAACAGTGGAAACAGTGCCAGATTTTATTTTCTTGGGCTCCAAAATCACTGCAGATGGTGATTGCAGCCATGAAATTAAAAGACACTTGCTCCTTGGAAGGAAAGTTATGACCAACCTAGATAGCATATTAAAAAGCAGAGACGTTACTTTGTCAACAAAGGTCGGTCTAGTCAAGGCTACGGTTTTTCCAGTGGTCATGTATGGATGTGAGAGTTGAACTATTAAGAAAGCTGAGCACCTAAGGATTGATGCTTTTGAACTGTGGTGTTGGAGAAGACTCTTGAGAGTCCCTTGGACTGCAAAGAGATTCACCCAGTCCATCCTAAGGGAGATCAGTCCTGGGTGTTCATTGGAAGGACTGATGCTGAAGATGAAACTCCAATACTTTGGCCACCTGATGCGAAGAGCTGACTCATTTGAAAACACCCTGATGCTAGGAAAGATTGAGGGCAGGAGGAGAAGGGGATGACAGAGGATGAGATGGTTGGATGGCATCACGGATTCAATGGACATGGGTTTGGGTGGACTCTGGGAGTTGGTGATGGACAGGGAGGCCTGGTGTGCTGTGGTTCATGGGGTCGCAAAGAGTCGGACATGACTGAGTGACTGAACTAATGGAAAGATTACACTAAAAGATAAACACAAAGAAAATGAATGTCTAGTTTTAAGAACTCGCCTAATTAAAATAGGAAAAAAAAAAACAGTTGGTATTCAAAAGGCCTTATCAAATTAGTAAATTTATGGGTCTCAGCTTCCCCTCATGAGTCTCACAGATGCTAATAAAAACATTAGGTTATTACAGCTCCATACAGACAAACAAACTGATTTTTTTTTAAATGAGCAGAAGACGTGGATAGACATTTCTCCAAAGAGGACATGCAGAAAGTCAACAAACATGTGAAAAGATGCTCAACATCACCATCATCAGAGAAATGCAATTCAAAATCACAACTGATATTATCTCACACTCTACAGGCGGATTCTTTACCAGCTAAGCCAACAGGGAAGCCCAAGAATACTGGAGCGGGTAGCTTATCCCTTCTCCAGCAGATCTTCCTGACCCAGGAATTGAACTGGGGTCTCCTACATTGCAGGCAGATTCTTTACTAGCTGAGCTACCAGGGAAGAACTGCCATGTCAAAACAGCTATCATCAAAAAGAACACGAACTGCAACTGCTGGCGAGGGGGTGTGGTGAAAAGGGAACCCTCATACACAGTGGTAGGAATGTAAATTGGTATAGCCACCAATTCACAGTAGGGAGCTTCCTCCAAAAACTGAAAACCACCATAGGGTCCATCAACTCCACTCCTGGGTATCCATCTGAAGAGAATGAAAACATGAACTCGAAAGAAGATACATGCACCCCCATGCTTATAGCAGCGTTATTTATAATAGTCAAGTTATGGAAGCAACCTAAGTGTTCGTCAATAGATGAGTGGATAAAGAAGATGTGGTGCGCACACAAGAGAATACGATTCGCCATAAAAAAGAATCAATTTTGACCATTCACAGCATGGAAAGGCTTGGAGAGGATGATGCTTAGTGAAATAAGTCAGAAAGAAAGACAGACACTCTATGTGATCACTTCCATGTAGAATCAAAAAGTAAAACAAACTAGTGAATATAACAACAACAACACACACACAGAAACAGACTCACAGACACAGAGAACAAATGAGCGGTTACAGAGGGGAGAGAAAGGGGCAAGACAGAGGAAGGGGATGGGAAGAGGTGTAAAATATCGTATAAAATAAATAAGCTATAAGGATATATTGTACAGCACAGGGAATATAGCTAATATTTTATATTAACTATAAATGGAGTATAACCTTTCAAAACTGTGTATCACTATTCTGCACACCTGAAACTTACTGTAAATCAATTAAATTTAAATACTATACCTCAATTAAAAATTTTAATTAAAATTTAAAAAGAAAAAGCAAAGAAATGTTAATCAACAGGAGAAGGGGAAGAGGCCAAGGAGAGAGTGAGTGGACTTCCCAAAGGTGGAAATTTTCAAAGGGTCAATAAGAAATAGGTGAATAAAGCAAATATTTGAAAAAGGCAAAACACAGAGGAAATCAAGAAGAGAGAAGTCAAGAAGACTGGTCCCAGCAGGATAGAAATCTTTAGATGGTTGTTAAGAAATGGTTATTAAGAAATACATCAAACTCGCACTGTTTCTCTACTTTACATATGGTAATGGACATGTTTCAATGCTTTTCTCTCAAATCACCCACCCTCTTCTTCTCCCACCGAGTCCAAAAGTCTGTTCTTTACACAGAGTGTCTCCTTTGCTGCCTTGCGTTAGGGAGGTGGGAGGTGGGTTCAAGATGGAGGGGATACATGTATACCGAGGGTCGATTCATACTGATGTATGGCAAAAACCATCACAATGTTTTAAGGTAACTATCCTCCTAATAAAATAAATACATTTTTAAAAAGAAATGGGATATATAAAACTGATATTGACGGGGTTAAACAAAGGTTTTAATACAGCACTACCTAAGGTAGGGTGGGTCAAAGGGACCTCCTATCCCTCCCCCAACATTAAGAGGCCCCAAACAAGTCTGTTCTGTTCATATCCATTTGTAGAGATTTAAAAGGCCAGAACGGAGAAGGCAATGGCACCCCACTCCAGTATTCCTGCCTGGAAAATCCCATGGATGGAGGAGCCTGGAAGGCTGCAGTCCATGGGGTCGCTAAGAGTCGGACACGACTGAGCGACTTCACTTTCACTTTTCACTTTCATGCATTGAAGAAGGAAATGGCAACCCACTCCAGTGTTCTTGCCTGGAGAATCCCAGGGACGGGGGAGCCTGGTGGGCTGCCGTCTATGGGGTCGCACAGAGTCGGACACGACTGAAGCGACTTAGCAGCAGCAGCAGCAGCAAAAGGCCAGAAGGCAAAAATGACACAGAGAAACCTGACCGGCAATTAGGCTGATCAGCAGTTAGGCTGATCAAACAGTTAGGCTGATCAAGCAAGTTAAAGACTGACAGAAAGGCCTGGGACCCTTGGCTGGACCCCTCACTTGGCAGCCAAGGCCTTTTGCACAGAAATGGGTACCTTCCTCTTGCCAGGGAGGTAGAGAGGTTTCCAGGACCCCTTGATGTGGAAGCTTCCTGGGCTATGACACCAAAATCCACTGTAGGGGCATCAACTTGGGCTATAATTATATTGAGAAAACGTAAAAATGCGAGGGTTGGCTGTCAAGGCTAGAATGGCTGAGTGGGTGTTACATGAAGAGGCTGTGTCAACTCTGCCTGAGTGTTTCATAGGAATGGACCTGGGGTCTGGCCAGGAACGCTTTCTTTATCCAAAACTGTAAAACAGACTAGTTGATAGGGTCCTAGTGAAATGCACTCATTCAGAGGCAGAAGAGTTAATGGAAGGCTTAAGACTGTTTTCTGCGTCTGTGTGTCTTTTCTGTTGTGTAAGTAGTTCATCTGTGTCGTATTTTAGATTCTACACATAAGTGATATCACCTGATATCTGTCTTACTCTGACTTTTGTCATTTAGTATGATCATCTCTAGCTCCACCCATATTGCTGCAAAGGACATTATTTCATTCTTTTTTAATGACGAATATTGCACTGTATATATATGCACACACCCCCCACATCTTCTTTATCCATTCATTAAGGAATCACTTTCCCGTACACCAGAAACTAAACACAATATTGTAAATCAACTATACTACAATTTTTAAAATAGAGTTAATGAAACTGAGGTGAAAGCTTGTAGCAAAACTGGGCTTTCCGTTAGAAGGGTTATGTCTCTGCTGCTTGATTGTTTAGTGGGGCTGGGCACTGTGTCTCATTTTCCCTGCCTGTATTGTAAAACAGGGGTACATAAATCCACCCGTGTGTGTGTGTGCGTGTGTGTGTGTGAGACAGAGTTCAGTCGTGTCTGACTCTTTGTGACCCCATGGACTATAGACCACCAGGCTCCTCTGTCCGTGGAATTTTCCAGGCAAGAATACTAGAGTGGGTTGCCATTTCCTCTTCCAGGGGATATCTTCCGGATCCAGCGATAGAACCCACAACTCCTATGTCTCCTGGACTGGTAAGCAGATTCTACTCTTGGGGCAGTGTTAATTCAATGTGCTAAAGGGGGCCAGGAGGGTTGCCCTGAACCCACAGATGTGAGGTGCAAGCAGGAGGCCAGTGTCCAAGGGCCAACAGAAACATCTGTTTTTGTCTTGTAAATCGCTGCAAACTCGAAACGTAAACATCAGGCACTGTCCCTGAAACTGAGCTGGTTTAATTCAGTTAGAGCCTAAAACCAAAAGCAGGTAAAAATACAAACTACAAGACAAGCTTTTTTGCCCAAATAGTCTCTTTAAGATTACTTGTCAAATACAAATCTTAAGTCCTCTCCACAAAGCAAATGCTTCCCTCATAGCTCAGTTGGTAAAGAATCTGCCTGCAATGCAGGAGACCCTGGTTCTATTCCTGAGTTGGGAAGATCCCCTGGAGAAGGGAAAGGCTACCCACTTCAGTATTCTGGCCTGGAGAATTCCATGGACTACAGTCAAAGGGGTAACAAACAGCCAGACATGACTGAGCGACTTTCACTTTCCAAAAAGTAAAAAAGGCTTTTGCCATCTGAATAGACAAACTTAACTTTTTCAAGCTGCCATAACAATATTTGGATCCAACTGTTCTTTTTACAAACCAGTGAGTTTTGTACTATTGTAACCATCTCATGACTAAATTAAAAAAAAAAAAAAAGAAAAGCTCTAAGATCTTTCTATGTGCTCATGTGTGTTTATATGCTGATGTGTTTGTGTGCTCATGTCTGTGTCTATAGGCTCATGTGTCTATATGCTCATGTATTTGTGTGCTCATATATGTGTTCTGTGTGCTCATGTGTGTGTTTATGTGATGTGTTTGTGTGCTCATGTGTGTGTCTATGTGATGTGTTTGTGTGCTCAAGTGTGTGTCTATATGCTGACTGTGTGTTCATGTGTGTGTATGTGCTGATGTGCTTGTGTGCTCATGTCTGTGTCTATATGCTGATGTGTTTGTGTGCTCATGTCTGTGTCCATGTGCTGATGTGTTTGTGTGCTCATGTGTGTGTCTATGTGCTGATGTGTTTGTGTGTTCATGTGTGTGTATGTGCTGATGTGCTTGTGTGCTCATGTCTGTGTCTATATGCTGATGTGTTTGTGTGCTGATGTGTTTGTGTGCTCATGTGTGTGTCTATATGCTGATGTGTTTGTGTGCTCATGTCTGTGTCTATGTGCTGATGTGTTTGTGTGCTCATGTGTGTGTCTATGTGCTGATGTGTGTGTCTATGTGCTGATGTGTTTGTGTGCTCATGTGTGTGTCTATGTGCTGATGTGTTTGTGTGCTCATGTCTGTGTCATAGGCTCATGTGACTATATACTCATGTATTTGTGTGCTCATATATGTGTTCTGTATGGTCATGTGTGTGTTTATAACCTCATCTGTTTGCTCATGTCTGTGTCTCTACGTGCAGAGATATGTGATCCCTCCCAACAATGGTATTGCCAAAATTAATTTGTAAAAGAGTTCTATTTAATTGGCTTAAACAAACAAGTGCTTATATAAAAACTCTTAACAATATAATAGAAACTAAGGGCCCAATTTTTTTTCAAGCTAACATGATATAAAATCATCTTTTGTACCAAAGATCATTTTATATCATGTTGACTTACACAGTGTATGAGCACTGGATACAATGTAGACATGCAGTTTTTCTCTCCATCTGGGTTGTGGATCAAATAAGTTCATGTTTCCTCTGTTAGAAAATTTTTCACAAAAAAATATATATAACTTGAGATGATAACTGATTTTATCTAATATCTCATGAAAGTTTCTACAGGTAATCTAAATATACTTGTTAATAAAATATAAAATTAAATAGATGTAAGCAGGATAAAAGGGCTTTTCCAGGTGGTGAGAGTGGTAAAGAACCCACCTGCCTATGCAGGAGATGCAACAGACAGGGGTTCGAATCCCTGAGTCAGGAAGATAAAGTGGAGAAGTGCATGGCAACCCACGCCAGTATTCTTGCCTGGAGAATCCCATGGAGAGAGGAGCCTGGCAGCTACAGTCCGTGCAGTCACAAGAGTTGGACATGACTTAGTGACTAAACCACCATCACCACCACCACCAAGCAGGATAAAAAGATTTTAGGTGAACCTTTTAACAATACTTGTATGTTATAGTTTATGCAAACTTACAAACAGCTTCCAAAATCTTTTTGATTACCAGAATTCTCAAAGTTTTGCTAAGCTGAGTTAAATGATGAGTCAGGTAAACACACTAAACATCTAGATCATTTCCAAAGAAGACAAAAAAAAAAAAAAAAACAGCATTACTGAACATAAATCTATCTACTTCTGGCTTCCTAAAGAAACTTTAGTTTCTTTAGTAGAAAAACTAAAGAAAAAGTAGGGTCTATTAGTAACCATGTCTTTTGCCACATTCAAAGATCACACTATTTAAAAAGGGCACATGTCTCTAGAAATTATAAAAGGTATATATAAATATGCCAAGCCAAAAATGCTAGTCACAGTTCCCAAGAATTTACTTCTTTATTTTCACAAGAAATTAAGGCTTCTAATTAATATATGTGATTATTGCAGCCATGAAATTAAAAGACGCTTACTCCTTGGAAGGAAAGTTATGACCAACCTAGATAGCATATTCAAAAGCAGAGACATTACTTTGCCAACAAAGGTCCATCTAGTCAAGGCTATGGTTTTTCCTGTGGTCATGTATAGATATGAGAGTTGGACTGTGAAGAAGGCTGAGCACTGAAGAATTGATGCTTTTGAACTGCGGTGTTGGAGAAGACTCTTGAGAGTCCCTTGGACTGCAAGGAGATCCAACCAGTCCATTCTGAAGGAGATCAGCCCTGGGATTTCTTTGGAAGGAATGATGCTAAAGCTGAAACTCCAGTACTTTGGCCACCTCATGCGAAGAGTTGACTCATTGGAAAAGACTCATGCTGGGAGGGATTGGGGGCAGGAGGAGAAGGGGACGACAGAGGATGAGATGGCTGGATGGCATCACTGACTCGATGGACGTGAGTTTGAGTGAACTCTGGGAGATGGTGATGGACAGGGAGGCCTGGTGTGCTGCCGTTCATGGGGTCGCAAAGAGTCGGAGACACAACTGAGCGACTGAACTGAACTGAAGGCTACTAGAAGTAATGAGGACAATTCTGTATGCAAGGAAAGTAAGGTGTATTTTGGGCTAAGAAAAGATCTGAGATATGGAGATGCTGTCAGTCCTAAAGGAAATCAACCCTGAATATTCATTGAAAAGACTGATGCTGAAGCTGAAGCTCCAATACTTCAGCTACCTGATGCAAAGAGCTGACTAACTGGAAAAGATCCTGATGCTGGGAAATACTGAAGGCAGGAGGAGAAGGGAGCGACAGAGGACGAAATGGTTGGACGGCATCATCGACTCAATGGACATGAGTTTAGGCAAACTCTGGGAGATGGCGAAGGACAGGGGAGCCTGGAGCTGCAGTCCATGAGGTTGCAAAGAGCCAGACATGACTGAGTTACTGAACAACAGATGGAGATGCATTTTTATAGATGGAATGATAGTGATTTTTGCCCTTCAGCTGACTACTTCTAAATGGAAAAGAGAACAAGGAATAAACAACAATGGACACAAAGTTGTAGAAGGTTTGCACAAAAGGAATTTTGGTAAATGGATTTTATACGTGATCAAGGTGGCTAAGATAGGAATAAATTTAACTGAGTGAACAAATTTCATTATCAAAGGTACACCAGTGCAAAATTAGAATTTGTTTTTTCTCTGTCAGAAAGACAAGATTTTATTACATTATTGGTCTGTTCTTAATGAGAAACTGTAAACAAAGGTTTTTCTTTACCTTTAATGTAATCTGTCTAGAAAAAAAAGATTCTGTTTTGTCTGTACCAGGTCTCTAACTACTTAGAAGGAAAAAAAAAAAAGAAGCCTTTTCAATATTAAAAAAGCAAAGCAAAAAAAAAAAAATTTTTTTTTTAAAGAACTAAGGCTTTTTAAAACTATTTAAGCTTCTGTATTTGCTTGTAGTCTTTGTTACCATGGTTAAATGAGTACGTATTGTTTCAGAGTAACCTGTGATCCTAATATTTAATCAAGAGTTTAAAGCTTTTTGAATATTTTTGACAAACTGACCCTAAACCAAATTCTAAGTGAAGTCTTTTTTAAAACATGAAACTAATTTTGAAGTTTTCAGAGGGCCCCTGAAACATCTCAAAGGATTTGTTCTCTCTTCTTATAAAAAGGAGATATTAAACTAATTAGGTTTATTTGACATGTTAAATTACATGGGAACCATTGTTAAGAAGTAATACTAAGCTTCTTTATGTCGTGTGTGTATAGGGATATATTATAAATATTTCAGAAATCTTATGAAAGCTCTAAAAATCTGATATACCCTGATATGTTGTCATCATAATTTCAACTGTTATCTTAAAACACTATATAACACAAAACTAATTATACTTCCTTAAAAAATGAACTCTAACAACGGAACGGCCATTCTAAGTCTTTCTCATCTACAGACAGTTATTATTCTACTTGGATGGTTTTACAAAAGCTTCCTGCAAATGCGTTTAATCTTCAGAAAAATTCATGGAAAGGAATCTAACACGTACTCTAAAATGCAAGTTTCTATACATCTGTTGTCTTTTTTGCTGTCTCGCATACAGGGAGGTGGCGGGGGTGGTGGTTCAGGATTGGGAACACGTGTACACCCGTGGAGGATTTATGTTGATGTATGGCAAAACCAATACAATATTGTAAAGTAATTAGCCTTAATTAAAATAAATAAATTTAAATTTTTAAAAAAATAAATAAAATGCAAGTTTCTAATAACTTTCAAATCATACCACTGAACTGGGTAAGAAATTATAGAACTTTAAATGGAAAAACAAATGGCTTCATAAAACCACTAACAAAAGGTCAAAATCAAGTCAGTACAGTTACACAGTACTGAGTAAACTGATAAATATGATTATAATTTTTATGACTTCTGTCTGAAATATTTCTGGCCTCTTAAAGCTTTGTTTCCAGATATAAGGAAATCTTTCCTCTTTTGCTAACTATGACTAAAGTAATTTGGTAAATTATACCTTTATAAGCAGAATTGAAACACATACCTTTTTCTCTCTAACCAAGTGCTCCAGAATTTGGAAGCTCCTAGTGAATGGCTTTTTCTCATGGCAGTATAGTTATATTTACGTAAGTTCAGTAAGAATCTGTTCTTCTCATAACAGGACACAACTGGAAAGTGGACATATTACCATATTATGTGCCATATTTGAGAGAGACATGCATATAGATTCAGATATGACCAGACGGCTTTAAGGAACTTAAGGTTGACTTTATGGATCCAATAAAGCTCTGTTGGGGGAAACTGCTTACAGAGATCCCAGCAGCTTCATCTGGTGAGTGATGTAGGTCACTTCCTGGCAGGTGCAGGAACCTCAGGATATTTAGGGAACCTCAAAAAGAGAATTCGCCCAAATCTATAGGTATCACTGACTCAACAGGCATGAGTTTGAGCAAACTCCAGAACATGGTGAAGGACAGGGAAGCCCGGCATGCTGCAGGCCATGGGGTCGCAGAGTCGGACACGACTGAGTGACTGGACAACAAATAGGTATTACAGATGAGTCTGATACCAAGTATTTGGCTTGGCTTCCAGGCCTTCAGAGATATTTAAAATTCAGTCTGGCAATTCCTTATGGAAAGTGCCAGCAAAGCATATTTAAAAGAGTCTATATGATCAATGGGGGCTTCCCAGGTGGCTCAGTGGGTAAAGAATCTGCCTGCAATACAGGAGATGCAGGAGATAATGGTTCAGTCCCAGGGTTGGGAAGATCCTCTGGAAGAGAGCATGGCAACCCACTCCAGTATTCTTGCCTGGAGAATTCCATGAACAGAGGAGCCTGGTGGGCCACAGTCCCTGGGGTTTTAAGAGCTGGAGAAAACTGAAGGGACTGAGCACACAGATGACCAATCACTATTCTTGCTGAACTTATGTAAACAACTGGGCCAAGTTCAAGCTTATTTTGCAAACAAATCGGTCACCATTAGCTATGTTTGGGAGAAATAAGGGTGATTTTAGAGAGGAAAAATTGTTTCAGTAATAAACTTTTGTGGTTATTAGATCCTAATACTATCCTTTGTCTTTAAGACTTGTTTTCTACTATAAACTGGACTAGATCCTGAGTTCCTCACATCTGGCCGCATTTCCAACTTCCCCCATCCTTTTGACTTGGAATCATTAAGAACTAAAACTGCCCTTTTTCCCCAAAGCTCTGTAGACTAAAGCTAGACAAGCTGATACACACTTCAGAGAAACCACCACGAAGCTCACAGACAGACACTCTTTGGCCTGTTGTTGTGCTTGACCACTCAGAACAGGTCACCAGAGACACCTGAACCGCAAAGCTGGAAGATCTGTCACTCTGTCACTAGCTGCCCTCACTGTGACTGAGAATGATCCCAGCAGGACATCTGTTGATAAAAATTTTCCCGACCGGCTGCCTTCAAAACTCAGGAACTGGGATTACGGTTAAAATCCTTAATCATTTTTTTCTTTTGCTTCCACAGAAGTGTCTCTCATTAAACACCTGGTTGCTTGTACCAAAGGCCCAACTTTGGGGGCCCACCTGCAATACCACCTCCTGAGATGAGTTAAGCTGGACTGACCTATTATCCTTAGGACTAAGAGACTGGTTCCGAGGGATGGAACAACCTACAAACTCAGCTTCTGGACTACGAAACTTCTTTGGAGACATTTCAGAGGTGAGACTGTTGGAAAGCGAAATTTGTCACCCAGAAATATGTCTCTCTGGAGGATTATTTTAGGCTGATTATTTCTAGGAAACAGAAGACTTAGGAAGTCTTTCTATTTAACCTCTTGGAAAAGGAAATGGCAACCCACTCCAGTATTCTTGTCTGGAGAAATCCACAGACTGAGGAGCGGGGAGGGGTCCCAAAGAGTCGGACATGACTGAGCAATTAACACTTTCACTTAACTGCCTAAAGAATTTGGATAAAGAGCCTGATCCAGGAAGAGAATTATCACCAGGGCTCCCTGCGAAGATGGCAAGCTGAGTGAGGAGAACTTGGCAGGGCCTGGAGATCAGAGTCCACTGCATCCTATCTTCTCCATCTGGTTCAGCAAACATCTGTTTACCAAACATTTGCTTCCCATGTCCATGTGAATTGCCTTCCTCCCCTGTGAAGTCCCAAACTCCTACCCTCAACATCCTCTTTTGTCTTTAGCTGAAGATGGTATTTGGGTGAGGGTTTCAGCCATTTCCCTAGCTGGCTCAGTAGTAAAAAAAATCTGCCTGCTAATGCAGGGAAGATCTCCTGGAAGAGGAAGTGGCAACCTACTCCAGTATTCTTGCCTGGAGAATCCCACGGACAGAGCAGCTTGGTGGGCTTCAGTCCACGAGGTTGCAAAGAGTTGGACATGACTGAGCTTGCACGTAGTTCAGCCATTCTGGTGAGTCACTCAGTCTTTCTGGGTCTCTCCATGTATACAGGTTATTCAAATTCTATTTGTTTTTCTTCTGTTAGTCCTGCCTCATATCAATTTAATTCTTAGACCAGCCAGAAGAACCTACAAGGGAGAGGAAAGTTCTTCTCCTTCCCCACAGAGGTACCCGGCGGTGCAGCTTCCCTTGGCTTCACAGACCACGGTGCTCTGACATCTCAGTGCAGCAGAGACGGTCCCTGACTATGGTTCCACTCAGGACTGTAACTTTACGATGGCGCAGAAGGGATATACGTTCAATAGAGACCACTCTTCCGATTTTGAATTCTGATCTTTTCCCAGGCTGGTGATATGCAGTATGATCCTCTCTTGTGATGCTCAGCCCTTTACTGAAAACACTTATGAGCAATTGCTCTAAAGAATTCACAAGAAGAGGGCTTCCCTGGTGGCTCAATGGTAGAGAACCCGCCTGCCAATGCAGGAGACAGGGGTTCAATCCTTGATCCGGGAAGATCGCACATGCTGCAGAGCAACTAAGCCCATGCACCACAACTACTGAGCCTGTGTCTAGGGCCCAGGAGCTGCAGCTGCTGAAACCCGTGAGCCTAGCGCCTGTGCTCGGCAACAAGAGAAGCCACTGCAATGAGAAACCCAACCAGAGAGCAGCCCGCACTCGCCCTAACTAGAGAAAAGCCCGAGCAGCCACAAAAACCCAGGGCAGCCAAAAATAAATTATTTTTATAAAAAAGAATGCACGAAAAAGATAAAGGAAAGGAAGGAAGAATAGAGGAAAGGACAAGGAATGGTAGAGGGGTATATTCCTAGTTTCAAAACTGATTAAAAGCCACAGGCATCGGGACAGTGTGGTGCTGTCCTAAGCATGGGCATACAGATCTACGGGATAGAACTGAGAGTCCGAAAAGAAACCTATTCATCTACGTTGTATCGATTTGTGACAAGAGTGCCAAGACCTTTCAGTGGGGGAAAGAATAGTCTTTTCAACAAACTGTCAGGACAAATGGGTCCATGGGCAAAAGAATGAAGTCTGAACCCTTCTTTATACCACGTACAAAAATTAAGCCAAAATGGATCAAGACCTGAATATAAGAGCTAAAACTGTTAAACTCCTAGAAGGAAAATAGGAATACATCTTCCTGCCCTTGGGTTAGGCAAAGGATTCTCAGATACCATACCAAAAGCATAAGGAACAAAAGAAACAAAACAGATAAACTGGAAATCATCAAAACTGAAAACGTTTATGCGTCAAAGGACACCATCGACCAAATGAAAAGACCACCACAGGATGGGAGAAAATACCTGCAAATACGGGATTTGTATCCAGGATACGCAAAGAACTCTCAGAACTCAAAAACAAAACAAAATAAAATAATCTAATTTAAAAACAGGGAAAGGATTTGAAAAGACATTCCTCAAAGAAGATGCCAGCAAATCTGCACTAAATGTGCCAGCAAATTTGGAAAACTCAGCAGTGGCCACAGGACTGGAGAAGGTCAGTTTTCATTCCAATTCCAAAGAAAGGCAATGTCAAAGAATGCTCAAACTATCGCACAACTGCACTCATCTCACCTGCTGGTAAAGTAATGATCAAAATTCTCCAAGCCAGGCTTCAACAGTACGTGAACTAGGAACTTCTACATGTTCAAGTTGGATTTAGAAAAGGCAGAGGAATCAGAGATGAAATTGCCAATATCCGTTGGATCATGCAAAAGAGTTCCAGAAAACATCTACTTCTATTTATTGACTATGCCAAAGCCTTTGACTGTGTGGATCACAATAAACTGTGGAAAATTCTTAAAGAGATGGGAATATCAGACCACCTGATATCAGACCTACCTCCTGAGAAATCTGTATGCAGATCAGGAAGCAACAGTTAGAACTGGACATGGAACAACAGACTGGTTCCAGATCAGGAAAGGAGTAAGTCAAGGCTGTATATTGTCACCCTGCTTATTTAACTTATATGCAGAGTACATCATGAGAAACGCTGGGCTGGAAGAAGCACAAGCTGGAATCAAGATTGCTGGGAGAAATATCAATAACCTCAGATATGCAGATGACACCACCTTTAAGCAGAAAGATAAGAAGAACTAAAAAGCCTCTTGATGAAAGTGAAAGAGGAGAGTGGAAAAAGTTGGCTTAAAACTCAACATTCAGAAAACTAAGATCATAGGATCTGGTCCCATCACTTCATGGCAAATAGCTGGGGAAACAATGGAAACAGTGACAGACTTAATTTTGGGGGGCTCCAAAAATCACTGCAGATGGTGACTGCAGCCATGAAATTAAAAGACACTTGCTCCTTGGAAGGAAAGCTATGACCAACTTAGACAACATATTAAAAAGCAGAGACATTACTTTGCCAACAAAGGTCCACCTACTCAAAGCTATGGTTTTTCCATTAGTCATGTATGGATGTGAGAGTTAGACTGTAAAGAAAGCTGAGCACCAAAGTATTGATGCTTTTCAATTGTGGTGTTGGAGAAGATTCTTGAGAGTCCCTTGGACTGCAAGGAGATCCAACCAGTCCATCCTAAAGGAAATCAGTCCTGGATATTCATTGGAAAGGCTGATGCTGAAGCTGAAACTCCAATAATTTGGCCACATGATGTGAAGAACTGACTCACTGGGAAAGACTCTGATTCTGGGAAAGATTGAAGGCAGGAGGAGAAGGAGACAACAGAGGATGAGATGGTTGGATGGCATCACCAACTCAATGGACATGAGTTTGAGTAAACTCCAGGAATTGGTGATAGACAAGGAAGCCCGGTATGCTGCAGTCCATGGAGTCGCAAAGAGTTGGACACGAGTAAGCAACTGAACTTTCAACTTTCCCCTTTCAAAGAAGATACACATAAAGCCAGTAAGCACGTGAAAAGATGCTCAACATCATTAGCCATTTGTGGTTGTTTATGCGCTCAGTCCTATCCAACTCTTTTGTGACCCCATGAACTGTAGCCTGCCTGGTTTCTCTGTCCATGGGATTTCCCAGGCAAGAATACTGGAGTGGGGTGCCATTTCCTTCTCCAAGGGATCTTCTCAACCTAGGGATCAAACCTGAGTCTCCTGCATTGGCAGGCAGAATCCTTACCACTGAGCCACCAGGGAAGCCAGCTGGGAAGTAAAAATTAGGGAAAATTGGCTAATAGGGAAGTGAAAACTAAAACCACAATGAGACGCTACTTGGCACTACTAGGATGCCTATAATCAACAAAACTGACGCAGGCCCAGTGGTGCCGCTCTCAGGTGTGTCCCCGTGAGAACTGAAAGCGAATGCCCACAAAACTTGTACACGATACTCACAGCAGCGTTGGTCAAAACAGCTACAAAGTAGAAACGACGTGGATGTCCATCCATGGATGAAGCGGGACACAAAACGTGGTCTCTCTATACAATGGAATGCTATTCAGCCACAGAAGGGGCAGAACACTGATATCTGCTACAAGATGGGTGAACCTTAAAGGTACTACATTAAGCGAAAGAAGCCAGACACAAAGCCATGTATTATAAGATCTGTATGATTCAGGAAATGTCACAAAAAGGCAAACCTGTAGAGATACCCACAGAGAAAGAAAAGCAGATGACTGGTTTCCAGGGATTAAGAGTGGAAAGAGGAGGCGCCCTAACTTCTCACCTGACTCTCCCCCTCACTTTCTGTGCTAATCTCTTTCAGGCTTGTGACTCAAGACTCGGGTGAAACCTGCCCTCCAAGAAGAGGCACACCCACCACCCCAGGAGCCCCTCTCTCTCCACCCCTGATCCTCAGCATCATGGTGGCCTGAACATGTGAATCTTTCTCCCATGAGCCTGGAATATCGGGGTGCAGGCCCTGGGTCCCCTCCAGCATCATCCCACCAGTACTCGGACGTTAAAGAATGGATGAAGGCGCCAGTGCATAAATCAAGAGTGAGTAGGAAAAGAAGAAGAAAAAGAGAAAGAATAGGAAGGGAAGGAAGAAAGACATCCATTTTGGTTCTGGTGACACAACACAGGATTTCAGTAACATGTTACTAAGATAGAACAGGTCTTTGTGGTCACGCGGTCTGCCTGTATCCTACTCTCTGCTGGAACACAGTCTTTCAGAATCTCAGTTCTGGTACTTGCCTTTCACACATTCACAGATGTCAGCCTCATCTAACCCGGACCCTCAAGTTCACAGACAAGGGAAGCTCGGTCCCCAGCAGCCAAGGTCAGCCACCACCCAGGCAGAGGGTGCCCTGGAGGAATGGCTATGTCTCTGTAGGCCAGGAACCCAGTATCTCTCTCACAGGCACAAGTGGGGCTCAGAGAGGACGCTCAACTGCCTTGCATCCTGAGCACGGCTGGTGTCTGAGCAGTGGAGGCCGTGAACACCTGTCTGAGCAACTCAGTCTTCCTGGAGGCATCCGGCGGGAGGCAATCTGCCAGGTGCTGGCTCCCCAGCCCACCAGGCAGCACACACCTTACACACGGAGATGTCACGCCACGCACACTGACACCAAGCTGCTGCACCTCCTTGTGCTAAAAATGGTGCTGTGCTCCTGCCTTCGTGCCCTCCCTTCTCTCTGAATAGAAATGTCTGTTGGAGAGCTCCCGAGCCTGCTGCCTCCTGTTGCCAGCCTCATGCTCAACCCAGGCAGACGAAGTGGCCCTCGCCCACGACAGTGCCACCTTGGGGGGCTGTGTGGAGCACCTGGTGTTGGAAAGCATCCTCAGAAAACGGCTTTACCTTTCGGGAAATTAACCTTGACAGACGCTGTGTCTCAATATAAAGCTCTGGGGTCGAGTGAGGCCCTCTTAGAGACAGAGGAGCCTTTCTCGTCCGATCCTAGAGGCTGCTCCACAAGCGAGGCAGACCTGAAGCCCAGAGACCAGCCTGGGCCCTGGCCTAGCAGCACCCTCCCCACATGGCAGCGGCTCCGGGCAGGACTGGGGGGCATGGATCCTCCGCTGTCCTCGGGGAGCAGAGCAAGAGACGCCATGATGAGGACCCAGGTGGCACCTCTGGACTCAGCTTCTAGGCAGAACCATGTTAACTAAGAGGGAAAACAGGTACTGAAGCTGATTTTTGTCTGGTTTGGTTTGGGATTTTTGACCATGCGGCATGCTGGAACTCAGCTCCCCACCCAGGCATCGAATCTGTGCCCACTGCACTGGAAGGCAAAGCCCTAACCACTGGGAAACCATGGAAGTCCTACAAAACTAGCGCTTTCTAAACTGTGCCCTGAAACAGCCCTGGCACAGGAGACGTCCACAGATATTTGAAGAAATGGAAGGGAAGGAAGCTCTGCTCAGCATTCCCGCCAGGGGATTCTTGGGGCCTCCCTGTGCTTCCCACACCACAGGGGTCAGCTCCTGATCTACTCGAGCAAGTAAATCACCTGACCACCTCCTTGCTGGTCCTCAGTTGAATAAATGGGATCTTTCTCTAAGCTGGAGAGAGAACAGCTCAGGATTTTAAGAAACATATGTAGGGTGGAACATTTTCTGCAAAGTCCCTTTATTCTCAACAGGGGCTAACGCTAGTGGGTCACTCAGGTGTCACTGGAGCTGGTCTCTCCAGGCAGAGAGCCTGCGGTCAAGCACCAAGAGCTGTAAGTGAGCACATCTGTCTGATGACTGTGTGAGTCAGGAGCACCGATTCACCCAGTCAGGGTTACCAATGAGCCCCAGGACTCACTCCCACGCCAACCAACGGAGAAAGGCCTTCCTCGATGACCCCATCAGATGCAGCTCCACCTGAATACACCCCAGTCCCCTTCACCATATCACTGGTTTTATTTGCTTCCCAGTGCTAACTCTTGAATAAAATTACACTGTGGGCTTATTTTTGGAGCCTCTGCACTGGGATATGAGAGCCTTTCTCCGAGAAGACAGGGTTTGTATCCATTTGGGCCCATCAGTACATCCCCGGGGCACAGAAGGTGCTCCAAACATATTTGCTGGTGGGGTCCTTGGTTGGTTGGCTCAAAGAATGAATCAATGAATGAGTGAGTGAGTGAAGGAATAAACAACCAGAAAGAATCTTGTGAGCCAGCCCTCCCTGCACTCTGACCTCATGGGGTCAGTCAAGGGCATGAGTAAGAGCTTGGGAGACACTAGCCACAGAGCGGCATCCCTGAACTCAACACTCTGAAGTAGAAAACGTTTATGTCATTGTTTCTTGACTTTGTTCGACTCAGGCAGAAAATGAAAGAGCATTTTACATAATATGGAAGGACTCATTTTCTGAAACTCTGCAAAAGGCCAGATTTTTTTAAAAGGAGGAATGAGTATTTCACTGATGTGTTCCATCAGAATTGGGCTTTTCACTCCACCGCAGAGCTGCAAGCATCACTCTGACACTGCGGATCGATAACAGGAATGTAAGAACAAAAGGAAGGGCCAGCCCCAGAGAGAGAATCAGCAAGAAGGATTCAGTCCTCTCCTCCTCCTCCCAACGCCCCTTGCTCAGTTAAGGGAGTAAAGTCATCTACATCTGCCCCTGCGACACCTGTATGGTGGGGTGGGGGCGGTGCTGGGCATTCCTCCTCCAGGTTGCTCTCATCTCTGTGGGGGCCTGGGATCCTCTGCCTCTCTTACCTCCTGGCTCATCCTGGCTCAGCATGAAAGACTGGTTCAGGGACTTCCTGGAGGCCCAGTGGCTAAGACTCTGAGCTCCCAATGCAGGGGGCCCAGGTTCAATCCTTGGTCAGGGAACTAGATCGCGCATGCCACAACTGAGAGTTTGCATGCTACAAATAAAGTTCCCACATGCTGCAACTAAGACCCACAAAGTCAAATCAATAAATATTAAAGAAAAATACAGACTGGTCCAGGCATCAGTTCTTCCTGTAAGCTTCTATGACCTCCCACCACCACTGCAAGTGAGTGAGGGTCTCCCCTTATTTGTCCAGAGCAGCTTCTGCAGAGCTCCCTTACAGTGCTGCTAACAATGAGGGGGATAGACATAATACAGTCATGACCACCATGTACTAAGTGAAAAGTGAAGTTGCTCAGTCGTGTCTGACTCTTTGCAACCCCATGGACTATAGCCTACCAGGCTCCTCTGTCCATGGAATTCTCCAGGCAAGAATACTAGAGTGGGTTGCCATTTCCTTCTCCAGGGGATCTTCCCAACCCAGGAATCGAACCTAGGTCTCCTGCATTGTAGGCAGACGCTTTTACCATCTGAGCCACCATGGAAGTCTCCTATCATGTACTAAGTGTGAACGATATGTAGCCCAGGCACTATATGGAGTGCCGTACATGTAATCTCATTTTATTAATTTCACTTGATCCTCATAATCCCTCTGCAGGCTGTGTACCACCATCCCCATTTTTACAAGTGAATTAACTGAGCCTTGAGGGTGTTATACAACTTGCCCAAGGTTTCAGCACTCTCAGAGTAGAGGTGTGATGTCAACCCAGGAATGACCTGATTCCAAAGCTGGTGTGTCTGATCTGTTCCCTGCAGCCAACAACATATCAAGTTATCTACATGTCCCCTGGATGCCAGGGACTTCACAGTCGTCATTCTAAGCTTCACCATGACCTCTAAGTTGGTGATATCATCTCCAAAGTGCAGATGAAGAAAGGCATGGGTGATTAAATAAGGTGCCTATGCTCACAGAGCAAGAAAACAGTAAGGTCAGGATCAGAATTCGTATCCATCTACTCCAGAAATCCAGGCCCTTTCCCGCTGTATCACACTGCTGCCCTCTCCTCCAACCGCAGATCAGTTTATAAAAAGAATCTAGGACTTCCCTGGTGGTCCAGTGGTTGAGAATCTGCCTGCCAGTGCAGGGGACATGGGTTCGATCCCTGGGCCAGGAAGATTCCACTTGCTGCGGGGCAACTAAGTTCTTACAGCTACTGAGCCTGCACTCCACAACAGGAGGAGCCACCGCAAGGAGAAGTCCACACGCCCCAGCTGGAGATCAGCCCCTGCTTGCTACAGCTAGAAAAAGCCCAGGCACAGCAACAAAGACCCAGTGCAGCCAAAAATAAATTAATTGTTTTTTAAAAGAAAAAGCATCTAAAATATAGCATATAATACCACAGCCATTACTGAGACCTGGGCTCACCTGGACCACAGGTTTAACATGGACAGAGAAGCCTGGAGGGCTACAGTCCATAGGGTCACACAAAGTCAGACACAACTAAAGTGACTTAGCATGCACACAGGCATATCAAGAGTGTGTCTGCTCACTGGTACGTGGGTGAAGGCAGGGAGGAAGGAGTTTCCTGAGGTCTGTGAGGACACGGCTGCCCTTGAGAAGAATCATGAAGAGGATGGAGCGGATAGTGCTGAGGGAGAGGATGTGGGTGATGAGTATTAACCCGTCTGCTGCAACTTGATACTCCTGTCTTGCATGCGTGCTGAGTCGCTTCAGTCCTGTCCGACTCTGCGACCCTATGGACTGTAGCCTGCCAGGGTTCTCTGTCCATGGGATTCACCAGGGAAGAATAATGGAGTGGGTTGCCACGCCCTTCCCCAGGAGATTGTCCCAGCCCAGGGATCAAACCCGAGTCTCCTGAATTGCTGGCAGATTCTTTACTGTCTGATCCACCAGGAGACGGTCTTACTTTTGTTCTGTGGAGCTGTCCATGGTGGCTCTATGTTGTCAATAAAGGTGATATTTCTTTTTTAAAAAAGATAAAATACAGCACAGGCCTGAAGGATATCATGGTCCTCTGTAATTGTTCAGGACAGTGAGAAATTGGAAAAAAACAATGCTGAATGACAGGATTTGTTATTAAAACTAATCAGACAGGAAGGTCAGAGACTGTGGCAGCTTGAGTCCTCAGGCAGCCTACATAAACAAGCCACAGTCAGCCTCTGCAGTGGCCTCAAGGCTAAGATGCACCTGTCAGAAAACAGCCAGCGAGCCTTTCTCAGGTAATGTGCTCACTCAAGCTACAGCCAAGCAAACTATCTCCTTCCTTTCTTTGCAGCCCTATCTTCTCTACAAAAGTCTTGCCCAGTTCCTGTCTGTGGAAGGCTCTGAGCCACTTCCGGTTTGGTGCCGTTTGACTGGAATCCAAGTTTGTTCAAAGAAACTCTTGAAATGGTTAACATGACTGAGTTTATTTTTTTATCAGAATGAATGGGCAGAGAAATTAAATTGCTATGGGAGAACATTATACAGCTGTGAAAGATGACTTTACCATCAAGTGCAGAGTGACATGGGAAAAATGAAGCCAAATGAAAAGGAAGACACAGGAGTTCATCCACGGGATGATTCCACCCAGAGCAAAGTGCACAGAAAAAGGGCAAATGAAAGATATTAATTGTAATTGTATCTACGCAGTGGGACTGAGTCATTTGTTTTCCTTAGTTCTAACTTTCTTTTATTTTCCAAATTTTCTATAATGAGCGTGTGCTACTTTTAGCATTTTTAAATGTTTTTTCCCCCCTTAAAGCAACTGGCTATTATGAACTAAGGCTGAGAGCTAGATGATTTTAAATCCTCAGAATGGACGCCATTCTGAGTTCTGATTAAGGGTAATTCAAGCCTTTGAAAAGTCCAAATTGTCTCTCTTGATTTTGGGAGGCGAATAATTGCATTTTATACTAAACTTATTTGCAGCTCAAATACAGCTCAAAACCTTGTTTTGATTACTTGTTTAGGGAAAGAGTAACATCAGAAAATGTAAGAATCACATTTGCATGATGGGTGATGAAGCAGGGAATTACAGTTGGGGGTAAAAAGAAATGGAAAAAAAACCCAACAACCCTGAATATTCAACAGCATGTCTTAAACATAAAGCCTATTCCTACATCCACATTCAAACCCAAAACATTTCCCCTCCACACCATCTTCTGCATCCTCAAAGACAAAAGCTGCATTTGGTAAAGGCACATGGGGTCCACGTGTTTCCACTTGACTTTCTTTAAGCAGGCTGCCCTGGGAGCTTGTCCTCAGAAGCTTGTCTTTCTCTCACGAAGAGAGCTGACTGCTTCTTCAGTCACAGCATCACTTTCAGCACAAGAGAATCCTGATGCCTGAGGTCAGCAAGATACCAAAGAGGACCCTGGGCTCCCTTCCCCGTGACCTCCCCCAGGGGCCTGGCCTTTCCTGATCATAGACCTGGGTCTGAGGCAGGAGACAGGTGGACCCAGGGCCAAATAGCTGGAGTCTTTGCCTGTGGATAGATACTCCAACATGAAGATAATAGCAGGAGCAAAGAGAAGCTGAGGCCTGCCCAGATAAGAGATAAAAGACCACACATTCCTCATTCTCAAGGTCAAGGAGACCTTCCTGACTACACACTCGCAGAAAGACTCCCTGGAAGTCAAAAAGGGAGGGATGCCACCCCACAGTAGGTGATGTCAACCTACCCATAGGCCTCTTCACTAGAATCCATCTTGGCTAAGAGACGTATACACGCACAGCAGAACACCCTGAGATACACCAAATACAGACTCAGAACGTGGCAAAGCAAGATGACTGGCCAGAGGAAAAACCCAGAAGAAATGCGCATAAAACTGACTCTCTGAGCCTGCCCATGTGTCTATCCACACGTACTCTTTTTCTTCCCAATAAACACTTGACTTGTTTCACTACTTTTCATCTCTGTCTGGAAATTAATTTCTACACAGCTGACAGGCCAGGACCTCATCACTGGCCGCTTTCCTGGCGGCCTAGTGGCTAGGATTCAGCACTCTGACTGCCATGGACTGACTTCAGTCTCTGGCGGGGAACCAAAACCCTGCTTCTAGCTGCTTCAGGACAAGGCCACCTGAGATCAGGTCTTCGGCTGTTTAATCAAGCAGCTCCAAATACGGAGCTGCTTGTTATTCATTGGGTCACTACCTTTTTGGTTAACCACCAAATAAACATCAACTGAATAGAGTTACAAAGTCAAGAGCAATTCCAGCAGCTAA
Source organism: Bos mutus (assembly GCF_027580195.1). Classification (NCBI taxonomy): domain Eukaryota; kingdom Metazoa; phylum Chordata; class Mammalia; order Artiodactyla; family Bovidae; genus Bos; species Bos mutus. Next base: position 30,921,093 of record NC_091641.1, read on the forward strand.
AACACATTTTCCCTTTTATGAGTGATTTTCTTGTTGTTTTCCCCATTACATGTCACCAAGAAACAGCCATTTTTGAGGAAAAAACAGCCATTTTGAGAAACAAAGATACGGAAAAAGGAAGAGAACATTCAAAGTCTCACTGCCCAGATAAAATCATTTTTGGTTCATGTCAAAGACTATAAACCTGAAAGCCTGTGTAGGTTAAAACTTTTAATTACTTGCCAACATTTAAAAATAAGAGATCTTAGTGTTTAAACCTGGAGAAGGCAATGGCAACCCACTCCAGTACTCTTGCCTGGAAAATCCCATGGACGGAGGAGCCTGGTGGGCTGCCATCTATGGGGTTGCTGAGTGAATTCACTTTCACTTTTCATTTTCATGCACTGGAGAAGGAAATGGCAACCCACTCCAGCGTTCTTGCTTGGAGAATCTCAGGGATGGGGAGCCTGGTGGACTGCCATCTATGGGGTCGCACAGAGTTGGACACGACCGAAGCAACTTAGCAGCAGCAGCAGTGTTTAAATCCAGGTTTCCATTTAAAATTAAAAAGCCTAAAGATCAGAGACACAGAGTCCCAGTTTCTGCGTGGTGACACTCGGCTAGCACTGAGGTCATTTCTTGTCTAGACTCTTAGACCTGGGTCATTTCTTGCCTCGACTCTTAGACATCTCGGTTTACTACAGCTGGTCTAGAACTTTCCATTTTATATTTCTTATGCTAATGCACACATTTTAAAATGGTTACTTTTTAAAATGAGATTAAACAATATATTCTATTCAGTTACCTACTTCCCCCTGACTTGTCACATATAAGCAATAACCTCCCAAGCTTGTTAGGGAACTGTGGACCAAAACTGCCTGCTAGGTGCCTGTATAAGACGTCTCAACAACGTGAGGTCCCAAGAAAGAACACAAAACTGAGGAGCCACCAACAAAACCAACTGGAAGAATTCGGGAGGGGCCAAAAAGAACAAGGAGAAAATAGCCCATAATATGTTCTGCCAACCTCCCAGTCCTATCCTGAGAGAGGCATGTGCCCCCAGGAAGGACCCTGAGTCAGATCAAATACGGCCAGGGTGAGATGACTGGCCACAGACAACCTGGAAACTAACCCCACCTGATAAACCCTGAGACTTCGAGCTGCGAGGCAGAGCAGTTTTCCTGGGTTCCCTGACCCTGATGCTCTCCACTGGAGCAGCCTTTTCAAACGCCCCTCTCTGTCAGCATATGTGTCTCCTGGGACAATTCATTTCCAAGTGTTAGACAAGAATCCACTCTTGGGCCCTGGAAGGGGTCTCCCATCCTGGCCACAAGCTAACACAGAAGACCTACATCATTTTTAATAGCTATATAATACTTCCCTATCTTGGCTGACTCTTCCATGAGCAAGCATTACTTGTGAGGTCTATCAGAAGTGAAGTCGCTCAGTCGTGTCTGACTCTTTGCGACCCCGTGGACTGTAGCCCGCCAGGCTCCTCTGTCCATGGGATTCTCCAGGCAAGAATACTAGAATGGGTTACCATTTCCTTCTCCAGGGGATCTTCCCAACCCAGGGATCAAACCCGGGTCTCCTGCATTGGAGGCAGACGCTTTAACCTCTGGGCCACCAGGGAAGCCTGTGAGGTCTACCAGTGTAGTCCAATTCTCCCCTCTGCGGGGCCTCCTCTCTGCCATCCTCTCTGTAAGAGGATTATTCCTCACGGTCCATTACCATCAGGCTTGACCTGCGTCTTGTGGAAGTGATGTGTGCCACTTCTGAGCACAAGCTTTCAGACACAAGCACAGTCTGCCATCCTCTCTCTTCCCTCTGCCGAGAGAGCAGGATGTCCTGGCTGCTGCTTTGCTTTGGATCCTGACACGCAGACAACGTGGCACCTGAGCACAACTGACCCGGGATGGATGTGCAGCGCGAGTGGGAAACAGACATGTAATACACTTAACGTTGCCCACAGCCAAGAGCTGGGGCTTACTTGTTACAACAGCATAATGAAGCCTCAGCTGATCAATATATCAAAACATTAAAAATTAAAATAATTAAAAGATGATCAAACCATCTTACAAAAAATCTCTGGTCAGTGTCCAAGCCTGGGCCTGAAGGTCTTGACAGGATGCGGCTGGGGCAGGGGCCCCATGCTCCAGCTGGATCCGGGACTGGAGGGCCCCTATCGGCCCTGCAGGAAACACCAACTCTCACGGCAGAGATGGTTGTTTGTGTCAGTGGTGTCCAAGGGTAGAAGAAAGAGCCAAAAAAACGCAGGCAGCTTTAAGAGGTGAGATGCTCACAATATAAAAGGAACTTAGCAATGAAGGGTGACCGAGGGAGCAGCAGATGCCTGACACTCGTGCAGTTCGTGTGCACACTGGGACACATGCTCTCAGAGTAAAAACTGAGATCCGCCTGGGCTTTGATCCTGGTTTCTCAACACGTGCTGAATGACCCAGCTTTCTCCTTCCTCCCGGCTCCTCCACTGTTACCTTGAGCCCCATTTATCTAAGCAACCCTCATCAGCCACCCAGCATCACTAGGCCCCCAGAGGGCCTGGTTTTAGGGGGAATTTTTTATGACCAAAAAAAAAAAAAAACCACCCAAGTATATTTAGAATAAGCTGGCTACACTTAAGTTTAGATGATTCTGATTTTGTTGGCAACATCCACAGCACCACAGTCACAAACCAACTGAATGCGTGCTTCTTCTATCAGACCAGATCAGGGAGGTGACCTTGGCCACATCAATGTCACGGGGCTTCTTCACAGTCTGTTGGACCTGGTGTTCACTGGCCCTGACCTCCACAGTCAGCACAAGTGTGCCGGGAGCTTCTGCTTTCTTCATGGCCAACTGGGCGGTCAGAGGAAACTTGATGATGATGTAGTGGTCAAACATGCTTCTCCTGCTGAGCACAACAGGCCCATCCAACAGCATGCATTTGGAGGAGGATGAGGAGTACTTTAATAAAAATATTTTTAATTTTTTTTAAATTGGAGGATAATTACAATGTTGTGCTTCCGCTGTACAACAATGCAGATCAGTCATAACACAGTCATATATATATATATATATATATCTATATATATCCTTCCTCTTTATTTTGTTTTTAAATCTAGCTTTTCATTCAACATTGTTTATAAGATTCATTCATATTGTTGGATACAGTTATAGATCTTCATACTCCTTGCTGTCTGGTGCTCTAAGTGTGTGAATATGTCAGAGATTACTCATCCGCTTTCTGTGGCTGGGCATGTCATGGTTGTTATTTTCCTCTTATTTATGTGTGTGATTAATAAATGTTTTCCCCTTGCTAGCTGGTAACTCCACAATGAGAACAGCCTACTTTATACATTCTCATCACTGTGATTCAATCCTTAACACGGTGCCTGACGCATAACGGGAGGGAAGAGGGGCATGAAAGGAGTGGGAAGGAGGCAAGGAGGGAGAACACGTCACTAGTATGTCCAAAGACAGGACCCTACCCCCAAACACAAGGTCTGTTTCAGCAATCCAGTTAATTTCCTAGTTTCTGCTTGCTATAAGCTTTTTCTTCCTTGCATATTTCACACTAAATTAAGCCCCCAGGCTCTTAAAGGATTCCTGCCTCTCGTTGCCAATAAAGATATTTAGATGTTATTAAGTAAAAATTTACAGGCACCAGAAGTCTCTGGCTCTCAAAAAAAGTTCCTTACTAAGATTCTAGCTGCCTGGGGAGGGGCTCTAAGACAGAATATTATCGTCCTCATGTTATTAGCACGTTCAAGACAGAAAACCATCCACAATTATCTTTTCAATTTTCTTTGTAAAGTATGCCCTGGTAGGAGGAAAAAAGCAAACAAACACAAGACGAAACTCCCGCACGAGGTGGGGAACAGAAAGCGATTTTCTGGTATTGAGCTGTATGAACTGCTTGTATATTTTGGAGGTTAATCCCTTGTCAGTTGTTTCATTTGTTATTATAGACAACCAGCAGGGATTTGCTGTGTGACGCAGGGAGCTCAAACCCAGTGCTGTGTGACAACCTAGATGGGAGGGATGGGATGGGAGGTGGGAAGGAGGTTCAAGAGGGAGGGGACAAATGTATACCTACGGCTGATTTATGCTGATGTACGGCAGAAGCTAACACAATACTGTAAAGCAATTATCTTCCAGTTAAACTTTTTTAACTAAAAAAAGTACTAAGAGGGCTTCCTGGGTAGGGACTTAAGCCTTGGGCAGCGGCCACACCCTAGAGGGACCCCACCATCCACCCCACCTCACCCAGACCCCACCCTCTTCCTTCTCCCTCTGATGGACATTGACAAGACGAAGTCACCGACTACCACGTGGGAGCAGAATTTGGCTTCTGGGATTTGTGTATTACACATCATCCTTCTAAAACTGAGTCTTTTCAGTCCTACCTGTGAGGCTCTAACTCAGTCACAGGCACAGGTGAGGCTACCTGGGGTCCTGCTCCCCTGTGACTGACCAGTTCAGAAGATGAGCTTATGACTTCACTCTGCGGAGCTTATGCTCTGTGGTGAAAGATATGAACAGCCTGGTACGAGACCCCTGCCGGCCTCACTAGCTTTTACGCCCACATGCCTTGACTCTTCATGCAAATCCTTGCTTTCCCAATGCATGCATATGCATGTCTGCCTGTTCATTCATTTAATAAATATTTATCGACAGGCGCTGGTCTAGGCCGCAGGATACAGCAGAAAAATACAACAGTGCTCGTAGAGAAAATCCAAGAAGCAGAAAGTAAGCAAGCAAGCACATAAATACACAAAAGAAAGTGCTGCAGTGTGACAGCAAGAAGGCTGCACACAGGGGACATGGGTCTGTAAAGCACCTACTATGTGCCAGGTACCATGCTGGGCCCTCTTCTTATTCTTCCACCAATCCTACATGAGAGGTGGTCAGTAGCTACATTTTACAGTCAAGGGACACAAGTGGTAAATACACACAGCTGGTAAATAAGACGGGTGGGCTCTGCCTTCTGATTCAGACACCAAGGTGGTTAAAAAAAAAAAGACTAGTAGAAGCCAAGTTGGCCACAACGTCTTTGTTTTTCATGAAGAGAGCAAGAGGGCCAAAGTGATGGCACTGCTACTCCTAAAAGCCAGGGCTGGAGGGGTGGGAGTCAAAAGCAGCTACTCCGTGCTTTTAGCAAGTCTCAGCAAGGATCTAGTCAGGGAGACAGGACACGCCAGGGTCCCCAGGGAGGTATGGGGACTAAATTGAGCTTTCCACCCCCAGGCTCTGCCAGGTGCTTGACTGTGAATGCCCGAAAACCAGCTGTGATGTGCAGAAAATCTTAACAGTGAAAAGATTCTTGAATCTTTCCTGATATGATGGGGTATTTGAAGGAAACGTGTGCCTCTTCTTACTCCTGCAGAGGAAATCAGAACTTTCCCATTGAGGAGTTGTGTGAGTTTAAAGGAGACAGAACATGAGGAGAACTTGGCACAGTGCCCAGTACAGGGGAAGTACTTGGCAAACAGACCTGCTCCCCTCATCAGCCACCGCTATCCTCCTCAGTTATTCTCAGCAATCATCACCAGCACCCTCATCAGTCGTCTCATCAACCACCTTCCTCCTCGTCATCAACCATTCTCATCCGCCCCCTCCCCCACCACCATCACCACCACCATCCTCGCCTTCAACCTCATCAGTCGTTCTCATCAACCACCTTCCTCCTCATCTGTATTTCATGTCTCTCTCCTTTCTTAGGGCTTCCCTGGTGGCTCAGCTGGTAAAAAATCCACCTGCAATGTGGGAGACCTGGGTTTGATCCTTGGGTTGGGAAGATCCCCTGGAGAAGGGAAAGGCTACCCACCCCAAGTATTCTGGCCTGGAGAATTCCATGGACTGTATTGTCCATGGGGTTGCAAAGAGTCGGACTCAACTGAGCGACTTTCACTTTATCCTTTCTTAGAGAAACTCTGTTAAGAAAGAGGCAGCATTTTTCTCTTAAAGAATACAGAACTGGAAGGTCATCTGGACCTAGGTTTGAAGGTCATGCCTGCTACCCACCAGCTGTGTCCCCTCGAGCAGGTTACCAAACCTCTCTGACCTCAGTTTACCCATCTGTAAACAAACAGGAAAATACTTTCCCTCACAGGCTGGTGGCAAGGAATCGGAATCATGTAATGAAAGGCTCAATATTAGGCGTTTACTGTTAACAGTGGCCTGTGGATCTCTTTCCCATGTGCTTTTTTCAGGTACAAATGGACAGGGTCGGGGCAGACTTGGTAACACGACTCCGTTATTTACTTCCACAGTCCAGCATGAAGCCACCGCTGCAAAATGCACCTTGCCTTCCTTTCCTTCCCAGGAGCTGAAGTGCTTGAACCTCTTTTCCCTCTAAGTCTTCGGGACCACAGCAGACCAGCAGCCCTAGAGGTGAGATTCCTCCTCTCCCCTTCCTCCACCCCATAGGACGGTCATCTCAACGTCCTTCGGGACTCCCTGAGACCCCAAATCAGCATGCTTGCTCCTTTCTCACTCTCTCCTCTCTGCAGCTCCTGAAAAAAAAAGCAGCCTCCACGTGGCCGCCAACTTGAGCTGCCTCCTCCGGCTCCAGACAGAGCAGTCTGGCAGAATCTCACTCAGTGGGGAAGTCTGGCACGGAGCTGGGATTCACAGTCTCTCTGGATGCGCCTGCCGGCGGCACAAAGAGATAACCTTTAAAGGTTGGACTCAAACTGCTTTTCAGTATCTGAAGGGATAGAAGAAAAGATCCAAAACTTTCAGTGACAGCCCCTCTTCTCCCCCCAGCCGCTCCCCCAACCCCAAGCTGACTTTATTAGGAGACAAAGGCTTCGCCAAGCCCAGACCAGGGAGGAGGAAAAAACCCAAAACACAACAGCCTTAATGGTTCAAGTTCATCGGTTCAGGTGAATGCGTACTAAGCTGATGCAAGTGAAAGTGAAAGTCGCCTAGTGGAGTCCGACTCTTTGTGACCCCATGGACTATATACAGTCCATGGAATTCTCCAGGCCAGAATACTGGACTGGGTAGCCTTTCCCTTCTCCAGGAGATCTTCCCAATCCAGGGATCGAACCCAGGTCTCCCGCATTGCAGGTGGATTCTTCACCAGCTGAGCCACAAGGGAAGCCCAGAATACTGCAGTGGTGATGCAAAAGCCCTCCTCATGCCAGGACAGCTCGAGTTCTAAAGATCATAAGAGAACTCACCCAAGCTAAGAGAAGCATCGACTCCCCATGCCCAGGGTTGCTGTTTCAAACACAGGAGTGAAAAAGCCGGAAACACATTCCTGCACCACAGGCCTTGGGAAAGCATTCATCACATAAACATGAATCATGACAGCTGACATCTGAACAGCTGCCTAATGATTGATCAACTGTTTCTACATCTGTCTCCCTTCACCTTGCGTGAGCATTGGGCTGGAGTGGCATCTTCCAATGAGGAAACCACAGCTTAGCATCACGCAGTTGGAGGCTCCAGACAATGGTCTGGGTCTTCTGGTCACAGGAAAACCTCGCAGTCAAGGAGGGAGGGGAAGACACTTGTGCCCAAAGACTCCAACAACTGGAATGGAAGTGGGGGTAGCCTGGGTTCCAGACTCCCTGCTGCAGAGGAAGCCATTTCTAGGACTAGGGGCCCCTGTGCACTTGTGAGTGCAAACGTGTGGGTGTCAAGACCCACAGCGTACACATCTTCCAATCCACAATGACCCCGTGAACGAAGCAGCAGCCCTGCTTAAAAGGGGAGAAAGTCATGACTTGGACAGGATAATAGAGACCCTGTTCTAAACAGTCACCCAACTATGAACCAAGAGGCAGCTCCGGGTTCACACTTGAGGCGACTGCAGAGTCCACGTCTGGACCCCCTCTCAGATGCCCAGGAATTTCAGACTCATCATCTGCTCTCCTCTCCATGGCCGCTCTGTGTGGGTGGGTGGCCAGGCAGGCAGATAGACAGACAGACATAAAGACAAACAGACACAGCTGGTTGCAGTGCCCTGAGTCCCACTGCCCTCTGCCCCAGCCACACCAGCCTTCTAGTTCCTCTTGGTAACCAAGCCCTCTCACACCTCCAGGGCTTTGTATATGTTGTTCCTTCTGCCTAGAATATTCCTCTTTTAGTTATTAGCGAGCTCTACATCATCTTTCAGGAATGAGCAGGTATCCTCAGAGGATCTCTTTCTTGCCCCCAATTACTTGGGCCCCTTCCTGTAATCTCTGGAGCCCTGTGTAGGATTCCATCACAGTATGTACACAAATTGTAACTACTGATTCATTTGTAAATATTTTCACATTAATAGGTTTAAAGTCTCCTCTCTGTTAAGACTGTAAGCTCCATTGGGGTGGGGGGATCACATCTATAATCTGCACTGATGTATCCCTAGGACCCAACACAGTGCCTGATTCACATGAGGGCTCCTTGAATCCTCAGTGTCTGACCCTCTTAAGCCCCTCCTACTGATCTTGAACTCTCAACCCCAGCAATCAAGGTGCTGGGACTGGGACCTTGAGTGTGTAAAGGGAATCGTGGGAAAGTCTAGGGATTCCAGCTGAAGGTTTGAGCTACACTTGACCACCAAGCTCTAGAGAAACAAAACTGTTACTACAAAACATCAACCTTTGCTTTATTGACTATGCCAAAGCTTTTGACTGTGTGGATCACAACAAACTGTGGAACATTCTTCAAGAGATGGGAATACCAGACCACCTGACCTGCCTCCTGAGAAATTTGAATGCAGGTAAAGAAGCAACAGTTAGAACTGGACAAGGAACAACACACTGGTTCCAAATTGGGAAAAGAGTATGTCAGGGCTGCATACTGTCATCCTGCTTATTTAACTTATATACAGAGTACATCATGCAAAATGCCAGGCTGGATGAAGCACAAGCTGGAATCAAGATTGCTGGGAGAAATATCAATAACCTCAGATATGCAGATGACACCACCCTTATGGCAAAAAGCGAAGAAGAACTAAAGAGCCTCTTGATGAAAGTGAAAGAAGAGAGAGAAAAAGTTGGCTTAAAACTCAACATTCAGAAAACTAAGATCTTGGCATCTGGTCCTATCCCCTCATGGCAAATAGATGGGGAAACAATGGAAACAGTGAGAGACTTTATTTTCTTGGGCTCCAAAATCACTGCAGATGGTGATTGCAGCCATGAAATTAAAAGGTGCTTGCTCCTTGAAAGAAAAGCTAGAACCAACCTAGACACCGTATTAAAAAGCAGAGACATTACTTTGCCAACAAAGGTCTCTCTAGTCAAAGTTGTGGTTTTTCCAGTGGTCATGTATGGATGTGAGAATTGGACTATAAAGAAAGCTGAGCACCGAAAAATTGATACTTTTAAACTGTGGTGTTGGAGAAGACTCTTGAGAGTTCCTTGGACTGCAAGGAGATCCAACCAGTCCATTCTGAAGGAGATCAGCCCTGGGATTTCTTTGGAAGGAATGATGCTAAAGCTGAAACTCCAGTACTTTGGCCACCTCATGCGAAGAGTTGACTCATTGGAAAAGACTCTGATGCTGGGAGGGATTGGGGGCAGGAGGAGAAGGGGATGACAGAGGATGAGATGGCTGGATGGCATCACCGACTCAATGGACATGTGTTTGAGCCAAGCTCCGGGAGTTGGTGATGGACAGGGAAGCCTGGCATGCTGCAGTCCATGGGGTCGCAAAGAGTTGGACATGACTGAGTGACTAAACTGAACTACTACACCACAAGACTGAATAATACCTGGGCGGGTAAAACTTTTGGAACCAAGGTTGGGCCAGTTAACCACTGAAGAGGAAAGTTGCCTGAATAATGAAAAACTGAGGCAGGGTTGACCTTGAATGACAAGGGGAATGATCCAGGAGGGACTGATTGTTTAGGGAGAAGTTTTATAAGAAATGCAAAATAAGAACTCAGGGCCTATCAGGATATACTACAATTGAAGAACTGGAGTCAAGAGTATGAAGTCAAGATGTCAGATGGCAGGCCTCCCACTAGAAAGATTCATTTGTAGGTTCATGTATTGGTTTATTCATCTATCCATCCATCCATTCATCCATCCAGTATGCAATGAGCTTGCCTCCTCTGCTCAAGTCATTGGGGACACTGCAGTGAACAGAACTGACAGTCAGCTGTGCTTTGTGGAGCTGACCTCCTGGGTCTGCAGCAGGTCACAGCCTGCATACAGTGGCACATGTGGGTCTGGGTCTAGACCTCAGGGGCTGGGTCCAGGTTAGGGATACTAATATGGTAGCCATGGCCACGCTGACTGCATGAGAACCATGGCATCAACCTGAGTGGTTTCTGCTGAATCACCATGACATGGGATGAGAGGCTGGGGTACCCTTGATGCTCTGATCCTCGACCCCCCACCCCCCACCCAGGTAAGGGGCAAGTCCTCAGTCTCTTAACTCTGCCAGTTGCAAAGTGCCCAGAGGGAAGGAACTCCATCTAAGACGTGAAGGCTGGCGGTCAGTCAGCATGTGTGTGTTAGTCACTCAGTCGTATCCCACGGACTGTGGCCCGCCAGGCTCTCTGTCCATGTGATTCTCAGGCAAGAATACTGGAGTGGGCTGCCATTCCCTTCTCCAGTCAGTGTATTGGCTGCTGTTTGCACTCACATCCTCAAGACGGACGGATGGGTACCTGTGTGCCCACTTCTCATGCTGGGGCAGCAAAACCAGCAATGACAGAGAGCAGCTAAAGGGCCTTTTCCCATACAGACCAGCAGGACCTGACAGCTAAGCTCTCACAAACTTACAAGCATGGAAAGTGGCCTGAGGTCAACTGGTCCCTCCTGCATGGGACAAGGGTCAAGTGTGGCTGGGGGATAAAGATCAGCATTTGGAAGCACCACCCTGCCTCGAAGGGCTCTTCATTGTTCCGTCTTATTCATAGTAAGTAAGTAGTCAGTGACCAAGACTGTATCTCTGTCACTTACAAGGACATCCTTAGCACCAAGCCTGATGCAAGCCAGCTGGATAGACAAACAGACACAAAGAAGAATACAGAGTCAGCCCAAAACTGTTTCTCTCTCACTTCCACTCATTGGTCTCCATTCAGTCCTCTAGAGACAGCTGGGAGTCCAGGTAAAAACCTGGGACTTGGGGTGGGGAGGCCAACAGCGAATCTTTCGTTTGACCTTGGACAAGTTACTTCCTAACCATTCTGAACATGTCTTTCTCCACCCCAAAAATGGAAAGAAAGTCTACAGGATCTCAGGACTGTTGCAACAGTGAAATGAAATAAACATAAGCACTTCATCAGGTAAACCAGGAGCCTCCTGATTCCCAAGATTTGGAGATCAGGAAAAAAAGAACAAACAATAATTCTCATAATAAAGTTAAAAGATAAGCAAGAGACCAGGAAAAAGAATTACCATCCAAAGGACTCGCATGAATTGACCAAAAAAGTGATGAGCAATTTCACAGAAAAATGGGGGAAGGATACAAACAGGTAATTCACAAAAAGAAAAGAAAAAGGAAAAAAAAGGCAAATTAAAGCACAGAGAACCGCAAACTCACAAATAATTAGGAAAATGCAAGTTCCAACATCATGTAAACATTTTTTTTCCTCTATCAGATTGGTAAAATTTTAAAGACTGATGATCCCCAAGGTTGGCAAGGACATGGGGACAAAACATTCCTTTATTTTGTTGGTGTGATTGACAACTGGTTCAGCCTTTTAGGAGAGCAATTTGGCTGGGCCTTTTTTTTTCCTTTAAGTATATACTTTTCAACTCAGCAAAGCCACTTCTAGTTATTTATCCTAGGGAATTACTTACAATGTGTATGAAGAGGTCTACACCATACAAGGACAATTCCGGCAGTTAGGTTTGCAATGGTTGGGAAATAAAACAATCGAAATGTCCATCAGGAGAACAGTTACATAAACAATGCTTCCTTCATACTGGAAAATAACTCTGCGGAGGCTTAAAAAGAGTGAGGAGAAGAGAGGTCTATTTACTGCGAGAGGAGAGCACGTATCTTATATTCCATTTTTTCCCAAGAAGAACAATAAACGCCTGATAAAAACCACAGTAGGATTTAATGGCACCACGCAAAGCAGAGGTTCTCCGTCCCGGGGGATGCTGGCCATGTCTGGGGACATCTTGTGTCATCACAGGTGGGGAGAGGGGACAGTGACACTAGGCAGAGGCCAGGGTGCAGCTCGAGGTCCTGCATGCACAGGTGAGGCCCCACCCCAAGGAGCTGCGGTTGTTCAGTCAGTCAGTCATGTCCGACTCTTTTGCAACCCCACGGATTGTAGCCTGCCAGGTTCCTCTGTCCATGGGATTTTCAGGAAAGAATACTGGAGTGGGTTGCCATTTCCTTGTCCAGGGGATCTTCCCAACCCAGGCATTGAACTCACGTCTGCTGCATTGGCAGGCTGCTTCTTTACCACTGAGCTACCACAGAAGCCTACAACAAGGAATTATCTGGCCCCAAATGTCAACTGTGCTACAGATGAGAAACTCTGGTGCAGAGATACTTAACTGTCACCAAACTGGCTCCTGAATCAACCGCAGGCTATGAGCAGCCTGTAGCCTTTGAGGGCCACGTGCTCTTTGGGCCAGTCTGACCCCATCCCCCCAGTAAGAGCACACTTATTTTGGGAGGAAGCACCCACTCCCACTGGCCTGCAGTTTTATGAGGAGGTATGCAAGCATGGCGCCCAGGCGGACACAGAGACTGGCAGACAAGGGGCACGGCCGCCATCATCAAGAGGCTCAGATCTAGGACCCTTGTCAGAACTGGGGAGGGGAGAACAGAGGCCTTTCCTATGGGGGCAGCTGAGCTGAGGGGACACAAGCCTGAAGCTGCCCACTGACCTCCTGCCACCACAGCCTGGCTGTGAACGGAGCCAGCAAAGAGAGCAAGACGACCCTCCCCAAAGAGTGGAGGTGGAGCCCTCAAGCCCGTGAGTTCCTGGAATTCAAGCCATGCCCGTCCTTGGTCTTTTCTATTAGGCAGTCAATGAATGTCCTTCGTTTCTGACGCTGGATCGAGCTGGATTTCTATCTCCTATAAGGAAGAGAGTGCTGGGGCAGATCAGGAATTAATGTCCTGTTTAGAAGAATCAGGCGGTCAGTTGGTGGTTTAGTCGCTAAGTCGTGTCCAACTTTTGTGACCCAATGGACTGTAGCCACCCTGGGCTCCTCTGTCCATGGGATTTTCCAGGCAAGATTACTGGAGTGGGGTGCCATTTCCTTCTCCGGGGGATCTTCCCAACCCAGAGATCGAACCCAGGTCTCTTAGATTGCAGGCAGATTCTTAACCACCCGAGCCACCCACGTTGTCCCAGTTTGAGGATCCCTGGCCTGGATGTGAAGGGGGTTCGCGTGCCAGGATCGGGCTGGGTCCTGCCACAGAGGTGGCTGTGTTGGACACCCTGTTATCCCATTCTCTGAGACTACTCAGATTCACCCTCCACTTCGAGCCCTTGTACCAAGACATGGCTCCCCATGGAAATCTGTCCACAAGGGACCAAGCACAGGGACCAGCAAACAAAAGCATCCAGGGGAACCAGGGCTTCTCAACTGTGACACTGCTGATACCCTGCGTTAGATCATAGTCGTGGGGGCTGTCCTGTGTGTTACAGGGTGTTGAGCCGCATTCCAAGCACCCAACCCTCTCCATCGTCTAGCACAAGACAAGTGTAGGCAGGTTTACAGTGATAGCTCCTGGTGATGGGAAGAAGAGACGTCTGAGCTGACTCTGAGTCGGAGATCCTCAAGCCTTGAGACCAGAATTGTTCTCAGGCATATGGAGAAAACCACAGAAACACAGCAGGGCAGAAACTGGTGCAGAGGGCCAAACCACGCCCAGAAATCCAAGACCACAGTGAGATAAAGCAGGTACTCTTCCCCCTTCTTGCCCATTCCACTTGGAAAACAACTTTCTGGCAAAAAAAAAAAATTCTCACTGTCAACAGGAACACTCTGTGATTTGTATGGTGAAGGAGGATGCTTTCTTGCTTGTTTGGGTTAATTTAGGGGGCACCGGTATATGATTTTACAGATATTGATGAAAAGCAGTAAAGTTCATAAGAATAAAAATAGCACCAACCAATTAGCTCTGTACCATATTAACTCTGCAATAGAACAATAATTGGTCATTAAAAAGCTTAGGTGAGTATTACGAGGAGTGACTAGGTAATTGTGCCAGGAAACACCATTTTCCCAGCAGCAGGGATCCTCCAATTTCCAACAACATGCCACTGGCAGGCAGCTTGGGGCTGTCGCATTTGCATGCAATTAGGACTTCCAGGAGAAAAAGTGCCCCCCCTCCACTTTAACCTGATTCTTTCATTTTGCCTTTCTCCAAAGCTCAGAGAAGAAAGTCTGCAGCCAAATGGAGAGAACGGGGAATACCAAGAAGCCGTCCAGTGACTGAAGATGGAAAACATTCGCTGATCTGTGGTTTGCAGAACTTTTCTTCCCAGGGCAGAAGAAAGCTGAGCTGCTTTCTTCTCTGAGGCAAGAACTAAGAATGGGCAAGGACTAAGAAAGGGCTGTCTGCCTGCGGGGTCCTGGTTTCTGCTCCCGAGCAGTTCAAGGCTGGGGAGACTTTTTGCCCAGGCTGGGACCCCACTCTCTCTTCTCAGGAGACCAACAGAAGTGATGCAAAGGAGTCTCTCATAAAACGACAAACTTCAGACTTCTGAAAAGCAATAGCCAGACAGGAAAGTGGCTTTGTCCAGATTTCTGTTTTCACCAGAACTCTCCCTTCAGACCAGGGAACAGAAAAGGAGCAGCTGGCTGGGACTGGGGAACCAGAAAAAGGGAATTACTGCAGCAAAACAGATTCATATCTTAGCCAAGTTTTTCTTTCTTCCGTTCTGTTTCTCTAATGGTGAGGCTGAAGATGGGCTAAGGCAAACATGCTGAAGAAGGCCCATTCAGCAGTGTTCAGGGCACTACAGGTAAAGGGAAGGACTTCCATACCTCTCCTTCCTTTTTTATGTAATAATTTCCACACTGCCTCACTTGGAAAAAAAGGAATCTAGCTCCTTGCAGCCTCTAAGGAGGCTGAGGTGGAGTCCATGATCAAGTAGATGCTAAATAAAGGCTCTTCCAATCACGCAGACGAGCCCAGAGACATTCAACAGGGGGAATTCCTTCTGTGTTTACCTTCAGGTCTAATTGTTGATCACAAGTCAAGCAGTTCTTAGATCACTAAGGGCAGCGTTTGCAGGGTAGCTGTGTGCCAGGCACTGTGCCAACCGCTTTATCTGTCATCCTCTGTTGTCACTTTGTAAAGTGAGTGGATGGATGCCCGTCCCTCCCACCGGTATCTCTCTCTGCAGCCCTTCTATCGCGAGATTGTTATATTTAGCTGGTAGCGTCTGTCCCCTCTAGATTGTGAAGGTGGGAGGGTAAATGCAATGTCAAGCCTTGCTCTGCAGCATTTAACACGTGCCTGGCATCTAGTTGACCCTCCATCCACAGCTTTGGGATAAAGGAATTATGCTACAAAAGGAAAAATCATAAAGTTCCGCCTGTTTGAGAAGATAAAAGCAGTAATGGAGAATAATAGTGACTTGAGTGTCCAAGGGGAGGAGAACAGGCCTTTTTGGTTTGGCTTTTTGTTTTCCACCTGTATCAGGCTTTCCCAGAAGCCTTGAGCATCCCAGGAACAGCAGGAGGTGAATGTGCTGTAATCCCCAGAGGTGCCTGCCTCTGTGGTGTAGAAAGTTCTCCGGGAAGGAGAGAGCAAAAACAGAGGCCATGGCTCCCACAGCTTCGCTTATCATGCGGCACAGACACCAACCTGGCTGGAAGGAAACTCAGAAATCAAACGACCCACTGCCAGGCTCCCAGCAGTGTGGGGGGAGGGACCTAACGTGAACCCCTTTGTCCTGTGTCCCCCACCCCTGGAACGTAACCCACGAGGGCAGAGGCTTCTGATCAGCCCATGTTACTGTGGCTGCCATGCCCATTTCTGTGCTGGGCTCCAACATCTCATCTTTCTCTGCTTAATGAATTCCTCCCTCTCTGCACAGCTACTGACTCAGAAAGTATAAAGATGGAACCGCGGCTAAAAGCAAACTTGAAGGCCTGAGGGGTAAACCATCTTAGCACAGAGATGAAAAGGGCTGAAGCACCCAAAGACTGAGGTACAAAAGCATCGCCATCCTCCTATGCAGCCCACCAGACCCTGTGATCTTTTATTAATACAAAAAAATCACGGATCTTCACTGTACGGCATATATAAATATGCTCTGCCAGGATAAACCTTGAAAACTCCTGCCTTTGCTGCATGATATCCTTCAGGGGGTGGGGGAACCCCAAAACTGAATGAGTCTTCCTGGGACACCATCTTTACTCCAAGTCAAGAGAGCCCCGCTGTGGTCCCCAGGAAAGGGGGCTTATTCTAGAACAAAAACGCTGGTGAAACAAAGCAATTGTCATTACAAAGGAAATCTGGGCAAGTGGAATACGGTACCGTAGCCAGTGCTTCTGGTGGTGAAATTCAAAGGCTGAAATGAACGCCATGGAGAGGACTGATTTCAGCTGTATTTATGCTACTGGTGCTTTTCAAAGGGAAAGAGCTAAGGATTCAGAGAATAAGTGGATTGATGTATTAGTTCATGCCAATTCGGTGGCTGTAATGTTGGCTTAAGGAAAAAAAAAAATAGGTGGATTGTTTTAAGGTCTAACATGCCTTTGTAAATACTACGGTAGGATATTAAGACAGAGGACCACAAATTTGTTTGGAAGTTGGGGTATTTGGGTAATAAGAGCAAACGCTTGCAAAAGTATAAACTAGGAACTAATTGACAAATGACAGATGTAACCATGTCACGTGGAAGGGACAGAAAGTCAAACCCCACCAGCACAACTGTGTGTTAACACACACACAGAAACTAACCAAGACCAGTTAGTAAATAGGGCTTCGTTTTGTTTTTCCATTCTGTTTGTTGCTGTTTAATCATTTTGTCTCTGGCACGTGTCTGTAGGCAGCCAAGCATTGTAACAGGGCCCAGAAGTAAGAAATCTTCTTGGAAGAAAAACTTAAGCTGGGAAGTTCTGGACATCAATTTTACTTTTGTCCTGAAACCTGGCCAAAGGCTGCCACTTCTTTCTTTTATGCCAGAGCACACCTCAGCGCCCACCTCGGGACATGGGATCACAGCATGGAAACCGCAGTGTTCAGAGACACAAACCCTTTCAGATAACTTGCATTCAGTCCTATCAAGGGATTACAGTGCTTCTGGCCAGAATCCTGTGTGCAAAATACACACCCAGACCCCATCCACAAACA
Source organism: Bos mutus (assembly GCF_027580195.1). Lineage (NCBI taxonomy): Eukaryota > Metazoa > Chordata > Mammalia > Artiodactyla > Bovidae > Bos > Bos mutus. The sequence goes on from NC_091641.1 coordinate 30,938,307, forward strand.
AGCGGTGAGAGCCGGGGAACTACGAGCAGCTGGAGAACCAGTTTAACTCCTCCTCTGTGGTCAGAAGTACCCCAGTTCCCAAGCGTCCGGGCAGGCTTGGGGACCCTGCTGCTGCTCAAACAAGAGCAGTCACGGCCAATAGGCACCCCCTTTAACAATTTTCCAAAGCAAACCCACCGCAGGCCGCTCTGGGCTTTGCAGGGCTCTGATGTGTGTGCTGCGGGGAGCTTGGAGTAGAGGCACAGTGCATCCCTGGGTTGGCCACAGGGGGTCCTTGGTCCACGGTCTCAGGGATGCAGGTGGCTATCCACACAGGCAAGTTCCTGGTCAGGCTGGGTCCTTCCGAGGCAACTGGCCAATCTGCTCCCTGGATTGCTAAAGCTGGACTCCACCCACATTTATAGAATCTGTGCAAACTGGTACCTTGTCTGGTTTGAACATCATGTTTTGTTTTGTTTTGTTTTTAATTATTTTTTATAATTACTATTGGCTGCAGCATGTGGAACTTCCCCAACCAGGGATCAAACTTGCGCCCCCTGCAGCAGAAGCACAGAGTCTTAACCACTGGACCACTAGGGAATATCTGGAAATCATGTTTCTGACTGAGCTGCTTCTCTGTGTCCTGTTTCCCCATATACAAAACGGGGAGAATAAGTGCTTGCTACCCCACAGGGTTGCTGTGAGGACTGAATGAGCTGCTTTATGTAACACATAGGCCAGTGAGAGGTGGCATTTCCCAAGTGTTATTCATTCACGTGTCACCGTCCTAAACTTCTTGCTGTTTTCACTATCATGCATCTAGTATTTTTCTTTAAACTGAATCATTTTCTTTCTCAAGTTTATTTTAAAAGGAAACTGCACATCACCATGCTAAATGGAAAAACAGAATCCCATGCAGGCAGCTCTAGTGGTAAAGAACCCACCTGCCCAGGCAGGAGATGTAAGAGATGCAGGTTGGATCCCTGGGTCGGAAAGATCCCTTGGAGGAGGGCATGGCAACCACTCCAGTGTTCTTGCCTGGGAAATCCCATGGACAGAGGAGCCTGGCTACAGTCCATAGGGTCGCAGAGAGTCAAACACGACTAAAGTCAGACATGACTGAAGCGACCTAGCAAGCATGCCAGCCGTAAGTAGAAGGCAGGCATAAAGTTGTATTATTTTTGTAATACCTACAATGAAAGAAAACAATGTAGCTCACTGAGATAGAGTCTGCTGCCTGTCGGAGGTGTTGATCCTGGGTCTTCCTCGGTCTCTGCTAAGAGGCAAGACTAGAGTGCATTCAAGGCCCCGTGGTCACAGGGAGACTTCCTCTTCTACATCATTGCCAGTGATAGAGGAGCTAAAAGACCAGTGGTCATCGCCCTGCAGAACCTGTCACGGGATGTCCGATCTCTGTCACTCCAAAACTTCACTAAGCACAGAGAGGACCACACAGAAGGCCACCTAGCTTCCTGCCACTCCGGGAGAGACTGATCTAAATGGTCCCCATCCGGCACTTCCTGTGATGATGGGAATGTTCTGTGTCTATGTTGTCCAACGTGGCAGCCACCAGCCTCACGTGGCTATGAAGCACCTGAAGCGCGGATGGCACGTCTGAGGGACTCGAGTTAAATTTCAATTAAGTGAAATTTAAATGGCCACATGAGGCTAGCGGCTGTTGGACTGGACAGCACAGATCTGCTGGAAAAGCTACACATGCTGTTCCTTTCGTCTGGGCTCTGCGAATGGACTCAAGGTCCTTTTTATGGTTATGCACTTAGCTTCCTTGGAGGGAGATCTTAAGTAAACCTGAGAGTGATCTGCCACAGGGATGCAACAGGGCATCATCTGCCATGTCCTCTATTATCGTTTAGTCTAAAGTCCCATAGCGACATTTCTTTTAGAGCTCTTTGAGGAATTGACATATCTTCTTCCAGTTAGTGATGGACTTACCCAAAATAGCTACATTTCCATTTTCACACTGGCTGCCAGGAAGCACAAAGGGAAACTTTCAAACTAATGAGAGCAACCATGTAGGCTCTCATTATAAATATATATATATATGTATATCTATATGTGTGATTTCCAGTGTTCCCTTAATGAAAGTGCTCTTAGTTTACATTTACTCTGATTTTGATATTGTATTTCTTCTATTTTATCACTCCTTTCTGAGTTTCTCTAGAAATTATCTGAAATCCTTTGTGGAATTATATAAAATGTATTTTTAAGCTAGTAAAAATAAAGTCCAACGGTACCAATATTTTAAATGAGTCACCCTCTCTCCAATTATCGTTTATCATTTAAAAAACAACAAAGTCAAAGCAAAGCACACTGTAACAAAGCCTTTCTCAAAAGCTTCCAGCCACATGCTCAGAGTCTGTTCTTGAGGCACTGACCGGAAGCACTGTTTGCTAAAAGGAGAGAGACAGTTGCCTTCCAGAAATGCTGCTCCATACTACTCCAAGACCAGAGGGGATTTTCAGAGAGCCCGCAGCATGGGATGGAGCTGCTCTGGGTGATGCGAGGCCTGCCAGGCCCGCGGCTCCATGTGATCTGGGCCTCGTCCTCTGCACAATGGGCTGGATCATATCCAGGAAAGCTTTGGAAACTCTGGTCAAGCACAGGGCAAGTGCGGCTCAAACGCTGCCGTGACCAGTGTGGGAACAATCTCCCGGGCAACGGCACATGTGCTGTGTCCGTCTCGTTCGTAACAGACTTCTGGTCACTGAAAACGGCCCTGTGACTTGCCGGGGTGAGGTGGGGGAGGAGTCAGGAACGAAAGGTCAAGGAAACCTCTCCAGGGAGCTCGCATTCTAATTTTGCTCTAAAATAAAGCTGTCTGCTTCCCTCTCTTCCTCCTCCAGGCAACACCCCCAGCTTTCTGATGATCGCAAGGCAGAAGTTACAGGACATTCAAATAAGAGGGTGTCTTCTTGGTTTGGTTTGGGATAAAAAAGGAGAAGAGGACATTCAGAAATCTGTCATCTCCAATTCTCTTTTCAAGCCAGAGCTGAGAACATCGTGAACACAAAGATTCCCTAATATTTACTAAAGTGCTATCGTCGCCCTGCCAAACAAGCAAACTAACGTGACGTTCTAGTGCAAACTTCCTTGCCAAACTCTAGCTCATCTGTCCAGAAGATTTCAGGTGAGCGGTGTGTAGCATGCTCAGGCCCATCCCTACAGAACCCACGCCCACTGCCAGACCTGCCATCAGCGACCAAAGGCAGCGGCCAAGTCAGAAGATGAGAGACGAATCTCAAGTGCCTACTAGGCACCATGTATTCCTCGTCCCGACAAAAGCTTTCCAAAGTGTGCATTATTATGATTTCCATTTTACAGATAAGGAAACTGATCTTTACCTAAGCCATAAAAGTGAGACCAGGGCCCCTATTCCCAAGTTCAGCATCCTTTCAGCCCTACCCCAGTCTCCTGGAGACATGCCTTCATAGCTGAGAAAACTTCAACGGTCAATTCCCCACTAAGAAAAATGACAAAACAAAACAAAACCAAGGTTTTTCACAGAGCTCGTGGGAATAAGAACAAAACCTAATGAAAGCTGTTGTGACACAGGATGACAGTGGAGCCAGAAGCAGTGAAGAGTCAAAGCTGAAAACCAAACAGCCCCAGCACAAAACACCAATGGCTGGAGTTCAGTTCAGAAGAGAAAGAAGAAAGAAAGAAAGTGGGTAAGTAGGCAGGGCTGGAAAAGACATCAGAAAATCAGAGAAAAGATGGAAAACCAGGGTCCCAATTGTTGGGGCAAAATCAGCTCTAAAGCAAAGGTTCCCCTTGTCCCAGACACTCAATCCCCAACTGGGTGTAGGCTGGCCAGCTCCACCCCAGGAGGCAAATTGAACATCACCTGACAACTGTCTGTTGCCCCTTCTCTTCACCGAGTGGCCTGGTTTTCATCTGCGGTGTGGCCTTGCCCCTCCCTCAGTAACAAGGTCAGATGAGGTTAACTCCAACCCCCTTGCCAGTGGAGGTGAGGGGGTCACATGATTTGAACCTGGCCCATCAAAGAAGTCCATCACTCCACCCCTGGGTTCAGGGATGTGCCTGGGATCCAAGACAGACCCTTGAGAGATGCCCAGACTGGCTGAGAGTCTGATGCTTCCGGGAGCCGCCTGGTCCACCTACAGAGAGAACTAGCCTGAAAAGGATGCCCTGGCAAAGGAAACAGGAGGAAATAGTGGCAGCTTCCTGACCACGGATCCAGCTGAGCCTGAGGCCAGACCCATGCCTGGACTCTTCAGTTGTAACAAAGCCATCAACGCCCTGCTTTTCTGCTCAAGCAGCCTGAGCTGAGTGGTCACAGCCACACTAGGACCCCCGGCCAGCATGAGGAAGCACCCCCAGCCTGATGGAAGGACCGCTGCCTCGGGGAGGTTGGGCAGGTAGATGCTGGTGTTAGGACGCTGGGGCTTCTCTGTACGGCACTCCACACTCCACCACCAAGATGTAAAAGCTCCAGAGAGTAACAAGCAAGTGTGGGCTCCGCCCTGGCAGTGGCGTCTAACTGAAAACCAGGTAATTACCTGATACACATGGAAGGCATTGGCAGCTTTGCCCCGGAGAAACACTGACGGGATCCAGACGTTGATCAGAGCTCGGTTTGATCTAAACAGAAGAAAGATCGAAACTGGTCATTTCAATTTACCAAAAAAGGGAGGAAGCTATTAATTTTCTCCTCTAAGAGGCACACCATGTATATCAGCATGCATTACGCTTGACAGTAGACTAAAGGAGAAGTTCAAGGTTTCATTACTTGGTCGCCCAAGATTATTTTTAAGGGCCTTAGTTTAAAATGCTTGTGTGCGGGTGTGTGTAAAATTTGTAGATGCTGTTCACATTCTGGACTGAGAGACAGCTGCCCTTCAGGTCCTACTACCTGAGTGGCCTGTAATTTATCTGAACCTCATTTTGCTCATCTGAAGAGGGGGCTGATCATGGGAAGACTCCACGAACCTAGGGAGGGTCAAGAGTACTAATGCTCACAGGGTGTCTAGAGTGTTCGGAGGATTCGTGCAGTGTCCTCACAGTGCCCACTTTAAACCTTGACCCCCATTTTAAGAGGGGGCGGTGCTTCTCTGGTGGCTCAGAGTCTGTAAAGAATCTGCCTGCTAATGCAGGAGACCCAGGTTCAATCCCTGGGTCAGGAAGACCTCCTAGAGGAAGAAACGGTAACCCATTCCAGTATTCTTGTCTAGAAAATTCCATGAACAGAGGAGCCTTATGGGCTACAGTCCATGGGGTCGCAAGAGTTGGACACAACTTAGCGACTAAACCAGCATCATCACCTCATTTTAAGATCAGACTCCATGAAAACAACGCTCATGGCCATGCAAGCAATGGCTGTTTGGGGTGGGGGAAGGGAATTTCAGAAAGTCAGGCACCAATAACCACTCTTGCAGCTTTTCCAAAAACACTGTGTGGCTTGAATAGAGCAAGTTTTATTTTTATTTCTATTACTCTAAGAGGTGGGTCAAAGAGGATCTTGCTGCAATTTATAAGAGTGTTCTGCCTGTATTTCCCCCTAAGAGTTGTATTGTTTTGTTTTTTTTTTTTAATTTTACTTATTACTTATTTTTGGCTCTGTTGGGTCTTCACTGTTGCATGGGCTTCTCCTGTAGCAGGGGCTCTTCTCTAGTCGCAGTGTGCAAGCTTCTCACTGGAGTAGCTTCTTTAGCTGCAGGGCACGGGCTCTAGGGTGCTCGGGCTTCAGTAGTTGCAGCTCTTGGGCTCCAGGGCACAGGCTCGATGGCTCAGTAGCTGTGGTGCATGGGCTTAGTTGTTCCTCGGGATGTGGGCTCTTTCCAGACCAGGAAATTGAACCCATATCTCCTGAATTGGCAGGCGAATTCTTTACCTCTGAGCCATCAGGGAAGCCTACCTCTAAGAGTTTTAAATGTCTGGCCTTATATTTGTGGAACTTCTCTGGTGGCTCAGAGGTTAAAGCGTCTGCCTCCAATGCGGGACACCCGGGTTCGATCCCTGGGTCGGGAAGATCCCCTGGAGAAGGAAATGGTAACCCACTCAAGTATTCTTGCCTGGAGAATCCCATGGATGGAGAAGCCTGGTGGGCTACAGTCCATGGGGTTGCAAAGAGGTCGCAAAGGCCTTATATTTAGGCCTTTAATCCCTTTTGAGTTTATTTTTGTTTATGATGTTAGGGAGTGTTCTCATTTCCTTCTTCCACATGCACCTGCCCAGGTTTTCCCAGCACTCCTTACTGAAGAGGCTGTCTTTTCTCCACTGCATATTCTTGCCTCCTCTGTCAAAGATAAGGTATCCACAGGTGCGTGGGTTTGTCCCTGGGCTTTCTATGCTGTTCTGTTGATCGATTTTTCTGCCTTTGTCCCAGTACCACACTCTCTTGATGACTGTAGCTTTGTGGTATGGTCTGAAGTCAGGGTTGAATAAAGCCAGATTTAAATTCAAACGCAGAATCATTTACTGCACATGTACCATGGACGGACCCACGCTTTCACCCAGATCATCTCTGTTGATCCTCACAGGCTACTCAAGAGAACCTCAAGGGTTCTTTCGGTAGCGTGACAGCTGTGCCTTACTGGATGACTTTAAGCACACTCTCGAGTCGTGGGTGCACACGCCCACCATCACCACTTTTCCACAGCTGGATCAACAGGCAGAGCTGACAAGCTGTCACTGAAACTTCCAGATCACTCCTAACAGCTCTCCTAACAGGACTGTGCATTTCTGGAAGGGCTGGGAGGTCCCAGTCCTTGCTTCCATTCAGAGCCGTTCTAGGGATAAACACTTTTTCTCAAGCTCTCCTTCTCTCTAAAGAGCAGCTCATAACAATTCACCAGCCTCTTGTGCTTGGAACACGGTTTGATGCGCTGATGATGGAAGATTCCATGACTCAACAGCCTCACAACCTCCAGGGTAAAGAGCATTTCATTTTCACAAAGAAATGATTCTTTCCTGAAACAGCATTTCTTCTAAGCTCTGAGCCAAGTCGCTGCTCCCCTTCATGGGGCAAAACAAGGCCTATTGATCACCTCCCCAGGGATCTGAGTACAACCTGCAATTCTGGTCCACTGAATTGACTTGGGTATCTACAACACCTCTCCTGGAAAGACCCCCAAAACTGTGCTAGTGACCAGTGTTCCCCCTTCATTTCTTTCGGCCGGGGGAAGGGTGCAGAAGTGTAACTAATACTCCCATTTTCATTAACCTCCCAGGATGGGTGAGGTCTGGACAACCTCACAGGAGATCACACAGGCTGGTTAGGTGTGTTCCCCTTTCTGTATCACACTGTATTAGAATTGACTGTTTACATGACCATCTCTCTCCTACATCTACAAGTGTGGGTTAAGTGAATACAATCATGATCCTGTGTATGGAAGACCAGATAAGTTGGAGGAATCAAGCCCACCAGGGCAGCTGGTATGAAGAGAGGGTGGGGGGAGACTGGAGATGGAGCCAAGGTCAGCCAGGGCCTTCCCTGCAAGGACAGGCGGGATCTGCAGCTCCACCTCAAGGGAGGGAATGGCACTTCCCTCTGGCTTTAGTGGAGACAAGCACCCTGGGGGTAGGAGGAGGAGAATGTGGCTGGTCTGTGCTGATTCAACCCCTCCACCAGGACCTAGCAGGGTGCCTCCCACAGTAGGCAGTGATGAATTCCTGCTTCAATGAGTCCCTTCCACCTCATGAGTGGCCCACCTCTGGGATCCCCTATTTGGCTTTCACCTCTCTCCCCAGCTGGTTCCCCCTTGCCCTCCACCAGGCTGCCATTTCATGACCCTCTTTCATGCTATACCCCCCTCCACTCATCCCCCAAAGAGCCAGCGGAGACAAACTTGTCTTTGATTTTCATCCTTCACTATAACTTCCACAACCCTGCTCACTAGCACTCAGGGCCTCTAGATACCCCCTGCCTCTAATCTCTACCTCCATCTCACAAGGCCAGCTGTGATCTGCATCTTATGAATGAGCAAACTCAGGCCCAGAGAGGTTAAGCGGCTTGAGGTCACACAACTAAGGTTTCAACTTGGCTCGGCCTGGCTCTAACAAAGTGCTCTTCCAATGCCCCGCCCTCCCCCACCCTCCTCTCTCCAGAAGCAGAGGGACAGATGACACCATCTCCTGGGGAGCCTAAAGCTTCCTCCACTCAGCACATCTAAATGAGAAGAGGGAGGTTCTGCTTGACCCTGACTCGGGACTCACTCCACTCTCTTCCTCAACCCCACAGGACTATTCAGTCCAAAAACCAAGGCAACTCAATCAGAAAGAGTCAGTCTGAAGATCAACCAAATAGCCTAGGGGTTATCAGCAAAAGCACCAGACAGAATTAAATCCAATCAAAAATCAGACCAAGATACTGAACTCTTGTGCTTCCAAAAACCCTGGGGCTGCAAACTCAAAACTGGAACAGGAGACACCCAGACAATGGAACCAGTGAAGTGGGCCGGAGGAGTGGGGACCAAGGCGAGCGGAGGGGCACACGCCCCGTACAGCAGAGTCGGTTGCCGCTCAGCTCCAGCTGATGGTGGCCTTGCTGGGATTTCTTCTTTTAAAGAAAATGGAGAAATTTAAATTTTCATGTGGCATCTTCCAACTCTTAAATGTCAGCCAAAAAGATTAAATTGTTTTTCAACACCCATGGAGGGAGACTAAAAACACATCGAAAGGCCGGACGCAGACTGCAGGCGGACAACTCCCCAACTCTACAATAACCAAGTCAGCCATGCAGATTTAAACAGTCTTTTTTTTTTTTGGCTGTGGTCTCCTGGGATGTGAGCCAAGCAACAAGAGTCCTGTTTCTAAAAGGCTCTTCATGAGCAGGCGCTGTGGACTTACATTTCAAAATCCGACAAACTCTGGTCTTCGGATGTTTGACTCAAATCTCCAGGCACCTGCCATCAGGAGAGAGGAGAGGGGGAGAGAGAAAACACATCACGGTTAACATGGTTTGCATAATCACGGGAAATTCTGCCTCTCAATGGTCCCTGAACATTTCCTGTTCAGAATGAGGGGAAGAAGCAGTTACTGGAAAACAGTAAGAGATTTAGTGGAAGGATGGTTAGAGACGGAGTTACAGTAATAAAAATATGCCACCATGAAAGATCTCAATTACCTTCACAGGAAAAAAAAAGGCTGTTAATCCCATTGAGATCATTGTGGGTGTGAAAAAGCATGTAATTTTGGAGCTAGAGAGGCCTAATTAGGAGCTGAGAGGTGAGACATCAAACACGCAATGGCAAAAAATAGTCACCGTGACCAGGACGATGGTCACATACACAGACACACCTGGTGTGCAAACAGAGGCCAATTTCTGTCCCCCAAGATGGCTCCATCCTTTCCCCTGTCATGTGTGGGCAAGTTAAGGCAGCTGAGTATGACCTCCTCCTCTGACTCAGAAGGGCCCCATGAGAACAGGACTGGGTGCAAGACGCTAAATCGCCTGGTGGGATGGTAATTCTCGCAGACAGCTGACAGCCGGCACTGGTAGACGGTCAGTCAGTCATGATGTTATCAGACCCTGGGAGTGAGCTTCCTTTTGTGACAGGATCATATGTGAACTGGAGGAGACTTCCCCAGTGGTCCTGCGGTTAAGGATCTGCCTGCCAATTCAGGGGACACGTGTCCTGGGGCAACTAAGCCCACGCACCCCAGTACTGAAGCCCTTGCGCCCGACAGCCTGTGCTCAGCAACAGGAGAAGTCACTGCAAGAAGCAGCACTGCAGCTAGGGAGCCGCCCCCACTCGCCACAACCAGGGAGAGCCCACGTGCAGCGATGAACGCCCAGCACGGCCAAAAAGTGAAAATACATTTTTTTTTTTTTTTTTTTTAAAAGAAAAGGAATGTGAACTGGACAGAATGTAAGACTGTGGATCAAAACTGAGAGGAATCCAATGGAACAGAGAAGGGGGAGAGGCGATGAGGGAAACGGGCCCTTCCTTTCACACTGTGTGCCGTCAGGGCATTTAGGTTACCTTCGATCATCATTAACTGTGGTGAACAGGGACCTCCCTGGTGGTCCAGTGACTAAGATTCTGTGCTCCCGATGCAGGGTGCCCAAGTTCCATCCCTAGTTGGGGAACTAGATCCCACATGCCGCAACTAAGAATTGGCGGAGCCAAATGAGTAACCTTTTAAGTGATTTTTTTAAATCGTGATGATGATTCTGGGGGTGGGTAATGTCCCCCAGACGAGGCTGCATACGTAGGAAGGGGAGACAAATTCAGGTCTGTTGCATTTTCAAGGCTTTTCTACTACCAACCCTTAGCAAACAAGAGGAAAAGCCAGCTCAAAGGTGACGGGAGGAGGAGAGACTTGACAAAGCTCTGCCTGAACAGAGGATGAGAAGACACTAGGAGGCGGTCCCTAAAGAGGCAGCAGGCTCCTCCGGGAGGCAGGAGGAGGGATGGCTGAGCAGCCTGCGCTCTGGGGACCACGTGGCTCCTGACCGAGTCCTGAGCCCCTAACAGCGTGGCCACGAGCAGGCCACCTGACTTCTCTGTGTTGTACTGTCCTTGTCAGTGAAATGGGTGTAACAGTCACAGGCACAGGGTTATTCTGAGCACAAGAGGAGCTGACACGTCTTGTGTGTGTGCAACAGTGCCAGGCAGGTGGGAGGGTCTCCCTGATTGACCTGTATGCTAAAATAGTAATATGACAACACGAGGCTTCCCCTGTGGCTCAGCTGGTAAAGAATCCGCCTGCAACGCGGAAGACCTGGGTTTGTTCCCTGGGTTGGGACGATCCCCTGGAGAAGGGAACAGCTACCGACTCCAGTATTCTGGCCTGGAGAAGGCCATGGACTATATATAGTCCATGGGGACGCAAAGAGTCGGACACGACTGAGCGACTTTCACTCACTCACCCACTGAATAACATGACAACTACTGAGAAGGAACAGCAGTGTGCTATCCTTGACACCAGACACTAATCTGCCGACAACCCTAGGGGTGTCTCACCCTCTATTCGGCAGCCCAGAAGGAGGATGGCCAAGCTGAGCCCTTTCCAGGTTCCTGGAGCTAATAAGCAATTCAACTGGGCTCTGGGCAGCAGGCTTTGCCAAGGAGCTGATGTTGAGAGAGTCTCTGAAATCCAGCAAAGAGAAACCTGCGTAACCACTTGAGAAAACATCAGTTTCTTTCTTTCTTTTCTTTTTTAATTAGAGGATCATTGCTTTACAATGTTGTGCTGGTTTCCACCAACCACCACCAGCAATCAGCCGTGTGATAGTCGCTCAGTAGTGTCTCTTTTTGACCCTATGGACTGCAGCCTGCCAGGCTCCTCTGTCCATGGAGATATATACGTATATCCTCTCCCTCTTGGGCCTCCCTTCCCCTGCTCCGCCAATCCCACCCCTCTAGGTCGTCACAGCACCGAGCTGAGCTCCCTGTGTTATCCAGCAGCTTCCCCCAGCTATTTTACACATTGTAGTATATATATGTCAGTGTTACTCTCTCAATTCGTCCCATCCTCTCCTTCCCCTGCTGTGTCTACAAGTCCATTTTCTATGCCTACATCTCTGTTATTGACCTGCACACAGGTTAACCAGTACCATTGTTCTAGATTCCACATACAAGTGTCAATATATGGTACTTGTTTTTCGCTTTCTGACTTATTTCACTCTGTATAACAAGCTCAAGGTTCATCCACCTCAGTTCAACTGAGTCACGTTCGTTCCTTTTTATGGCTGAGAGATATTCCACTGCATATATGTATGACAGTTTCTTTATCCATTCGTCTGCTGCTGGACATCTAGGTTGCTTCCATGTCTTGGCTATTGTAAACAGTGCTGCAATGAACAAAAGACCAGGGACTCCCTGGGCTGGGAGTTGGGGTGGCCCTGTTGTTAGAGGGACTGTCATTGTCCTCAGGGTATCTACGGTGAGAAGAGATACAATCCCTTGGGGGAAGCCATGAGGTCGTGTGAACCAAGATCCCTAAAACATCTCCGTCCTTTGACCCAGAAATCACACTCCCAGGATTTATCCAGAGGAAACAAAGACGTCAACAAAAATTTACATTGAAGATGATTCCTCTTCCCAGGCTTAGACAAGTAAAACAAAAAAGAATCTAACGGTACAACTATAGAGGAATGATTCAAGAAATTATGACATGTCCATAGGAGATGCCTGGTTTAAGAAAATGACTTATACACATAAATATACACACACACACACTCATGAGGGTACAAGCACAAAAATAATTCTGGGAAAGTATGTAAGAAAACAGCAACACTGATAACAGATTAGGAGTGGGACTGGGGAGAAAAATGACGCTTATTTTTCATTCACTATCTTTCTGTAAGATTAAAAAAAATGATCGAGTGAACTTCTTTAAAAGAATTTAAAGGTGCTTTTGAAGAATGAGATACCATCCATGTGCAGTTATGAAAACATCTAAAAGAGAAACTGTAACAGGAAAGTGCGGAGAAGGAAATGGCAACCCACTCCAGTGTTCTTGCCTGGAGAATCCCAGGGATGGGGGAGCCTGGTGGGCTGCCATCTATGGGGTCGCACAGAGTCGGACACGACTGAAGAGACTTAGCAGCAGCAACAGGAAAGTGAGAGCAGACTACAGACGGTGGGTGTAATACATTACCTTGGGTGCAAAAACGGGGAAGGAAGAATATCAAGTTGTTGCTCTTTATTTTTGCATTAGGAAGGTACAGAAGTGAAGTTCAAGGCACCAACCAAAGGGGCACCAGCCCTGGGGCAGGGCCTGGACAGCGGGGTGGGAGTGAGGCTATTCAGTTACCACACCTTTATACCTACTATTTGAGCTTTGAAAGAATCTAACATCCATTAAAAATGTAAACTAAAATGTATTATCCCACCAAAGAGTGCTCTTGATAAACTTTTAATGGCACAGGAAAAAAGCTCCTGTTCTCCGTTTAACAAAATGCTGCTATGGAATTCCCTGGTGGTCCAGGCGGTTGGGACTTCGCACTTTCCCTGCTAAGTGAGCTTAGGCAAGAACACTGGAGTGGGCAGCCTATCCCTTCTCCAGGGGATCTTCCCAACCCAAGAATCGAACAGGGGTCTCTGGCACTGCAGGCGGATGCTTTACAAACTGAGATACCAGGACTCGGATTTAATTCCTGGTCAGGGAACTAGGGGAGAAGGCAATGGCACCCCACTCGAGTGGGGTGGAAAATCCCGTGGACGGAGGAGCCTGGTGGGCTGCAGTCCATGCTAGGGGTCGGACATGACTGAGCGACTTCCCTTTCACTTTTCACTTTCATGCACTGGAGAAGGAAATGGCAACCCACTCCAGTATTCTTGCCTGGAGAATCCCAGGGACAGGGGAGCCTTGGTGGGCTGCCGTCTATGGGGTCACACAGAGTCAGACACAACTGAAGTGACTTAGCAGCAGCAGGGAACTAGGATCCCAAAAGCTGTACAGCACAATAAAAAAAAAAAAAATTTTTTTTTAAAGCTGCTATTAACATTAACTGCAAATACCCAGTGTGCGTCCTAGATAAAACTAGCAATGACTGTGGATCAGTAAGGTGAGGATGGAAGAGATCTGAAAGACCGTGGGGTATCAGAGAGGGCAGTCAGATGAATCTGTAGCATGTGTCTGGACTTCTCTATACTTTCTACAAGGAAGATGCATTAATCCTGTAACCACTAGCAGATATATCTGTATCACATTACTGTGTAAAGTAAATAAAACATTCTTTCCAATCCTCCCCCACTGGATGAGAGGGCCTATGTCTTCAAGTCTTCCTTGCATTGGGGCAAGAGGGCTGAGGGCAGCTCTGAAGCCTGTCCTCCAAACACCACTCTCCCCCTGCTGCTTCCACATGGAACCCAGTACCTTCTCTGGAACTCGCTTCTCTGAGTTTACCTCCACACCTAAGCCATCACTTTGCTGACAAAGGTCTGTTGAATCAAAGCCTTTTGACTTTTGGTTTTTCCAATAGTCATGTATGGATGTGAGAGTTGAACTGTAAAGAAGGCTGAGCACCAAAGAACTGATGCTTTCGAACTGTGGTGCTGGAGAAGACTCTTGAGACTCCCTTGGACTGCAAGAAGACCAAACCAGTCAACCCTAAAGGACGTCAGTCCTGAATTTTCATTGGAAGGACTGATGCTGAAGCTAAAGTTCCAATACTTCGGCCACCTGATGCAAAGAGCCAACTCATTGGAAAAGACCCTGATGCTGGGAAAGATTGAAGGCAGGAGGAGAAGGGGACGACAGAGGATGAGATGGTTGGATGGTATCACTGACTCAGTGGATATGAGTTTGAGCAAACTCTGGGAGACTGGGAACAGGGAAGCCTGGTATGCTGCAGTCCATGGGGTCACAAAGAGTCGGACATGACTGAGCGACTGAACAACAAGGCTAGGAGAAGCTTCCTTGGCACGACACGAATCAGGCAAACAGACCAGAGGCAGGACTCCCAGACAGTGAAGGCAGCGGTGGCATCACCACACTTTTGAGTGCAGCCTTGTCTCAGATTGGACACGAACAAAGCTTGGACAAAGGGAACCTCACTTACAAAAAGGAAAGTTTTGACTGCCTGTCCCACCAGGCTGAGGGGAAGGGTGACCAGAAGGACCAAGACAAAAGACAAGTTGAGGACTTTAAGGACAGATGCCACTCATTCTACAGCAATGTGAACAAAGAGCTTCTTCAAAACGATCAATTTTAAAAAGAGGGTAGATGTATGGCAAAAACCACAATATTGTAAGGCAATTATCCTCCAATTAAAATAAATACATTTTTTAAAAAAGAAGGTATTTTCCTGATGGACAACTTTCCCTTTGGGTATGCTTGGCACGCTGTAGTCCATGGGGTCTCAAAGAGTCGGACGCGACTTAGCAACTGAACAAAACAACACATGCTTGTTTGTCGGGACCCTCTTGGACAGTGGGTGTAAGAACCTGAGAGCTGTTAAATCCTTCCCACTCAGGAGCTTTTCTTCTAACTGGTGGCATTATTGGCATCAGCAAGTCAGGAGACACGAATCAGCCTCAGTTTCAGGGTGGCTGGCTGGAAAAAGAATCCATGAACTTTCTGACCTTGGTGGATCCATCTTGAAAACAAGGCCTGGGTCGACAGCAAGCGCAGGATGACAACTGGTGGCAAATCTTATTCACCAACTTACCCAGCTGTCTTTTCACACTGTCTACAGAGACTGGAGAAGGGAGCATCTGAGAGTTACAGCAATCCTCCCAAAAGCTGATTTGACTTCCAATTCTGGCCATGAAAGAAGTGTGGGGCAGAGATTTTGTATGAAAAATCAGCTTTCTATTGATACTGGCCACAAACATCCTCATGCCTTCCTGAAGCCCCAGGACTCTTGGAGGACACGTGTTCGTGATGGAGCCTTCTCTTCAGTTCCCACCAACACAGAGCGTGAGATAGCATGGTCATCCTCACTTCCCTCTCCCTGGCCCCCCAGAGAAGGCGGCTCACCATCTGGGCTATGGTCTGGGTAGGGGGATCAGGGGGCAGTATGCTAGTTTGCAGGGAAAGGCAGAGCCCGTGGCTGGAGACACAGGGCAGCAGGATTTCGGGGCCTTTCTGGAGTGAACACCCCAGGTGCTGCACATATTAGCGTGTAGGGACAGGCAAGACCCACAGATAATCAGAACCCTTTTCATCTCTGGGTACACAAGGCAGCCTTCACTGATTACCTGAGAGGTCACGTGGTTCTCTGAAGTCCCTGCTAGAAAGCAACAGAGATGCTGGCTGGAGGGGAAGCCAAAGTGTGGTGAACGCCTTTTGTTGATGTTCAGTCACTCAGTCGTGTCCAACTCTTTGTGACCCCATGGACTGCAGCATGACAGGCTTCCCTGTCCTTCATCATCTCTCAGAGTTTGCTCAAACTCATGTCCACTGAGTCAGTGATGCTATGTAACAATTTCATCCTCTGTCACCCCCTTCTCCTCCTGCCTTCAATCTTTCCCAGTATCAGGGTCTTTTCCCATGAATCAGCTGTTAGCATCCGGTGGCCAAAGCTGAATGCCTATGCACCAATGTATTTGCACACTTAATCCTCCAATAAACATGTGAAGCAAGTATTACTGCAAGTCATGTCCCCCTCCTTTCTTTCCCCAACCTGTGTGCAGCTGGCTGTTCCCCCATCTTTCAAGATTCAGCTAAAAGAGGACTTCTTGTGAGATACCTTCCTGACCACCAGAACTAACCACACCCTCCACTGCTGCCCTGTACCGTCCCCGGGGCTCAGGCTGCAACTGGTTGCTCCCTGCAAGCTTGGGGACAGCAGCCTCCACGTCTTCTCGTTCACACTGGCCCTGGCACACTGTGGACCCTGATTGAGCATCTGGGACTGAGGAAGCAAGGGAATGATGAAGGAAGCTCCATTTCCATGAAAGTGTCAATCAAGCCTCCAACTGCTCTGGAGCAAATCCGCAGTCGTCATGCATGAGAAGGATGAGCTAGTTTGGAGATAAGAGGAACCAAAGGAAGAGAATCACAGTCTTTGTCTTCTAATTACAGGGCTCTCGGATTCACCGCTCAGAAGACAAGGCAAAAAGGCGGACAATACAGGACGGTGAATCGTGGTCCCAGTCGTGAAACGACACCCGTAATTTACGTCTTCCAGGCGCTTTCTCACACACCCCCTCTTTTCAAATAGCCTTCCCCAAAACGATTAGCTCTCACTTTGCACTGCCAGAAATGACAACTATTTCCCATTCAACCAATACCCTGCTTTCTCATCTCACTTTTCAAGAAGGAACAACACATCAGATGCACGGCTGTCTCCAGCTTGGTCAGCCAGGCCAGGCGACAGCCCTACGCTCTCCTCACGTCCCCAGGAGGGAGGCAGCTGCCTGGTCTGGACCACTTTCAGGGTTCTGCGCTTATCTGTTAATTTGTTCTTCTGTTTGTACAAATATACAATTAGAGGTGTCAGCGGAGGCCAAAGACTCTCTGCTGGGAATAAAGAACTGGCAAACCAGAACTTTAAAGAGTCTTTACTTCTGTCCTCTGAGTAGTCCTGGAAGCCTGCACAAACGCAGCCTGCCACACTTCTGTAACTTTTTGTGGATGTGTCTGTTTTTCCCCAAAGACTCTGAGGGTCTCAAGGACCATATTCTCAGGGCCCCAGATGATATCAGGTACATACTGATTGCTCGGAGCATGTTTCCCGTGGATGAATAGACACACAGATGAGCAAACAGATGGGGGACGGGATGGTGGATGAGAGCAGAGATGAGAGGGTCGGGCTGGGAGAGAATTATCTAATTTACTGAGAATGGACATCTAGTTTTTTTTCCCAAGTGATTAAATTGCATGGACAACATCTGTACAAAGGGCTTACTAAGCGGCATTTACTCTCACTGTTCAGGGACAGAGTTCAAGGGCATTGGACAGAACAGATGGACGTTTGGGGCCCAGCAGTCCCCACCCACAAGTAAAGTGCCAGCTGCTCCAGCAAAGACGTATACACCCTCGTTACTCAGACGTTTAGCCCGCAAATCCACATTAGGTTCTTCTTATGGCCCTGGCACTCTGGGTACCAGGGAGTTGGCAGAGGAGATGAAGGAGCACACAGTCTACCCAGGGAGACAGTCTTTAAACAACTGATAACACAATTATGGTGTGAAAAGTCCACAGAGGAAAACCAGGCTCACTAAGGTGTCTGGGAAGGCGATAGGGAGAGGGGTTTGGAGGGACCATGGTGAGAGCTGGAGCCCGAAGGAGGACAGCAAGGCTCTGGCCTTTGTTCAGTGGAAGGAAACCTCCAAGCGGATTTAAGCAAGAGAGAGACTGGAAGAGACCTCATCTGAATAAGTCACTCTGGCTGCAGAGGAAAGACTGGGCAATAGGCAAGAGGAACAGCCAGGAGGTTGCTGAGCAAACGTGTGTGTACACACACACACACGCACGCACGCGTGCACCATCTCAATTCTACACGCTGGATCGCTTGCCAACCTGTCTGCCCACCGCCTTTTCATCGACAGATTTTTTTTTAAGGCGGACCTCTAAGAAGAAATCCACAACTGTCTACAGCTTCTCTAGGCTTAATTGCTAATAGAAAGCTATTCTTCAGTTACAAATTTTCAGACAATCTCGAGCAAGAGACTCAGGCTTCTTAGGAAGGAGCTGAGAGCATTCAACTTATCCAAACTCACTCCTGCTACAGATGAAAAGTGGCTGGGTCCCCCATGCATACTTCTTCAGCCTCACACCACATCAGGGGGTCTTGTCTGCTCCTGACAGGTCCCCAAAGTTTCTAGAAGCTGCTCCAAGGGCTTAGTGGCCAGACGGCCTCCCCTCACACCCTTCTTCAGCAAGACCAGCTTAGCTTCTAGAGACTTCCCTGGAGATCCAATGGTTAAGACTCTGTGCTTCCACTGCAAGGGGCAGGGGTTTGATCCCTGGTCATGGAACTAAGATCCTGATGATGCCCAGCAAAAGCAAACAAGCAAAAAAAAAAAACAACAAAAAAAAAAAAAAAAAATATATATATATATATATACACACACACACACACACACACACACCCTGCTGCTGTTGCTGCTGCTAAGTCACTTCAGTCACGTCCGACTCTGTGCGACCCCATAGACGGCAACCCACTAGGCTCCTCTGTCCCTGGGATTCTCCAGGCAAGAAAACTGGAGTGGGTTGCCATTTCCTTCTCCAGTGCATGAAAGTGAAAAGTGAAAGTGAAGTCGCTCAGTCGTGCCCGACTCTTAGCGACCCCATGGACTGCAGCCCACCAGGGTCTTCCATCCATGGGATTTATACACCCTAGCTTCTATCAATACTTCAACGCATTTCCCAAACTGAGTTTCCAAGGCAGACCTCCTTTCAAAGAAAAGGTTACACAGGCATGATTTACTCAAGAAGACAGACATTTAGGCCACACTGAGCCAACTGCCTCATCTCACCCTCAACTCTCACTGAACAGCCAGAGACAGAGAGGCACAGAGCTACCAGAAGATGCCAAGGAGAAGTGGCACTGTGCAAACTCTAGAATCCAAACATGCCCTCCTCAGGCTTCCGCTGTAACTGGCGAGTGGGTGTAGGGCTTCCCTGAATACGCAGCAAACAACTGAAGCTGTCACTTAGAAATCAGCCAGACCACCAGCCGCATTAACAGCATTAAGATGTATCAAGGAGGTTTAAGCGGCAGCTCTGAGGAGCTCACAGCTGCACACAGGAGCCGATTTGGGTCTATCTGGGTTGATGCACTGGAGACACCAGGCCGTAAGGACAACAGATGCCCCTCACCTCCACCCCCGGCTTGTTCATTTTCACATTTATGGACCCTAAACCCCCTGCCTCTCCAGATTCGAGATCAGGGGTTACATGATGGCCCACAGGCCAAATCTAGCTTGCGTTTGTAAATAAACTTTCTGTGGACCACAGTGACACAGCTATGACGTGTGTGTATCACCTGCGGCTGCTGCCACTCCATCCCCAAAGTCCAGTCCCTGTGACAGACAGTAGGACCCGCGACACCTAAAACGCTGACTCTCTGGGCATCTATGGGAAAAGTGTGCCCACTGCTGCTGTCGCTGATGGCTGAACAGATGAGAGCAATCATCAGCGATCTCAGGGAAACACTTCTTCACACAAATGTGTGAGCTCCATGGCTTCACGAAATGACTTTCAGTGACTTGAGACTAAAGAGAAACCCCCAATCTTAATGGAGGGGGCGGGATAAGAAGTGACATTTAAGGTATGGTGTATTAACACACATATATGGAACCCAGAAAAACAGGACCGGGGGGATTTGCAGGGCAGGAAGAGAGGCATCAGGAGGTGGGGGCGGGGGGAGGGGAAGAAGAGGGTGGGACTGAGAGAGCGGCACTCACATGTATACACTACCGTGTGTGAAACAGACGGCTCGTGCAAAGCTGCTGCACAACGCAGGGAGCCCAGCTCAGCGCTCCGCGGGTGGGACGGGGAGCGGGAGGGAGGCTCACAAGGGAGGGGGTATATGTGTGGGAGTGTTAGCTGCTCAGTCGTGTCTGACTCTTTGTGACGCCCGCCCCCATGGACTGCAACCCGCCAGGCTCCTCTGTCCATGGGATTTTCCAGGCCAGAATACTGGAGTGGGTCGCCATGCCCTTCTCCAGGGAATCTTCCTGACCCAGGGATCAAACTCAGGTCTCCCGCATTGCAGGCAGATTCTCTACCATCTGAGGGGTGTGGCAGTGGGATGGAGGCTTCACAGGGAGGGGATACATGTATACCTACAGGTGATTCCCGCTGCTGTACAACAGAAACCAGTACAACATTGTAAAGCAACTATACTCCAAGCAAAAAACACTTTTTTTAAACACAAATGACATTTAAGGCCCTTATATACATTCATTTACCTCAACCTCACAGCAGTGTTCTACCGTGAGGACTCTGTGTCTGGCCCTATTCCGCAAGAGGCTCAGGGAGGCTCTGTGAGGTGCCCGTGGACACAGCGAGAATTCAAAGCCCAGTTTAGCTCAACCCCAAGCTGTGCTCTTCTGCCTACATCCGCTGCCTCCCCCCAGAGAATCCTGAGTGCAAAACAAGAATCCAGCCTAATCTCTGAAGGTAGGAATCTGCTCCTGTGACAGAAATGAAGACACTCGGGCAATCAGAGAGGTATTCACCTTCGCTCTCTGCGGCTACCAATGCGTCTGGACTGTATTTCTGCTGTCATGGGTGTGGTGATTACATAGGCAGACGAGTGGGCACTGCTGACTGGCAGATAAAATCAGAAGGACTCTGGAATGTTTCCTCCCAGGATTTTTATGGGGATTTAATGTCTACTCTTTCTAAATAATGGAGCCACACCCTGGAGGCTGCTTCAAGACTGCGGAGTGGGCTGGCAGGGTAAGTTTCTGAGGAATTTCTCCAGCAATTCCCAGAGAATGCCCAGGTCCTCAGGGAAAGACGCAGGGTCTGGTGTCTTAAAGTCAGGTACCTCTGAGCCTCACCGCTTACTATCCATGAAATCTGTGCCCAGTTTCCTTTTCTGTAAAATGTGGCCAGCACTCGCCCATCCCAACCTCTGTACCATTGTTATAAACCACCCAACACACTGCCTGTGTGGTTTTGTGGTCGCCCTCAGCTGCCATTTCCCACCTTCCCTGTCACCTCCCTGCAGGAGAAAGACAACAGGAAGGGGAACTTGGGCCAGCGCTGAACTTCAGCGATCCTGCCTTCAGCTTGGGTTGCTTGATTTGGCTGTGCTGGGTCTTGGTTGCGGTCCATGCGGGACTCCTCTTGTTTCGGACCATGGGCCCCAGAGCACAGGCTCAGTAGCTGTGGTGCACGGGCTTAGTTGCTCTGTGCCATGTGGGATCTTAGTTCCCGGATCAGGGATCAAACCCGCATCCCCTGCATGGGAAGGCGGATTCTTAACTACAGGACCTTAAGGAAATTCATTTGTTTTCTTAAATCGGAACCCATTTTCTACTACTGAGAATCCACCATCTCTCCTGATCTGCCTCGGGGGCCGCCCACCAGCTACCCTGAGCAGAGCAGCACTGGCCCCACAGGGAGGGACAGGCACTTGGGCAAGCCGTCCGTGTTCTCCCGCGCCCGGCACTTCTCGTCCCTTCCAGCTGTGTCACAAGCAGCAAAGAGCACTGACGTCGCCCGTGTCCCTCCTAGTCGGTGCTAAGGCGCCAAAGAAAGAACAGTCCCCTTGGTTTCTGCACAGCGGTAACAGAGACCCAGAACCGCCTCTCTTCTCCCTGACCTGTCCCCTCTGCGGGAACCAAAGGCTTCCTGTTTCATTTCTTACCCTTCAACTCCCCTCCTATTAACAATGAGCTGGCACTGTATTTGCCACACGTCTGCAAATAATACAGCCCAGGCTGAAAACGCATCTGTGGGTTTTCCCTTCCCTGCACTTCCAGGATATCAATTTTTTTTTCTTTTTTAAGCAAACCACTTCTCTTGATTGACATCTTGCCAAAAGGCCCAGTATTAACAGCAGTGCCCCGGCTGCTATGTGGGGCAGCACTCGGGCAGCTGAGGGCTCGGGCATGCATGCAGGGCAGCAGGACAGCAAGAGCGAAGGGCATGGACGGCAGCGCCCAGCCCCCGGGGCCCTCTCCCCTGTGGTGTTAGCCTGGCAAGTGACTCGCCCTCTCTGAGCCTCTGTTTCCTTCTCTGTAGAATAAATACATCAGTTCCACCTGCCTCACAGGGTTGTCCTGAAGAAGTGAGACAACTGATGTTAAGTGCAGGGAAGAAAGTCCAAGATGCCAGGGCTTCATGTGCAGCCGTGGCTGTGGTCACCCAGAGCGGCCTGGGACGTGGAGACCCAATAGGAATCCTCTCAAGGCCAAGTCCACTGGGCTGGGTGTGGAGATGGATCTAATACTTCTGGAAGGTCTGAGCACCTCTCACTTGTCACACCCACAGCAGCTCAGGGGCTGGCAAGGCGCAGGTCTGGGCAGCTGTGTCTCCCATCGATCCTGGAGAAAGAACAGAGCCCATCTGGCTGTCATGCACAGGATACCCTCTGTGTCCTTCACATGAGAAAACCCTATAAAGGTGACTTTAAAAGTCACCCAGAGGCGGCTCCTATGGTCTTCACTGTCCCTCCAGACATGTTATTGCCGCTTGTCATCACAGCGGTCGTCCAAAGTGCGAGGCTTTTCCTTCATTTGCGTGTTTGTTCAGGAGGTTTGGGGGCAGCTGATGGAGACCGAGGTGGGAGGGGACCATGGGCCACTGGGCGCAACCCCTGCGCATGTCACTCACCAGGGAGAGGGGCTTCTGGGCCCCAGCTGGGTGAGAGCCTGGAGACCAGCCGTCCTGCCACCTACCCGACCCCAGTGTCCTCTCTTCAGAGGCCTCGGGCCCCTGGGGGACACAGTTTGAAACCCACCACCCTGGAGAAAAACTCCCGTTCCCTGAGAGGAGAATCCCCAGGCCTCCGGGGACTCTGGATTCACTTCCTGCCACCAACCACATCCAACCAGGCTCCTTCCTCACCCACTCCCCGGACGTGTGCCTTGCATGGTTGGCATCTTCTGAACCCGACAAGGCTCAGATGGCCCCGCTCAGTAAAGCCTTTGGAATGAGACGTTCCTCTTTTGCAAAGACAGCTGAAGGCCGCCCCGTACTGCTCCCATGCACTTTGCACGTGTGTCTTGTTACAGCCTGGAGGTCACGGGTTTACTCCCTGCTTCTCTGGATGCCTGAGAGCTGACCAGGCACCAGGAGGTGCTCTCACCCACCTCAGATGCCCACGACCTCTCACAGGGCCCAGCAACAGGGTCATGATCTGCGACAACATCTATCATTTTGTCCTAACAGCAAGGTCTGGAAGGATAGCACCAAACTCATCAGGATGGTGGTCGTGGGGGGAGAGGAGGGTGGAATTGAGGGCATTCGTTAAAAAGATTTTAACTTAATGCCTGAATGTTTGCATGTGGAATGTACTCAGGTAATAACTTCGTGCGTGCTCAGTCGCTCAGTTGTGTCCAACTCTTTGCGACCCCATGGACTGTAGTCTGCTGGGCTCCTCTGTCCATGGGATTCTCCAGGCAGGAATACTGGTGGGGGTTGCCGTGCCCTTTTCCAGGGTATCTTTCTGACCAGGGATCGAGCCTGCATCTCTTATGTCTCCTGCATCGGCAGGTAGGTTCTTTACTGCTAATGCCAGCTGGGAAGCCCACTCATGTAATACCAGTGCTTTCCGAAAAAATGTTTAAATGATAGCAGCTGCAGTGAGTTGATGGCAGCCCCCCCGCCCCACTTCAAATGGTATGTCCATATCTTAAGCCCCAGAATCTCTAATTCTGACTTTATTTGGAAAAACAATTTTACAGATGTAACTAAGTCAAAGATCTCAAAATGAGACTACCCTGGATTATCCAAGTGGGCCCTAAACTCAATGACCAATGTCCTTACGAGAGAGCCACTGAAAGAACCAGAAGGCCAGGTGAAGACAGAGGTGGAGACTGAAATGATGTGGCCACAAGCCAAGGAATGCTCGGGCCGCTGTAAGAGGCAGGAAGGCTCTTTCCCTGGAGTCTCCAGACAAAGCCTGGCCCTGGCCAGTGTCAATGCTCTACTTTTATTATTTATTTAAGATTTTAAAGATTCTTTTTTTAATGTGGACCTTTTTTTTTTTTTTAAGTCTTTATTGAATTTGTTACAATTCAATTTGTTGCTTCTGTTTCGGCTATTGGCTACCAGGTATGGGATCTTCACTCCCCGACCAGGGATCGAACCTGCACCCCCTGCATTGGAAGGCGAAGTCTTAACCATTGGACTGCCAGGGAAGTCCAAAGCCTTGATATCAGGCTTCTGGCTTTCAGGACTGTGAGAGAATGAATGTGTGTTGTTTTAAGCCACCAAGCTCGTGGAGATTTGTTACATTCATTGATCTCTTGCCAGGCCTGTGTTATACATTTTAAATGCCTCATTACTCTAAGGGGTTGATACTATTACCATCCTCATTTTATAGATGAGGAAACAGACACTCAGAGAGTTGACTTCACGTGCTCAAGGGCACAGGGCTGTAAGCGGCCAAGCCAGGAGTGGACTCAGGCGTCGGCTCCAGAGCCTTCAATGCATGGTAACGTGTAACGAAAGAACACAGCTTTGGGGTTTCACAGATCTAGGCTTATACTCTTGCTCTGCCATTCCAACCAAGGCCCCCAACTTCTCCAAGCCCCACTCTCCTCAACTATAAAGCAGGCTCAAGACCTCCCTGGTGGTCCAGTGGCTACGACTCCATGCTCCCAACGCAGGGGGCCCAGGTTCAATCCCTGCTCAGGGAACTAGACCCCACAGGCTGAAGCAAAGATCTCGAGTGTACAACTAAGACCTGGTGCAGCCAAATAAATATTATTTTTTAATTAAAAAAAAAAGCAGGCAAGTAATACTTCTCTACTGTGCTTATTATGGATTAAATAGAAGAAAGAAAACACAGAGTCTGGGATGTAGTATCCCGGTGCTGGGCACAGAGGGGGCCCTCAGCAAGCATCTCCTGAAGGCATGGGAGATGGGCCAGGGTTTTATTTATTTACTGGTAGGGACAGTCATGTCAGAAGTCAGGGGTAGGAAGTGGCTAGAAGACATGTTCTTCCATGAGGAACACACTGACTACAGGTGCAAACCGTTTCCTGCATTCGCTCGCCCAACCCGACCCGCAGTGGGATCAGAAGCGCCAGATGGGAGGGAAGACAGATGGGTCGATCAATTCCACAGAACAGCGCGGGCAGTTGGTCCGCCTTAGGGGCTCCATCGTGTGAGTATAAAAGATGATGGCACTGGTCGGGGAAAGAATTCTTTTAAAGCTGAGCTCCGGTTCTCAAACACTAAAAAGGCCCACTCCGCAATTTGTCCTCAGGCAACTTGCCATGTGATGTCCGGCAATGAACTCCAAAACAGTACTTTCCGAAATGCTCATGTGTCAAAGTTAACAGCCCCGACACACACTCACACACACAGGCGCGCGCGTGCGCACGAACACACAAACACACACACACCACCCCCACCCCCACAGCAGCTCCCACAACCAGCTAAACAATGGCCACATCACGGCTGGGCAGCCTCCACTTGCTGCCACTGATGACTTAGGAAGCCAATCACCAAAACCTTCACTCACTTAGAGCCCCAAACCATTCCCTACAGAGATAAGACACAAGAAGCAGTCCTGCCACGGAGCAATCTGCCTGATCTTCAACCTGTTATCAACAAGCAATAAATAATGAAGTTTTGCTAAAGATGCTGGGGACAGTGCAACTTAGCATCTGTTTTATAATCACAGCTCCCAAAGTGTGATGCTTCCCGAGTCCCCTTTGAAACTGATGGTTTCCCAAGACAATGTGTTTTAGAACTGAGAGCACAGTCCTCGGTTCATAGCCTGGCCCCCGCTCTGTTTCCAGCATGCTGAGTAGAAGCAGGTAAAGTCATTTCCTTGTTCTGGACCTTCATTTCCTGTCCAAGGAAAGGAAAGGGCAGGATGAAGAGGTGGACTGTGGCTGTTTAAGGCCTGGCGTCCACTCCCCTCCTGGGAGATCAGCCCACCCAAGGGCTGAGACTCGAGCAGAGCATACCCTATACCCGGATCCAAGGTGAGCACCAAATAATGCAGGTCAGTCAGCACGTCCCGTCCTTACGGCCACAGTGATTAGTTCAAGATTGGTCAACAAACCAAACTGGTTCAATAGGAGTGAAGCCTGGAGGTTTCACTGGCAACACTGGACAGTTTCATTCTTCCTCCTG
Organism: Bos mutus; assembly: GCF_027580195.1. Classification (NCBI taxonomy): domain Eukaryota; kingdom Metazoa; phylum Chordata; class Mammalia; order Artiodactyla; family Bovidae; genus Bos; species Bos mutus. Next base: position 30,964,440 of record NC_091641.1, read on the forward strand.
ACAATGTCCGAGAAGACGGGACCACTGCTCACCCTGGTCTCAACTTTTCAGTGACCCGCTGAAACAAATGCCTTGCTCTGCTGAGGCCGCTTTGACTCGAGTCCTCTGTTTCTGCCGCTGAACACATCCTGATACAGAAACCATGACCCTCTCCGATTCCGGCATTTATTTCATTCCATATGTTTTCCTAGGAAGGCCAGGCCCTCCAAGTGAAAACCCAAAGGAAATCCTTCAATCCCTGCTGCCAAGGAGAGACTGTGAGCTGCTTAAAGGCACAGACCACGTCGATCTTGTTTTTGATCTCCAGTTCAAAGAATAGTACGCAGAATCCAGGAAACTGAGAACCCGACACACAGGGACTGGAGGAACAGATCAATAAGCAGAGGTCTATACGCTGCGGGCCCTAGACAACCTTTACTTCTCTAATCAGCATCGCCATGAGAGCTGCCATAACCACCAGCATCACGGTTCAGGGAGTGCTACCGAGGTGCCAGGCATCAAAAGCTCTGCAGAGACCATCCGACTGAGGCTCATCACCACGCTGGGAGGCAAGTATGCGGTCACCGCTGTAAGTCACCAGGGCCAGCCACAATAACTCTGCTGTTTCCAGCTGCCTGGCAGGACTGTACTTCCCCACCCATCCAAAGTGATGTGTGACCAAGGGACCTGCTTAACCAATGAAACAAGAGAGAAGTGAGGTGTCTCGCATCCGGGAGGAAGAGAAGACTCAGCCAGACTGTCTAGTCCCCCATCACAGCCTGGGTGCGGGTGTGAGGATGACAAGATGCAGCAGAGGCCCAGCCAGTTCGTGAAGGGCACGCCACATGGACAAGACAGAAACCACTGTGTCTTCCTTATTGGCATTTTGGAGTTCTTTGTTACTGCAGCATAACGCAGCCCACCCTGACTAATATATCAACTCCATTTTACAGAAGGGAAAACTGAGGCTCAAAGAGGTGAAGGGCCTCGTCCCAAGCCATGTCATTACTGAGGCCGAGAGGCACGTGCAGGCCAGGAGAAGACGGCCGTGGCCATTGTCCCTCAGGTTCTGAGGAGTTGCTATCTATGCCACCAACCAGCCGCCTCAGGGCCTTTGCTGTCAGCCTGGCCCACATGCTCCTGGTGGGAAATCCAGGCAGTAGGGAAACAGGTGTTGGTCCCTCTGTGCCTCCGAAACCAAGATCTACCCGCAAACAGTCCAGTTTGTAGCCTAGACCCAGGGAGAGAACCAACTAAAGTGCGTGGATTCCAGACCCCCAGATCCCATAAGATCATAAATGCTGTTATCTCAAACTGTTATTCCTGCCCCTACATTTTGGGACAATTTGTTATGCAGAAATAGACAACTGGTACAACCCCTAAAACCCACTCCAGTATTCTTGCCTGGAGAATTCCGTGGATTGAGGAGCCTGATAGGCTACAGTCCACGGGCTCACAAAAAGTCGGACGTGACTGAGCGACTTCACCTCACCACAACCCCTAAAAAGTATAACGGTCAGTTTTGTTCACTCTTTCGGTGCTAGCCCTTCAGGAATCATTGGCACTGCCCAATTAGTCCCAGGGATGCTACGGGAGCCAAAATCAGGAGGCCTAAAACTCTGACCCTGGGATAAACCGGAGCGGGGGACTGCCCACACTTCAGTCCATCAGGAGGCACCGCTGTGATGTTTGCCACACTCACATATTGTTTACTTGCACTACTGTTCACTGATGTCATTTTTAAATCAACTCCTCTTTTTACTTATAAAATTTACTCAACAGGAAATCACTCTGGCAAATAGAAAACCAAATGCACTTGCGATATAGAGAAAGCAAACTGAATCCAGTGAAAAGAGAACTTCATTAAATTCGTAGTGTCACGATTCTCAACACCACCTGTGTTAGAATCACTCGTGGCAACAAGAAGGGTGTCCTGGCCCCACTGCAGAAACTCTCCTTCCACTGAACTGGGGTTGAGCCCTTGCATCCGGACCTTGAGACATCCCGGAATACACGCTCGTGGCTCATGGGCTCTGGCGAGGGCCTGGATGCCATCAACCCAGCTTGGCTCACATGGGCATCTCCTCCAGCATGCTGCTGATAGGGAGGACCCAGTCGACACTCCAAGGCCAGTTCTCTGTATTGCTGCTGCACGGGTCAACCCCTGACACACAGAGGATGCTAACAGGTCTACAGTGAATAAACAGAGGAGGTGTTATCCTGGATCCCGGGGGATGGGCAAGATCTGACCACCATCCAGGGGAGAAGTGATATTCCAGCTGGGGCCCCAGGGCAGAGGGGACGAGCTTCCTCCAGCCAGCCCTCTCTCTCCCATCAATAGTTTCTCCTGTTAAGCCCTGGTTTGGTTCCAGGCCACCAAGAAAAGCAAAAATTCTCTCTGTAATTGATAGATAATTTCATATTCAAATTGGAAATGCTTAAAAGAGACATCATGAGAATCAGGGGGTGGGAGATGTGTGATATTTAGTTCCATGAACATGACAACAACAAATAAAAAATGAAGACAACGAATGTTGATCATCATGAGACATATAAATCCATGATCCCTTGCCAGAGTAGGGGGCAGGCTTCGAATTTACCAAGTACTTTCTGAGCAGCCATAGTCAGGATGCTATTGTGGGAAGTGAGAGCTAATATCCATTCATTCATTGATTCATGCCATAAATACTTAATACTGTCTGCCAGGTACTGGGACACAGTCAAGTTTACAATGGACAAAGGTTGAGAGAGCAAATAACTCTATGCCAAGCAGTGATAACTTGAAGCTGTGAAGAAAAACGTTAATAATGCAGGGGTGTGGAACTATTTTATTCAGGCTTTTGACAAGCTGATATTTGACCCCAACTTTGGATCATTTAGAGAGATTATCTCATTTAATTCAAACCTCAAAGAACTCTCTTGGGGGTATCACCCCATGTAAGGACAGGACATGAAGAATGAAAAAGTGAGACTGATCAGCTCCATGCTTACCAGTCCTGATGACGTGGGCACATTATCTATCTCACTTGTGCCTTACTTTTCTTATCTCTAAAATGGAATCAGGAATAGCCACCTTATGGGCTTGCTATACCTGTAAACCACTTGGGGATGTATTTGGTATATAAAAAGTGCTCAATAAATGTTGCCCACTGAAGGCAGGAGTGGAAATGCCACTCTCACTTTTAGGGACTTCATTATCTGATGGAGAAGCCAAATGATACACTGGGGCAACCAGGGGATGAACATATCCATGGACATGCCATGTTGATTCACACTACCAGTCCCTTCTCCTGACAGACCCATCTTCCCAACCAACTCCTACTCGTCCTTCAAAACCCAAGTCAAATGTTTCCTCTCTTATAACTTTCAGAATAATCTCAGCAGTTAATTAACCCAGCACTGTGCCATCATTACACCTGATTCTACATAATTCTCTTATTTGTTAATTTGGTCATTCAACACATTTGTACCAAGAGCCTTCCCTCTGCCAGACCCTCCTCACCCAATCCTGCAATTACATGGTTACTGGGTCTCTGTGTGTCCTCCATTGGACAACAAACTTCTGTCCAGTGGCAGGAAAAAACAAACTGGATAAAATTCCATATATCACAGTAATCCAAGTCTATGCCCCAACCAGTAACGCTGAAGAAGCTGAAGTTGAACTGTTCTATGAAGAACTACAAGATCTTTTAGAACTAACACCCAAAAAAGATGTCCTTTTCATTATAGGGGACTGGAATGCAAAAGTAGGAAGTCAAGAAACACCTGGAGTAACAGGCAAATTTGGCCTTAGAATACGGAATGAAGCAGGGCAAAGACTAATAGAGTTTTGCCAAGAAAATGCACTGGTCATAGCAAACACCCTCTTCCAACAACACAAGAGAAGACTCTATACATGGACATCACCAGATGGTCAACACCGAAATCAGATTGATTATATTCTTTGCAGCCAAAGATGGAGAAGCTCTATACAGTCAACAAAAACAAGACCAGGAGCTGACTGTGGCTCAGACCATGAACTCCTTATTGCCAAATTCAGACTGAAATTGAAGAAAGTAGGGAAAACCACTAGACCATTCAGGTATGACCTAAATCAAATCCCTTATGATTATACAGTGGAAGTGAGAAATAGATTTAAGGCCCTAGATCTGATAGATAGAGTGCCTGATGAACTACGGAATGAGGTTCGTGACACTGTACAGGAGACAGGGATCAAGACCATCCCCATGGAAAGGAAATGCAAAAAAGCAAAATGGCTGTCTGGGGAGGCCTTACAAATAGCTGTGAAAAGAAGAGAGGCGAAAAGCAAAGGAGAAAAGGAAAGATATAAACATCTGAATGCAGAGTTCCAAAGAATAGCAAGAAGAGATAAGAAAGCCTTCCTCAGTGATCAATGCAAAGAAATAGAGGAAAACAACAAAATGGGAAAGACTAGGGATCTCTTCAAGAAAATCAGAGATACCAAAAGAACATTTCATGCAAAGATGGGCTCGATAAAGGACAGAAATGATATGGACCTAACAGAAGCAGAAGATATTAAGAAGAGATGGCAAGAATACACAGAAGAACTGTACAAAAAAGATCTTCATGACCCAGATAATCACGATGGTGTGCTCACTGACCTAGAGCCAGACATCCTGGAATGTGAAGTCAAGTGGGCCTTAGAAAGCATCACTATGAACAAAGCTAGTGGAGGTGATAGAATTCCAGCTGAGCTCTTTCAAATCCTGAAAGATGATGCTGTCAAAGTGCTGAACTCGATATGCCAGCAAATTTGGAAAACTCAGCAGTGGCCACAGGACTGGAAAAGGTCAGTTTTCATTCCAATCCCAAAGAAAGGCAATGCCAAAGAATGCTCAAACTACCGCACAATTGCACTCATCTCACACGCTAGTAAAGTCATGCTCAAAATTCTCCAAGCCAGGCTTCAGCAATATGTGAACTGTGAACTTCCTGATGTTCAAGCTGGTTTTAGAAAGGGCAGAGGAACCAGAGATCAAATTGCCAACATCCACTGGATCATGGAAAAAGCAAGAGAGTTCCAGAAAAACATCTATTTCTGCTTTATTGACTATGCCAAAGCCTTTGATTGTGTGGATCACAATAAACTGTGGACAATTCTGAAAGAGATGGGAATACCAGACCACCTGATCTGCCTCTTGAGAAATGTGTATGCAGGTCAGGAAGCAGCAGTTAGAACTGGACATGGAACAACAGACTGGTTCCAAATAGGAAAAGTAGTTCGTCAAGGCTGTATATTGTTACCCTGTTTATTTAACTTATATGCAGAGTACATCATGAGAAACACTGGACTGGAAGAAACACAAGCTGGAATCCAGATTGCCGGGAGAAATATCAATAACCTCAGATATGCAGATGACACCACCCTTATGGCAGAAAGTGAAGAGGAACTAAAAAGCCTTTTGATGAAAGTGAAAGTGGAGAGTGAAAAAGTTGGCTTAAAGCTCAACATTCAGAAAACGAAGATCATGGCATCCGGTCCCATCACTTCATGGGAAATAGATGGGGAAACAGTGGAAACAGTGTCAGACTTTATTTTTCTGGGCTCCAAAATCACTGCAGATGGTGACTGCAGCCACGAAATTAAAAGACACTTACTCCTTGGAAGGAAATTTATGACCAACCTAGATAGCATATTCAAAAGCAGAGACATTACTTTGTCAACAAAGGTCCGTCTAGTCAAGGCTATGGTTTTTCCTGTGGTCATGTATGGATGTGAGAGTTGGACTGTGAAGCACCGAAGAATTGATGCTTTTGAACTGTGGTGTTGGAGAAGACTCTTGAGAGTCCTTTGGACTGCAAGGAGATCCAACTAGTCCATTCTGAAGGAGATCAGCCCTGGGATTTCTTTGGAAGGAATGATGCAAAAGCTGAAACTCCAGTACTTTGGCCACCTCATGCAAAGAGCTGACTCTTTGGAAAAGACTCTGATGCTGGGAGGGATTGGGGGCAAGAGGAGAAGGGGATGACAGAAAATGAGACGGCTGGATGGTATCACTGACTCGATGGACGTGAGTCTGAGTGAACTCTGGGAGTTGGTGATGGACAGGGAGGCCTGGTGTGCTGCGATTCATGGGTCACAAAGAGTCGGACACGACTGAGCAACTGATCTGATCTGATCTGATCTGAAGTAAACAAAAGGGCCCATCACTTCAAGGCAAACAGATGGAGGAAAAGCAGTGACAGATTTTATTTTCTTGCGTTCCAAAATCATTATGGACACTGACTGCAGCCATGAAATTAAAAGAAACTTGCTCCTTGGAAGGAAGGAAAGCTATGACAAACCTAGACAGTATTAAAAAGCAAAGCCTTCACTTTGCCAACAAAGGTCGGGTTAGTCAAAGCTATGGTTTTTTCAGCAATCAGGTATGGATGTGAGAGTTGAACCATAAAGAAGGCTGAGAAAGGAAGAATTGATGCCTTTGAATTATAGTGTTGGAGAGGACTCTTGAGAGTCCCTTGGACAGCGAGGAGACCAAACCAAAACAGTCAATACTAAAGGAAATCAGTTCTGAATATTCATTGGAAGGACTGATGCTGAAGCTCCAATACTTTGGCCACCTGATGCGAGGACCTGATTCACTGGAAAAGACTCTGATGCTGGCAAAAACTGAGGGCAAGAGGAGAAGGGGGCGACAGAAGACGAGATGGTTGGATGGCATCACCAACTCAATGGACATGAATCCAAGCAAACTCCAGGAGATAGCAAAGGACAGGGAAGGCTGGCGTGCTGCAGTCCACAGGGTCGCGAAGAATCAGACGCGACTTAGCAACTGAACAACAAAACAAAAGGCAACATAAGAAAAGTAGGCAAAGTGGGTGGTCCAGAGGGGAAGAGGGTTACAGGAGCTCAGAAGCTAAAAGTAAACACAGAAATTAGAACTGAAGGAGTCACTGTGGGCTTTAGAATGAGCCGGAGTTTCAAGGGCGGGGATGACCTGGGAGGGTGGGCACGGAGGACACATACTCATGAAGGATACAAGCAAGCTTTTCCGAGTCAGGATCTCTGGGAGAGAGGCACTTGATCTTATACTCTCTTCAGTTGGATAATGCTTCATTTCTTTCAAAAATAGATTCTTACATTATTTGCGTCATTTAGAAAAAAAATTGAAAGCAGATCTGAAAGACAAAAAGCAGAGAAGCAAGGCAACGCAAGTTGGAGGTCATGCGCACAGGGGAGGGGCTGGCCTCTGGCCCACGGGCCGAGAGTGAGGGGCCAGGCAAGCCCAGGGTCACGTCCCGCTGCAGCATCTGCCAGACTTTTCTAAAATGAAGCTAACAGCACATAAAAAACAGAAAAACAACATGGACCTACTGTACAGGACAGGGAACCATATCCGATACCTTGTAATAACCTATAATGGAAAAGAATCTGAAAGAAGAAAATATACAATTGAATCACTTTGCTGTATACCTGAAACTAACACAGCATTCATTGTAAGTCAAATCTACTTCAATGGGGGGTGGAGGGGGAGGGAAGAAACTAAAAGATCTGCGGGCTTCCCTGGTGGTTCAGTGGTAAAGGATTCACCTGCCAGTGTAGGAGACAAGGGTTTGACCCCTGTTCTGGGAAGATCCCACATGCTATAGAATAACTAAGCCCATACACCCCAACTCCTGAGCCTGTGCTTCTCTGGAGCCCAGGAGAGGGAACTGCTGAAGCCTGGACGCCTGAGAGCCGAGCTGCACAAAAAGAGGAACCACTGCAATGAGAAGCCTGCTCGTCACAACTAGAGAGCAGCCTTCACAGCAACGAAGACCCAGCACAGGCCAAATAAATATATATCGCTCTGCCTGTACAGAGACTCTGGGAGCCACAGCTGGCTGGGAGCCTCACTGTAACAGGGGGAGGTGGGGATTCACACCGGGGGCACATGCTCTCATGCCGACAGAGGCGATGACACTCTGGACAGCCAAATGAAAAAAAAAGAAGAAGGACGAAAAAAGAAAGCTACTTTCCTAGGAAAGAAATAAAAATCTAAGTGAACACAAGGCTCTTCTGACTTTATCAAAAGTCTTGTGGCAAAGTCCGATCTCATGTCACATCTCAAACCACAGCCACCCACCTCGGTGTGGGTGAGGCCTGCAGGTTCTGGGCTCAGGGGACCACCACTTGAACCTTTTCCCTCAGAAACGAGAGCAGCAGTACTTCTGTCGACCCAATGGGTATGGAGGCTCAGGAACCCCAGGGTCAGTTCCAAGACGGTACCTGTCCCTCAGGAAGAGGTCAAAAGAACAGGTCACGGCAGCAAAGTGTTTGGCTTGGTTTCCCAGAGAAGTAACAACGGATCCAGGCACAGTCTGCTCTAGAGCCTGCAAACCGGCTGACCAGGGAATCCACCTCCAGGACACACACAGTAAAAACAGCATCTATTTCCACTGGAAGGTTATATAAATCCACCTCAAGGACACTGGGCTTCTCTATTGCTCAGACAGTAAAGAATCCACCTGCAATGGAGGAGATGTAGGTTTGATCCCTGGGTCAGGAAGATCCGCTAGAGAAGAAAACGGCAACCCACTCCAGTATTCTTGCCTGGAGAAATCCATGGACAGAGGAGCCTGTCCATGGGTTACAGTCCATAGGGTCACAAAGAGTCGGACAGGACTGAGCGATTAACACTTTCACTTTTTAAGGAGATTGGGAACACTCCCAGAACAAACTGTACGGTCCCTCTGAGGCTCTGATGCCACTCAATGAAAACTGAGCCATCACTGAACCTCACTTCGTATTAGCAGCCCCAAGTTCATGATGAACCAGGAGAAAAAGGAGAGGAGATGAGCCTTTTAAAAAAATTATAAAAAACAGAAATCTTTAAAAAAAATTAAGTCATGGGTAATTGGTAGGGAAGGTAAGACTAATCAGAAGGGAGCTCTGTTATCATGAAGAAAGATATTTATTCAATTAAGAAATAAGCACCTATATTTAGTTAGAGGGTATGTACAAGTATAATCATGTGGTTATTATGCATCCTTGGAAATACAGTGTGTGTTAATTTAGCAGAAATATGGTCAATTAACTTGGAATTTAGATGGACACATTATGATCAGGAGAATTGACAAGAGGCTGTGGGGACAGAACAGAAGAGGCTGAAGAATCTGCATTTTGAGGATGACAAGAATGACATGAGTCAAGGACAGTGGCCCAGTCTGACAGCATGAGACAGAGGTCCAACCCTGGGCCAGTCTACACAGGAGTCCCACGTGGCTGCCTGAGACTCAAGAACCGTTGTTTCCTGGTTAATGACCTTAGACTGAGAAACGTACATGTCAATAAAACACAATGGTTAGGAGCCAAGCAACTCAAGACCTTGAGGTTTAACCCTTGAGAGGTGGGGGTTGAGGCTGGGAGCAGCTTCTGTAGAAGGCAAAAAGTGAGATCAGAGCTAAGTTATTAAATAAAGATGAGTAGCCTTGTTTGCACCAGTAATCGGTATGGGTCACGAGCTCAGGATTTCCGTCATCCAACTGAAAATGACAACCCACTCCAGTATTCTTGCCTGGAGAATTCCATGGACAGAGGAGGCCGGTGGGCCACAGTCTGTGGGTTCACAAAGAGTCAGACATGACTGAGCACCCAACACTTGCAATCTTACTGCAAATGTCATTTCAAAGTTCCGCAGCCATAAGCCTTGGGTTAGCCAGGCTCTGTCCACCCAAACCCTAAACCCAAGCCCCTCAGGGTTCCCCAGAGGAACCGAACTACTCATTGTGATGAGTGAACCAGGCATAAACCAGGGGTATAACCTGGGCACCCTTGGGAAGACAGACCTGTGAGTCCAGCATTAACGTCAGGGAGCACGTGACTGCCTATTTGCACACAGACAGATGACTGGGCTCAAAGAGGGGCTTTTATTCCCCGGCACTGAGCTGTTTAAAGCGGGTTCTGCAAGCATCTTTCCGGATGATTCTGTGTCAGAAACTAATATTTCTGAGCTAAGCTTCTATGTGAGACATATTTTTAGTAGCCTCTCTTAAATGGCACTTTTAAAAATAATCTCCTTCAAGACGGTAGACGATTAGAACACGGATGTCCAAACGCCGAATTAAAAAGCTTCTTATAATTTGGAACACGCTGTTTAGAGCTGCCGTGGGACCACAGACAATTTAGTGCTTGATCATTAGATATTCGGCAAGTGCCACCCAGCTGAAAAATATATTTCTTATTAAGCTTCAGGACTTAAATAGCATCAGCTCTCAAATGAGATCACTCCCTCGGAAGGTTTTAAAGATACCAAGAAAGTCCCAAGAAGCATTTTATTTCAAAGTGAACCTTATTACAAAACTTGGGATGAGTTTCTTCCATCTACCTCACACCTGAATTTTAAATCCCTCATCTTTCTCTCCCATCAGCTCCATCATCCCAATAATGGAGGGAAGGGGTCCCATGGAAACACTGAGCAGCTTACAGCGAGAATTAACAGGAAGTCTCTGCCATCCGACAGCCTCCAGGATGGCACCTTTCTGGATAATCAAACACTGCGGTTAATAGAGAGTTTCCATAGCTACCGCAGGTGCGTGGGCAGACTCACACAGCACCTGCTCCCTGAGTGTGCGCACCAGCCTCCAAGAAGAGGAAAGTGAACACGGCCCCTGTCGCCAGGCAGCTATCCATCCTCAGATTTAAAAAGGAAAATTCAACACCAGGTGATTACACAGAGTGACAGGTGCTGACCCACAAAGTGTCACTGGAACAGATTAGGGGCTTAGCCAGGTGTTCAGGAGGGGTGTGGGCAAGAGGGGAGGATCTGTGCAGGCTTTTGTGGAAGGTGGTTCTACTGTAAGGTGCTTTGGGGGACCTGAAATGGAAAGCGTTTAAAATGTTTCAAGGCAGTTGCAATGAATAGCATCATCATTACACTGTAGAGCAATGGACGTGTTTATGAAACTAGAGATAATGGGAAGGGAGCGGGGAGCCGAGAGACAGACAGAGCATGGGACAGCCTCGGAGAGAGAGACTCAGCATTGGGGAGAGACAGACAGACAATCAGGGGCAGAGAGACCAACACACACACAGTGGGTGAAAGAGAGAGAGAGAAGGAAAGACAGGCAGAGGCAGACCAAGACAGAAAGGGACAGAGAGTGAGAAACAAGGAGAAGTAGAGAGGGAGAGAGAGACAGAGAGACAGAAAAAGAGATTACAGAGCAGAGGGATGGACTTCCCTGCGGTCCAGTGGTCAAGACAGAAAGGGACAGAGAGTGAGAAAAAAGGAGAAGTAGAGAGGAAGAGAGAGACAGAGAGACAGAAAAAGAGATTACAGAGCAGAGGGATGGACTTCCCTGCGGTCCAGTGGTCAAGACAGAAAGGGACAGAGAGTGAGAAAAAAGGAGAAGTAGAGAGGAAGAGAGAGACAGAGAGACAGAAAAAGAGATTACAAAGCAGAGGGATGGACTTCCCTGGGGTCCAGTGGTCAAGAACATGTCTGGCAGTGCTAGGGATGCAGGTTCGAGCCCTGGATGGTGAACTAAGATCTCAAATACTGCAGAGCAACTAAGCCCGGACGCCACAGTGAAAGATCCTGCAACACAATGAAGACCCTGCGTGCCGCAACTAAGACCGGATGCAGCCAAGTAAATAAACGAGAGGCTGAAAAAGAGAGCGCAGGGAATCCAAGAGCCCTGCATGGCCCCTCTCTGGGAGCCTGTGTGCATGAGGCTCAAAGTGCCCGGGGACACACAGGAGTTCAGATGACCGAGAGCCAGGCCAATGGGGGTGGCAGGTGGGAGGGCAGTGGAACCCAAGACTAAACACCCAGTCGGTCACTCGCCTCCAGAGGGGCAGGTCCAGGGCACCCCACAGTCATGCAATGCCACCTCCCCCTCCAAGCTCTGTGGGTCCCGGGTTGGGGCAGCTTCATGGGACAGCCCAGGCTGTCAGGGTCTCCCTGCAGCATGTGTGGGTAACGAATGTGATATGTAACTCGGCCCTAAGTTTCCTAAAAGCATCTCTTGGAAAGCATCTTAGAAAAGATGGTTCTTGGGGAAATAAACACGTAAGAGGTGTGCCAGCTCTACCCTTCACGGATGGCCCTGGTGGAAAGTGCTACAGAGAGAGGCCTCCTGACCATCTTTGTTCGAGATGATTTATCACAATACCCTCTTCTTTTTTATATGTACCACCTAGTGACAGACTATTTTCTTGAGCTCCAAAATCACTGCAGACGGTGACTGCTGCCACTAAATTGAAAGACGCTTGCTCCTTGGAAGAAAAGCTATGACCAACCCGGACAGCATATTAAAAAGCAGAGACATCACTTGATCAACAAAGGTCCACAGAGTCAAAGCTATGGTTTCTCCCATAGTCATGTACAGATGTGAGAACTGAACCATGAAGATGGCTGAGCACCCAAGAATTGATGCTTTCAGACTGTGGTGCTGGAGAAGACTCTTGAGAGTTCCTCAGATTACAAGGAGATCAAACCTATCAATCCCAAAGGAAATCAACCCTGAATATTCATTGGAAGGACTGATGATGCTGAATCTCCAATACTTCAGCCAACTGAGGTGAAGAACTGACTCACTGGAAAAGACCCTGATGCTGGGAAAGATTGAAGGCAGGAGCAGAAGGGGATGACAGAGGATGAGATGGTTGGATGGCATCACCAACTCAATGGACATGAGTTTGAGCAAGTTTCAGGAGATGGTCAAGGACAGGGAAGTCTGGCGTGCTGCAGCCCAAGGGGTCACCAAGAGTTGGACACGACTTAGTGACTGAACAACCACCACCACCTATAATGCATCCTTCCAATCACTATTTTACAGTCAGGAAACTATTCTGCTCTCAGAATACTCCACCTTCTCTAGATTACAAATTCCAAAGAGTGTAGTCTGATGTCAAGATGAAGTGATCAGTTAAGTAAAAAACAACAACAACCCACTTTGATGTGAAAAAGCTAGAGGAGGAGACGAGGCAGTGGAAGATGCAGTCTGTGGGCAGGGAGTGGAATGCTTGAGAACTCTGCCACAGAGGGATGGGAACCTTTAAAATCGCCAGGAGGGTTGTGCCTGGAGGACAAAAGACATTAAACCCTGCTTGAAATGAAAAAGGAACGAGAAACAGGAGAGTTAAGCAGCACAGCACTGAAGAATGATATGGTCCTGGATTTGCAATCTTGTGGAACCTCAGAGCTGTGTGCCTCGGGGTGAGTCCTAAAACCTCTGTGCCTCGGTGTGCTAAGCTGAAAAATGGACCGAATGACTATACTGTGCTGGGGAAAGGTAAAAGTGCACGCCACGTAGTGAATGGCTCTCATCACACAGACAAGGGAGGGGACAGGTGGCAGGAGAACAAGCCAGGAGGGCTGATGCTTCGAGTCAGGGAAGTGAGGCTACAGACCTCCAGCCGTACCAGGCGGCGCCGTCTTTTCTGCTTAAGCGGAGGTGATCAACTTAAACAGCACATGGGACGGGGAAACAGAGACCCACAGAGGCGGCAGGAAAGGGAGCAATCCAAGTGCAGTCACATAAAGTGAGACCAAATTTGAGCTGCTCTCCATGTGCTGTGACTGTAATTGACAGCCGCACCCTGCCGTCTTACAAGACTCTGTCCCCATTTATTCAAAATAGGAGCTATTCTCCCAGAGAATTTTCAGGGCTGTAATCAAATCCTGCTAAAAGGTTTAAAAAAACAAACAAACAAAAACTCCAGCGTTCATTCACATCTCATACCAGAGGGGGAGAGAATAATGAGGAGAGAGTCCTAAAAATACTTGCATTCAAAAAAATAAAAGGAAAAAACTCAACCCTTAATCCCAAACTCCTCCTTAAAATAAACGACTTACTTTAAAAGTCATAAAAACATACCACTGAGAAGACACTGTGTCTTTGTACCTATCTCTAAAAAAGCAATTACCATCTGGACTTCCCTGGCGGTCCAGTGGTTAAGACTTCTGACTCTCACTGCAGGGGTCACAGGTTCAGTCCCTGGTCAGGGAAGATCCCACAGGCCAACAGGTGCAACCAAAAGAAAAATTATTATTTGCTCCATGGAATTGTCCTCTGCTCTAAACAGTGAAGTTCTCACCTAGCAAACACTTAATGGAGCACCTACTCTGTGTCAGGCACAGTCTTGGGCATGGAGATTCAGAGACGAAAACAGGGCCACCCCCCTCCGCCCCAGTGCCCACCAACAAGTGCCTTTACCAGCAGCATCTCGTGGAATCCCCAAAGCCACCCGATAGAAGAGGAAACCAGGGCTTCCAAACACAGCAGACCCCTCCCTGCCCTTGAGGCCCTTGAATACTCTGGTGTCTGGGAGGAAGTCTAATCTGAGGGCAGCAGAGAGTGGCAATGAGAAGAGCCTCCCCCAACAGAGGCCCCTCAGGACGGGCGGGAGCATGCAGGCGTGCTAAGTCGCTTCAGTGGTATCCGACTCTTTGCGACCCTATGGACCACAGCCTCAGTAGGCTCCTCTGTCCATGGGGATTCTCCAGGCAAAAATACTGGAGTGCATTCCCACGCCCTCCTCCAGGGGCTCTTCCCAGCCCAGGGATAGAACTCTTGTCTCATGTTTCCTGCATTGATAGCCGGGTTCTTTGCCGCTAGCACCACCTGGGAAGGAAGAGTGGGCTCCAGAACCGAAACTGAGCTCACGGCTGCCTCCCTCCTTTGTCCAGGCTGCCTGGCTCTAGGCAGATGACTAGAGCGGGCCTGAGGCAAAATCGACAAGGTCAAGGGGCTTCCCTGGGCCAGTGTCAGAAAGGCCAGCTCTTCCCAACAGCCTGCAGGACCACTTACTCTCTCCTGACTGCTGGCCATCACAGCCTGCCCGCCGGAAAGGCTCTGATGACAGTGTGAGCTGCCTCTGGGTAAAGGATGGCACTGCCCTCATGGGCATCCAGACTGGAGGCCAAAGGGAGTGCGGCACGAGGAGAGAAGATGGGTCACTTATCAGGGGTCCAGGGAAACCTGGACTCCACCACTTACTACTTGACATTCACTCACTCATTCTGTAAGTCAACTTACAGTCATTAAGTACCTACTGTGTGAATCACTGGAATTTAAAGGGAAAAAGACAGGGCACTTACCCTCAAAGAGGTGGTGGTGCCTCGAGACACTGATTAGTGAGAGATAAACATAAAATTATAGTAAGAGAAGGAGAGAGAGATACATACAAACATCACACTTGACAAGGAAAATCTGCCCTTGTTGGGTCTCCTGAGGAGGTGATTCTGATGGTGAGTGGCCTGGGCCCAGAGCCTTACTCCAGGCAGAAGGGACGGGAGCAAAGGCCCCACAGAGGGAGAAAGCAAAGGACCTGGAGCTGAAGGAGCCCGATGGGCTGGGGGCCCAGCACCGTGCTGGAGCTTAATCATAAGTCCAGCGGGGCCTGAACCCTCTGCATCTCAGCTGCCGTGCTTACTCAAGAGGAGGCTAATTTCATTTGATTCACAGGCTGGACTTCAAATGAGAGGGGACTTCTCTGGCAGTCCAGTGGCTAGGACTTTGCCTTCCAATGCAGCGGGGGTTCACTGGTCTGGTCAGGGAGCTAAGATCTCGCGTGCCTCCCAGCCAAAAACAAATTCAATAAAGACTTAAAAAAAATCAAATGAGATAAGGAAGGCAGAGACCCATGTGTGCCCAACACACTGTTGAACTCCGACAACTGGGAGCTCCTGACGGGTACTGGCGCTCAGAAAGAGTTTTCCTGCAACGGGTGGAGGAGGACAGAAAGAGGTCCTCTCTTCTGAAGGAGGACAAAAAGAAGATTCAGTGCCCCAGAATCTTGTAAGATGAGAACTCTGGATCTATATCCAGTCAAGAGAGCTCCATGAGCTGCCTGACAACCTTCTGGTCTAAGTGTGGGATTTCACAAGGATGTTATGTCAACTCTGTTTTAAAGATAAAAACAGAAAACAACCATATATCCATCAATAGGGCCTGGTTAGACGAACTATGGTATTGCCAGTTCAAAGAATTACGATGCAACTCTTTAAAACAATGACGTGGACCTACATGCAAAGTATCGATAAAATAAAGTGACCTCTAAAGTGTATAGTTAGAAGGAAGAAAAGTAATAGACACAACAGTGAACAAAGCAGGTGACTAGTGATTAAACACGTAGGCACGTGCATGGGGCTTACTCAAGCCACGCTCATCTCTAGAAAGACAAACCCAAGACTGATCGCTGTTATTGCCTCTGGGACAGAAAATAGATTTCTTTTTCACTGAATATACCCTTTTATGCTACTTGGCTGTTTAGCATGTATGTAACAAGGTTTGCCAAGAGTCCAAATTTTGATAATTTTCAATTGTTTAAAAAAGAAAAATCCAGTCTCTGACGGCACACAAACCCAGATCTGTCACTTCTCACTACAATTCAAAAAACTAAGAAAATTATGAGACAAGAAGAAATTTGAACACTGATATTTGTTGGTATAAATGAATTATTGATAACAGAGGCTGACAATGATATTTGTTTCAATTATACTTGATTGCTCTATCTGTTCTCTTGATTTTTATAGCTATATTCTGAAACGTCTAGAGATGAAATAATGCCTAATATTTGATTCAAAACAATACAGAAGGGGAAAGCAGGTGTTGGGAATCTGAAATAAGATTGACTATGACTGACAATAGTTCAATCAAACCATGGTCACATCAAAGTGTATCACATACCCGCCAACCTTTGGGTGTTATTAACATCTGACATCATAAGAAAGTTTTAAAGCAAAGAAAAAGCTGTTATAAACGTGCACAAAAGGACAAGATGCTCTCAGCAACGTGGTTTGCAGTAGCAAAATAATGGAAACAACCCCAATGTTTATGAACGCAAAGCCAGATTTAAACTAGAGCAGTATTTTCGTTCAACAGAGAATTACAGATTTAACAAAGTGAACAAACTCAGTGGGGCTTTCTCAACCAGGGGTGATTCTGCCCCTGAGCGGACATCTGACAATGTCTGGGGATATACTTGGCTCCTGTGACTGGGGTGGCGGGGGGTTGCTACTGGACTCTAGTGAGTAGAAATTGGGGATGCTGCTACACATCTTATGATACACAGGATGGCCCCCGACAAAGAAGGAAATGGCTCAAAGTATCAAGAGGGCTGCAGTTTAAAATCCCTCTATTACAGTGGCCCTCAACCTTTAGATACCGGGACTGGTTTCATGGAAGATAATTTTCCCATGGGCCGTGGAGGGGAGGGTGGTTTGGGGATGATTCTTGTAAGGAGCATACAACCTAGATCCCTCTTGTGTGCAGCTCACAGTAGGGTTCCTACTCCTATGAGAACCTAATTCCGCCGCTGATCTGACAGGAGGCAGAGCTCAGCTGCTCATGTGAGTGATGGGGAGTGGCTGTAACACAGATGAAGCTTCACTCACTTGCCCACCAACCACCTGGGTGGCTGGTACCTGGATGGGGGCACCATCTGAGTGGGGGTACCTGGATGCTCTCCCTTTTAATCTCTGTGCTTTTCCATGCCCTCGACATTGATGTAACAGAAGGGTTGCGGGCAGCAGAGGTGGTAGGCAGACAGTGTGGGCAGAAGTTGGGCAAGGCTGAGGCACTCACCGGCCCCCGCAGGTCGATGAGCTCCTGCCGCATCTGGGAGACGAGGGCTTCCTTGGCCACCAGGGCCCGGTGCAGGCGCTCGTTGAACTCGATCAGCTCGCCATGCATCTCCGCCACCTGCAACACACAAGCACCAGACGGTAAAGCTCGGGGGCAGACCCTCCCCACGGCCCATCCCGCCTTCTCTGAGCCCACCACTGGTCAGCTGGCACCGAGAGGTTGTTGAGCTGGAAACAATGAACGCTGCTTCCTTATGGATCAGCTATGCAAATCCACCCATTTAAGCTGAATATGTTTTTGATTTGGTGGAACTGAACACTGTAGTATCAATGGTCCCAGTTTATAGTCCAGAATATGACTACATCAGGTCATTTTTGGACCTGAGGCTTTTATTCTTACGAAATGAACACTTGTCTAGCAAAGGCTTTCTTTCTCATCTGAGTTGTGCCTGTCAAGAGCCCCCTGCTAATGGCACAAGTAGAATGGCTGACAACTTCTTTTCTTTCTTTAAAAAAAAACAAAAAACTTATTTGGCTGTAAAATTTATTTTTATTAAATTTATTTGGCTGTAACATGGCACCCCACTCCAGTACTCTTGCCTGGAAAATCCCATGGATGGAGGAGCCTGGTAGGCTGCAGTCCATGGGGTCACTAAGAGTCGGACACGACTGAGCGACTTCACTTTCACTTTTCACTTTCATGCATTGGAGAAGGAAATGGCAACCCACTCCAGTGTTCTTGCCTGGAGAATCCCAGGGACGGGGGAGCCTGGTGGGCTGCCGTCTCTGGGGTCACACAGAGTCGACATGACTGAAGTGACTTAGCAGCAGCAGCAGCAGCATTTGTTTAGTTGTGGCATGTGGGGTCTTTGTTGGGGTGAGTGGGTTTTCTCTCTAGGTGTGGTGCACAGGCTTAGAAGCCCTGTACCAACTGGGATCCCAGTTCCCTGACCAGGGATCAAACTTGCATCCCCTGCACTGGAAGGTAGATTCTTAACCACTGGACCCCCAGGGAAGTCCCTGATGAACCATTTCTGTTCACTGAGGCTTTGGTTTTGAAAACCGAGACAACAGAATCAGAGCCTTGCTGAGGATGGTGATGGGGAGAGTGACCGACACGCCTGAGGCAGCACAGATGCCCAGTGGCCCCTGCTTGCTCTCTGCTGGGAAGACACCTGAGGTAGGTGGTATTACTCCTGCCACACAGACAGAGGAATGATGTCAGAGGAGTCTCAGGAGCAGGATCAAGGCCACACAGCTAAGGCTGACTCTGGAGTCCTGGCTCTTGATCACTGGGCCACATGCCACAATCCTGCCCCTCCACTCAGGCCTGCAGAGAGCCTGCAGATTTATCCACACTTCAATACTCTTGGCTGATCCCAAATAAAAAATGGAGGTTGGGATAAGATAGCCTATGACTGGTGCACAGAATCAATAACAGATCTTTCCGCGTTTAACATACAAAGGGAACAAGGATATCCTGCATGGTCAAAGCATACAGTAATTCCTCTGATTGTAAGAGTGATCTTGGGACTTCCCTGGCAGTCCAGTGGTTAAAAGACCACACTTTCACTGCAGGGGATACACGTTTGATCCCTGGTCAGAGAACTGAGATCCCACATTCCATGTGATACAGCCAAAAGAAGAAAAAAAAGTTTTTTTTTTTAAGAAAAGTGATCTTATTGGGGCTTATAATCAAAATAAACTAATTTATTTAAAAAAATTTTTTAGATAAATGTGAGGTATAATCTTGCCATGCTCATCAGAAACCATGAAAGATGACTCTGGCAAGTACCTTACAGAGAACACACCCCCGCGCCCCACCCCGCCCCCGCCAAATGTAGAGGTCAAGCAGACCCCAGCCAGCCCCTGTCCCCCTGCCCCTCCCAAGAAATCACCCCTCCTATACCCAAGACTTTAGCCAGGGTCTTACTACATTCAGTATAATGTATAAATAGTACCAGAACATTTATAAGTACTCTAGGTAAAATATAAAACATACTGTTAGAATACAGAAGGGATGTAAGGAGAAGTTTTATGGGCAAAAAAGAGATTAACCTAAATCTAGATGCTTCAGAAGGAATAAAGGGAAGCTGTCATTTTATTTTTCTGAATACAATATATATAAAAGGTAAAAGGCACAGGGAGGAAATACAGAAGATACTGACATTAGTCAAGGGATATTTTTGTTTCCATTCTTTCTACTTTTCCTTACTTTTCAGTTTCTTATTAACGAGCATTCTTTCATTTATCAGAGAGAATAACCACTCAGGCTCTTTAAAAGAATTAAAAATTCTTCATGTGCAACTCAAGGAAGCAGCCAGGTGCAGTCAGCATGAAACTTCTCAGGTTCCCCACTGCAATCCTGATACTTCTGTTAAGTTGCTCAGTGGCTCTTCACTCAGATGGCAATCCCTCTGTCTCCCAGGTGCCCAGCCTATTCAAACCGGTGAGAAACGCAAAGTGAAAAAGGCACAGCAGATACTGTGATGGCCACACAATTAACTAATGGAGAATAAGTCACTGAGCCTTTGACCAAACTCTCGTGTCATACAGACCTAAAATCAATATTCCCCGGTTGCCTTATTTCCGTATAAAAAAGCTTAAGATGACCATCAGGCCTTTCACAAACAAATACAACATCACTAATAATACCTACTTGATTCCTCCGCACACGCAGAAATCATACAAACCCTCCTCGAGCTTCCTTGGGGCTGAGAATCCATTTACCACACAGTAAGCAGGAAACACATACAACTGCCAATTTTGCTGCTAAATACCTGCTAATATACCCCCACAACATACAAGCTTTAAACAAATGTCACCATCATTTCCAAAGCAAAGTAGGGTTTTGCTTTGTGTTTGTGTTTTGTGTGGCAGTGGAAGCCAGGGTGTTAAAACAATTTTCCATACATGCATAAAACATTGGAACATCCCAGCTGCAAGTGGTGTTTATCACGAACTGTCCAAACCCTGGTTCTATTTTGCAGCCAGAGAGTAACTTGACCACATCAGACAAAGCTTTCATCTCACTAGAGAATGGGGGGGGGAAATCCTATGGAACCAAGGAGACAAAACCTGACAAACAGTTTCCAGCAGTCATTAAAACAGCAATGCTCACTGTTACTAAGTAAGCTCTGAAACCCTGGATTTCTCCGTTTCATATCCCCACAAACAGTTATTGATATAAACGGCTTTCACCTTACATAAACCACACTGAGCTTCCTACTCCTCAAATACCTCTTTCCAAACTATAGCATGACGAGAAATGAACTCGAGATTCAGAGCCAGCCTCAGAGGAGAAGCGTGAACCACAAACGGTTCCCATTACCATCAAAATAAAAGGCACCACCACTGCCTGCTGGAATTTCTATGAGGCTCTGAGGGCACTTACAGGTTGCATATGACCTTCCTTCCCTATTTCCAACAGCCGCAGGGAATGAGAGAGAGAGCAATGTCCCCCAGTCCTTCTCCACCAAGGAGCAAGAGTGATCTTCCCAAAGCAACAGCTGATATTGTCACCTGCTGTTTAAAATCTTCAATGCTTCCCACTGCCCTAAAGATAAAAATCCATCTCCGTGCAGATCTGGCTTCAGCCTCTCTCCCTAACACCATCTCCTGCCCCTTCCTCTCGTGTTTTCTCCCCAGTCACTCGACCCAGAGGGTTTTCTATGTTCCGTAAACATGCTGAGCTCTGGGAGCTCACCTTATGAACAAAAAGGAGAAAGACACAACCAGCAGAGGAAATGACAGGTGCAAAGGCCCAGAGGATGGCAGGAAAGCAGCCGAAAGAGGTGCTTTGAAAAGGCTCAGACTCTGATGCAAGGCAAGCCTTCGTTGGCTCACTTAATGCGTGCTCTTGCGCAAGTCACTTAACCTCTATGACCCTGAGGCCCGTCATCTACAAAACGGGGATTAAAAACCACACTCACGGACTTCCCTGGTGGCCCACTGGTTAAGAATCTGCCTGCCAATGCAAGGGACAGGGGTTCAATCTCTGGTCTGGAAACAGTCCATATGCTGTTTGTTGGACAACTAAGTCAGTGAGCCACAACTACTGAGTCCATACATACCCTAGAGGTTGGAGCCACAACTAGCGACCCACGCACTGCAACTGCCAAAGCCCGCATGCTCTATCTAGAGCCCATGATCCACAAGAGAAGCCACCACAATGAGAAGTCTGAGTGCCGCAATGAAGAGTTGCCCCCACTCACGGAAACTAGAGAAAGCCGGTAAGGAGCAATGAAGACCCAGGACAGCCAAAAAATAAGTTCAGTTCAGTTGCTCAGTCGTGTCAGACTCTTTGAGACCCCATGGACTGCAGCCAAAAATAAATTAATTAAAAAAAAAAAAAGAAAACAACACTCATCTCAGGGGCCGCAGTGTGGATGAAATGAGCTGCGGCCCTTAGCAGGCTCAATACTGTGCCCAAGCGTGGCAAAGGCTCAGTGAATGTGAAGTGGTTGTATGGAGGGTGATCACATTAAAGGGACATGAGAAAGGAAGAAAAGGACAAGCAGATTTCTGGAAGCCAAATGGAAAAGTACCAAGCCGTAACAAGCGGCTCAGAGGGCTGTGGAGAGAGGCTCGCTGTCCCCCAAAGCGGGAGCATCACCCAGAGAACTGCTGACCACTCACCAGGCAATGTTCTCAGTGGTGAGGCACAGGGAAGTCATGGGGTTCACATCCTAGAAGTCAGACAAACTGGACTAGCACTCAGGGAGAGAGGAGGACTTGGAAGGAATCAGGAAAGGCCTCGTCCAGAGAAAACACTCAGGAGTCACTTCTCTGATGGGCCTTGACACATGCCAGGCAGCCTCCCATGGCTGACCCATGCCCTAAATCACAGTCAGGCACTCGCTGTGTTCTGGGACCATCAATGCTCAGGGCTGCCTTAAAAGTCAGCCGTGGGATTTGCCTGGTGGTCCAGTGATTAAGAATCCGCCTGCCAAGGCAAGGGGCATAGATTTGATTCCTGGTCCAGAGAGATTCCACATGACAAGGAACAACGAAGCCCCCGAGCTGCAACCACTGAAGCCTGCAAGCCCTAGAGTCCCTGCCCCACAAGAGAAGCCCCTGCAGTGAGACGCGACCACGACTAGAGAGCACTCCCCCACATGGTGCGACTAGAGAGAAGACCCTCTGCTTGGTGCGACTAGAGAGAAGCCTGTGCAGCAGCGAAGACCCAGCGCAGCCAAAAATAAATGAATAAATAACACCATGCATGGCTCCCAAGCTGTGTCTGGAAGGTGCACAACTCATGAGCTAATAACGTGTGACTGCTTATCAGTCATCATTTGGGTTTTGCCCTTTAGCATTGAGAGAAGAGGGGAGAAAGACTGAAGAAGTTTAAGTCACAAGACTCTTTGGCAATACATGTCAAACTTTTAAAATCTCTCACCTTGTGTTTAGCAAACCCGTGCTAGGGAGTATCCTGTGTGCTAGGGAGTAAACCTGTGCTCAAGCAGTTTAGCTCCAAATGGCTGGAGTCCACCTAAAAGCCCAACCACAGGGCCTAGTGAAATCTATCAGGTTTTGCTGCTATCCCCCACTTCCTGCTGCTTGGCAGACATCACTAGTCAATCAGGGCTTTCTTCCTCAAGAAGACACTCAGTCACCCCAAACCAATCGATCAGAGGGCTGGCCTACAGGATGACACCTATTTAGTATTCCTGGCAGACGGGGTTGGGGGAAGGCGTCAGAGAAGGCTGACGTCTGAGCTGGGCTAAAGATGATGCCTTTATAAGATGGTGCCTTTATGAAGATGATGCCTTTATAAGATGCTTTTATAAGATGAAGCCTTTGGCGATTCAAGAGGCTGAGCAATCCCTTCCAGCTGGAGCATCAGGAAAGATGCTCTCTGAAAAAAAACGTGTCTGTGAAAAAGCTCTTAAGTCTGTAAAAATCCCAGGAATTATCATAATGACCTGCCAAATCATGAAAAGATTATAATTTTTTAAAAACTGCCTTTGGCATTTCCTTTCATATCACGATGTTCTATCTAATCACATTCAAGTAAATCTTGCTTCGCCCCTCCTCTGGCTATGGAATGAGACACGTCCTGATTAATTAGACCAAGATACCTGCAGTTTCCCAGGTGGTACTAGCGGTAAAGAAGCTGCCTGCCAATGCAGGAGAGGTAAAGGACACAGGTTCGATCCCTCAGTCAGGAAGATCCCCTGGAGCAGGAAATGACAACCCACTCCAGTATTCTTGCCTAGAGAATCCCCATGGACAGAAGAGCTTGGTGGGCTGCAGTCCACAGGGTGGCAAAGAGTCGGACAAGACTGAAGCGACTTGGCACGTACGCACCCCCAAATTTTAACAGCAACTGACACTCTTCAGGTCACATTCCCAAACTCTCAGAGAATACTGACTTGATGCCTCAGAATCTACCTCGATTTTATAAAATGCGCAGGCTATGTGTGAGTCCCACTGACAATGGCTGTGGGGAGAGACCTGGAACCTTCCGCTGTGGTAAGGATACTGCAACCACCTTTGAGAGACAAAGCCCTCACCAGTGCCTACCAGTCTTCAAGGGTTTTGTTGTTGTTGTTGCTGTTTTTGACATGGACCATTTTAAAAGCTTTACTGAACTTGTTACAATATTGTTTCTGTTTAATGTTTTGGCTTTTTGCCCAGGAGGCATGCGGGATCCTAGCTCCCCACCAGGGATGGAACTTGCCTCTCCTGCATTGAAAGGTAAAGTCTTAATCTCTGGACCACCAGGGAAGTCCCTTAACACACCTGTGAACGCCAACTATACATCGGGCCTTTTCCTGGCATTAGATCACCCAGCTCGCGACCCTTGCCACCCTCCTGTGAGTGGCAGGGCTTCTTACACATGGGCCCTTGAGGCTCAGAGAGGTCAGGCTATGAGCCAAAGGCACCAGAGTCAGAGCCACTGCCTGTGTCCTCTGCCCTCCACCCTGGGGCACAGCAAGGAGCCGAGCCCCTCAGGGGTTAAGAAGATGAGCCAGTCCCACAGAGTAAACGGTAGCAGCCCCGTGTGGACCAGTGGCTCCCAAAGCAAGCTGATGGTTAGACGCTTGGAGGGCTTCTGAGAAATACTGATTTCTGGGTTTCACTCCCAGAAAGGCTGATTCAACATGGGGGAGTCCAGAGTAATACTTTTAAAAGACCCTAGTGACCGTGATGCTCAATCAAACTTGGGAACCACTGGCAAAGACAAGGGGGGAAGAGGGTTCACATACACAGATGTGAACTGCGAGCTTTTCGGTTCAGCATTTGTAGAATCAGGAGGTCATGGAAGCTCCTCCACTTGTCAGCTCTCGACTTCTGGATTCTCAAGGAGGTGAACAAAGCCACGGCCAGAGAAAAACCTCATCTAGCCTACCGGCCAATACCAGACAGCGGCAAGCACCCCGGGCAGAACGGCTCCTCCTGCGATGACACAGGAGTTCCGCAACAGCGCTGCCTGAGGGCGCGGTGAGTGGCAGCTGGCGTGTCAGCTGTCTGCTACCCATCTGAGGCAAGCACAGAAATTCATAGTAAGCATTTCAAAACATTTGAAGCCATCTCATCTTGGTATGAAATCCAGGAATTCCACAGTTTTTCTAGTTTTGGGGGGTTTTGTTTTGGGTTTTTTTTTTTCCCGCATTTTACAAAAGTTCCAGTCTGTAATGAATTAGAAATACTAAAAAAAAAAAAACAGGTTATTCGCAGATAGTTTCAGAAGCATCTATCTATATCACGTATGCCATCATTGAAACATCTTGCATTAATAATTATTAGAGACAATGACTAATAAAAGGATTTTAAAAAGTCAAAATATGACCATTTTTGGATAAAATTTGTAAAGAGAGTAGAAAGGAAAAATAAGAACCAATGTTATCCACATCTGTTGGTCTTCAGATGTATTTCCCTTGTTACAGTGTCAATGTAGGCTTGAAGACTAAGAAAATCACAAATGTTAACTGAACAACACACGTACAGAACTAGCCCAGGACACAGACATCCTCAAAAAATTACAGTTGATGGCTCAGTAGTGAAGAACCCACCTACCAATGCAGGAGACATGGGTTCCATCTCTGATCTGGGAAGATCCCACATTGCACGGAGCAACTGAGCCCGTGCGCCACAGCTACAGAGCCTGCGCTCTCGAGCCTGGGAGTCCGCGCGCTGCAGCGACTGAAGCCTGTGTGCCTAGAGCCTGCGCTCTGCACCGAGAGAAGCCAGTGCAACGAGAAGCCTGTGCGCTGCAATGAGTAGCCCCCACTCAGCTAGAGAAGAGCCCACGCAGCAACGAAGACCCCACACAGCTAAAAAATAAAAACCACACTTGCCGTTGCCCTAAGACTGACAGTGAGCATTTCCTACAGCCACCTGATCATGTCCATTTCCCAGAGAAGGAAGGTAAGGCTCAGGACCTGAGCAGCAAACCAAAAGGAAGGCGGGAGAAGGCAAGCACCCTGCTCAAGGCCACACAGGAAGCAAGCAGCAGAAGGAAGTGAAAGCGACGGTCGCTCAGTCGCGTCCGACCTTTTGACCCTGTGGGCCATAGCCCGCCAGGCTCAGACTCTTGTGACCCTGTGGGCCATAGCCCGCCAGGCTCAGACTCTTGTGACCCTGTGGGCCATAGCCCGCCAGGCTCCTCTGTCCACGGGATTCTCCAGGCAAGAATACTGGAGTGGGTCGCCATTCTCTTCTCCAAGGGATCTTCTCAACCCACGGATTGAACCCAGGTCTCCTGTGTTGGTAGGCAGATTCTTTACCAGCTGAGCCACCAGGAGAGCCCTAAGCAGCAGAACTGGTTTTCAAATTTCTGGGTCCGGGTTCTGAGGCAGGCTCTCTACCCTGCCCCTCTGCATACACCATGACCAGGATGCTGAGCTGGCACCTCCAGATGCCAGAGGACCCGGAGGACATGAGGAACCTGGGTGGAGCACCGAGAGCATCACCACACACATGCACAATCCTGGAAAAGGCACCGTCTCTGGGCGTGCCTGAGGCCTAGTCTGGCTTATCACAGACCAGTCTGCCCAACACCCCCTAGTCCCCGAGGAGACCCTGGCAGTACAGGAAGGAACACCCAGAGTGAACAAGAACCTGAGCAGAGGCAGCCCGACTGTGGGACTCAGGGTCCCAAAGAGGAACCCAGCAACTTGGCCGGCAGCCAAAATAAGACTTGTTTAGCGTGGTCTTTGCTTCATACACAGGCACTGCGGAAACCAGCAAAGGAAATGCCAACCGGAGACGCTCCAAGGCCAGTGAGGGACACTTGGGGACGTGCGGCATCAACGAGCCATCCAAGTGAGGCCACCTCTGATCAGATGTAGAAAGAGGAGGGCTGGGGAGGTCAAACTCGGGTCCCATCGATCTGCTGTCAGGTGGCCTCTGACTCCTGGTATCTTTTCTACAAAATGAGGGTCTTGTGCCCTGCAGTCCAGGTTGTCATGAGCAACAAAAACATGACGAGTATGGGCAGCACCTGGTGCCTGCCACAGAGTGTGATCCTGAATTCCTCCCAAGGGAGCGCATCCTCTGGCCAGCCACTGCTCCAGGTACTTTACAGGAGCATGTGCCATGGTCTGGGAGGTTGAGATGTATGTCCATTTTACAGATGAGGAAAGCAAGGCTCAGCAAGGTAAAGTGATGGTTCAAAGCCAGTTTGACTGAGGGGTATGAAATGGATTATTTCCTGCCACACCAATAAATAAGGATGTCATAGCCATCCGTGATTCCGGCCCTCCGAATGTGAATTTCTGAGCCCTGAGGGCACCCAGGAAGAACAATTCTGGGTACCAGACAGCCATCCGAAACACCCTACAGCGAGCGGTGAGCAAGGAACTGAAGATGTGAAAAGCCAAACCAGAGAGCTGAGATCCATATAAAACAAATGATTTCAGTGAGCCCAGACTCCTGCATCTTCCCATAGAAAGGCGCTAAATCCCTTAACTTGAAATATCTGATTTTCCTTAACAATAATCTTTTGATGTTCAGACCACCTCCTCCTTATTACAAACTTCTATATAACTTGACTCCTCCCTGCTTCCCACCCCCTCAGAACAGTTCTCTCAGCGTCACTTGAGATGCTGGATCCCAGGCCTGAAGTCCTAAACTTTCCACCAAATAAAACCTAACTCTCAACTTCTAGGTCATGATTATTTTTAAAGTCAACGTGGGCTCGGGGTCTTGCATCTCCAGAGTCTCCCCAGTTTTCCTGTGCCCTCCAGCCCACCCTGTGCTCTGATACTGCAGTGGGGCCAGCCCCAAAAAGGCAGGCAGGCTTGTCCTGGTGAGGCAGAACGCTGGGACCTCAGGACTGATCTTCCTGGACATCACACTGCCAAGCCACCAAGCGACAGGCTCACGGGAAGCTGGGGGAGGGCCAGCTCCATCCTCAAGTGCCACCCGGACAGCGCCATGTGGGCTTCACCCGCAGAGCCGCTGAGATAAGTTCACACTGAAGAGAGACTCCCTCCCTTCATCTCCTCTGTGTTCAGGAAGTTGAAATTGAGGAGGGGATGCTTAAAAACATTTGCCTGGGATTATGGTTTCCTGAGGGAGAAGGAAACACTCAGAACATTCAGCACTAACAGATTATGGGACACCTCTGAGAACAGATGCTATGTACCTGGTGCGGCCCCACCGCAGGGCTGCGGCGTCCCCATCCTCAACACTGGCCCTGGCTTCCCCTGACACCCAACCTTTCAGACAACACAGCAGGCAAGCCGAAGGAAGGTCGCACACAGCAGCAGCCGATAACCTGCCCAGGTAACACCTTCTCTTTCCTGCCTTCCACGAAGAGCCCTTAAAGAGCAAAGGCCGGACAGACAGAAATGGCAATAATAAAAGGGCAGCCAACCCCTTCCTGGAGGTCGTTTGAGACAGATGAGTGAAACAGAGGGAAATAAAGCAAACACGAAACCTCTGAGTTCTAGCACTCTGCTGAAAGACATGTTCTCATCAGAAGAACACAAGAGGCATTGTACAGCTACAGAGGTTTTTAAACAGGTTCCATCAACTTTCACACACCCTTGGACTTCCCTGACAATCCAGTGGTTAGGACTCTGCAATTCCACTGCTGGGGGCATGGGTTCAATCCCTGGTTGGGGAACTAAGATCCTGAGTGATGCAGCCAAAAGAAAAAAAAATAAATGACATGGTCACCGATCCTGGGGAAGTATGACCAGAGGGGCTGCACAGCCTGGAATTTAAGCACAAACTCCAGAGCCCAGAGTCTTGGGATTAAAAACCACCCTTTCCCACTTCCTAGCTGTGACTTTGGGCATATAGCTTACACCAGCCTTGGCCTGGAAACCCAAGTTCGATCCGTGGGTCGGGAAGATCCTCTGGAGAAGGGAATGGCAACCCACTCCAGTATTCTTGCCTGAAGAATTCCATGGACAGAGAAGCCTGGTGGGCTATAGTCCATGGGGTTGCAAAGAGTCGGGAATGACTCAGCAAATAACACTTTGACTTTCAGGCGCCTAGGTGTTAAAGGATCTGCCTGCCAATGCAGGAAATGCAAGAGACTCAGGTTCTTTCCCTGGGTCAGGAAGATCCCCTGGAGTAAGAAACAGGAAGCCGCTCTAGTATTTCTTGCCTGGGAAATTCCATGGATAGAGGAGCCTGGCGGGCTACAGTCCACGGGGTCATAAAAGCGTCTGACACAAAGCAGCACCAAGGACAGCACGCCGCGTCACTGGTCCTGCAGAATCTACAGCCTCAGATCTTCAGATCTGTCCCCTGTCTGTCATCTCCGTCACCCCAGTATTGGTTGAGAAGCCCCCCATTTCCCACTGCTCTCTCCTCATCGGCCCCACACACAAGCTGACACTCAAATGGCCTCAGATCAGATCAGATCAGATCAGTCGCTCAGTCGTGTCCGACTCTTTGCGACCCCAGGAATCGCAGCACACCAGGCCTCCCTGTCCATCACCAGCTCCCGGAGTTCACTGAGACTCACGTCCATCGAGTCAGCGATGCCATCCAGCCATCTCATCCTCTGTCGTCCCCTTCTCCTCCTGCCCCCAATCCCTCCCAGCATCACAGTCTTTTCCAATGAGTCAACTCTTCGCATGAGGTGGCTGGAGCTTCAGCTTTTTAGCATCATTCCTTCTAAAGAAATCCCAGAGCTGATCTCCTTCAGAATGGACTGGTTGGATCTCCTTGCAGTCCAAAGGACTCTCAAGAGTCTTCTCCAACACCACAGTTCAAAAGCATCAATTCTTCAGCGCTCAGCCTTCTTCACAGTCCAACTCTCCCTATGACCCAAACTTGAGCACATTCCTTCTCCACTTAAAACCTCTCACTGATGCTGACAAAGAAAATGACCAGAGGTCTGCAATTTGTTTCCAAATGACACGAAGGTCGAGGCACGGAGTACGGCTGGCCTTGGGAACTGGAGCCACCTGAGATGATGTGATGCGTAGGGGTAGGGACATGACACTCTTCTGCCCATATTAAAATTCTTCCATAACCCAAACTTTAAAAATTTCTTTCAGTGGATTCCCATGAACTTCCCTGGCATGGTATACAAGTGATAGGAAGAGGGGGAAGGGGGGAAGGGGTGGGAAGAGATACTTCAAAGGAAAAACCGACACTGAGCACGTGAGATTACATGCTGCATCTCCACCTCCCTCCAGGCACATCTCCTGGAATCCTATCTACCCTTCAAAGACAAACTCACATCTCAGTTCTCCTTACTCCCCAGATCTTTTGATACATTTATCCATCTTCTCCATAAATGATTCCTCAAGAGTGTAGGAGCAGTTACGGTTTCATGAGCACTTACTTATTTTCTTGGGGTCCAAAATCACTGCAGCCATGAAATTAAAAGACACTTGCTCCTTGGAAGAAAAGCTATGACCAACCTAGACAGCATATTAAAAAGCAGAGACATCACTTTACCAGCAAAGGTCCACCTAGTCAAAGCTATGCTTTTTCCAGTAGTCAAGTATGGATGTGAGAGTTGGACCATAAAGAAAGCTGAGCACCAAGGAATTGATGCTTTTGCACTGTGGTGCTGGAGAAGACTCTTGAGAGTCCCTTGGACCACAAGGAAATCAAACCAGTCAATCCTAAAGGAAATCAGTCCCAAAAGTTCATTGGAAAAGCTGATGTGGAAGCTGAAGCTCCAATATTTTGGGCCACTTGATGCAAAGAGCCAATTCATTGGAAAAGCCCCTGATGCTGAGAAAGATTGAGGGCAGGAGCAGAAGTGGGTGACAGAGGGTGAGATGGTTGGATGGCATCACTGACTCAACAGATGTGAGTTTGAGCAAGTTCTGGGAGTTGGTGATGGACAGGGAAGCCTGACGTGCTGCGGACAGGGTCGCAAAGAGTCGGCATAACTGAGTGACTGAACTGAACTGAGCACTTACTCCATGTCAAACGCTCTCAGGGCCACACCAGCCACAGCCCCACAGGGGCCTGGTGAGGGGCACGTGGGGCCTAACAAAGCTCCCACGTGGTCCCCAGAGCCACAGGCCCTTGTGCAGTGAACAGCCTACACAACCACACACAGAAGCCTCAGACATTTCACCAGATGCAAACCGCTGCTCCACTTTACAGGAGAGGAAACTGAGGCCCAGAGCAGCTGGACTATTTGCTCATGGACCCACGGAGATGAGGGCAGGGACACCTCAACCCACACTTATTTTGTTACACAAGCCCCACCCTTCACCCCGCTGCCAGGAGGAGATGTGGCCTGGTGGGGCAGCCTCTGCACACAGCAGCACACGACGCTGCTCCCCAGGCCTGTCCTGGAGCACAGGCTCTCATCCAACTCCATGTATCTTCCCGGGGACTGAGGCCAAACCACCAACAAAACCAGACACTTCAGGGCTCATTTCTGCTGGATCAGTGAAGGGTAGGAGGCCACAGAAGGGGAGAGGGTGAAAGTTCCTTTCTGTGAACACAGCAGATTATGTCGTTTACCTGGCAACATACAGTGGTCGTAATTATAACCCATCACCACTACAAAAGCGCTGTGCTCTGCCAGGCTTGTGAAAATGGGTCACGGATTACTTTGAAAGGCTCTGCTGGCTTCTCCTTTCAAAAGCACCTTTGTTACAGGCTTGCTCATGGAGGACAACTATCGATTCCCAGGATCGTGGACTTGGAAGGCAGCTCAGCGCTGGCCTCATCTACCTGTCCAGCACAGGGGGCCTTCTCCAGCCTTCTAGCGTTGAGTGGGGGAAAAAAGGGAAAGGCCCTCGTCATCAAGAATACACATTTGCTGAACACACACCCTGGGACAGACCCAGTTCCCAGCACCGCCCCCCCGTGAGTTCATCCACAGGCAACCTTTGAGGCCCAGCCACAGCATTCTCTCTCCTTCAAAAATTCATCGGGGATTCCCTAGTGACTCAGCGTAAAGAATCCACCTGCTGATGCAGGAGACATGGGTTCGATCCCTGATCTAGGAAGATCCCACATGCCTTGGAGCAACTAAGCCCGAGCAGCACAACCATGGAGCCTGTGCTCTAGAGCCCGGGAGCTGCAACCGCTGCCCCCACGTGCTACAGCTACTGAAGCGAGCCCAGAGCCCTCGCTTCACAACAAGAGAAGCCATCGCAACGAGAATCCTGTGCACTGCAAGCAGAGGGCAGTCCCACTGCTCACCACTAGAAAAAAAGGCCACACAGCAAAAAAACCAGCACAGCCAAAAATATGTGTATGTTAGTCACTCAGTCGTGTCTGATTCTTTGTGACCCCAAGAACTGTATAGCTTGCCGGGCTCCCCTATCCATGGGATTTCCTAGGCAAGAATCCTGGAGTGGGTTGCCATTTCCTTCTCCAGAGGATCTTCCCGACCCAGGGGTTGAACCTGGGCCTCCTGCATTGTAGGCAAATTCTTCACCATCTGAGATATCAGAGAAGACAGACAAAAATAAGCAAATAAAAATTTTTTTAAAAGAAATTCATCTTCAGTATCCAAAAACGCTCAAAAATTCATTCATTCAACAAATTTCTATTTTGCATTGACCAAGCCCTGTACATCTACCAAGTACTACAGACACAGTAGCAAATGAGAGAGATAAATCTCTACCTTGGAGGGGGTCTCCATTCTAGCAGGAACACGCCCCCACCAACCCCGACAAGGAGACAGAGGTACAAGGAGGTTCAGTCTTATTTGAGGATGACGAGTTAAGAGCCCAGGCACTGAACCCTGAGTCCAAGCTCACCACCACCAAAAGGGCCTGCCTCTTGCCTCGGGGGTGGTTCATTTATAAAGCTCCTCCTGTCTGCAATTGCATCTGGAATGACTTCCTTCACCCATACAATCATTGGCTTGAGTGCCAGGTGCTGTCCTGGGTGCTGGACATCAGTGGTGACCCTCAGGGAGCTCCCAAGATGCTGATGGTTCCTATACAGCATGACCAATGTGCCAGCGGAACACACTGGGGTCCTGGGGGCATGACAGAAGGCGTTCAGCCTTGGGGGCTGGGGAGGAGTGGCAACAGGGGATGGATCCCAAAGACGGTACCCAAGGTGAGGCTTGTGGGGTGGGAGATCAGCCAGCAGGAGGCAGGAGAGCCAGCTCACACCCAGGCCCAGCTGCTCCTGGGTCCCAGCACTCGAGTACACCCCCTGGGCTGTGCTGCGCTCAGTCATGTCCGACTCTTTGTGACCCCATAGACCGTAGCCCATCAAGCTCTTCTGTCCATGGAATTTTCTAGGTGAGAATACCAGAGTGGGTTGCTATTTCCTACCCAGTTCCCCCAGGCTCCTGGACTATAAAGTGGGGACCCACTGTGCTGGCGGGTGGGAGACCCTGATGGGACAAGAGCTGACCTCAGAGCCCCGGGCTGCCACACAGGCAGGGCAGCTTATTCCCATTCCTAAGAACCAGACACCAGACCTCAGAAGTTACATAATATCACAGACCTGCCGCTCACTCCCCCATTCAGAGGTTTTCTCCAGAAAATATTTCACCCTCAAGGGTTGTTTTTACATTTATGGTGCAGGGTGCTCTGGAAAGCGCAGGATTTCATATAAAAATGTAAATCAAGAAATTATGTGGCTCTTTGTCACATTCTAACGTCTTCCAGGAGTCAGGGGAGGCCAGTGCATTTTTAATCACATTCCTTCGGAAGGAATACAAAGCACCCTCCTGAATATTTTAAACGGGGCTCAATAAATTACGTCCAAGTTTCCAAAGGAAGACAGTAAATGAAAAACATTAAATTTTATGAGCACCAGAAAATGTTTTTCTCCCTGGATGGTCTACCGAACAGCACTGACTTAAAGCTGAGAGGAGCCCCTCCAGGTAGCGACCACCTAGCTTCTCCAGAATAGAGGACAGACTCATGGGAGCAGTGAACTGTGGGCACGGACGACTGGACAGAAGGACGAACGTGGCTCGGGTCCAGGTGGGCAGTGTGGACCCGTGCTGGAGGATGAACCTGGAGCGCCTCCCAAGGTGACGGACACGGACTGCTCTCCAACACTTCCTTTGTCAAAGAAACAGAGTCCTTGCCGACAGCAAGTTAAACAGGTGATGTCTGGCCTAAAAAATTGATCACCCTCCCATTTGCAAAATGACTCAGCCCCCAAAACACGGGGGAGACACCGAGGTAGAAATCTACTTATGCCGAGAAACAAAACCCATCAGACACTGGGTTAGACAACACACTGAACGTTGTCCACCAGCCTCAGAGGCTCCTCTGGACGTGGCTGCAGAGAGACAACTTTGGCTTCAGGACGCAGCCCATTGGGCTGAAGCAGCTGAGGGCGGGCCGTGGAAGTTCCCCTCTGCTGTTACTCAGCCCCAGAGACTGTCACTCAGCTCTGGTTTTGAAGAAAGATCTGTCTGCTTCCTTGGTGCTCATATTCCAAGGACCTGAGCTGGACTGTTCCAGACGTGGGATGAGCAGCAGCAGCCGGGTCAGGACTGGCAGCTCCAGGTTCTTCCAGGAGGTTGCACGGCTGGACAGACCCCCCCCACACACGTCACGTCTCCACTAAATGCCTGGGCGAATGGGCTGGGAGATGCTCCGGAGCTTTCTTCTTCAAAGTGAGATTTTTAAAAGCCTCCTTAGGGTATTTACATGACAAAGGAGTGGAGATTTCCGAAAAGAGAAGCTGACGGCCTCCTCTGGCTCCTGGACCAGTCTAGGGGCTCCAGAGGTGCAGTGGAGGAGTGTGAGGAGACAAAGGTGTACCCCTCGGAAGCAGGAGGGAGAGGGGAGAGGACTCTGGTCCTTTGCGACTGCTTTCATGTGCTGGAGCATGCCTCACCTGCAGCTGTCTCCTTCGGGACATTTTGGAAAGGCGGAAAGGTCAAATTGGTGGCTTAAGGAAAGGGAAGCTTTACTGGGTGCTTTAAAAGATCGATATCTCATAGTTTTGGGAGCAATGTGGCGCTGGGACATGAAGGGGGCTTTTGGACAGAAGACAAATCTAGACTTGCAACCCATAGTTAGGGAGATTGGGATGGACATGTACACCCCACTGTATTTAAAACAGATAACCAACAAGGACCTAGTGTATAGCATGGGGAATTCTGCTCATATTCTGTAATAACCTAAATAGGAAAAGAATTTGAGAAAGAATAGATGCTTCATAACTGAATCAGTGTGCTATACATCTGAAACTAACACAGCACTGATAACCAACCATACTCCAATATGACCGACTCAGTGGACATGAGTCTGAGCAAACTCCAGGAGACGGTGAACAACAGGGAAACCTGGCGTGCTGCAGTCCATGGGGTCACAAGGAGTCAGACACGACTGAGCGACAGAACAACAACTCCAATATAAAATTAAAAATGTAAATGTAGCTTTAAAATAAGTAAGTAAACATAGATTTGTATCCCAGCTCCATCACCTGCTAGCTGGGTGACCTTGAACAGGTGACATAACACATAAGCTCTGTGTCCTGTGTCTTCGTCTATAAAAGGGTCTAATGCTACCGGCCACCTTGGCTGGTTCAGAAGATAAAATGGGAGAAAAAATTCTCCCAGGCCTGGCCAAGGCTGGTGCTAAGTGAACGCTCAGCCCCTTTGCCTTCTGCAGCCTCTTCTAATACCAGCCCTAGGGGACGGCTGCAGGAAGATGTGGCTTCCTCATACCTTGATGTTCCACCTCGAAAATGGGACATTGAAGCACATGTCACCTGCCATCCCTCCAGAAGATACAACGCAAAATGAGCATCAGGAGTTTAAATGCACACTCTGGATAAAGAAAGACAGAGTCTCCTAATATTGATGTGCATGCGTGTTCAGTTGCTCAGTTGTGTCCAACTCTTTGCAACCTTATGGACTGTAGCCCGCCAGGCTCCTCTGTCCATGGGATTTCCCAGGTAAGAACACTGGAGTGGGTTGCTGTTTCCTTCTCCAGGGGATCTTCTCAACCCAGGGATCGAACCTGTGTCTCCTGCATGGGCAGGCAGATTCTTTACCACTGCGCCACCTGGGAAGCCCCCTAATACTGATCCCTGTCCTGTAAAAGGACAGCTTTAAGATACCAGAGTCACCAACACAAACAGCAGTCAGTGGGAAGCGCCAGTGTGGCCGGGCCAACCTGAATGGCGGCGTCATACACACAGGGCAGTGCGAACAGAGCCTCATGTCATGTCACCTGCCTCAGGACTTTATTTTTTTTTTTTAATTCCTGCCAAGAACGGCTCTGCAGTCAGACTTATTTATGGCTCCCATGCTGCCTCGAGATGCTGAGCAGACTCTATTTTGAACACCTTCTCTACGTGTGCAACACGGAGTTCCAAACCAGAACTTCCTCCCTAAAGGCTGGAAAGACACAGTATTAAGTCATTTCAACCTTCTGTTAGTTGTTCTGGGAGTAATCGGTGCCTCTGGATCTCTGGCGATGGTCTAATTTAATTTGATTTAAAATGAAAATATTATGCTTTTCCATCACCCTCAACACCAATCTGATTCTTCCTCAAAAGCCATCCTGGTTTAACAAAGACAGACAGCACCCTGGTCACTGTTACACACTCAGACCCAGATGGACGGTCTTTGTCGGTCTCAGTCCACGGGAGGCAGGAGAGGGTGGAGGTGGTGAGTCCCACAGCCTGGGTTCATTCCTGACCTTTTTTCTTTTTTTTAATTAATTTATTTTTGGCTGTACTATGTCTTCGTTGCTGCAAACAGGCTTTCTTCTGGTTGCAGTGAGTGGGGCTACCCTCCAGTTGCAGGACGTGTGCTTCTCGTTGCGGTGGCTTCTCTCGTTGCAGAGCACAGGCTCTAGGCCACGCGGGCTTCAGTAGTTGCAGTGTGTGGACCCAGGAGTCACGGCTAGTGGACTCTAGAGTGAGGACTCTAGCTGTGGCTCACAGGCTTAGCTGCCTGGCGGCCCGTGGAATCTTCCCCGACCAGGGACTGAACCCTGCACTGGTAGGCAAATTCTTAACCAATGAACCACCAGGGAAGGCTAGTTCATTCCTGATCTTCCCCGCTGAGAGGTCTATGAGTTTGCAATGAATCTTGCTGGGCCTTGACTTCTTCATCAGTAAGAGGCATAATCACGGTGACCATCTTAAGGGGCTGCGCTAAGAAATCACTGAAATGGTTTGGCTGAGGTGCCCAGCATGCCGGCCAGCACAAAGGGAAAATGCAAACAGCATTAACTGTTACAATATTGCTGTTACAACATTATGACCACTGAACAGCACGGCTTTAGCCTTTTTGGATAGATGAATTGAATTCTTACACTCCACACAGCCACAGTTTTCAGGTAAAATTAATGATTCTTTTCCACAGTGGGAACACACACACACACACACCTGGACTCCCAAGTCCTCGAGGATCTATAACCTGGCCATCAGAGACATGACTGACCATGTGAATCCCCAAAGGAGCCATGCCTCCATGGGGCACTCCTGTGGGAAGCACTGCTGACCCGACCTGGCTGTCTCTCCCCTGCTGCAATTTAAGTCATTTCCCACAGAAGAGGTCGTGAAGCAACAGTCAAGCAACCTCTCAGGCATCTTGGCAGATTTCACTTTCTGGCACAGATTTGCTGAACCAATGACACGTCGGAAAGTTTGCATATGAAATCAAATTGGAGAAAGCATTGCTTTAAAAAGCCTGGGCAGAAGGGGGCTTCCGTGGTGGCTCAGTGGTAAAAGAATCCACCTGTCAATGCAGAAGACCACGGGTTCGATCCCTGATCCAGGAAGATCCCACATGCCTCGGAGCAACTAAGCCTGTGCGCCACAACTACTGAACTGGTGCTCCAGAGCCTGGGAGCCGCAACTGCGGACACCCACGCACCCCAGAGCCTGAGCTCCACAACAAGAGGAGCCACCGCCATGAGAAGCCCAGGTGCTGCAACCAGAGAGTAGCCCTGCTCACCACAACTACAGAAAAGCCTGCACACCGACGAAGAAAAAGCACACTCCTCCCTAAAAAAAAAGCCCAGGAAGACTGGATAACGTCAAGTGGGAGGGGAGAAGGAGAGGGGACAAAGGCCTTGAGGGATCAGGAGGGCAAAATCAGAGAGAGAAACTGGCCAGGTGGGCTAGAGCTGTGGCCAGGGCGGCTCTTAGATACGGGGCAGCCACTGCTCGGCCCTGGGCGAGCACAGACCTGCTGCTGCTGGATTGCTCCGTGTTCTCCAGATTTTATGGGAAATTCAATGGTGGGTTGCTCAATATCATCAATAAATTCAATCTTTGAAATGGCAGGAGCCAAAAGAAACAGATCTTTGGCCCTGACATGGCCCAGTTGGCCAGATTTCGATCTCTGGTTTAAAGGAGTCCCACAGATGAATTCCACTCCAGGGGCCCGCTGGAATGAAGGCCCACTCCAGTATTTTGGCCTGCAGAATTCCATGGACTGTTTAGTCCATGGGGTCGCAAAGAGCAGGACATGACTGAGCGACTTTCACGTTCACTTCACAAATGAATTCATCTTTGAGGGAAGGAATCTGTTGTCATCAGAACCGTGTCCGCTTTCAGCCATCTGCTGTACAGATCGAGATTAAATGAGATAATTTGTGTTGAGTGCTTTATGCAGTGCCTCGCATATGGTAATGTCCAAATGTGGCTTAGTAATATTTTTCCCTGAAGTGGGACCGTCTACAGAGGAGGAGGGAACCTCACAGAAGCCCAGCCCAGACTTCAGTCTCCAGGGAGTCTCCATCAAAAGGCCATAAACAAGCAACTGCGGGGGAAGCTGATCCAAGAAAAGAGGGAGGGTTCATCTTCCTTCTAAAATCCCCCTCCCAAAGCTCTTCAGACTGCCTACGGTTTTAAATCAACATTCATCATTTCATTACACTTGTCTTCAGTCAAAACTTGAAACTCTAGAGGGGATGGCTTCCGAGGGGACCCTGTCTTTTGAAGCATGGTTTCCTATTTGTTTCCTTTAAGCTGAAAGCAATGATCCATCTTTATTTTTCTTTCTAAAAGGCTACCCCAAAATTAAACAACTGAGATATTTAACAAATCGGCCCATCAGCTACAGCAGGAAACAACAAGCATTCCCGCGAGGGTGCACTCAGAGCTGTGAAACGACAGCGATAAACGGGGAATGCAGAGGGCTGCGTGCAGCGGGGCCGACAGCTGCTCCCGTCACTCTCGACAGGACCTCTGAGGACAGCCGGACAGGACTTGGCCAAACCCGCTCTTTTCTCAATCAGCCATTCAACACTGTGGGTGTTTCAGCTCCCTGATCCCACCCAGGCCCCCCAAATGAAGGCTCTGTGGGGGATGGGGGTTGTGGTCCAAGTAGGACCTGATCACCTGCTTGGGAAGAAATCCTTATGGCTGATGCGGTACCCTAAAAAAGAACCAACATCCTGGAGTCAGACAGAACTGGATTTAAGCTTGGACTGTGAACCCCCAAAGCGAGAGAGCCTTTTGTTGACAGCTATCTGCCCAGCATGTGCAAAGGTGCTGGGGCCATCACAGGCGCTTGATAAAAAAAGAAAGCTGCTGAATGAATGAATGAACCATCAAACTCAGAATGCAACACTTCATCATCACAAGTCATGGGTCAAATTATTGACTCTCTCCAACCTTCAGGTTTCTTGTCTCTCAAACTGGAAAACCATCCCCACCGTCCAGTGACCATACAACATGGCACCCAGTGCATCAGAGGTGTTACCATCCGCACCCCACCCTCCCTTCCTCCATCCGCCCATCTCCTCCCGACTTGGGTGGGCACCCAACAACAACGTGAGCAGGACTCACGTGGGGGCCTTGAAGTTGGCCCAGGGGAGGAGCTGGCTTGGAGCAGAGGCTTGAAGCTGAGGCAGATGTCCTCAGGAGGAAAGAGAGCAGGTGAAGCCCAGAGGAAATAGTAGAAACGCAGACGGGACTGTGAGCACAGAGGAGGAGAGCAGGGTCTGCAGAATCAAGGGTGGGAGCACAGGAGCGACAGAGATCAGGCTGCAAGAGTAACAGAGAGACGGGGGTCCATCCAGGAGCTAGAGATGCGGGCGAACTCGGAAGGTGGGCCTGAAGATGGGAGTTCTCGTGAGCCAAAAGCACTTTTCAAAGGACCAGGGGCTGGGGGACGGGGGGCACAGCCATCCCACCAAGCACCAGGTCCTTCTCAAGCTTTGTGGTCATGGCTTTAAAGCCACATCAGGACTGGGGGAGATTTGCTGGCATCATCCAACAGGCAAAAGGGATACGCAGAGAGTAACCCATTTTTAAAATATCACCAATAAAACTGCTTTAACAAGACATTCCTAACAGCCGTGACACTAATGAGCCATCTCGGTGAGAAGCAAATGTTAATTTGCTCAGAATCCAGAGAAAATGATGGCATTTCAAGCAGGGGAAAACCCATGCAATCATTTGGCAATGAGGCCAGGACATGAATAAATGCGTGCACAGGTACACAAGTGCGCATACACCCTGCCTCGCCATTCTAACCCAGACTAAAAGCCCATCTTCCCAGATCCCCACTTCCTTTCTAAGGCGAGACGAGTAATGATATGTTAACAGCACCAGTAACGACAACAAAAGTAACCAACACTGATGCTGTAAATTATTTAATTCTCCAAACATGTGTGAGAGGTCTTCTGTTGTCCCCAGTTCACAGAGGAGAAAACTGAGGCTCAGAGAGGCTAAGAAACATCACGATCACACAGCATATCTGTGGGGCATCTCCTTTTTACTTCATGGGGCTGTACAGGGTGCCAATCATTCTCAGATCACTTACGCCACTGAAAGATACAATCACCAAAGCCAACAGGAGAGTCCAAGTGAGGATCCAAATTATCTTCATGTGACAAGTTGCTCCAATGCCTGGGATTTATCTGCCAGGCACTCTGCAAGGCGCTGAGACAACAGAACCCATGAGGTCAGAGCTCCTGGCCCCATGGAGCTTAAGAAGATGTCTCCTGTCTGTGTCTACTGGTTACGACACAACCATTTCGTTGGGGAAACCATGATCTGCCCGCCTCCAGCGCCTATGGCACCGGAGGCTAAGCCAAGTGCCCGGATCTGGCCGGTCTACTGAGTTCTCTCCAAGTGGCCATGGAGACGCCACCGCAGGTCTTCAGCTGGGGTTGCTGAGCCGCTAGCGTGGAAGCCTGAAGTCATGGTGCTGATCCTGCCCCTCCGGATGAAGAGGCCCCTGAGGATACAGTCAGTGAGGAAGGCCACTGAGCCAGCAGGGGCAGCGCGGCCTGAGAGCAGCACATCAGCACCCACATCCAGCCGGGCCTGACGCCACCTCTCAGAACAGTGTGCGACACGAGCCAGTAAACCCTGCTGAGTGATGCGTAAATCATTTTAAGATGGGTTTCTGGCACTCACAACACAGAGAAAAGTGAGACACAGACATAAAAAATAAGACACAGGGACTGTGATAGAAATGTACTCCAAAAAACAGAGTGCCCAGGGGAAGGGATGTACGTTCCTCCTCACAAAAGACTTGAGCGTGGTGACATTACAGGAAGGTGACTGATGAGTCAGAGAGTCTGGTCCTCTGGAGACGGACACCCACAAATCCCGGGCACCAGGAATCGGCCATGCTCCAGGAAGTCACCATCTGCAGTCTCACTCCAGCCAAGAGTCAAGTGCTTCGAGGCCGGGGCCACAGTCTGTGCTTCTGTTTCCCAACAGTTGTTGCCAGAATGAAAAACAGTCACTGGGGATGTCAATCAGCCCAGACCCTGCTACTGAGCTTGTGGAAGAATTTCCTTTCCTAAAATTTAGCTCAAAGATTCTTGAGAACGCCACTGAGTCTGTTTCAGAATTAGCCACTTTAATAAACAATCTTGATCTGAAAGACTGAGAGATACTAACAAACCAGAAACATCTTTGGCTGAGGGCATGGCTCAGACCCTAAAGAGTGTGCCTGCAATGCACAAGACCCAGGTTCAATTCCTGGGTCAGGAAGATCCCTTGGAGAAGGAAATGACAATCCACTTCAGTATTGGTGCCTGGCAAATTCCACGGACAGAGGAGCCTGGGAGACTACAGTCCATGGGGTCGCAAAGAGTTGGACATGACTGCGCGACTAACACTTTCACTTTTCACTCATAATTATAGTAGTCAAACAACAAGAGCAATACAGACAGACCTCAGAGATGTTGTAGGTTTGGTTCCAGACCACCACAACAACGCAAATCACACAGGGTCAGGGTTTTTGGTTCCCCAGTGCGTATAAAAGTTACGTTCACATTGTCCTGCAGTCTACTTAAAGGACACAATAGCACTGTGTCTTTGAGAAAAAAAAACAAAAACAAAAAAACCTTAGTTAAAAAATACTTGATGGCTAAAAAATGCTAACCAGCATCTGAGCCTTCAGCGAGTCATAATCGTTTTGCAACAGTCCCATCAAAAGCACTGATCACGGATCACCATAACAGATATGATAATAATGAAATAGGGATTTCCCTGGTGGTCCAGTGGTTAAGAATCCCTCTGCCAATGGAAGGGACATGGGTTCGATCCCTGCTCCAGGAGATTCCACACGGTATGGAGTAACTGAGCTCATGTGCCACAGATACTAAGCCCACACACCCACGGCCTGTGCTCCATAACAACAGAGGCCACGACAATGAGAAGACCGTGCACCGCAACGCAGCAGCCCCAGCTCGCCACAACTAGAGAAAGTCTGCTCAGCAATGAAGACCCAGCGCAGCCAAAAATAAACTTTAAAAAAAGGTAAAAGAGTTTAAAATATTTGGGGAATTACCCAAATGTCACACAGAGTCAGGAAGTGAGCAGATGCTGTTGGAAAATGGCATTGATAGGCTTGCTCGACATGGGGCTGCCACCAACCTTTGATTTGTAAAAACGCAGCATTGGTGAAGCTCAATAGAGCGAGGTATGACTGTAGCTGTCATAATAGAACAGCCTCAGTTCACAAAGTATACCGTGTACGAGGATTATAAATACTCTACATGCCGATTCTCACTACATTGTCCCAAGACTCTAAGATAGGTATATGCAACTCCATTTTACAGGTGAGAAGACTGAGGCTTCGGAAAGCAGAGCCTGCCCAGGGGTACAGCTCGAGTTCACGATGCTGCTCTTGCCGCTGTCTGGCTGTGACGCTGTGTGAATATGGTCCCTGAGTGGGGCTGAGCTCCATGGGAAGGTCCTACAGAAGTCGAGAGGCTCGTGACTCATCACGAAGGGCCCTGGCCGCCTGACACTCAGTAAGATGGTGCTA
This sequence comes from Bos mutus, assembly GCF_027580195.1. Taxonomy (NCBI): domain Eukaryota; kingdom Metazoa; phylum Chordata; class Mammalia; order Artiodactyla; family Bovidae; genus Bos; species Bos mutus. The sequence goes on from NC_091641.1 coordinate 31,007,526, forward strand.
GGACCTCAACCAAAACGGCCACCTCCCTGAGCAAGCCCAGCACGTGGCCCAATTTAGCGGCCTTCCTGAGTCCTCCCTGCACCCACCGGTGCCCTGCAATCTCTGATTCCCGGACACTTTCTCTCACTCACACACTCGGTTTGTATGTGCCTAGAGACTCCACCTGTTAGGATCTGAACTGTGTTCTCACCAAATTCACATAGTGGAATGAAATCCTAAGTCCCAGGATATCAGAATGTGACTGAATTGGAAATAGGTCACCAGGGTGGCCCTAGGCCAATATGACTGGTGTCCTTAGAAGAGATCAGGACATGGACATGGCCAGAGGGGAGACCATGCAGGGAAGGCCGCTGTCTATAAGCCAAGCAGAGAGGCCCCAGAGGAAAGTGACTCTGCTGACACCCCAGTCTCAGACACCCCAGCCTCCAGAGTTGAGAGAAAATATAAACATGTCATTTAAGCCACCCAGCCTGTGACATTTGGTCATGGTGGCCTGAGCCAATTAATATTCCCTCCAATCTCCCCAAATTAGAGGCACTCCCAACCTGCTGCCAAGGCTGATGGCTCAGAAGCTTAATATGAACCCAGTGATCTGAGTTGGACCATAAGGAAGACTGAGCATCAAAGAATTGATGCTTTCAAACTGCGGCACTGGAGAAGACTCTTGAGAGTCCCTTGGACAGCAAGGAGATCAAACCAGTCAATCCCAAAGGAAATCAACCCTGAATATTCATTGGAAGGACTGATGCTGAAGCTCCAGTATTTTGGCTACCTTATGCATAGAGCTGACTCACTGGAAAAGACCCTGATGCTGGGAAAGACTGAGGGCAGCAGAAGGGGGTGGCAGAGGATGAGATGTTTGGATGGCATCACCGACTCGATGGACATCAGCTTGAGCAAATTCCAGGAGATAGTGAAGGACAGGAAAGCCTGGTGTGCTACACTCATGGGGCCACAAAGAGTCGAACATGACTAGCATGCAACAACAACAAATATGATCTACAAACAAAGCTGCCCAGGGGCTGTTTCAGCATCAACGCTGGCCACACAGGTGACTCACACAGAAGACATGAAATCCCGAGTCCCCTAGTTTTCTAACACAACAGCCCAGAGGCCCATCAACCCTACAGGAAGCCTCAAGTACGTCTCCCCACTCTTAGCAGCTGCCTCCAGCCCAGTCCAGTGTTTCCCAAATGTCTCTGACAATGGTCCACAGTAATAAATGCACCAAGTTCCAGCCTCCACTGACCCCAGCCACGATCACCACAACACCCCCACCCCACCCACTGTACACACACAGCTTCCAGGCCCTGTGCCCCCTTCACTGTGAGGCCGGGTACATTATTACCCCCATTTAACTCCAAAAAACTGAAAGCACTAGCTCAGGCTTGCAGACTCGCAAGTGACCTAGCTTCAAACCCAGGCCATCTGACTCCAGACTCCAGTTGGCGTTGACAGACTATGGCCCGTGGGCCGCAGCCAGCCTTGCTGTTTTTGTACAGCAAGTCTCTTTGGAACACAGCCCTGCCGAGTCCTTTCTGTGACATCCACAAAGATGAGCAGATGCCACAGTGACCAACAACGTGGCTGTAAAGCTGAACAAATTATGTGGCTCTTTACAGAGCAGAGAGCCTGCCATGGACTTCCCTAGTGGTACAGTGGTTAAGAATCCAGCAGCCAATGTTGGTGACAGGGTTCAATCCCTGAGCCAGGAAGAGTCCACACGCTGCGGAGCAACTAAGCCCGCTCTGGGGCCCACGAGCCGCAACTACTCCAGAGCCCGGGAGCTGCAACCGCTGAAGCCCGAGTGTCCCAGAGCCTGTGCTCCACAAGGGAAGCGACCACAGCGTGAAGTCCGCGCACTGCAGTGAAGCGGCCCTCATTCGCTACAACTCGATAAAAGCTCACATTTGACTCGGTTCTAATGAGGTGGACAAACCTAGAGCCTATTATACAGCATGAAGTAAGTCAGACAGAGAAAGATAAATGTCGTATACTGATGCATATATATATGGAATCTAGAAGGATGGTACTGATCAATTTATGTGCGGGGCAGCAATGGAGAAACAGACACAGAGAAGAGACTTAAGGATGGGGGGGAGGGGAGGAAGGAGAGGGTAGGGTATATGAGAGAGTAACATGGAAACTTACATCACCATATGTAAAATAGATAGCCAACAGGAATTTGCTGTATGATTCTGGGAACTCAAACAGGGGCTCTGTAACAACCTAGAGGAATGGGATGGGGAGGGAGGTTCAGGAGGGAGGGGATGTATGTATACCTATGGCTGATTCACGTTGAGGTTTGACAGAAAACAGCAAAATTCTGTAAAGCAATTATCCTTCAATTAAAAGATAAATAAAGTGCCAAATAATAAGAAGAAGAAGAAACTCTGTTTCATGGTAAAAAGAAAAAAGAAAAGCCCTTGCAGAAACAAACACCCAGCCCAGCCAAAAATAATAAATAATATATATTTTTTTAATGGGAGCTTGCCAACCTTGCTATCGGCTCTTGACCTCACACCAAGCCCGCCCCATTCAACCCTCCCAGGTCTCTCCCCAACTCTGATTGCCCTTCATACCCTGACAGGAGAAAAGATAAAAAAGAGGAAAAAATTGTATTTAAATATAATCCTCCTGATAAAATAAAGAACAAATCAAATTCTCTGCAGTTCTTTTGTCCTCAGGCACTGCCAAGATGTCAACCTCATACAAGATAATAAATAAGAAGAACCAGCAAAGTGCTTCCCAAATATTTAATTAATGCATTTTATCTGCTTCACCACCTGGGAACAATGGGCCACAGGTTGGAAGATCAAGTCTAAGCCTTACTGTTGAATGCTTGGTTTTATAAAGTGCTTGTCACAACCTTGATATTACTTAAATGTAGCTTTTTTTTTCCTGTTATTATTAATTAGATTTTTTCCTAACAGTCGGTATCACAATTAACCTTCAAAGAAGAGCTGCTGGGATGCATGTAACTAATTTTTACAAAGCAAACCTTTCCCAAGTCACCCCGTGCCGGCTTTCTATTCCTCCCTCTTTTGGCAGATTTCCTTGTCAAATTAAGATCCGCTCTTGATACCATGCAAATAAATGCCTGCGACATTCTAACAATGCTGCCGTTCTTACCAATGACATTCCGAGGGGTCGACTGGAGTGGAGACAGTCAAAATGGAGGCATTCTTAGTCTTTGACTCTCTTTTCCCAGGGCAAAATTTTGCAAAGGAAAGTCAGTTGAAACTTGGGTGTCATCACATGGTTTCTGTTACTTTCACAAGGCAGTTGCTTTGCAATCTTGGTGTAACACACTCACCATCAGGGAGGATTATGTAAGCGGCCAGAGGGAGAGAAGGAGCCTTCTGGGGGAAGTCACTCAGAGCTTGTGTCCTGGTTGAAACTTTGCTGTTGCTTTCTCTGCTTCTCTAATTTCTCTCAACATCTTTCATTACCTGATGGAGTTACTGGGGCTTTAAAAATGAATGTCCAGGCAGCCTGGGAGGTTTCAGCAACTTCCCAGAGAAATGGATTGCTGGGTGAGGAGGACCATTTATCAGCTCTGAGCTGAGTTCATGGCACATTGGTCACCATCAGAGGGGCTAGGAGATGAGCGAACAACCAACACTTAAGCTTCAAGGTCAGCTAACTGTACTGTGTGCTCAGTCGCTCAGTCGTGTCTGACTCTTTGCGACCTTAGAGACTGTAGCCTGCCAGGCTCCTCTGTCCCTGGGATTCTCCAGGCAAGAACACTGCAGTGGTTGTCGTTTCCTTCTCCAGGGAATCTTCCCGACCCAGGGATTAAACCCGACTCTCCTGCACTGGCAGGCAGATTCTATGCTTCTGAGCCACCTGGGAAGCCCCCCTTAAGGTGAGCTATATGGGGGCAAAAGTACTAGACAGAATTACTTCACCAGATGAACTCAGGCCAGGGATTACAAACAGGCTTTGCTCACTCTGTAACCTACAGAAGGAAAACATTAGCCAGGTGCCAAATGCCAAAAGCATTTCCCAGGGCAAGAGTCAGCTGGCACTGACCCAGGGTCATCCTCTCTAGACACTCCCGTCTCCCACACAGTCCTCCCACCCATCCAATTCCCAGCCTGGACCTCGTTGGGGTCTGCGTTGGTGAGGCCACCTTCACAGTACCCAGGGACCAGTTGGTGATGAGCTGCTCTGTTTTCTTAGACTCCAAAGATACGGTCCTCAACACTAAAGAGTTGCCTAAAAACCCATGGAATGCTGAGAAAATGGACTGAGTCATGAAGAAAAAAATGGGATGGCTCAAATAACCAACCAATAATACAAGCTTGTATCTATCAACTGTGGGTTATGTGGAGAATTTGAAAATCCGATTCTGTCTACCTCAGCAAACCTAGGAGGTAGGCCCATATTACAGATGGGAAAACTGAGGCAGGGGAGAGAAGCGATAAAGTCAGTATTCAAACTCATATACATCCCTCTCAAGAGCACAAGCCCTTAGCCACCCTACTAGCGTCTCCCCAAGCAGGGAACTCTGAACCCAGGGTCATTTTCTGCAGAGTCTGGACACCAGGGAGCAACACTGAGCTCCAAAGACAAAGTTCTCCCCTGAATACATTCTCGGTCTCTCTGAAGATTCAGCGTGGTGCTCATCTCCCAATTCACCTCTGGGCAGGCAACAGTTTCTGGCCAGCTGTTTTGTATTCATCATGGTATTTGCAGTTGTTTTCTCTTGAGAGCGAAGGACAGTACTGGTTTTACTTATAAATAAATTTACGTTAGGCAAAAACTGAGAACCAATTTAGAGAAAATATTAAATTGGTACTGGTGGGCAGATACGGCAAAAATCATGACAGTCAAATAGGAATGACTCAACTCAAGGTGACGGCAGGAAGATACGCGGCGGGTGATGACTCAGCCTTAGGTGAGTGCATCTTCATGCGGGTTGTCGGAACAGGGTGCTCAAGACAATCCCCAGGGACACAGAAAGAAACACGGGTGCTTCAATTTAGATCTGGTTCTACCTGACATTTTAAAAGCTTTCAGGGTTCTGCTTTGTCTCATAAATAATCTATGCATATTGCAAGCAAAGATGTACACTGCAGATTTCTTTTTGTCAACTGGGGTATTCCATCAAAGCAGCTCAGCTACCCAAGACCAGACTTCCACTTTCCCAAGGGGCAGGATCCCACGAGATCCGCAGTGATCACCTGGTGCCCCCCGCCCCCCAGCATCCATTCCCTGTCCTTCTGTGATGGCCTCTGACTTCCACTGGCGACCCCACGTAATTCTGGGCAAGAGGCTCCTCTCCTGGCTCCAGGGTGGAGCACATGATGGGTTAGACCGTCAGGGAACTCCCCGCTGCACTGCCACCACCAGCATGACTGGGACGACGGGTTCCGGCTCAGGTCCTGGGCGGGAACACCGGGACAAACGCTTGTCCTCTGCGTCTGCTCCATCTGCTTCTTCACAAATCAGTCTCTCCGCACCTCACAGAGCAAAAGGACAAGCCGACGGGTCAGCCTAGAGCCACCAGTTTTCCTCAGTGTTGGCTCGTCTAGTGAGCTGGGCTCAGCTATGGAACAGCAGCAGCTCCTGGGGAGCAGGTGAGGCCAGTGATGAGGGAAGCCTGCGGCTGGCAGGAGGGGCGTTTCAGCCTGCACCCTGACCTCCTCCTGGTCGGAGCTACAGAAACCTGCCCCGACAGACTCACGACGGCCGAGCCCAAGCAGTCTTCCCCAGGAAAACTTCTAAGAGAGAGAATGCTAGTTCTTCCTTCTTCCTGATTAAATGCCTCCACAGTCCACAGAGCCAGGAAGAACCCCTCCCTCCAGGGCTGTTACAGGAGGGATCTGAGCCAGCACGTGCCGAGCACAGAGCGGACACCTCCTGGGACTGCTGCCCATACCCCTTCTCTAAGCAGCTGAGGCTTAGAGAGTTTCAGGAACGAGTCCAGGGTCATCCGGTTAATAATGCATACTTGATTCATTTCATATTTGTTCCACGTTTATTAAGTGTCCACTGTATGCAAGCCACCATGTATACAATGGTGCCTAATACAGACAGGTACCTTCACCCTACATTCACAGTGAAAGTGAAAGTGTGAGTCACTCCATCGTGTCTGACTCTTTGTGACCCCATGCACTGCAGCCAGCCAGGCTCCTCTGTCCATGTGATTCTCCAGGCAAGATTACAGGAGTGGGCTGTCGTCCACTTCTCCAGGGATCTTCCCAACCCAGGGATCGAACCCAAGTCTCCTGCATTGCAGGTGGATTCTTACTGTCAGAGCCACCTGGGAAGCCCTCACAGACGGTGGCAGGTATTAAACAATTAAATGTGCACTGGATTGCTCACAAAGTGAAATGAGCACCTGAAGTGCTCTCTGTGGCTCGACAAGCAGTGCCTCCCACCTTCAGGGGATGGAAGGGCGGCTGTCACTGTGAGTCTCCAGACAGAACCCAGGAAAGGCCAGCAGGTACTCGAGTGGTCCCTGGGTCTGGGGCTTGGCTGCTCAAACTCCCCAGCATCTCTAGATGAGTCACTAAGCCCCATCATACAGGAAAGGGACAGGGGTGGGGGGAATTCCCTGGTGGTCAAGTGGTTAAGAACCCACCTGCCAATGCTGGAGACACAGGTTTGATCCCCAGTCTGGGACAATCCCACATGCCATGGAACAACAAAGCCCGTGTGCCACAACTAATGAGCCAGTGCTCTAGAGCCCAGGAATTGCAACAACTGAGCCCACGGGCAGCAACTCCTGAAGTCCACGTGTCAAGAGCCCATGCCCTGCAACAGGAGAAGCCACCGTGATGAGAAGCTCAAGCATTGCAACGAAGAGTATTCCCTGCTCGCCACAATTAGAGAAAGCCTGTGGACAGCAATGAAGACCCAGCACAGCAAAAAATAATTTAAAAAAAAAAAAAGTGGGACAGGAAAACAAAAGATGGGCGGTTCATGAGGATCATGGGAAAGAGCCATGACAGAAAGCTGTCAGGGGATGAGGAGACGATGGAGGAAGGGGAGCACCAACTCAGGGGGCAGGACCCGAGATGGGAAAGGTGGGGAGCATCACACATGGAGGCCTGTGGCCAAGCACGGCTGCTGCCTGCCTACAATCTGTGCATGGAGTCCCTTCCCTGGAGAAGCCCTGGGCTCCTGGGAACGACACTTCCTTGCTTTGTGAGCAATCCAGTGCACATTTAATTGTTTAATACCTGACACTGTCTGTGAGGGCTTCTCTGGTGGCTCAGACAGTAAAGAATCCACCTGCAATGCAAGAGAAGCCCGGGAACAACAGGTAGAGAAAGAAACTTCTGGAGGACAAGGGCAGGCGGGAGGGGAATGACTATGATTAGATTTCCTCCAAACAAAGCAGGTAGGAAGCAAGCTGAGCCCAAAGTGTACAGGTCAAATTTCATTTAATAGTTTAAAAAAAGAATCAAATAATAAAGTGAGATGTGTCTAATCCCGAGGGACATGGGGCTTCTGCCCTGGCCACCACTTCATGGTCTACTTTCCACTCGACAGCCAGAGGAGCCTTTTAAACCCTGCCTCTGCTCAGAGCCCTCTGATGACTTTGCACGTGGCCTTGGAAGCGCTCACTTCCTGCCATCTTCCAAGCTCACCACGCAGCGGACTTGTCTTCATCATTCTGTCCACCTGGAGGCTGCGGGAAAAGCCAAGACGGAGGAGCACACACGGGAACTGGGAGAAGGAAGGAGCGGAAGGCAGAGAAGGGGTCATGCCTGTGTGAACCCACGGGGGCAGTCGGGGTGGGGCGCAGCAGTGGGAATGGAGGGAGTAACCCCAGGCGGGCTGGCCCTGAAGTAACAGAGAGGAAGGCCTGATGCCCGCAGAGACGCCTCCTGCAGGTGACTCCAGTGGACGACAAGTCAGCCCCTCCCTGGGACAAGTGCCCTGGACCCTTCCACACCTGCGGCTACCGCCAGGCTCCGACCTACCAAGCTCGATCCCGCCTCTGGCCTCTGGCTGGCTGTCTGACTGGGACGCTACACTCCTAGACCTTGAACTTCAAGCATTACCTCCTCAGGGGACCCCTGACCATTTTTCCCTGCCCCTCACCCAGCTGTCACCCGTCACATTACCCGGTTCTTTGCAGAGTAGGGAGCTCTACCTGGAATCAGCTTGGCTGTGTATCTGTGCCTTTGTTGACTGTCTCCCCAACGAGAATGTCACCTCCACTCCAGCAGAGAATGTGTGCCTCGTGCCCCCTTAGGCCCCCAGCACCTGACCCAGAATATGTGATCCAAAACTTCTACTGCTTTCTTTAGTGCTGACAGCCCTCCGCTGTCTGTTTTTGTAAATACAGTTTTATTGGCATTGGCTCCGTCTCCTAGGGCTGCCATGACATGCCACAGACAGGGAGGCTTAAGTAACAGAAACTTACTGTTCCCAGTTCTGGAGGCTGGCAGTGCACGGTCACGGTGTCAGGGGCTGGCCTCTCCTGAGGCCCCTCTCGGCTCACAGATGGCCACCTTCTCGCTGTGGCCCCGTGTGCCTTTCCTCTGTGAGCGCATGGCCCTGGTGTCTCTGTGTGTGTCCAAATTTCCTCTTCGTACAAAGACATCAGCCTTACTGGTGGCTCGGGCACCTACTCTTATGACCTCATGCTTAGTCAGTCAATCATGTCCGATTCTTTGCAATCCCATGAACTGTGGCCCACCAGGCTCTTCTGTCCATGGGATTCTCTGGGCATGAATACTGGAATGAGTTGGCATTTTCTACTCCAGGGGACTTGCCCATCCCAGGGACTGAACTCAGATTCTCTGTGTCTCCCGCACTGGCAGGCAGATTCTTTACTCACTGAGCCATCGGGGATCTACTTATGGGCCTGTGTCCACTACAGTCACACTGCGGTGGGGCAGGGCTTCAACACAGGAATTTGGGGCAGGAGGTGGGAACACAACTCAGTAGAGAAGAAAACACAGCCACACCCATGGTTGACACGTGGCTCTGGCCGCTACTACGCTTCAGCAGCAGAGTTTGGTTGTGACACAGACCAGCACATCTGCACGGCCTGGAACGTTCCCCAAGCAGCCCTGCACAGAAGCTTGCTGACCCCTGGTCTAGAGCAGGGCTCCTGTTGTGTTTACCGTGTCACAAGCATCCTCATTGTTCCCGAGACCCACCATCAGAAGACCCCAGAGAAGCCCGGCGCAGAGCGCTGCGACATGTTCTCCAGCTTCACTACCACCAGTAATCTCATCACTCCCCTGGGTCAGTGACTGAGGCACCCCTGATTGCAAGGTATGATACCAGAGATAAAAAACCCAAGCCCGCAAAGCCACAATTAAGATACACCCAGGAAACAAGGGAAGAGAATTACCTGTCAAATGCCAGCCCTCCGGCAATCTGTGAGGATACACAGTTTGCTAACAGCATCTGCAGTGTAATTCAGAAACCACGCGAGGACCATTCGGAGGACAGAGGGGTCTGGTGTTCCAGGAGGAGACGAAGCGACACTAGAGGTGTCACCTTTTATCCACGAAGAGCTCCCAAGCGCCCCAGACATGCCTGGCTTCTATTCCTCCTGTGGCTTTTTCTCCCTTTCGGTTCAACCACAATTTCAATTACAGTCAAAGAACCTCAGTTTCAAAAGCTCAGGGGAAGAAGATGCTGAAGACGCAACTTTAGTTTTTTTAAAAAAACAAATCTTAGATAGTGTTTCCCATGTTCCAGGCACTGTTCTAAACCTTTCGTCTCCATTAACTCACTCAATCCTCATGACAAAATGATGGTGGGGGGACAGGGTGAGATGCTATGATCTTCATTGTACAGGTAAGGAAACAGACTCAGAAAAGGTAAGTAGCTCGGCCGAGAGCACACAGCTACAAAGTCAAGGGGCTGAGATTGCAACCCAGGCCATCTGGCTCAAGTTTGCCCCCAAGCATCACTCGGTATTCCTTCTTTCAGGTGGATATATCTCATCTGCGGTTCAGTCATCCACAAATGCTATGATATATCATATAATTCTAGGAATATATATAGCAGCAAACGAAGACTACATATAGAAGTCTAAAAGGAAGAATGACTAGCTTAGACACCAAAGAGCTAAGATCATAAACACTCTCTACATTATAAGAAACCACTGTTGCGAGATTCCATTTACTGAGACTCTGTTCCTTATGTAATCATTCTCTGAACCAGTATCAGTGGGGAAGCTACTCCACACCCAGCACTGGGTGAGGCACAAAGAATATAATGGTGATGAAAACTGACACCACCCTACCTTCACGGGACTTGCAGTCATGAAACAGACAGAAAACAAACGCTCACACAGATAATCACCGATTAAGACCAGAGATAATGAGAAACAGGATAGGAACTGTCCTCGTTCATACTGGTGGGCCATGGAAGGGTCCTTCTCAAGCCCCACAGGAATGTACCAGGTCACACTTGGCAGGGGTTTTCCCAGAAGACAGAAGGGCATGTGCAAAGGTCCTAAGGTCAGCCTGTGGTTGGGCACCACCATTTAACCCTGGCACAGACCATGAGGGAGGGGTCATCATACTTATTTCACAGAGGTATCACCTGAGCGGTTAAGACTCAGGGTCTCAAAGCTCCTACGTGACAAAGCCATACCTTCCTGATTCCAAAGGCCATCTTGTCCCCAATGGGCCATGCCATCCTCTGTTTGTGAGAGGGCTTTCAAAGCCAATACACTTACTGGTTTTCTTATTCTTTGGATCCCAGAGGAATGTCTCGGGGGCAACTTTGTAAAAGTTCTTCTATTTCCATCTTCTAAGAGTGGATAACACACACATCTAGGAAATCGTTTCCATCCGTAACACAGAAGTTACCTGGCCTACAAATTTTTTAAATAATAGAGCCCTGTGGAAGCATCTCCTCCACCCCTTGGTCCCCAGGAAGGCAGCAAAGGATGTTCCTGAGGAGGACGAGATGATAAGGCACTAGATTCTGAGCTCCAAAGAAATAGGAGGCCCTGGGCTCCCCTGCCCTGCGCACCTCAACTCTGCTCCTGGGACAAAACCATCTGCCTCATGAGACACTTCATTTTCAGCTGCATTCACAGGAAAAGCTCTTTGTGCTCATAAACAGAGCTTTCTTAAAGACAGACCCCCAACTCCCACCAACTGGCACAGAGCTAAGGGAAAACTTTTACGATACAGGTGATGGGTTTTCATTCAACTTGTGCTCTGCATCTGTTATGCACCAGCCCCTGGCCAAGCACTGGGAATTTGAAAGTAGATAAGCCGTAAATAAATTACAATGCTGTTAATGTTGTGATAGAAAGATGCTCAAGGGGCTGGGAGGGGAGGGGGCATTCACTCATTTATTCATTTATTCAACAAACAGTGATCAAGCACTGTAACAATATCCTTTCTGCTTTAAAGTAATAAAGCTAATAAGTCATACTAGACACATGGCTGCCAGAGAGACTACGTTTCCCAGCATCCCTTGCAGCCCAGCATCCCTTGCAGCTCAGCATGGCCATGGGACTAAGTTCCACCCAGTGAGATGTGAACAAGTGATGTGAGCAACTCCTGGGTCTCAGAGTCAAGGAGCTGCCTCTCCCTTTCCCCTTCTCGAGGGCCAGCAGAGCAACAAGACAGAAGGAGCCTGGGGACTTCCCTGGTGGTCCAGGTTCCATTCCCGGTCAGGGAACTAGATTCTGCATGTTGCAACTAAAGACATCGCATGCCACAACAAAGATCAAGGAGCAGTCAGATGAATAAGTAATTTTTTTAAAGTAAGCTTTAAAAAAAAAAATGAAGGAACCTGGGTCCCTAAATCATCTCATGGAGAAGAGCTGCATACCAACTCCAGCTCTCATGTAAGAGAGAAGTAATTTTTTCTGGTGATCCCAAAGATAATCTGTCTGTATTAAGCTCATTATAACAAGCCCCACCCGTTTTTGTTGTTGTTCAGTCAAGTCATGTCTGCCTCTTTGCCACCCCATGGACTGCAGCACACCAGGCTCCCCTATCCTTCACTATCTCCTGGAGTTTGCTCAAACTTATGTTTATTGAGTCGGTGATGCCATCCAGCTATCTCATTCTCTGCTGCCCCTTCTCATGTTGCCTTCAATTTTCCCAGCATCAGGGTCTTTTCCAGTGAGTCAGCTCTATGCATAAGGTAGTCAAAATACTGGAGCTTCAGCTTCAGCATCAGTCCTTCCAATGAATATTAAGGGTTTATTTCCTTTAGGATTGACTGGTTTGGGCAGCCCATCTGTTCTAGGTGCCAGGAATACAGCGGTGACAGTCGAAGTCTCTGCCCCACAGAGCTCACATTGTAACCACAGGCAGACGTCAACAAGTACTTCAGACCGTGTTGCTTCAAAGGAAGGAAGGCAAAGGGTTTGAGATTCATCTCTGTGAGCATGTGTGCTCAAAAACACCCGCTCTAGGAAGTGAGAGCTCAGACCTGAAGGCTGAGAGCTGCCGGCCCTGGGAAGAAACTTACAGGCAGAGGTGGCTTTGGGAAGACATAAAAGAAGGCCAGTGCAGGGCTGTCCAGTGAGCAGAGGGGAGAATGAGACCAGAAATGAGGCTGGAGGAAGGCACCTAAACCAGCCCAGAAGTCCAGGAGGACTGCCTGGGGGAAACGCCACCTGGTGGTCGTTGTTCAGTCACTCAGTCATGTCCCACTCTTTGAGACTGAACGACAGACAGACGGTCAGGATATCAATTGATGTCCACAAGCAAGAAGGTGTGCTTCCAGCAGAGGGAACTGCATAACAGAAGGAGCTCAGGAGGTAGCCCTCAGAATCTTCAGCTCCCATCTGTCCCTTTTGTGATGGAACCTGCAGACACAGGTCCAGCAACCTTGGGGAAGAGAAGCACTGAAGGGTTGGAAAGAATCAGCAGGTTCCTAGCTCAGGGGGATTTCAGAAAGCTAGAAAGGGACTCTTCTGAACCCCTGATAGGGTTTCAAATGAAGAGCTCGATTTTTTAATGATGTATCCTTGCATCCTCGCCCTGTGGAATTGATTATAAACGACCAGCGCTGGCTTATAACTTTCTTATCTAAAGGAAGCCTTGCTTTATTTTTAATACAATTTATAACTAGGTGACGGTCCTCCCAGGGAAGCTTCATCTCATTATATGTCTCCTCTCCTCCTTCCACAGTGGTTACTGAAGAACCATCCAACTTCCCCTGCAGGTTTCCATGAGGGTGGTCCATGGAGAGACTCCAGTGGACATTTGTGGGCAGAAATGTAGCAAGCAGCCCTTTCATAGCTCACGTGCCTTCTTGCTCACTGCTGACTCATGACTTTGGGTGAAGCAACAGCTGGGTCTGCAACTCCTCCATCCTCTCTGGTCCTCCTGGGGGTCACCCCGTCCTGGGCAGGGCTGTGGGTCTATCTCTGTGATGAAGGACCCAGCCACTTTGGGGCACCCACAGCACCCTGGGGGAGGAACGAGAATGAACCTGGCCTTGGCCCAGGCATGGCGCCAGCCTGCTCTTCACCCCACACTTCAGGTCGTCTGTCCTTGATGGCAGCCGCCGTGAGGACTTCAGGCTCCAGCATCAGTGGTGAAAACAACGGCCCTACAGAGGTTCAGCCTGCTTCCGCAATCGTGTCAGACCAAGCTCCCAGACCAGATTCTAGAACATCCGTGTGTACAGATTACTTGGCGGTTCTGCTTCTTTCTCAGAACTCCAACTGCTGCATGTTTGACTTTAGAAGTATGAGGACAAAATATGACCCAGCACCGAGCCAGACGTGAGCTATGCAGATGAAAGGGGTGTGCGTGGATTCCAGGCCAAGGGCAGGGAGATGATCGAAGGCAGCATGACACGCTCGCTGGAGTCTCAACCCCTGCCCTTTCTAGGCGACACTCTTCCAGCGTCTCCAAACCGCACCGCACCTCTAGCCTGGCAGCGATGGACACGGGTGATCAGAAGCTGTGAGTTGGCCCTGCCTACTAACCCTCGTCACCGCCAGGGTCGGAGAGCGGCCAGGTGAGGACGACGGCACCCACCTCCGCAGGCCTCATGATGGTCCTTCAACACACATCTACAAAGGACCTATTATGTGCCAGGAACCATGGAGGCTCTGGGATACCAAACTCCCAGACCAGATTCCAGAACATCTGTGCATACAGATTTCTTGGTGCACGGAGCAGCCTCTGCTCTCATGGAGAGGATGCATAAGCCGAGAAAGGCACAGGGAACACACATCAGCGTATGTGCGGGGGCAGGGAAGACAATTGAGGGGAGGATGGGTACAGTGCACAGAGCACTGTGGGAGGAGGCGGGGCACTCTGGAGACGAGGATCAGGGAGAAGGGTCTTCCTGAGAGAGAGGTCTCTGAGCAGGGACCATGAGACCTTCAGGACAGTGAACGCTGGCAGGCTGTCGGCAACTGTCACAGCATCAGCTACAGGCACGGGCAGGGCTGTGGGGACCGCGAGTTAGATGTGTATCTTTGCATGCCTCCACCTGAGCACCTTGGGCATAGGATGAGACTCGCTGTTCTGCAGATAACAAGTGCTCTGTCTATACCATACGTCTTAACTGAGCATGACTCCAGCGGACCCAAAACCCTCAGGGGAGCCCATCACTTCACTCCCCTCTCTCAGGGTACACAAGAAATCAGAGTGGAGCCTCAGAAACCAAAAGCACTCCCAAGCACAATGGTGGATCGTCTTATCTTGGAGCAGTTTCTGTTGATGCTAATGCCCCAAAGAGAAACGACCTTTCCGTCCTAGCAAGGCTGCCTTTTACACAAAATCTCTGCCATAAACACACATGTTTGAACCTTTATCCCCAGTCAACTGTGACCTGCATTTCTTCTCTTCTCCACACACAGCAGGTTAATGATCTTCTAATGGGTCTGGACATAATCGACAGCTTACATAATTACACTTACAATTGCTGTACCCTGTCGTTTTTGCTCACGAGACAAATAAATCCTTAGGTGTTGTCAAGACTCTCCAGCTGAGAAATTGATGGAACTGTCTTTAATTTGTACCTGTCCAGGAACATCACTTATGTGGAAATAGCAACAGCAGATACTACACAGGCATGGCAGCCATCAGCCTTGGACCCATTAAGTCAAGGCTTTTCTCCTGTTTTGTTCACTGTGAACCCCTGGCACTCAGAGCAGTGACTGGCATGTAGTAGGTACTCAGGACATATGTAGAGGATAAGCGAGCAGGCGTGCCGAGGTTTGAGAGCTGTGCCTGTCCGGACCCATGTGGTATGGCGCCCCGGTGATCACCCAGCGAACCTGAGGCAGGAATCAAGTCCGGGACCCCCCCGCCAGACCCTGCGGGGAAATGGTCACAAGGCCACACAGTCAGTACAGACAGAGCAGAGGCTGCAGGTGTCAGAAGCCACCCGGCGAGGGGACCAGGTGGAGTGCCAGATGGTGGAGGATGAGCAAGAGCAGGCGCTTGCCTGCCAAGGCCAGTCAGGTGTCACCTCTGCTGCTGGCTGAACAACACACTCAGAGCAGTGGAGGCGGAGGGTCTGAGAGTCCCGAGGGTCAAGATCACCGGGGAGGTGAAGGACGACACGGAGGGTTGGCAGCAGCACTCCGCAGACACCTGGGGTTGTATCTGATCATATGAACGACTAGCCTGGCCACACCGGTGCTCAATCCGAGTCCTGACAGAAGGCAGCCGGGCACTGCCCGCTGTGCAGACAGGCCCCTGGGAATCCCAGAGCCACTCGGGCTGTGATACTGGCAGATGGCTCAGGAGCCTGAAGGCCCCCATAGAGTCTACACTGACAGCCTCCTGCCTCGTCCTCTCTAGACAGGCACCCAGCAAATGCTTACAGATGCCAGGCTGCACAAAACTGTGCCAGACACTTGGGGTAAGACGGTGAGGAAAATGGACCCTGACCAGCACTCGTGAGACGCGTGAGGTCTCAGCACGGGTCCTCACTTGTGCATCGGCTTCCCCATTTGTGAGACACATGCGTGGTGACAGTTCCATGAATTGGAACATCGCTCCATTCATAACGTCACAGCATCCTCACTGCCGCGAGAACAAACCCATCCCCAGTCCCCTCACCACCACATCCCACTAATCCCCACACCCTCGGTCTGCTGGGCCCCATATGTGTAACCATTCACCCCCAAGACAGCATGCAGCCAGCATCACGAGCCCACTCGATGGAGGAGAAAACTCAGACTTGAGGCAGCTCTGAGCACCGCAAATCTGAACTTGCATCTTTCTGTTAAAGCCATCCCAGTGGCTGGAGCTCTTTTCTGAAACCCACTCTTCAACTATTTAAAGGCAAGGAAGCTGGGGTGCAGAGGGGCTCAGGGGCCACGTCCCCATGATCCCAACATTCTCAGTCTTTTTCTCTTTTTTATTGTATTTTTCCTAGGTTTTTTTCTAGGTCTTGGTTTGTTATTTAACTTATTTAGTTAGTTTTAAATCATTTATTTATTTTTAAATGGGCGACAAGGCATGTGGGATCTTAATTCCCTGACCAGGGATCGAACCTGCACCCCCTGCACGGAAAGTGCTGAGTCTTAACCACTGGACCGCCAGGGACGTCCCCCTATGTTCTTGGTCTTAAGACAAAGTTTAGAAGAGCAGCGATTCTCACCACTCCCACCAAGACCAACGCTTCACCTCCTCTGGATGCAGGGGCTCCTGGTGAGCTTGACAGAACAGCCTGGCGGATAAGTCTGTCCTTTGCTGTCACGTCTCTAATAACTCTTGAAGCGTCTCCAAAGTGCTGGGGAAGCAGAGTGGAGCATCCCACCGTGACCCCCAAAGGCCAGGCCGCTGCCTCGGGAGCTCTGCCATCAGCAGTGCGCTGCCGCAAGCCATCAGTGCCAAACATAGGTTCCCTTCAATTCCAACTGGAGGGAGTGTGGTTGTAAAGGCAGCAGAACGTGCGTTCAAAGACATTTACACGCACGCTAGCCTCAGCCAGAACAGGACGAAGATGTCAAAAGCTCTGTAATATTCCAATTCTCCAGCCAAAGAGTCTGCTGTTCCAACAAATCTCAAGATACATTTAAAGGCTTGTTATGAGTCCTGACAGGTTACAGCCTGTAGCTACTCTGCCTCGTGTGTGTGTGTTCAGTTGCTTCAGCCGTGTCCGACTCTGCGAGTCTACGAACTATAGCCCCCAAGGCTCCTCTGTCCCAGAGATTCTCCAGGCAAGAACATCGGAGTGGGTTGCCATGCCCTCCTCCAGGGGATCTTCCTGACCCAGGGGTTGAGACCGAGTCTCTTATATCTCTTGAACTGGCAGGTGGATTCTTTACTGGTTCCTCCCAGTGCCATCTGGGAAGCCCAGCTACTCTGCCTTGCCACATACCAATAAAAAAAGCAAGAAATTGGACCACATTCTAGTGGAAACACTGTCTTTTCCTCTCCAAAACCCAGAGATGTGAAATTCGGAAACTGTAATTGCAGTGTCTGAGGTTTTCAGAGCCTGGATAGGCCCAAGATCAAGAGCAATCTGCTTTTCAGGGTGGGCCTAGGGTGACTAGGAGCCCAGTGAAAAATTTAAGAAAGCACCAAAAAAATCAGGCATCAAGATAAGTCATGTTTTTGTTTGTTGGTTTGGTTTGGTTTTTCTATGCTTATTAGCATGTGAGATCTTCCCCAACAGGGACTGAACTCATGCCCTTGCACTGAAAGCACAGTCTTAACCACTGGACCACCAGGCAGGTCCACTAAGTCATGTTTTTGTGCAACATTCTGAAAAATCAAGATGAATGCAAAAAAATCTATAATGAAAAGAACAGCATGATTTTTCATCAAGACGAGATGAGTAATACTGATTTGTCCTATCACCTCAGACTGTGATGTGGCTGGGCTCAACACAGCTGCCCCATCTCTTGAAGGATGTATTTAACTTCCTTGTACCTTGGCTTCCTCATCTAGAAGATGGAACGTACAAAAATTACCTTCCCTCTGAGAGCTGCCATGAGGACTGAATGAGACAGTAAGTGTGAAGTATGTAGAGCATAATGCCCGGCCCAGAAATACTCAGTAAACGCTGAACGCAGCATCCCCACCACTTACTCCATCGGTAACATCTCCATCACCGTCAACATTTTCCATCAGTAATGCTTCCACCACCATCTCCATCAATGACACTTCAAGCGCCATCACCTATTCCATCAATAAGGCCTCTGCTGCTGCTGCTGCTGCTAAGTCGCTTCAGTCGTGTCTGACTCTGTGCGACCCCTGAGATGGCAGCCTACCAGGCTCCCCTGTCCCTGGGATTCTCCAGGCAAGAACACTGGAGTGGGTTGCCATTTCCTTCTCCAATGCATGAAAGTGAAAAGTGAAAGTGAAGTCGCTCAGTCGTGTCCGACTCTGAGCGACCCCATAGACTGCAGCCTACCAGGCTCTTCCGTCCATGGGATTTTCCAGGCAAGAGTACCGGAGTGGGGTGCCATTGCCTTCTCCGCAATAAGGCCTCTACCCCTACCTCTTCCCCCACCAAAAACAGCCCCACCACCATCACATCCTTCTTCAATACACTTCATCAATATACCCTCAGTCGAAACCACCTCCATCATTAGCACCTCCTCCTCCACCATCACTGCCTCCACCTCCTCCCCTGTCAGCGTGAGGAGAAAGATGGAAAAAACAGATAAGCCCCTTCAACAAACCAGGCTGTTCTGGGCCTTCTGAGATCCTCCCAAGCCCCATTCCACTTCCTCCGTGCTTCTCAGTGGAAGAATCACTTCCTGGAACAGTGACTCCCTTCATTACCCACTTCATGCTCAGGTAAGAGACCAAACTATGCTGCTAAAGCATTTAACACTTAGGAAAAAAAAAAAAAAATCTAATTATTCCTGAATTTTTTGCATCGAGCCAGAAACGGCAAAGACTTCTCCAGCACGCAGCACATGGCAGGAACTACTAATAGCTGGTGAATGTTTGGAGAACTAAACTCTTCCTACCATACGCTTGCCCTTTCCTGACACTCATCAGCCATGAAGCCATGTATGAACTACTCATATGAGGGCAGGGGGATTGAAAGACCATTATATACACTGCATGCATTGACTCCAAATTCTAGTTCCTACAGATTTCAAATAATCAGAAAGCTGAAATAACCAGCTTTTTTTTTTTTTTATATAGTGTCACATTACATAACTGATGTTCGTAATTATGGCCTTGAGGCAAGGCAAGCTCCTTAACTGCCTTCTAAATTATCGAATATCAAATTATGTTCAGTTGCATTTCAGCGTTAAGTGTATTTTAATTATATTCTCATTCTTGGAAAATTAGTAACCCACATGACTGGAAAAGATGATCAAGACAGCTTTGTGAATAAAATACTCTGGATAAAGCTCAGATTTCCAGAATGCTCTCACGAACCCATATTCTGCTATTCTAGGTAAATGAGAATTGTTTACATGCTCTTTTTCCAAAAATAATATGGCCACTTACAAACAGGTATCTTAAAGAACAGTATTTTATACTTAAGTGAGGAAATAAAGGAGGGAGGAGAGGCAAGAGAACAGGCGAAGCCAACGGCAAGCTTAAACAGAAAACTCACACTACAACGTCTCCACTATGGACGGCTCCATCCAGATGAGCCCACATTTGCCTCTGAGCTTCCTAGCAGCCAAGGCAAAGAAGAAAACATGATCAGTGGCAATATTTGTTACATCCATAAGACTTAACTGCATAGTCAAGAGAATCATTCCTGGGACTTTTAACTCTGAGAAGTTTCTCTCACATAGAAATTACTCACGTTCTAAGTGAGAGAAATTTCTCACTTTACTCACAGTGTGTTGTAAGTGGTCACCAACATTCTTACCTACGTGCTTGCAGAAAACACAACAAGATTCTCAGCAGGCTGCATCTCCTGAAACCCCAAGGGTGGGGGACAAAAACTCAAACGCCACTGAAAACACACGAGATAGGCTGAGCCTTGGGAACACCAGGGAGGAGCGGGCGGTTAAGGACTGTAATAAGCAGGCAAGTTTGCGCAGAGCATCTAAAGGAGGCAGTGGGAACTCAGCTCCACCTTGAAACCGTGAACAAACCACTGTGTCCTCGTCTTTCGAAGTAAAATGATGCAGATTCAAGAGTTAATGACTGGGAAATGTGAAGACGTTGAAACAAAGACGAGCTTTGGGGCTAGGGGACTGGTAACAATTCAGACTGTATTTCTGCTACATAGCAGAACCAACGAACTCCCAGTTTCCTGAAACATAAAGCCTGGCACACAGTCCTGAGTTGCTTTTACAGGAAGCAGACCCCCTCCAGATGAAAACTGCTGACCACAGAACACAGACCCTAGACTGGTGGAAACTAGAAGGTTGATGATCCTTAAACTTCATCCTGATGCCAACCAATCCAAGAACTGTCCACGAACTGGTCACACCGTGCCCCTCGAACACTATAAAACTCCTCACTGCACTCTCCAGGGTGGGTCACACGGTCTTCAGGGCATTAGCCCACTGTGGCCCCCTTTGCCTGGCAAAGCAATAAAAGCTACAGTTTGCTATTTCACCCGAAACTCTGTCTCTGCGTTTCTATTTGGCACCAGTGAACTGAGGCTGAGTTTCGGCAACAGCCTGACAGTTGCTGTGTGTAAATATGGGCCCAGTGGCTCCAGAAAATTCAACTTTGTAATTTATGAAATAGTTCAAGCATACAAAGAAAGAAATATCATACATACATAGAGGAGATAAGTAACAGTAACAAAACAAATACCCGCGCACCCACTCACTGCCTGTATCACTTAAGATACAGAAACATCCGGTACTTTTAAGAACCTCTCCCCTGTAAGCACTGCCCTGACTTCCGTATCTGTCATCCCTTTGGTTTTCTGTGTATCTCGTCACATCCGACTCTGCGACCCCATGCACTACAGCCCACCAGGCTCCTCTGTCCATGGGGTTTCCCAGGCAAGAATACTGGAGTGGGGTGCCACTTTCTACTCCAGGGGATCTTCCCGACCCAGGGATCGAATCCAGGTCTCGTGCATTGCATACCAACTGAACCACCATGGAAGGTTTTTCTGGATGGCTTACCACATAGGTGAATTCCTAATCTACCTCCTCTTCCACGCCACTCCTGTTCCACTCATCTTTATATAAGTGTGTTCTGTTATTTGCCACCTAATATTCCTGAGGCCCGGCCACACTGACATGCACAGCTGAGGCTCGTCCAGTATCACAGCTGTATTGATCTCTATGCCACACCTTTTAAAAGATCTCCTCTCTTGTTGATGGATGTCCGAGTTGCACAGAGTGCTCTGTCATTATGAGCAACACCATGGCCATGGCTGTCTGTGTCCCTCCTGGTGTGTGTGGCCAACTGTTTCACTAGGGTGTGGCCCAAACCTGGATTTTAACACTGGCCAAAATAATTCAATTTAGAAAAAGCATTTGGGGACTTCCCTGGTGGTCCAGTGGTGAAGAATTTGCCTTCTAATGCAGGAGATTCAAGTTCGATTTCTGGTCGGGGAACTAATACCCCACATGCCATGGGGCCACTAAGCCCGCCCACCATAACTACAGAATCTAGGTGACACAACTAGGCAAGCCCTCGGGCCATGATTAAGACTCAGTGCAGGCAAATTGAAAAAAAAAAGAACACTGGCAATTATTAATAAAAAACTGCACCAACTCTAAATGTGCAAAGAAAATACACCCATGGGCTAGATGCTGCTTGTGGGCTGCTGGTCTGCAGCCTTCAACAGAGACTGACAGGTCCACGGTAAACTGCAAAGGAATGATTCTCCAAGCAGGAAGACGATTAACGCTGCCTGTGCTCCTGCCATGAAATGGCTTAACTCAAGGTCAAAGGGCTCAAGTGGACAGACCATCTGACCTTCAGGCAGGGGTTTGTGAATATAACTTTTTTTTTAAATGAGCTTCTGGAGTCTTTTAGATGGAACAACATGTGACTTGGTACTCACTCATACAAACCCAGAGGGAAGACAAATGGGCTACTGACCAAAGACAGATTTGTACCCTTTCAAAGGCTGTTGCGCTGAAACTCTGACCATCCATGAGCAGGGCACATTGTGCACTATAAGTGGCTCTACCGAACCTCCCACCACTGACAACGCCTCCGGAGTAGAAATTTGACTTCAATGATAAAAGTTATAAAACTCAGCAGAGAGTATGATGCCAGGTTTGAAAAACTCTATACATTCCAGTCAAAAACAAGCAATGTGACAGATAACGTCTGTCACATATATTTATATTTATATGTCCATTATGGAAGCAAAATGTTGTCCTAACAGATCCTAAAGTGTCAACAGTGATCGTCTCTGGGATGAACTGCAAGTGAATATTTTTAAAGTTTTACTTGTCTATAATTTTTTTCAGTGATCCTATGTTACTTTTATTCCTGGTGACACAAGATTGTGACTAATCAAATTACCCTGATTTGCAATGGCCACTCTTCTTAAGCGGATTTTCCAGGTGTTGCTAGTGGTAAAGAACCTGCCTGCCAATGCAGGTGACATAAGAGAAGCAGGTTCAATCCCTGAGTCAGGAAGATCCCCTGGAGAAGGGCATAGCAACCCACTCCAGTATTCTTGCCTGGAGAATCCCATGGACAGGGGAGCCTGGCAGGCTACAGTCCATAGGGTCGCAAAGAGTCAGACACAACAGAAGTGACTTAGCATACACGCGCGTGCACACACACTCTCCTAAAGAACCCAGAATGGACCCTCTTGAATTAGGAAAGCTTTGGGAACATGGTGAGATTTCAAAACATATTCACTCTCAGATGTGATGCCAAGATAGTCCACTGTGCTTTGTAAAAGACACTGCTTAACAGAAAGCTTCCAAAACGACAGAAGAGCAAATAACACAACTGACAACAACCTGACGCTGGGAAAGACTGAGAGCAGGAGGAGAAGGGCGCGGCAGAGGATGAGATGGTTGGAGGGCATCACCAACTCAATGGATACGACTCTGAGCAAGCTCCAGGAGACAGTGAAGGCAATGGAAACCTGGCCTGCTGCAGTGCATGTGACTGCAAAGAGCTGGACACGATTTAGCCGATGAACAACAACAAAGTAGCAATACTCACACCAGTGATGAACATGCATTTTGCCCGGCACAGGACAGGCACTGGGAACAGGGTCTGACTCTGATAGCATGGTGATTCCCTCTTCACCACTACTAGTTATCATCAAGTAGGAGAATCTTCTAGACCAGGGGCTGGCACATTCTTACCTGCTGGCCAAATATGGCCCACTACCTGATTTGATAAATAAAGTTTTATTGGAACACAGCCACATCCATTTGTTTACTTATTGTGAGTTGTCTGAGGCTGCCTGCACACAACAACGGGAGGGGTGAGTAGCTACAGCAGAGACTATGTGCTCTACAATCTACAATGCCTAAAATACGTATCATTTGACAGGGGGGAAAAAAAAAGACATTTGCTGACCGATGATGGAGAAACTATGAAGTGCTTATACCAGAAAAGCAAGTTATAATTCTGATGTGTCAAAAAAAAAAATCCGGAAATTTACTTTTCTTTCCCTAGATATATAAAAGCTGTTGACACAAAGTTTCAGATGCAAAATGGCATTTTAACTGATGGCCAATTTAATCCACTTGATTTCATCACTTTTCATCCAAATTGACCACCACTTTGCTTTAAAGTACACACCATCAAAGCAGCTCAAACCTCAAACACCAGGAAGGCGGTTGTTATGTTATTTACAGAGAAACCGATATCTTGCTCTCCTCCTGAGTTGCAGCAAAGGGCTAGGGAATTTTCCATTAATTTTAAAAGCTCTTAACTACCAAAGCAAAAAAGATTTTTCAAGAAGACAAAAAAGGCAATATTTTTGGCATTTAAATCCAGTTTTCTCCACAGAAGGAAAATAATTTCTACATGGTAGGAACTGGGTTGTTACATATTTCATTTAGAGGAGAATTACGGAATTTAGAAGATTCATGTTCAGAAGCATTCATCTCAGGCACCTGGAAATGAAAGAGCTGGGGCACAGAAGCTGGTCTTTGTAGGAAAAAAGAATTTCCAAGTTTTTGGAAGACTGGCCTGCCTTCTCTCTCTTTACACTGTTAAAAATGGATCTTTTTTTTAAAAACCACCTGGAGGGCGTGGAGGGAAAAAGAATCAAGAGAACCCAATTTTGATCTCCTTTGCTAAAAAAGTCATATTCTTTGCCCTAAGCATGCCACAGAGCTGTCTGTATGACCCAGAGAAGTTGGATCAGGGTATTTTAAAGGTTCTGTGAAGGAGAAAGAAACTTTTAAGAAGGACTTGTCACTGTAAAGGAGGCTGACAGCTTGCCCTGGAGAAGCTGGGTTTTCAGTACAGAAATGGAACCTGTGAGTCACGTCGGGAAGGCAGGGTGTACTCAGGTCTGAGTTTCGCCGGGTACAGAGGTAAAATGTACCTGCGTCAACGGAAGCGGCAGAAAAAGCAGGATGCTGATGGCGAAAAAAATTTGCCATGAAGGATGCTGTGAGACAGAGTTGCTTTCTGATAAACAAAACGCAGAGAGCTGTCGGCAACTTAGCCAGCAAAAGTTCTGAGTTGGGGAGGAGGGGGAGGAAGGGCTAGGGACTCTGGCAGCCCCTCCAGACAGTATGAGTGAGGACTCTCCTGAGTATCACAGCTGGACCTCCCTGGCGGTCCGATGGTTAATACTCTGTGCTTCCACTGTGGGGGCTGATGTTGTTCCGTCACTAAACTGAAGACTTCCCTGTCCTTCACCATCTCCCAGAGCTTGCTCAAATTCATGTCCATGGAGTCACTGATGCCATCCAACCATCTTATCCTCTGTTGCCCTCTTCTCCTCTTGCCTTCAATCATTCCCAGCATCAGGGTCTTGTCCAATGAGTCAGCTCTTCTCATCAGGTGGCCAAAGTATTAGAGCTTCAGCTTCAATCTTTCTAATGAACATTCAAGATTGATCTCCTTTAGGATTGACTGGTTTGATCTCCTTGAGAGGGGGTCGGGTAGGGAGTTGGGGGTGGATTCAATTCCTGGCTGGGGAACTAAGATCTCTCCCTTTTCGACATGGCCAAAAAAAACCCACAAAAACCAGAAAGCATCACAGTAAATTCCAAGAGACGCAGGAGGCAGACTACACTGCCCTGTGGTGGGGTGTGGGGTTCCCTAAAGAGGATCAATGATCCCACTGCTCCTCATCCTGGTCAGGTCAATCCCAGGAAAGGCGGCACGGAGAACCAAGAAGGGGAGGATGCAGAAACATCTTCTCCCTGGGGCTCTGATAGCACTGGGAGCAGTGGTCTAGACCCAGCGTGGTCTAGAGCAGCTCCAGTGGTAGAAGCTGTCCTCAGCCCTGTGACAGCAAGCCACAGGAGGCAAGGAGCCAGCCTGGGGAGACAGGCTGTGGAAGCACCTGGGCTGGCCCAGACAGGAAGCATGGACTCACTTCCTAGAAGAGGATCAGGGCAAGAAGCCACGCCCAGTCATCAGAAAACACGCTTTCTGCAGTTGCCAAGGCAGCAGGAGGCCACAGCTGCCCAGGTTCCTACACAAACAGGAATGGAGTGATGACCACGGACTTTCCTGACCTTGGGTGAAGGGGCTTGTCCTTTTGTCCTTGGAAACCAAAACGACTCACCCTCCCTCCCTGCGTGCTCTTACCAGCCCGTCTCGGCCCTGGGGCGCATGGGCTGTTCATGAGGAGTGTCACTGTCGCTCCCCTCGTAGGAAGCAGTGTAAATGATGCCTTGACTGATCTGTAAACATCAGAATCAACATTCCCAGGCTACAGATGAGGACAAGTCCCAGAGGCTGGGTAGCAGGGCCGGGTAACATAGCTAGGGCCAACACTGGGACCCTCACACTCTGGCCAACAATGAGATAAACCACCTCTGCCAGCTCCTTTAGTTCAGATTCAAGGTGCTTTTCAACAGGGAGCAGTGACAAGCTCTGGGCCTGGAATTTCACCCCAGCTCTCCTACCAGTTACCTATGTGACCTAAAACATTAGCCACTTCCCCATGCCTCACCTTTCTCCTCTAAAAAACAGAGATAAGAGTTAAGACCACTTAGGATCAAGTGAGATAAAGTGCTCAGAAAACTGCCTGGCTCCTACAAGCACAGAACAGACAATAAGTCAGGCAGCTTGAAAGGATCTGAACCATCACTGAGAAAGACACCTGCCCCCAAGAACAGAACGGTTCACCATTAATTGACACAAAGGATTCTTTGTGCTTTTGATTTTTCAATCCACTCAAATGTGCCCCCAAAGGGGATTAAATAAAAACCGTTCAACTCATTCTTTCTACACAGTCATTGGATCAAGGCAAGTTATTAGCTGGGCTACATAATTCATTTGATTAATTTCCACCGCCAGGAGCCAGGAGAAGCATCAAAATCCCAAAGTGGCTTCGAGTCCAACTTCGAGTCTATTTCAAGCTTTGGAAGAGTATTCCACTGAAGACCCCCATAAAATGTGCCAGGAAAGAGAGACCATGTGCTTAACCTCCACGGAGCGCCGACACTTCTCACAGTAACATCTCTGTACATGAAAGCACCGGCTGAATGGGAGGTGGCGGGATCTCAGCCCTTGCTGCCATCGGAACGGGCTCAAAAAAAAAAAAAAACAATTCTGCAGGGGGTGGTGAAAGTGAAGTAAAAGTGTTAATCACTCAGTCGTGTCTGACTTTTTGCAACCCTGTGGACTGTAGCCCCACCAGGGTCCTCCGTCCATGAGATTCTCCAGGCAAGAATACTGGAGTGGGTAGCCATTCCCTTCTCGAGGGGATCTTCCCGACCCAGGGATCGAACCTGGGTCTCTTACATTGAAGGCAAATTCTTTACCATCTGAGCCACAGAGGAAGAGGAGCGGGTGGTGGGGAGAGAGAAATCAGACGTGTGGGATCAACATATACATATTAGTATATATAAAAGAGGAAGACAACAAGGGCCCGAGTAGAGAACAGGGAACTAAACCCAATATCTTGTAATCAGATCAGATCAGATCAGTCACTCAGTCGTGTCCGACTCTTTGCGACCCCAGGAATCGCAGCACGCCAGGCCTCCCTGTCCATCACCAACTCCCGGAGTTCACTCAGACTCACGCCCATCGAGTCAGTGATGCCATCCAGCCATCTCATCCTCTGTTGTCCCCTTCTCCTTCTGCCCCCAATCCCTCCCAGCATCACAGTCTTTTCCAATGAGTCAACTCTTTGCATGAGGTGGCCAAAGTACTGGAGTTTCAGCTTTAGCATCATTCCTTCCAAAGAAATCCCAGGGCTGATCTCCTTCAGAATGGACTGGTTGGATCTCCCTGCAGTCCAAGGACTCTCAAGAGTCTTCTCCAACACCACAGTTCAAAAGCATCAATTCTTCAGCGCTCAGCCTTCTTCACAGTCCAACTCTCACATCCATACATGACCACAGGAAAAACCATAGCCTTGACTAGACGAACCTTTGTTGGCAAAGTAATGTCTCTGCTTTTGAATATGCTATCTAGGTTGGTCATAACTTTCCTTCCAAGGAGTACGCGTCTTTTAATTTCATGGCTGCAGTCACCATCTGTAGTGATTTTGAAGCCCAGAAAAATAAAGTCTGACACTGTTTCCACTGTTTCTCCATCTATTTCCCATGAAGTGGTGGGACCGGATGCCATGATCTTCATTTTCTGAATGTTGAGCTTTAAGCCAACTTTTTCCCTCTCCACTTTCACTTTCATCAAGAGGCTTTTGAGTTCTTCACTTTCTGCCATGAGGGTGGTGTCATCTGCATATCTGAGGTTACTGATATTTCTCCCGGCAATCTTGATTCCAGCCTGTGTTTCTTTCAGTCCAGCGTTTCTCATGATGTACTCTGCGTATAAGTTAAATAAACAGGGTGACAATATACAGCCTTGACGAACTCCTTTTCCTATTTGGAAACAGTCTGTTGTTCCATGTCCAGTTCTAACTGCTGCTTCCTGACCTGCATACACATTTCTCAAGAGGCAGATCAGGTGGTCTGGTATTACCATCTCTTTTGGAATTGTCCACAGTTTATTGTGATCCACACAGTCAAAGGCTTTGGCATAGTCAATAAAGCAGAAATAGATGTTTTTCTGGAACTCTTGCTTTTTCCATGATCCAGCGGACGTTGGCAATTTGATCTCTGGTTCCTCTGCCTTTTCTAAAATCAGCTTGAACATCAGGAAGTTCACGGTTCACGTATTGCTGAAGCCTGGCTTGAAGAATTTTGAGCATTACTTTACTAGTGTGTGAGATGAGTGCAATTGTGCGGTAGTTTGAGCATTCTTTGGCATTGCCTTTCTTTGGGATTGGAATGAAAACTGACCTTTTCCAGTCCTGTGGCCACTGCTGAGCTTTCCAAATTTGCTGGCATATGGAGTGCAGCACTTTGACAGCATCATCTTTCAGGATTTGAAATAGGTCAACTGGAATTCCATCACCTCCACTAGCTTTGTTCGTAGTGATGTTTTCTAAGGCCCACTTGACTTCACATTCCAGGATGTCTGGCTCTAGGTCAGTGATCACACCATCGTGATTATCTGGGTCGTGAAGATCTTTTGTGAACAGTTCTTCTGTGTATTCTTGCCATCTCTTCTTAATGTCTTCTGCTTCTGTTAGGTCCATACCATTTCTGTCCTTTATCGAGCTCATCTTTGCATGAAATGTTCCCTTGGTATCTCTGATTTTCTTGAAGAGATCCCTAGTCTTTCCCATTCTGTTGTTTTCCTCTATTTCTTTGCATTGATCACTGAAGAAGGCTTTCTTATCTCTTCTTGCTATTCTTTGGAACTCTGCATTCAAATGTTTATATCTTTCCTTTTCTCCTTTGCTTTTCTCTTCTTTTCACTGCTATTTGTAAGGCCTCCCCAGACAGCCATTTTGCTTTTTTGCATTTCTTTTCTATGGGAATGGTCTTGATCCCTGTCTCCTGTACAATGTCACGAACCTCATTCCATAGTTCATCAGGCACTCTATCTATCAGATCTAGGGCCTTAAATCTATTTCTCACTTCCACTGTATAATCATAAGGGATTTTATTTAGGTCATACCTGAATGGTCTAGTGGTTTTCCCTACTTTCTTCAATTTCAGTCTGAATTTGGCAATAAGGAGTTCATGGTCTGAGCCACAGTCAGCTCCTGGTCTTGTTTTTGCTGACTGTATAGAGCTTCTCCATCTTTGGCTGCAAAGAATATAATCAGTCTGATTTCGGTGTTGACCATCTGGTGATGTCCATGTATAGCGTCTTCTCTTGTGTTGTTGGAAGAGGGTGCTTGTTATGGCCACTGCATTTTCTTGGCAAAACTCTATTAATCTTTGCCCTGCTTCATTCCATATTCCAAGGCCAAATTTGCCTGTTACTCCAGGTGTTTCTTGACTTCCTACTTTTGCATTCCAATCCCCTATAATGAAAAGGACATCTTTTTTGGGTGTTAGTTCTAAAAGGTCTTGTAGGTCTTCATAGAACTGTTCAACTTCAGCTTCTTCAGCGTTACTAGTTGAGGCACAGACTTGGATTACTGTGATATTGAATGGTTTGCCTTGGAAATGAACAGAGATCATTCTGTCGTTTTTGAGATTGCATCCAAGTACTGCATTTCGGACTCTTTTGTTGACCATGATGGCCACTCCATTTCTTCTAAGGGATTCCTGCCCGCAGTAGTAGATATAATGGTCATCTGAGTTAAATTCACCCATTCCAGTCCATTTCAGTTCGCTGATTCCTAGAATGTCAACATTCATTCTTGCCATTTCTTGTTTGACCACTTCCAATTTGCCTTGATTCATGGACCTGACATTCCAGGTTCCTATGCAATACTGCTCTTTACAGCATCAGACCTTGCTTCTATCACCAGTCACATCCACAGCTGGGTATTGTTTTTGCTTTGGCTCCCTCCCTTCATTCTTTCTGGAGTTATTTCTCCACTGATCTCCAGTAGCATCTTGGGTACCTACTGACCTGGGGAGTTTCTCTTTCAGTATCCCATCATTTTGCCTTTTCATACTGTTCATGGGGTTCTCAAGGCAAGAATACTGAAGTGGTTTGCCATTCCATTCTCCAGTGGACCACATTCTGTCAAATCTCTCCACCATGACCCGCCCATCTTGGGTTGCCCCATGGGCATGGCTTATTTTCATTGAGTTAGACAAGGCTGTGGTCCTAGTGTGATTAATGTAAAGCAAACAAACACTACACTGTAACTAAACCTCAACTGGAAAAAGAAAAAAAAAAAACTATTCTACCACTTCTCTACTGTGTGACTTAGGATATTTGACTCACCCTTTCTGAGCCTAGTTTCTGATCTCTAGTAAAAAGTATTTGAGAGGATGCATGTGATGCCCCTGTCTAGTTTTTGACACATAGTAGGCACTGGATGGGAGAAGGCAATGGCACCCCACTCCAGTGCTCTTGCCTGGCAAACCCCATGGACGGAGGAGCCTGGTAGGCTGCAGTCCATGTGGTTGCTATGAGTCGGACACGGCTGAGCGACTTCACTTTCACTTTTCACTTTCATGCATTGGAGAAGGAAATGGCAACCCACTCCAGTCAGTGTTCTTGCCTGGAGAATCCCAGGGACGGGGGAGCCTGGTGGGCTGCCATCTATGGGGTCGCACAGAGTCACACATGACTGAAACGACTTAGCAGCAGCAGCAGGCACTGGATGTGAACATCTGACTCACTGGGAAAGACCCTGATGCTGGGAAAGATTGAAGGCAGGAGGAGAAGGGGGTGACAGAGGATGACATGGTTGGACGGCATCACCAATTCAATAGACATGAATTTGGGCAGACTCCAGGAGATGGTGAGGGACAGGGAGGCCTGGTGTGCTACGGCCCATTGGGTTGCAAAGAGTTGGATACGACTTGGCATCTGAACACACACACAGGCACTTATTAAATGGTATCAACTGAATTATTTTGTACTTAGTAATCATTCATTCACTTCCAGGTGAGTGAACCACTTTGGGCGTAACTGACTTATTCCACATAAGAAAGTTGTTCAGATAGATGGTAGCAGCAATGTTCACATACAAGCTTGGACAGAGTTGGTCGAACCTTGGCTTTTGCAAGCCTATCACCAGAGCCACTGTGCTATGCGTTGGCCTCTAGGTGCAAGAAGACAGACAGGTGATGGAAAGTTTTAGATCCTTTAAATAAAACAAGCAAGAGCATCAAGCTATTTGGAGGCAAAGTCCCAGGTCTGGAGAAGTTCCACTTCTAAAATGATGGACACCCTCAGGCAATGCTTTTCACAGGATATGTCCAAATCACACCCAAGAAAACTGCTATTAATACAAATCTTCACGCTGGAAGCCTTCAGGTACTTTCCTGAGGACCCAACTGCAGAGAAACAAGTTTCTCAGCACCACTGGCTTGACCCACAAAACTACACCTTCTTGAGAAGGTCAGAGATGACTGGCTGGACTTTAGAAAGGAATTTCTATCCAGAGGCTGAGGGCAGAGAGGGGATGGGATGTGTGGCAGTCCACGTGTCCTGGTGTCAGGGAAAATCAGGCGGGCAGGAGAAGGCAAAAGAAAGATACAGCTGCCCCACTGTACAGAGTGCAGAAAAATAAACATTAACCGTAGCACCTGAAGAGGAAAAGACTCTAAGAGGAATGAAAAATGGAGAGTGCTGATAAAAAGAAAACCTGAAGACGCCTGCCTCCGTCTCACTCTATTCTGTATCAGTTAATCGCCTCCTGAGAACTTGGTCAAGCCTTTGCTCATGCTGTGCCTGCAACCCGGATTGCCTGTCCTTCCTTATCTTTCTGGCAAACTCCTTTTCTACCTTCAGAACCCAACTTAGAAATGAACGGTTCCATGATACTGTCTCTGAGACACCCTGAGCCATGCCCCTCCATGACCACCAGTTCTGATGAATTCCCCCCTTTCCTGTGTGACTTTTTTTGATTTCCTGATCACTTGCTACTATTGACTACTCCTTTATGATGCCAACTCCCCTGACAGGTTTCAAGCCCCCTGGAGCAGGAGAGAGGGTAAGTCATCAATGTATCCACTAATCTGGCACTCATTCATTCATTCATTCATTCATGCACACATTTAAACGTTCACTGAGCACTGAAGCAGATCTTGGTCACCTGCCCCTATGGTGCCTATTTCCTGTCTAACAACAGTCTCAGAGTTCACTGAGGATCCACCGCACACCCCAGCCCTCATTCTCATGTCTGAACTGGGCTCTTCCCTTGGCCTGGACACATGAGAGGTATCCTGCCATTGGTTGAAGAGGGAGAGGGAAGCTAAGCTGGCTCTATCAGAAGGAACTCAAGGCTTTCCCCAGGAATCAAGAAAGAGACTCTTTTTCCCCTGAAATGTGAACCTGGAAGAACTATCCACCCAGGGGTTATCACAGCCAGCTGTGACCAGGAGGAGGATAAACCCACCAAAATGATATCAACCCAGACATGGTAGAGGTCAGGAAGAGAGACAGACAGACAGAGACAAGAGCCTCGTAACAGAGCCTGGCATCTTCCAATATGCCAAGATTCAGCCACACCAAAAGCCAAACTCTCCCTTCAATCAAGAAATTCTCCTTCTAGGCAGAATCAGAGTAGGCTATGCTCTGCTGTAATAACAAGCAAACCCTGATATTTTAGCAGCTGCACAGATATGGTCCATTCCTGCTCTCCCAAAGTCTGCGGCAGGCCTGGCAGCATGATGGGGCCAATTCCTTCCAGGCAGTGACGCAGGGATACAGGTGAGCATCACCCCGTAGCTACGCCACAGGAAGCACATGGCTCCCGGGCCATCACGGCAAGGATAATAAGAATGAAGGGAATTCATACCAGCTTTCTCTGCTTCAGCCTTGGAGGGCACTCATCACTTCTACTCAGAGCCCACTGGCCAGAACGAGTCCCATGGCCCCAGTCTAACCTAAGGGAGACTGGGAAACGCACCAGCCCTGCTCATCCAGGGAGAGCGAAGTGAGACAAGCTTGATGAACACACAGCACAGTCTCTGCCACCACAGGATCAGCCATGCTGTTTGTCACCTGCAGCCAAAAGACTCTGAAATTACATCAGCACCAGCCGGGTGCCAGGGATCACAGGAGACACTGGGACCACAAGAGTGAACAGGACGATACGGGAGCTGCCACAGCGGAACCCACAGCACAGTGAGAGGCGGGGGAAGGAATGAGGGAAACAAGCACAGACGAGACAGCAAACATACACCCTGGCACAGTCACGACGAGGAGCGGAGATGCGGGGCGGCGGGGGAGGGTGGGTGAAGAGGGCAGGAGAAGCAGGACACCTGGCGAAAGCAGCTCGGCCTTTGGGAGTGCAGAGGGTGGCTGGGGGCGGCTTCTCAGGTGAGCTCTGAAAGCTCAGAGGTCAGTCCAGGAAAATGGGGAGGGGAGGGAATAAGGAGAAAGAACAGGGTTCCAGGTAAGAAACCAACAGGTGGCAAGGTCCAAAGATGAGTGAGGCCACGTGCGTGTGGACACTGACACCAGCTCATGGTGAGCTGGGAAATATGGGCAAAGGTGGAGGCAGGAGCCATGGCACACAGCGTCTCCTGGCAACATACGGAAAGGGGCTACACCAATGCTCACTGCAGCACTGTTTACAGCAGCCAAGACATGAAAGCAATCTAAGTGTCCACTGACAGAGGACTGGATAAAGCAGATGCGGCATGTATGTGCATATGTATACATATATAAACATACATATAATAATACATTAAAAAGAAATAATGCCATATACCGCAACCTGGATGGACCTAGAGATTGTTATACTGAGTGAAGTTAAGTCAGAGAAGGGGAAATATCAGATGGCATCCCTTATATGTGGAATCTAAAAAGAAATGATACAAATGAACTTATGAAAGAGATGTTTCTGACAGAGAATGAACTTACATTTACCCAGGGGCAAAGACAGTTAGGGAGTTTGGGATCAACGTGTATACTCTGCTATATTTAAACTATATAACCAACAAAGACCTGCTGTATTAGCCCAAGACACTCTGCCCAATGTTATGTGGCAGCCTGGATGGGAGGAAGTTTGGGGGGAAAATGGATCCATGTATATGTATGGCTGAGTCCCTTTGCTGTCCACCTGAAACTACCACAACATTGTCAATCTGCTATAGTCCAATATAAAATAAAACGTCTTAAAAAGGGAGCGGGGACTACATTTAAGCAACTCAAACGCCAAAGAGGAGCCACTGGAATTTTAAGCTGGGAGATAGCCCTGGGGTAGTTTTTCATTATTCCGTCCACGTTCATTAAACTCACCACCTCCCTCCCCCCAACTCGGCATCTGCCTGCCCTCACCCGGGCACCTCCACTTTCCGTGGCTCCCCACTGTTGAGGACACCCCCTAGATGCTCCTGGTGGGTGGATCCACGTGGGACAGCCCTGCCCCTTACTCCACACGGAGCCCGAACCTGACAGCACAGTGCTTCCTGCACCCCTCCACCCAGACCACACAACTCCTCCCCAAGAGGCAGCTTCATGAAGCCACTTCCCACCTCAAGAGGGAAAGCAAATATAAAACAGACCCAAAATAGTGCGGGTCTGAAAAGCTGAAAACCAGCCACCATAATTACAAGTATTTTTATCCCTTGCCCAAAAAGGAGTAGCAGATCATTTTCCAAGTGTCTCTCTAAGGAGCTTCATCTGTTCCATCTCAAGTGCTGCGGGCTCCAGAGACGCCACCAGAAAGGAGGCTGTAGCAGGAAAGGAGCCAAAGAGAAATCCCAGGGTGGAGACACCAAGCGAAAACAGGGCCTATGGTATCATCATCCATGGAGGGCGGGGGCCACACCATGAGATGGAGAAGAGAAGTCCAAAGATCCACGAGAGGGACCAGGAGATGATGGACCAGGAGATGGGCAGGGACGTGAGAGAGCTAACAAGGCTGGGATGTGGGCGTGTCTGCACAGGAGCCCGGCTGCCCTGCTCAACACCCCTGGCCAACTGCATTGAGTGATGAAGGGCCAGGGGACCTGCAAGAAATAAAGAGGTCCCACTCGGCGAGAAGGGCATGCTGCCCCAAGTGGAACCTTCCCCTCTGCTACCCTGGAGGGTCGCCTGAGCACAGGAATGGTTTGGGACATATGACGAGCAAAAGAGGCATCAGAAGAGGCCATCTAAGCCAGCACTTGGGCTTTCAGCAGTGACTATATCAGCCACAATTTCTTCCTATTATCCCTCCTCATCCCTTCATTAAGTCCCTCAGGCTTGACAAGCTCAGAGCTAGCATGCTGGGCAACGCTTTCATAGCCATCATCCCCCTTAGAGTGAAAAGTTGAACCAGCCAGCTAGGAAGGCCTGGTTCCTGCTTCTAGCCAACATGATACAAAGAGCACTAACTCTGGAGTCAGACAGCCAAGGCCATAACCTCATTCAATATGTGAAGCCTGGTGACTGTGGGCAGGTGGCTTGTCATCTCCATGCCTCAGTTTCCTCATCTGTAAAGACACAGCTGTAGTTTTCCAGTAGTCATGTACAGATGTGAAAGTTGGACCATAAAGGAGGCTGAGCATGAAGAATTGACACTTTCAATCTGTGGTGTTGGAGAAGACTCTTGAGAGTCCCTTGGACTGCAAA
The DNA here is from genome assembly GCF_027580195.1 of Bos mutus. Taxonomy (NCBI): domain Eukaryota; kingdom Metazoa; phylum Chordata; class Mammalia; order Artiodactyla; family Bovidae; genus Bos; species Bos mutus. The sequence goes on from NC_091641.1 coordinate 31,042,964, forward strand.
GAGACGCAAGCCATCAATACTAAAGGAAATAACCCTGAATATTCATTGGAAGGACTGAAGCTGAAGCTCCAAGACTTTGGCCACCTGATGCAAAAAGCTGACTCGCTGGAAAAGACCCTGATGCTGGGAAAGGTTGAGGGCAGGAGGAGAAGGGGGTGACAGAGGATGACAGATGGTTGGATGGCATCACTGACTCAATGGGCATGAGTTTGAGCAAACTCCAGGAGAGAGTGAAGGACAGGGAAGCCTGGCGTGCTGCAGTCCATGGGATCGCAAAGAGTCGGACACCACTCACTGACTGAACAACAACAACAAAAGACGCAGCAAACATTAGATCAGACAGTCCAACGTGACACAGTGAGCACAGGGCTAAAGAAGAGAACAAGCCCTCAACTTGGGCTGACTGCTCTTACCATCACTGTCTCCGACGCCAGGGCTTGCTTTTCTCTAAGAAAATGCCACCAAAAGCCTAAGAGAGGTCACAGAGTACCAGGCACATAACAGACCCTCAACAAAACACTGGGGCGAGAAATTCTCCAGGACCAACAATCTAATTTCTTCCACGAATAAACTTCAACTAAAGATTAAATGGAGAGGGGCCTTCCCTGGTGGTCCAGTGGTTGAGAATTTGCCTTTTAGAGCAGGGGGTGCGGGTTGGCTCCTTGGTTGGGGAACTAAGATCCCAGATGCACAGAGCAACTAAGCCTGCGCGCTGCAACTACGCGTCACAACGAAGACCCATGGCAGCCAACGTAAATAAAAATAAATAAAATCAATTTAAAAAAAAAAGCAGGGAATGAGAGAAAAAACAGTTGGGAAATCTGTAGACTCAAGGAGGCTGAAGCAGTCTATTAAGAGCCCACAATGTGTGGACGGACCCTGTTTGGAACCCTATTCAAGTGTTTGTTTGAAAATCTGAATACTCACCAGATATTTGATAATGTTAAGACATTACTGCTAATTTTTAGGAGTGATATCATAGGACTTCCTTTTTTCTTCTAAAAAGTAGAAGGGCCCTTATGCTTTATTAGAGACAATTTTCCAAATACTTTGGGAGGAAAACAACACCGTGGCTTGGATGAGCCTCAGTGCACCGAAGAGCAGCTGGGGAAGGGGGCACGGACACGGCCAGACTGGCTGCGACGGCCACCGCTGCAGCTGGGCGGCAGTGGGCACCTGAAGGCTCATTATGCTCTTCTGTCTATTCTGATATTCGAAGTTTCCATAATACAAATACATTTTAAATAAGGGAAGAGAAACTGAAGAAGAAAGAACACGTATATATACATATATTCACACACACACATATACATACACACCTGTATGTATAACTGAATCGCTATGCTATACACCTAAAACTAACAAGATATTGCAAATGAACTATACTTCAATTTTAAAAGATAGCGTTCTTTTAAAAAAAAAAATACAAAAAATAAGTACTTCGAAAAAACGGACTGCCTATGACCTTTATCATGGAACTAGTTCATTTGTGCACAAGGGCACAGGGAGAGCCTCGAAACCACATCTCCTTCTCTCCAACCTGCTTCATATCCAAGGGTCAATGCAGCTGTCCTGGAGACAGGGCTGTGGCTGATATTAACTGGAACTAATGTAGAAAGCCAAGCAAAGGGGAGGAAAGGCCTGGGCTTAGCATCTCCCATGAATCAGGTGCTAAGGTTCCTTCCTCAGCAAAGTGAAGAGGGTGAACAGAAAGCTAGAGGCCCTGCAATACTGTTACTCATAAGAAATAGGAGGAGGAGTGGGCGGCAGAGGATGAGACGGTTAGATAGCATCACTGACTCAACAGACATGGATCTGAGTAAACTTTGGGAAATAGTGAAGGACAGGGAAGCCTGGTGTGCTGCAGTCCATGGGGTTGCAGAGTTGGATACAACTTCATGACTGAACATACATATGAAATATACATTTGGTCTTGGGCCACAGTTCTCAGTTCCCAAAACCTGTAGAATTTCTTAAGTGTTGAAAATAAACACTTAGAAAGAACACTTAGAACACCTTAGAAAGGCATCTTTTGTTATATCAATGAGGTGACTTTCAGAATCACCTAATGATGGGGGCTGGGAGCGAGAAGAACCAACCCCATGATTACAGGGTTAGAACTTCTTGTCCTACCTCCTGGCCTCCAGCGAGGGGAGAGGGGCCAGAGGTTGAGTCAATCATCCATGGTCAATGATTTCATCACTCCTGCTCTGTAATGAAACTTCTGTTTTTAATGGAGAGGACAGGGTTCTGAAAGCTTCCAGGGTGGTGGACACATGGGTCTGGGGAGAGCAGAGTGGCTGGAGAGGGCATGGATGCCCTATTCTCTTTCTGCATATCTTGTCCTACATGTCTCTTCCATCTGGCTGTTTCTAATTTACACTGTTCTACAATAAACCAGATATCTAGTGAGTAAAATGTATGAGTTCTGTGAGCCGCTCTAGCACATTAGGGCTTTCCTGGTGGCTCAGATAATAAAGAATCTGCCTGCAAGGCAGGAGACCCATGTTCTATCCCTGGGTTGGGAAGATCCCCTGGAGAAGGGAACGGCAACCCACTCCAGTATTCTTGCCTGGAGAATCCCATGGAGAGAGGAGCCTGGTGGGCTACAGTCCATAGGGTCACACAGACTTGGACACAACTGAGTGACTAGCACACGCACACACAAACACACATCTTTTACAGATAGGGCTTCCCAGGTGGTGCTAGTGGTAATGAATCCTCCTGCCAATGCAGGAGATGCAAGAGCCTCGGGTTTAATCCCTGGGTTGGGAAGATGCCCTGGAGAAGGAAATGGCAGCCCACTCCAGTATTCTTGCCTGGAGAATCCCATGGACAGAGGAGACTGGCAGGCTGCAGTCCATTGGACTGCAAAGAGTCAGACATGACTAAGCTGCTGAGCACATCTTTTATAGCTACAGCCTGAAATACTTAGAAGTGGAATGATATGAAAACTCAAAATACCACGAGAAACTGGAGAGTAGGACGACATAGAGATGAAGCAAGACTGGCCAGGAGTTATTATACCAACTGTCAAAGCCACATTATGGGTGTTTGGAGGCTGATGAAACTCTTCCATTTTGGTACCTTTCTATAATAAAAAGATTTTAAGAATTCCTTGTAAATTTAGCCTTGTTAGTCATTTACACTTTATTGAGAATTATCCCTAGCCCTCCAGAAAGGAGGATTCCTCACCAGTATTCATTCACACATAACAACTGCACTTCAATACCCAGTTCTGAAGGGTAAGCAATCGTTCTTCCTCTTAGGAAGTAAGAGCATAGTCTCCATCCACCCAGCAACATGGAATATTAAAACACAAAAACATGTTCATGGATCAGAAGAATTAATATAGTGAAAATGAGTATACTACCCAAAGCAATCAATAGATTCAATGCAATCCCTATCAATCTACCAATGGCATTTTTCACAGAGCTAGAACAAATAATTTCACAATTTGTATGGAAATACAAAAAACCTCAAATAGCCAAAGCAATCTTGAGACAGAAGAATGGAACTAGAGGATTCAACCTGCCTGACTTCAGGCTCTACTACAAAGCCATAGTCATCAAGACAGTATGGTACTGGCACAAAGACAGAAATATAGATCAATGGAACAAAATAGAAAGCCCAGAGATAAATCCACACACCTATGGACACCTTATCTTTGACAAAGGAGGCAAGAATATACAATGGAGAAAAGACAATCTCTTTAACAAGTGGTGCTGGGAAAACTGGTCAACCACTTGTAAAAGAATGAAACTAGAACACTTTCTGACACCATACACCAAAATAAACTCAAAATAGATTAAAGATCTAAACGTAAGACCAGAAACTATAAAACTGCTAGAGGAGTACATAGGCAAAACACTCTCCGACATAAATCACAGCCCGATCCTCTATGACCCACCTCCCAGAATATTGGAAATAAAAGCAAAAATAAACAAATGGGACCTAATTAAAATCAAAAGCTTCTGCACAACAAAGGAAAATATAAGCAAGGTGAAAAGACAGCCTTCAGAATGGGAGAAAATAATAGCAAATGAAGCAACTGATAAAAAATTAATCTCAAAAATATACAAGCAACTCCTGAAGCTCAGTTCCAGAAAAATAAATGACCCAATCAAAAAATGGGCCAAAGAACTAAACAGACATTTCTCCAAAGAAGACATACAGATGGCTAACAAACACATGAAAAGATGCTCAACATCACTCATTATCAGATAAATGCAAATCAAAACCACAATGAGGTACCATTTCACGCCAGTCAGAATGGCTGCGATCCAAAAGTCTACAAGCAATAAATTCTGGAGAGGGTGTGGAGAAAAGGGAACCCTCTTACACTGTTGGTGGGAATGCAAACTAGTACAGCCACTATGGAGAACAGTGTGGAGATTCTTTAAAAAAACTGGAAATAGAACTGCCTTATGACCCAGCAATCCCACTGCTGGGCATACACATCAAGGAAACCAGAATTGAAAGAGACACCCCAATGTTCATCGCAGCACTGTTTATAATAGCAAGAACATGGAAGCAACCTAGATGTCCATCAGCAGATGAATGGATAAGAAAGCTGTGGTACATACATACACAATGGAGTATTATTCAGCCATTAAAAAGAATACATTTGAATCAGTTCTAATGAGGTGGATGAAACTGGAGCATATTATACAGAGTGAAGTAAGCCAGAAAGAAAAACACCAATACAGTATCAGATCAGATCAGTCGCTCAGTCGTGTCCGACTCTTTGCCACCCCAGGAATCGCAGCACGCCAGGCCTCCCTGTCCATCACCAACTCCCGGAGTTCACTCAGACTCACGTCCATCAAGTCAGTGATGCCATCCAGCCATCTCATCCTCTGTCGTCCCCTTCTCCTCCTGCCCCCAATCCCTCCCAGCATCACAGTCTTTTCCAGTGAGTCAACTCTTCACATGAGGTGGCCAAAGTACTGGAGTTTCAGCTTTAGCATCATTCCTTCCAAAGAAATCCCAGGGCTGATCTCCTTCAGAATGGACTGGTTGGATCTCCCTGCAGTCCAAGGACTCTCAAGAGTCTTCTCCAACACCACAGTTCAAAAGCATCAATTCTTCAGCGCTCAGCCTTCTTCACAGTCCAACTCTCACATCCATACATGACCACAGGAAAAACCATAGCCTTGACTAGACGAACCTTTGTTGGCAAAGTAATGTCTCTGCTTTTGAATATGCTATCTAGGTTGGTCATAACATTCCTTCCAAGGAGTAAGCGTCTTTTAATTTCATGGCTGCAGTCACCATCTGTAGTGATTTTGGAGCCCAGAAAAATAAAGTCTGCCACTGTTTCCACTGTTTCTCCATCTATTTCCCATGAAGTGGTGGGACCAGATGCCATGATCTTCGTTTTCTGAATGTTGAGCTTTAAGCCAACTTTTTCACTCTCCTTTCACTTTCATCAAGAGGCTTTTGAGTTCCTCTTCACTTTCTGCCATGAGGGTGGTGTCATCTGCACATCTGAGGTTACTGATATTTCTCCCGGCAATCTTGATTCCAGCTTGTGTTTCTTCCAGTCCAGCGTTTCTCATGATGTACTCTGCATATAAGTTAAATAAACAGGGTGACAATATACAGCCTTGACGAACTCCTTTTCCTACTTGGAACCAGTCTGTTGTTCCGTGTCCAGTTCTAACTGCTGCTTCCTGACCTGCATACACATTTCTCAAGAGGCAGATCAGGTGGTCTGGTATTCCCATCTCTTTCAGAATTTTCCACAGTTCATTGTGATCCATGCAGTCAAAGGCTTTGGCATAGTCAATAAAGCAGAAATAGATGTTTTTCTGGAACTCTCTTGCTTTTTCTATGATCCAGTGGATGTTGGCAATTTGATCTCTGGTTCCTCTGCAATACAGTATACTAACGCATATATATGGAATTTAGAAAGATGGTAACGATAACCCTGTATGCGAGACAGCAAAAGAGACACAGATGTATAGAACAGTCTTTTGGACTTTGTGGGAGAGGGAGAGGGTAGGATGATTTGGGAGAATGGCATTGAAACATGTATAATATCATATAAGAAACGAATCACCAGTCCAGGTTCGATGCAGGATACAGGATGCTTGGGGCTGGTGCACTGGGATGACCCAGAGGGATGGTACGGGGAGTGGGGCGGGAGGGGGTATCAGGATGGGGAGCACATGTACACCCGTGGTGGATTCATGTATGGCAAAACCAATACAATATTGTAAAGTAATTAGCATCCAATTAAAATAAATAAATTTAAATTTAAAAAATAAATAAAAATAAAACACAAATACAAACCCACACAAAATGTTTCATTTTGAGGAACAGTTTAATGGAGATCTCAGCTCAGAGTTTGGTATTCTGAACCCTTACACAGAACACAGGCTTCTATTTAAAAGTCTGTTTTTGTTTGTATAAAAATGACTCTCAGATCCATCAAGAGTGTTGGAACCCACTGGTGCCGATTTACGAAGCCAACCCTGCTGGTATAACTCCTCCCAAGGTCCTAGCTGCTTCAGGAACTCTTCCGTTTTATTAAAATGATGATCACATTCACAGTTATCCACAGCATGTGATTATGAATGTATTTTTTACCAGCTTGATGCTTAAGCTTACTTTTCCATTAATAGTAACTCTGCCTTTATAATGAGAACAAATGCCACTAATATACATTTATTTCACCCATGAGCAAAAATTCAGGGACTAACTACATTCACACAGTAAATGATAAGTATCCTATAATTTGAAAAATCAATCAACAGCTAGCTGAGTCCTTCCACACAGGAGGAAGTAAAGATCTGTTTGCTGAGGACGGACTGGCAGCATCGTACACAGCACACAGGCAGGCAGACGGGGGGGAAGCGGGGCTGTGAGCAAGACCTAGGCCAGCGTGGAGAAGGCAGAACAGAGGAGCCTGGATGGACAGACAGGGAAGGGGGAGGCATCTGTGCGTCGCTGACACTTTCAAAGCTTCGTATCAACTAAGGCAGCGGCCCCCAACCTTTCTGGCACCAGAGGCAGGTTTCATGGAAGATAATTTTTCTACAGACTGGGGGTCAGGGGGTGATGATGGTTTGGGGATGATTCGAGTGCATTACATTTATTTATATGTGCACTTTATTTCTATTATTGTTACATCCGCTCCACCTCAGATCATCAGGCATTAGATCGCTGAGGTCGGGGACCCCTGAGCTAAGGTACTTCGGAAGTAAGAGAGACAGATTCTAACCTGAGCTACAAAAGAATTACTGTCAACAGTCAGGAAATTGGGAGAACTTGACCCAGAGAAGGAAATGAAGCCAGAATAGCTCTGGCCAGTTCCCATAGGAGCAAACAGAAAGTCATCAGGACCTGGCTGTTGAATAAATGGCCTCTCAAGCATTCTTGCCATTCTTGGTCAATTCAGGAGCTAAAGCCCCAACTGCCATGGCTCAGCTCACAGGCCTGCCCCCAGGCCAAAGGAGGCAGAGTTTACCCCCCAACTGAGATGGCAGGACATGGTGGGGCCACCATTCTCCAAAGAACGTCAGCACAGAAGGGAAGAAGCGAGCACAAGGGAACCTCCTGTCCACTCCAGGCACTGAAGTGGATTCTTTACATTTAATCCTCAAAGCAACTCGACCAGTAGGTATTACCTGCCCAGTTTTACTGACAGCAACACTGAGGTGTAGAGAGGTCAGGTGACCTGCTCAGGGGTACACGGTGGTGAGAGGGCCAAGCTGAACTCAGTCTGACGCAGGACACCTGTGCTCTCCAAGCCACCAGGCTATAGGAGGCGATGTGGGTCCAAAGTCTGAATGCTATCAACATTCTCCATTTTTCTTGATGGCAACTGCTAGGGAAAAAGTGGGAAATGAGTCCAAAGCAAGAGAACTGTATTTGAAAGTGTTAAGAATCTTAGAGCAGATCTATCTTGGACACATCCAGTATCTTTTACCCTCAAAGCCCTTGGTGAGAACAAATCCATTTCCTCTGATGCTGAGATCTTCAGGAGGGATGGGAAGCGGACAAAAGAAATTTCTGAGCATCATCATTGACAGTCCCAAAGAAAAGGAGAGGAACATTTGAGAAGCTCCAAGTAGACTGAAGCAACTTAGCAGCAGCAGCAGCAGCAGAAAGTAGACACCCAAACTGCAAAACTGCCAAGGACATAGCTCAAGGAGCCCATGAGGCAGGTGTCACTCTATGCCTGCACCTCTGGCCCTTCAAACCTGTTTCTTAATGATCATAATGGACATGTCTTCCTCACCCCCTACCCAGGTGAGCTTCCCCAGGGGCAGATACTGTGTCTTGTTCATCTGTGTAACCGACACCGATGAGCCTTGGTTATACAGATGCTTCCCATGGATGAAACATCACTGACTCTGCAGTCAAAAATGAAGGAAAACTCAGTCTAGGCAAGAAGAAGCCATTTGAGGAATGTCTCTGCTTCAGACTCACATCTCTGTTGGCTCACTTTCTAGAGTTATCAATTCTACTGCTCCTGGGGGAAGGGAAGCCGCTGAAGGTAAGAGAACAGGAAGCTGAAGGCTGGACACTCAGGAGGGACTCAGTAAATATGTGCTGGATGAGCTGGTACCACCCATCTGTCACTCAAAGTCCCCTCCAGACTCTCTAAGCTGAAACTCCTCCTAAAACTGACAGCAGAAAAATGTGCATCTCCTCCAAAGAGCCCTGATTCCTCTTATTAGATATGGAATCCCCTCCACCAGGACGCTCTGAGTAGAAGGCGTGCCCGGTACAACTCCCTCTCTCACCCTGAGCAGTGAGAGAAGTCCGTCTACCACTCTTTGAACATGACCCTGAGTAGCTGAACCCACTTGACTGGCTGTCATCCCATTCAATACTTACAAAGCTCCTACTGTGTGCTGGAGCCGAACTGGGCAATAAATATACCCCGAAAAAGTCAATAGCCACAGGTCGCCAGAGAAGCTCCCAGCCTGGCATACTCCTGCTAGTCGCTTCAGAAGCAGGTTGGTACCAGAGCCGATAGAACGAGTTTCTTCCTCACGCGGTAAGTGAGGGTGTGAACGAAGGCCCCTCCAGCAGGTTCAAAATGGCTGACAGGCCACACGCCTGTCAGCTACTGCTGGGGACCCCCTCATCTCCCTCCACGTCTGGCTCAATGGGACCACTGCCCAGCCCTTCTCTTCAGAGACTCTCTTCCTCAGGGAGCCCAGCCTTCAAGTGCACAACTGGAGGATGAGTCTGGGCCCTGGGGCTAGGTGCCCTGAGGGATGCGAACTCAGCCCTGCTTCTTTTCAGCGGGGGAGCCCAGACAGGCTACTTCACGTCTCAAAATCTCATCAGTGGACAGCAGCTTCCTCAAGGAACTCGGCTGAAGACCGCGAGGGTGCAGACGTGACGCCTCAGTGCAGCAAGCAGAACTGAAAGTACACGCTGCCGGCAGGCTGCCAGGATTACCGCGGCTCTTACACGATGTTTGATATTAGTATTCTTTCCTGCCAGATTAACCTACGCCTGCCAGGACTCTCTTCCATCCCGATTTCAAAAGTTGACCATCACAGGGTGTCAGGAACTATCTTTGCACACTCCTTCCAATCCGGGGCCCCTGAGTCTTACCAGCCACTATGTACGGTGTTGCTCTGGCTTCTGAGCTTTTGGTGCAGCTGTGTGCAGGTGGGTGGAATGGTTTTAATGCTTTGAAAGACACCTAGAGAAAGAAGGCTCGGGAACTCCAATTTCACTGGGATGAATCAGAGGAGAGTCATTCAACTGCTGGGGTGTTTTAAATAGTCATATTACTTCAAACAAAATGTTTTTGCTTCTTTTGCCCTTTTGAAATGGAAAGAGAACATGTGGACTCTTCCCCCACATCCTTTCATTACTCCACTCCAACGTGTGTTTACAACTCTTCTTGGTAAAAACCGACCCATTAATAAAATGACAGACGAGCATCACAAAGAATGGGCTTGATTAAGGCCAACAGAGAGGGTTTGGCAGAAGTCGTGATAAAATGCAGCTCGAAGGCTATTCACAAATGAAAGATGGCTGACAGCACCTCACTTTGCAAACAAAAACAATGAAAAATGAGTGCAGGGTAGTGAATGCCACGGGAGGACCATCTCCACTCCAACCTCACCTCTCATCGAGCTCACTGACCAGAGACACTGACTCCTCTTCTCCCAGGGGTAACAAAGACATGGAGAAGGTTTAAGGCTGGCACGATCAATCTACCCCGACTGCCATTCCCTCTGATGTAGGAGTTCAGCACTGATCTCGCTCGCAGGCAACAAGAGCAATGATGTCAGGGGGTGGGACACCAACTTCACATCAGACACCTAGATCTTTCCTGCCCGTCAATGCTGGAACACAGGGAGGTTGTGAGACCCTCTCACAGTCACAGGAGGTGGGGAGAGGGCACCCAACAAACACTGAATCAACCAGCCAACCAACCGAGCAGTCAGCCCATGAATGGACTGTGGTGCTTCCTCAGTGGGTCAGGCAGTTACTTCCTCCTGACCCCCTTTCAAGCTTGAGCTTCCGATGAGCATGTCAGCCCCCTAGATCGCCGCCCCAGGCCCAGAGTCCAAAGGAATCCGGGGACACGAACGCTGGTCTCTACACTTGGCGGGTCTGTCGACATCCGTACAAGTGGACACCTTATCCTGGTTTCCCTGAAGGGACAGAAGCTCCCAAGCCCTTTCCCCCTGGCCAGAACCCTTCACCCTTCCTAGCTCAGTGACTCTTCATTCATTCAGCAACCAGAGATGTCCCTGTCCCAGGAGAATTTTAAATACTTTCATTCTAGGACTATTTAGCTAAAGTCACCACTTGGCAACAAACAGTCAGTGAGAATAGAGATCGAAGAGAGCCTCTGCCACCCAGAGACTCAGAATTCGCCAGCTCCTGAGAGTAAGGGGCTTGTTCCTCTCTCCACTTGGGCTTTCTACCAACAGCCAATTCTGGTCTCATGACCCCACAGAATGAGGGTCCACAGATGGGTGTGGTGGTGGCAGAGACGCTCCGGGTGTTAGAGGAACCACTGACCGAAACCACCCACCCTGGCCAGGTGCCATAGTAACTCACCTGCATGAGTTATCTTAAGCAGGAGGTCCTGGGAAGGAACATGGAACTAACAAGCTACCACCAACCAGAAGAATTCAGGAAAGATCAAAAGGAAAGAGAAGACACCAGCCCACAAGTCCCACCAACCTCCCAGAAGGCTTCCCACTGGAATCCTTCTTGGCTAAGTGATGCGCACGCCACCAGGAAGGTCCCAGAGTCGGAGAGACTGGCCAGAGACGACCCAGAAACTAACCGCATCATGTGATTCTAGCAGTCCACTGCATCGATATTATCCCATTTCTCAGCACAACGTTGGATGTGATACTCTCTTCTGTTCTAAATATTCTCCAAATCCAAGAGTACAATTGTTTTCTTATTCTTCACATGATATGTGTTTTCTCTCTTACCACAGGTTTCTCATTAAATGATACCTTTCAAAGAACCACGTCTTAGGGTTCTATATCAATTACAATGTGGTTTAACCATTTTACGATTTGTTTGTTGGTGGGGGAGGTGGTGGGGCAGTGGCCACTGATTGTTTTGCCAACATCTGTCTAACACACTAGGGCCGTGTCTGAAAAGTCCTCTAGGCAACCAATGTCGGAGATACACATCAACGCCATCAGCCTTACCTCGATGAGCTTTCTTTCATAGGAGCTTGCGAGTTCCTCGGCAACTTCTCCGGGTTTCTGCTCAGGGACTGTAACTTCTCCATCAATGTTCCAAAGATTTGGGACAACTTTTGGGAAAAGAAAGACTTCTGTAAGTAACTTAATCAACTATAATTTCCTCAATTAAATTTTTTTTCTGTAGAATTTTTTTCTGAAGAAAAAAATTGTTTTTCTTCTTTTCCAAATGGCTTCTCTGGAAAGAAAGCTCTTGTTAAAGAAGAAAAAAAAAAAATCACAATTACTAACTACTTCCACATTGCATCATTTTCACACAAGTACAATAAATTGAATGATAAGCTATATTTAAAAATGGAATAACTGTCCTCGAGATAGACGCACAGACGTCTAGGGAACAATCTTGTCGCTACTTTCCATTTCAGGGGAAACAGATGATGCTTTGACAAGATATAAGAGCCTACATGTGCATCTTCTATGTTGGTTAATTTTCTTTTTCTCCACCAAAAAGTTTTTCAGGGAGGTAGTACCTGCCTACAGCATGAAGTGAGATGGCAGTAGGGCCGCTCAGGCAGCATCTAGAATCAAGGAAGCTTCTGGAAAAACTCCAAAGCCAGTGCACAATGATAATGCAAAGACATCTCCACGAGATACGGGCTCTCAGATCAGCACAAGAATTAGCACAGTATTGTAAGAAACCTTCACACTGTCCTCCATAATGCCTGCAACAAGTTACACTCCCACCAGTGGTACAGGAGGGCTCCCATGTTCCCACACCATCTTCAGCATTCACAATTTGTAGACTTATTGATGGCCATTTTGACTGTTGTGAGGTGATAACTCATCGTAGTTTTGATTTGTATTTCTATAATAATTAGTGATACTGATTCTTTTCATGTGTCTGTTGACCATCTGTATGTCTTCTTTGGAGAACTATCTGTTTAGGTCTTCAGCTCATTTTTGATTGGGTTGTTTTTTCCATATTAAGCTGTATGAGCTAAAAATAGAGTTACCATAGGATCCTGCAAGTCTAGACCCTGGGCCTCTACCCAGAGGAAACTTTTAATTTGAAAGGATACATGCATCCCAATTGACAGCAGCATGATTTACAACAGCCAGGACATGGAAGCAACCTAAATGTCCATTGGCAGATGAATGGTAAAGACGACGGGGTACATATACAAATGAAATACTATTCAGCCATAAAAAGGACTGAAATAATGCCATTTGCAGCAACACGTATGGATCCAGAGATTGTCATACTAAGTGCAGTAAGTCATACAGAGAAAGACAAATGCCATAGGGTATCATTTATATGTGGAATCAAAAAAACTGAGGTACGTGAACTTCTCAGCAAAACAAAAATAGATTCACAAAGAAAAAAAACTTATGATTACCAAAGGTGGTAGTTCAGTGGTGGCTATATCAGGAGTTTGGGATTAACATATACACATGACTGTATATAAAATAGGAAAACAACAAGGGCCTACCGTATAATACAAGGAGCTACACTTGCTATCTTAAAGTGACCTATAATGGAAAAGAATCTGAAAAGATATATATGCACAACTGAATTACTCTGCTATATCCTTGAAGCTAACACAACACTGTAAATCAACTAGACTTCAATAAAAAAATCTGCACAGTAGATGCCCATGGAAATTGCTTCTACAATAGAAACTGATAAAATACGACAGAAGTAGATAAAACCTGGAAAAGAGCCAGATAATTCCAAGATAAGCAGGAGAACAAGAGTAGGAAAAATGGCCACATGAGCAGTTAACAAAATCCAGTGGTGTGATTTAAGACTGTAGACTCTCGCCGGGTCTGAAAACAAGCATCAGGGCTGCAGAGGCCTGTGTCCTGAGATGAGACTCCTGGATGCGCCAGTCAAGTGTGATGAGACGGCAATGAGGCAAAACAGGAAGCTACGCATAGTCCTCCAGCCACGGGGATGTGGGAGGCACAGATGCTGGTCAGGGACTCAGGCAGAAGTCAACACTGGGAAAGACTGAGCAAAATGGGAGTGGCTTCTGGGCCTGATCCATGGCTCCACCTTCAGCCCTTCATGGAGCCTCCATCAGGCTACAGCTGGTCCAGGCATCTGAGTGACCATACAGAACATGCTTGAATAAAACTGTGAGGCATTTCCCATCAGGAAGCTTCCATAAGCCTCATTCTTATCCATCAGAGGGCAAACAGAATGGAAACCACAATCACTGAAAACTAATCAAACTGATCACATGGATCACAGCCTCATCTAACTCAATGAAACTATGAGCCATGCTGTGTAGGGCCGCCCAAGCTGGACGGGCCATGGTGGAGAGTTCTGACAAAACACAGTCTACTGGAGAACGGGATGGCAAACCAGTTCAGTATTCTTGCCTTGAGAACCCCATGAACAGTGTGAAAAGGCAAAAAGATACGACACTGAAAGATGAACTCTCCGGGTCAAAAGGTGCCAGATATGCTACTGGAGAAGAGTGGACAAATAACTCCAGAAAGAATGAAGAGACGGAGGCAAAGCGAAAACAATGCCCAGCTGTGGATGTGACTGGTGATGGCAATAAAGTCCAATGCTATAAAGAACAATATTGCATAGGAACCTGGAATGTTAGGTCCATGAGTCAAGGTAAACTGAATGTGGTCAACCAGGAGATGGCATGACTGAACATCGACATTTTAGGAACCAGTGAACTAAAATGGACCGGAATGGGTGAATTTAATTCAGATGACCATTATATCTACCACTGTGGGCAAGAATCCCTTAGAAGAAATGGAGTAGCTCTCATAGTCAACAAGAGTCTGAAATGCAGTACTTGGGTACCATCTCAAAAGTGACAAAATGATCTCTACTTGTTTCCAAGACAAGCCATTCAATATCACAGTAATCCAAGTCTATGCCCCAATCATTAATGCTGAAGAAGTTGAAGGTGAACGGTTCTATAAGGACCTACAAGACCTTCTAGAACTAACACCAAAAAAAAATGTCCTTTTCATCATAGAGGACTGGAATGCAAAAGTAGAAAGTCAAAAGATATCTAGAGTAACAGGCAAGTAAGAAATTAGAGTACAAAATGAAGCAGGGCAAAAGCTAACAGACTTTTGCCAAGAGAATACACTGATCATAGCAAACACCCTCTTCCAACAACACAAGAGAAAACTCTATACATGGACATCACCAGATGGTCAACACCGAAATCAGATTGATTATATTCTTTGCAGCCAAAGATAGAGAAACTCTATACAGTCAGCAAAAACAAGACCAGGAGCTGACTGTGGCTCAGACCATGAACTCCTTATTGCCAAATTCAGACTTAAACTGAAGAAAGTAGGGAAAACCACTAGACCATTCAGGTATGACCTAAATCAAATCCCTTATGATTACATACTGGAAGTGACAAACGGATTCAAGGGATTAGATCTGATAGACAGAGTGCCTAAAGAACTATGGACGGAGGTTCATTACATTGTACAGGAGGCAGTGATCAAGACTATCCCCAAGAAAAAGAAATGCAAAAAGGCAAAACAGTTTCCTGAGGAGGCCTTACAAATGGCTGAGAAAAGAAGAGAAGCAAAATGCAAAGGAGAAAAGGAAAGATATACCTATATGAATGCAGAGTTCCAAAGAATAGCAAGAAGAGATAAGACATCATTCCTAAGTGATCAATGCAAACAAATCAAAGAAAACAATAGAATGGGAAAGACTATAGATCTCTTCCAGAAAATTAGAGATACCAAGAGAACAATTTTATGCAGAGATAGGCACAATAAAGGACAGAAATGATATGGACCTAACAGAAGCAGAAGATATTAAGAAAAGGTGGCAAGAATACACAGAAGAACTATACAAAAAAGATCTTCATGACCTAGATAACCATGATGGAGTGACCACTCAGCTAGACTCAGACATCCTGGAATGCGAACTCAAGTGGGCCTTAGGAAGCATCACTACAAACAAAGCCAGTGGAGGTGATGGAATTTCAGTTGAGCTATTTCAAATCCTAAAAGATGATGCTGTGAAAGTGCTGCACTCAATATGCCAGCAAATTTGGAAAACTCAGCAGTGGCTACAGGACTGGAAAAGGTCAGTTTTCATTATTCCAATCCCAAAGAAAGGCAATGCCAAAGAATGCTCAAACTACCACACAATTGCACTCATCTCACACGGTAGTAAAGTGATGCTTAAAATTCTCCAAGCCAGGCTTCAGCAATACATGAACCGTGAACTTCCTGATGTTCAAGCTGGTTTTAGAAAAGGCAGAGGAACCAGAGACCAAACTGCCAATATCCGCTGGATCATTGAAAAAGCAACAGAGTTCCAGAAAAACATCTATTTCTGCTTTATTGACTATGCCAAAGCTTTTGACTGTGTGGATCACAACAAACTGTGGAAAATTCTGAAAGAGACGGGAATACCAGACCACCTGACCTGCCTTCTGAAAAATGTGTATGCAGGTCAAGAAGCAACAGTTAGAATTGGACATGGAACAACGGACTGGTTCCAAATTAGAAAAGGAGTACATCAAGATTGTATATTGTCACCCTGCTTATTTAACTTATATGTAGAGTACATCATGTGAAATGTTGGGCTGGATGAAGCACAAGCTGGAATCAAGATATTTGCTGGGAGAAATATCAATAACCTCAGATATGCAGATGACACCATCCTTGTGGCAGAAGATGAAGAGGAACTAAAGAGCCCTTTAGATGAAAGTGGAAGAGGAGACTGAAAAAGCTGGCTTAAAACTCAACATTCAAAAAAGGAAGATCATGGCATCTGGTCCCATCACTTCATGGGAAGTAGGTGGGAAACAATGGGAACAGTGAGAGACTTTATTTTGGGGGGTTCCAAAATCACTACAGATGGTGACTGCAGCCATGAAGTTAAAATATGCTTGCTCCTTTGAAGAAAAGCTATGACAAAACTAGAGAGCATATTAAAAAACACAGATGTTATTTTGCCAACCAAGGTCTGTCTAGTCAAAGCTCGGTTTCTCCAGTAGTCAAGTATGGATGTGAGGGTCAACCCGTAAACAAACCCGTAAACAAAACACCATGGTTTTGAACCGTGGTGTTGGAGAAGACTCTTGAGAGTCCCTTTGACTGCTGGGAGATCAAACAGTCAATTCTAAAGGAAATCAGTCCTGACTATTCTTTGGAAGAACTGATGCTGAAGCTCCAATACTTTGGCCACCTGATGCAAAGAGTCAACACATTGGAAAAGACCTTGATGCTGGGAAAGACTAAAGGCAGGAGGAGAAGCGGGCAACAGAGGATGAGATGGCATCACTGACTCAATGGACTTGAATTTGAGCAAATTCTGGGAGATGGTGAAGGACAGGGAAGCCTGGCATGCTGCAGTCCATGGGGTTGCAAAGATCAGACACGACTTAGCGAATGAACAAGGACATCACAACAGAGACACGATAAAGAGTAAGTATTGATTTTTTTTTAGTCTTTCTAAAGGCACCACCCTTACAAAAAATGAGAATCAGAAAGAAAACACAACAAAATTTTAAAAGCTGAGAAGTAGACCAGCAACTGATGAATAATTTGACAGACCTGAGAAAATTTCATTCTCAGCTGCAAGTGGGCAATTCCAAAATACACTCTGATTAAAATGAACAACTTGTTTAAACTGCTAAACGAGACACTTCTAGGAGTAAGGGTGAGCACCAGCTAACAGTCCAAAGAAGGGATTAACGAGTCGGTCTTAAGAAGCAACTAGCAGATGACAAAAGAGCTTAGTCTTTGGAAAAGGTGAAAAAAAAAAAAAAGTAGCTGTGCCTGAATTGAAGGCAGGGGTATCTTACTCACAATAGAGGTAAAAATAATACATAATAAACTTTTGCAGTTCTCCCATTTTTCTCCCCTTCACAACTCCCAGTGTGTTAGTCACTCAGTCGTGTCCAACTCTTTGGGACCCCATGGACTACAGCCCACAAGGCTCCTCTGTCCATGGATTTCTCTAGGCAAGAATACTGGCGTGGGTTGCCATGCCCTTCTCCAGGAGATCTTCCTGACCCAGGGACTGAACCTGGGTCTCCCACGTTGCAGGCAGATTCTTTACCATCTGAGCCACCACCCACCCACCCACCTCCGAGAGGAGCAGGCATATACCTCTAGGCAAGGGAACTGATAGCCCGATCCTAAGAATCTACCAGCCAAAGAGAAAAGCCCTAAAGGGCTCAATGTGGGAGGCTTTTCAGGGAAATGGCACAGCCCCACCACCCCACCAGGAAATGATCAGGGGTAGTTTTTAATCAGTGTTTTAGCGTCCCATTCTTGCATGTGAGAAGAGAGCCAGGATTCACCTTTTATTTAAGGCAAGCCCCTAAAATGAAAGACAGGGACTAGAATAAACAAACAGAGAAATCAAGCTGTAGGAAAGGAAAATTATTAAGCAAGAAGAACACTTCAAAAGCAAGCTATGTGTCACATTCCCAGAGAGAAGAGAAGGAGCAAGTTGAGAAATGGAAGAGAAGAATATTTGGAAAAAACCCACAGAGTGTAAGAAAGCCCTTTGGAAAGCAAAACCATGACAGCAGAAATGCAACATCAGGCACAAGGGAACAGAAGGCAAAGAAACTTCTAGAGAGCAGAGCCAAAGGACGACAAAACAGAGAACCAAAGAGGAAATCACACATTACCAAGTGAGAAGAGCTCAAGAAAGAAAAAACAAAATAATAGAGGAGGAGGAAGTCAAAGACACAATTCAAGAAATGTCCCAGAACTAAAATGTCCCAGATATGAGTGCTGAGGTCGAAGAGCTCAGTAGGAAAGAGCTCCATGAGGACAAGCTCGGTGATCACAAGCTAACAGTGAAGTTCCAGAACACCAGAGACGAAGATGAGAGGGTGTAAGTGCCCAGAGTGGAAGGAGAATTTTTACAAAGGATACAAAATTAGCCAGGACATGGAAACAACCTACATGTCCATCAGCAGATGAATGGATAAGAAAGCTGTGGTACATATACACAATGGAGTATTACTCAGCCATTAAAAAGAATACATTTGAATCAGTTCTAATAAGATGGATGAAACCGGAGCCTATTATACAGAGTGAAGTAAGCCAGAAAAAAAAACACCAATACAGTACACTAATGCATATATATGGAATTTAGAAAGATGGTAACGATAACCTTGTATGCGAGACAGCAAAAGAGACACAGATGTATAGAACAGTCTTTTGGACTCTGTGGGAGAGGGAAGCAGGGATGATTTGGGAGAATGGCATTAAAACATGTATAATATCTTATAAGAAATGAATCGTCAGTCCAGGTTCGATGCAGGATACAGGAAGCTTGGGGATGGTGCACTGGGATGACCCAGAGGGATGGTATGGGGAGGGAAGTGGGAGGGGTGTTCAGGATGGGAAACACGTGTACACCCATGGCGGATGCATGTTGATGTATGGCAAAACCAATACAATACTGTAAAGTAAAATAATAATAATAAATAAATAAATATTTATGCTTAAAAAAAATTAGAAATGGCATAGGATTTCTAAACAGCATCAGTGTAAGCTAGAAAACAATAAAGGGCTATCTTCAACACCCTGAGAGGAATGATTTCCAACCTAGAATTATCTACAGAGCCAAACCATGTGAGAAATGCTAAGGACGTTTACAGACAAGCAACGTCTCAAAAATTTTATCTCCCACCCAAAGAAGAGAAGAAATCTAAAATGAGGAACACAGAGATGCCAAGATATCAGGGACCCAACACAAAAGTGAGTTGTGAGAAAATCCTTCATGACAACCAAAGTGGAAGAAACCCACAGGCCCATCATGGATAAATGGATAAACAAAGTGTAGTATGACAACACAATGGATCATTGTGTGAAAGTGTGAAAGTGAAAGTCGCTCAGTCGTGTCTGACTCTTTGCAACCCCATGGACGGTAGTCCATGGAATTCTCCAGGCCAGAATACTAGAGTGGGTAGCCTTTCCCTTCTCCAGGGGGTCTTCCCAACCCAGGGATGGAACCCAGGTCTCCTGCATTGCAGGCGAATTCTTTACCAGCTGAGCACAAGGGAAGCCCAATGGATTATTATTTAGCTTTAAAAGGGAATGAAGTGCTGACCCTTGCCACAATATGGAGATACCTTGAAAACATGCTGCTGAGTGAAAGAAGCCAGCCACAGAGGATTCACACTGTATGACATCATGAAACGTGCAGAGCAGGTACTGGTTTCCAGAAGTCTGGAGGAAGGAGGGATGGGGAGTGACTGCTCATGAGTCTTGGGTTTCTTTCTGGGGTAATAAAAGTGTTCTAGAAAATGATGCTTGGACAACCTTGCGAACGTCCCAAGAAGCAGTGAACCGTGCACGGTAAGGGGTGACTGGTGCAGCATGTGAATCACACTGCAATAAACGAGGAGTGAACTGGAAAGAACAGGCGCACAGAGGAGTCAGGCTGCTTCCAGCTGAAGGTCAGAGGACTCCAGGAGACACCATCTCAGGACGACACTGATGACTCAAGTGTTTGAAAATACTGAGATTTATATAACTGAGGGAGCCTCTGGAGTTGAATTAGTGAAAAGTACACATAATACCAAAAAAATTTTTAAACTCAAAACAGTTAAGCATTAACTTTGAAGAAATGTAAAAGTTGTCCAAAAATACTGATCATGTATGTATGTATCTCATGGCTGAGCTGTGGAGAGCATTTTCAGAGTCATAATAATGTAATCACGGACCACTGACTGAACCAAAATGATTACGTGACTGTGCTAGATTATATGACAACTGGAGGGTGTGTGCTTGTGTGTTTGTGTGTGTGTGTGTGTGTGTGTACACACATACTTCAAGAGTGTGAAGGACCAGAGAATGCTACCCTTCATCTTCCACAATAAGAAGTCAATAAACAGGAGGAGAGGGGGACCATAGAGGATGAGACGGTTGGATGACATCACCAACTCGATGGACCGGAGTTTAAGCAAGCTCTGGGAGTTGGTGATGGGCAGGGAAGCCCGGCATGCTGAAGTCCAAGAGGTCACAAGGAGTCGGACACGACTGAGCAACTGAACTGAACTGAACAACTTAAAAAAAAAAATCAACAAGAAATAACAGACAAATTATTCAGAGATATCAAGGTAACTACTGAAAGAATCAGTTAAAAGCTTAAAGTAGGAATTCCCTGATGGCACAGTGGGTAAGAACTGTGGGTAAGGAACACAGGTTTGACCCTGGCCTGGAAAGATTCTACATGCCTCAGAGCAGCTAAGCCTGGGAGCCACAGCTACTGTAGCATGTGGGCCTACAGCCCGTGCTTTGCAGCAAGAGAAGCCACTGCAATGAGAAGCTACGGCGAAGAACAGCCCCCACTTGCCGCAACTAGAGAAAGCCTGCTTGCCACAATGTAGACCCAGCAGAGCCAAAAATAATAAATTAGTTTTTTAGAAAATGGTTTAAATCGTTTGCTTGTGAGTAGTAGGAAGTGGGGGAAGATGGTGGCTGGAAGCATAGGTCTTTTATCGACAAAGCTCATATTGTACTAAAATTCAATTCTCTGAAAAACTAAATTCAATTTTATTTGGTGAAAAAAATTATTAGTTTTCAAATAAAAAGCTGAATGCATTTAATCTAAGATCAAGAATAAAATAAGGATTCCCACTCACCACTTTTGTTCAGCATAGCATTGGAAGTCCTAGCCATGGTAATCAGACAGGAAAGAGAAATAAAAGGAATCCAAATTGGAAAGGAAGAAGTAACACTGTCACAGTTTGCTGATGACATGATATTATATATAGAAAATCCAGAAGATACCACTAAATACCTACTAGAGTTCATTAATGAACTCAGTAAAGTTACAGGATACAAAAATAATATTCATAAATCTATTGTATTTCAATACATTACTAATGAACCATAAAAAAAGATAAATTTAAAAAACAATTCCACTTACTGTCACATAAAAAAGAATAAAATACCTAGGAATAAATCTAGCCAAGATGGTAAAAAATCTGTACTCAGAAAACTATAAAACACCTATGGAAGAAACTGAAGACAACACGAACAGGTAGAAAGATACACTGTGTCCATGAAATGGAAAAACTAATATTGTTAAAATGACCATAACACTCAAGGCAATCTACAGATTCAATGCTGCTGCTGCTGCTAAGTCGTGTCAGTTGTGTCCGACTCTGTGTGACCCCATAGACGGCAGCCCACCAGGCTTCCCCGTCCCTGGGATTCTCCAGGCAAGAACACCGGAGTGGGTTGCCATTTCCTTCTCCAATGTGTGAAAGTGAAAAGTGAAAGTGAAGTCACTCAGTTGTGTCCAACTCTTCGCGACCCCATGGACTGCAGCCTACCAGGCTCCTCCACCCATGGGATTTTCCAGGCAAGAGTACTGGAGTGGGGTGCCATTGCCTTCTCAGACAGATTCAATGCAATCCCTATCAAAATACCAATGGCATTCTTCACAGAACTAAAATACTTCTAAGGACCCAAATAAACAAAACAATCTTAAGAAAGAACAGAGCTGGAGGCATCACACTCCCTTGATTTCAGACAATACTACAAAGCTACAGCAATCAAAACAGTATGGTACTCACATAAAAAAGGACAGCAGGATCAAAAGAACAGAATAGAAAGCCCAGAAATAAACCCACACTTTAGGTCAATTAATCTAAAACAAAGGAGGCAAGAATATACAATGGGGGAAAGATAGTTTTTTCAACTACTGATGCTGGGAAAACTGGACAGATACATGTATAAGAATGAAATTAGAACATTCTCATACCATGTACAAAAATAAATGCAAAATGGATTAAAGAACTAAATATAAAACCAGAAAGTACAAAACTCCTAAAAGAAAACATAGGCAGAACACTGTTCAACATAAAGTGCAGCAATATTTTTTCAACGTTCCTAAGACAAAGGAAGCAAAGCAAAAAATAAACGGGATCTAATTAAACTTAGAAGCTTTTGCACAACAAAGGAAACCATCAGCTACAACAGAAAAGACAAGCTACCAAAAGGAGAAAATATTTGCAAATAACATAACCAATTTTTTATTTGTATCAGGACTTCCCTAATAGCTCAGTTGGTAAAGAATCCACTTGCAATGCAGGAAACCCCAGGTCGATTCCTGGGTCGGGAAGATCAGGTGGAGAGGGATAGGCTACCCACTACAGTATTCTTGGGCTTCCCTGTGGCTCAGCTGGTAAAGAATCCTCCTACAATGCAGAAGACCAGGGTTCAATTCCTGGGTTGGGAAAATCCCCTGGAGAAGGGAAAGGCTACCCACTCCAGTATTCTGGCCTGGAGAATTCCATGGATTGTATAGTACATGGGGTCACAAAGAGTCAGACACAACTGAGCGACTTTCACATAACCAATAACAGGTTAATATCCAAAATATATACACAGCTCTCTACAGCTCAATATCTAAAAAACAAACAACCCAATTTTAAAATGGTCAGAAAATCTAAATAGACATTTAAAAAAAAAGATATACAAGATGGCAAACAGACACATGGAAAGATGCTCAACATTGTTAATCATCAGAGAAATAAAAATCAAAGCCACCAGCGGCATCACCCCCATCAAAACCGCTAATCATCAGAAGACCACAAACAATAAATGCTGGAGGGAAAGCAAACTGGTGCAGCTTCTGTGGAAAACAGTATGGAGGTCCTCCAAAAGCTAAAAACAGAACTACCATATGATCCAGCAATGCCACCCCTGGATATATATCCAAAGAAAATAAAAACACTAATTTGGAAAAAAAAAAAAATACATACACCCCAGTGTTCATAGCAGCACATTATTTACAATAGCCAAGACATGGACACAGCCTAAGTGTCCATCAACAGGTGAATGGAAGGAGATGTACCTCTACAGCCTACAGATCAATATTAGGAACGTGAGGGGAGCCACCTCTCTACTGGCAAGGTGAATCTGGGGCGAGGCACCGGAAGCCACTTGTCCCTTTAGTTGAAGTTTGTACAAGCGTCACATCTATCAGTGTGTTTTCTAGCCCAAAAGATTTCACCTGCCATGGGAGCAGGTGTTCACATGCAGGTGTTCAAAGAAAGCAGCACAATAAAAGTGTGAGTAACATCAAGTCATATGAGAGCCCAAAACAGCAGCTTACAGCACTGCTTCCTCCTCTCCGCACATCCTCCAGCAAACCAGTCACCTTGGAGAGGGTAACTGGCATTGAATCCTGCACATCAAATCTGAACGACAGACACACACCTCTGTGACTGACTGCACTTCATGTTTGTTGTTGCTGTTTTAAGATATGTTTCCTGAGAGTGATCTAGTAAATCTGGGCACAGAAAGACAACTCAACAGCCCGGGAGGAAGCAATCTGGGTCCAAAAGGGCTCACTCTGAATTCCAGAATACAAGACTTAAAAACACTGGCTAGCAATGCCGTCTCAAGCCTAAACTTTTTCATTAACAATCTCTGTCCACAGTTTGACCTTCTGCCCTGCTCAAGCGCTGCACAAAGAGGACGGAAAGAAACTCTGACCCACGTGTTTAGATATTTCAACCATGGAGGAGAAAGTTGTATAGTAGCCTGCCCCCATCTGCAATTTAATTTCCATGGTTTCAGATACCTGTGGTCAATTGTGGTCTAAAAATATTAAATGGAAAATTCCAGAAATAAACATTCAGTTTTTAATCACGTACCATGCTGAGTAGCATGGTGAAATCTTGTACCATCCTGCCCTGCTCAGGGCATGAACCATCTCTTTGTCCAGTGTATTCAATGCTGTATATACAACCTGCCTATTAGTACAGGACAAAACAGCATATATGGGATCTGGCATTATCCGCAGTTTCAGACACCCACTGGGGGTCTTAGAACATAGCCCTGGGGGATGGTGGCCAGAGGGTGGGGGATGGGATAAGGGATACAGTGTCGAAACGGCCAAAACATAAATCCAAAAGCAAAATGGAGTAAGGGCTGGATTTCATTTGCTAAACACAATTTGAAAGCTACATCCATACACAATGGGTCTTCATAAAAATAAAACAGTGATAATTGCTTCATCTTACTTGGCACTTTGGAGTTGACCAAGCATCTTCAAATGCCCCATTCACAGAAACCTCCATACAGGACTCAATATGGCCAGCTGAGGTTTGTGCCAGAGCTGAAGCTATCTAGGTTATCTGTCTAGCACAGAATGCCTCGTAACCCAGGCAACCTACTTAACATCCACATTAGTCACGGGAAAATTTACACTTTATTTACTTGTACAAACTCTGAGCAGTCAGCAGTCTTCTCCTGTATGTATTTCCTTGATGGCATAATTATCCAAGTTAGATTCCAAATGGAAAAAACATTGGCAAAAATAATAAGCCTTCTCTACACCCAGAGAGACACAGAAAGTGTGTCTGGTACAAACACATTCACTTTAATCAGAACTATCTTTCATGTTCTAGAGAGGCTGTGGGTTTGTTAGCACCACTGTTATTTACACTTGGAGAACAGGACAGCCTTTCGCCTCCTTGCAGCCTGCCGAGGTATCTGTGATAAGTCACCTGAAATAAGCAGATGCTAAGCTGGTCTCACTAGCAGGCAAGGCACCAGAGAACACATGGGGTTTTTTGCCTAAATTATTTTAAGCCAAGCTTCGGCTACCACGGAGAGTGGCCTGGCAAACAGTATGATAAGATTACTGTTTTCCTTTCAATATGAACAATCTTAGCATGACCCCAGCTGCAAACAGTATGAGGTGCAGGCCGTGGAAGAGGATAAAGAACCATCTAAAATTCAGAGACGGTTCCCTTGAACATTCTTATGGACACGAGGAGGTGTGCCAGGTCCTGTGACCGCGGGCCGGGTGTGGTGTGACGGGGACTGGGGACACTTGGAGGCTCCAAAGGAGAACTAATCTTCCTGGGTATGGTGACAGTGACCTCACAAGGCAGCAGGGACCCACATTTGCTCCAGCAAAGGAATGAGTCTTCAAAACAACAGCACCCACCATTCTGAGCACTCGCTGCTGCAGCGAGGGGAGGGCGCGGTGAAGAAGACACTGTGTGGTCTGCCATCAGACAGACGCCAAGTGCAAAGTCTGGTTCTACCACTCACCAGAGAGCGACCATGGGCAAGTCTTTGATCCACTCACTCAACAACTAGCTACTTACGATTCATTACACGCCAGGCACTAGACATGCCCGCACACCAAGTCTCTCAGTCATGTCTGACTCTTTGAGACCCCACAGACTGTAGCCTGTCAGGTTCCTCTATCCGTGGGAGTATCCCAGCAAGAATACTGGAGTGGGTTGCCATTTCCTCCTCCAAGGGATCTTCCTCACCCAGTGATCAAACCCATGTCTCCTGTGTCTCCTGCATTGGCAGGCACATTCTTTACCACTGAGCCACCAGGGAAGCCCTTTCATAATAACCCTCGTTTTTGCTGTTCAGTTGCTAGGTCGTGTCTGATTCTTTGTGACCCCATGGACTGCAGGACACCAGGCTTCCCTGTCCTTCATTATCTCCTGGAGTTTGCTCAAACTCATGTGCATTGAGTTGATGATTCTATCTAACCATCTCATCCTCAGCCACCCCCCTTCTGCTTTTGCCTTCAACCTTCCCAAGCATCAGGGTCTTTTCCCAAACAGTCACAGGATGAAACACCATAAAGCAGGCAAAGCACTCAATTCGTGTGCAGCCAGGGGTCCAGATGCCGTTACCACTGGGGTCATCCTTCAACGCCTTCTGCCTTGCCATGCACTCTGCTGGGCACGTTACTATATGTATTACACGCACTGTTCTCACAGTGAACATACATGGTAGATGTTATTAACCCCAGAAAAATGAGTTTCCAAGGTGTTACGGCATGAGCCCAAGGTCAGACAGGTACCAAAGGGCAGGTTCAGGATGAAACCCAAGCCTCTGTTCCTCCCCCCACATGCTCCTGCCCCAGCTCCGTCGGCAGCAGAGTAACTAGAGGGGACACACCCAGTCTCTGGCTCAGACCTTTGTTCAGCAGGTGTTCGTGAGCCCAGAAAGTCAAGGACAGGCTGGGGTCAGGGGAGGTGGCTCCAGTGTCACAGCAGCAGGTGTCACCAGGGCAGCAAGTCTCCGGCATCTCTCAGGACAACTTCTCTTGGGGGCTTTCTGAGTTACCACTGAACATGTGCAGACTTTTCAGGGATGGGGAGCAGATGAACTCAGGCTCCGAGTCAGCCCGTTTCAACCTTGGGGAAGGGAGTACTTGCCCCCCAAACTGAGAAATCTTGATTCAACCTGGAGTTTCCATGAGAAGCCAAGCCACAGCACTTGGGGGGAAAGGTGGTGAAACAGACAAGAGATCCTGGCGCTGAAAAGGAATAGCTGCTCCCGACTGGAGTGAGAGAAGGTTCTACCTCCGTGCCGGGGTCTCAGGCTGCAGCATAGAACATCTACAGGCAGCAGAAAGGGGGAAAGCTACTGTTCATGGAGCCTGATGAGCAAATGATTTCTATCATATTGTACACGGCCTGAACCACCACTATGCAGGATCTCTCGCACAGCACTGAGGAAGTGGGGGTGTGGCTTCTTTTACAGCACTGCAATCAATGTTCTTGGTACTGCAAATCACCGTCTGCCTGACTTCAAAGCCCCAAGCTCTCCCAGACTCACCACACTGCCTCCCTACCTCCTGAGCCCACTGGCCACCGTGTCACCAACTTCCACCTGATAGACTTCCCAGGCCACGTGCTAAAACCCCAGAGGAAACCTGCCTCCCTGAAAGCATCAAATGCACACACACACCACATGTATGCATATTTGGTTGCCTGCTCGTGGGTAACTATAAATTTCAAACCCTCCAGAAACTTGAAACCTTATTTTCCAAAAGCCTGATATATACCTAGTCACCTCACAGATAGCCAAGCCAAGAAAACGTTACCTAAACAACATCCTAGAACGTGACATCTACACCCACATCATTGCCCCAGGAGATGCATACTCATCTGTATCCTTCAAGAATAGGACCAGGAACTATGGGATCGAGGGGGATACTGTTTCTAATAGACGAGTAATTATATAGGATGAGAAGGCTTCCCTTGTGGCTTAGACGGCAAAGAATCCGTGTGTAATGCAGGAGACCCAGGTTCAATCCCTGGGTCAGGAAGATTCCCTGGAAAAGGGAATGGCTACCCACTCCAGTATTCCTCCCTGGAGAATTTCATGGACAGAGGAACCTGGCAGGCTTCCTGCTTCCAAGCAGTCCATGGGGTCACAAAGAGATGGACATAACTGAGCGACAAATATACTAGAAGCAGAGACACAAGTGCATCTCTGGGTTCAAACCCTGGCTCTGTCACTAGGCAGAGTGAAATAGGAGGCGCATGACTTCATGGCTGTGAGCCTCAGTTTCCCCACCTGTAAAAGGGGATAATACCTCTTGTGAGGACTAAGCAGAAGAATATAAGTTACTTTACACTCTCGCCTCATGCATTAAAGATATGATAGTCTTTAATATTTATTTGTTTGACTACACCAGGTATTCGTTGTGACATGTGGGATCTTTAGCTGTAGCATGCAGGACCTGGTTGCCTGAGCAGGCCTCTGTTTTGCGAGTGTGGAGTCCTGGCCACTGGACCACCACAGAAGTCCCTTGGATAGTTTTTTTTAAAGGCAAATATAAAGTGAGATCCTGCCTTCTTTTTCAAATCAGAAAGTCTGTTCACTAGAAGTTTCCATCTCCTACAGGTCTTGCCAGAGAAATCTGCTCACCTGTTTAGACGTCGCATCTCTCTTGCGAGGGATCATCTAAATATATAACGCATGCACAGGGACAGCTGGGAGTGACTGCTGCCTACAACCACAACTGTCATCACGCCCAAGCACATTTCCACCTGCCCCTGTGATGCAGTCCAGCAGAGGCTCTGATGGAAACTGGAGAGTTGTATTCTTCCCCTTAAAGTGAAAACCAGTCTCAGAGCGAGAACCACTCTGTTGCTGGAATAAAACAGGCAGCGAGGCATGCCAGACGGAACGATTTCTTTGCCACGATCTAAGTGGTGCGAAAGCGTTTGCTGAACAGAGCTCTGGACCCGACCACACTCTACGGACCCACGAGGGCCAGCTTGTCAGCAGAGATGCAAGATGACACGGATGGCTCCGAATGCCATTTGTAAAGCTGTTCATTTCAAAACACAGATATGTCTAAGTCCAGAATCCCACTAGTAGCAGATATGTGTGTGATGCGGTTCCATTTTGGCGGGAGGGAGGGGGGATGGAGTGGGGAGGGAGGAGGATGATCTGGATCTGAACCAGGTTGTCTAGGACACAGGGCCAACCCGAGCTGCTAACATTGGTCACCTGGGTGTGGAGAGCCGCTGGACGACAATCAGAGTTTTCCCTGTAAACCTCTCAATCATTTTATTCCGAACAAAGACGTGTGACGTCTGCAATTCATCCCTATAGCAGCAGTGCCATGCTTATCAGAAGCAGGAACTGCTTGTCTGTAAGCTCAGGTTCATGGGCATCAAATCTTCCTTGGGAAATCACCATAAGACCTGCCTTTAAAAAGAGCCTCCTGAAATTTCAAAAGGCCGCGTGGAAGATTTCTCTGGACTGCCTCAGTGCTAGGACTCTGCACCATGCCCCGGGCAGATGTCGTGCACTTTTTTGAAAAGGAAATGAGCTGGGACTTCCCCGGTGGTCCAACGGTTAGGACTCTGCGCTTTCACTGCCGTGGCTGGGGTTCAATCCCTGGCTGGGAACTAAGACCCCACAAGCCAAGCGGCATGGCCAGAAAGAAAGGAAAAACGTGTGTCGACAGACTGAGACGGACACAACAGTGCCAAAGGCTTAAGAGCCGGAGTCTGCTGGACCTGGGTTCAAACATCAGCTCGGCCCTTTCTGCAAGGCCCTCGGCTGCCCTGGGCCCAGTCTCCTGCTTGGTAAAGAGGGGATGTAATAACACGCCCATCCTGCAGGGCAACCATGGAGGATTCAGAGAGAAAACAGACGAAGCTACCAGCAGAGGCCCAGCACAGAAAACACGCTGTGTGCGCGGTCATGGTGACGGGGGCTGTCAGGGTGATTAACGGAACATCAGACGGTGACATTGACTGTCTACCCAGACTGCTGCTATTTGGTCCCTAAGTCATCTTCAACTCTTCTGTGACCCCATGGACTACAGCCCGCCAGGCTCCTCTGTCCAGGGGATTTGGATTTCCCAGGCAAGAATACTGGAGTGGGTTGCCATTTCCTCCTCCAAGGAGTCTTCCTGACATAGAGATCGAACCTGGGTTTCCTGCATTGGCAGGTGGCTTGTTTACCACTGAGTCAGCTGGGAAGCCCTAGAAACTCCTAAAAGGCAAAAGCTCCCTCCTGTTTCTCCGAACCCACAAAAAGCCCAGAATCCGATATGGTCCATTTTAGATTCTCAATACTTCCTGGGTGGCTGACTGACATCACTTAGAAACGGAACGTACCAATATACCAAGAACATGGGTCAGCCACTCTCACTGGAGCTGCCACTGAGCCACCGAGACACATTTTTTAGCGTGGCTCTCAGACCCTGTGGCTATGTCTCCCATTTGTTTCTTCCACAAGTTTACTTTCTCAAATTATAAAAGTAACACATGTTCACTGCAGGAAAAATAATCCATCTTAATATGTTCAAGCCCCTGTCATACACCAGATGACTGAAATCAAGGGACGTTAACCAGGAATAAATCTCAACCCAGCCAACAAGTTATAGGATAATCCATTATATTTCTAGACTCTCGTATAGAGTGCAGTTCACACTCCTTTCAAGGGGTGTACACACCACCTCTCACTTGGCCCATACAACTATTCAGGGATTGGGGGAACCGCCTAGAGGATGAGACTATAATAGCAACGGTTAATATTTACTGGATGCTTGCTGAGCGCTCACCTGACGGTAAGCACTTCACGTGCAGTGACACGAAGCATCCACCTTTGCATTCTGAGGCTGCGATCTGA
Source organism: Bos mutus (assembly GCF_027580195.1). Taxonomy (NCBI): domain Eukaryota; kingdom Metazoa; phylum Chordata; class Mammalia; order Artiodactyla; family Bovidae; genus Bos; species Bos mutus. Next base: position 31,073,533 of record NC_091641.1, read on the forward strand.
ACCATGATGCCACATCTCTGCCCACGAGCTCCAACGTGGGGGTTCTGGCCTGGCAGAGACGGATGGGAATCTTGATTCCAGAAGGAGAGCCTGAGCAAGCCTCAGACGGACTGGCTTTGCTCTTCTCTGGGAGGTTGGTTTATTCCCCCCATGTGATACCACATCCCAGAAGAAAGCACCACAAGTGAGGAAACCTTGATATCGTGGATGTGACTACTTATTTTCTTTTCCCCATTTCATTAAAACTTCGAAATCAATCCATGAGCATAAGTTTGTAGTTTTAAAAGATTCAACCCAAAAGAACTGAAGATATTAAAAAAAATAAAAAACTGGTATTCAATGGTTCCAAAGGCAAAAGCAACCCAAGTGTCCAGGGATGAAGGAACGAATGAACACTATCTGATCTGTACATAATGTACAGTCATCTGACCTTGAAAAGGCGAGAAATTCTGACCCACGCAACAACACGGATGAACCTTAAGACATTGCGCTAAGCGAAGTAAGTCCGTCACAAAAGGACAGACACTGTGTGAACCCACTTATAAGAAGCACTTGGATTAGTCAAGTTTAGTCATAGAGCTGGGAAGTAGAACGGTGGCTGCCAGGGGCTGAGGGGCGGGAGAATTGGGGAGGGACACGACTGAGCGACTGATCTGATCTGATCTGTCTAACGGTGCAGAGTTTCGGTTTCGAAAGACGGAGCGAGCTCTGGAGACAGATGGTGGCGATGGTTACACAGAGTATGAATGGACTTACTACCACCAAACTGTACGTTTCAAAGCAGTTAAGACGGTCAGCTACACGTTACACGTATGTCACCACGGTTTAAAATACTTAAATATTTTTAAAAGAATGAAGTGCTGACAGATGCCACAAAGTGGGTGAATTTTGAGGACATGACGCTAAGTAAAAGAACCCAGGTACAGAAGGACACATACACTGTGACTTCATCTACACGAAATGTCCAAATAGGCAAATTCACAGAAACAGAAGTAATTTCCCAGCTGCTGCGGGCTGGGGAGCAGAGGGTGGGAGTGACTGTTAACGGATTCAGGGTTTCCTTCAGGGTGACAAAAATGAAGTGATAAAACGGTAATGGTTACACAACTTGCTGAACGCACTAAAGAACACTGAGCTGTGCACTGAAAACGGTGAGCTGTACGTATGCAGATTACATCTCAGTAAAAAATTCAAACGCCTAAGCATTGAGCGTAGAAAGAGCAAGGCTGTGATGACCTAGAGGGTGGGAGGCAGGCTGCAGAGGGAGCGAATACATGCATACTTACAGCTGATGCGCGTCGCTGTACAGCAGAAACTAACACCACACTGCACAGCAGTTATCCTCCACTTAAAAAAGTATCCTATGATAAACCATGATGGGAAAGAATATTTAAAAAAAGAATGTAGAAATCTCTCTCTCTCTCTCTCTCTCTCTATATATATATATATATATGCACAGCAAAGAATCACTTTGGATTGATGAACAGAAATTAACAACACTGTAAATCAACTATACTTCAATAGAAAAAAAAATTTTTAAGTGCAGGGCACCCTCTACCAGGGCTCACCTTTCCGGGACACCCTCTACCATGGCTCACCTTTCCTCCCCAATCCCGTTCCTCCCGCTACTATCCCAGGATTCTTCTTCCAGGCATGTACAGATGTGCACACCCTCTGATGTTCTCTTACAGGCTCTGATCTTTATAAACCCAAGGAGCACACAGGGCACAGTTACCCTTCCCTCCACAACCAGCAAGGGCGACCACGCCCCAAGGCGCAGACAAACCCACCTCTTTTACAGTGGCTGCATTTCCAGAAGGAACCACAGTCTATCCCACCTTTCTTTTACTGATCCCCCATTTGAACAACGCCGTCTCTGCAGCCTCGTACCCATCTCCCTCTGCATGTGTGTAAAGCTTTCTTTGCGATGGAATCCTTGAGATGGAGCTGGCGGGTCAAGGGGGGGATACAGTTTCAATTCTGAGAGCTGATGCATGCTCCCTACCCACAGACTCGCACAGAGTGTCCAGTGACCTTGAACAACATCTTCGCTTCCACGGGCCTCAGCACCCTCGCCGATGGGACCCGCAGAGGACTTTCCAGTCAATTTTGGTTTGAATATTCATTATTTAAACCCTAAGCTCCAGAGGAAGCATGACAAAGTCACTGTGGGGCTGGAGTAAGTGTGGGGACAGATAGCATGAGGCTGAAATGTACTCAGTCCTTGGGTCTCCAGGACCCTCAGGCTACAGGGCAGGGACACCCCCACCCCTGCTGTGAGGGACAGGAGACTGGGCTCTGCAGGACGGCTCGTCCAGCCCTCAGGCAACATCTGCAAGTGCTTGAGGACCCTCCCCCCTGGACGCCCAAAGGACAAAGCCAGTGGAGGAAAGCCACACTGTAGAAGGCAAGAAAGAGGATTTTATCAGAAGGGGTTAAAAAAAAAAAACTCACAAAATTAATGTTGAAAATTCGAAATCTTTCCCTGCTCCAGGGACCCACCAGAAAGCAGTGTCAAGGGTTGCCCAGAACACAGGCAGGAAAGAAAAGCCATCATCTCTGAGACTCAAGGTCACGGGGAAGCCTAATGTTTCGAGGGGTAAGAAGAGACTGCTTTAGAAAAGAAATCATGTTGAAAGCTCACATCTCTAAAAGAATGCCACGGGGTCAGGTCATGATGCAAAGAAAAAGGGGATCACGGAGAAGCCTCAACCTGGCAGCTGCCTCCTAGGGGGACAGAAAAGCAAGAAAAGCAGCGGCTGGCAGAGAGGAGCAAAGGTCTGCACGGCTGCATTTGTTAGGCGGGGCGGGGGGCGGGGGAGGCTGTAGACACGGGGACACAGGGCAGGGGGTTGAGAGCATGGTGGTGACCCCGGCAGGAAGGTCCACTAGGTCAGCATGGCTCCAAGTAAGGGCTCTAACTGTAAGTGCCCCTCTTCAGAATGACTTGGAGAGGGATGGGGTGGGAGTGAGAAGATGTCAACAGCAGGTTCCTGGGCTTCCACTCCAAGCAATTACTTCAGTGGGTCCGAGGGAAGGGCCAGGAATCTGCATTTTTAATAAACACTGGCTTGATTTCAATTCACAAGCTATGTTTGAGAACCAGAGCATGAAACATTGAGAGGATGTCTTACAGAGACTAGGAGATGGGAGAACAGCCCCATCCAAGGTTTCTGCCCTAGGACTGGGCCGATCTTGCTCCTCAGGGCTCCCAGCATAATTCGGGCTTGTTAGAACGGCAAGGGAGCGGGGACAGAAACAGCGAGGGCCCCACACCAGCCAGTGAGCCACCCTGCCTCCTCCCCAAAGACGGGGCTGAAGGACTCGGCGGCCCAGCCACGACCACTCAGCATTCTCAGCACCTGGAGTGTTTCTCTCCCACGTGACAAAGAGATCCTGATGTATCTGGAAGAACATGCTAATAAATGACAGACCGGAGGCCACTTCAAAAAGCCCACAGAGATGTTCTGCAGCTCGACAACTTCCCCCAAAAACCTTATTTATTTCTAAGAGCCCAAAGCAAAAACGATCTGGAGGGAGGAAGCAGGACAGGAGAGAGCGACAAGAAGGAACCTGGGGGAAGGAACTGGAATGTTCCAAGCCACAGGGTTGAATCCAGTTCTCTGTCTCTGCGCTGATGGGATGGCTCTGGTCCGCTTAAGGAAGTCTCTTTGTCCTTGACTATTACAGTCAGATGATGCCACAAGACAGACGTCCCCCCTCCTGCTGAGATTCAAGGAAATTTCCCAAGGGAGACTGGAAGTCCTTGAGGGTGTCTGACTGTATATTAGATAAAAAAATAACCACTCTTTCCACACTTGGCACCTCTGACTGGGGAGACATCAAATTCAGGAACCGACTCCCAGCCCTTTACAAGTCCCATGAGACAAGGGCAGATGGAAAGTATTTCCTCCCCTAAGCTAATAAGATAGAGAGACAAAGCAATCATAAAACACTATGAAATATATGTAGGTCTTTGAGCCGGTTCCCGACACAGGGCTCTAAAAGCCCTGTAATCCCCTGAGTGACAGGCGTGCTGGGAGCAGCTCCTGTTCTTTTTAAATCACCCTGGTTTCTGTGTGAAGAATGGGCTACAAAGGAGCAAGACCGGAAGAGAGGAGACCAGACAGGAGTTACTGGAAAGGTCCAGGCAAGAGACAGTGGTGCCTGACCCAAGCCGGCCTCAGTGAGATGGTCAGAAGTGGTCCATCCGTCACCTTGGAAAGAACCTCGGAGCTGACAGGACTTCCTGGTGGGCTGGACGTGGGAGCCGAACTATCCAGAGAAACAGGATGATGCCGAGATGTCTGGTTTGGGCAGCCAGCTGGTGGCATTTCCTGAGATAGGTGGGTGGGAAGGATGGCTCCCTCCCCTAAATGTCCAAGCCCTAATTCCGAGAAGCTATGAAAATATTACCTTTAGATAGAAAAAGGGATTGTGTAGATGGGATTAGGGCCTTGAGGGGGGAGATGATTTTGGATTGCCTGAGTGTGACCAATCTGATCACATGAGTCCTTAAAAGGAGAGAATGTTCTCTGGCTGGAAGTCCACGAGAGAGGTGGCAGAAGAGGGAGACAGGAGACCCTGGCAAAGGGAAATCAGAATCCAAGCGTGAGAAGAACCCAGCCTGCCACCACTGGTTCTGAGATGCAGAGCTGTGTGCAGAAAAGCCGATAGGAGCCACGGGTGACCCCTGCTGAGCGCCGGCAAAGAAATGAAGACCTTGGCTCTACAAGCCACTGCAACTGAATTCTTTAGCACCTGAGTGAGCAAGGAAATGGGATTCTCCCCTAGGGCTTCCAGCAAGAACACAATCCTGCCGAAACCCAGAGAGATCCATGGCTTCCAGACCCGAAAGATAATCTGTGTGGTTTCCAAGCATCTAAGGTTCTGACCACCTGTTACTGTCACAACCGCGAGGACTCGGGGGGGAGACAGGAGATCTGGGAGGAAGGACAAGCATTCCTTTTCAGCTCCCATAAATCCAAGAGGAGCAGGCAAGGTGGCAGGTGACGACGTGACTGAGCTACCGTGGAGGTCAGCGGTCACACCCGCCTCTCCCATGGCGACCCCCAGCGGATGCAAGTCCCACATATATCGGAGCACGGTGCCTGGCACAAAGCAGGTGCTCCCTGAACAACTGTTGAATGAATGATTGTTCTCTCTTAAAAAAGAAAAAAAGCTTCGCTCAGGACTTCCGTGGTGGTCCAGTGGCTAAGACTCGGTGCTCTGGTTCGATCCCTGGTCAGCGAACTAGATCCCACATGTCTCAACTAAAGATTCCACATGCCACAAGGAAGACCCAGCGCAGCCAAATAAATAAATAAAGGTAAGTGTCATCCACATCCCTGACGTTCACTGCCACGCTTCCTCTCTCTCCTTTGCGCTCATCCTCCTCGAGGGAGCTGTCTACACTTCAGGCTCAGTCGTATCTGACTCTCTGTGACCCCATGGACTCCCCATGTGACCCCACCAGGCTCCTCTGTCCATGGGATTCTCCAGGCAAGGATACTGGAGTGGGTTGCCATTTCCTCCTCCAGGGGATCTTTCTGACCCAGGGATCGAACCCGCATCTCCTGCATAGCAGGCAGATTCTTTACCACTGAGCCTCTTGGGAAGCCCTGTCTACACCTGCCGGACCCAGTTCCTCTTCTGTTCTCTCTTCAACATTCTCTAATCACACAAGTCTACCGATCTGCTGTCAACATCACCCCAAATGCTCACCCCTCAATGATCCCAAAGCCCACTTGCCCCCTCCTATTTGGCCCACCAGCAGCCCCTGGCACAGCTGCTCACCGTCCTTCAAGCAGGCTCTCCGTTTAGCTTCCAGGACCCCACACTCCCTCGGGTCCCCCCTTCCTCCTCGGACACTCCCTCTCCATCTCCTTTGCTGGCACCTCCTTGTCTCCTGCATCCTCTTCGTAGGGGGAGGCCCTGGGGCTCAGTCCTGGTCCATCTACACATGCCCTCTTGGGGTACCTCCTCCAGTCTTGGGGTCTAAATGCCTTGAATGTCCAAACCTTCCAAGTCTGTAGTAGCCCCAGCATCTCCTCTAAACTCCCAGGATGCACACCTCCCGCCTGTCTCCCTCCAGATGCCCACGCATCTCAGACTCCGCACATCCACAACACAACTCCTCGTCACCCCTGCCCCCACAAAGCCTCTACTCTGCCCAAAGCAAAACTCAGCACAATCAACAGCTTCCACCCTTGCCCGCTCCACCCTCGTCTCCAGACAGCAGCCAAGGCAGTGACTGAAAATGCTAAGTCAGATGATACCCCATCTCAGAACCCTCCAGGGGCTTCCCACTTCACACACAAAAACACAAAACTTCCCCACGGGGTCACAGGGCCCTGCAGGATCTGACCTGCTGGAAGTTTTGGTGACTTCACCTCCTCCTACTCCACACCCCTGCCCTCACCACCTGCTTGATGGTCCTGAGACACGCCGGGCATGCCCCCTCCCCCAGCTGGTGCCAGGCTGCCCCCTCCGCCTGGAACATTCTCCCACCTGACAGCCACTCCTCCCCTCTTTCACGTCTGTGCTCAAGCATCGCCTTCCCAGTGAAGCGCATCCCCGTGTGTCTGAAGCCCCTGCCCTCCTGAGCCCCCTCAGCCTGCTCTACTCCTGACTCTTCTTCCATCGCAACCATCACCTTCCAACCAGCCATACAGTATGGGTCACCCGTGGGGACGGTCATCCATCTCTCCCGAGCTGGACTGTAACTCCACAAGGGCAGGAATCCTTGTTCTGCTCACTGTTTACCCAAATGCCCAGAAGGGGGCCTGGCCCATGAGAGACACTTAATGAATATTCATTAAATAATGAACGAATGAATGAACGAATAACAACGTGCAGGCGAGGGCCCAATTACCAGGGGGATACGGCCCGGACGACTGTGTCCTTCCAGCTTTCTGTCTGTCGTCTCCAGTCTGCCCAGCATGCGGTAGGGAGCAGAGGACATCTGCTGAGTGAGCAAAAAAGGGCCAGTCCTCTGGGATCACTGCACCCCCAGAGATGACTCAGAGGCCCAGACACCACCAGCTCCTCCATCTGGGCCTGAACGCTCACCCACCCCAACCCGTGACCCCTCACCCACCCCAATCCTGGACTGGTGGGCAGATCATGGAAAAGACGGCTTGGGATGAGGAGCGACATCTGCTAAGCTGGTGCTCAAGTGGATCTGATGCACAATCAGACAGCTGGAAGAGGCAGCTGCTCCCTCGCTGCGGGCACCGTGCCACTTGGAGAGGCAGCTGGTAGCCCACTGAGGCTTTGCATGGCGGGGCATCTAGAGCCCCTAGAAGGGCTGCCGCATTTTAGGGGTGTGACCCAAGGGGTGGGGCTTCCTGAGACACAAGCCGCCAGAAGCAGGAAGAGGCAGTCCTAAGGCAGGTGTGAGGAGGGCACCACACCACACAGATCGCGAGGACAGCCTGTGGCCCAAAGGGCAGGGCCCTGGAGGCCAGAAAGGGACCCTCAGGGAGCTCAGAGAAGGAGCAGCGGGCAGCCCTCTGTTGTGCCATTTTCCCCAGCACCCCAAGTCTCCGTAAGAATCAGAGTCTCCTGGGTCAGTGGTCTGTGCCCCAAACTAGGCTGGCTATGAGTGACCTTCACTGCTCCTGGAAGAGAACAAAATCACAGGTCCTATCGCTGGATGTACACAGGGCTCTCTCAGAAAATCCTTGCTTGCCTTTCTACACTAAGCTCCGATGTCACCTCCTCCAGGAAGTCTGCCCTGAGTCACCCTTACAGCCCATCTCTCTGCCCTCCCCACCTCACACGTGCTCCAACTGAACACGTGCACTTCAGGCCAGCTCTTGGCCAACCGACGTCTACTTTCATTCCTTCTGGAAACCCTCTTCTCTCTGCCAGGCTCTTCCAGCTTGAGGACCAACTGGCCACCTGCCCAGACTCCACCCAGGGCTCCCTGTCCTGGGGCTCCCACTGACATCTTGTCCTCGGGGACCCCCACCTCCCCAGCCTGACAAGTGGCAAACCACCAGTCAGTCTCTCCACAGGAGCGGGGCAGACATCCCCACCATAATTCTTTTGGGTCCCCCACCAACCACACTTTCCTCTCGTTTCTCGGCTTGTGCACATGCCCGTGTCAGGGGTGCTATTCCACACAGGATGGCCTCTTCATGGTGTGATGCTGAAGCAGAAACCTGGAGGAGAGGGGAAGCCATACAAAGATCCAAAAGGAGAACATTCCAGGCCACAGAAACAACAGGAGCAAGGGACCTGAGACTGAGCCTCGCCAGAGAGGAAGGAAGGGAGGTGTCTGGACACGATGGTGGTGGGAGACAGAGAGGAAAAAGGAGGGCAGGGCCAGACTGTGCGGGGTCCGGAGGACCACCCTCAGGGCCTGACCATCCTCAGGATGAAGGGAAGCCTGAGAGACAGAGTTTGGGGAGAGATGCTTCTCGAAGCATCACCCTGACAGTGGAGAAGGGGCAGGTCGGCCAGAGAGGAAGCAGGGAGGAGGAGATATATGATGATGACTTGGACTGGGAGGTGGCAGGGCTGAGAGATGCTTGCCTTAGCCGTGTTTCCATGGTAACCCCTCACTGGTCAACACCACCCAGAGATGGACCTGGCTTTCTCAGGATAAAAATGAGACTGACTGCCATTCTTGAACAACTTCAGGGCTGGAACAGGAAACGCACGTGGCTGCCACACAGCTGGTTTCCTTTGTTAAGACTCACTTCGGTAGCACCTCCTGAGCATGCCATGTAAGGGACCCAATGGGACAAAAAGCAACCCTAGTCTGCAGACTGCCTGGAAGTGGGACTTTTCAACCTTAACTGAGGCTGGGAATAAACTACACGACACCGTAATGCCCCACTGGGTCACGCCACCACCAAACGCAGGCCCCGCCGCGCACTCTGTGAATGGCACACAGACCTGACGGCTCTCCGGGAGGAAACACCGCGCCTGGGTCAATCGGGGGCCACCGGCTCCTTTCTCAACACAAGTCACGGCTCGTTTCAGGTCCTCTCATTTGCTTCACGTGGAAGAGGAGCTGTTCTAAGCTGGAAGATACTTGTTTTTACCCACAGAATCATTTTCAGGAAAAGCAAAAGGAAACAGACTGTGCAGGTTGGAGGAAAACTAAGTTCACGCAGAAAGACTGATGAATGAATACAGTCTGATAAGAAAGAATTCTATCAAAAAAATCAAGACATGTGCTCCTCGCCCTGTCCACTTTATTCCCCACGCCTCTCCTGGTTCCTCTGATCTTAATTCCCGTCGTCTCCACCCTGCATGCCCACCAGCACGCCCGGCTGAGTGACTGCTGAGTGGCCAGCGGGTCACCCCACAGAGGCCTCTGGTTCATCAATTCTCTCTCCACAGCGCAGGGAATGTGAGAAATTTAAACTGCAGCTCTGATCCCGTCAGTCTTCTATTCGTGACTCTTCAAAGACTTTCCATTTTTCTTGGGATAAAGATCAAACTCTTTCCTGGCAGGCATGGGGCCCTTGGCGCCCTGGGCTCCATGACAGGCCCCTTGAGCGCCAAGCTCCAACAACACCAGGCTCTCCTCAGTCCCCCTAACTCCTTGCTCCCCTCCTTCCTCAGGCCTTAAGCCTGGTGAGGAAACGCAATCACCCTCCTCCTTTCAGATCTGAGCTCCACCGTCTCCTCCTCAGAGAAGCCGTCTCTGACCCGTACAGACACCCAACCCCCAAGCCTGAGCAGATACTCTGAAGCTGCTGCTTTGAACGGGGACTGCTGGGCCCGGCGTCCTTGTTCTCAGCAGACCACAAACTGGCCCTTCTGAGCGGGTCACACATAAAGGCTACTCTCTGACTCTAGGACGTAATCATTAATGATCAAGCCTAGCACTGTTTTTGATCCAAAGACTCATCTCAACTGTGACCCACCCAAAAAGGAGGAGGGATTATTAGCTGTAAATACTGTTAGTTCTGCCTCCCACCCCCCAGCATCATTTCTCTTCCTCAGACCATCCAAGGCCCTTGTTAAAATCTCTGCAAGCTAGATGTTCCCAGAGCCATGAAGAGATGTGCCCATCTCTTTAGTAAGGGTATCACCTTAACTCACTGATAACTGAACTTATTTCAGTGTATATGTGTGTGTATGTATAAAGTTATGTATTAATATAATACACAGACTCCAAGGAGAAAGATAACAAAGTCCATGCATGTAGTACTCTCTGGGTCATCATTAGTGCTTTACAACGAAAGCAATAACAAAATAGCAACCTACCAGTTAACATTTATGGCACGCTTATTACTACATACCAGGCACTGTGTTAGTTTCCTTTTGTGCTCTCTTTTAATCTGTGGGGGGAAAAAAAAGCTCTACAAAGTAAACATTGTTAATATCCCTAATTCCACACGTAAGAAAAAACGAGGCTTATGGGAATTACTAACCCAAGGTCAAAAGGCTGGTAAATCCAAACATGTAACACTTCCACCGTCAATCAAGCCATCCAGTACCTGCAGTAGAAACTCTGCATGCCCCAACCTGCCTCAGCTCTCCACAACACACGGTCAGCCACAAAACCAGCCTACACCAGAGCAGCCAGCACAAGTGTGTTTCTAGGCCAAGAAACAGATGATGCTTTGGGAGCAAAGAACATGTTTCAGAATTCAGCAACCAAGACCTGTGAGTGCTGCCATAAATTGGGGGTGGGGTGAGGGGTAAGTATGGGCAGAGACATAATAAATGTCAACCACAGGGTTTAGTTGGGTCAAGAAGGAAATTTTAAAAAGAACAAAATTAAATGTGTTTAAGGACTACACTTTTACACAGGGTTAAGAGAACTTTTCCCTTAAACACAGCCAGGAAGAGTCAGCATCTCTCATGCCAGAGGAAACTTAAGGTGTCAGTGTGAAGCAATACCCAAACAGATGACAAAAACTGAAAGTAACCCTAATGAGAGGCACACGTACTGGGCAGTTTCCAGGGCTGTCCTACCAAGTGCCGGCCACACACGGTCACAGCACCATCACAGACCTGCACGTGTCCTAGCAACCTCACTGCCCAAGGTGAAGCTGAGGCTGCCCACATCACACAGCTCACCCACAGGCACATAGGGAGCAAGCAGCCACACCGGGATTCTGCCACGATGTGGACCAACGCCAGGGCCGAAGCGCTCAGCCGGCACATGACGGATCCAACGAGAAAGGGAGACACCCTTTCTCAGTAAGTTTCAGTTCAGTTCAGTTGCTCTGTCCTGTCCGACTCTTTGCGACCCCATGAGTTGACCACTTAGCAATTCACGTAAGTGGGGGGAAATCGATGTTCTCCATTATTATAAGGAAAACGTGTCCTTTCAGACTTATTTTTAAAGCGGTGCTATTACCACTTAGGTAGGCCCTACAGTGAGACCTCCTCGAACAAACATTATAATTAGATCTGCTGAATAAGTTGCCACAACAACTCTAGAAGGAGAAACATGACAGTTCTTTTGAGAACACAAAACTGTAGTTTCAAATTAAGTAACAAATGGTGAGAAGTGTGACTCTGGGAGAAACACACATCTGCAGTTGAACATTAACCCACGAGCCTCCCGTTAACCCACTCGCATCAGCTCTGAGGCCCTGACTCCTCAGAGAAGGAAATCACCTTCCATGTAGATCATACGAGGCCCAGGTCAGTACTGAGAGGGGAGCTTTGCTTCTAGGAAGCACAGGAAACTCTCCACTGAACACACGTCATTTGTCCACTTACATGAAGGAAAAAACAGAATTCTCTCTTCCACTCTCAGAATTCTAGACCCCACTGTATCCCTCTGAGGGGACAAGAATACTAACCAGGATCCAGTTACCCAACAGCCTCACGTCCCACAACAGCCTCTGCCCAATGTATTCTTTTTTCCTCTTTTATTTTTCTATTTCTTTTTTATTTTTTACATTATGAAACTATGATAAGACATTTACAGGAGACTTGGAAGATAACAAAACAAAGTTAGATATAGTTCTACTATCCCTTGGACAGCAAGGAGATCAAACCAGTCAACCCTAAAGAAAGTCAACCCTGAATATTCATTGGAAGGACTGATGCTGAAGCTGAAGTTCCGATATTCTGGCCACCTGATGCCAAGAGTCAACTCACTGGAAAAGACCCTGATGCTGGGAAAGATTGAGGGCAGGATGAAAAGGGGACAATAGAGGATGAGACGGTTGGATGGCATCATCGACTCAATGGACATGAGTTTGAGCAAGCTCCAGGAGATGCTGAAGGACTCGAAAGCCTGGCATGCTGAGGTTCATGAGGTCACAAAGAGTCAGACACAATTGAACAACTGAACAATATATTAGAATATTTTAAGACAATAAATTAAGACTTTTAGCTTGAGTTTCAATATCAAATTCTCAAAAATAGAATAAGTGAATATACAGAAAAGTAGAAGGATATAGTAGACCTAAAAAGTACCATGAACCAATTCAACATAATTAAGATTTATACAATTTTCACATAACAGTAGAGTAAAAACTATGTTCAAGTTCTCATAGACTATAAACTAGGAGACAGTGGAACATATCCAGGGACATAAAGCAAGCTGCAAAAATTTCATGGTCTAAAGCTGCTGAAATCATACAGAGTCTGTTCTCTTGTCACTGCAGAATTAAGTTAGAAATCAATATCAAAGATGTTTGAAAATAAGCCACACATTTTCAAGCAATGTGCCTAATACCTGGCTGTGTCCAGCACGTGCCCTGTGGTGACATTAAGGGCACATTTAGTTTTCTCAGATTCAACTATGTGTGTGGATTGGCGTGTAAGTGAAGGACACCAGACTTGCACCGAAATATACATAAAGAAAGGAACAGCAGAGAAATAAAGTCCGTGCCACCCCACAGTTCCACTCCCCCAGCTTGTGAGCTGGGACGTGCTTGGGCAGGTGTGGGAATGGCCACTCCCCAAGAGTCTGAGCAGCCACGTGCTCCTCCCTGCACAAGGCTCCTGCTGAAGTGAGAGGCTGTGGGGTTTAACAGAGAGAGAGAGAGAGAGAGAGAGTGTGTGTGTGAGACAGAGAGAGTGTGTGTGTCAGTGTGTGTGTTTATAACACAGCCTACTTCTTAAACACCCTTAAATACTCACCAGCCACTGCATCTGGTGTTTGACTTCAGAAACAACAATCTATCCCACTGCTGGAAGAAGGAGCAGCTCCAAAATGGTAACTTCCTAAGAGATTCTCCAGAGTATTTCTAATTATTAGTGATTGTCACCATCCACGCTGGTGAGAAGCAAAACTCTGCAAGAGTCACAACGGGCTCTGCGACATTAGACAAAAGACACTGGAGCGCTGAATGCACATCCATGATGACCCCGAATCTTCATGGATTTTATCCTCCTTAATCCACAGGACCTGCTGATGCAAGTGTGACCAGTGACCAGCCGCTCTTCTGTTTGAGCCGCAGGACTACCTGGTACCCAGGGATGCTGACAGTCACCAAGATCCATGAGGGCAGCACCAGGCCTGCAACCAAAGCCTTTAGAGTCATCTGAGCGGATGGGCCTGAAACCCAACCAAATAACTATTCAACCCAATGAAATGCTTCTCAAGTGTCTGAGCCCGCAGGCAGGTCCAAATAAGCTATCAGCATTCCCGGATAGATGAGAGGCCTCTCTGGAGGCCACTAATGACTCAATCAAAAAGCCACTTAATTTGAAGCTTGGCAGTACCTTTCACAGGAACACAATATACCACCCAAGGCCACAGAACAATGCGTCAGAGAATCACGAATGACAAGGAAAAACTTGAAGGGGAATTCCCTGGTGGTCCAGTGGTTAAGAATTCGCCTTCCAACACAGGGGATGCAGGATCAATCCCTGGTCAGGTAACAGATCCCACATGTCATGGGGCAACTAAGCCCACACTCAGCAACAAAAGATCCCACCTCCACAACGAAGACCCAACACAGCCAAACAGTTAATAAGATGTTACACTCCAAAAAATGCCACGCTCAAGATTTTAAAAAAAGAAGAAAGAATTTGAAAGTTAACTGTGCTTTTTGACACTGGAACTCATTTTCCTTAAACCTAGGTGCTTTAACCCAAACTCTGCCTTCTTCAAAGCACCCATCCGCCTCCCCTCTCACCCCTCCCTGACCCACAAGGTCATGATGTGACTTCTTGATGAACCACGACCACCGTCTTGCTTTGCAGCAATGTTCACACAATCACTGTCTGCCTGGCTTCATCCTATGAGAAATCATCTGTTGAGGAGGGAAAAAATGGCAACAGTGCCTCCATTTTCTGGTGGATGAAGTGCGACTAGGATCCTCTGGTAATAATGAAAGGCAGCCACAGCCCATGTAACAGAACTCCTGAGATCAATGCTTTTCCCCTGAAATTGAGTAGCCTAGAGCTCTTTGACAACTGGCTACTTTTAAGACAAAAAAAAAAAAAAAGAAGAGGCCAGAAACAGCAACACTCACAGGACTGGAGATCAGGACTGAATGGAAGAAGTCAGGGCACTGGTAGCTTCCTCCACCAGCCCCCTCACTGCTCCCCTCTCCTCTCTCTCCCAAGGTGGAGAGAATAATCCACCACTCTCGAGAAATTACTATCGACCTAAGGATCCAAGCTGCTGCTATCACCTTACAGTCATGTGGGGAGACTGATGGGGCTGGTAACAGAGCCTACATGGGCGAGAGGCAGAAAGACAGAGAGGGAGGCAGAGAAGGAAGGTATGGATACAAGCGGGAAGGGAGGGGAGGGGATGAATTGGGAGACTGGGACTGACAGTATACACTATTGATCCTATGTATAAAATAGATAACTAATGAGAACATACTCCACAGCACAGGGAACTCTGCTCAAGGCTCTGTGGTGACCTAGACGGGAAGGAGACCCAGGGAAGCGGGGATACATGTGTACCTGTGGCTGATTCACTTTGCTGTACAGCAGAAACTACACAACATTGTAAGGAACTATATTCCAATAAAAAATGTTTTAAAAAGAGAGCGAGCAAGATGGACAAGGAAAGAAACAGAGAGGTACTAACAGACAAACGCACACAAGCAGAGACAGACAGACCCAGAGACAGACGAAGTCCTGGTAACACCGAGTCCTCGGTCACGCAGTGGCCAAAGCCAAAGAACTTCTGTTACCTGTATCAATAAACCACTTTTAATATAAAGCAGGATTAGTGGTTTTCAGGGTTCCGTGTCTCAGTACTAAGTCAATGGTCCTCCTCTGTTCAACAACAATGACTTCTGAGGGACCCACCAGGCCAAACTAGACAAGAGGAGCTTACCCAATAATCATTAATCTTCTTATAAGCCATCCAGGCATTTTTTACAAGATTACTATTGGAATCCTAATTAATTAATTTTTAATCTACTACATTTCAAAGCTCATCAAGAAAATGATCAAATAAACAGTTACTTTTCAGAACAGTAAGTTGAGAGTTGTCCAACACTTACACATACTACAAAGTTATACTAATTAACATAATAAAGCACAAGTGTTCGCCAATAGATTTATTGCAACAGAAAAGATAACCAGATACAAGCCCTAAAAATGTTCTCTCTCTTTTTTAATGTTATAATAAAGACAGAAAGCATTACAAATTACTGAAGGCAAAGAATCATTGCTAAATGACGCAGAACAAAATAACTGTTTCATCAGTGGGTGAGGGTGGGAGGTGGGATAGGTCACATCCTCTTCTAAAAACTTCCACTAAAATAAATTCCAGATGTATTAAAGAAATTTAAAAGTTTGAAATAAGTCATATAAGCAAACACTAGTGTTTCGCATCTGTAAGGAATTTCTAAATAAAAGTCAATAGATTTGATTTAGTGAAAATTAAAAACTGCTGCTACTGCTGCTAAGTCGCTTCAGTCGTGTCCGACTCTGTGCGACCCCATAGACGGCAGCCCACCAGGCTCCTCTGTCCCTGGGATTCTCCAGGCAAGAACACTGGAGTGGGTTGCCATTTCCTCCTCCAATGCATGAAAGTGAAAAGTGAAAGTGAAGTCGCTCAGTCGTGCCCAACTGTTAGCGACCCCATGGACTGCAGCCTACCAGGCTCCTCCGTCCATGGGATTTTCCAGGCAAGAGTGAAAATTAAAAACTATCATATGTCAAAAAAAAATTACACATAAAAATGAACAGAAAATAAGTATTTGCCCACAAAGGCCACATATTGATATTCATATAAACAAGAAGGACGCCCAAACCAAAACCAGAAAACCTGAAAATCAGATTGGGGGAGGGTAGTAGGGAAGTCTGTAAATTACTTCTTTCAGGAAAAAAAAACAAATGGTCAACACTTTTGAAAAAATCCAACCATTTTAAGAGTTAAAATCCTAACTGTACCAGTGAGAAACAACCAGGCACGTGAGTGTACACACACACACACGCATGCACACACACACACATGCACACACCTGCCATCAATATCCTCTTTCTAGAAAACAAGCTGGCATCTTTGTTAAGAGCCTTAAATCACCCAGTTGATTCTCTTCACAGGAGCTGACCCCAGAGAAACCATTAGAATCATAAACTAAAACAATTTACATAAAAACAGGGACAGTGCCCAGCCATAGAAAGTATGAGACATAATGTGGTCTTTAAGACTGTTAAGAAAAATTCTTTAACCACCTTTGAAAATGCTCATGATACGATCCCAAGTGAAATGGGAGAACACAAAATGATATTCACAGGGAACTCCCTGGTGGTCCAGTGGTTAAGAACCCACCTGCTAAGGCAGGGGACATGGGTTCCACCCCGGTCTGAGAAGCAAGATCTCACATCCCGCCAGGCAGCTAAAGCCTGTGCTCTGCAACAAAAGAGCAGCCCCTGCTTGCTGCAGCTAGGGAAAGCCCAGGCACACGAACAAAGGCCCCACAGAGCCTAAATAAATAAATACAAACATATTTTTTAATGATATACATTGTTGTTAGGTCGCTAAAGTTGTGTCTGGCTCTTAGCGCGACCCCATGGACTATAGCCTGCCAGGCTCCTTTGTCCATGGGATTTCCTAGGCAAGAATACTGGAGTGGGCTGTCATTGCCTTCTCCAGAGGATCTTCCGAAATCAGGGATCAAACCCGTGTCTGCTGCATCTCCTATACTGCAGGCAGATCCTTTACCACTGAGCCACCAAGGAAGCCCTGACATATATACACTACCATGTATAAAAAAAAATAGCTAGAAGGAAGCTGCTGTAAGCACAAGGAGCTGAGCTTGGTGTTCTGTGATGATCCAGGGGGTGGGGGGAGGTGCTATGGGAAGGAAGCCTAAGAGGGAGAGTGCATACATATACTGATGGCTGATCTATACTGCTGTACAGCAGAAACCAACACGACACTATAAAGCAATTATCCTTCAATTAGAAATAAATAAAATACTCAAAATCTGAACATGACCATCTTCCTTTCCCCAATCCAGTCTTTTGGTTCAACCAACAGGATACAGTTAACTGTTGGAACACAGTTAATGGATATTTATTTAATGAGATTTGCATCACATTAACATGAAGAAATCAGAGATATAAAATCCAAACCTATAGTACTGGGAAATAAATAGGCAAAGCAGTTCTGGGTTATCTGTGCAAGCAGAGGCGGTGTACATTAAAGAGACAGATCAGGTTTTAACTCACACATATTTCAGCCCCTCTTCCAGGCAAAACAAGTTCTACAGAAACAGAACACTGTACTTGCCCAATAAGCCCTCAATTGTTATTTATTTCTGAATCCTTACCTGCTACTATTCAGTTCCCTCACGTTTCTGTACAATGCCCCCAAAGAACTGAGCCTATAAATAAGAATCTGTACTCCAAACATACACAGACACGCAGATCAAATTTACGACCTACGTTTTCATCCACCTTTTATTGCACTTATGTTTTCTGTTCAGAATGCTGATTAATTTTCCTTTCAACAGAAGAAATGTGGAGTGCAAATCTGTTTTACCCAGAGGTTTTTCCATTTCTTTCCTCTGTGTTATTTTGAGTCTTGCCACTGAATCGGAAAGCAAGAACCCTGAAGGATAGCCCAACACTGTACAGGTGAAAATACCTCAGTACAGGAGAGCAACCTGGGAGAATGGAAAGGCAGAAATGGTTATTTTCATAATAAAGCTTCTGACAAACGCCAGCAGTAGCGCACAGGGAAAAATCTGCCTGCACAGATCCCATCCGACAGGCCAAATAGTACCTCGGCACGTGAAAATGTGTATCGGCAGCTTGCTAACCAAATTTCAAATTAAGTACCGCAGGCCCAGGGGACAGAGTCGCAGACAGCGAGCTGGAAACACAAGAGCTGCAGCCTGGGGGCCAGCCGTCCCGAGCAACGTCTGCCAGCCCGGGCCAATCGGCAAAGAGGAAGCAACAGTTTCTGTAAAACATCTCCAAACGCACTGAACACCAAGAAAACTGAAGCGACAGGAAAGAAAGAGAGGGGGTGGGAGGAGAAAGAGAGGAAAGGAAAAGAAACAGGTGGAAAGAAAGAAGGGAGAGGGAGGAAGACAGGCAGAGAGGGAGGGAGGAAGAAAGAAAAGGAGAGGAGAGAGAGAGGAGAGGAGAGAAGGAAGAGACCCAGGGAGGGTGGGGAGAGACAGCAAAGACAGAGAGACGAGGAGGAAGGGAGGAAAAGAAGAGAGGACGAGAGAGAGAGAGCAGGCCTGCTTTCCGTCACCTGCAAGATCTGACGGGGTAAACTGCTCAGAAGAACGAAGAAAAAAGACAGCAGGAGAGGGAGAGGTTCTCAGGGAAATAAAGACACTGAGCCAGAGGGACCCAGGCAGAGACCAAGAGGCTGAAAACAAGGAGAGAAAGAGGAGAGAGAGTCAAAAGGAGGGCATAGGCGAGGAGGATGGGGAATGCCAGCAGACACACAGCCCAGCAAACACACTCCCAGATACAGAGGGAGAACAGAGAAGAAAAGCAGCAACACGGAACCAAAGACAGACTGACACCGGCTTTGATGCGGAGTGCTTTGTTTTGCCATCTGAGCATCTGCCACGATGCCCAGCAGGAGACAGCTCTGCTACCAGTGACTCCCGTCGCGGGTGCCTGGTGACCGTAACAGGAGCGTGTAAATGCAGCATGACGGCGACTCCAAAGAGGGGATGAACACCCCTCCATTCAAGACACCCCTTGAGCCACTGGGCCAGAGCCAAAGGGTACATAATCTCTAAATATCACATCATCTTGAGACATAAAATTAATTGACAAAACCAATGATTTAAAAAGAAAAAAAAACTATGACACCAAAATTACACATAACAGGAAAAACAGATGCACTTCACCAAAACTGAAACCCTGTATGCCTCGAGGTCCACCATCAAGAAGGTGAAAAGACAATCCACGAAATGGGAGAAAATACTTGCACATCTCATATCTGATAAGGGCCTGGTGTCCAGAATATACAAACAACTTTCACAAGTCAACAATTCAAAAGACAGCTGAATCAAACAATAGGCAAAGGATCTGAAGAGACATCTCCCTGAAGAAGAGACGCAGATGGCCGGTAAGCACAGGAAAAGATCACCAGCATCGCTTGCCATCAGGGAAATGCAAATCAAAACCACGATGAGATACGACTTCACACATACTAGGATGCCTGTAATAAAGAGGCAGACGGCAGCCAAGGTTGGCAAGGAGGCCGAATCACTGGAAGCCTCACCCGGCGCTGGTGGGAGGCGCAGTCGCTTCGGAAACCGGCGTGGCGGTGCCTCAAACAGTGAAACACGTCACCACTCACCTCGCAACGCCGCTCCTGAGTGTGCACCCATGAGAAATGAGAAAACACGGCACACAACACGACCGTACGTGAACGCTCGCAGCGACGTTATTCACAAGAGCCAAACGGTGGGGACAGCCAGAAGGTCTACATGTGGTGAATGAATAAAGAGGATGCGGTGTATCCATACACGGGAGCGTGATTCCGTCATAAAAAGGCATGCAGTGCTGATACCTGGTACCGCGTGGGCAAACCCTGAACACGTCACGGTGAACGACAGAGGTCAGACACGCAAGGTCGCGTGTTACACCACTCTATCTGAAATGTCTACAACAGGCAAACCTCCAGAGACGAGGAGCAGACGAGATGCTGCCAGGGGCTGGAGGGAGGAGCGTTGGGAGTGGCTGCTTCCAGTGGGGAAGCCAGAACTGGATGCAGAATTCCACGAATGATGACACAAGGCCAGCCAACCACTCCAGGGCTAGAGCCATCCTCCCGGCACCTCCTTAATCCCCCGGTCCCTGGACCTCTCAGACCTCATGCCCTGGGCCGAGGCCTAAAGGACGCAGGCGCAGGCCAGTCAGCAAGGGGAAGGAGTTGGCTCTTTTTTTTCCCCCGGAGGGGGTTCAAGGAAAGAAGAAAGTGATCCGTGCAAAGGCCTTAAGAGGAAAAAGCTCACGGCCCCTGGAAGCTGGAGGAAGAGAGAGGCCCACATTGCTGGAGCAGACAGGGAAAGGGGAAGGGGTACCTGCGTGGGGCAGGGGACTGGGGATGAGGGAATGAGGGGGGAGGACCTCAAGCCAGGAAATGCTGACGAGAGCTGACCTTGGAGAGCAATGAGGGACCAAGGAAGGGGCTTAAGCAGCGACACAACGGTCTTGTTCAATTTGCAAGTTCAAAAGACCAGAACCCATGAAGCCATTTTCAAAATTAAACTTGAGGCAGACTTCCCTGGTGGTCCAGGGGTTAAGAATCCATGTGTCAGTGCAGGAGACGCGGGCTTGACCCCTGGTCTGGGAAGAGCCCACAGGCTGCGGAGCAGGTAAGCCTGTGCGCCACAGCAACTGAGCCCACATGCGGCAACCGCTGAAGCCCCCGTGTCCCAGAGCCGTGCT
Source organism: Bos mutus (assembly GCF_027580195.1). NCBI lineage: Eukaryota > Metazoa > Chordata > Mammalia > Artiodactyla > Bovidae > Bos > Bos mutus. The sequence goes on from NC_091641.1 coordinate 31,094,314, forward strand.
CCACGACAAGAAAAGCCCTGCAGTGAGAAGCCTGCTCGCCGAAACCAGAGCGGAGCATCCACTCGCCACAACTAGAGAAAGGCCCCCGTGCAGCATCAAAGACCCAGGGTGGCCAAAAATTTAAAAATGCGTAAAACGCAGGTAACAGATACAAAAGCACTTTATAAACTCAAGGCACATCCATGTCAGATGGAGAACAAGGAAGAAAACTGCTCACTGGAGTCCCTCCTGTACCAGAGGCTTGGATCCGGCTTGGACTGGCTCCATCTCAGGACAGCAGTCAGGGACCTGTCACCACACCCATTTGTCAGGTAAGGGATGTAAAGGTCACAGAAGCAGCCAGCCAAGGCAGGCAGCTCAAGAAAGGGTCTGGCCCCGACCCACCCCTCAGGCAGTCTCCCTCTGCCACGCCTCGAGAGCTCAGCAAAGGCTTTAACTGTATTTAAGCAAGGGTTCAACTACGCCGTCTACACTGAAGTGAAGTCAAAGTTGCTCAGTCGTGTCCAGCTCTTTGCGACCACATGGACTATAGTTCATGGAATTCTCCAGACCAGAATACTGGAGTGGGGAGCCTTTCCCTTCTCCAGGGGATCTTCCCAACCCAGGTCTCCCGCATTGCAGGCAGATTCTTTACCAGCTGAGCCACAACGGAAGCCCAAGGATACTGGAGTGGGTAGCCTATCTCTTCTCCAGGGGATCTTCCCAACCCAGGAATCAAACCGGGGTCTCCTGCACTGCAGGCAGATTCTTTACCAACTGAGCTCTCAAGGAGCCCCCATCGACACTGCGGCCTCCAAAGTCTGGCTTGCTTCTGACAGTCACAGGCGGTGCGCAGTACTCAGTGTCTAAGACCTTGTAGCTTTCAGGGAGAATGACACTCTTGTGAGTGGAGCCAGATTTCCCCAAGCTTCCTGCCAGCCTGCTGTGGGACTCAGAGAGGGATTATACACCAGAGCTGTTTTATTGTTTACCGGAGGAAAAGTAGGCCCAGGATCCAAGCATTCAGACACATCCACTACCAAAGTAATTATACCATGGGAAAGACGACAGGGGCTTTCAATGGGGCTGCCTGATGCTTTTCCCCGCTTCATGACCATAAGCCCCTGTAAGTACCTTCAAACAAAGGCTTGAAGGTTTCTGTCTCGAAATACGGCCTGCCAAGTGCCCTAACCAGGCCACCCACTGAAAATCTCAACCGGGGGACACTGCAAAAGCAGAGGACAATCTCTGACCATTGCTAGTTACTGTGAGCCCATTAGAGCAAAGAGCCAGCATCGTGATTGAGGCCAAGCCCTCACACAACCATTAGGAAAAATCCCTAAGACATAAACACCAAGGAAATGAGCTGATAATTCACCAAAAGGAAATTCAATTTATAAACAGAGGGGGGAAAAAAGGCATTTCATCTCCATAGCGACTCAGGAAGTAGTCAGCCGTATCTTTGCCTGTGTGTGCTCTCAGTTGCTTCAGCTGTGTCCGACTCTTTGCGACCCCATGGACTGCTGTGCGCACCAGGCTTCTCTGTCCATGGGATTCTGCAGGCAACAATACTGGAGTGGGTTGCCATTTCCTCCTTCAGGGGATCTTCCCAACCCAGGGATCGAATCCGCAGCTCCTGCATTGCAGGCAAATTCTTCACCGCTGAGCCACCGGGAAAGCCGTATATTTTTGCCTACCAGAATTCAAAAGGCAAGCACCCATTACTGCTGGAGAGAACGGCCACAGGCCCTGTGGTCAGGTGACACATTCCAATGGACACAGTCCTTCTGCAGAGCAACACGGGAATTTTTAACAAAAGTCAGAGAAGTCACAACACATCATCCAGCAAATTAGTTTATGGTACCATATTCCCCAAATAACCTGGAAACATGGGAAATTTTTGGATACAAAAGACATTCACTGTGGCACTGCCAGTAAAGAGTTTTTTTTTTTTTAAAAAAAAGCCCAAGAATAGGAAATGGGCTAAAGAAATTCTGGCCATCCTTTAGATGGATAGGCATGCAGTTGTTACAGACTAGAGTTATTGCACCAGGAGGGAAGGGGGCAGGGCACAACTTTTGAAAGAATGACATAGCCCGAGGACACAACATAAATCAAGTAGAATCAAATGGGATCAAGATGGCAGACAAGTCAACTTCAACTAGACACTGATCCTCAATCAGCAAGTGACATGACACACCCAGAGGTGCCGTGACAGTTCCAAGGCACTGTCAAAAGACCAAGGAGTGGGGAGTGGGCCAAATCCCAGGAATGTCCACCTCTTCCCGAAAACAGTTGGAATAATCCTCCCACTTTATTTTCTGGGGCTCCAAAATCACTACAGATGGTGACTGCAGCCATGAAATTAAAAAACACTTGCTCCTTGGAAGAAAATCTAGGACCAACCTAGACAGTATATTAAAAAGCAGAGACATTACTTTGCCAACAAAGGTCCATCTAGTCAAAACTATGGTTTTTCCAGTGGTCATGTATGGATGTGAGAGTTGGACTATAAAGAAAGCTGAGCACCAAAGAATTAATGCTTTTGAACTGTGGTGTTGGAGAAGACTCTTAAGAGTCCCTTGGACTGCAAGGAGATCCAACCAGTCCATCCTAAAGGAAATCAGTCCTGAATATTCATTTGAATGACTGATGAAGTTGAAACTCCAATCCTTTGGCCACCTGTTGTGAAGAACTAACTCATTGGAAAAGTCCCTGATGCTGGGAAAGATTGAAGGTGGGAAGAGAAGTGGATGACAGAGGATGAGATGATTGAATGGCATCACTGACGTGATGGATAGGAGTTTGAGCAAGCTCCGAGAGTTGGTGATGGACAGGGAAGCCTGGCGTGCTGAAGTCCTGGAGTCACAAAGAGTCGGACACAACTGAGCGACTGAACTGAATCCTCCCACTCACTGGCATGTGAAATTACCCGGCCTATAAAAACCAACCACACCACATTTCGCAGCCGCACTCGCCCTCTGTGATGGCCCACACTCTGTCTGTGGAGTATGCTTCTCTCTGAATCTGAATAAATCCACTTCTTACCTATCATTCTGTCTCTCACTGAATTCTTTCTGTGACGAGGCATCAAGAACCTGAGCTCCATTAGGTCCTGAAACCAGGTACCGTGGGTTTTGTCTGGGTTTGAGCCAATAAATTAGTATGCGTCGAATCAAAGCTACATCCCCTGCAAAGCAAGATGGATTCTTAAGCACTAGACCACCAGAGAAGTCCCAGAAAAATCTGAAAGAAGTCCTGTTTTCCTCATTTTCTGCAGTGAAGGGGCTCGGTGGGGTGGAGAGAGACCAAGCTTCTGAGCCCAGGAGAGTGACATGTGCACCCTTTCAAACCAACCAGAGAGTTGGTTTCTTCATCAGCCAGTTCAACCTTTACATGACTTGTTCCAAAGGCAAACCCTTATTCTTCAGAGCCCCAATGGTTACTTGCAACCCAAATTATTTAAGGGGCAAGGCAGCATTCATTCTCACTTTCAGATTTGGTTTTGTACTTTTTTCCCCCAACCTAATTCAGAGATAAGCGTTTGGGACATTCCAGGCCTATCGAGTGTTCATCGGTCAAAAAACTAATGCTGAAACCTGTCCATGTGCAGCTTTGTGGGATCAATCTGCAAACATATTGACATTTCCACTAATGCTGACCCTCCCAGCATCTGGGCAAGGCTGATGGACCCACACGCAGAACGGCCCAGTCTCTAAAAAAGAGCCATCGCTCAAAAAGCGAGGTTAGTTTAGACGATGCAATCCTGTACTGTTGACGAAAAGAATCTTTCCTTGAAACAGCAGAGAGCCCAGCAGATGGGTGACTAATGAAGGGAATGTGACTGTTTATTTGAAAAATAAGAAGTATTTTTTGAAACTAAGAAATCACTGCTTGACTCTTTGCCCAAACAGGAAGTGAAAAACAAGGATGTTTCTCAAGCTTAGGAATCAGTTCCTGAGTCCCAAGAACAGCTTCAAATCTGTCTTCTGAGGCATTCTGCAAACAAATTTGAGAAGAAATGAAAGCTATCTAACATTTAACAAGTTTTGGCTTTGTTTTTAAGGTGGACACCTTAGAACAAAGGCCTCAAGCTATGGCCCTCAGGCCAAACCTGGGCTAACGTCTGTTTTTGTAAATAGTTTTATTGGCACTCAACAGTGCCTATATTTACATAATGCCTAGGGTCGCTTCTGCACTAGAGAGCAAAGTTGAGGAGCTGTGACAAACACCCCTCTGGTCAGCAGAACCAGAATAGTAATACCTGAACCTTCAGAGAACAACTGTGCTGACTTCTGTCCTAGGAAAAATGAAGGCAATTCATTTGAGTCACCCCGTGAGTCCAAGCAGACAAGCAGGAGATGGGACTGAGCTGGAAGGACAACAGGTGGAACTCCAAGCCCGCACAGTTCATCCCTTCAGATGCGGCTCGCAGACACCATCCTGTGGAGACTGTCCACCCGAGGAAAGCAACCCCCCATTCCAAATTCTAGGTAAATTCTGCTGCTAAAAGATCCTGCAGAAGGCAACAAGGGTCTCACTGGACTGAGGGAAAAAATCACTTGATAGTCTGAAAAGACACCATTCTTCAAAGGGAATAAGATAAAAATGGTATGAAAAATATTTTTTTGGAGCTATCTGATAACTTCAAAAAGCATCTGCGTAGGACCTGCCCTGGTGGTCCAGTGGCTAAGACTCAGTGCTCCCGATTTAGGGACACAGGTTCGATCCCTGGGTGGAGAACTAGATCCCACATGCCGCAACTAAAAGCTCACACGCCGCAGCTGAAGGTCCCTTGTGCCACAGCTGGGACCTGGCACAGCCTGGTTTTTAAAAAACATCCATGCAGTTAAACAAAATCCCTCTGGATCTGACTGGCCACGTGGCCTCCAGCAGATCAGACCTCCCCATTTCTCAGCCTCACCCTATGCACATAGTGGAGACCAGGTCAGATGTGCTCCTGAGTGCAAATCAAGCCCAAAACGTGAGGGCTGTCCTGCACTTGTGTCCCTCATTCCCACGTATGTTCAGACTGTATTTAACGAACACCTACTATGTGCCAGGCTGGTGCTTTGGGTGTGGGGCCAGTAACACAAAAAGGAAGGTTTGTGTTACCGTACAAGAAGGTTACCATCTTCTCCAGGGACTGAACACGAGCCCAACAACAAATAGGTAAAACTAGCTGCGCCAGGTGGGAGGAGCCGGGAGAGGAGCCCTGACACGCACGCACTCGCGTGGGTGGGAGGAGCTGGGAGAGGAGCCCTGACATGCAGGCACCGCCGTGCGTGAAGGAGAGAGCCAGCAGGAAGCTGCTGCATGGCACCGGGAGCTCAGCCCGGGCTCTGGGGTGACCTAGAGGGCCGGGGTGGGGGAGCGGGTACGTGTGTGATTATGACTGACTCACGCTGGTGCCCCACAGAAACTAACACAACACTGCAAAGCGGTTCTGTTCCAACAAAGAATTTAAAAAACGAACTGCACATGATGACGAGCTCTCCAGAGCACCGAGGCAGAGAACGTGGGGGCTGCTCGGCTAGAACAGTCAGAGGAGGCCTCTCAGGAGGCGACAGGCCCCAGGCCAGTCCTGAGGGATGAAGAGGAGCTGGCCACACAGGGTGCTGGTGGAGGGCGAGCCTAGGAAGGTGGCGTTCTTCCCGCTGTCACAGAAGGGCAGGAAGACTCAGCCGACATTCGGGGGGGCTCCCTGGTGTGGCCACCGTCAGGGGGCTGGGGGGAGGGAGTTAACGACACAAGCATCTCGGGCTCGTTCTCACTGGTCTTGAGGCCTCAGGCAGACCAAACCTCCATGTCCTCCACCTTCTTGTGGGGACAGGACCTGGTACCAGGCCAGGGAGGCGGAGAGCAGCAGGCAAGCAGGAGGGACTGGGGAGGGAGGGGCTGAGCAGGGCCTGGTCAGGCAGGGTCTTGCAAGTCGTGGTAAGGAATTCGGATTTATTTCAATTGCAACGGAAAGTCACTAAAGGGCTTGAAGCAGGGCAGTTTTTACTTTTAAAAGACAACTGTGTTAACAGGAAGAGAGGGAGGTAAGAAAGGAAGGGGGCCCAGGTCATCACTGTTGTCCAGGTAAGAGGTAATCGGGGACTAGATGGAGGCGGGGTACAGCGACTGAACCTCATCTTGACTACCTGCTCTAGACAGCTGGATGTGACTGCCTGGACCACTGCGGTGACAAGGATTATGAAGCTCAGACAGGGCTCATTGGGAAAAAAGTATCTGGTTTGACTAGTGATGCCTGCCACAGGCACAAGACAGGGAGTAACAGTAACAGATGTCAATACACGTCCTCCGTCGACAGAAACTTGGAGCAGAGCTACTCACACTGTAACGTGGGGAGCCTTAAGGCACAGGTTCTGAAACAGTGGGGCTCGGGATGGGGCCTGCGATTCTGCATTTCACTCATACTTCAGGGTGATGACGCCAATCCTCTGGTCCAGAGACCTCACTTTAAACAGCACGAACGTAGAGCGTGTACTCTTTTCTGCCCCCACAGATTTGTACAGGATGAACACCAGCTCCCAGGGCTCCACACGGAAGGACACTCAACAAACGGTGAGGGCTTCCCTAGTGGTCCAGCGGTTAGGAATCTGCCTGCCAATGTGGGGGACACTGGTTCGATCCCTGGTTTCAAAGGATCCCACATGCCTCAGAGCAGCTAAGCCCATGCACCATAGCTACTGAGCCCTCGTGCTATAAGTACTGAAAGCCTGTGTGCCCTAGAGTCTGTGCTCCACACCAAAGAGAAGCCACTGCAGTGAGAAGCCTGTTCCCTGCAACAAAGAGTGGCCCCTGCTTCCCGCAACTAGAGAAAGCCCATGCACAGCAAAGAGGACCCAGTGCAGACAGACATAAAGAAACAAATAAAAAATAAATCTTGAAAAAAGGCTGACTGAGCCAAGCTGGGTCTGTTGTTTTGTTTTTCTGCATGTGTGTGACTTTCAGCTCTCAACTGAAATAAAGAGAACTCTGAAAAATTCCATGTAGCTGTCCATAAAAAGCATCGCCCTAGAATATCACCAACAACATCACACATGTGTATTACACATCGCCTAGGGACCTGCACCTCATCCTCACTGAGCTGAAGATCATTTGGGTGAGGGTAAGGTAAAGAACTCACCTACCAATGCAGGAGATGTAAGAGACGTGGGTTTGGTCCCTGAGTGGGGTAGATACCCTGGAGGAGGGCATGGCAACCCACTCCAGTATTCTTGCCTGGAGAATCCCCATGGACCGAGGATACAGTCCATAGGGTTGCAGAGTTCGACACAACAGAAGCGACTTAGCACGCAATGGTAAGAAGTAATGAAAATGCACAGGCGAGAAATCTGCTTAACAGGCTGATTCTAACCACGGGGCTACTGTCTGAACTCTAAGCTCCAAGGAATGATGGGGAGATACAGTGAGGAAACAAAGAGCTGCAGCTGGTTCCCCAGAAGACAGCACTGCGCCCCCTGCTGGACACCTGGCTGCACTGCATGATGACCGCAAGGCTGGCTCTTAAGCACCAAATGGGAACTGCGTCCTGTGTCTGGAACTCCATCACACTCCTGGTCCATACTCCCAACTAATATGAGAGTTGGCCAAGTCCCAGTTTCCCAGTTTGGTCAGATCCAAATCAGCTCTGGATCAAGGACTGTAGCCAGACCCTGCTGACTGCAAATAGGATCAGCTGGGCAGTGGACTGGGTGTTAAATAAACATTCCTCAAACCTGAAAGCTTAGTTCAAGGCATTCGGGTGTCCAGGAAACCAAAGCCTCCTTTTTATGATGAACAGAGACCCCGCAGCTTCCTGCTGCCCAGCCAGTCCCAAGAGCTGCCTCCTCTGAATCACACAGTCCACAGATTCTTTTCTTTCTCTCTCTCTCTCCCTTTTAAACTCACAGAATTACAAAAGCCTTAATTTTTAAAGAGTTTACCTTAATAGCACACATTCATTTTCAGGGGGGACCATTAAAAAATCATGAGAACATTCTCCTGTTGCAAGGAGGTGATTCATGATTTCCACCAGCAGACACCTCACTTTTGGGCCTCTGCTGGTTTACCACCTCCCAAACTCCCAGACAATATTAATTCCATTTATTCTGCACCTGAGTGGTTGCATATAAATATTAAACACATACAGCACCTTTCAGGCTTCCAGAATGTTGAACAAGACTGTTCTTTAGAGAAAGTAAGAGCGAAAAGATTAATCATCACCAGGATTAATTGTTAGGAAGGACTGGGATGGCAGAGAAGTCATTTGTACGTGAGGGATTTCGTACCTCGGATAAATTCACCTCTTGTTGGAATCCTGGAGGATGAGGGCTGAATGCTGCCCTGGTTTCCACGTGTAAAACACAGAGCTCAACTGTTTCATCTGTCTAGCTGGGGTTAATTTAAAGGCAGAGGGCCTCTTCATTAACTCTGGTGTATTACTGTAGAGTTAACTACAGTGAGGACGGCAGAGTGAACATGGGGCTGCAGGCTGCGAAGTCAATGCATTTTTTTTTAACAGAGGCTTGCTGAGTTCACTGCCACGGCTTGCTTGGGCTTTGCTGAGATGTGGTGACACCCCTACCTCAGCTCCTCAACTCTTCAAACAATTCAGGAAAGAATCTTAAACTTGCCATGCTGCTTCTGACGCTGCACCCTGGACCTCAGCTGACCCGGACGCCTACTGCACACTTTACAACACATCCAGAGTCAAGTATGGAAGATGCCTTTTAAAGAAGGGGGCGACAGAGGATGAGATGGTTGGAGGACATCATTGACTCAATGGACATGAGTTTGAGCAAACTCTGGGAGACAGTGAGGACAGGGAAGCCTGGTGTGCTGCAGTCCATCTGAGTCAGAAAGAGTCGGACACGACTAAGCGACTGAAGAGCAGCAGCGCAGGGAGGCTGAGACTTACAGGTTCACAAGGGATGGTAAGCACAGCCTCTGTCCTTGCTTGAACAGACTGTAACATTCAGGAAGCCCAGCAGCCGTCCCATGCTGGGAGGTGCAAGGCTGGATTCTAACCTGGTCTTGTGTGCAGCCAACCGATCCCAAACCCTAGTTATCTTAACTGATCCTGCCCTGAGATGCTGTTACTTCTGCCTTGGATTCTTCCAAGTGGTACTCTTGGAAGTTCCATGAGCCAGAAGGACCCTGAGCTGGGACTTCAGCAAGCTTGTCTTGGTGGATTACCGGATTTTGTTTCTGCTCGCTTTAAAAAAAAAAAAAAAAAAAAATGGCGGGGCGGGCCATGGGGGGACTTCCATGGTGGTCCAGTGATTAAGAATCCACCTGCCAACAGGGAAAATGGGTTTGATCCCTGGTCAGGGAAGATCCCACATGCCGCGGGGCAACTAAACCCGAGTGCCACAACTACAGAGTAGCCCCTGCCGGCCACGACCTGAGAAAAGCCCACATGCAGGAACTAAGATCCAGTGCCAAAAATAAATTAAAAATTTTAAAAAAATCTTATTAAAGATTAAATTCAATGACCCAGTGTTTTTGAATAGCTGGTTTCTTTAGATTTCTTCAGAAAGCTGTGGTCATCTCATCCTTCCTTCTTTGACCCAGAAAATTCCTACTCAATTTGCAACCCTCAAACCAGGCGGCACTTCTCTAAGAAGCAGATGCTCCCCCCAGACTCATGTCCACCTGGAGTCCCCTCAGTGTCATTCTAGGAGGCATTATCACATTGCATCGTAACTTCTTCCTACTCATCTGTCTGCCCTTCTCATCTGTGAGCTCTGAGGGCAGTGACTTTGTTTCGCGTCCAAAATGTATCCAGGCATTGGGTACTGGGCCTGGCCTGTGGCAGGCCCTCCATAAAGATGTGTTAGAGAAAGCAGCGGCCCCAGGAGAGGCAGGAAGGGAGAGGGTAGGAGGAGAGGGAAGGGAAGGGGAAGCAGTGGGGAGATGCAGAATTTGCCGCAGCTATTCCACTCTTGAGGCTCAGCAGTAAAGAACTTACCTGCCAAGGCAGGGGATGCGGGTTCGCTCCCTGGGTCAGGAGGATCCCCTGGATACAGAAACGGCACCCCACTCCAGTATTTCTGCCTGGAGAATCCCACGGACAGAGGAGCCTGGTGGGCTACAGTCCTTGGGATCCCAAAGAGTCAAACATGACTGGGCAACTAAACAACGAAAGTCCACTCCTGAAGTTAGAGGCGGGTGCTCCAATAACCCACTCAAGTGGCTCAGTATTTCACGTGCTGAGGAAAGCAATGAGAAAGAACTCTCAGCACAGCTGTCCAGTAACAAGAACCTGGGGGTGGAGGGCAAGGCCACCGGCTGCAGAGCAGCCCCGGGGGAGGCCGTCCGAGCCTCGTGGTCTGACAGACGCTGCTGAGCCTCCCTGAGACTCAGTTTCTTCTTACGTAAAACAGAGGAAGTCCAAGAACATGCCAGAAACCGTGGTGGCGTGGACTCCGGGAGGTGCTGACCGAGAAGTGCTGAGCCAACAGCCCGAGAGGAGAGAGCCCGCAATAAACCGCAGGTGCCTGGGCCGGGTGGGAGGGAGACGACCCCCAAGTCCCGACGCCTCCCCGCCCTCACCGCTGGAGCCAGGCCACCCACAGGCCTGAGCAGAACAGCTGTCCACTGCCGGCAGGTGCTGGGCTCGATTCAGTCCAGTGCCTGCTGCTCTAAAGAGCCAAGCCGGGGGCTGGGGACAGAGCTTCAGATCTCAGAGACCACAGGAGGGCCAGACATCAGCCACACAACCGCGTGAATGTACCCACACTGCCCAAGTGCACGTTTGTCGACCGTTAAGGCGGTAAATTTTGTTATGTGTATTTCACTATAATAAAAAATAAAATTTATTTAAGAAAAAAGAAATAGCAATGACAGCTGGGGGCTTCTCAAGTGGCTCAGTGGTAAAGAATCTGCCTGCCAAAGAGGAAACTCAGGTTCGATCCCTGCGTTGGAATGATCCCCTGGAGAAGGAAATGGCAACCCATTCCAGTATTCTGGCCTGGGAAATCCCATGCGCAGAGGAGCCTGGAAGGGCTATAGTCGGTGGGGTCGCAGAGAGTCAGACATGACTGAGCGACTAAACAAGGACAGTTAATGTTTCCTGAGCATCGTTTTAATGGTTTCATTCTACAGTCATAACAATTCACGAGGATGAAACTATTAGATCAATTTTACATGTAAGAAAGCTGAGGTCCAGAGAGTCAGTGCAATCACTCAGTCGTGTCTGACTCTTTGAGACCCCACGGACTGCAGGCTTCCCTGTCCACCACCAACTCCCGGAGCCTGCTCAAACTCATGTCCATCAGGTTGGTGATGCCATGCCCAATATCATGCAGCTGCTGAGGGGTAGAGCTGGGCTCACCCCCAGATGGTCTTGACTCCAGAAACCCTGCTTTGAACCATAAGCACAGTAAGGAGAGCATTCCAATATTACTTACATCCGGAGACTCCCTGATGGTTAAGACTCTGCGCTTCCACTGCATCGGGCGTGGGTTCAATGCCTGGTCAGGGAACTGAGATCCCACAAGCCATGTGGCACAGCCAAAAAATATATTAAATAAAAAAGTGAATTTTACAAAAAAGAATTACTCATGTCCAGAGGAGGCACCAGATGGAGTCCCAGATGTGCCACCTAAAGACCTAAACTGACTCTCCAGCTCTGTCGTGGGCTGGGTGCAAACTCTGCATGGAGCCTGTTCTCTCACTTGGAAGTGAGGAGAAGGGCATCTATGCCGGTGACCTCAGCAGGCTGGCGAAGGATGGGTCAGAGGACCACACCTGCAGAGCACAAAGCATCCACCCCACACCTCCTCCCGCAACACCGGACACTCTGGGAGAAGCCACCCCAAAGAAACAGCCAGGTGTAAACACACAGGTTGGTGGTTTACCTTCTTTATCAAGCAGGCTTTTCCCTGTGTAAACTACAGAAAGAAAAGTCTGAAAGAGCAAATAAGCATCACCCTTCACTCCACTGGGTCTGCAGCTCTGAGAAAATGTCCAGAACACCAGCCTGGCTGGAGCAAAACCAGAGCAGGCAAGAGAGAGAGGAGATTCAGGGAATGGAAAACAGCAGACAAGTGGGTCCCGACACCTCAGAAATCAGCAGACGTGCATGCGAGAAGGACCAGCTGAAGCAAAAATCAGACCTACAGGAACAAGGACAGCTCCATTTTTTAAGAGGCAGTTTAACACCAACGAATGCCCGCAAGATGGGTTGGCCAACTACACCCCCTGAGTGAAATCCAGCCTGAGGTCTACGTTATAGTAAAAACTGTACATAATTAGGAGAGGAGGAGTGGGGGGAGAGAGGGGAGGGAATGCAAACAAGGGGAGAAAGAGGAAAGGAAGCAGCAGACAGACCAGCTGCAGTGCCTGAAATACTTACGACTGGGCCTTTACAAAAGACGTTTGCCAACCTCTGGTCTCTAAGATATAACGGAAAGTAAGTATCTGCTTCTTGTCATCTGAAGGCATAACGAGGTTTGTGCACATTCTAGAAGAAAACCAAACACCAAGGCGGAGGGCTGCCCAGGTGCAAGTGAGGAAGACAGCAAGCCATCACTGCAGGAACACGTGACACGAGGGGTGGCGGTACACGCCAAAGTGGGCACAGAAGCAGGCATCACGGTGGGCACCCAGAAGCTGATGGGAAGCGGGATGAGGTTACAAGAGGTTGAAGTGTAAGGAGAGAGCTGGAAGCCACATCTGTGTGAATAAACCCAAGCCTGCTGGACAGCCTCTCAGGTGAGCTGATCAGGTAGGTCCCCACCCCAGCCATCATCGATCAGTGGAAATTTACCAGCACTGTTTCACCCTCCTGACTTGCTGTGTGATCCTGGGAAAGTGACTTAAGCTCTCTGTTTATGTTTCCTCACATGCAGACTGAAGATCATAATAGCATCCAACACATCGTGCAGATGTGAGGATTAAGTGAGTACATGGGCAGTTCTTCAGATGAGTAAGCACTACTTACATGTTAGCCTTTTTCTCTTTGAAATCACCCTCTACTTTTCATTTCACGGACTGGTCCAGTTCAAAGGCAGGGAGATGGGAGAATTCAGCCCATCTGCTTTACGTGCGAGTTGATCTGAGGCTGTACGGCCACTGATGGTACCCTATTCACCGTAATCACTCTCTGGTCGGGGGGAGGTTCTATACAGCCCCCAAGAAGGGATGGGACCACGTGGGGAAGGGCAGAATGGGGCATTATTAACAGAGACCCTGAGGCGACAGGCAGGAGCAGGTCCTGAGGGGCTCCTGGACGCCACGTGCCATATGGCTCCTCCATTCTTCTTGTCCCTACAAGGTTGCCAAGGTTAATCCCAAGGTTAATCCCAAGAAGCAGGTTGACCCCTATCAGCCACGAACACCCGACCTGGCCATCCTTGGGACATGAACATGATGCAGACCTGATTTCTCAGGCTCATTACCCAGAGACCCACCCCTCACCGCAGCACCTGACTCCCTGCCCCCACCCTCCCATCTCAGCTTTCTCTGTATTAGCAACAAGCGTGCCATTCTCAGGAGCTATCAGAGATTACTACAGCCTGCCTTGCAGAAAATGCTGAGTGGAAAGAAGGAGGAAAGGAAAAAAAAAAACTCTCCTTGATGCGATTCATATATGGGCAAGAGCTACAAACAATTCAGGGCGCTAAAATTATTGCACTCCTGGGCCAATGAGGAGAGGGTGAACATCATGGCAGACAGTAATAAAAACGTACTTAATGTGTACAGCACATATTTATTCATTTTTAGAAAATTTGCAATGCTGCCATCCCCCCTTTTCCCATAAAATCTGACCATCCTACTCAGCTGCTATTCTTATCTCTTGCTCATTTGCGTAATTTTAACACTGCAGAATATAGCCAGCCTAAGAATATTTTTTTTTATAATTACACCCATCACAGGAACTGTCAGTATCTAATGAAGGATAATTTCAGCTATTATAAGAAGCTTAAAAGATCATTTTCATGAATAATTCGTAATATGAATCATTAAATTCAAACAATGTCAGAAATTTCAAAAAAAAAAAAAGAGAGAGAGAGAAAAAGAAAAATATTTTAGGTGTCTGAAAGTAACCATCCCTCTAAAGGAAGAATCCGGTTTCTGATGTGCATAGACCAATAAGACACGTGGAGCAGACCCTCGTGAGAGGGGAGGAAACACGCATATTGGACTCGCGTCATTTTCCACTTTACATTTTTCACCAGGTTCCCCAGCCTGAGGATAAAATCCAAACCTCTCTGCAGGTCACGGGGAGTGACCTTTGCTCTGACCCCTCCGGCTCCTAGCTGATCACCTTCTCCCCCTAGAAAAGATAAGCTGCCTGAAAATGAAACAAAGCTGCCAGAACCTGAAGCAGGATGAAGGGGGAGAGAGAGAGATCTCCCTGGTGAACCGCTCGTGCACACCTGGATCCAGCCAGACCTGCACCCGAAGAAGTTCTATGAGAGAAAGCCCTTTCTGATTGGTTTCTTGGTTTGCAGAAGCGGGGAAAAGTTCAATTACTAAAATAAGGCTGCAGGTCTCAACAGCCTCAGAGGGAATGACGGAACCACAGTGTTTATGACTGATCTGGTCCACAGGCAACAGAGCACTGAGCAGAGAACAGGTGGCAGTCGAAGCTGAGCAGGGGTGATGATGTGTGTGGACACTGGGCCAGGGGGTGGTCAGGACCAAGGTGTGACCACTGGGCTAGACCCAGAAGAGGACAAATCCCCCATGAGGTGGCTCGGCTAACAGGTACATCCGCGCTGCGTGACGGCAAAGTCCGGGTATTTGGTCTCTCTGGGGAAACACATGAAGACCAAGGACAACTCCCATTTCCAAAGGAAACTGGTCTGTATCCCACCTCACAACTATAAAGACATTATGCATTAAACTATGTAGGAATTTTCACTAAGAAGAACAAAGTTTTTCTTTAAATAAGGGAAGGAAGAGGAATGGCCTTGACCAACAGATAAAATATCAAACTTAACTAGATCACAAGATTCAGAATGGTACCCCTTTCTAGAAAAGGGTAGTCTCTCAAACTACAGGTTGTGTCCCTTTACTGGGGTGGGGAAAACAATTCAGTGAGTTACAACTGATGTTTGTTAAGATGGAACAGAACAGGATACAAAACATGAGACTATTTTGCATGTAGTAAGGCTTAAGTACTATTCTAGGAAGGTTAGGTATCAACTATATACTTACTTGAAAATGTCTGCTTCAGCAGCAGATTTATTACTGTGAACCAGAGTCAAAAGGGAGTGAAAACCACTTTTATAACAAATGTCAGATTCCCAAAAGAGGTGTCAGAACAGAGAGAACATCTGATGACATGACACGTGGGAACCAAAAGGCAACTGATGGGCAAAGAATCCAGGCTTTCCTTCAGCAACGGTACTTCTGTAAATCTTTCCCACGTAAATGAAGCCCCTGGGATATAAAAATACACTTCTATGGGGTTTATGAAATACTGTTTATTATGGCAAAATCCTGGAATCAACCTATATGCCATCTATGGTGGAATGATTTTAACCATCACAGCACAGTCACATGATGAACTCTGACACGCAGGTGTACATGAAGTTAAAATGAAGGACTTAGGGACTTCCCTGGCGGTCCAGTGGTTAAGACACCATGCTTCCACTGCAGGGGACAAGGGTTCGATTCCTGGTTTGGCAGCTAAGATCCTGTTTGCCTTGAGGGGTGGCAAAAAATAAAAAAAATAAATAAATAAAATGAATGACTTAGATCTGTATCTACTGATCTGGAGTGAAGAGTTATAACTGTTCAGTTATATACCATTACCTGAGAAAGTCAAAGCAGATTAGACCAGGGAACAGCAGACTTTCTTTAAAGGGCTAGGTGGTTTTCAGTTTTTCAGGCCCTGTGTCTCTGCTGGAACCACTCAACCCCTCCGTTGTATAGAGAAAGCACACAGGCAATTCCTAACAAACGGGTGGGGCTGCGTTCCAATAAAACTTTACAAAAATAGTGGCATGCCCAGGGGTCAGAGTCTGCCAATCCCTGATAAGAGACTGGAATCCCATTTTTGAAGGGAAAAAAATGGAATAAGTAGAACATGTGTGTAGAGTATAGATTTGCTAAAGTGTATGTACATCAATTTACCCTGGTTATCTTAAGTGGGGAGCATTAAGGGAGATTACTCCTTTATATGTCTCTTTTATACTCCTTTATATTGTTGGACCTGTTATGAAAAAGTAAAAATAACTCATTTTTTAAATTCCAGTAAAATACTCAACTATAAAAACCAATGTATGGCAAACAAGCTATGCAGTGACTGCTTTCACTGAAATCAATTCTAAAATATTAAACCAATATTTTTATCATTGCAAGTAACAGAACAGACCTTCTATATTTCATATTTAATTGAATGTCAACTGTCATACTCTCCAGATAGAAATTTCCAAGGAAGGTAGAAAGTACAATAACACGTCCTGGGAAACCAAGAAAATACTGTTAAGTTTATTTTCCTCTCCCAGTGGAGACCAAATGATATAGAACGAGCAGTTGAAAACTTGATCTCGTAACCCTGGGATCCACTGTTCACTGGACCAGGGAGTTCCTATCCACACCTTATAAGTGGCAAGGGTGAGCTTACACCATCTGAAAACGGCACGAGCAGGAAGAGCAGTAAGCCCGGATTCGGACCTGGGTCTCTATTCTAGTTTAACCAAATTCTCTTGGCACTGACCTAGCTGATGGGTAGGACGCATGCCCATGATAAATCTTACCCTTCAGACCACAGGAGCACTCTAGATTCACAGGGGAAATAAACTTGGGACACACAGCAGTTGACTGTCTTCTTAAAAATGAAGACGATGATTCCTGTGTCACCAAACGGTGAGAGTTTCCAAGTGCTGAGCGGAGATCATCTTTCACATTTCACTTCTCCTCATTTCTCACTGAAACTGACCCCATTAGTGCCATTGCCCCAAAAAGCTAGCACTTTGCTTCCACTTGCTCATCAAAAGCAGAGTAGCAATTAATGCAAACACGTATATCCTCTAAGGCTAGTATCCCCTAATAGCCAATCTTTCTTCTGTAGTAAGAAAAACATCACATTTGCAGGAGGATTCTTTACCAACTGAGCTATCAGGGAAGCCCCTAAAAAGAGAAACATCAACTTTCTGCTGGGCACTTGGACACGTGGGCCGAAAACAAAGAGACAGTGTCCCCCAGCGTCCCTTATAGCCGGGTACGGCCACTGTGAAGTGTCACAGCAAACTGCAGAAGAAAGACGAGCGAACTTGAAGACCTGGCAACAGAAACTACCCAAAACATAAACACACAGAAGGCTTCCCCGGTGGCCCCGTGTTAAGAGACCACCTTGCAATGCAGGGGACACCACTCTGAGCCCCGGTCTATGGAGATGCCACATGCCTCAGAGCAACTAAGCTCGCGTGCCTCAGCTATGAGCCCGCACTCTAGAAGCCGTGCACTGCACCGCTGAAGCCCGCCCGCCTAGAGGCCGTGCCCCGCAGCAAGACAAGCCACGCTGAGAAGCCTGAGCGCTGCATCTGGGGAGGAGCTCCTGCTCCCCGCAACTGGAGAAAGCCCACATGCAACAACAAGACCGGGCACAGCCAAAAGTAACTCAACAAATGAATAAGATTATTTTTTAAATAAAATAAACATATAGAAAGGGAAAGAAAAGAACACACAAAAAAGCCAGGCTATATGCCCAAGGTCACAATGCTGGCAAAAGGCAGAGCTAGGGCCTTCCGGGCAAACCCATGGGATGGTCTACACCTTCACACTCCAACACAGGATGGGCAGCCTTCATGAACGCTGTCCCGTCTTCCTCTGGAAAAGAGGCAAAGACAGCAGTAGCCAGTCTGCCGGCCCATCAAACCACACGTCCCGTCATTTTGGCACACGTGTGGCTTGTTATGACAGGACCTTGGCATGATTTACGGTCCTATGAGACCACTGCCTGATTTTCCTATTAAAATCCCTACCAATTATTTGTTATTGGCATGTATTTTAAAATACGATCCAGTTCTCCTCTTAGCCCATGAAGTCCATGTGTCAAGCAGGGGATAAGGGATCCCCAGGCTCTTCAGGCAGGATGTGTTTAACCCAAGAGTTCCCAGAAAGAAGTGCTACACCGATCTGGAAGGATCTATCCCAGGGTATTAATAATGATTGAGGGTTTGTGATTTTGATTTTTCTCCTTTATTTTTTGTCTCTATCTTTTTAAATTCTCTGTAATGAATACGGTTTCATTTTTTAACGAATTGTTCTTCCACATAAAGTTGTTGAAAGAATTTTCATGCCAGCAGGTGAGTTCAGCAGGCTGCTCCTGGCCGATGGGTACATGCGTGCTTGCATCTATTCCAAGTCCTTCATTTTACTCAGAAGGAAGCCAAGACCTCGAAACTGTGTATGCACCATGCCTGGCTGCCATGCTGTGAATAGCATTATAATGAGACAAATCAGATGCAAATAAGGGCAAAAGTAATTAAAGGTGGAGTTGAGCTTAGCATAATTGGCTCCACCTGGGGAAAGGAGGGTGCTTTTGGAGGGACTGGGCCTCAGAAACAGTGAGATTCTAAGCCTAAAATGAAAAGGTAATGGGGGAGGAGCCTGGCAAGGTGAGCCATCTGAGGTATAGCATGGACCAGAATTGATGCTTTTGAACTGTGGTGCTGGAGAAGACTATTGAGAGTCCCTTGGACAGCAAGGAAATCAAACCAGTCAATCCTAAAGGAAATCAACCCAAATGTTCATTGGAAGGACTGATGCTGAAAGCTAGAAGCTCCAACAAGCTGGCCACCTGATGCGAAGAGCCGACTCATCGGGAAAGACCCTGATGCTGGGAAAGATTGAAGGCAAAAGGAGAAGCGGAGACAGAGGTGGTTAGATGGCATCACTGACTCAATGGACAAGGGTCTGAGCAAACTCCGGATGATGGTGAAGGACAGGGAAGCCAGGCATGCTGCAGTCCACGGGGTCGCAAAGAGTCAGACGCGACTGAGCGACTGAACAACAACAACGAACCAGAACACCGCCAGAACTCCGTTCAAGGGCACCACATCCCCTGGCCCCCATCCACATCCTCGCCTGCTCTGCCCAGGCTTGGCTGGCTGGGAGCAGACCAGGACGGGAAGGACCAGGTACACACTCTCCTGGAGCCCAGGTTACTGCACCCACCCAGGCACCCCTCTGCTAGTTCCAGGGCGGTAGCTACTGTGGGTCGTTCCTTTCTGTGTCAGAGCATCAGTGGCCCACCCCGCTCACCAGCTGAGTGCGGCAGGCAGAGCACTTGACCGTGATGTTGACAATAACAACGATCTCACATGGGATATGGGAAGGACTTCAAAGCAGACAGTTTGGCCCTCCTATACTATCTAACTTTTCTTGGCCTTAGTTTCCCCACCTGTAAAGTGGGGAGGTGATAAGAGTACTCACCTCACAGGAAGGTTGCCTATTGAGTAGTTAACAGAGGGTATGGCATATGGTGCTTAACCGACATTTGCTATTATTATTATTATTATAAACTCAGTCAATCACTTATCAAACATCTACCCACCAAGGATCAGCGATCTATTTTAGAAGCTGAGTGCACAATGATATCAAAATCAAGTCAGTCCCACTTACGGTTGCCAGGGGGGAGGTTCGAAGAAAGGGATATTTAGGGAGTTTGGGATGGACATGTACACACTGCTATATTTAAAATGGATAACCAACAAGAACCAGCTGTACAGCACAGGGATCTCTGCTCAATGTTATGTGCCAGCTTGGATGGGAGGGGAGAATGGATACATGTATATGTATGGCCGAGACCCTTCGCTGTCCACCTGAAACTATCAACATTGTTAGTCACCCATACCCCAGTGCAAAATAAAAAGTTAAAAAAAAAAAACCCAAGTCAGTCCCCATTCTCGTGGAGCTTACATCCTGCTAAATGTTTACTGAATATGTCACTAAAGAAAGGAAGAAATCAGAATTTTAAAGCACAAAATACGCAGCCATACAATAGATCTGGGAGTGACCAACTAGGGGAAATGATGGTGAGCTTCATTTGGGCTTCTGCAGCAACGACCTCAGCCTGTAAAGAGGAGAGGTACCAGGCAGAAGAAAGATTCTAAAATGAATGAAGAGAAGGTATGGAGAGGGGTGAGGAGAGAGTGTATTTCTCCTGCAACGCAAGAATGAAATTGAGGCCATAAACCAGTGAAATAACCACAGACCAAGAAATGGGCTTTATCTCTTTATAGGAAGGATGTCTATTTTTTCTGTTCGGTCCAAGTGCAAAGGAAACATTTAGGCAAGTCACTCTCTGCCCAGGTTAGAAGCATCATTACCCACTCAAGCAAAGCAAAATGACCAGTTGCCTGATGAAAACTGTAATTAGAAACTTAAAGCAGAGTAGCTGTCAGAATGAAAGTGGCGTTTAACAAAACGAGCCACCTGCTGGCTTCCAGGAAGGGGAGGCACCGACACCAGAGGAGGCACAGACAACTGCTCCGGGAGAAGCACAAAGCCTGCAGGGCCGGAAAAAAGTCACGATGACAAAGATAAATGCACGTCTGGGCTAAGCCTCTAAGGAGGCACTCCAAGTGTTCCTGTTCTGTCTCTGGGCTTTTGTTTCCTGCCAGACAATAAAAAGGAAATGAACAAAAATCATGGATCGATCCATGGCATTTTCAGGCAATTGCTTCTGCAGTGATTTAGGAGAGGAAAGCATCTTGCAGGGAATGAAGTTCGGTGGAGCAAATAAAACATGAACTTTTATGGGAGGTCTCCAGAGAGACAGGCGCCACTTCCAGAACCAGGGAATGGATGATCTTGCAGCTCTGACCCTGTATCCTTGATGAAGCTTTTCCCCGTAGCTATGGCACTCAGGGGTGGCTTGGGGGGACTTTAGAAACACCCTCCCTCCATCCACCCTGGTGTTACTGTCATCAGCCTCCCCTTTCTCAAAGCCACCAGGGGTAGGGGTTGCTGGCTGCCAACCCCATCTCCATGGTCCCTGTTTCCTTATGTGCCAATTAGGCAACCATGTTTCCCCATAATTAGGGGAGGCCTAAGAGCTTTAGGGCTTCCCTGGTGGCTCATATGGTAAAAAAAAAAAAAAAATCTGCCTGCAATGCAGGAGACCAGAGTTCAATGCCTAGGTTGGAAAGATGCCCTGGAGAAAGGAAGTTACCCACTCCAGTATTCTTGCCTGGAGAATCCCATGGACAGAGGGGCCTGGCGGGCTACAGTCCATAGGGTGGCAAAGAATAGGACACGACTGAGCGACTAACACCTTCAAGAGCTCTAAAGAAGTCATTTGGAGTGGGAAGCTCCTTAGAGAAAGCTTATGATCCTAAAGTTTTAAATCCTTACAGACTTCAGCTGTAAAATGCACTCTCTGCCCTTCCCCCTTCTGCTTTTACTGGCCTGAAATATAGATGTGATGGCTGGAGCACTAGCCACAATATATATACCATGAGGCAATCATGAAGCTAAAAAACCATGTACTAAGGATGGTAGAGCAAAATGAAGAGAGTAGCCCGAGGGCACAACAACCATGAAGTGATCACACTAGCCCTGGACTATTTACTTCTAGGCTTATGTGAGGTAAGGAAAAAAACCTGTGGAAGTCAGTGTTGTCTAGGTTTTCTTCTTCATGATGCTAAATCTAGTTCTGTTACACTATCCCACGTAAACATACAAACTCAACAAAAATGGACAGCATGCTGTGCAGATACGGTCTCAGGAAAATGCCTTCAAACCCCGTTTCCAACAAAACCACCAAACCCCTCCTACCTAAAAATGCTGGTGTTACCAATTGCCCATGTCACGCCAGATGCAACAACCCCTATCTCTTTCCTCCTCAACATCCTCTCTTGGCAAAACCCATCTCTTACTTTTGGAGGCCTGCCCTCTCCCCTCTCAATCCAGAATGTTTGAATGGAGCTGCTCCCACCAAAGTTCTAAGTCCCCTGACACACATATACCCCCAAGTACCCCACATTAGTCTGAGGCCTGCCCCCAAGCTGGGCCAAGAAGAATCAACCTGGAAACATCTGTGCATGCAATCAGTAAGGACATCCTGAACTACACTTGCCAACTTTTAAGTATCTGAAATCAATATGGAAATTCATCTTTTACATCTAGGTGGTGGTGAGTACATTGGGTGATGGGTACATTACTCTCCGAACTTCTTCAGCAAATTCTAATTTCAAACTATCAAAGCTAAAATCCGTGGCCACCATCCCTGGAGGATCTTCCTGGTGTTGGCAGTACTGAGTGCTCAGCAAGGACCAGGGACTGGGGCTACCGGTTCAGATTTTTATTTAAAGGTCAGGAAATTGGCTGATCACACAAATATCGTTTTACCAGGATAATGGACTGCAAAAGCTTTCAAAGGGGTTTACTCTACAATTATCACCATAATTATTCACCCACTTCCAGAAATTAATGAACAGGTGTTCTGCTAATGGACCCTGACCTGCCACAGCCTGGACACCCTTCAAAATGCTTCCATAACCCAAAATAATGTCAACATTTGCCTGGTACTTTACATACATCATCTCTTTTAAACTTCAAATAATGCTAGGAAATCAAAACCATTATCACTGTTCAAATAAAAACACTGAGGCTCCGAGATTAAAACTTGGTCCAAGACTTCAGAGCTGCTAGACAATGGGGCTGAGTTTCAAGCCAGATCCCCTCAAATGGAAAATGTGTGCCTGCCTTTGGCCTCCAAGCTCTGCTATCGCCTTTTCTGAGTTCCTTCTCAAGGCAAAGGCTTCTCTTTCCCATGGAAGGAAGAGCCTTCCCTGTGTCCACAGCATATCTGGTCCGCACCAAGCACTGCTGCCAAGAAGCCCGTCTGTTTGTCCCCAGCTGATGTCCAGTTCCAAGCCCCTCATGCTCTGACTCGGTTCCCCATGTTGGCTGACGGCGCATGATCGGGTTTCAGGGGCCCATGAGGACAGAGGAATAGAGCAGGTTTTTTCAGGATAAAGGAAGGCAGAGATTCGAACCAGCTGGGCCAGCCATCCCAGGCACAAGCTGCGTCCTGCAGAACAAGCATCTCTCAGTCACCTGCCAGACACTGAGGTTTATCACCTAAGGCATCTCTGGGAGAATCAACTCAGGGGCGCAGGGGAAACATGGCCTCAGCTTACACCTGGGGAGGAATTCTGGCACAGCCGCTCTGGAGCAGGATGACTGTGACGATTAATTTCTTATGTCCGTGTGAGTCAAGATTTCTACCACGGGCCGAGAATCAACGAACACTGACACATCTGAAGCACTTTATCAACTTGATGATGAAGTGGCAGGCATCACTTCATCAGCTTGAAAGCAATATCCTCTAACGTGGTGGCTGCAAGTGGTCAAGCACTGGGATTTTTAAAACTCCCCAGGTGACTCAAATGGAGCCAAGATTGAGAAGCTCTGCTCCACAAGGGGAAAGATGGGAGAGTGGTTTATAAGGAAACTAGTGGGAAGAAGCTCTTTTTGATTGGGTTGCTGGGAAGATGAAAACAAGAGCTGCTGGCAGCTTACTGTCACCAGAAGAACACCTGCCTGAAAAAGGAAGCAACAACGAGGAGGCATTGCAAAGCTGGGGCACACCGGTTCACGGGAACCCACGGGTGCATCTCTTCCTAACTTTGCGTTCAGTGACGTCATGTGAACAGCTGGAAACTGACCACAGTGCAGCACCAACACCGTGGAAATTAGTACTTTCCTCTGAGGGCTAGTGGTTCAACATTTAGCAGCACCACACTGCTAATATTTGGAGGGAGGGGGACAGAGTTGAGAAGTCAAAACACGAAAAACAAAAAACATTTCCTAATGATATTGTTTGAGCTGCTGGATCAAGCCATTCCTAAAGACAGACACTCCTGGATTTCTGCTGTTTAATTGAAAACCGATTAAATTGGGTTTTTATGATTCTTGTAATCAAAATAGCTCTGAATGACGAAACCCTTGAAGAGTCAAAGTCGTGTGCTAATAAGTATAGTTATAAGGAGCCAAAACTACACGTGATCAGAAGAATCTGGTTGGAGGCACAACTGAAAAATGCAGTTACATGCGGTACAGCACACTACCAGTGCCCTTAGAATGAAGACCCACGACCCCGCCCACCGCTGAGCTCTCCCTAATTGCTGTGGGTTTTCAATCAGGTTCTACAACTCCTCCTGGATTTCTATTCATTTCTAATCATTCGTATTATGAACATTTATGGAAGACGGCCAAGAAATACGTGAAAACATCCTCAACATTGCTCATTATTAGAGAAATGCAAATCAAAACTACAATGAGATACCACCTCACACCGGTCAGGAAGCCCATCATCAAAAAATCTATAAACAAGGAATGCTGGAGAGGATGTGGAGAAAAGGGAAC
Organism: Bos mutus; assembly: GCF_027580195.1. Taxonomy (NCBI): domain Eukaryota; kingdom Metazoa; phylum Chordata; class Mammalia; order Artiodactyla; family Bovidae; genus Bos; species Bos mutus. Next base: position 31,118,620 of record NC_091641.1, read on the forward strand.
CCTCCTGCCCTGTTGGTGGGAATGCAAATTGAGACAGCCACTATGGAGAAGGGTATGGAGATTCCTCAAAATACTAGAAATAAAACTACTATATGACCCAGCAATCCCACTCGTGGGCGTATACCCTGAGAAGACCATGACTGAGAAAGACACACGCACCCCAGGGTCCACAGCAGCGCTGTTTACAACAGTTAGGACATGGAAGCAGCCTACGTGGCCACTGACAGAGGAATGGATAGAGAAGATGTGGCGCATATATACAATGCAATATGACTCAGCCATAAAAAATAAAAAATAATGAATCTGAGTCAGTTTTAGTGAGGTGGATGAACCTTGAGCCTGTTATACAGAGTGAATTAAGTCAGAAAGAGAAAAGCAAATGTTGTATATTAATGCATATATCTAGAGAAGGAAATGGCAACCCACTCCAGTATTCTTGCCTAGAGAATCCCACCGGTAGAGGAGCCTGGCAGGCTACAGTCCATGCGGTCACAAAAGCATCAGACATGACTGAGCGACTAAACGACAACAACGCCTATCTACTGAATCTAGAGAAATGACACTGACGAACTTATTTGTAGGGAAGCAATGGAGACACAGATACAGACAATGGACTTGAGGACACAGCAGGGGAAGGAGAGTGGGATGAAGCGAGAAGGCAGCATCAACATACCTACATTACCATGAGCAAGACAGACAGCTGGTGAGAAGCTGCTATATAACACAGGCAGCCCAGCCTGGTGCTCCGTGATGACCAGAGGGATGGGAGGAGGGGAGGGAGGCTAAGGAGGGAGGCGATATATGTATAATTATGGCTGAATTGCATCGTTGTATGGCAGAAACCAACACAACATTGTAAAGCTATATTCCTCCAATTAAAGAATAAATTATTTTTTAAAAAATATTTACGGAGTGCATCCCTTGGGTGAAGCCTGAGCGGGGCCCTCTGAACACAGCAGAGGGAAGAACAGGCAAGGTCTCTGCTCCTTGAAAGGTACACTGCAGGGCTGAACACGGACAGTGAACAAGGAAGGGAACAGACAATCGACACATGCTGAGGCGCTCATAAAGGTGCTGTGACGGAGATCAAGGAAGTGACGGGACGAAGGAAGGAGAGGCGGGGTGGCCAGGGAGGTGACACTGAACAGGGCCTGCCTGACGAGGCAGGACAAGCACTCCAGAAGGAGAGCAGCAGCCAAGGTCCCGAGGTGTGACTTGGTAAGGCCAGTGTGGCCGGGCCAGGAGAGGGCGGGAGGAGACGGGGCTGGGAAGTAGGGAAGAGCCGATCACACCGAGCACTGCAGGCCCTCATCATAAAGTGCAGACTGGACTTCCCTGGTGGTCCAGTTAAGGCTCTGGGCTTTACTGCAGGGGCCGTGGGTTCGAGCCCCAGTCGGGGAACTAAGACCCCACATCCTGCAGGGCAACGAAGACCACGTGCCACAACGACTGAGCCTATGTGCTCTAGAGCCTTGGTCCACAGCTAGAGGAAGCCCCTGCAGGCTGCAACGAAGACCCAGCACCACCAAAAATAATTTTTTTTTAAGTCTGGATTGAGTTTTAAACAGCAGAGTGACGAGATCTTAGAGTCTCCACGAAGTCCAGTGCTGATCACGGTGGAACCAGACACACACACACGACTCCCGAGCTTGCTTCCCTTGCAACCAAAGCAGCCTGCCTCAAACGAAGACCTCTCTGCCTGTGTGCACACTGGGGGCAAGAATATGTGGCCACCAAGGGAGACACCCCAGTGCCTGCAGTCCCTGAGGGAAGCTGCAGGTTGAAAGGTCCCACGGCGCCACACGCACCCTGAAACCCACAAGCTCCATGAATCCTCTCGCCCTTGACCCTGCGTCATCACAGGACCAGGCTCCTCCACGGTCCCGCCCCACTTTCCGGAGCCCGGGGGAAGTGAGACCCTGAGGAGGACATGGAGCACATGCCGGCATGGAAGCCAGGGGTCACTGGGCGAGTCACATGCAGGCAGAGACACGACATGGGACATGGGCTGACAGCTTCCTTTTCTTTTTTTTTAAACTTCTTTTGTTTCTTAAACTTTTAAAACTGCTCCCAAGCCTCCCTCATCCATCAAGTTCCTCCCCCAGATGACCTGCTCTCACTGCCGATTACTCTGATTGCCACCAGCAACAGGCCATTGCTTCTCCCTCTGCCCCTGAGCCTGTGGCTGATGAATTAAATGGCGATGCCAACAAGAGCTTGCAGCCTTAAAATCCATCACCGCAGGATAGGACTATGGAGGCCAGGACAGATGATTCCAGTGGAGAGGACCTCATGAGAGGAGGGGGCCAGAAGGAAGGACCTCACAACATACAGACACTGCAGGCTAGGAAAGACAGGCTTCAGAGAAACGACAGCTCCCCCTGAAGACCGAATAGACCCTGCATCCAGGAAAGAGCAAATAGCTTGCCATGACTGCACTTCCCAAGTGGCTCAGCGGTAAAGAATTTGATTACCAATGCAGGAGACTCAGGAATCGAGGGTTCTCTCCCTGGGTCAGGAAGAGCCCCTGGAGGAGGAAACAGCAACCCGCTCCACTTTTCGTGCCTGGAGAAGTTCATGGACAGAGGGATCTGGCGAGCTACAGCCCATGGGTTCCCAAAGCGTCAGACACAACTGAGCATGCATGCATCCAAGCTATGGAAACCCAACCCAAGCTTGAAGACAGTGGCAGGGAGGCTAGTGAATTATCGCTCTTGTTAACAGTACGTTTAGGGCTGGAAATCACATCAGGACGGCTGGATTCGGGGATTCGAAGGACACGATCAACTCCCAGTGCCTCTCTGCCTCTCAGCTCAGCTCCTCTCCCTGTGTGACGGCCTCACACTCAGGCTCCACTCGGAGACAAGGTAACTACAGTGGCTCCAGCCTTCCAGGCCTGACGGGAAAGGGAGAACTCCTCGTGACAGCCTAGTAGAGCCCTGACGCCCAGCTGGAGCCAGTCGGCTGAGGTCAAGGGCAGGAGGGAGGGTAGGGCCTCATCGACGTCACAGGGCTGACCCTGAGTGAGGACACTGGGCCCAGAGAAGCTGGAGCACAGGCGAGCTGACCCCACAAGGCCAGAGATGGCCACCACGCCAGCGGGGGGCGGCGGCCCAAGCCGTGTGACACAGGAGGACACGGGCGCGTCTGGAATCCCTCGTTCAGCTGCCCCTGTAGAACCTCTTCCTTGGTACTGAGAACCACCTCCAAACTCACGGGCAAATGCTCCTTGGGAAAGCCCAGGAGAAGCCCGACACCCACCAAGGGGCTGCTCTGCAGCTAAGACCTCCATGAGACCAGCCCCACCCCCACCATGGGGCGCTCAGAGAACCCAGACTCCCCAAATGCATACGCAACACTGCGGTTGTTGTTCAGTCACTTAGTCATATCTGACTGCAACCCCATGGACTGCAGCACACCAGGCCCCCCTGTCCTTCACTGTCTCCTGGAGTTTGCTCAAATTCACATCCATTGAGTCAGTGATGCTGTCTAACCATCTCATCCTCTGCTGCCTTCTCCTTTTGCCTGTCAAAAGCCTTATATTAATCACATCTGAAAAGTCTCTTTCTTCCCTGGTAGCTCAGTGGTAAAGCATCTGCCTGCCAATGCAAGGGATGTGGGTTTGATCCCTGGGTTGGGAAGACTCCCTGGAGGAGAAATGGCAACTCACTCCAGTATTCTTGCCTGGAGAATCCCATGGACAGAGGAGCCTGACAGGCTGCGGTCCACAGGGTCACAAGAGTCAGACATGACTGAGCGACTGAACAACAACTAAAGTCTCTCTCACCATGGAAGGTGGTGTGGGCACGGATTTCAGGGATCAGGACACAGACATCTTTGGAGGCCCAACATTCCACCCACCCCAGCATTTTCTAGATCCCAGCATGTTATCTGAATTACACCTCTTAACAGCTAATCCTCACAACAACCTATGAAGTATATATACTATTTTAATCAATCCTAATTTTACAAGTGATCAAAGAGGCCCTGAGAAATAAAGTGAGACAGTAAAAATAGTAATAACAATAACTGTCATATTTACTGAGTGGCTGCTACATATCAGACATTATTCTAAGTGCTTTCCATACACTCATTTATCCCTTCTTCCCCCAAAACCCTATGAGGAAGGTATTGCTACAGTTCCCATTTTACAGAGGAAGAAACTGAGGCATAGAAACTTGCATGGCCTCTAAGTCAGGTGCCCTGGGGAGGTCCTCAGTGTCTTTGGCACAGGGGTCCCTCGTCCACTAATGTCAATTACGACGAGCAAGAAGAATGTGGAATGCACAGTGATTCCCAAACGCTTTGGCCATGACCACTGTTTTGGTGGGGACATGTACAGGGACTAGGATGCGGTGATCCTTTGGAGATAAAGGTCACAGCGACAGGTGAAACAAGCCTTCCTTCTGTTGACAGAGCCTTTCCCCAGAAGGTCAGGTGAGATGGAGGAGACGCCTACTCAGGGAACGACACTGCTGACCCAGCCCCGCTGCTGGCGTCTCCCTCAGGAGGCACCCAGAAAGATCTGCGGTCATCACAGGTCTTACCAAAGAGAAGACATCCCCCATTAACACACTCTCAGCCTCACTCCCCACCTCCTACATGACTGTGAGAGCCTCAAACAGAGATGCCGCGGTAAGCAGAGAACGCCCCCCTGGATCATCCTCCTCCTCGGTCCCCACCGGGTGGGCGTCATTCAGCAGACCCGACAACACCTCACAAGGGGGTCCCAGGGTCCACAGTTGGGAGAACAACGCACTGGGGAGTGTGGTTCTAGCTTCAGTCAAGCTGGAGTTTCCAACCAACCGTCAGTAATAAAGACATCACCTGGAACACTTTTGTCAGATGCCTACATCGATGTTTCATAAAGAACTTGAGGGGGAAGAAGAGTCATGATAACCTCAGAATTGAAATAAAGTTACCGACTGACCTCTTAAACATTGTCAACAATCTATTCTAAAGGTCCATTTTCAGTTGATTTTTTTTTCTTCATCTTGAAGGCACTTCCCAGAACAACAATGAATAGAACGATCCCAACATAGCCCTCAGCCATCTACTCAATCCTGAAGGCATCTGGGGCTTCAATGATTTCTCACCCTTTTCCCTACTGATGAGCTCAGTTTCACAAACAATTTGTCGTCCAAATGATTTTAAAAAAAGAAAAAGCTTTATAGCCTCAACCTAAAAGGATTCTCTTGTGGAAAAAGCACTCTGAACTCTCACCTAGAATTTGAGAAGCTGGTCCACACCGCTATGTCCACCTAACATCAGGAGCCATGCAAATCCCGGATCAGAAAAGACTCTCCCTGGCCAACCTCTCCCTACCCCTTGTCCCCAGCTCCCCAGAAACACCAAGTCCCCCACCGCAGCCTGTCTAGGACATCCCCAAGATACCACAGCTTGACAAGGGCACCCCAAGGCACCCCAATCTGGCCAGGGCACATATGCCATAGTTTTCAACAAACTGAGTCAACAGCTGGCTGGGGTTGAGGAGTGAGCCCCAATTTCTCTGAGTAGTAGATGACATCACTTGAAAATTAGGTAAAGGCTCTGGAAAGGCCAGAGCACAATTTCTGAAAGCACATCTTCTAATCAGGCTGCTTGCTGGTGTCTGGCATGTTAGCTGGTGCTCACGAATTTTACTTAAGTGGAAGAAAGAATAAAATGCAGGACTTAAGCAAGGAAGAGAAGGGCATCACTCAGTTCATGCCTGCACTGAAGGACTTTCATAAAGACCTTCCACCCAGGATGACTCCCAGATATGGCAGATGGTCTTCTCTGACCTGGTGAAAATAGAGTGGCAAGGGACTGCAAAAGGGACTTTGCCGATGAAGTTCTGGAGAGTCCAAGCTATGGTTTTTCCAGTAGTCATGTACGGCTGTTAGAGCTGGGCCATAAAGAAGGCTGAGTGCTGAAGAACTGATGCTTCCTAATTGTGGTGTTGGAGAAGACTCTTAAGAGTCTCTCTTGGACTGCAGGGAAAACAAACCAGTCAATCCTAAAGGAAATCAGTCCTGAATATTCATTTGAAGGACTGATAATGAAGCTGAAACTCCAATCATTTGGCCACCTGATGCAAAGAACTGACCCATTGGAAAAGACCCTAATGGTGGGAAAGACCGAAGTCAGGAGGAGAAGGGGATGACAGAGGATGAGATGGTGGGATGGCATCACCAACTCAATGGACATGAGTTTGGGTAAACTCCAGAAGTTGGTGATGGACATGGAGGCCTGGCGTGCTGCAGTCCATGGGGTCACAAAGAGTCAGACACAACTGAGTGACTGAACTGAACTGAGCAACTGAACAACAAACAAAAGGACTATGAATGAGTGACAAAGTATGCTTCATCCTCTCTGCTCTGTTCCACTTAAGGGTTACCACAAACACAGCTCTGGCTCAGCACATTCAAGCTGGGTCTTAGGAAAATCGACTTCGGCTGCGGCGAGAAACCCTTCTCTATGTTGTAGCTTCTGTTTTTGGGGGGTGGGGGGGACGACTCATTCCAAAAATGCTCCTACTCAGAAATGTACTATATAGTATTGCAGACTTTAAACCAAATTCAAGCCCAGTGGTATTCCCCACCCCAAGTTTAATTTTCTTACAGGATCAAATTAAATTCCTGTGAGGGCAGAGTATAGATTTCAGAAACGGCGGTGGCACAGTCCACAGGCCACCTGCATGAGAGTCACACATCTAAACCTGCAGACCGAGCCCCCAGCCCCATGCCGCGATCCCCGGAGAGGAGGCACGGGCACGTGGCCCCCGGGAAAGGCCTCTGAACGCTAGTTCAACAAGTTCGTAAGGCAAAGAATCAGGGATTTGGAAGGAAATGACCTGAGTTCATTCCCACCCCAAAGCCACAGACAAGACTTTTAAGCTCTCCTGAACCTCTAATAACGAATATTTTAAAACACAGGGGAAACACCTACTCATCCCGGGATTACTGAGTCAAATGTGAATAGACTTGAACTTGCTTGGAAAGGATAAAGGGCTAAACTACTCATTCAAAACATGCAGTGAATGAAATGAATGGCTACAAAAGCCAGGTGCTGGGGAAACAGAGATGAGAAGCGAGGAGTCACAAGGCCAACGCAGACACAACCCAGTGTAATGAGATGGAGTCCGGGCCACACGAGCAGTATCTGTGTGGAAAGGGTGATGGTCCCCCTGAGAAAGACAAGATTAATGCTGCAGTGATAACCGCCAGACTGGAGGCAGTTACAAACTAGTGATGAAGAAAGCAAGGCATGCTATCAAAGAAAAGCAAAAAGAAAATCAACATGTTGAACCTCATCAAATGGAGACCATAATAAATACAAACACTCAAAAAAAGTCCAATCTTTCATGATATTACTATGCAAATCACACTCAGATTATAATCCTGTCTCTATGACACAGAGAAATGACTACATGTACTGGATACCAACTATACACCGGGTGCTACATGAATGAAGGCTCTGCATTCACTGTCTTGGTAAATCCCCACGACAACCCTCGTGCCACTCGTGTGATTTCCCCTAACACTGGTGTGGCGTTTCCTCTTTCAGATGGCTAAGTAACTCCAAGAGGTCAAGTTATGGAGGATGCGCCTGAACTCGAATTCAGGACTGGCTGACTCCCAAGACCTGTGAGCATGGAGCATACTCCCCTCTGTTCAAATGTCCACACTCCAAGGGCTTGTTTTTGTATAAGAAAATCTTGTTCTGGTCAGTTGGCTGAAGGTCGCAAGACACTTTAGCCCTAGTTAAATACCCTGTCTGCAGGCTGACCTAAGAAACATTTCAGCAGAGTCACGACAGTTAAAGCACAGCCAAACTGCACGGGAGGAAGCACACGGCACCACCGTATTTGGTGGGATCTTGCCCAGGTGATCACTCCTCTATCTACTTGTATTTCTGATCAAGAATATTATTATTTGCAGCTAAAATCTACTCCAGTAGTCATGTGCAGATGTGAGAGTTGGACTATAAAGAAAGCTAAGTGCCAAAGAATTGATGCTTTCAAATTGTGGTGCTGGAGCAGACTTGAGAGTTCCTTGGACAGCAAGGAGATAAAACCAGTCAATCCTAAAGGAAATCAACCCTGAACATTCATTGGAAGGGCTGATGATGAAGCTCCAACACTTTGGCCACTTAATGTGAAGGACTGACTCACTGGAAAAGATTTTAATGCTGGGAAAGATTGAGGGCAGGAGGAGAAGGGGACAACAGAATGAGATGGTTGGATGGCCTCACTGACTCAACGGACACTGGAGTTTGAGCCAGCTCCAGGAGACGGTGAAGGACAGGGAAGCCTGGTGTGCTGCCACCCGTGGGGTCGCAAAGAGTTCGACAAGACTTAGTGACTGAACGACAAACCTACTCAGTGCTCCCTCTCTGGTAGGCGTTATGCTAAGACGTCTACATGGATCGCCTCATGAGGCAGGTGCTGCCAGCTGCCCCCATTTTATAGATGAGAAAACTGAGGTACAGAGAGATTAGGAAACAGAACTGGAACTGGGGTTGGAGCCTGATCAGCCTAACCCCACCACTTTGGCATTCTGTTGCTTTCACCCATGGCCTGACATGACTTAATTGTGCTACAGGTTCACCACCTTGCAAATATCTTAAGACTTTAGTCATAAAATTCCCTAACTGCACAAATTGATACAATGATTGCTAACAGTCTAGCAAGTAAGTCTTACTTTTGCAAGAATGAAGAGCAGGGTCTTTCATTAATTAATTTTCCGGGATCCTAAGCAGCACTGTTTTTCTAACTCACCTGCAGGTGTATTCCTCCCATGCTGAGCGTCCGCCGGGCCAGGCACAGGGGTGCAGCCCCGCCCCCCCCCGGGTTCCCTCTGCCCCTCACCTTCGGCTGTTTGACCTTCTCTTTTCAGCATCTGGACAGCGCCTACGTATTTCTTCAGTTGCACTTTGAGCACTTCATTTTCTCTGTGGGCACAAGAATGTCAGAAAAATGTATTTTAAAATTGGCAACTTAGACCCAAGGAAGGAAGAGAATCTGCGTAAGGAAAATACACAGTGTGCATCTGGTAAATATTAATATATTCTGTTTTAGAGATCTTTGCTGGAAAGATAAGGTTAGCGAGGGCACGTTTGTGTAATGCCATCAAGAACCACTCATTCATGGCGGAAATAAGCGCTAATTGGTTTCAGCACCCACAAATTCAGGATGCTGGCATGTGCGGTCCTCAGGTTATTTGAATCTAACAACCTGTTAGGTGACGACTGTGTCAGGCACTCTAGTATTTACAGAAACTGTAAAAATGGACAAATTTACAGTATGTCCATTTACACAAATACATACTAGCTATTGTTTCCTTGGGGAACACTCAGTGTTTTTAGTAACTACTACACGTACTTGGACACGACTGAGTGACTGAACTGAACACGTATTAAACACTATTTGCCAGGCATCACATGAAGCCTTTATTATCTCATTCAAACCTTCCAAGGTACATATTAGCACACCACCACCCACTTTACAGATTCTCAAAGTGTGGTACAATGATGAAAAGCAGTTAACTGAGTCTACCTGCCCCACCCCTCTCCCCAGGTGAGACTGTAGGATGGAACTTGAAACTCGGGCAATGACAAGATCCCACTCCACTGACTTCACTCCCCAGGTACCCTGGCTGAGGACTAGGACATGAAAGTCAGGAGAGAAAAATACCATCTGCTGAGAATTTACCACATAGTTCAGACTTCACATGTGTGACCTCAGTGAATCAAGCACGCATATATACATTCATCCACTCTTCATTCAATGGAAGCATGCTTCTTAAGTACCTAACAATACGTCAGGTGCGGTGACCCTGTAACACCCTCCTCGTTCTGCAGGAGAGGAGCTGGGGCATGGAGACGGTCACATGGCCAACGCCAAGGTCATATGTAAGACACAGAGTCTGGATACAAACCCAGGTCATGGAGACGGTCACATGGCCAACGCCAAGGTCATATGTAAGACACAGAGTCTGGATACAAACCCAGGTCATGGAGACGGTCACATGGCCAACGCCAAGGTCATATGTAAGACACAGAGTCTGGATACAAACCCAGGTCTGTGTCTCCAAGGCCCCAGTGAGCGCTTCTCGGTCTCTCTTGGGATTTGAAACTGGTTTCTTACCTCAGCCCCAGAGACAAATGCCTCTTCCACACTTTCTGCTTCTACACATTCCCTATCCCACAAGGTTTTAAGCCTGAGTATTCTTACATATGCTGGAATATTGCCTTACGATGAAAACAGGTTTACGATTGGGTGTCTCTTATGATTATAAAAAATAAAACACTCATTGCAAAATACTCAATCAGAACACATTTAAGAAGGAATGTAAAAATTCCACTAAAAATCCTTGAAGTAAATCTCACTAACTTCTTAAGACTCCTGAGAGTCTCTTACCAGCAAGGAGATCAAAGCAGTCAATCCTAAAGGAAATCAAACCCTGAATATTCATTGGAAAGACTGATGCTAAAGCTGAAGCTCCAATACTTTGACCACCTGATGTGAAAAACAGACTCACTGGAAAAGACCCTGATGTTGGGAAAGATAGAAGGCAGGAGGACAAACAGACGACAGAGGATGAGATGGTTTGACGGCGTCACCGACTCAATGGACATGAGTTTGAGTAAGGTCCGGGAGATGGTGAAGGACAGGGATATGCTGCAATCTCTGGGGTCACGAAGAGTTGGACACAACTGAGAAAATGAATAACAACATTTTTACTTTCATTCTATCAACTCTCGCCTGAGCGTGCACACATATATACATCACTGAATATAATTATTCACAGGTGAAACACAATTTCACATGCCTCAAAATTTTTCTGTTTGAAGACTTTTTCCCTCTGTCTACTGTCCCACACATCCTTCTCCGTGGCAACCACCATTAAACATCTGGTACACACATTTCATGTCTCCTCCATGCTCACAGAGTCACTACAAACCCAATACACTCAGAGTTTACTTTATGCAACTGGGTCCTGCTATAAATTTTTCTACAACTGGTTTGTCTCATTTAACAATTCACCAAGGTAAGCTTCTGATTCCATCTATTTATGGATGGAGATGCCATTCCTTGGTAATAATATGCCACATATATGCTCAGTGGAAAAACTGCAGACTGCCAAACTGCAGACTGCAAATCACTGACTCTGTTTCTGATGCATCTTATTATACCTCAGCCCACAGAGATGGCACCTGGCATTGTGCTTTTCTGCACTGTATTTTGGCAGAAAGAACACAAGTACCAACTGCAGACATGACCATATACTGAGGTGTCACCAAGTTTCATCTCAGAAACTTGGAAAGAAAGTCAGACATGAAGGAGTTCCTTAATTATCCTCCTCCTCCTAGACAGCCTGTCACAAATGCTTCTCTTGGCAGCTGCACTTTCTCTGTGATACAAAGAGCCAGTGTCTGAAGGTAATAAACAACTAAGGAATCTCGAGATCTGCGGGCAGGAAAACACTGCCCAACGGACATGCTGACACAGCTACTTTTCCTGGATCCCCTTGCCAGCTCTTGTCATTCATCCAGCTTACTCCTAATCCCCTCGTGTGAATTCCAAGCACATAGCTTAAAATAAGGGAAAGAAATTGATATGCATCTCTGTATGGTCTGCAGTGCTGGAAAAGACTCTCAAGGGTCCCTTGGACTGCAAGGATATCAAATCAGTCAATCCTAAAGGAAATCAGTCCTACATATTCATTGGAAAGACTGATGCCGAAGCTCCAATATTTTGGCCACCTGATGTGAATAGCCGACTCATTACAAAAGACCCTGATGCTGGGAAAGATTGAGGGCAGGAGGAGAAGTGGGCAACAGAGGATGAGATGGTTAGATGGCATCATCTACTCAGTGAACATGAGTCTGAGAAAACTCCAGGAGATAATGAAGAATAGGGAAGCCTGGTGAACTGCAGTCCATGGGGTTGCAAGGAGTCAGACAAGACTTAGGTTGAACAACAAATGGCCTAATTTAACAATGATATGTTCAGAACGTTAGGCAAGAGGCAAGAAGAGGTAGGTTTACTCAGGCCCAGCGACTGGTGAGTTGGGTTGGGCTGTCAAGCCTCAGTTTGCCCAAGCACACCATCCAGGCCAACCCTCAGCTGCCTAGTTCATTGTCAACTCTGCAGCCAGCACTGAAATGTTCAAGAGGATGCTTTTCTTCTGGTTTGGAGGCATCTTTTAACATCTTGCTGCTGCTGCTGCTGCTGCTAAGTCGCTTCAGTCGTGTCCGACTCTGTGCGACCCCAGAGACGGCAGCCCATCAGGCTCCTCCGTCCCTGGGATTCTCCAGGCAAGAACACTGGAGTGGGTTGCCATTTCCTTCTCCAATGCATGAAAGTAAAAAGTGAAAGTGAAGTCGCTCAGTCGTGTTCGACTCTTCGAGACCCCATGGACTTCAGCCTACCAGGCTCCTCCATCCATGGGATTTTCCAGGCAAGAGTACTGGAGTGGGGTGCCATTGCCTTCTCCACTATTAACATCTTAACACTATCTAAATATTAAGGCTTCTATGGTGGTCCAGCGGCTAAGACTCTGCACTCCCAATGCAACAGGCCTGGGTTCGATCCCTGGTCAGGGAACTAGATCCCACCTGCTGCAACTCAGAGTTAGCATGCCCCAACTAAAGCTCCTGCATGCCACAAGAGAGATCGACCTAACAGGGGAAGATCAAGACCTTTAATACAAATCCAACTTTCATCAAAATGATGAGATATCGTGGAGAATACACTACAGATGGGCAGCTTTAGGAACCATAAATTCATCCCAGCCAACTTTGCCTCAATGAACTTGTTTGCCTTCTGCGGGAAAGGCACACTGTCAGGCCAGTAGAACTGCTCCTGACACAAACACGAACATCGGGAGGACCCACTGACTGCCCCAGAGAGGCAACTAGCTACGGATCCCGGGAAAGATGAGGCCTTTGTTTCCATTTTTATTTTGAAGTACTTATAGACCCAGAAAGTTGCAAAGACATTACTGAGAGGTCCTGTATACCCTTGGCCCAGCCTCCCCCAGGGGTTACACCTTCTATAAACTATGCTCTGATGGCAAATCCAGGATGCTGACACGGTCACATCATGCATGTGGTTCTATCCAGCCCAGTATTTTAACTGACGTTCGTAACAATCTGAAGATGAGATACAGGCTCAAATGACCACAGCAGGCAGACAGACGAGACTTGAGTAACCCAAATAAGACAAGAGGGTCTGGGGGCAGGAGCTGCCTTAGTGCCACTACTGAGCCCCTCGCCACAGCTAGAGACGCCGTGCACCACAGCTAAGACCCGATGCAGCCAAAAAAATAAACAAATAGATCCCTAACAAGTCAATGGCCCGAGAAAATAATTCCTAGGCTCTGAATGACTAATTTGCAACCAGCCAATAGAACTCTGGACTTCCCTGGTGGTTCAGAAGAATCTGCTTGCAATGCAGGAGACCTAGGTTCAATCCTTGGGTTGGCAAGATCCCCTGGAGGAGGAAATGGCAACGCACTCCAGTGTTTTTGCCCAGAAAATCCCATGAACAGAAGAGCCTGATAGGCTACAGTCCGTGGGGTCGCAAAGAGTCAGACTGACTGGGCGATTAACACACAATAGAACTTTAATCTGTAGACAAAAGAAGCATATAGAATGTATCAATCCTGATGATCAAATAAGAATGCCGTTTCCTCTGCCACCTCACCAGATGACAGGACGGGACAATGATTAAGTGCATCCCGTGAAAGGGAAGAGAAACCCGAAGACACCCCCCTCCCTGCCGCCTCTTTAGTACCCACCCAGTTCTTTCCACTCTTAAGCAGGGGTGGGGGTGGGATACAACTTCCTCACAGTTCAGGGAAAGAAAAAAAGAAAACACAGAGGATGAACTAGAACAGAATCTCCCAAAGCTGGTACATCCTGGAGATCGGCTGCGGGCTTCACCGAACTGTTCATATTTTAACGCCTAGGCAGTTCTTCTGGTATGTTTCAAAACACCAGTTTTCCATGTATGGCACATAAATGATACAGAGCAGCAGCAGTCCCCTAGCTTTTTGGCACCAGGGACTGGTTTTATGAAGAGTTTTTCCATGGACCGGAGGGTAAGGAGGAATGGTTCTAGTGCATTACATTTATTTGTGCACTTTATTTCTACTATTATTTACATCCGCTCCACCTCAGATCATCAGGCATTGGGAACCCCTGATATAAAGAATCCTTTGGAAAGGTATGTAAAAGTTTTTAAAAGTGAGTGGATTGCACGATAAGCATTATGGAATGAGTAACGGGCAGTACACCACGTGGTGAAGACCACGAGAGCAGTGACACATCTGAGGAAGAGAACCTTTGCTTTAGAGAAAATAAGCAAATAAGGAGGGGACCTTTGCTTACAGAGTCCTTTCCAAATTGTATTCCCAGGGATGACAACGGATTCCAAGACAGACAGACGGAAGAAGAGAGTTAGAGATGTTTAGAAACATTAGAAAAGTTCTGTCGCCCTCCCCCTCCTCCCCAGGGCTTCTCAGAGCCCTCAATATATTTATGTACACTGAGCGTCTACTAACTCCTCAAACCGAATAGTTTGTGAAATGCTGCATTTTCATACTGGGCACAGCCCTCTAGAAATGGGAAAGAAATTCTAGGGCAAGAAAACCATATCTCTGATAGAAAAGCACTGTCCATGTGGGCATGGCAGAGATGGGCATTTATGATGCTTCCACCTCCTTGAAAACCCTCCATGCCAGTTAAGACATAAGAGGCAGCTCAGTGCCAAGACCTCCTATGGGGAAAACTTCATTCAGAAGCTCCCTCCATGGAAAATAGGAAATACACTTTCCTACCTGCAACACATTTTCTACCTGTACAGAATGAAGCAGGGCAAAGGCTAACAGAGCTTTGTCAAGAGAACGCACTGGTCATAGCAAACACCCTCTTCCAACAACTCAAGAGAAGACTCTACACATGGACATCACCAGATGGTCAATACCGAAATCAGATTGTTTATATTCTTTGCAGCCGAAAATGAAGAAGCTCTATACAGTCAGCAAAAGACCGGGAGCTAACTGTGGCTCAGATCATAAACACCTTATTGCCAAATTCAGACTTAAATTGAAGAAAGTAGGGAAAACCACTAGACGGTTCTCGTATGACCTACATTGAATCCCTTACGATTATACAGTGGAAATGACAAATAGATTCAGGGGATTAAATCTGATAGACAGAGTCCCTGAAGAACTATGGTCAGAGGTCTGTGACACTGTACAGGAGGCAGTGATCAAGACCATTCCAAAGAAAAATGCAAAAAGGCTAAATGGTTGTCTGAGGAGGCCTTACAAATAGCTGTGAAGAGAGGCAAAAAGGAAAGATATACCCAAATGAATGTAAAGTTCCAAAGAATAGCAAGGAGAGAAAAGAAAGCTTCTTAAGTGAACAATGTAAAGAAACAGAGGAAAACAATAGAATGGGAAAGACTAGTGATCTCTTCAAGAAAATTGGAGATACCAAGGGAACATTTCATGCAAAGATGGGCACAATAAAGGACAGAAATGGTATGGACCTCACAGAAGCAGAAGATATTAAGAAGAGGTGGCAAGAATATACAGAAGAAGTGTACAAAAAAGATCTCAATGACCCAGATAACCATGATGGAGTGATCACTCACCTAGAGCCAGACATCCTGGAAGGCGAAGTCAAGTGGGCTTTAGGAGCATCACTATGAACAAAGCTAGGGGAGGTAATGGAATTCCAGTTGAGCTACTTCAGTGCTGTAACTCAGTATGTCAGCAAATTTGGAAAACTCAGCACTGGTCACAGGATTGGAAAAGGTCAGTTTTCATTCCAATCCCAAAGAAAGGTAACGCCAAAGAATGCTCAAACTACCACACAACTGTACTCATCTCACACACTAGCAAAGTAACTCTCAAAATTCTCCAAGCCAGACTTCCACATTACGTGAACTTCAAGATATTCAAGCTGGAATTAGAAAAGGCAGAGGAACCAGAGATCAAATCACCAACATCCGCTGGATCATCGAAAAAGCAAGAGTGTTTCAGAAAAATGTCTACTTTGTCTTTATCGACTATGCCAAAGCCTTTGACTGTGTGGGTCACAACAAACTGTGGAAAATTCTGAAAGAGATGGGAATACCAGACCGCCTTACCTGCCTCCTGAGAAATCTGTATGCAGGTCAAGGAGCAATAGTTAGAACAGGACACGGAACAATGGACTGATTCCAAATTGGGAAAGGAGTATGTCAAGGCTGTGTATTGTCACCCTGCTTATTTAACTTCTATGCAGAGTACATCGTGTGAAATACCAGGCTGGATGAAGCATAAGCTGGAATAAGTTGCTGGGAGAAATATCAATAACCTTAGATATGCAGATGACACCACCCTTATGGCAGAAAGCGAAGAAGAACTGAAGAGCCTCTTGATGAAAGTGAAAAAGGAGAGTGAAAAAGCTGGCTTAAACTTAACATTCAAAAAATGAAGATCATGGCATCCGGTCCCATCACTTCATGGCAAATAGATGGGGAAACAATGGAAATGGTGACAGATTTTATTTTCTTGGGCTCCAAAATGAGTGCAGATGGTGACTGCAGCCATGAAATTAAAAGACACTTGCTTCCTGGAAGAAAAGTTATGACAAACCTAGACAGCATACTAAAAAGCAGACACGTTACTTTGCCAACAAAAGTCCGTCTAGTCAAAGCTATGGTTTTTCCAGTAGTCATGTACTGGAAAATGTACATGTGAGAGTTGGACCAGACTGCCTTACCTGCCTCCTGGGAAATCTGTATGCAGGTCAAGAAGCAACAGTTAGAACTGGACATGGAACAATGGACTGGTTCCAAATTGGAAAAGGAGTATGTCAAGTCTATATATTGTCACACTGCTTGTTTAACTTATACATAGAGTACATCATGTGAAATGCCAGTCTATATGACGCACAAGCTGGAATCAAGATTACCAGGAGAAATATCAATAACCTCAGATACGCAGATGACACCACCCTTATGGCAGAAAGTAAAGAAGAATTAAAGAGCTCTTGATGAAAGTGAAAGAGGAGAGTGAAAAAGTTGGCTTAAACTCAACATTTAGAAAACAAAGATTATGGCATCCAGTCCCATCACTTCATGGCGAATAGATGGGGAAACAATGTAAACAGTGGGAGATTTTATTTTAGGGGGCTCCAAAATCACTGCAGATGGTGACTGCAGCCATGAAATTAAGACACTTACTCCTTGAAAGAAAAGTTAAAACCAACCTAGACAGCATATTAAAAAGCAGAGACATTACTTTGCCAACAAAAGTCCATCTAGTCAAAGCTATGGTTTTTCCAGTTGTCATGTATGGATGTGAGAGTTGGACTGTAAAAAAAGCTGAGCATCGAAGAACTGATGCTTTTGAACTGTGGTGTTGGAGAAGACTCTTGAGAGTCCCCTGGACTGCAAGGAGATCCAACCAGTCCATCCTAAAAGAGATCAGTCCTGGGTGTTCATTGGAAGGACTGATGCTGAAGCTGAAACTCCAATACTTTGGCCACCTGATGTGAAGAACTGACTCATTTGAAAAGACTCTGATGCCAGGAAAGATTGAAGGCAGGAGGAGAAGGGGATGACAGAGGATGAGACGGTTGGATGGCATCACCGACTCAATGGACATGAGTTTGAGCAGGCTCCAGTAGTTGGTGAAGGACAGGGAAGCCTGGCATGCTGCAGTTCATGGGGTCGCAAAGAGTCGGACACAACAGAATGACTGAATTGAACCTGCAACACAAGAGTATTCACCTCCGAGAGGGGCTCTGAACATTCAAGGGGTTGCAGACATGGCCTGCTCTCGTTCAGTCTACACAAGAGCTCTGCGAGAGGGGTTACTGTCCCCGACTTTTATTACTTGCATTTCTACAGGGGAAGGAACTGAAGCTCAGAGAGGTTCAGCGGTCAATAAAAAAGAATTCACACTGTTATACTAGTCAGGGCCACCATTCACACTCATGTCTCTCCAAGTCAGTCCACGTCCTTTTCCTTTCAACCATACGATTGCTCTTGCTGGGTCACCAATAATGCCTCATGAGGTTGGTTGTACTGTGCCCATTTTTCAGATGGGAAAGCTGAGGCCCAGAGAGTCAAACAACATAAACACATCTGGGATTCAAACCCATGTCCTTTAACTCCAAAGTCTCTAGCTGGAATTATAAAAATTCAGGGAATTAAATGAACAGGACAAAGTTGAAAACGTAAAGCCTTCGAGGGAGTCCACTGGGAAATGAGAGAGGATGAGCATAGGTCTGCAGGATCTCCTGGTTGGACGGCCTGCTGTGCAAACGTGAACAGGATTCTCCTGACCTGCCAGCTTTGCTCAGAGGTTAAGGGACTGTCCTAGGGTTACACAGCTCAAGCCTCTGCTGCCCATCAGCAGACCGCTCACAAAAGGAAACAGGGGGTCCGAGGTGAGCTTTTTCTAAATATGAATCAACAGCCTCAAGAACTGTTTATCTTTTGAGCCAACAGCTCCACTTCTAGGAAACCATGCTCAGGAAATAAGGGAAGTCTCAAAACATACACATGCGGATGCTGTAAATGTTATCAGAAAGAAATTGGTTACAAATTACCTGCTGACATTGGGAGAGTGAAGAGGCTGACATGGTTTATCCATCTGTAATAAGACACTGTTTTTTGTGATGAATATCATTGTTGTTGTTTGTTGTTTAGTCGCTAAGTCGTGTCCAACTCTTTGCAAGATCATGGACTGTACCCCTCCAGGCTCCTCTGTCCAGGAGGACACAATTCTTCCCAGGCAAGAACACTGGAGTGGGTTACCATTTTCTTCTCCAGGGGATCTTCCCGACCCAGGGATCGAACCCATGTCTCCTGCACTGACAGGCAGATTATTCACCATTAAGACACCAGGGAAACCCTAATGAATATACATGTCTATTAACATGGATAAACACTGACGATACAGGATGACGTGAATGCAGCAGAGAACAAAGAAAGTATGTTTAACCCCTCAGGTATATTTACTGGCATATATTTCCATCAGATGTCAAAGAATCCACCTGCAATGCGGGAGACCTGGTTTTGATCCCTGGGTCAGGAAGATCCCTTGGAGAAGAAACAGCAACCTACTCCAGGATTCTTGCCTAGAGAATTCCATGGACAGAGGAGCCTGGCAGGCTACAGTCCATGACGTCACAAAGAGTCAGACATGACTAAGCGACTTTCACTTTTCATTTGCACTAGAAATATACATGCCAGGATATTGGGGCTTCCCTGGTGGTCCAGCGATAAAGAATCTGCCTTGAAATCCTGGAGAAGTGGGTTCGATCCCTGGTCGGAGAACTAAGATCCCACATGTCATGGAGCAACTGAGCCCGAGTGCTCCAAATACTGAAGCCCACATGCCACAACTAGAGAGTCCACGAGCCACAACAAAAGACTCCACATGATACAACAAAGATCTGGGTGCCATAACTAAGGCCCAATGAAAGGAAGGAAGGAATATACACACCGCACAATATTAACAGAGCTTGTTTCTGAATGATGAAATCAGGAGAAAGAAATTTTTAATATGTCATCAACACACTTCACTAGCAGACTAGAAAAAAACAATATATGAAGACTAAGAGCAGACCTACAAAACACAAGAGCAACTGTACGGCTAACACCACACTCAGTGGCAAAAGACTGAACGGTTTCCCCGTGCAACCTGAGAACAAGCCAGGAAGCCTCTCTCAGCTCTCTCTTCTGTTCAGCACAGCACTGGAGGTTCTACCTAGTGAAATTAGTTTGTTGTTGTTGTTTTTTAAAAAAAATAAAGGATGAAGTACACAGGTGCAAGTCCAATAAAAACATGTCCAGGATCTGTGTGCTAAAAACCATAAAACACGGGTGTAAGGAATCAAAACGGAACTACACGGATGTAAATAACAGGTTCAGAGGCTGTAAGACTCAAAACCAGTAAGAGGTAAGATGTCCATCCAGACTGATCTATAGACTGAATGCAAGTACAACAAAAATCCCAGCAGGATGTCTTACACATATACGTTAGCTGATTCTAAAATTCACACAGAAAGGCAAAGAAACTACAGAAGCCAAAATCATTGTGAAACAGAAGCAACATTCAAAGGACTCACACTATTCTAAGACTTTCTATACAACTTCAATCAAGGAACATAACACAGACCAAGGAAAGACACAGATCAACAGAACAGAGTCCAGAAATAAATTCGCACGAATACGGCCAAATAATTTTTGATCAAGGTACAAGAGCAGTTCAGAAACAAGGATGACCTTTTCAACAGTTTGGAAACAGCTGGCTATTTATACACCAAAAAATAAACTTCAACTAATACTTCACACCTTATACAAATATTAAGTCAAACTGGAAGATAGATAAATGTAAAACATGGAAGTACAAACTTGAGAAAGTCTTCATGCCTCAACGGGGGTTGGCAAAGAGTTCTTATATTTAACACCAAAAGCATGAGCCATAATTAAAAAAATAAAAGTTAATCTTGATTTGCTCTGTGAAAGTCATTGTTAAGAGCGGAAGAAGACAAGCTGCAGATGGGAAGAAAGTATTTACAAATCAGATAAAGAATTCCTATCTGAAAGAACTCTCAGAACAAACAAACAAAACATAACTAACCACAAAAAGGCAGGAGAGGAGGGCAAAAGACCTAAACAATTCACCAAAGAAGATAAACAGACGGCAAATAAGCACATGAAAAGATGCCAATCATCAAAATCCCTGAAACAGCACTATGAATCTAGTAAAATCACCTTAAAAAATCAAATGACAACATCAAGTACCGGGGGGATCTTGAAGCAACTAAAACTCTTAATTCCACTGTGCAGGAATACACAAAAGTTTGGTGACTCTGGAAAACAGTAAAACAGCCTTTTAGAAAGCTGTCCTATGACCCAGAAACTCACTTCTGAGTATTTTTCCTGGGGAAATGACCTTTCATTTTTCACACAAAGATCTCTCCATGAATGTTTACAGCCACACCAGGCATAATCACCAAAAACGGCAAACAATTCAAATGCCCTTCAATGGGTAAATGGTTAAACCCTGGTCCATCCATACAAAGGGATACTGCTGGTCAATAAAACTGAATGTGTTATCCAGGGATGTTATGACTTGGATGTATCTCAGAAACATCCAAATAAAAGAAACCCGTCCCCAGAAGTTATATAGTGTATATAGTGATATATATACATATAGTGATCTCATGTATTTGACACTCTAGAAAAGCGGAAACTACAGGGGAGAAGGATAGGTCATTGGCAGACAAGAGTTAGGCATATGGGCAGAGACCACAAGGGGGCCGTGGGGGAGACCTTCTGGGGGTGATGAACTGTCGTCTCCAGACTGCGGTGGTGGGGTTACATTCTTCGATGTACAGCTTACAACTCATGCCAACTGAACACCTTTAAAACTTGAATTTAACTGTATGGACATTAAAACCAAAATATTTAGTGAATAAAAAAAAGAGTGAGACAGGAGGAGGAGACTGACCAGGGGCCATCACACGGGCACCACACAGCCACGGGCGTGCCAACTGCGGAGGGGTGGGGCGGGAAGACAGAAGAGAGCAACAGTGAAAAAGGGAGCATCTGACAGAGCAGACTTGGTCTGCCCGCTTTTCTCTCTTTTCAATTTTTATTTTTGATTGTGATAAAGTACACGTGACATAAACTTTACCGTCTCAACCACCTTTAAGTATATGGTGCTGTGGAGTTAAGTACCTTCACGTTTCAGCGCCCCCATCAGCACCACCCATCTCTGGAACATTTTTCATCTGAAAAACAAAAACTCCACACCCATTCAACAATAGCCCTCCATTCCCACTCAACCCCGACAGCCCCTGGCAGCCACCATTCTACTTGCTGTCTCTATGATTTATCTCCTTTTAAGAAAGATGATCAAGCAAATGTTACTGTCGACAGGGGTGCAGCTTTGAAGGTGGCTCTGATGAAAGGAGACACCAATTCGAAACTCAGTTTGAGACGTGGCTCCCAAAGACTCGTGAGGCAGAAACGAGCTTCACACGAGGACATCAACACAAAGAAAACAGCCGAGCCTGGCTTGCTCTGGCTTCCAGCACACAGAGGTCCATACACTGCGGCAGTTCTGTGCAACTTCAGGGCAGTGAGGGCTGCGGAATTCAATGGAAGCCTGAACTTTCCTTCCCGAGATCCTGACTCAACTGCAGAATCAAAAACCAGCTTAAGACTTCCTGGTGGTCCAGTGGTTGAGAACCCGCCTGCCAATGCAGGGGACACAGGTTCAATCCCTGGTCCAGGAAGATTCCACATGCCGCGGGGCAACTAAGCCAGTGTGTCGTAAGAGAAGCCACTGCAACGAGAAGCCTACACGCCACAGCTAAGGAGTAGCCCCCGCTTGCCGAAACCAGAGAAAGCTCCCTTGCAGCAGTGAAAACCCAACAAAGCCAAAAAGAAAGAAAATTATAAAAAATAAAATTTTAAATTTAAAAATCAGTTTATGTTCCGTTCCAGATTCAACTGTTTTATTACCCCTTAATTGTCTGGAAATTGACTGCTCACATCCAGAGCATAAGATGCCTTAAAATCCAAACAGAGCAGGTGTGAACGTGGCCAGACAATTGGATTTAACCTCTACTGAACGCATCACTAGTTTAACAAAAGCATCAGCAGATGGGGGTTAGAGTGTTGGCTACAAAAAGGGATCAATTCTCTCATGCATTCAGCAGGTATTACTGACTGCCAGGCATCGATCGAGGTGCTGAAAACACATGAACAAACAAAAAGGACAAAATTCCCTGGCCTCTCTGAGCTTCACTTATTCCCCCACTTCTTTTAATTTTTCCTTTTGAGTAGGTACAGGCTGCCAAAGTTGAAAAGTAAAGTAAGATTCTATTCCAGACATGCATAAGACTTGTCTCCAGGAGCTAACCAGACTCTGGGTTCCTGGTTAGCCTTAGCCAGCTTTCCCTGGACCCACCACCCAGTTCTCCAACTCACACCTGATCTTGTTTCTTTTCAAGCCTCACCTACCCACAGCCCCAGAGCTTCCCAGGTGGCGCAGTGGGAAAGAACCCACCTGCCAATACAGGAGATACAAGAGATGTGGTTCAATCTGAGGTTTGGGAAGATCCCCTGGAGTAGGAAATGGCAACTCACTGTATCCTCGCCTGGAAAATTCCCTGGACAGAGGAGGCTGTCGGGCTACAGTCCACGCGGTCACAAAAAGTTGGACACAACTGAGCACACGCACATATATACCCGCAGCCCCCTCACCAACCTATTCTGAAGTCAATCTCAGACACAGAACATCATCCATAAATATGTCAGGATTTACCTCTCAGCGGTATGGAGTCTTTATCTGAATCTAATCCCCACACCAGCATCACACCTAAAAAAGTAACCAAATACCCACTGTTCCCAATTGCTTCAGGCTTTTAGTTTCTTCAATCAGTACTGGACTTATATCCTGGCAGGCTTTTACGGTAAAGCACTGAATCCTTTATATGCATAAAGCCAAAGAGGAAGCAGGTTGTCTGGCTAGAGAGTTACCCACGTCTGGGTTCACATACCCTTCCTGTCCCTTCCAGATGGGGGCCAACAGTTCTCTGAGCCCAGGACTCCTTAGTTTCCAAGTAGGAGGTGAGGAGCCTTGCAGGGCTGAGACGAGAGACAGTGGGTATAAAGTCAGTGACCAACACTCAGGCACTCACTCACAGTCATTCCTCTTTCTCTTTAGGAATATGCGTTAGACCCAAATCACACAAAACCTGGGCTCCTGACAATGGCTGTGCTTTAAAAAGTGTGTTTTCCCCAGGACG
The DNA here is from genome assembly GCF_027580195.1 of Bos mutus. Taxonomy (NCBI): domain Eukaryota; kingdom Metazoa; phylum Chordata; class Mammalia; order Artiodactyla; family Bovidae; genus Bos; species Bos mutus. The sequence continues at coordinate 31,142,440 of NC_091641.1, forward strand.
CCCAAAGGGGGACTCTGTTCTCATGACCAGCACACGTTACCCTGAGGGGCTTTTACCAGCATCGTCATCAAAAAGCACCCACTGAACAAAGGCTGATGTCGGGGGTGGCGGGGCGGGAGGTGGTTCAGGCAACCACCACGCAGAACAGACAATCAACTGGAGGAGGCAGCAGAGGAAACTGGAAACATCTGGAAGCAGACAAAGCTGGGCGCAGCTCTCAGCTCCAGGTCTGACCAACTCCTTGATGCCACCATAGCGGTGGTGGTGGAAGGAAGAGGAGAGGGCACGGTGGGGGTGGTGGTGGCAGCACCATTGAAACCCTTACGAGGGGCTCACCGGGCACCAAGCGCTGTCCTGCACACTGCTGTGGCGAGCCAGCTCTGGACTGTCCCCCAGAGACCCCAGTGTTAGCAGCCATAAGTAATAACCACTTCTTGAACTGAGTTCGGATGGGTCTTACTCACTCGTTTCCAATAGCAGAAGCAAACTGTCAGCTGTGAGATCAGTTATTAACAGACTATGAGGGAGGCTCACGGGGGAGGGGACATATGTACACACAGAGCTGGTTCACACTGCTGTGCAGCAGAAACTAACAACATTGTAAAGCAATTACCCTCTGCTTAAAAAATAAATAAATATGCAGAGGGGAAGATGTATGGACAGAGTAACATGGAAACTTACGTCACCATATGTAAAATACAAAGACAATGGGAATTTGCTCTATGACTCAGGGAACTCAAACTGGGGCTCGGTATCAACCTACAGGGGTGAGACCAGGAGAAAGATGGGAAGGTGGTTCCAGAGGGAGGGGACATGCATACTGATGGCTGATTCATGTTGATGTTTGGCAGAAATCAACAAAATTCTGTTAAGCAATTATCCTTCAATTAAAAAAAAAAACTTTTAAAAATATGTAAAAGAAAAAAAAAATAAATAAACATCCACACCTGGTAAGTCACTTCAGTCATGTCCGACTCTTTGCAACCCTATGACTGTGGCCTACCAGGTTCCTCTGTCCATGGGATTCTCCAGGCAAGAATACTGGAGTGGGTAGCCATGCCCTCCTCCAGGGGATCTTCCTCACCCAGGGATTGAACCCTCGACTCCTGAAACTTCAGCATTGGCAGGCGGGTTCTTTACCACTAGCGCCAAAAATAAATAAGACATAATACTGATGTAGAGAATAAAAGAGAGAGAGAGATTATGACAGCTACCCGGGATCTCTCCAGCTTCTGCACGTTCCCTCCCTCCCTCCTCTCGCCTCTGGTCACCAGATCCTTGTCTTGAGGACACCCAGGCAGGCTGAAAGAGGACCACACAGTGAGGCAGGAGTCTGCCAGCAGCCACTTGAGTAAACTTAAGAGGCAGGTTTTCCAAGCCCAGCGAGCCTTGAAATGAACTCAACTCCACCCAGTGTCCTGACTACATCATTAGACCTTGAGTAAGAGGCACCAGCTAAGCTAAGTCCAGATTCTCGACCCACAGGAACCATGAGATAATAATCAGGTTGTTGAGAACTTCCCTGGTGGTCCAGTGGCTAAGACTCCATGCTCTCAACGTCGGGGGCTCAGGTTCCCTCCCTGGTCAGGGAGCTAGACCCCACACGCCGCAAAGAGTTTGTAAGTCACAACGAAAGATCCTGCATGCTGCAATTGAGACTCAGCGCAGCCAAATACATAAATGTATCCCTTAATTGTTTTAAATAAATAAACGTGTTGTTTTAATCTACTAAACTTTGGGTTACTTTGTTACACACCTGATAATTAATGTAGCTTTACTTATTATATTCATTTAACCCTTAGAACTATTCTATGAGGGATTTTGATCCTCAAATTCGGGCCAAGGAACAGGGAGGTAAGAATGACAAAGAGGACAAATAATGTGCCCAAGGTGACTCATTCCCGACCCCGCGAGTCCCTCATCCGTCAAAGCCCTGCAGTCTGGGCGACTTCACCTCTAGACAAGTGTGTGCAAGGGTGGCGTCTCTCTCTGCAGCTCCATCTACTCACCTAAACAACAGAAGAATAATGAGAGCCTCACCAGATTGTCGCAGGAGCTATATAATTTATTCAACAGAGGCTTTCCTGAAACCCACTGTGTATTAGGTATTGTTTTGAAAACAGAAATGGAGGTGGGAACGCAAAGACCAAGTCTCTACACTCACAGAAGTGACAGTCACAAAGGGGAGGTAGTCAAACCAGCCAAGCCACAGGCTTTGGAGAACAATGAGAATTATCAAGAGTGAAAGCCACACCTGGTAGAACAGCTAAAACCCAGAACACCGGCAACTGCAAAGGCTGGAGAGGCTGTGGGGCAACAGGAACCGTCATTCATTGCTGGTGGGAATGCAAAACGCTGACAACCACGCTGGAAGACAGTCTGGCAGCTTCTCACAAAACTAAACACACTCCTACCATGTGATCCAGAAATGACAGTGCTTGGTGTTTACCCACAGGAGTTAAGAATGCGTATCCCCACAAAACCTTGCACACAATATTTAACAGTTTTATTCACAGTTGCCAAAACTTGGAGGTAATCAAGATGTCCTCTGATAGGTGAATGGATAAACAAATGGTCTATCCAGACAGTGGAATATTATTCAGCAGTGAAAAGAAATGAGTTATCAAGTTATAGAGAGACATGGAGGAAACTGAAATGCATATTGCTAAGTGAAAGAAGCGAATTTGAAAAGGTTACTAGCTTCATGATTCCAACTATATGACACTCTGAGAAAGGCAAAACTTGAGACAGTAAAAAGATCACAGACGTGGTTGACGGGATTCAAGACAGGGATGAATGGGTGAAGCACAGAAGACCTTTAGGACGATGAAACTGGCCTGTGTGAGAGTGCGACGGTAGACACACATCTCCATCTGTCCAAACCCACAGAATGTCCACCATCGAGGGCGACCGCTAATGTAAACACAGACTCTGATTGGTAATAAAGGATCCACATTGCTCATTGATTGTAACAAATGTAGCCAACTCAAGCCAAGATGCTAATAACAGAGGAGCCTGGGGAGGAGGGCACTGATGCATATGGAAACCTTTGCGCTATCTGTTCACATTCCTGTAAATCTAAAACTGCTCCCCAAAGCCTACTAATGTAAAAATACATAAATGAAGCAGGAGAAGAAGATACAAAGGGTATTTTAGGTTGGGTCATCTGAGAAGGCCTTTCTAAAAGGTGACAAAGAGGCAAGACCTCAAGGAAGTGTGACAGTGGGGGAAGATGGCCTCTGGGGACCTTGCAAAAACCCAGAATCCGACTCAGCTTGTCTGGGTGGAGCCTGAGAAGGCGTTTCGACCAGGCCCTCTAAAGACGCCAGTGTTACCAGACCTTGGACCACAGGTGGAGCAGTGACGCTCTGGGCAGAGAAACAAACCAAGGGAAAGCCCCAAGGCCAGTGCCTGGCCTGTTCCTGGAACTCGGGGAAGCCAAGGAGGCTGGAGCAGGTGAGGAATCATGAGGGACCTCGAGGTGTGAACCTCAGTCTAAGCCCCAAGGGCAGCCAAGAGAAGGTGGTCAGCAGGGGCATGGCAGGCTATGTGGGACAAACAAACAGCAGGGTAGAGAGGGGACAAGTGTCAGACCAGAAGGAAGCTGCCGTGCTCCTCCATGCAGGGAAGAGACGACGACGGCCAGGACCAAGGCCTGGGGTGGCGGCAGCTGAGACAGAGATGCGTTCGGGTCTCATCTCTAGGATTCCAAACAGCCCTGCCAGCTCCCACCCCCAGCCCCAGACACGCCTGTGGGCCACCCTGCAGTTTTAAGGCATCAGGAAAGGAAGCAAACCATCAAGGAGGGGAAAGTACCTCTCGAACAGCCTCCAACGACTGCAATAATTAATGTGTGTAAGTCAAAGCAATTATGCCTGCCCCGGGAACAAACAACCGGCAGCCCCAGACAGCACCACTCAAAGGGTAATTACTCAAAACAAAACCAACGAACCTGTTGAGTGCATTTGGTAATTTGCAGGCATCAAAGCATTACAGAGAAAGGCAGGAACAGGAATTCTGCCTTCCCCCGGCCAGGCGTGGGCCCCAGGGTAGCAAAGAACAGACCAGTCTGCTAGGTACCAATCCATAACCACACCCGATTACTAGAAGAACGTGGCTCAGCGACCAAGCTATCCGACAATGATGTCCCAAGCGGGCAGCAACAAAAGACAGGAAGGGAGGCATAAATCCCCCACCTCTGTGGTGTCTACAGTCACCCCCAAGCTCACTGCAAAGTAACACAAAAACACACATTTTTCCAAAACTGTATGTGTGTTCCTCAGACCTCCAACTCCAGTCACACCTCCTTTTGGAGGGCACACAACCTCACCCCTGTTGTTGAAACGAGCACATGTATTTCTGCATCGTCTTTTGCAGGGCATCTCTGTGTTCACAGCGACTAGAAGCTAAGGCTTGTCCAGCACTGACTGGCGAGGAGGGCCGGGGAGTGGGTCAGGCAGGCCCTCAACCATCTACAGACAGACAGATAGACAGACAGACACACACACACACACACACACAGGCGAGGAGGGCCGGTGAGTGGGTCAGGCAGGCCCTCAACCATCTACACACACACACACACACACACACACACACACACACACAGGCGAGGAGAGCCAGGGAGTGGGTCAGGCAGGCCCTCAACCATCTACAGACACACACACCCCTACACACACACACCTACACACACACACCTACACACACACACACAGGCGAGGAGGGCCGGGGAGTGGGTCAGGCAGGCCCTCAACCACCTACACACACACACACACACACAGGCGAGGAGGGCCGGGGAGTGGGTCAGGCAGGCCCTCAACCATCTACACACACACAGGCGAGGAGGGCCAGGGAGTGGGTCAGGCAGGCCCTCAACCATCTACACACACACACACACACACACAGGCGAGGAGGGCCGGGGAGTGGGTCAGGCAGGCCCTCAACCATCTACACACACACAGGCGAGGAGGGCCGGGGAGTGGGTCAGGCAGGCCCTCAACCATCTACACACACACACACACACACACACACAGGCAAGGAGGGCCAGGGAGTGGGTCAGGCAGGCCCTCAAGCATCTACACACACACACACCTACACACACACACACACCTCCAAGGGGATGCGGGGGCAAGTGACAGGCGGGCAAGAGGCCGGGCTAGGATTAAAAGCCGGGAAGTGTGACTCTGAGTCAGAACCAGACCACTCCTCTCTCCACAGGAAAAAAAAGCACAAGAGGTTTGAAGCAATAAAACCCAGCCTGGAGAATCCCAAGGAGCCTGGCAGCCTACAGTCCATGGGGTCACCAAGAGTGGCATACGACTGAAGCAACTTGGCACACACAGTCAACCATCACCCAGGCAGTGAGGGGCAGGGGAGGAAGCAGAGGATGCCTTCAGAGCACGGCCCCCAGGCCACAGCAGGGGCTAGGGGGAGCCTGCCCCAGACTTTCCCGAGGGCCACTGACCCCACCCTGTGGCTCAGGGGAGGGGCTGACGCAGAACCCACCCCCACCCAGGGATGTGGCCACCGGCTCCTCACCAGCGCCCACACCAGCCGGGCTCTCCCACCCACTCCAGCTCCCTGGTGATCACCGATGAGTTCTGCAGGAGTCTCCCTGGAGGCCGTCTTCTCTCTGAGCTCTGCCGGTTGACCCCGAGTCCCCCTTCCGGGGTTTGTGACCATCCCCCCTTCTGCCCCCACCTCACCCCTACAAGCTCCAGGCGCAAGTCTAAGCCTTTACTACCCCTGGCTGGGGCTGGTCTCCCCCAGTGAGACCTTCAGGGGAGCAGCTGGAGCTTCCCTAGCTTGTTTCAGCCCCTGTAACCATGAAGTATGCATCACCACGGTCCACACTTGCGGGGCTGGCGGCCGGTCCAGGTCACTCGGGAGTGGAGTTGAGACTGGCATCTGGGCAACTTCAACGTCCAAACCCTCAAGTGCTAGGCCAGGGTTCTGGCAACATGGTCAGAGGAAGGAGGTTCTCTGAGAGCAGAATCGGCTGGAGGAGCTTATTCAGAGGGCAGATCTCCCCTATTCCTGCTTGCTCCTTCCTGTTCAGTGAAGGCCACTGGAGAGAGAAGATGAGTGGGAAAGGGACTTCTCTGGTGATCCAGTGCTTATGAATCTGCCTTTCAATGGAGGGGACATGGGTTCAATCCCTGGTCAGGGAACTAAGATCCCACCTGCCACGGGGCCACTAAGCCCACACGATGGAACTACTGAACCCACACTGTACAGCCATGCTTCGTAGCCAGAGAAGCCCCCCACATGCCACAACAAGAGAAAGTGTGTGAGCCACAGGGAAGACCCAGTACACTCGTAAGTTTTGTTTTGTTTTGTTTTAAATAAGATTGTGAGTCTTAAAAAAAAAAGTGGGGGTGCGGCGCAAATACCTGAATACACAGCAGACAACGGGAGACAGGCTTCCTGCTGTCCGAGGAGGGAGTGACAAATACATACAGGGAGAAACCCAGAAGTCAACACCATGGTGTTGGACTGCAATTCAAGATGTTGGTGTAAACTCATGGGGTCATTTCAGAAGGGCCTGGATGCCAGTTCAGAAGCGTTCCCACTAGACAAATCTGGGGCAAGTTGAACATCTAAATAGTGACAGTAAGAGATTGTGAGCTACTAAATGAAATAGGAACCCAGGAATACAAAAATGAATAAATGGAGCATTTAATGTATTAGGTATGCATGTGTTAGTCACTCAGTCATGTCTGACTCTTCGTGACCCCATGGACTGTAGCCCGCCAGGCTTCTCTGTCCATGGAATTCTCCAGGAAAGGATACTGGAGTGGGTGGCCATTCCCTTATCCGGGGGATCTTCCTGACCCAGGGACCGATCCAGGGTGTCCTGCACTGTGGGCGGTTTCTCTACCATCTGACTCCCCACTGGCTTGGCCAAGAAGCTCGTTTGGGTTCTTCCATCATATCGTATGGAAAAAACTCAAATGAGCTTTTTGGCCAAGCCAATATAAAGTGATGTTTACACAGGCTCTAACTACTGCCCCACAAAACACACACTAATTGCAAAGGGGAAAAGAGGAACTTCACAGAGGAGCAGGGGGCAGACATGACCTTAATCGGAGGATCAGAGTTAACACGATCGTAGGAACAAACTGAGGCCTTGCACTACCCGTCAGGATGCTCTGAGAAGAACACACATCACCTCTGTGATATTAGCACCACAGACACAGAAGCTGCACCTCTGAGGAAACAGCAGACAAAGCAAACTGAGGAAAAGGCTACAAAACAAACCGGCCTGTAATCGTCAAAGGTGTCAAGGTCACGACAGGCCAGGAAGGAGAGAAACTGCTCCAGACATGAGAACCCTGACAGTCACATGCCACAAGTCAGTCTGGACATAATCAATCTGCCAGCAGAGGCAAAGTGTGAGAGCTGAACAGGAAGGGAGGGCTCAACGGTAGGGATGCGTGGCTGTGGATTTTCCGATTGTGATTGTTGTGCAGTTGTGAAGGAGAAATGTCCTGTTTGTAGGAGACACATCCTAATATTCTGTGATTTGAAAAACAGTGAAAAGTAAAAAGCAGGCCCCCAGGCCCTGCCATCAGCAGACAGGTCCTGGGGTGGGCCTGGCCCCTGCATTTTAACCAGCTTCCAGGACACTACCAGGCCACACTTAAGCCCAAGGCCCACACACCGCCCTGTGCGCTCCCCTACATCCCAATCGGATGAAGAACCCAGAAAAGCGAGGATCCTCCTTTGAACACTCTTCAGAAAACAGGGGTCTCTTCTCACCCCAAGATATCTGACTACTTCTCCTTTCTCTGCAGCTATATTCACCAAAAAGACAGGGCCGGGGCTGCCAGGGAACTCAAGTTCCAGGGAGTCGGCATCTCTCCTTGATTGTTCTCTCACCTGGGCTCTGCAGCATCTCACCTGCCAGCTGGAGGACGTGGGGAGCCGTAAAAAGCTTGTTTGATTTTTAGGACTCACTCCCCTGTTCCCATCACTTCACTGTTTCTTTTATAAACCCCATCTCATTAGCCACCTGGTAAATCCCCCACAGAATGGCATGCTGGCCCCTGAAACTCATATCCAGAGCCAGGGAAACAGCCCAAACAACTCCAGCAACTCATGAAGGTAATTAATTGCAGATGACACACACCCAAAATTATCCTGAGTACAACAGGAAAATCACAGGGTTCCAAACTTAATAGCCAGAATCATATTAGACTGTCATTTCACTCACTCAAAACTTTTTAAAGTTACCTTCTTGGTGCATTTATATATCAAGCAGGCAGCTCATTGCTCACTTCAGTCCTCAGTGCCATTAAAAGTGCTTGCTTTGAGGTCAGAGAGGCCTAATGTGAATGCTGGCCCAGCTTCTGTGTAACCTTAGGCAAGTCCCTTGACCTCTCTGATTATGGTTTAAGCACCTGCAAAATGGGATGGCCAAAGTACCTACTTCAGAAACTAGGGAGCAGGAAAAGAAGTGTGGTGCAAATGCAAATATACACAGATTGTCAACTACAACCAAAGGAGACTCCTAAACAAAACCAAAACCTTCCTGGTTTCTGCCATTATTGCAAGAGGCCAGGAGACTGAAAGAAGGGCTGTTACAAGCTTAACACACTCTGGGTGTTTTCAACCCTCAACCAACCCAGTCCCCAGTGACAAGGCTCCCAGGAACCACAGGGCCTTGTCCCTATCATTCCCTTTAATCAGCTTGTGGAAACCCCTTCTCCAGACTGAGAATGAATCTTTGAGCCTTTTTTCCCATCCTTGGAGGTGCCGGTGCTCAACCCCACTGCCAGTTAACAGCCCCACCTCGAGGCATTCAACAGTTCAGACGGGGGGAGGGGGGGGGTCTCAACAACTGTTCCATACCCTTTCCTTTCTGTTTGGACCTTCTGAGAGACACCCATCCTTTTCTTCTTAGTCCCTGTGCTCCTATTCATCTGTTGGGCCAAGATTTCCTAAAAAAATTCCATGCTGCTAGTTCTTTCTTCCAAAACGGGGAAATAATTCCAGAGTCTGATTACAGCAGCAACAGCAACAACCAAAACAGCCACCTGGGTAAATTAAATGATCATAAAACATCTTTTATCTGTTCTCTTAGCAAAACGAACTCGAACACTAGTCATTCATCCCTATTAGATCAGCTGCCACCTTCCTTGTGGGCAAAGTCTGCACAGACACTGGCAGACTCCACAGTGCACCTCACACCAACATGCAAAGAGAGCCTGGAAAGCCTCTCCCCAGAATTAACCAGCACCCTACAAATAAAGAGGCCCTCTAGTACAGAGGAGCCTGGCGGGCTAAAGCCCACGGGGTGCAAAAGAGTCGGACAGGATTCTAGCAACTAAACAACTACAGCATTAGGCTAATAATGGAGGCCCAAGGCCTACTGTCCCTCACGCTAACATCTGTTTTATCTGTGAACAAATCCAGTGGCTAAAGATGGAGATTTGAACAAGATTTCGAAGTGATAAATAACATGGTCGTCCCTAGGCACCCAGCTGTTCCTAACTCTCATACATTACTGGGATCCACCCCAACTGGAGGCAAATTCTTTATAGTTGATTTATGCAATGCCTTCATTCCCTAATCTGGTTGACAAAGCCAGCCAGTGCCTTTTTGCTTTCACAGAGCGGGAAAACAATTTACCTGGACAGCAAAGCCTCAAGGCTTTACTTAAAGTCCTTCTTACTTTTCACAAGTCCTAAAGGCTGACCTGAATAACAGACGGCTTCCCAGAGGCTCTACTCTGTGGCCCTTGGTCCCTCCCAGGCCTCCTCACAGGAAGACAGCATCCACTCACCAAGACTTCTAGCTCTAAAAGGACGCGAGGTCGCCAAGAGAAGCTGCAGAATGTCCAAACCCAAGACTGGCATCTGTGTGTGCTCAGCTGCTAGGTCGTGTCTGACTCTTCTGTGACCCCATGGACTACAGACCACCAGGCTCCTCTGTCCACGGGATGTCCCAGGCAAGAATACTGGAGTGGGTTGCCATTTCCTCCACCAAGGGATCTTTCTGACCCAGGGATCGAACCTGCATCTTATGCGTTGGCAGGCCAATTCTTCGCCACTAGCGCCACCTGGGAAGGTCATCTGATATTGAAACAAAGGCTACAATCTAGATCCAGACCAGGTTCATAGCATCCTGAGTGTCTCAAAACCCAAAACTAGATGCCAGTTAAGAGGTTTTCTCAGGCTGGCTTGCCACTGTTAGAATTGGATTCCAAATTTTTTCTGTTACAACCAAATCCCTGTTCATTTTACTAGGAGAAAAAAAATAATAATCACCATCCCAACTCAATTCTATGGAGAGAACAGGATGAATACCCTTTAAAGCCTTAAAGGAAAGTTTAATGAAAACTCCTGCTCTGAGGCATCCCAAATATCAACTACCAGCTTTCCTTGCCACGCGTGACAAAGAAGGGAATGGCCCTGGGATCACCGCTGGCCCAGAGGGCAGCACAGCCAACAACCACGCCTTGCAGCACGAGGACCCTCTCCCTGCCTGAGAGCCAGCCCCTGCCACTGCCTTTCTGGTTAAGGCCACTGAAGAAATGGGTTCCCAGGTGGCTCAGTGGTAAAGAAACCACCCGCAATGCAGGAGATGTGAGCTCGATCCTTGGGTTGAGAAGATCCCCTGGAGGAGGAAATGGCAACCCACTCCAGTATTCTTGCCTGGGAAATCCCATGGACATCGGAGCCTGGCAGGGTACAGACCATGGGGTTGCAAGGAGACACGACTTAGTGACTAAACAACACCCGAAGAAACAGTCGTAAGCTCTCCTTCGCCCATTTTCCTAACTCAGGCAGTGGAAGCCTTTCTAAATTCTCACCATGCACAGCTATCCATCTCACCTCTCATGAGATTCTCTTACTAACCACTCCTCATATAGCTCTCGTTATAATAACCATAACCCTGCTACTCATCTCCTGTGTTACTGATGAAATCCCCACAACTGTTAAACACGGATGAACCACCTTCTAAGCAACCCTCCCCCCACCCGACTGCCATGACCTACAAGAAACTCGTCTGAGTAATGCTGACATCTCACAGTTTCCTGTTGGTTCCGATTTCAAACCTGACAACGGCAAGTGGCGCCCTTGCCCTTGGCTACTTTGGCCCAAGAGGCCAATTATGTGCGTTTACTCAAGCCTGTACACCAGCCTTGGGGCAAGGCTGCCAACCTCTATACCGACCACAGGTATGCTTTCAGAGCGGCCGGAGACGCTGAGATGCCACAGGAACAAAACGCCTTCCTCACTTCCAGTGGAGATAAAGTTAAGAATAGTCCTTATGTTCAGAACCACTGGCTGCCATGATCATCCCTGCTGCTTTGGCTGTTATCCAGATCCCAGGACATGCTAAACGACGCTCTAAGGACTGATAAGGAAAACTATCTTGACAGTTCAGCAAAAAAAGGGAGCCAATCACAGCCAAACCTCTGTCATGATCTAAAGGGAAGTTTTCCTCAATGAGAGCTTAGAAAAACGGATTTCAGAAAACCAACCATTTGCTTCAGAAAAAGAAAAACAAGATTCGAAATTCAACAATTATCGGCTTGATTTAAAACAAAACAAAACAAAAAAAGCAGTTCTGGTTCAGGCCAAAATAACCACTCAGTCACACAACACTTTAGAGTTCCTATTTTTGCCCACCGTCCCTGCCCTGAAATCACTGGTCAACCAATAAAAGATAGCTTTTATTCATCAATACTGTTGAGGAAATACCAATAAAGCTGCAGAAACACTCATTTTGCTTGTCCTACCCGTCCAACATCTAATTCAGGGAAACCTGACTATCCTGCTCCTGGACACTTTAAAAGGCCCGAAGGACCATTCCAGCTTTGGAAACTGGCTTTTAGGCTCTGGACGTGGTTTGTACACTATTGACTGGACAGAAGCCTTCCTTTGTTAACAAGCTACTCTCTCTGCTTGTCTGAAGTCCTGTTGGAAAAGACCCTTCCCACCTGGGGATCCCCTTCTTAACTTCAGTAACCACTTTGTAAGCCAAATACTGCAGCACGTTTGTGCCATCTGGCTGGTTCTGCAACACTTTTTTGCTTATCGTCCTCAATCCTCTGGGCTGCTCAAACACATTAATGATGTCATTAAGAAGAAACTGGTGACTGTTCTGGTGGCTCAGTGGTAAAGAATCTGGCTGTCAATGCAGGAGACTCGAGCTCGATCCCTGGTCCAGGAAGATCCCATATGCTGCAGAGAAACTGAGCCTGTGCCCCACACTACTGAGCCTGTGCCCCACAGCCCAGGAGCCACAGCTATTACTGAACCCGTGCGCCACAATGACTGAAGCCCACGTGCCCCAGAGCCCACGATCCGCAACAAGAAGCCACAACAAGAATGTCGCACGTGGAAGCCAGACAGTAGCCCCGGCTCGCCGCAACAAGAGAAAAAAGCCCATGCAGCAACAAAGACCCAGCACAGCCAAAATAAATTAATTAATTACATTATTTTTAAAAGAAAAATAAATAAACTGGTGAAGTCTACAGAAGCTCTCAAGCTATCCTGGCCAAGAGCATCGCCACTGTCCTTCTGACTCTTAGGCCTACCCGCTTCAAGAATCATAAACTCTCACCATTTGATGTAATCACAAGATGCCCAATGTACTCAGCCACTTAGACCTGACAGGGGTCGATCTAACAAGGATGAAGAGAGTCTCCTTTTGGAGGTGCTTATTTTGATCCACAAATGGTAAAGGAAAGCATGTACTTCTTTCTCTGCTGTAAAGGCCTAAACTGCTTCTGTTCAAAATAACCATGCACTGGTAGAGCACTCTTTTCGCAGCGCATTCATGGAAGACAAAGATCCCAGATGTCACATCCTATAGCCTAGAGATCTTGTATACTGAAAAAGCACCTCCAAAAGGACTCTCTCTCCATTCTTGCTAAAAGAGTCCCATCAAGTCCTGTTGACTAACCCTTGCGGTACCAAACTCCAGGGAGTAGACCCCTGGATCCGTGTGTCACACCTAAAGAAAGCAAGGAACCCCATTAAACCTACACACCATCCAGTAACCTGAAGGGAAAGCTTACTAGGCTCAGAAGCAGATGATATCTGAGGATGATGCTTTCCCAAGATGTCTGGACCAGGCCTGTATGCCTTTGTTTCAATAGTGTCTGTTATCTTGCTTTCTCCCTCTTTTCCATGAGAAATGCCCTCATCCATATTTCCCAACCCTTTACAAAAAAAGGAAAACTCTCTGATCACTGGATTTCCCATCAGAAACCTCAGCTCTGCAAGAGAGCAATGACTCTCTGGTTCACCCTATAGGTCGTTTCACTGGGGTTCAAGACACTCTTTTCTCACCAAATTATTCCATGGGCCCATCACATAGTCAGGATGCCAAGCCTGCCTAAAATTATTCTTCACTTCAGTTTTACCCAACCATGAGTAAATATTGGTATGAAAGGCTCTGTGGAGCTGGTAATGCAAGTCAGGTCATTTGTAAACTGGCTGACATATCTATATATCTAGGTAACTGTTCAGGCTATAACAATATAACTTCTGAGCCTTGGTTAAGTTATTGCCTCCGTGCACCAATAAAATGACTCCATCAGATACTACCACTTATGCCTTATGTGCACCCCTTGGTCACAACTTCACATGTAGAGGTTTGAGGAATGCCCTTAATGCTCGGGCACCTCATTGCCTTGACAACTGAGGAATACAAGGACAGTGTGCCCTTGCTGTATTCACTTCCTGTACTTCCTACATAACCAAACAGAAGCCTCAGGTTGGTGCATCCCATTAAACCTCTATAACCATCTTAAGCAAAAACTTTCAAGAGGCATATGTGATTCTGGCTCTGCCTCTGTAGGGAGAGCTTTCTTCCCACAAATCGAAGTGAGCAAGAACAATCACTCAGCAACCTCTCCCTGACATTAGGAGTTAGTGGACTCCACAGCCACCACAGTTTCAGCTCAGCAATGGCCACTTAACTCACTGGATAACGACACAGCCCTGGATTATACACTTGCTGAGCAAGGAAGTGTCTGTGCAAGAGCAAACACCTCTTGGATGTGGATAAATGCCTTTGGGGAAGTAAAGACCCAATTACATAAAATTAAAAACAAGTACCTTGGTTACAGCAAATTTCACCTGGCAATCCACTCTCTTTGTTCAGCTGACTACCTTCAGATCTGGTTTAGAACCATCTTGCAAACTAGGGTTTGGAATGTTTTTAATTCTGCTCTGATACAGTATACTTATTGTTAAGTTCTGCACCTACTGTTTATTGAACTTTTGTAAAATTGAGATGCCTAGTAAGGTAATGTTAGCTCAGCATTTGAAGATAATTTCTAGTGCTTACAGCACTGACGAAACAGACTCCAAATATGAAACGTCTGAAAGCTCTCCCTACCACCTTTCCTTGTTCCTCAAATGTGGACCCATGAAGTGTCTGGTTTGCGTACTTTCCCTACAAAGTGGGAGATGTCAACCAGGAAAGGTCCCACCTGGCACTGAGGGACAAGCCACTGCATACAAAGGTCCTGACTCTTGATCTGCAATTCTTCTGGAAAAAAGATCTTGATCAAAAGGGGGAAATGTGAAATTAATTAAAGAAACCTGACTTTAAAAATTAGAGTCAGGACAGACCTGTAGGGAAAGCTCCCCAGAACACATCAACTACTCCAAACAAAAAGATGTTCCCAACTGTACTATCCAGCAGGAAGAAAACTTCTCTCCACCCAATGACAGCCCAGCCAATCAGACTGTACTAGCCCACCCAATGAGAAGCCTCGCTACTTTGGACTCCTAGATTCCTTCAACTGACTCTTTGATTATTAGAGCCCCTCCAAACTACGCTCCTCTTCCCCATAAAGGCAAGTTCTTCAGAGTTGCCTATGGTCCACCACGGTTCACACATTCTGAATTCCAAATCCTCTGCCTACTCCCAAATAAAATCCCTTTTGCTGGCAAGTGAAAGTCGCTCAGTCGTGTCTGATTCTTTGTGACCTGATGGACCATACAGTCCATGAAATTCTCCAGGCCAGTAGGTAGCCTTTCCCTTCTCCAGAGGATCTTCCCAACCCAAGGATCAAAGCTGACAGAGTATCTGGCACAGGGAATTCCCTGGTGGTCCAGGTGGTTAAGACTCCATGCTCTCATTGTCATAGGCATAAGTTCAATCTCTGGTATATAATAAGTACTAAAAAATTAGAACTAAATAATTAGCTGTTATTTTTATTATCATTATTAATCATTAGTCACAAATTGTAAGCCAGGGCTCCACTGTCATCATATTCTAATCCAAAGAGGTCTGTTTTCTCCATGGAAGCAAAAAGGCAGGGAAAACTTGGAGTGATGCTCCAATCATTCCTGCTCAGATTCCCAGGTCAGACATCAATATTCAGTCCTCTTATGTCATCCTGTTGCCTAGCTAATTCAAGCATTACCAAGTCAACCTCACCTCCTCAGAAAAGACTTGTGTGGTCTCCCCAGGTTCATGTAGGTCTCTTTGGGATGTAGCAGTTCCTACATTAACTGGGAGCTGAAGGAGTCTCTCTATGAATTGGGCTTCCACGGGAGCCAGTCAGGATACCCAAAGGTCTTCCGCATGCCAGTCTACATTAATGAAGAGTGAATGCAAACAAAGTCCCTGAGTAAGAATGGGTGTTCAAATAAATCAACCTCCCCGAAAGAGGTAATAGGTAAGTAGAGTAGACATGACCTGGAAAACTGTTTCCTGATGGGCCCCAAGATGAATGTATACGACATATAGGAGCAGAATACTGAGAGAACGAAACTATCCCAAAGGTTTTGGAGTCATGGATCTATCAGAGGCAGGCAAGTAACATAAGGAGTGAACCCGGCTGGGAGCAATGCATGTCAGGCATCGTGTGAAGGTCACAGTGGAGACCACATGCTTACATGAAGGGCACATCACAGCTCAACACCAAGCATGTGGGAGGGCAGCCCCAGTGTCAAAGTCGTCAAGAGCAGCTGCAAGTCTGGATTTCTCTGTGAAGTCTAGAGGTCTTAAGGCACTAATTCACGTTTTTTAAAAATATATCATACACATGTATACCTGTGGCAGATTCATTTTGATATTTGGCAAAACTAATACAATTATGTAAAGTTTAAAAATAAAATAAAATTTAAAAAAAATATATCATATGCCAAAGAAAGCACATCTGTGAGCTGAAATCCTCCTGGGGCCACCAAGTCCTACCTCTGCTCTTGACTGTCACCTCTTGATACCAAGCTTTGCCATCTGTAAGACTAGAAGTCTACTGCGTGTTCATGTCCCTTTATTAGGCCAAGAGGAAATGGATTTCAAACCCGTGAGGTCCTGTCAAAAATGCATAACGCAAATCTAGTCATCAGGAAACAGCTGACAAACCCAAACTGAGGCGCATCCTACAAAGCAACTCATCAGGAGAGGAATGCAAAAAAGTCAAGGTCAGGAAAAACAAAGAAACTATGGAAGTGTTACAGATTAAAGGCGATTACAGCGAAGGGACAATTCAATGCAATGGCTGGTTCTGGACCAGTTCCTGAATCAGGCAAAGTAAATGGCCACAAAGGGCTTAGCTGGCCCAATTGGAGAAAAATGAATATGACCTATACTTTACCTAATAATACTGCATCATGTTAAATTTCCTGAATTTGATCTTCACACTGCAGTGGTGTAAGAAAGTGCCATTGTTCTCAGGAAATACAAGTACTTAAGGGTAAAAGGTCATAATGTTCACAATCAACTCTTAAATGAGTCAGGAAAAAAAGTTTATATGGGTAAATGCAGATGGAGATAATAGATAAATCTACCTCAAATGTAGCAAAATATTAACACCTAGTTAATCTACCTAACTTTGGCCACCTGATGCGAGGAGCCGTCTCACTGGAAAAGACTCTGATGCTGGGAAAGACTAAAGATAGGAAGAGAAGAGGATGACAAAGGATGAGATGGTTGGATGGCATCACCAACTCAATGGACATGAGTTTGAGAAAATTCCAGGAAACAGTGAAGAACATGGAAGCCTGGTGTGCTGCAGTCCATGGGGTCACGAAGAGTCAGACATGAGTTAGTGACTGAACTGAATTGAACCTAGCTAAAGGGAACATGAGAATTCTTTTACAATTCTTGCAATTCTTCAGCAAATTTAAGATTATTTCAAAACAATAATTTTTTTAAAAGAACTCTTTGGAAAGAAAAACTCCCAACCAACAAAAATAGGGGCTTATCATAGCAGCCCACACAGTAGGGTTGCAAAGGTTAATTAAGTGAATAGCTCATAACTGGCACCGAAAAGCCAAGGAAATTTGCTTGATAAATATAAATACAGTATATTAAATATTAAATATTGTCTGGGAACAACAAGGCCCAGCCACCATTATTATGTTGACAAACATCGTGGTTCAGAAAAGTGCCACTCGTGAAATCCACCCACCTCCTTCATGGCAATGCCGGCAGGACCACTTAGAACCTAGAAAAACACTTCAAGGCACATTTGGGAACAAAGGTGTTAAATCACTGTTATTATCTCACACCCGCATATGAGGAAAGCGGGGGTAAAGGCCAGGAAAGGGCCTCTTTCTTTCCACCAGGCAGAGTGGAGTCTGGGGATTTTGATGGGCCACAGAGGAGCTATTGTTACTGATACAGTATTAGGAGAGAGAGACATCCTGCATCTGAATACCAAGTTGAAAATTCAATTTGGCTCTTGAACAAGTCACAATAGTCTCATCAAATGCCAGCCTCTTGAGACCACAGGCAGGAAACAGGGACTGTGAATGAAGCAAAAATAAAAAGGTAACAAAATACAGCAATGGAGGCCACACAGCAGAGAAAGAGAAACAAAGATGACCCAAGGAGGGTGGAGATGACCGCGCATCCCAGATGGAAGGACCATCTGGCTTGGAGACATGCTCTGTTGCCCCTCAGAGCAGTGTGTGAGACTGTGTATGATGTCTTTTTTAATTAGGTGCAAATAATTAGAAATCAAGATACTTCCCTTACAAATCAATGTTTCCAACTTTTCTTGAAAAATCCAAGTGTCTGACCAAACTCACATACTCTTGAGGCCACTGCAGCTGGCACGGTTGCTTCTTCAGACAAGCGCTCTTCAGAGCCCCGTGCCCTCGTCCTCTCACAGGTGACCTGCTGCATCCACTTCCATTAACTACCAGGCCGTTTGTCGGAATTCCTGTTTAAGACCCCCTACTGGGATGCCGACAAAATTCCAGAGGCAGCTATGGAATGGGAATTTCAGGGTCAAAGCATGAACGTGATAGAGAAGTTATTAATAGGTCACCACTGAGTTCTAAGTCCAGGCTTACATCCCTCCCTGGGGGGGTGGCTTATGGTTTGGAGACTATGGTTCAAACTGCCTTTGGCAAGCTCCAACCGGCCCTCCTGTCTTGATGCAACAAGAGTCCCCAAAGATCTGGCCAACAAAAACACACTGCTGAGAAAACACAATCACTTCCCCCTTGACATTAATGACTGTGAGCTCACAAAGCAAAAAGAAAATGAGGCTCCTTCAAGCTGTCTATCACCACTGCTTGCCTTCACTTGATTAAAACATTTTTCCTTTGGGTTCAATTTCACTGCACATCTTGGGGATAAGTTATTGAGAAACTATAGAAGACACCACTAAATATAAGGAAGGTGTGTTCTGGGGCCTCCAGCGTCCTGGTAGAATAGAATGTCAAGGGGATCAAGACAGTGTGCTGGAAGGCTTTTCAAGATGCCTGTATACTGATACATGTCAAGAGCCCAAACATGAATGGATTCCCATAGATTTCAGGAAGCTGGGCAGGCATGGAGGACTTGAAAACCAGGAGCGAGCTGGATGCTACTGGTTACAACGGTGAGTCGAAACTCGTAGGAATATAGCTACTAGCATGAAGATCCTTGGAAGCCCAGTTCTGTACTGCTCTTATTTTACCCTGGCTGCTTCTAGACCACGAGCCCCTTAGAAGAAGGAACTGGGGCCCACCTGATTGCCATGTCCCCAGCATCCGTCAGAGCACACGGCATGGAAGTTGGGCTATGGTCTGATGACCTGACAACCAAACATGAAGCATAAACCTTTCTGGATCCTGAATCACAGGGGAGAAATGGCTAAAAACAACATTTTAGGAACAATGAGGCAGTTGTGATACGGACAGCATATCAGATAGTAGAATTACTGTCCATTTTCTCGGTTATAATGATAATACTGTGGCAATGTCGCTGTCCACCCTTGTTCTTAGGGAGAAACGTAGAAAGATTTAGGAATCAAGAATCACAATGCCCGAGACAACTTTTAACAGGACAGAAAAAAATACATAAATATATAGACATACACACACGTGCTTATTCCTTTATCTATTAATAAAAAAGAGAGAATATAAAGACAAATGTGCAAAACATTAACTGGTGAATCTAGGTAAAGGCTGGGTGTACCCAAGTTCACTACACTCATCTTGCTCCTTTCCTGTCGGGTTGAAATTTTTCAAAATTATAAGTTAAGGGAATTTTAAAATAAAAGAAATGTTTGATGAATAAATATATCCATAAGCAGGGCTCAAAATGACATTTCTGTATCCCACTGAGGGTGAACAGACGAAACCGCTTAGGCTGGAGGCAACAGGCAGGGGTCCCACCGTCTGGGTCTCTCCGACAGCGCCGAGAGCTGAAAGCATCGCTATCTCGGCCCGGGGAGCCTCTGCAGCGCCCTGGCGGGGAAGCTCTGCTCTGAACGAACCAAGGTTGCGAGGAACCAGCAGAGCAACCGCTTTTGTGAAGCAAGATGAGTTAACCAACCGGCCTGTTATCAGCCTGCCTGCTCACCTTCAGTTTCAGTCTCACAGGCAGCTTCCTTCTTTTGTGCTTTGTCTGGTGGGATCATCATTAAGGGGGCATTTATTTGTAGTGTTTTAAATGTCTATTTAGAAAGACATTCTGGGAAGACAGCTGTGATGGCAGTCTAATTTTTAATCTCTCTAAATAATATAGAACAAAACCCAAAGTTGATGGACAATACAAAAAAAAACTAGGTGACAAGGACGCCCCCAAAGCCAAAACGCAAGCAGGTAAGGACGGACTCACAGCCCCAAGGCCTGCAGGGCATCCGC
This sequence comes from Bos mutus, assembly GCF_027580195.1. NCBI lineage: Eukaryota > Metazoa > Chordata > Mammalia > Artiodactyla > Bovidae > Bos > Bos mutus. Next base: position 31,162,500 of record NC_091641.1, read on the forward strand.
ATCTATGCAGGCGGACAGAGGACAGACTCACAGCCCCAAGGCCTGCAGGGCATCCGCATCTAAGCAGGCGGACAGAGAAGGAAGCAGCAACAGGGCATCCGACGAGCCCCTCAGAAAAGAACCCCAAACTGCCAGTGAGCGTCCTGGAAAGGAAAGCATGCTGGACCAAGCTGAGAACTCTAACAAAGCCAGAAGAGACTTCCCTTCTCCCAACAGCAGGTGAGTGCAAGGGACGTGAGGTGAACCCCAAAGGGATACCTCAGGGAGGCCTCCACCCCTCCAAACTGGCCCCCTCAGGCTCCCTGTCAGGTCAGGGCAACGCAGTGGGGGAAAAGAAAGAAACAACTACTCGAGTGGAATCACGACTGAGCACAACAGAGACACTAGAGGTGAAGGGAAGCGAAGATCTAAATACAAGTCAGGGAGGACAGACTTTCCTGCTGACCGAGTGGTGAAGACTTTGCATTCCAATGCAGGGGGTGTGGGTTCAACCCCTGGTCAGGGAGCTAAGATCCACATGCCTCCTGGCAAAAAACCCAAAACATGAAACAGAAGCAATATTGTAATAAATTCAATAAAGACTGTAAAAATGGTCCACATCAAAAAAAAAAAACTTTAAAAAAGAAAGTCAGGGAGAAGAACCAAACCAGGAGTCTCAGAAAGCAAGCTGTCACACACCTGGTCCCTCCGTGATTACAAGAAGTTAAAAAGCACTGCCCTCAACCTTACCCCCTCCCTCTAACTGTTTGGTTTCTTGACCATGCAGAAAGAAGAGCAACAGAGAAATGGCCAGAGAACACCCCATACTGAAGTTGTAAGGAAAAACGAGGGAGGAGGAGAATGTTTCTACAGACAATGACGGCATGCCAGAAATACCCACGTAACTACAGCTTTCTATTTCAATCCAAACTCAATGACACTGCGGAGATGGAACGAGACGCAAAAGAACAACGCGGACCAGAATTAGAAAAACTCAGTGGTGAAGGGACAAAACTCAGGAAATTAAAGCAAAGTTTTCAGAAATGAGACCAGCCTGGAAGGAACACCTAGACGGTGAAGAGAGGAAGCTTAAAAAAAAAAAAAAAAACTAAAAAGTGAACAAAGAATAAAGATTAGCAAGAAAGTGACAAATAGTAAAGACAGGACCCAACATACAGGAAACAGAAGCCCCCAGGGAGGAAAACCAAAGGGAAGGAACAGACACTAAATTACGATTTGAATCAACTTTGCTGAAATAAAGAGACGGAAATCACACATAGGAGCCCACCAGCTACCTGAGAGTGCTAATTCTGAGTAACTAATACGGAGATGCATCCTAGTAAAACTAGTGAACTTCAGACATGGAAAAACTCCTTTGGGCAAGTGACTTTGAAGGGAAAGAAAATTTAATTATCCTCCAACTTGGACAGCAATGCTTCTCCAAAATGTAGTAACATATTTAAGATACTGCAGATGGTGCAACCTAAGGATTTTAGAGCCACCAGACCGACGTTCAAGTGTAAAGGGCACCAGAAAGTTCCATTCTGACGCATCTTTGGTGAATCCAATCACCTAGTATTCTCTGCTCCACAACAAACACAGAAAGGCCTAGGAATCAAGCTTCCTGATTATTCAAGTTCCAAATTGTTTTCAGCACAACAAGGCCTTTTTCTGAAGGAGGTCAGACCTTTTGGGTCCCGGATTGACTTAAAAGAGGATGTAAGTCAGGCTGGTTTGTGGAATCTTGGGATCTGGTTGGTGTCCAGACTGAGGGCTGTGTTCCATGGAACCAAAGCAACGCCTGTCTCTAGCTTCACTCTCAAATGAGCATGACTCAACCCCCCACCTCTGCCCACAGGAGTAACAGCTTACACCAGCCCCCTTCCAGCACAAGACCCATCCACAGACCGTGGCAAAGGGAGGGAAAAATGACCAGAAAAGACCAGAAGAGCCGACTCTGCCACTGCAGCCACACCTCATCACCAGAAGACACTGCTCCTAAGAGGTCCCAGCACATGTCACCCTCTGGAGCTCGAGGAATCCTGTAACCTCCGGCCTCACACTCCTGTCCCTGGGCACCTCCCCTTGTCTCATGAACACTGATCAGATGAAAACTACAAAGGCATAGAGCCTCTACTGGCCAGCTGGGGATGGCAGGGACAGGGAAGTCTAAGATCGTGTGGACTCTGGGTTATCGTAAAGTAGCTCTGCTCAGTAAGTGGAGAGAAGTTATGGGACAGATAGATATGTTACCAACTCTTGGTTCACAATGACCTCCTGACAGGAGTGTGAGCTCCATGAATGCAGGGATTGTCACCTGACTGGGACACTGGTGGATCCCAAGTGCTGCAATTAGAGCCTGACCTTCCATTCAGCAGGCACTGGGCCCACACTGAATGAATGAATAAATACTACATATGAAGCAACAGATAAAGCATCCATTCACTTATTTTAAAAAATAACTGAGACAAGAAAGTAACTGAGGGGACTTCCCTGGTGGTCCAGTGGTTAAGAATTGGCCTTCCGATGCAGGGGATGTGAGTTTGATCCCTGGACGGAGGAGCCTGGTGGGCTGCAGTCCATGGGGTCGCTAAGAGTCGGACACAACTGAGTGACTTCACTTTCACTCTTCACTTCCATGCATTGGAGACGGAAATGGAAACCCACTCCACTGTTCTTGCCTTGAGAATCCCAGGGACGGGGGAGCCTGGTGGGCTGCCGTCTATGGGGTCACACAGAGTCGGGCACGACTGAAGCGACTTAGCAGCAGCAGCAGCAGGGAACTAAGATTCCACATGCCAAGGGGCAACTAAACAAAAACCCAGCAGAGCCCCCCAAAAATAAATAAATAAGTAGCACTCTATATATACTAAAAAAAAAAAAAATCACTGAACTGCATTCTTTAGACAAGTGACTTGCATGAATTAGTATGAACTGTATGTATTAGTATGAATTGTATCTCAATAAAGCTGTTAAAAAATAAAAATAACTGAGAATCTGCTATATACCAGGTACTCAGACAGTCACGGGAATGTAAGAGAATATAACCAGCAAGGTCTGCCTCTCAAGATCAACGCGGCTTTCATTTAAGACCCTCAACAGGCTAATACTTTTCAAGGTAAGAGAAGCCACAAGGACAGTCATGCAGGGCCAAGTCATGTTTGGTTTCCTAAACGGGAGTTGCAGAATCAGGGTTTGTATCACATGTAAGAACACTAGTGACCCAGCCCAACTCCACGCCCACTCCCATTTTCGGCTGAGTAAACTGAGGCTGTGAGTAGGAGCACAGCCAGCCAATGGCCACAGCCAACAGAGCAGCAGAGCTGAGATGGACACTGAGCAGACGGACTCCCCCGCACACACCACACCGCCTTCGTCATCAATCCTGGCGAGACGCCTGCTTCCCCCAGCAATGAACATGAGTCCCTGGAAACACAGAAGATCTCACAGGGACACTGGACCTCAGCATGTGCGTTTATCCAGAGACAGCAAGGCTAAGCTGGGGTCAGCCCTTTTCACAATTCACACACACACACACACACACACACACAGCACATATACACATAATGCATAATTTCTAGGACACACTCCTTATTTTACAGAGAAGAAAACCAAAACTCAGATTAATCGGCTTGTCCCAAGTGCTCACAGCAGCTAAGCAGTGGACCCAGGATGAACCTGTACCCGTCACAAGCTGGGAGAAGAGACATCAGTTAAGAGTACGTTGGCTGTCATAATCAAATGCCACAGACTGGGTGGCTTGACAATAGGTACTTATGTCTCAGAGTTCTGAGCACCTGAAACCCAAGACCCAGGTGTAGGAGGTCTGGTTTCTCCTGAGACCTGTGCCCCAGGCTTGCAGACGTCCACCTTCTCTCCCTGTCCTCACACGGTCAAACCTGTGTGTGACGTTCTTGGCATCTCTTCCTCTAATAAGAACATCCACCATATTAGAGTTGAGTCTCACTCTCATGACCTCATTTTAACTGTAATTATTGCCAGGAGAAATATGAACAACCTCAGATATGCAGATGATACCACTCTAGTGGCAGAAAGTGAAGAGAAACTAACAAGCTTCTTAATGAGAGTGAAAGAGGAGAGTGAAAAAGCTGGTTTAAAATTCAACATTAAAAAAATTAAGATCATGGCATCCAATCCCATCATTTCATGGCAAATAGAAGGGGAAAAGTGGAAGCAATGGCAGATTTTTATTTCTTGGGCTCCAAAATCATTGCAGACAGTGATCTGCAGCCATAAAATTAAAAGATGCTTGCTCCTTGGAAGGAAAGCTATGATAAAGCTGCTGCTGCTGCTGCTAAGTCACTTCAGTCGTGTCCGACTCTGTGCGACCCCATAGACGGCAGCCCACCAGGCTCCCCCGTCCCTGGGATTCTCCAGGCAAGAACACCGGAGTGGGTTGCCATTTCCTTCTCCAATGCATGAAAGTGAAAAGTGAAAGTGACATTGCTCAGTCGTGTCTGACTCTCAGTGACCCCATGGACTGCAGCCCACCAGGCTCCTCCGTCCATGGGATTTGCCAGGCAAGAGTACTGGAGTGGGGTGCCATTGCTAGACAGTATATTAAAAAGCAGAGACATCATGACATCACTTTGCCAACAAAGGTCCACATAGTCAAGGCTATGGTTTCTCCAGTAGTCATATACAGACATGACAGTTGGACCACAAAGAAGGCTAAGCAAAGAAGAATTGATGCTTTTGAACTGTGGTGTTGGAGAAGACTCTTGATAGCCCCTTGGACAGCAAGGAGATCAAACCAGTCAACCCTAATGGAAATCAACCCTGAATATTCATTGGAAGGACTGATGCTGAAACTGAAGCTCCAATACTTTGGCCACTTGATGCAAAGAGCTGCCTCACTGGAAAAGACCATGATGCTGGGAAAGATTGAAGGCAAAAGGAGAAGGGGGCGGCAGAGGATGAGATGGTTAGATAGCATCACCGACTCAATGGACATGAACCTGGGCAAACTCTAGGAAACAGTGGAGGACCAGGAAGCCTGCTGTGCTGCAGTCCATGGGGTCGCAAAGAGAAAGACATGACTTAGCAACTGAACAGCAACAACCTTCTTAAAGACCCTGTCTCCAAGTACAGTCACATTGGGCATCAGAGCTTTGAGCACATGAATTCTGGGAGGACACAGCACAGTCCATAACAAACAGTGACCCACCTCGGGGGCCAAAGTCCGCTGCAAACGTATAACAGAAGCAGTGAGTAAAAGGCAGTCTAGAAAGAGATTAGCAACAATTTAGGTAATCCTGCAACAGCGATCCTAAAAATAGAATAATCCCCAAATAATTACTCCCAAGCCAGTCTCCCTTTAGAAACTACCTAAGCGGTAAATGAAATATAATTAACATTTTCTGTTAGGCTTCTCAGGAGAGAACACCACGCCATGCACTAACCCTCCTATCTCAGGGACAAAGGGATTGAGAATTTTGAAATCTTAACAACACTTTCAATTTACAGAATCATTTTCCTGCCCCCAAAATACAAAAAAGCAAAACCACCAAAGACAAACTCTCCTCAAACATGTGGTTTATTACTCAGAGGTGGGGGAGAACACAGCAACTCTCCAACAAGCCACCCAGCACAGGGTCCATCTTCATATTATTCTGTCGCCTCCTAATCTTTTTATTATTATTTATAAAGCACCAACAGAGTTACCGTGTGGAAAATAGACCTACTCCTCCAGTTTTTAAATGAGCTTTGAGAATTCTTTTGTGCTGGTTCAAATGCCACCTTGAAAGTTGGTGACTGACACATGAGCTGGTCTGTCTGTCACGGTTAAGCCCTCTCCCAGCCCAGCTCCCAGCGTTAAGGCTGCTGCAGGATTGGCTGAAATCCAATGATAAATCTCTGCCTCTCATGTGCCCAGAGCTGACACTGGCAGTAATAACCGGGTGTGTCCACCCTTCCCTTTGAGAAGAAGTCAAGGCTAAAAGTGCCAATGACTCCTCTTGCCAAGATGGGACTTCTCCTTGCCCTGACTTTCAGCAGAGTGGCCACAGGATAACCGAGGGCCACTGGCTCTCTTGGTGGGTTTTGCTCCTCCATGCCTCCCACGTGGTTATCCCAGCAGCTCAGGAGCACAGAGATGCCCAGCCACCACCCCAGAGATGCACAACAGCAGCAGGGCACCAGGGAGGCAGCTGACCTGCCCTGCAGACTGAGACGGGCCTGCCTGTCCAGGTCACGACTTCCAGCTCACAGGGTTCACTTTTGCTGAACTGTCAACCAGCAGCAGAGGCATGGCAACACCCACCTGAGCATCAGGGGATTCACAACACATCAAGCCATAAGAGAGGAAGTGTCTGCAGGCATCTCACAGGCTGGGAACGCAGCCTTCCCTTCTCCCAAAGGCTCTAAGCAGCTCCAGAAACAGGTGCTTGGCTCCGGGCTGGTGGATAAGCCTCTCCTGGGCCACACATAGAGGAAGCCATGTGTCACAGGGGACAGGGTTAGAGTTCTGAGCCAGAAGACCCAGACTCGAGACCTGACTCAGCACCTGGCCGTTCAGCAGCTCCATCAGGGGTCAGGAAACTGCAGCCACAGAGCAAATCCAGCCTTGTAAATAAAGTTTTTGTAAATAAAGTTTTATTGGTACAGAGTCACAACCATCAGTTGACGTGTCATCTGTGGCTGCTTTCACACTACAATGGCAGTGCTGAGTTGCTGCTGCAGAGGCCAGATGGCCCACAAACCTGAAAATACTTACTGCCTGGTCTTTTACAAAGTCTGTGAACCCATGTGACACCTCACAGAAGTGATTTTACATTTCTGAATCTGTGTCCACTATCCCTAAAACGAGAACAGAATGACCATCCATCTTTCATATCTCAAAGGGTTGTAAAAATCAAATTCATTCATTAAAACATGATACTAATGATGATGACAATTCTTTGAGCCCCTAGCATCTGTCAGACAGCATTCTGAGCACTTTGCCTGGATTATTTTATTGAATCCTGACAACACTGTGAGAAAGGTAACAATTTTATAGATGAGGAAATAAGACTCAGAGAAATGAAGGATGCTGATCAAGAAACGAAGGATACTGACCAACAGTGATGACCTAGCCCATCCACTGCCCTCTGCTCTTTCAGACCCCAGGACGAGGATGCCGGAGGTGTCGACACCTGCGCAGTCACGTGACAGATCTCAGACCCTTGCAGTACCCTCTGAACCGCCTCCACACTCTCCTTCCAGCCCTGTCCCTCTTCTCCTTTCTACTCCCTCCCCATTTAAATTGCCAAGAAGGGTCTTCCCGGGTGGTCCAGCAGTTACAAATCTGCCTTGCAATGCAGGGGACGCAGGTTCAATCCCCGGTTGGAGAATAAGATCTCACGTGCCAAAGAGCCTGTGAGGTCATGAATGGCAACTAGAGAAGCCCCCATGTTGCAGACAAAGACCCCAGGTGCCGCAACTAAGACCCCATGCAGTCAAATAAATATTTTTAAATAAATAAATTGCCAAGAAGAGTTTGCCATCCTGTGTTTATTTTAACAATGGATACGGACTACTTCTCCTCAGCTGGTGAACAAAGCCTCAGGGTCTCGATAAGCATTTCATTTGTAAACAACACTTCACATTGTATAGCAGGTTAAAAAAATTTTTTTCTTAATCAGAGCGAGTAACACTTCTGGAATAAAGATTCAAAGTTTCAGATGCAATTTCAACAACAACAACAAAAGACATGTGTCCCAGCACAACAACACCGGTAAGTAGCAGCAGAGATGTCTGCTAGGAACTGCACAGTTGACCAAGTCAGGACTCTGTGGGATCCTCACAAAAGCACTGAGAGAGGCTGGCAGGCTTGGTGTTCACTGGCAACAAGGCCCAGAGAGGTCAAGAGACTTGCCTGAAGGCACACAGCTGGCAAGGAGCACAGGTGAGAATTAAAGAGTAAGTCCTTGACCAAATTAAACAGTTGGGCCACCCACCAAGCACTGAGCTGTGGACACAGAAGGACTTGGAGGCCGTTTCAAAAGTGTACCTATAATGAGAAACATGAATTTGACCCAAATGCTGTATTACGCCTGAAAACAAGGCTCCCTACCCATCTGACCAGGAGAAATTTCTCTATTCTGCTTCAAAAACCTGCAATCTGGGATGTTGGGGCCATTGGCACTTGCCAAGGTTTCAGGTGGAGGGAATTCTTCTACTTCGGGGTCATTCCATTTCTCTTCCTTCCAGAAACGGCCCTTCATGAGATGCTGGTGGGTGTGTCAATCACACAGCCCCGCCTTCCCTCCCAGGGGTAGGCACGTGACCCTAGCTGGCTCATCCCTCCAGAACTGAAGACTGAGCCGGGAGGCCATAGGGCCCACAGAGGGCTAGCCAGGAGCCCTTCTGGGGAAGGGCCTGGGGTGCTCGCTTCACCAAGACCCTGACCTGCAAGGAGAATGGAAGCCTGGCTCTGAGGAAGCCCTGCGTGCCACCTCTGGAGAAAGCCCCCCTGAACATGACGTCAACCCAGAAAGCAAGCTCGGGGTTGGGGGCAGGGGTGTGGAGACTCGGAGGCCGGTGATTCGAGCACTGCTCTGGAGCCAGACCTACTGGAAGCCCACACCAGCCCCTCCTGGAGGCTCCCAGTTATATTAACCTGGTATTAGGTTGGCCAAAGAGTTCATTCAGATTTTTCCATAAGCTTTTTTTTTAAGATACTTTGTTCATGTGGACCATTTTTTAAAGTCTTTATTGAGTTTGTTACTATATTGCTTCTGTTTTTGTTTTGAGGGTTTTTTTTTTTGGCCTACCAGGTCAGGCCCTCCCTGACCAGGGATCAAACCCACACACTCTACACTGGAAGGCAAAGCCTTAACCAATGGACTCGATGTCCGCTTTTCAGAGAGTACAGAACAACCCGAATAAACTTTTTGGCCAATCCTATAGATTCCTATGGGCTTAGCTTAGTTGGTAAAGAATCTGCCTGCAGTGCAGGAGACCTAGGCTCAATTCCTGGGTCAGGAAGATCCCTAAGAGAAGGAAAAGGCAACCCACTCCAGTGTTCTTGCCTGGAGAATCCCATGGACAGAGGAGCCTGGCAGGCTACAGTACATGGGGTAGCAAGAGTCAGGCACGACTTAGCGACTAAACCACAAACCACCCATAGATTCCTTGGGTTTGGGTTTTGTTTGTTCTATACAAACTCATCTGAGTTGGGATCCTTTGATTTGCAACCCAGAATCCTCACACATACAGCTTCCCCTATGGTCACCATGCCTAGAGAGAACACCCACAGACTACAGGAGGGCTACTGTCCTGAACCACACTCTCCTCTGTGAAGACTGACAACCACAACACCAGCCAGAGGGGAGTGGGTTGGGGGGAGATGGTGATCCCCCCTGCCCTTAGCAGCCCCTCTGAGACAGCACTGGCTCAAGACGAGAGAGACCATGGATCCCACCTGACAAACTCAAGCTCAGAGGAAGACACACCCAGACCAGACCTTCCCTGCTACCTGACGTGGGCTGATCACAAGATGGAAGTGACTGCGAATGACTTTTCCTCCTTTTGTACAAATTTCAGCCTTTTCGAGAAGTTTATGCAACAGCCAACCCCAGAGCTGGGTTCAATTCGGTGCCCTCGGTTATCACGTGAAGACAAGGCGGGCAGCTGTGTGAAACCCCCAGTTAACCACAGGAGCGGCACGATTCTGCAGGACCCCTCAGCTGGTCCACCTGGGAGCCGCTGCCAACCAGGTAGGAGGGTCAGCACCCTCCTCTGGGTCCATCGGGAGCTGGAGAAGGAATTACAGACCACCAGGGGCACCCCTGGCCCTCGTGGAAGGTCTCCCCAGCCCTCCTCCAAGCTGATAGGGTAACCTAAGATATAAAGTCACATCACTTCCCCAAGACCCGTAAAGCACCAGCCACAATTCTTCTCCAGGTCTCCTGAGCCATGAATAAACCCTACCACTGTCTACCTGGAATCAATGCTCCTGGATGTCTCAGGGTGCTGCAACAAGTCGAGTCCTCAGCTGGGGTCACCATCAACACACACACGCACACACACCCCAGCGTGCACACGCACCTTCAACAGAGACCTGAACATCAGCCTCCAAGTTCCCTCTTTGTAACCAACCCGCCTCCTGAAGCCCACCTCCTAAACTTGCCTGTGGGTGCCCTTCTCCACCCTCACAGCAGCCCTCAGGGACAGCCCCCCTAACCGCCTGGGTCTCTACCACCCTCTCCTCACTGGCCCCTGCCCACAGCCTGAGGTCACCCCAGCCTTTCTCCCCCACAGCAGTGCAGTCCTCTCTGAGGACAGAGGCCTCGTACACACTGGACTGAACCATGAGCAGCTGCTGGGATGCGCCACCAGCTCTCTGGCATCCGGGCATGATTCCTACGGCTCGTGTGCCCAAGAAGACCTCCCTTGCTGATAAAAAGCAGGTGGGTGTACACGCACACAAAGACACACTCACACACAAGCACGTACCTGCACACGAGTACAGGCCCAAACCTCTATCATCTTTTCTGTTTTTTCCAGTGCCTGTGTGAAAGGGACACTCACGTATTTTAAAAATGAATACCATTACTTTGCTGACAAAGGTCCGTATAGTCAAAGCTATCGTTTTTCCAGAGTCGTGTATGGATTTGAGAGTTGGACTATAAAGAAGGCTGAGCACCAAAGAACTGTGGTGTTGGAGAAGACTCCTGAGAGCCCTCTGGACAGTAAGGAGATCAAACCAGCCAATCCTAAAGAAAATCAACCCTGAATACTCATTGGAAGGACTGATGCTGAAGCTGAAGCTCCAATACTTTGGTCACCTGAGGCAAAGAATCAACTCACTGGAAAAAGTGAGTTTGAGTGAGTTTCTCATCCCCCACCCTGATGCTGGGAAAGATTGATGCAGGAGGAGAGGAGGAGGAGAACAGAGGATGAGATGGTTGGATGGCATCACCGACTCGATGGACATGAGTTTGAGCAAACTCCGGGAGATGGTGAAGGACAGGGAGGCCTGACATGCTGCAGTCCATGGGGTGGCAAAGAGTCGGACACGACTGAGCGACTGAAAAACAACAACAACACAACTAATACCCTGGGAACATGTTTAACGAATCCCCCTGCCCCGCATACACTCTGTTTTACCAAACCTGCCCTTAGCAGGAGCTGAGGTGAAGTTCTGAGGTCACCTCCAAAGCCATCCTTCAGTTATGGCCATGATCTTCGGGAGGGAAACCCTATCGCAGGACCATCCTCCCCATGGGTCCTGTTCAGAAGTGGGACAGCCCCCTCCCCACCTGACCCCCAGGTGCCAACCACTCAGCCCTTGACGATTCGGGGCAAGGGGAATGCAAGTCAACTTTCACTCACACCTTCCTCCTATGACTTTCTTTTATCTCCTAAAGGATCACTTCAGAGGGCAGGCTACCAAAGTGAACGGATAGGAATTTATGTAACCATCTAATAATAACTCAAGATGTTATCATTAAAACGTTCGAGCAGCAAAGGGAACTCGGGAAGGTACTCCAATTGCTTCCCTGTGATGAGGGATAAAAGAAGTAGCTCTCAAGGAGGAAACCAGGAAGGCAAAGTAGGGCAGGCTCCAAAGGTACCCCAGGCTCTCATGGCCCAGGCACATCAGTGCTACTGTCCGCCCGGGTCCAGGCTGCATCCCGGGGCCCCGGGGGCCTGTCCCATTATGAGAAGATGGTTCCAACTGGGACACTGCATGTAAGGGGACGGACACTGCAAGTGGAGGAACAGACCAGGAGGAACAATGTGGGCGGAGAATCAAAGGTGGGTTCGGTTCTCTGCATGACTTTTCACCTTGCCATGAGACCTAGAGCAGGATCCCTTCAGCTTCTGAGCCTGGGTTTCCTCGTTTGGAAGGAGACCTTCCAAAGCAGGGTACTCTCCCACACCCTGCTGCTTACCCCCGGGCCTTTGCACATCCTTTGTTTCTCCCTGGGGGTTCCTCCCTCAAACTCTGCCAGCTTGAAGATCCCACAAGAGAATCCTTCTTGACCCCTGCCCTCTACCACATGTGTTCCAGCACTGAGAGCCTCTTTCCTGCTTTCACACAGCCTACGCTTTCCTTTCAGATAGTTCTGTTTACAAACACAGATTTACTAATAAGGTAAGTACCTAGCTACCATCTGCCCCCCACCAGAAGGTGACACATGTCCACTGCTTCATCACCGTCTCCCAGTGCCTGGCACATGAAGCGAACTCTGTGCTTTTAGTTTTCTTTGCGAGTTTCAGCGAGGCTTAGTGGCTGAGAGCTTGGGCTCAGCGCAGGTGCTGGCAAACATTTTCAGAAAAGGGCCAGAGGTCTCTGTTACAACCACTCAACTCTGCTGCTGTAATGCAAAAACCACCAGAGACCATTTGTAAGTGAGTGGGTAAACGCATGGCCATGGCTGAGTTACAGACAACACATGATTTACAAAAATGGATGGTGGGCCCACAGGCCATAGTTGACAGCTTAAGCTCTAGAGTCACACTATGTGAATTTGAATCCTGGCCAGGTTGCTCCCCTGCAAGGGTACCTTGGACAAGTGGCCTAACCTCTTTGTGCCAAGGTTTCATGTGTCCAATCAGACCAGGGCTTTGGGAAGATTAAACAATGGCCATAAAGACAGCTGAGCACTGAGAAACTGATGCTTTCAAACTGTGACACTGGAGAAGACTCTTGAGAGTCCCTTAGACAGAAAGGAGATCAAACTAGTCAATCCTAAAGTAAATCAACCCTGACTATTCATTGGAAGGACTGATGCCGAAGCTGAAGCTCCAATACCTCGGCCACCTGATGCAAAGAGATGGCTCACTGGAAAAGACCCTGATGCTGAAAAAATTGAGGGCAGGAGGAGAAGGGGCGACAGAGAATGAGATGGTTGGATGGCATCATGGACTCAACAGACGTAAGTTTGAGCAAACTCCGGGAGTTGGTGATGGACAGGGAAGCCTGCTGTGATGCAGACCGTGGGGTCACAAAGAGTCAGACACGACTGAGCAACTGAACAACAACAGCAAAACAACAGCTGGAACAAATGTATGTGAGCTGTCATAATCATTAAAGTCATAATTAATGATGGTGGTGATAAGAGAATCAGTGACTGCATCTCCCAACCCTAGGCACTTGGTCAGTGGCCGCTGCCCAGACGGTGACCATATTAATGAGGAGGAGGAGGAAGCCAATCCTGACAGGTGAGCTATGAGAGATTCCAAGCACTCTTCTGGGGCACACAGAGGCTCCAGGCGGGTCAGCTGAGAGAGGTGATTGTCTGGCCAGTCTGGATGGCCAGACAGGTGGCCCGCCGGTAACCTCTCTCAGCTGACCCACCTGCTTCCCTGGCAGAGCTCAGACAGAGACCATTGGGTGACTCCAGCTCTGAGTCAGCCAACCACCTGGTACAGTCATGGGTCACTGAACTCAGATTCCTCAACAGGCAGGGAAAAAAATGACACAGCACTTCCATTACCAAATGAGGACAAGGACCTCACCTGTTAAGAGCTGGCCAGGAAGTCAGTCTTCCTGGTTCAGCCAGCAAAGCTAGGACTTTGTTACAGGGTCCCCCATAAAGTCAAACATTCCTCTGGACGCAAAAGAGACAGGCATTGAGCTAATGAGCCCGTGGGCAGTTGAGATAGAATGTCCCCAGCTGACCACCATCACTGACCGCTGGCAGACCCCTCTAAGGGGAGGTCCATGCAGCAGTCCAAAGGTAATATTGTTTTGCGAAATTAACATAAATAGTCCAGGCAGACCAGTAATTACAGTTATTAAATTCAAAGCATTAGGTTAGACCAGGGATTCTCTGCAATCATTTTTTTAAAATTGTATCATGTTCCACTGATTTTAAACACACACACACACACACATACACACTCTAACGTGTGAAGCGGCTGGTGGCAGTTCTTAAACAGAGAACCTCAAAGGGAGGAAAGACACACAGGCTTTTCACACTTTTCAGGAGCTGTGGATTTACAATTTGCTCCCCACCTGCTCTGCCAACAAAGAGAAGCACCTGAGAAGTAGGTGGTGAAAGGATGTGATGAGGAAATGACCCAAAGGACATAATCGGGTTGGACCAAAATGAGGCCCCCTCCTCAACCGCAGGCGTTGGAGCCCTGCCTGCTCACCCCCACAGCCGGCACGGGGCAGAGGCTCAGTGAACACAGCTCTGTAATGAACCAATGGACCTACTTCACTGGCTCTCCAAACCACACGTTTAACCCTGAGGCACGTCTCTACTACTACGAGCAGTAGTACTGGTACTATGAGTACTACTACTCCTGATACCCAATACAGATGAAACTTGCACCACGTGTTCAGCACTGTCCTAAGCACTTCATATAATCCTCCCAACCATCCTCCAAGGAAGCCCCACTTCACAGGGAGACTGGCCCAGAGAGGGGAGGCGAGAAGTCCAAGGTCACACAGCCCATGTGCGCAGAGCCAGGGGCCTCAACACCCACCCCCTTACCTGTCCCTGGGCCAGGCCTGCACGCACAGCAGTCACTCTCAAGCTTTTTACCGCAGGGAGGCCTGGCATGCTGCCGTCCATGGGGTCACAGAGAATCAGACAGGAGTGGGTGACTGAACAACAACAACGGAACCCATGCTAACGTTTCTGCGATATTTTTTTAATTGGCCCACTTTCTTACATCACCTTGTCCTAAACAACGGAATATGAAAACTCACAGATTTGACGGGTTATATTCTATTTTCTAAAACTTAGCCAGATAAAGGTAATTAGGGAAATAAAAATATTCATCTGTGTAACAAGAGAGACCATCCTTTTCTACAAACTTGGGAACACAGCCCTGCCCCGCAGCGCCCTCTCTGACCAGCTTGCACACAGCCTCACCTGCAGCTTCTCAGGAACAGCTAGTCAGATTCTGAGGACATTTCTGAGCTGCACTGGGCTCCTGTGGGGCACCGGGGGGATACACACAGACAAGACACAGCTCAGGGGGCAGCACCTGCTTTGCTCTCAGCAGGAACATCAACTGCACACCTGGTTTTCTCCCAGGATGCCCACCTGGGAGTAGATCCCTCCACCTACCTCACCTCTGAGGATACGTGAAGAATTCAGAACAGGCTAATCTGGCCTTCACTCTTCCCAGCAACAGGGACCGACTCAGGGAGGGACATACGTTTGGGCCCAATATGAGCCAGAGAGAGTCAAGCCTGAGTCTCCTGTTTGACTGCTCCGAGGCCAGAAACTCTGTCTTGCCCACTGGACGTAACACTGAAAAGACAGGAGGTCTGGAGCCGCTGTAGCTACCTCATGCTTGGAAAACATGGAGAGTGGAAACTCTACAAAGGAGGCCCAGACAGAACAGAAATGGACCCTGGATCCAGCTGTCCCTGAAGCCAAACCTAACAGGCTCATGGGAGCTCCTGAATCACCTTTCTGCTTCTGTCAATCTGCATTGGATTTTCTGACACTTATCATCAAGAGCCCTAAAGGATACACATGCCCTCCAAAAGTGCTCAGGGAATCAAAGTTTATTTTTAATATTTGAATGATAAAAATAGGACTATAAAGTAGGCTCATAAAATGTTCAGCTGAATAAGCACTGAGAAACGAAAGGATCGACAATTTTGACTGCACAGATTATTCTTGCTGTTTCTTAAACAGAAGCGAGTTGACCTGAGACAAAAAAATGAGAGCCACTTTCCGCGCCACACAGCTGAGTGGCTTGACGAGTCCTATCGCACCACCTGATAACCAGAAAGCACGGTGTGATAGGGAAAAGGTGTTTGCAGGTGGAGTGTCATTCAAGCTACTCTATGCTTTAGGACAATTACCCAGAAAAGGCACATTTTGCAAGGCAGACGGAGTGATCATGACTCCAAAGCAAAAACACGGCCTATTCTATCCACACTCGCTTCCGTGTAAAACCATGTATTTTCCACTTAATGAGAAGCTAATGCTTCTTGGAAAGTCCTGATCAGCTCTCCTTATCTGTTCCTCAAAAGACCAAACCTGACAGATTCTTGATTCATTCATACGGTGGCGATGCAAATTCAAGAACAGTCGTGGGAGAAGTGAGTCAAGGAAGCATGAATAAACACACTCCATGTGAATTTCACTGCCCAAAATAAGAAAATCCCAGGATTAAAAACAAGCCAAATGCTCAGACTGCTCACACAGCTTTCGAATGCCAGCCCATTTCAAAGTGAGAAGTTTTTTTTTTTTTTTAAATATTAACAACTGAAAAGGAACACACTCGTAAACAGTACTGAACCTCTAAGTTGTAACGCTGGGCCAGAAGGAGCAGTGCAACAGCTCAACTTCTGAAAGCCTCGAACCTGCACTATCAAGGATTCCCGAGTGTGTCTTATAAACCCCCACTACATAACAAGTCACTACGTTTGTTGTTGTTCAGTTGCCAGGTCGTGTACGACTCTGTGATCCATTGGACTGTAGCCCACCAGGCTCCTCTGTCCGTGGGATTCTCCAGGCAAGAATACTGGAGTGGGTTGCATTTCCTTCTCCAGGAGATCTTCCCAACCCAGGGATTGAGCCCAGGTCTCCTGCATTGGCAGACAGATTCTATAGCGCCACCTGGGAAGCAGCCCAATTCACTAGGGCACCAGTTCTCTTAAAGTGGCATGCTATTGCTGCTGCTAAGTCGCTTCAGTCGTGTCCGACTCTGTGCGACCCCATAGACGGCAGCCCATCAGGCTCCCCATCCCTGGGATTCTCCAGGCAAGAACACTGGAGTGGGTTGCCATTTCCTTCTCCAATGCATGAAAGTGAAAAGTGAAAGTGAAGTCGCTCAGTTGTGTCGGACTCTTAGCGACGTCATGGACTGCAGCCTACCAGGCTCCTCTGTTGATGGGATTTTCCAGGCAAGAGTACTGGAGTGGGGTGCCATTGCCTTCTCCAATTCTATTCACTAGAAATCTCAATTAACTGGAAATTCTGTTTCCCAGACTTCTTATGGCTGCCTGCATGATGAGTATCACCAGGCTAATTCTGTATCTTATTTCCCTTCAAGGGTTCTGCACTAGTCACACTGGCCTTCTCTGCAATCCTTACTCACCCCACACTCATCTTCACCTCAGGGCATTCCCTCTATCTGGATCAATCTGGTCCCAATCATGGGAGATTTGGTGCCTTCTCAACTTTCCAATCCCAACTCCTCCATCCCTGACTCCCCCACCAAGTGGTGCTGGTGAAGACTCTTGAGAATCCCTTGGACTGCAAGGAGATCAAACCAGTCAATCCTCAAGGAAATCAGACCTGAATATTCATTGGAAGGACTGATGCTGAAGCTGAAGATCCAATACTTTGGCCACCTGATACGAAGAACTGACTCATTGGAAAAGACCCTGATGCTGGGAAAGATTGAGGGCAGGAGGAGAAGAGAGTGGCAGAGTGTAAGATGGTTGAATAGCATCACCAACTCAATGGACATGAGACTGAGCAAACTCCAGGAGACAGTGAAGGACAGGGAAGCCTGGCCTCTGCAGTCCATGGGGTCACAAAGAGTCGGACACGACTGAGCAACTGATCAACAACAACTAGGGAGACAGCTGCCCCCATACGCCCCCCACCTGCTTCACATCCACCACTTTTACCGTCTTCTCAGTACTCATACTCTCGGAGTAACAGATGACCCTTGACCAATGCGAGGGTTAATTCGCACACAACTTGAAGTTGTCCCTCGGTATAGTCCTCGCGTCTACAGAGTCCACCAACCAGGGACCACGCAGTACTGTAGTACTTACTACGGAAAAATACCCACGCGGTTCAAACCCGAGTTGTTCAAGGGTCGACAGTACTTGTGACTGTCTCTCCTTCCCACCCCACCCCGCTAGAAAGTGGAGACGTGAGCCCTCCTCGTCATCACGCACTCATCCTCCCGCACCAACAGCAGTGCCATCCATCAGTATGCAGAAACAGCACTGCATCAGCCTGCCTTCCATTCACACCCACACCAAGTTCAAGGCAGGAACAGTCCATGGTCCTGGCTGAAGGTAAAATATCAGCCTGAAGAACTATATATCCTCTCAAGACCCCACCCCAGACCAAGACCTGCTTGTAGGCAAAAAGACTCTAGACAGCCTGTCTTCTGCTTCCACCTGCGCCCCCAGCACAGCCTCTGTACCACCCGTGACGACAACGTGTCAGCTGACAGTTTTTCCGCTCAGCCTCCTGCAGGCCCTCCACTGCCTACAGGACACTGGCTACCAAGTCCCAAAGCACAGCATGCAGGACTCTCCAGGATCTGGCCCCTGTCCAGAATGTTCCTCTGGGTCCTGTGTTGCCCCGGGTTTGCAGAGTCCAGTCCCTCAAACATACCGTACTTCTCCCAACCTTCTCTAAAAGCCTGCCTTCCTAATATCTCCCCCGTCCACTTGCCAAAACCCGGAGCAACTCAAGGGTGCTCCCCTTAAAGGCCAGTTCCCGATCTTCCCAGCAGGTGAGCCAAGTCAGCTGTGAGCTCCCACAGGCACTTTCCCGTTCATCGGGCCCACCAGCTGTGCTGCACAATGAACACACCCTCGCGTGTCCTCCAGGGCAGCAAGGTCAAAGGGGTTTTGTCTTGTTTTTCCACTGTTGCCACTGCTCAGCACAATGACCTACCCAGGGGCGGTCACTACGTGTGCGTTCAGGGACCGTGTACTACACGCCTGCTATGGCACAGGCCCCGCGTTCAGGGACCGTGTACTACACGCCTGCTACGGCACAGGCCCCATCCAAAGTCTGGGGCCCGAAACGCGTAAGACAGGAAGGTCTTAGTGCTCATGGAGTTCTCAGTCTAGTTCAGGTTCTCAAACTCTGACCCACAGGCCGAATACACTGTGCCGCCTATTTTGTTGCCTTAATAGCTTTACTGAGATAAAATTTACCCACCACAAATCTTCTTAAGAGTCCCTTGGACAGCAAGGCGATCAAACCAGTCAATCCTAAAGGAAATCAACCCTGAATATTCACTGGAAGGATTGATGCTGAAGCTCCAATACTTTGGCCACCTGATGCAAAGAGCCGACTCATTGGAAAAGACCCTGATGCTGGGAAAGATTGAAGGCAAGAGGAGAAGGGGTGACAGAGGATGAGATGATTAGATGGCATCACTGACTCAAGGGACATGAGTTTGAGCAAACTCCGGGAGATAAGGAAGCACAGGGAAGTCTGCATGCTGCAGTCCATGGGGTCACAAAGGGTCAGACACGACTTAGAGACTGAACAACAACAACCACAAATTTCTGCTCCACTGTTTTTGTAAATAAACTGTTACTGGAACACAGACACACACATTCATTCATGTCTTATCTGTGACCACCTTCTTACTATAAAAGCAGATTTCAGTGGCTGCAACAGAGACCCTATGGCCCGCAAAGACAAAACTATTCCCTATCTGGCCCTTTACAGAAAATGTCTGCTGACTCCTGGTCACTTAGGAGGACGCCCTAGACAAGGCAAGCCAGTCAACCAGGCCAAAGATGATTTAAAGGTCAAAGTACTATGAAGAAAGGAAGCCTTGGGACTAGGATAGAGTGACTTAGAGGGCAGACAGCCAAGGCCCCTCAAGCAGTGACAGCGGTGCTAAGTCTGGGAAGGACCCATCCAGGCCAAGACCTGTGGAAAGAGCGTTTCTTGGAGGGGGAATAACCAAGTGCAAAGTCATGAAGCTAGACCAGGCCTGGCGTTTCAGTCACAGCCCAGCAGGAAACTCATGGCACGAAGCCAGAGGTCATGGGGCTTAGTGAAGAGACTCTCTACCAAGGGGAAGAGGAGGTGAAGGGAAACCAAGAAGGGACGGGGAGGGACACAGGGGCTGGTGATGGTGGAAACCCCCACCCGAGAACCCTCCAGGCCTGGAGGGGGAGGGAGGAAGCAGTTCCCAGACCCACTGGGACACAGGTGGACACACAAGGAGCCATGGCCCCCAGGACGAGAGCACAACCCACAGCCTAGCAGGTAGGGGCTGGAGGAAGAATGCTCTGACCTTGCCTTCCTTTTGCCTGAGCCTCCCACTGGACCAAAAGGGGCCAAGCCCCACCGGAAGCTGGGGGCAGGGGAGCCCAGTGACCCAGCCCATCAAGGTGTACTTCCTGGGGCACAGAGCAAGGTACATGTATATCTGTACATCTGAAGGTCAGAAAAGAGGTCAGTGTCACTTTAAGGGCCATCAGTGAGATTAATCATATCAACCCCAAGATTGTTGTGAAGTACCAGACAGACACTCTGGTGGAGGGAAACTGTGAAGCAAACGAAAGATGAAAATGTTATTACTGGATCTCTGTCAAAAATGTAACTGGTGTGTGCTTTGATCAGTTATAGCACATCAGCATCTCTGAGTGGAATTAGGAAAACCAGAAAAAAATGACTGCATATCTTAAAAGCATGCACATATGAGGTGCTCATAGCACAGGCCCAGAGATGAAAGCAATCAAGTCTCTCTACTGCTTTGGACCCAAAAGAGAAAGTCACCATCGTCCTCATGCTGATGTTCCAAAGTCGTCAGCAAACAGGGAGTGATACTGACCCTCGTGCCCAGTTAGTTTTCTCAGTCTTTGACTAATGACAGCTGTTATGAACAAATGATTTTGTTTAGCTTAAAATCACCATGTACTGCTTTCTACTTTTATTGAGAGATACATAATTCACAATTCACTCATTTAAAATGCACAATTCAATCAACCTCAGTATATTCCCAAGGTTCTACAACAATTACCACTAATTCCAGAGCACTCCTGAGAGTCCCTTGGACTGCAAGGAGATCCAACCAGTCTATTCTGAAGGAGATCAGCCCTGGGATTTCTTTGGAAGGAATGATGCTAAAGCTGAAACTCCAGTACTTTGGCCACCTCATGCGAAGAGTTGACTCATTGGAAAAGACTCTGATGCTGGGAGGGATTGGGGGCAAGAGGAGAAGGGGACGACAGAGGATGAGATGGCTGGATGGCATCACCGACTTGATGGACGTGAGTCTCAGTGGACGTGAGTCTGAGTGAACTCCAGGAGTTGGTGATGGACAGCGGGGCCTGGTGTGCTGTGGTTCATCAATCAGAAAGTACTTCTTAGCTGCCTCCAGCCCACTCCTAGGCTGACAGCCAGTCACCTTTGCGTCCCAGTAAATCTGTCTATTCTGGCCATCACTCATGCACACAGTCAGATAACAGTACCACGGAATTCTTCACAGCTGTGTTCAGACCACCTTTCTGGCTGTGACCTTTCAAAGCTCGTGAGCTGCGAGAAGAGCACACTGTTATGTCACCCCCCTGTTATGTCACCCAGGGGGTCAGCTTAGAGGACTAAGACCGCGGGTACAAATTACATGCAGCCCCAGCATTCTCCATGCAGACAAGAGCTTCTTCACGTTACAGCTTGACATTTACTTCTACGATGCCCACCTGCAGCACAGATACGGAGAGAAAGTGGCACAGAGGGAGTTCTGGGGGCCCAGCAGGACCAGGAACAGGACAGACCGCGGACACTCAGCCTCACTGGCATCATCACCACGCCTGCCCGTGAGCATGGGCTCGCTGCTCCTCCTGGCTATGGTGAAGCCTGCCATCCTCCGAGGTATTAGAACCACGTTATTTGAGTTGTCTGTCTAGACTGCCCTTTCCATAGCGTCCTTATTAGGGTTCACGGAAATAGGAAAGGCAAAGAATAGGTTTTCACTGAAGAAACAACTCTAAGATACTCAGGCACGGAGATGCTAGAGACCCAAGATACTAAGGCAGATAGATGCTAAGGACCTCAGATAATACAGAGCACTTAGACAGTAGAAACCCTAGATATCGGGACCCTGACATGCTAAAGCCCTAAACACTGATGTACTTAGATGCTAAGGGCCCTAGATACAGGGACACTTAGATGTAAGGACTCTACACACTGGGACACTTAGATGGATACTGGGACCATGGATACTGGGACCCATGGATACTGAGATGCTAAGGACCCCAGATACAGGGGCACTAGATGTAAGGACTCTAGATACTAGAGCACTTAGATGCTAAGGAGCCTAGATACTGGGGCACTGAGATGCTGTGACCCTATATAATTCAGAACTTTGATGCTAGAGACCCTAGATACTGGGGCGCTTAGTTGCTAAGGACCCTAGACACCAGGACACTAAGATGCCAGGGACCGGACCCTAGATCCTGGGACATTTATATACTGCTGCTGCTGCTAAGTCGCTTCAGTCGCATCCGACTCTGTGCGACCCCATAGACGGCAGCCCACCAGGCTCCCCCGTCCCTGGGATTCTCCAGGCAAGAACACTGGAGTGGGTTGCCATTTCCTTCTCCAATGCATGAAAGGGAAAAGTGAAAGTGAAGTCGCTCAGTCGTGTCTGACTCTAGCGACCCCAGGATTGCAGCCTACCAGGCTCCTCCGTCCATGGGATTTTCTAGGCAAAAGTACTGGAGTGGGGTGCCATTGCCTTCTAGGGGGCCTCAAATGTCATCAGCATAGCTGGTGAAATTTCACCATCTTTGCAGGAAAAAGCTTAGTCCAGGACATCTGAAGCCAAAGTCTATCAAGTGAAATGGTGAGAGTTCTCAGATCCTCCTATCTCTGCTCACTGCTGGGCTCTCTAATTACCAGGATTCAGACCCTGACTCTGTTCAGAGAAGCGGCCAAACACATAGATTTCTGCGCCATCATCTCTGAGAGAATGCTGGAGTGGGGAACGCAGCCAACTCCCTGGAGTACTCTGCAGGCTCTGTTGGCAATGAGGATTAGGCAAAGCTGGGGATTAATTTGGCGGGAACCATCACGCCCTGTAAAGGAACCAGCCACTGCTGGAGCCAAAAGCCTTTGCTGGGCTGATGTCCTCGGCGGGGGTCACGTGGAAGCTCCGTTTGGGCTAATTGCTAAGATAATGAACAAGACGTGCTTTCTACCAACACCCACACCACATTAATTTCAGACTGTTCCTGACAAGAGGGCTGAACTAAAACCAACAGCAAGTGTGCTGCAAATCCCATCCTGAATCCACCTGAATCCACCGTTAGAGAAACAACTGACCCCCACAGACCAAGAAGATTTCGCTTCCAGTTGGGCCTGAACTGGGGAACGTGGGGCAGGGTCTACACTTAGTGGTCAACAACCAGGTCTGAGCATGGGGCTTCGGGCTGCATTTCGTCCTCACACCCCCATTTCACACACAGGCTCAGACGTGCCCAGAGTCACACAGCAGGAAGCGAGGGGTCAGGACTCCGCCCAGGTCGGCCTGGCTGTCAAGAGCATATCACTGGGCCTGTTGGCCGGCGTGGCCACTCCAGCAGGATAAACTAGAGACAGTTTCAGGCCCAAGGTGCTCGAAGCCACCCAGCTCAGTCTGCCTTTTCATTTTCCATCGAAGCACATGGCACCAACCTCTACTCAAACTCACTCGGGACTGCCTCTCACTGAGGACTGGGCCTGTACCAGGCCACTGAGGGGTCTGGGGTCCTTCCACCCAAGCCAGTCCCTTTCCTCCACTTGCTAATGACTGTATCCCTGGCTCACCCCACCCGTGGGTTCTCAAGAAAATAAACATTCAGCATCTCATTTCTCAGTGTTCGCTGGTGTTCCCAAAGGCTTGCTGAATTGTACATGTTCTGAGTTTCCTGAATTAATACAATGCTTTTCTACCAACATCATACTCAGAATATTTCCAAGCACACACAAACTACCTCATTACACCATCACAAACCTCCCAACCAAATCCATTTCCTGTGGGTTGGAGTTTTCTCCTCGGATCACCACTCTGGCAACAAACACCAGAGGACCCTGGGGTTGGCGAAAGGAGAGTCAGCCAGCACCAATGGGAAGTGGACAAGTGAAATGCCAGCAGGAGGGCATCTAGCAGAAAGAAGCACAGGTGGAAGGGCCGGTGGTGGCGAGTAAGAAGGAAAGCCTGACTTAAGCTTCACTCATTCCTCAAATTTCAAAGATACCAAGCATCCCCTGTGTGTTAGATTCAGACCTGGGAATGAAGAGCCAGAGATGAGAGCAAAAGCCAAGATCCCCTCCACGCCCCACCCCTGAGTCTCAAGTCTCTCGCAGAGGAGACAGACTCTAATCACAGATGCACACACATACATAATTATAAACCAGAGTGAGACCAGGAAGAAAAGAACAGCCTACTCCGTTGCAGGGGCCTCCAAGAGGCGGGGACAGCGTGCCCTACCAAGACCAATCAGGCCTAGGGATTTAGCTTCAACCTCCAAAATTAAGAATGTGTTTTCTCTCTCTGGGCAACTACGGTTAAGCCTGCAGCCCGACACCCCCTAAAATACATTTCATTCCAGGGCTTTTAGAATTCTTTGAAGAAACAGTAAAAGACAGCCACACTTTCAATGATTTCCATGTCAAAATCTGCAGAAAAAGGAAAGGACTTTACATCCAATTGTTCTTAATGCTTTAACAGAACATTCCCTGAGAAACCTCCTCCCAGCAGTTTAACCTTCAACGCGAAAGGAAATTGTCTCCATGATTCAAACTCGAGGAAGGCAGAACAGAACTGGAACGCATCAGACAAATAGCCTTCTGTTTTTCTTCGATTTAAAGCTCCACAATTTGTCTTCCTGTCACAATGCCTTGCCACATAAAACATCGTGAAGAAGCTGCTTTCACCATAAAGATTTGGACGAAAGGCAAAATGTGGGGCATTTTCAGCATGTGTTACAACCTGAGATGAGCCCAGCCGAGAAGTTTAGACGGGGAGCAAGATGGAGCGTTCAGAATCAGACAGTTCTGGAAGATGAAATGTCCCTCCTGGCAGCCAAAAATGAAGGACTCGGCCCCTTTTTAAACTGTCAACCTCGTTGACTAAAAGCAGCCATGGAGGGAACCAAAAAACCCTACAGCGAGAGACAGAACAAGAGACAGTTCTTGCACAAGTCACAGTCGCACAGGACAAAAACCATCCGATGACCATCAAGAGTGGCTGTGGGGCTTCCCTGGTGGCTCAGTGGTAAAGAATCTGCCTGCCAACACAGGAGACACAGGTTGGATCCCTGGTCCAGGAAGATCTCACAAGCAGCAGAGCAACTAAGCCCGTGCGCCACAACTGCTGAGCCTGTGCTCTGGGGCCCGGGAACTGCAACTCCTGAAGCCTACACACTCTAGAGACCGTGCTCCGCAACGAGGAGCCCCCGCGATGAGAAGCCTGCACACCCCAACCAGACAGCAGCCCCTGCATGCCACAAGTAGGGAAGAGCCCACACAGCATGAAGACCCAGCACAGCCAATAAGTAAACTTTTTTTTTTAAATAAGAGTGGCTGTCCAGGGGGGCTGACAACAGGGTCTGGAAGCAGACAGAAGTTCAAGTCCCAGTCCCGTGACCTCAAGCTGCTTCATCCGACATGAGAAAACCTCAGAGTGGAAGTGCTATGCAAATTAACTGAGCAGAGGATACATGAGACAGAACAAGCCCTGGTACAGAGAAAACACTTACAAGCTAGTTGGTACAATATGTTTGGCCATAAAAGAAGGAGACTCACAGAGTACCAGTGCTTCACGAGTGGGGAGGCGGGGAGGGGGCAGAGTTGGGGTGGAGGAGTGGGAGGTACAAACTCATGGGTGTAAGACAGGCTCAAGGATGCACTTACAACATGGGGAATACGGCCAATATTTCGTAATAACTGTAAATGGAAGGTAACCTTTAAAAAGTGCATTAAAATTAGACAAAAAAATGTAAAGACAATTTGCCCATCATTAACAGGCAGCCTCTGTTCCCCAGACCTGTGGGTCACGTGCTGCAACTAAGACCCAGAGCTGCCAAATAAATAAGCAAATAAATATTAAAAAAAAAAATAGTAGAGAGTGGAATGGGATGAAAACAAGAGCAATACAATATGGATAACTGTGAGGCTGAGTGACGAGTGCATGGAGGTTTGTTATACTCTTCCATCTACTTTAGTATGTATTTGAAAGATGTATTTTTAAAAATTTAAATAAGCAACATAAGCAACTACTTGAGAGTCCCTAGGACAGCAAGGAGATCAAACCAGTCAATCCTAAAGGAAATTAACCCTGAATATTCATTGGAAGGACTGATGCTGAAGCTCCCATACTCTGGCCACCTGATGCAAAGTGCCAACTCATTAGAAAAGACCCTGATGCTGGGAAGGATTGTAGGTGGGAGGAGAAGGGGACAACAGAGGATGAGATGGTTAGATGGCATCACCGATGTGATGGATATGAGTTTGAGTAAGCTCCAGGAGATGGTGAAGAACAGGGAAGCCTGGCGTGCTGCAGTCTATGGGGTGGCAAAGAGTTGGACATGACTTGGCGACCCGAACAACAATTAGAAGTTTCTCTCTATGGTCACATGGCAGAGGGAGAAAAGGCATCTTGACCTGGTTAAGGTCTTCTGAAAGCCAAGGTCACCTCTATTAGCAATGAACCTGGAGGAAAACCCAGGTCACATCCCACCTCACGCTCCCCAGCCCAGCACATCTGTTTGTTAAATGACCACATCTCTTGTCTCTGCTGAGCAATTTTTATTTCAGATAAAAGAGCCAAAATAAATTAGCCCCAATCTGCACAAGTGAATTCGAAATCATAGGCTGTGACCCCATGGGTGACCCAGGGACAACTTCCTTCCTGTAAGCTCGAGGCCAGCTGCCCCTGTGACCACGGTAATAATGAAGGGATGCAGGTTCGCACACGTGATCTCAAGATGTGACTGATGGGCAGTAATTAGTTCATTAGCTGTTGTTCCTGGGCACCGGGTGCAGGTTTTTAAAGCTTCGACGCTGACTCGCTCTTCAAAAGACCTGCCACTGCTTGGCTCAGGTTAACAAAGAGGCACAGGCTCAGAACTAAATGTCTACAGTGAAAATACTGGTGCTAGCAAGGACGTGGGGTGTCCCTAGAGCCTCAGCTGGTAAAGAATTCGCCTCCAATGAGGGAGACCTGGGTTTGATCCCTGGGTTGGGAAGATCCCCTGGAGAAGGGAATGGCTACCCGTTCCAGTATTCTTGCCTGGAGAATCCCCATGGACAGAGGAGCCTGGTGGGCTACAGTCCATGGGGTCGCAAAGGTCCGACACCATTAAGCAACTAAGCATAGCACAGCACAGCAAGGACCTGGGTTGGATCTGATCTTCTACCTGGAAATCTATGCTGGGCGTACGAAATACTTCATTGACATCCTGTTTATCATCCTTCCACCCCAGACGTAACCAAGTCTACTGGGAAAACAGACTCTGACCCCAGAAGGACAAGTAGCCTCACGCTAGCCAGTGTAGACACTCCCTCGCTCTTGCCCACCACATCTTCCCTCTAGGATCGCAGGCCCTGGTTAGTTGAGACCAGCGTCATCTCTTGCCTGAACAGCTCAGGGCATCTCCAGGCCAGACTCTCCCCTCCCTCCTTCCATCCACTTCTCCGTGGGGCCCTGGAGGGGGGACTGTCCATAGAACAGATCTGATCCATTACTCTCCTTCCTAAAGGCCTTGCTTATTAGTTCCCCACTGTCCAAATGCCTCACTAGGGCCTCTGGGCTCTGTCCCCAGGTTGCCCTTCAAGAACCTTCCTCAGTCACTCCCCAGACACACCCTGGACTCCAGGACGCTGAGCCACAGCCATCGAGAGCAACCCGCAGCTTTCTCAGCACGCCACCCTGCCTCCTTCCTCTCTCCCTTTGCACAAACGGTTCTTTTTCCAGTATGCCCTCTGCGAGCTTCTGGAACACAGAAATCATCTGTCATCTGTGGATGACATCTAGAAAATATATCTGAGGACAGTGATAACATATAACAACCTCCATTTACTAACTTTCTGGGCTTCGGACACCAGGCCACGTTTCTCTACCTGCATTATCTCACTTAATCCTCACCATCACCCTTGAAGAGGTTCTATATTATCCCCATCTCATAGATTTTTTTTTTTAATTGAGGCTCAGAGAGGTAAAGTAACTTGTCAAAGGTCGCACAGCTTCACATAGGAATTTGAGCCAAGGTCTTTCTGACTCAAAAGCTGTTTTGTTAATCACCTGATATACTGATATCTACAGAACAGAACTTAAGCTGCCTCTTCACTCCATGGAACAACAGAAGTGGGTTTTTCTATGTTCAGTTTAGTTCTATGAGAGTTTACTATATCCAAGGCACGGAACACAGACCACTGTTTACCTTCCAAATACCTGTTCCTCCCTTCTTCTGTTTTAATTAGGGTGATAATGTGTTCTACTAAACACACACACACACACACGCATTTCTCAAAATCCCTAACAGAGTACAGCCAATGAAATGTCAAAGAAAATATTTTGGGTGAGTTGCAGGTAACCTCCTTAAAAAAGTTGACACATATTCTTTTTACCCTTCCTCTGCTTCCCCCTGCCTGCTACCTAGGATGTAGACGTAATGGCTGGGGCTCTAGCAGCCGTCTTAGACCATGAGGACCTTAGACACTTTAGAAACACAGCAGAGCAACAACACAGAAGTACTCATTTGTTCATCTGAAAAGTTTCTGGCTCTGCTGGTGCCAGGCAATGCACAAGCCCACAAGACAGGCCCAGCTGTGAACAGACTGAAACAAAGGTCCCTGCCCCCATGAGGTTTACAGCATAAGAGGAAAAGGCAGTAACACCTGATTATAATCCGTAACATATCAGAAGATGATCGATGCTACAGAAAAAAGGAAAAGAGCAAAATAAAGCAGACTGAGAAAGGGAGAGACTGAACTCTGAGACCTGACAGACCCACGACTGATGGAGGAGGGAACAGGAACGTCTCAGGAGACTCAGTTCCCTCCACTCCCAGCAACGACTGATGGAGGAGGGAACAGGAACGTCTCAGGAGACTCAGTTCCCTCCACTCCCAGCAACGACTGATGGAGGAGGGGAACAGGAACGTCTCAGGAGACTCAGTTCCCTCCACTCCCAGCAACGACTGCCATGGAGGGAGGGGGCAGGAACGTCTCAGGAGACTCAGTTCCCTCCACTGCCAGCAACGACTGATGGAGGAGGGGAACAGGAACGTCTCAGGAGACTCAGTTCCCTCCACTCCCAGCAAAACCACCTGGGGAAAGCAACAGCCTCACACAACGGAGGAGCTCCAGGGACCATCTGCGGGTTTCGTTCAGTCCTAACAACTCCTTATTCCACGTTACCAGAAACGAGGGAAACGCGCTCGAAGGAAAACCTGTTCCACACAAGCTGATCATTTCTAAACTGCCTTTTTAGGTGTGGTTCACGTGGGGACTGGCGCCTCCGGAGGTGGTGTTCCAGGACCCCGCCGCCCTCCACTCCAACCCATGCAGCTCAGCTCTCAGGTAGGCTACATTTGGAGCTTCCAAGAAAGACTGCATTTGAAGACACAGTTCTTCTGCCTAAAATAAAAACGTGCCTGTGATGGCGGTTTGGCGTGAGCCGCGTGACGGCAGGTGAGCGTCTCACGTGTCTGCACCTTGTCTGTGTTTGGCACCCGGGATGAACTCAGTGAACTTTTGTTTGCTCGCGGAACAAATAAACTCTGCAAACTTACAGAGCCACAGGACTTGACAGCTGCCTCTCTTGAAAGTGCATTACTGCCGCTGCCGAGAATATCTCCTCTCCGCCGAGCTTCCTGCTGCTCCCTCCCCAGCTCCAAAATAACAAGAAGCTGCTTAGCAGTGATGTCATTGCCACTGTCACCGCCGGCAGGGCATTCACATGCTGGCTATATTTAAGACCCAGCCTTCATGTTCAGTGACATGGAAATTGCCACCTTGTGAACCGCACCGGAAAGGCAAGGTTTGAAAAATTATTTTCTGCGAAGAACCAGGTTGCCAACTCTGCCTCTCCCAAGGCAAAGAGGAAGAAGCCAGGGCACTCAAGGGAGCAAAGGGCTCCAGCCCCTGGAATCACCCAGGTCTGGCTGTTTCATTTCAACCGTTTTCTCTCAAGTAACACAAACCCCGACACTCACTTGGCAGCGTCATCTCTCTCTCTCTCAATTGGGCTCCTTTCCTGCTCTCCCTCAAAGCCATTCTCTGATTTTTATTTACTCCTCTAGACGTTCCTACCTAGTTCTCATTATAAAAGACAGCAAGCGGAGCGTTAATGAATGGTAAACACATTTGCCTCCCCCGTAGATAATTATCATAACCTTTTAATGAGAGTTCTATCACACTGATTGGTTGGGGTAATTTTTTATCTCCTCCTGTTTCTGAGCTTTGATGGGGAAAAGCGATGGGCTCAAGCGACGTTTCAGACACAAGCAGCTCCCTCTTCCCTGAACAGCTGTTTATTTCTCGCATCTTGATGAACCACCCAAGTCCGCGTTTGGTGCACATTTTGTGGGGAACATCTGGCACCGACGGCTAATGGCTCTGACGCTGAGCCATTCCACGGGGGCACGGGCTCCAAGATGCAGATGGGCCTGCAAATATACCTTGCTGCTTACTCCCTAAAAATTTGAGTTCGGCAACAAAACCTGGGTCTTTGATTGCATTCGAGAGGCATTAGAGAAAATAAACAAGCACGTGGCGTTCTCCCTTGCGCGTGATTGCTTTAAGAGACACTGCCGTGCTCCTGTTCCTCCAGCTGTTCCTACCCACCATTCTCACTTGGGAAAAAAAAAAATCAAGGAAAGTGACACAGGTCACAGACTTCTGAAAGGGCCCTGAAGGGATGGATGTACATGGCTCTCCAGTGTCCACGGTTCCGAGTTCAGATAATGGATGCATTTGGGATTCCCACATCTCTGCTCCCAAAAGGAAAGTCAGCTGGGAAATCCATCATGCCAAGGATACCTTCACCTTCACGGACAGGAAAGCAGGAGTCAAGCAGTGACGAAACCATGACAGGATCTGCTCAAGCTCTAGCGGGTGGGTCCTCCTGCCTCGCTCTGGAGCCAGAACCACACAACCTGTGTGCTAGTAAAACCTTCAAATCCTTTGCCCTGTGACCTCACCCCTGAAATACAGGGGAAGAAACTGAGGGAAGAAACTGACAGAGGCAGAATAAGCCACAGACAAAGGAATATCTCCCAAACCTTTCCCTACAGTCTCAGGAAACTAGAAGCAGCCTCAACGCTAACCCACATGAAGAAACATAAAGTAAACGGTGGTGTGCTATACAGTCATTGACAAGGCCAAAGAAGCAGGCCTTCCACATCCTGATGGGGACGGGGGCAGGCAGGGGTGGTCAGGCGAGACCTCTTTCCTGGAAAGGATTTCGGCAATATGAATCACGAGTCTTTACAGATACTCACACTTTCTAAAATGAGAATTCCAATTCCGGAAATCCAGCTTAAGACTTTTTTTTTTTTAAATAAAAGGAAGAGATAACCCACCCCTCAGAAAATGTTCACGGAAGGACTACTGCTATAAAGATGGGAAGGGGGAAGTGGTATGAGAAACAAGGACATATCTAAACACAAAATTCTATACGACCATCATAAGGAATATCCATGTAAGTGAACAAGACGAGGACATTTTACTTACTCTGTTAAGTCGTTTTCAAGACAGACCATCAACTTATGAACTCAAAACGATCTGATTTATGTAAAATGAATGTACATATAAACTAGAATATAACACATTAACAGTAATTGTGTCCAAGTGATTTTCTTCTTTAAACTTTTCTGTGTAATTTGTGCCCTTTCTTTCTATTCCAAGGGTAAAAATCTCTAAACATCATTTGCAATCTACATAGAAACACAAGAAAATATTATAAACAGAATAATAAATTGTATGTATATATAAGTCCTCCTATCCTGCTGGTGGGGCATCCCAGGTGGCACGAGCGGTAAAGAACCCCCCTGCCAAAGCGGGAGACATAAGAGATGCAGGTTCGATCCCTGGAGGGGGAAGATGCCCTGAAGACGGGCGTGGCAACCCGCTCCAGTATTCTCGTCTGGAGAATCCCACAGACAGAGGAGCCTGGTGGGCTACAGTCCACGGGGTCACAGAGAGTCAGACACGACTGAAGCCACCTAGCATGCCCGCGTGCATACTGCTGGTGGCAAATTTAAAGCCCCTATGAAAAACAGTACGGAGGTTCCTTTAAAAAGCAAAAATAGCTACCATATGATTCAGCAGTCCAACTCCTGGACATATATCTGGAGAAAACTCTCAATTCAAAAAAAGACTCATGCACTCCAGTGTTCAGTGAAGCACTGTTTGTAACAGCCAAGAACAGACACAACCAAATGTTTATAGAGACACATAAACGGATAAAGAAGATGTGACGTATCTACACAATAGAGCGTTACTCAACCGTTTAAAAAGAATGAGATAACGCCATCTGCAGCAACACGGATGGATCTGGAGATGATCACACCAAGTGAAGTCAGCCAGAAAGACAGATACCACGTTATATCACTTGTACATAGGATCCAAAACATGACGCAAATGACCTTGTGTACAAAACCAAAGTAGACTCGGACACAAAAAACAAATTTATAGTTACCAAAGGGGAAATGGGAGGGGAAGGATAAATTAGGAGCTCGAGATTAACAGATAAACACTACTATATATAAAATAAACAACAAAATCCTACTGTATAGCCCAGGGAACTCTACTCAATATACTGTAAAAACTTATCATGGAAAAGAATCTGAAAAAGAATATATTCACACACACACATATATAACTGCTCACTTTGCTGCACACTAGAAACTAATACAACGCTGTAAATCAACTATACTTCTTTTTACAGTTACATGTACACGCTAACGGTTGTGTGATTATGTAAAACGATGCTGAAGTGGACAAAGAATAGGAATAACTGTCATGCTGGGTCATGAGACTGAGGACTCTCTTCTCCACTGCAAGTTGTTCTGTTGCTTTCACAACTCAAAAGTAATTTTTGCAAGCAGAGAAGCAAGAGCTTTCTTAAGAAATCTCACACTGGCCAGTCATGACTGAATTCCAGCCCAGGATGCCCCTTGTGGGCATCTTAACCTAAAAGCCTTCCACTTGATGCGGGGTCAAGCCAGGCAAGCTGCAGAAGGATAGGCTCAAGTTAAAAGCCCACACGCAGATCTTTCAGAACCCACAGACAACAAGATGGCATGTTGTTTATAGTTCACTTAAAAATAAAATTGAAAGCAGAGATGACAAATGCGAATGGTGCTAATTTTGTAGTGATCGTATAGCATTCTCTGTACGCTTCAAACAGGCCAACAGCCTGACTTGGTTCTGAGATTTGAAGAAGAGTCACAAGTGCCTTCACGTCGTTCTAACAGCCCAGGTGTTTTGAACCACTGACCTTCCTCTTTCAGCTCATCATCACCAGCATCGGAGTGAGCCCGGGCCACTCACAGCGCGGTGTGGACGCCCACAGCGTCAGCACCTCCCGGGAGCTTGCTACAAATGCTCGCTCTCAGGCCCCCCACCCCCCAGGCCCATGGAGTCAGAGTCTGAGGGGCCACCGTGACCCCCAGGGGCATGGTGGGCAAGTTACGGTTTGAAACGCGCTGCTCTGAGCCATGTGCTGTCAACTTTGGCTGCAGCTGAGCATTCTGGGTCTTGCCTCCAGAGATCCTGATGGAATTGGTCTGGAGGGTGGTCTGGTCGTCGCAGTTTTAAAAGCTCCCCTGGTGACTGCCATGTATCTACAGCCAGAACTAAACAAAGCATGTAGTTCCTCAGCCCGGAGAATTCTTAATTAGATAGTTACTTACATCTGAGCAACAGCAGGTGAGATTAACTCCAGAAAATGAGTCTGTGCAGCCTTGTATGGAGGAAAAATTGACTTACACGGAACTGGTAAGCGCAGACACGGCTGGCCTTTCCTAAGGACTTGGGCAGGGCACGCACTGTGCTCCACGCCGGCCCCGCAGAGCCTCTTCCATGCTGTCTGCAAGGAGAGTCTACGCTGTCTCGGGTTTCTAGGTGAGAAGCATCAGGGGTGCAATGACCAGTCGAGATCACATCTGGAAGCACAAGCAGCACTCGCAGGGCCCTCAGAGCGAGCGAGCGCCCCCCTTTTTCTGCACCGAGGGGCCTCACTAACCTCACTCTAGTCCAGTCCTACAGAAGTTGGACTCAAGGGACTTGCCTGGTGGTCCAGTGGTTAAGAATCCACTTGCCAGTGCAGGGGACACAGGTTCGATCCCTGGTCAGGGAACTAAGACCCCACATGCCAGAGGGCAAGTAAGTGTTAGTCGCTCAGTCACATCCAACCCTTTGTGACCCCATGGACTGCAGCCCACCAGGTTCCTCTGTCCATGGGATTCTCCAGGAAAGAATACTGGAGTAGGTAGCCCTACCCTCATCCAGGGGATCTTTCCAACCCAGGGATTGAACCTGGGTCTCCTGCATTAAAGGCAGATTCTTTACCATCTGAGCCACCAGGGAAGCCCACACACAACTACTGACCCTGCGTGCTCTAGAGCCCGTGCTTCACAAGGGAAGCCCCACGCAGCGCAGCCAGAGAAAGCCTGCACAGCACAACAAAGACCCGACACAGCCAAACTGAAGGAAAGAGGCTGGGCTCAAGTCCAGGCCTGCCCTGCACTTCCTTCTAAGACCAGCCACCTTAACCAGAGCATAGGGAATTAGCAGCGAAAGGTTAAAGTCTGTTTATATGTTCCTCCCTTTTCAGCCCCTAGAGGTTAGTCAGCTGTATCCTGTTTCTCTCTGATGGACCCAGCTCACTCAGAATAGGTGTCTGATGAGTGAATCAACTCATCAGTGAATGAGTATTAACTGACCAACCATCCTTCACTGGATCCCGGCAGCATTAAAATTCAGGAAGCCGGCTCCTCCTCCTGGGCCATCGCTTTGTCTCCTGCCTGGACATGCGTGCCCCATCCTCACCCTGTCCCACCCCGTGCACTCAGCTCTCCTCGGCTGCTCTAGGGTTCATCACTAAGGACCTGTCGGCTGCTGACAGGGGTGTGCTGAGGAATGATGAAGAGCACAGCTCCCTCAGCTAATGAGACCCAGCGGGGCGAGAGAGCCGGCGACCTGGGGACGCCAGCTTCCTGCTCAAGGAGAAGTGAAGGACGGGAGTGGCGAAGGGAGGGGGACACCAGGGGCTCAATGGAGCATCTGTGTGATCAGGGTTCGGTGCCCGGCCAAGGACACCAAAAGAGAGGCCACGTGACCATGGACCGCAAGGCTGTGGGAACAGAATTCTAAAGGTACGTTTACAAACTTGAAGACAAGAACACAGAAAGGGCGAAAGCAGTGGTTCTCAACTGGGTGTGGACACTGTTTTAAAGCTCGCCAGTGCCTTGTAATGCAAAGGCTAAGCAAGGCCAAAGTGTGGAGATGCTTTTGGTCACCAAGACGATGGTGTTACCAGCATTAAGAAAGTGGGGCCAAGGCTACAAACTCTCCTGAAAGACCAAGAGCAAACTATATCCTGCCCTGCTTTCCATCGTCCTGATGGCCCTTTATGTGAGTGAAAAGCTTATTTGTAAGGACTTCCCTGGTGGTCCAGGTGCTGAGACTCCCTGCTCCCACTGCAGGCGGCCTGGGTTCAATCCCTGGTCAGGGAACTAGATCCCACAGGCCACAACTGAAAAAGCTTCCACAGGCCACAGTGAAGATCAAAGATCCTAAGTGCTGCTTAGAACTGTTCTAAGACCCGGTGCAGTCAAATAAAAAAATATATTAAAAAAAAAAAAAAAAGCTTGTTTGTCATCTGAGCCTATCCTCAAATTAAGTCCACACTGCATATACCACTTTTTACCCTAGGGCCCAACCACGCTCTGTTCTTCCATTTTCTGCACTTCTTCTAAAGAGTGACTTCTGACCTGACCGCCTTTAAATCCAAACATGTGCATTACAACTAGGTAAGGGCACTTTACCACTTCATGTTTTTCGGGCAAGGTCATGCCCAGCCCGTGTACATTGCAATCTACTTTGTATTATAAGTTACTTCCCTATTACTTCTCCTTCAGATTAGAGTTAGGGTATGATACTGATTTTTTAAATTATTTGTGCAGGCAGGGTGTGTTAGCTATGAATTTCATTTCAGGATAGTATAATAAAAGGCTTGGTTTTTATTTTAAAAGGATACTGAGGCTGGTACCGAGAACTATACATTTAAGGAGGCCAAAGAGGCTGGACCAGGCGCTTGTTAACAAGGTCAAATTGCATCTGATGTAAACATCCCACCAAGGAAAGCCATGCCAGGACACCGGGATGACCGGAAGCGCAGACGTCGCCATCACTCACGGGAGGGCTGGCTCCAGGGCACAGAATCTATACACTGGGAAACCGACAATCTCCAAATGTGACGAGGAAGTCAGCCCATGGCAGGGGACACCCACAGTCTCTGCCTGACCACCGCTCACCCCCATCTGACAGAACGAGCTCCCCAACTGTCCTTTTGAAGAAATGCCCCTGTCGTTTGCCCTTGCTCCACATGGCCAGGTGAGGAAAAACAAGCCACCTTCTGGCTCCAGGGGGCACGTGACACAGGCCGGGACAGCGAGGATAACACATCCCACCACGAAAATGAGTGAATCCCAGAACTCTCTCACAAGCTTTCAGGAAGACATGCTTTCTTTCCTCTGGGTACTGAGCCAACAGGATTTATGCCTAGCGATGCCTGGGGCCCCTCTTGTCACCATGCGAGAAGATCAGGACTGAGAATGAAGCTACAACCAAGGAAAAGAAGGGGAGATACAGAAGGATATGGATCCCGCATGACACCCCCCAGGGTCCCTGGGTCCAGCTGGGCAGAGCGCTAGCTCTTCTCCAAATTTGTCAGCTACACAAGCCAATCAAGGACACCTCTTCACAAGCCAGTTTCTGGTGGGTTTCCATCACTTCACACTAAAGTTCTCACCCCTCCTCTCCCTGCCAAGTTGTGGTGCAAGCTTTACCCTGAGACTGTCTCCCTCATGGTGGTAAAATGGCCACAGCAGTTCCAGCCTCTGTATCTCACAGCACGTGTTCCAAAGGGAGCCACTCCCGCCATCCAACAAGCAAAGGACCGTCTTCCTCCAAAGCCCTAGCAAACCTCAACCACATTTCCATGGCCAGAATTAGACCTCACGCTCACCTCCTGAACTAAATCCAAGTTGGGTCAACCCATTACCGGAACCAATCATTTCGGAAAGGAGATGGAATTATCTTGACCAGATTAGACAGATCACAGCTGATGCCTTGGTGCTTGGGATAGTTTAATCCCTACAACCAACCAAGAGGGAAAAAATTTTTTTAAACCAAGCTACTTATGGATGTGAGAGTTGGACTATAAAGCTGAGCGCCGAAGAATTGATGCTTTTGAACTGTGGTGTTGGAGAAGGCTCTTGAGAGTCCCTCGGACTGCAAGGAGATCCAACCAGTCTGTCCTAAAGGACATCAGTCCTGAGTGTTCATTGGAAGGACTGATGATGAAGCTGAAACTGCTATACTTTGGTCACCTGATGTGAAGAACTGACTCATTGGAAAAGACCCTGATGCTGGGAAAGATTGAAGGTGGGAGGAGAAGGGGATGACAGAGGATAAGATGGTAGGATGGCATCACCAACTCAATGGACAGGACTTTGGGTAAACTCTGGGAATTGGTGATGGACGGGGAGGCCTGGCGTGCTGCGATTCATGGGGTCGCAAAGAGTCGGACACGACTGAGCGACTGAACTGAACTGATGGCTGATTCTCTAGCGTGGGAAAAATAAAAGGGGTAGCTTTTCAGGAAATGATGCTACAGCAACTCTTCAGTGGGGGAGCCCCACCCTCAGCCCCTTCCCAACTCTCAGGCTGCAGCCACAGGCATTTAGAATCAGGCAGCAACGCAAACGCTAATTTTCTGAAAGACACACAAAAACTGGACTCTGGTCTCCACTCATTCTGACTGCAGTTTTGCTTTACATAATGGGTTTGAAAGAGTTCCGGAACATGTTTCTTTAATGATATAGAACTGAACATCAAAATGGACAATCACCAAGGACCACCCGTGTAAGCACAGGGAAGTCTACTCAGGGCCATGTGGCAGCCTGGATTGGGGGGGGAGGGGGAGGTGGGGAGGGGGTTGGGGGAGAATGGATACATGTATATGTATGGCTGTGTCCCTTCGCTGTTTACCTGAAATTACCACAACATGGTTAATAGGCTATATCCCCAATACAAAATAAACAGTGCAAAGTTTGAAGAAAAAGATTACAATGACCTAAATATATATTAATAAAATGCTAATGCCATAAGAAAGAAAACAACAGAACTGAAGGATGGGACATCATGAAAGAATGAGAAAGGAAGTCTCCCTTTTTCAGTCTCATGTATGACTCTGCCCTTCTGGCTTCGGGACTTGAGTTCTCATTCCCACGACTCTGTCAGCACATGGGTTTGCTCTCGAGGGACTGCTCACAGCCCAATCATGGTGGCCACAGGATGGAACAAGCTGACTGTCCAGGCCAGTGACATCTGCCGTGCTCTGGAGCCCAGTGGGGCAGTGGTGGGGTTATTCCTGCCAAAGCACCAGGACAGAATGGAGAGGAGAAGACCCAGCCAAGGAAGACTGGGGTAGTGCTGTCCCAGGGTAGGTGTGACAGGCAGCCTCCAGGGTGGCCCCCAAGACCCCTGCTTCTTGGTGTTGACATCCACGTGTAGACCCCTTCCATGCTGAACCAGGCTTGAGCTGCATGACAACAGAATACGGCAGATGTGATCGTCTGTCATTTCCGGCATTAGGTCACAAAAGTCACAGTGGCTTCCGCGTTGGGTGTGTTCCCTTGCTCTTGGGTTACTTGCCCCAGAAAGCCAGCTGCCAGGTTGTGAGCAACCCTACAGAGCAGTCCACATGGCAGGGAACCAAAGCCTCCTGCCAATAGCCACGCGAGTGAGCTCCAAAGCGCACCCTCCACCGCAGTCAAGCCTTCAGATGACCGCAGCTCTGGTTAACGCTTGACCACAACCTTATGAGAAACCCTGAGCCATTCCCACATTCCCAACTCATGGAAATTGTGGAGGATCCTCAACATTCCGTTTTAAGCTGTCGAGTTTGGAGATCATTTGTTACACAGCCGGGGGTATCTAAAAACAAAAAAAAGCAGAGCCCGGGACCTCCCTGGTGCTCCAGTGGTTATGAAACCACCCTACAACGCAGGGCACGCCAGTTCGATCTCTGGTTGGGGAACTAAGATTCCACACTCTGTGGAGCAGCCAAGCCTGTGTGTCACGACTACGAGCCGGCGCTCCACAACTAGAGAGTCCGTGCACCACGGCGAAAGGGCCCACATGACACAACAAAGCTGCCTCGGGCCACAGCTAAGACCTGATGCGCCAAACAAACAAACAAATAAATAGGGCAGCAACAGAAACGCCCCGACAATCCTGGCCACTTGCATCCCTCAAAGGTACTTCCACTCAGTTACTGTGAGTTTTCTTTCTGCTCACACCTATGTCACAGGTAGAGCTTTTTTTTTTTAACTGAAGTATATACAGTGGATTTACAATGTTGTATTAGTTTCTGCTATGCAGCAAAGTGATTCAGTTATACACATACACACACACACATATATACACACACACATTCCTCGTCATGTTCTTTTCCATTTCCCATCCTGCTTATCACAGGATATGGGATATAGTTCCCTGTGCTTAAACACTAAGACCTTGTTGAGCTTGAG
This sequence comes from Bos mutus, assembly GCF_027580195.1. Taxonomy (NCBI): domain Eukaryota; kingdom Metazoa; phylum Chordata; class Mammalia; order Artiodactyla; family Bovidae; genus Bos; species Bos mutus. The sequence continues at coordinate 31,201,933 of NC_091641.1, forward strand.
ATTTCTTACTTCCACAGGAAGTAAGGCAATCCATCATCTAGGGAGGGAGACTGACTCATCCTGAACCGCTACTGATCACAAGGACTCCCCCTGGGAAGGCGCAGACGCTTGGCGCCACAAGGGCACTGGGCTGCTTATATGACCTCGCTCTTTGTTGAGCCATGATGGCGTGAAAGGAAAGCCATTAATTTTGAGCAAAATGAATGTGTAATAAGACGCTTCATTTGCTCAGGGATGCTCCCATTTCACAACTCTGTACTCAGGGCCAGGAAGACACACACACACCCAAACACGCTTCTCAGCAACACAGCAAAAATAATTTCATTGTCCTGTGTCTGAAATAGCCTAATTCTTAATTCTTTCTGCACCACTGCTGTTAAAATACAACTTTTGATTAGGCAAGGTTTCTTAGTAATAATACAATTACTATCTTAGAGAAAAATGATAATGATAGGTAATGTGTTTGAGCATTTATGAAGCCCATTCATGGAGCTGATATATGGTCTCTCATTTTGTCATCTAACTACTCTATGGGGTAGAGTTCTCTTCATTTTATAGCCAAGGAAACAGAGACAGTTAAGTGACTTGCTCAAGGTCACACAGCTAATAAGCAGCAAAGCCATGAATGGACCCCCAGGATCCAATGCCAGAATCGGTACCACCAACCACTAGGCTAAACTACCTGCATTATGAAACCTGCCACCTGGACACACGGGGACCTGGAACAGGGCTGCGCTGGTGCAGCTGTGTGGGCCCCGCCCCCAGCCCTGACCCTCCACACCCTGCCTGTGACCCATGGATGACAGCACCCCCGGGCCATCAACCACAGCTGACCACGGGGACCCGCCATCTGACAACACGGACAGCCACTCCTCCTGCGGCCAGAAGCAAGGAGAAACTTCTGACAGCTGGCAGGAGTCCGTCTGCAATGTCAGCAGTCAAGTCTTTCAAAACACGTCCCGCTGCTCCGTCCACTTTCGTGCCGTTTTCTCCTGAAGTGTTTGCCCGCTTTATCCAAGTTCCTTCTACCTGCAAACTGCAGACCTTCAGGCACCTTAAACCTTCAGCTGTCTGTGTGTTCAGTCACTAAAGTTGTGTTCAACTCCTCTGTGACCCCGGGGACTGCAGCCCGCCAGGCTCCTCTGTCCATGGGATTCCCAGCTAAGAATACTGGGGTGGGTTTGCCATTTTCTCCTCCAGGGGATCTTCCTGAATCAGGGATCAAACCCACGTCTCCTGCACTTGCAGGCAGATTCCTTAACCCTGTGCCACCAGGGAAGCCCAAACTCTCAGCCACCCCATTGTTTACCTGGGAAACCAGATTACAGAATAGCGTGGTTAAGAAGTTACCTTTTTCTAGTTCATTCATGGGCTAAAGAAAATTTATCCCAAAATTATCATATACTCAAAACACATTTACTATAAAACACACTCCAATCACTCGCCGCTGTCTTACGGACTTTCACACACTTTCCTCAGTGGGCCCTCTCAAGGGGATAAGACCATCCCGTCCATTTCATAAATGAACAAACACACGCCTGTGGAAGTGAAGCGGTTCAGACCCAACACCCAATTTGCAAGCCATGGAGCAGCAACTCGAGGCTGAGCTGGCTCCTGAAACAATAAAAAATAATAAAGGATGGAAGTCTGTCTGTCTTCAATGATTCAGAACCCGGGTCTCCACAGACTACAGTCTTTATTGAGAACATAGAACACAATCGCACCACAGAACCCTGGCATGGCCAGGTAAGATGGGGGCCAGGTGAGAAAATGCCATATCAGGCACCTGGGACTTGTTTCTGATGCTCGGGATGTGTCACTTTCAAACGTGAATGCAGGAGAGAAGTTCAAATTGAAATTAAACACAGGGGGACTTCCCAGTGGTCCAGTGGTTAAGAAACTGCCTTCCAAGGCAGGGGACCCAGCTGTGGAGCAACTAAGCCCGTGTGCCACGCTACTCAGCCTACACGCCACAATGAGGACCCAGCACAGCCAAAAAATACATAAATGTGGGATCACGCTGCCAACTTCCCGTTACATATACATAACAATTACATTCGTGTCACTCACAACAGCTGATGGCGCGGGGATGGTAATGCTGCCGCGGTCGAGCTTCCTTAACCCTGGGCTCCCCCACCCTACCCCCTCCACAAGATAGATGCATCTCCCGGTCTATTTTAAAGCCTTCAAGAATCCATATAGTCAAAGCCATGGTTTTTCCAACAGTCATGTAAAGATGTGAAACTTGGACCATAAACAAGGCTGAGCACCAAAGAATTGATGCTTTCGAACTGTGGCATTGGAGAAGACTCTTGAGAGTCCCCTGGCCTGCAAGGGGATCAGGCCAAGTCAATCTTGAAGGAAATCAACCCTGAATATTCATCGGAAGGGCTGAAGCTGAAGCTCCAATACGTGGGCCACCTGATGCAGAGAGCCGACTCACTGGAAAAGACCCTGATGCTGGGGAAGATTGAAGGCAGGAGGAAAAGGTGATGACAGAGAATGAGACGGCTGGATGGCATCATTGACTCAGTGGAGTTCAGCAAACTTTGGGAGATGGTGAAGGACAGGGAAGCCTGGTGTGCTATCGTCCATGGGGTCGTAAAAAGTCACACATGACTGAGTGACTGAACAACAACAAAAGAACAACCAGTTAAAGTGCTTATCTTACAAAAAATGGGGAAAAAACTGGAACAACTCAAATATCCAGCAATCTGAAATGGTTATTTCATATGGTGCATTGGCTCAATGAAATGCCACATCCAGGCACATAAAAATGGTGACTATGAAGCTTTTACTATGGTAGAAGGACACAGCCTAGGAAGCGACGGGCTGGAGATTTCAAGTAGAGCCCATGAAAATATGTTTGCATGTGACAAATTCAGTAAAATCTCATTATGGCAGTTGGAGCTTGGGGATGGGCGGGGGCGGGGGGTGCGTTGCTTTACAGTTTTCTTTAATTAGATCTAAACAAAGTCATGGAAAAGAAAATAAGATAACTCAACTGTAAAGAGGTTCAACCATACTCTGAATCAGGGAAATGAAAACTATTTCACCAGCCCTGCTTTTACCTGGGATTTTATCAAAGACCCCCAAAGCTGGATCCGCCAGAGGCAGGGCTGTGCTGGGGGAGACCCAGCCCTTGTTAAAGGCAGGTTGACGACCCTTATTCAACTCAGAAAGCACTGTGGGGACTTCCCTGATGCTCCAGTGGCTAAGACTCCACACTCCCAATGCCGGGGGCCCAGGTTCAGTCCCTGGGCAGGGAACTAGACCCCACAGGCCGCTACTGAGAGTTCACACACCACAACTAAGATCAAAGATCCTATGCCACAACTGAGACCCGAAGCAGCCAAATAAGTTAAACAAATAAATAATAATAAAAGAAAAGAAAAACACAGTGCTTTGACCTCGCAATTCCACTTCCAGGAACTTTTCTGGCAAATACACTCATACGAGGACACCATGACAACTGCAAAGATTATCAGAAGCATCAAAGGGCTAGAAATGACTCAGACACCTGGCTGCTGGCACCTCGGCCAAATGAGCCCTGCTGTGGGTAGACGGTGGGGTATCAGCAGGCAGGTCTGTGCACCCAGAGCAGGACGGTCTCTAAGCTGCGGAGGGAGGAGGGTGCAGGATACGGGACCACTTGTATCAAGGAAGAAAGAGAGGAGAGGAGGGAGATGGGAAGAAGAGAAAGTTCATGTATCAGAATGTTCGCATCTGCTCGAGTACACAGGGGCATCTCTAGGAGGTGACGCTGCCCACCCTCCAGGGGTGAGCTGGCAATTGCAGAGTTTAACCATTCATGACTTTTGTATTTTGAACCATGTGCATGTATACTATTTAATACTTACTCAATATTTAATAAGTTAAAATTTCAGCTATGTAAGTGTTATTTCCATTGGTCACTTTAAATTAGTAAGTACTGATGCAAAGTGTGCTTGGGGGCTAGCCAGCGCCTCCCCCAGCCCCTCTGCCCCCTACCTCGCCAGCGCCTCCCCCAGCCCCTCCGCCCCCTACCTCGCCAGCGCCTGGACCTTCGTAACATGCCGCTCCTCCTGTTCGGCCACCTTCCGCTTCAAGGTGTCGACCTCCTGGCGGAGCGCGGCTGAGTGCTCCATCTCTCCGTCAAGCAGGTTCCGCAGCGACCTGGGAGGAGGAGGAGATCCCACCTGTTCAGAGGCTGCCAACCCGGGGTTCACAGAGTCAAGTCCTAGTTCATTCATCTTCCATAAGGCTCTGCAGAAACCGCAGTTCATGTCCATCTCGTACAAACTGCTTTGAGGAGCTACCCAGTTCTGCTCAAGAGTCTCTGCGTCGTAATTAGGATGAGCCCTGGGGAACCACCGGAGGCCTGGCTCTGAGAGCTTGTGGGTTTGGTGGTTTAAACCAAGGGAAAACAATGAGTTGAGCCAATCCCAGGCACGCCCCCTCCCAGACATCCCACACTGAGGTGTGCATGCTCAACCGGGACGTCTCGGCCCAGCTACACTACGTATGAGATTTAACAAAGGAAGGGCTGGCAGGACAGGCCAAAAAAGACCACCTGAGCCACAAACACAGAAGACAGGCTCCAGTTATCTGATGGACGACGGGAGTCTCATTTCTCCTTTGCCCACAATCTCACAAAACGCCCTTCACCCTTGCTCCGTCGCCACCTCCAGGTTAAACAAGCATACAGGCTGTCTTACGGAGATGGATAACCTGACACTGCATGAGTGTGCTTTGTACAGTATCTGGAGATGGATAACCTGACATTGCCGTGAGTGTGCTTTGTACTGTATCTGGAGATGGATAACCTGACATTGCCGTGAGTGTGCTTTGTACTGTATCTGGAGATGGATAACCTGACATTGCCGTGAGTGTGCTTTGTACTGTATCTGGAGCACGCTCACCCTGCAAACACGCTCGCTTGAACGCCTGTCACCTTTGGTCTTGAATAGCAGAGAAGACAGCAGCTCTTCCAGAAATAACCACAAGTTACCACCTAGAATTGAGCCAAGCAGGGTTCTAATGACCAGCTACGGACCTCAAATGGCTATTTCCCGAAAACATTTACTAACTTTGGTGCGGCTGCATCCTAAATCTAGAGGACACTTGCCATGAGGCACCAGACCACAAGCAGCAGTGTCTGAACCACCCCACCTCCACTGCTCCCTGAAGCCCCGCTCCAAAAACAAACACGGCGTGTCTCAACACTGCTTGAAAGTTTTGAAAAAATTCCCTCTTGGGGCCTGGAAACTACCCCCCCAACACAAACTGGGTGTGATTTCTTTTTCTCTTGATGGGAAGGAGAAGAAATGACCCAACAGTGACTATTGTTCTCTACAAAGTAACACAAAACCTGTGGCTTTTTCTAAGATAACGGCCCCAGCTGCAAAAAGGAAAAAGCACCCTACAAAGTCCACAGCCTGTCACTGAGATTTACTTTCACTGGAAAAATCACACTGTCTGAGGATTCCTTTTTAAAAACACTTGTTTTTCCAAATCACGTTTGTTCGCTCTTGTATGTTTCCATAAAGGGTGAGGGAGAAGCTTGTCAAACAGGGCCCAAAGCAAGTTTTAAAAAGGAGAATCAGAATGCACATCCCCAGGGACACAATTCCTGCTCAAGGGCAAGCATAAGAGGGCGGCATGAGCGTGCACACACGTGTGCACGCACACACACACCTACTCCCTGACCCCCAGGCCGGCAGACGTGTGCTCACAGAGGCTCTGCAGATAACCGCAGGCAGATCCCTCTACTGACCAGCTTGTAGCCCAGACGAGGTCCCGGCACTGAAGCGGTTCACGTTTGGGCAGCTAGACAGAAGCAACACAGCTAACAGCTGTCTGGTATCCAGCCCTGGTTTCAACAGGGAATCAAAATGAATAAAACCCTTTGGCTTCTCAGTGTCTGCAACAGGGCTTTGGGGAAAATCAAAAGACTCCATACACCGTCTTACTATAGGTATCCCCCATTCGAGAAAATGTTAAGTATGCTAGTGCTTGGAACGTGGTGGACAGAACCTCAATGAAAGGTTACCCGCTGCTTAAAGGGGGCTCAGGGTGACAGCTGTGAGGATGGAGCTTCATTTTGAGGCAAAGAAAATGTTCTAAAATTGACTGTGGTGAGATGGTTGCACATATCTGAAAACCACTGAATACTAAAGTTTTATGTTTTATATGATATTTAAATTATATAATCTATGAATTATATGACATGTGAATTATATCTCAAAGGCTATTTAAAAAAAAAAGAATTAAAAAATTAAAAAGACTGCTTTACAAATTCTCAGTTTGTTCTAAGATAGTGCATGATCGTTTCATTCCCTGTTAACACTCAAGCCACGTTACATATACTAAAGTGGTACATCCCAGAATGGATACATGCATATACACAGCTGAGTCCCTTTGCTGTTCACCAGAAGCTATCACAACACTGTCAGTTGGTTCTACTCCGTCATAAAATAAAAAGTTGAAAAATAAAGTAGTACATCTCAGAACAAAAAATCAGAAATCACTGGTCACAATTCTTCCCCTGAAGCAAAACTTCCTTCACGGTGATCTTCTCTCTGCCCCAGAGGTAGGATTTCCATGAAGGAGTGACCCCTCCAGCCCCAGCGCTGGATACCTGTTCTCTTCCTCCAGCTCGTCTTTCCTGTTCATCATGGCCACGATGGCTTGTCGCAGGTCACCTAAGGGAAGAAAGCCAAGTGCAAATTAACCGGCAGATCCTGCCTGCTACACCGCCCCTCACCGGTCTGGATTATGTGCTATTTAGGGCCACTTGTCTAGACGAGTTCCCTTTTCCCTTTCAAAAATAATTCCTATACAGTCTAGGAGATCCAGTGGGCTCAGTCAATCACTCTTACTAACCACACAGAATCCAAAGGCAGGGCAGGATGAGAATAAATGTGGAGGCGTTTCCTTGGTGAACATAACCAGCTAACCAGCCACTAAGGAATTACAGAGTGATGACTTCTGAGTGTTTTTCCAAGTCCCTGCTAAGCGGACGGCGTCTGCTTTGAATACTGATCTATTCCCAGTTAGAGCCAGTTATCAACCACCGGTCAGACAGCAGATTTCATGAAACTGACTTCATGCTCCTGCGTGTGCAGTCATGTCCGACTCTTTGTGACCCCGTGGACTGCAGCTCACCAGGCTACTCTGTCCATGGGATTCTCCAGGCAAGTATACTAGAATGGTTTGCCATTTCTTCCTCCAGGGGATCTTTCTGATCCAGGGGATATTCCTGACCCAGGGGTCGAACCCACATCTCCTGCATCGGCAGGCAGATTCTTTACCACTGAGCCACATGGGAAGCCCAAGTGACTCCATACTGACACAGACATACTCCAGATTACTGAGAGATCTGGTCTTCTTGCGCTGACTCCCATATACTGTGAAGAGGGACAGGGGCCCCTCCAACACACAGTTGATAATTACTTGCAGGAGCAGCTCTCCTGACATCTTCAATGTGGGACAGCAATTCAGTGATAGAGAATCTCACCTTTAAATTCAATGAGCATCCAAGGTTTCCACCTACAGCAAGCTTACCTGTTGTCACTGTCCACCCACAGTGGACTGTTTACAACACTCAGATCTCAGGCCCAGGAACTTGTGAATTTCCCCCGGAAAGCCAGTTTTATTTTTTTTCCCCTAACCAATCCTCTTAGAACTGGCTGCAAAGAAGCTCACAGCCAAAGTCACACATCCAGCGCAGCCACTCGGCCATGCAGCCACTACAACATGCCCTAACCCTCCCTCTGATCACCAAACTGCCTTTCTACCTGGGGCCAACTTACATATGACCCGTTTCACTCTATTTTTTAAACTGTTTTAATATGCTGCTTCAAGTCCTCTTTTGGAAAGAAGTATGGTGTGTTGGTACCTCTTTTTAGCTAAAATTCAAGCTCTTCTACTTGTCAAGCTCTGTTCAAAGCCCATTATCTCGTTTACTCCTTTACACACACCTAAGAAACACTACCCCACGTTGTTGGGATACAAATGAATTGGAAGGAGGAAGAAATGGGGGAGGATGAGGACAAGATAAATAGGTGGTCCCTCTGTCCCATTATACTCAGGATACCTAGGCAGAAAGAGGCCCAAAGACGTTGAGGCGAGAAATGGGTCCCAGGACACACGCTGTCCACAGGCGGCCACAGAGGGGGCAGAAGCCCACCATCCAGGTCTCAGAGGAAGGAAGGGAAGAATGAGGAATCACGAGGGCTCCTGCTCAGCCTCTGGGTCAAAAAATAGGCCCTCCCCTGTCTTTTCTGACCCAGAACAGCCACGTCAGCATCACAAGGACACAGCTAGGAGGTCGAGGCCTGGCTTCCCCATCACACCTGTGACGGTGTGAAACCCGCGAGTCACATGGTGAGAAACCAGGCCATCTAAGGTGCTGGTGAGGAGGAGGGTCTGAGGTGTCCCTCTCCTGGGGTCAACTAAGGTGTTGCCAAAGAAAATTTGAAATTCACTGGGTTGACACAAACTTACTGAGCACCTACAAGGTCCAAGAGCTGCTCTTGGCGCTGTGAGTAAAGAAGGAATAGAGAAAACCAAAGTCTCTGCCTGCAGGAGGCAGGGCCCCCTCCCTAGGAGGGGAGACACGCCAACCAACATGGAACAGATGGGACAACGAGACACGCTGGGAGGAAAGCCAGGTGGGGTGCAAGGACAGGTGGTGGGGAGGGTGTCATTTTGTGGGCTGTGCTGGGAAGGCCTCTCTGGGGGCCCCAAGGCAGAGAGGGAGCCAGTGAGCTGCTGGATGCATGTGGCACAAGGCACACGCAAAGGCCCGGGGGCAGGCGCGAGCCGGGCCACACGAGGAAGGCAGGGTGAGCCAGGAAGGGCCATGTGGCCCAGCCCTCAGGGAGCTTGGAGACTCGAGGATCTGATGACAACTCCAGTGCCCACCAGGCAAGCGCCCCGGGTACACAGTCTTGCTGGTGTCACAGAATCACTCTCCGGGAAGTGGTCTCCCAGTCCCTTCTACAGGCCTTTAATCAGGCTCAGAGTGAAGATGTAAAGTCACAGCTGGCGTCCAAATTTGTCCAACTCCAATCTCTGCATGTGACCCAGGAACCAGTGGTAATCATCACCACTCACTTGCAGTGATTAAGAACTACTATTTCATCAAAATATCACAGGGATATTAAGGCAGAAGAACCTGAGATGTCATGAAATAAGCTGTGCAACCATGCACCTTTCCATGTCAGAGCCAGGATGGAAGCCAAGGTGTTCTACCAGCAGGGGAGGAGACCCCAGTCCCATGGGACGTGGTATGCTGTGTCCACAACCAGGGCCGCTGATGCTGGGGAAGACGGAAGGCAAAAGGAGAAAAGGGCAGCAGAGGATGAGATGGTTGGGTAGTATCACCAAGTCAGTGGATGTGAACTTGGGCAAACTTCGGAAGATAGTGAGGGGCTGGGAGGCCTGGTGCGCTGCAGTCCATGGGGTCACAGAGTCAGACAGACTGAGCAACTGAACATCAATAGCACAAGCATCTGCTGAGCACCTGCCTGCTGGCTACAAGGCCCCTTCCCAAGGAGAGAGCCGGGCTCCCGACTCACCTAAGGGAGGAGTGTCCTTAACAGAGCATTTCTCAATGGAGGACAGACACACACAGTCACACGCGCCCCCGAGGAGACAGTCTGTCTGACTGCATGCTGAACATGACCAGGTAACAAGGGCCCTGGTTCTCAGCCTTGTACAGGGTCTAGCCTCTCTGAGCCTTTCTCTGGGGGAACATCACCCGCCTCTCCACCTCCCTGGAGCACTGTAACCTTCAGAGGAGAAACGAGGCAAGGTGGCGCTGGGTGAAGACACTGCCTCTCACAGGCGGCAGCAGAGAGCACTAACGATTTAGAAGAACTTGACATGACGCTAGATTTCACACTTTTATGGTAACTGAAAACACTGGTAAATCTGTAAAACTAAAAACAAGCCGGTAGTCTAATTCCGTGACACCATAGCCATGGGGGGGGGAGGCGGGGAGAAATCAAGACTTAATACGTCACTGAAGACCAGCTGAGTGATATCTCTTTGGCTCTTATCTTCAAGAAACCCAGAGCAGGGGGCAAGGCTGCAGCCAGGTGCTGGAGACCTAGGCTCAGGAAGCTGCTCCTTCACTCCAAGGCTTGTGTGACATCTGCATCTTCTTACAAGGACTTCTTCTGGAGGGCTCAGCTGCCCCACGCTTCTTATAGAAGCAAAGACCTGGATATGTTGTTGTTCATCGTTGCAACATGAGGTTAGAAGTGATATCTCACACCAACTATTTTATAAAGCAGTTTCAGGTTCACAGCAAATCAGGAGGAAGGTACAGAGGTCCCCCCATTTACCAGCAGCCCCTGCTCACGCACAGCCTCCCTCATTACCAACACCCACCACCAGAGCCAGACATTTGTTACAAATGACGAACCCACACTGACACACCACAGTCACCACTGTCACATCAGCTTCGCCAGTGGGGTTGCATGTTCCCTGGGTCTGGATGTCTGCACGACGACATGAATCCACCACGACGGGATCGTCACAGTGTCACTGCTCTAAACGTCCTCTGTGCTCCGCCCTCTCATCGCCCTCCCCACCAAGCCCTGCTGAAATCTCTTGATCAAAGGGATCACGCCAGCCTTCTGATCTGCTGAGTGTGCCACGTGCCCGCCTGATTTACACGTGCCCTGGATACAAGTGGGATGAGAGCTCAGCAGGGCACATGCACCTGGTGCAGACATGCCCATGGCCAGGGCTCCTGGCACCCTGGACCCAGCAAGGCAGAAGGCTCGGGTTCCGGGGCCCTTGGTCCCTCCCGTGCCAGGCTTCTCCTAGAGGGAGCGGCTCGCCACCCACAGGCACGATCCTTATGCTGAGATGTGGGTGTCGCGCCCCCGCCTGGCGTCACCAACCCCTTTACCTGGCCTCACCTGCGGCCAGCCAATCGCCTGGGCCAGCAGCCTCTGAGCCAGCCTCCCTAAGGATGCTCTTCAGTGATGGGGCTGCACTGTTTTGTTCCTCCCCACAAATGTGAGCGCCTCTCCCTAAATAAGACGCAAGCCCAACGGAGTTTTCCATTGTGCTGAGAACGCTTCACCCAAGATCTCCCTCCTCACGGATGTTAATGGCCATGTCTGAGCACAATGTCATCAAACACCAGGGCTCTGAAGCTGACCCGTCTGGCCGGCCTGAAGCCTGACACCCAGAGCATCTCCCTACTCCCTCCTGCCCCAGCCCCTGACAACCACCCTTCCACTCTCTGTGTCTCAGAGTTCGACCACTGGATTCCTCACATAAGTGGAATTACGCGGTGTTTCTCCTTCTGGATCCAGCTTATCTTACTTAACTTAATGTCCTCCAGGTTCATCCATGTCATCACCTGTGGTAGGAATACCTTCCTTTTTAAGGCTGAATAACATTCCAACGCATTGTTTCATGAATTTCCTCGTGTTCACCACCACCCCCTCATCCTGATCTGATGAAACTCATCTATTCAGGCCAGGATGAAAAAGACACCTCAACCAAGAAGCCCACCATGATTCCCCTACCCCGCAGCAAGCTGCAGAGTGTGCAACAGCTAACTGCCTCTGTCTCTTGCAATCACCTCACAACTTCAAGGTACACAGCATGCCATGCATCTGGGGTCCCCAGAGCTCTCACACGCCAGGCGCTTGAGCATGTGTGTGCACGCTCAGCCACTCAGTCATGTCTGACTCTCTGCGACCCCCTGGACTATAGCTCACCAGGCTCCTCTGTCCATGGGATTGTCCAGGCAAGAATACTGGAGTGGGCTGCCATTTCTTTCTCCAGGGGATCTTCCCGACCCAGGGATTAAACCCGTATCTCCTGCCCTGGCAGGTGCATTCTTTACCACATGCGAGGCCCACCAGGCACTTGGTCAAGGTTTATGGGAAGTAAGTGACACAGAGAGATGATTTCTACCTGAGCACAACACTACTGAAACGGAGAACAAAGGTACCAGCTGTCATGTGGTGGGCACGCCTTCATCTAATGACACAAGGGCTGAAGCCTCGTTTCATTTCTCACCTGATGAGGATGCTCAGGAACACAGAGCAGGGACCCACGTGGGACAAGCCAAGCTGCCTGCAGGGCCCCAAGTCACCTTCCAAACCCTAAGGACAAAGATTGTGGATACTGTCCTGCGCAGGTCCAAGAGCTGGAGAGAGAGAAAGGGCTTCGCCGGGGACCTGTCAGGGGCAAGAAGGTCAGGTGGAGGGGGCAGTGGTTCCAATAGCTTCCATTCCAACCACAGGAGCAGGACCCATGGAAGGTTGCTACCGCCAGACCCTGGGGCTGGGGAGATCTGTGTTCAAGCCCCAGCTCAGCCATCAAACTGCTGGGTAACCTGGAGCGGGGTTCTAGCTCCGCAAAATACAAAACAGGAATTCCCTGCAGGATGTAAGACTAAATTAAAGCTCCCTGGGGGTACTCCGCACCGCAGCCATTGCAAGGAGGTGGTTCAGGGTCCTAGCTTTCAGAGCACGATCTCTAGAGTCAGGTCCCAGGTTCAAATTCTGCCTCGGTCGCTGGGGAACCTTGGGCAAGTTACCTACCCTCTCTGAGCATTGACTCCTTTATCTATAAATGGGATCTTTTCGGTCGCTACCTCACACAAGCATTATAACGACTCGACGCCCAGCACACAGAAAGCCTCCAATAAACGTTACTGATCACCATAAATGAGCGCCCGTCCCTCCCAAGGCAGGGACGGGGGCAAGGCAGCAGGGGCTGCCCAAGCACAGCTGGACTCAACCGGGCACATGTTGAGGAGTTACAGGGTTTACTGAGCTCCTGCGGACCTCAACCCTGGGAAATGAAAAGGAATTTAAGTGGTCTATGCCCTAGGGCAACAGACTAGATAATAGACTTTTATGAGCCATCAAACCAGCTCAGCACGGGCAACATGGGAAATCAGACCTGGAGAGCGAGATGTCACTTAGAGGGGACCGCAGAAGTGAGGTCGGGGCGCTGGGCTTTTAGGCATGGCATATCCAGGTGGCTCAGTGGTGAAGAATCCACCTGCCAATGTAGGAGATGCAGGTTCTATCCCTGGATGGGGAAGATCCCCTGGCGCAGGAAACGGCAACCCACTCCAGTATTCCTGCCTGGCAAATCCCGTGGACAGAGGAGCCTGACGGGCTACAGTCCATGGGGTTGCAAAGAGTCAGACAAAACTGAGCAACTGACAACAAAGACAATGCGGCGATCCCGAACACGCCACTAGGAATCATGTGGCTAACATGTGTGCAGTCCGCGGGGGAAGAAAACTGGAGGAGGAAGGGTTTCCTAGGAGGACCTAGAAAACACGAATGCCCTTTGGGCAAAGAACAGCCACGACCAGCTGCAATGAGACATCTTGGCCACAGGTGCACTTTGCAGGGGCCACAACTGGTCCACACAGAAGCCACAGAGCAGGGGGATGAGCATCGCTGCTGAGCCACAACATCCTCCCATCATAACCCTTCCCTCCCTGGTCCTGCATGCTGTGTACCCCCAGACACAGGTCCTGTGTTGGCACCAACATCTAAATTTCAGAGGACACAAACACAGGTCCAGCAGGACTCTGATACTGTAAATATTTCAAAAAAGATTGTGTGCTTAGTCTTCCCTAAGTTACCAAAATAGAACCCTTCCGGTGATGGTGAAAAAGGCAACAGCCTGAGAGCTGGTATCCTCTCCCAGCCTACCCACACCCCCCCCAAAAAAAATCACTCTTTTGACAGGCTTCAACTTGACATGGGCATCCCAAGTGGCGCAGTGGTAAAGAATCCACCTGCCAATGCAGGAGATACAAGAGACCCGGATTCGATCCCTGGTCAGAAAGATCCTCTGGAGAAGGAAACAGCAACCCACTCCAGTATTCTTGCCTGGAAAACTCCATGGACAGAGGAGCCTGGTGGGCTTCAGTCTAAGGGGTCACAAAGAGTCAGACACAACTGAGCAAATGAACACATACACACAGCTTTATATGCATTCACTTTGCTGACTTTTCTGGGATGGGTAACGCCAAGGGGCTGATTCCCCTACATCATGTAAACAATCTTCTTTCTCCAAGCTCAGGCACACACATCAGCAGAAGTGCTGCCTAGCTTGTAATTTTCTCTCCTCTCCAGGCACCCACATCCCATGATTTGTTTGGTCTCTACCATGGTTATTCCTTTCATCTTTATTACCTGCCACGGCACGTTTTGAGGGACAGCAGCGCAGTCTTTCTGCACTGCAGCCTCTGCAGAGCCCGGCAGAGTCAGAGGCTCTCCCTCCTAAGGATGAAGGGCAAAGAATGATCTATTGAGAAATCGGTTTCATGCTTGGCTTCGAAGAACTGAAGAGCAAATCCAGTCAAAAACACGGGAGAAGGTTAACCACGGGAAATCAGTCTGGGTTAATGAGCATTTGGAATCACTGCAGAAAGGATGGCTGTTTAGTCGCTCAGTCGTGTCTCTTTGCGACATCATGGACTGTAGCCCACCAGGCTCCTCTGTCCATGGGATTGTCCAGGCAAGAATACTGGAGTGGATTGCCATTTCCTTCTCCAGGGCATCTTCCTGACCCAGAGATCAAACCTGCATCTCCTGTATTGGCAGGCGAACTCTAACCGCTGAGCCACTTGGAAAGCAAAAAGGACGAATTGGTTCATAAATGTTGCCGGGGAAGGGAAGCATTTTAGGAGCAAGAAACAAGGCTTAAATCTCTGTTGTTACTATATATCAATATAAAGTTCAAAAAGAGTAATTTAAATATGTGAAATGCAGCAATAAAAACAGTATAAATATGGAAACAAACATTTACGCCATCTTGCAGCAACAGCGGCCCATCTCAATGTGCAAGCGAAGAACAAGTCGATTAAGGAAATGATAGCTTTGTTTTTTTAACTTTTGTACCTTGAAGGCCAATCTGACAGAAAATTGGTCCACTGTGGAAACTAAGCTCTTCAAGGCAGCGAAGAGGCAGAGCAGGAGGAACACAGGTTTTCTAATCAAGCCCCAGATCCCACCGGTCTCCTGGGCCCCTTCTCCCTCTCCATTCCTTCAGCTGGAAAAAAACCGGCGCTGGTACGGCCGGCCTCGTGGGACAGGGCGGGGCGCGGCACCAGTCTTCCTGGGTCACAGCCCTGCCGTCCGTCCGTCCTCAACCCATCTGTCCTGCGGTCATGCCGCAGCGGCAGAACTGAGCCGTAGGCATGCAGTCTGCGGGGCCGCACGGCCTAAACCACTGACCATCAGGCCTTTACAGAAAAGACAAGAAGGTCCCCAGGAGCTCCTGCCCCCGCTCCCCACCACAGCCTTCTCCTACGCCGGCCCTCTGCGGTTAGTGTGCGGCCCGCCAGACACGGCGTCGATGGTGGGGCCCAATGGCTGGAACCCAGACTGTTCATAGATGCAACACAGCCGGGACCCGCTGCTGTCTTAGACACTGCAGATCCCTCTTGCCTCTTCACCAGTCCCCTCAGCTTCACCTCCATCCCTCTGGCAGGCCTGGCTCGGCCCCTGCCCTACATCATCTTCTACCTACGACGGTTCTCCGGAGGTGAGCCAGCAGAGGGCCTGGGCTGCACACGGGCTTGGCGCTCTGGGCATCCGCAGGTTGAAGGTAGTGCTGAGACCCAGGGTGGCTGGCCAACTCTGATAGAGACTTCCACAAGTTTGGGATGGGCCGCCAGCTCCAATCAGGGATACAGGAGGATGGGAGCAGAGGCACCTGGCCCGAGCGCAAACAGTTCTAAATCACTCCACCAGGATCCGCCTGCTGAGAGCTTAGCCAAGGACAGGGTGCTGGGCCAGGTGCAGGAGCCTGGCCAGGGACACGTGAGATGCAAGCCCCAGACAGAAGCCCAAAGAGATAAAGCCAATAAAGCCCCTCAGGGAGGGGCAAGACCACTCAGTGCAGAGAGAAGGCTGAGTTTTGGCCAAGTGGCTGGCATCAGAGATGTCACACGTGCCCTGTGGCCTGACAATGGGACAAAGCCACAGGGGAACCCAGACTCTGAACAGAATCCCCATTGAGTGGGTGAACTCACCACTGGCTGGCTTGGGCTCTGGCCACGCTAGTACTGCCAAGACAGCTCTCTGGGATCAGCCAGCAGAGACTGAGCCGCCCCAGGAATGAGGCAGGCAGGAACCCAGCAACCAGGCCGCCGGGAGCCCCCATAACCTCCCCGCTGCGGTTCTCACCTTAGAGGTTCTGAGTTCCAGCCCAACAAGCCAAGGAGAGCTCGCGGCCCCTACTCTCCCCAAGCCCCACCGCACCTTGTCCATTCTCACCTCCATGAACGCTCCACCCATCAGAATGGACTCACCCTTCCGCAGGCGTGGCTGGCAGAGCCCTGCCCTCAAGCTTGTGGGGCCCCTGAGAGCAGGGACCCCTGGGCCCGGCACCCACGAGACTGGGAGAACGAACCCAAGGCCGGATGAATAAGCGGATCATTAATCAACGAGTGAGTGACTGACTCACGCCCACTGCTAAAATCTGCCCCTCACCTCCTGGAACCCAGCACAGATGGGCCGGGCAGAAATGTCGAGCGCATTTAATAATAAGTTCAAGGCTTCACTTAGTGGAACTAACTACCAGTTCACGGCTGCAATTTCCTGCCCCAGTGACAGGGATTCAGACTTACTTTTTTCCAGTAGGTGCCTCATGAATGGATACACACAGGAAGGAAGAGATGGATTCTTATATATCGTGACCATGACCTGGAACTGGGTGAGCCTGCAAAACCACTCCCCCGCCCGTCGACACACGAACCCCCGACTTGAAACAGACGAGCAGAGCAGGGGCCAGCCACCAGAGGCCAAGCACCCGAATGGAAACCAAGACACTACAGGGACCGCTCCACTCACACAACGAGGGCAGGCGTCAGAGGCTGCTTGAAACAGTGGCTTCAAGGGAGGGGAAGAGAGCCTTCCCACCTGCAGCCGACAGACCTTCCAGGAGGGAAACTGTCTTGAGATCAACTGATCTTTAATTCCCTTTTCAAGATTAAAGGGAGAAAACTGGATGGCTGTAGCTAGACATCTGGGCGTGTGCACACATGTGCAAGCGTACGCACGCGCTCACTCCCATATACATAGATCTGGGTAATAATTCTTTGGCTTTATATAGCATCTTTTTTCAAAGACCTCAAAGAGCCTTTACAAACACTCCCCTGGGGCGCGTATGTGGTGATATTTAAAGAGAGGGCTCGTGAGGGCACATGCATAGAAATAAACAGTGAGTGCTCTTCTGTGGATATATACTTAACCTACGCCGCCGTTCTCCAAACTTATAACCGCTTTTTATATCTTTTTCTGACTACCCACTCCTGTTCCTTTTATCTCTAAAAGAAAGGATGAACTATATTGAGCTCCAAAACGTAACTTTTTAAATGGATCCTGGGCCCATTCGAGCTCTTTGTTCTGTTTCTCCTTCCTGCCTCCCCTTTCCCCCTGCCCACCCAGAGTTTCTGTTTTGCAGTTGGTTATGATGAAAAAATTAAAATGCCTCAGGATATGTTCCCAGTGTTCAGATGGCCAGTGGCTGCTATGCGTCGTTTCCTGTATAGCCAGCAAGGCGAAAAGCACTTGAAACACACAATCTCAATGAATTCTCACAACCTCCCTGAGAAGCAAAGTGTACTACGCCCGTTAGGTGCATGAGGAAACGGAGGCCCAGAGAAGCACGCAACCAGAAGGTGGCGGGGCAAGGACCCAGCCTAGTCAGGTCCCCTGGGAAGCCTGTCCCCGAGCTGAGCTGGCAGCACCAGGCCTAGTCACCCCCTTGGATGGAGCGCACACCCTCAACACTCAACCAGATCCCAGAGTACAGCCTCCAGCAACTCTCCCAACCTTCCTTTGCCCTCCCCAGGAAAATCAGGAATCTGATGAAATTCTGTCCTCTAAGCCCTTACCCTACCCCCACTTTAAAGCAATTGTTTCTACATAATCTGGAAATGAGAAGAAAAGGTTTGAGGAACCCATGCAAACAGAATGAGAACTACAAGGAAATCACAAGAGATAAGAAACGTATCTTTCAATGTCTTGATAAAGTTCAATAACTTGATGGTTTCAATATCTTGATAAATTTTTGTGAACTTCTCCATATGTGCAATGGTGGGTTTTCTCACTGGTGTGTGTGCACAGTCTCACACACAAGTGCAGGCGTACACACACACACACACACACACACACACACACACACAGTGTTTCTTTATAGTGACTTGGAAAGCAAGTTGTCCCCAAAGTAGATACAGACAGGACAAAAAGTAATAGCAGTGGATGCTATAAGGGGCTCAGCGGGAAGCAGGGACCTTGGGTAGAGGGCAGACATGCTCAGCCATGTGGCAGCCCTGCCTCCAGCCCACTGTCCCTCACAGGGACACAGCCTGGCTTCGGAGAAACCAGCATCCATGTTCTTACACAAATCTGATTTTATGTATCTTATCTTTATCTGTATGTATCTTTATATTCTTACATAAATTTGATTTTAAATGCTGTTAACAAAGTTTTTTTCCAGGCTAGCCCAACAGATGACAGCTCTGGGACCCCCACTTTGAGACCCCCAACCTGGAAGTTTGAGTTCCTGACCCATCATTTTGAAAACGTCAAGATGAGTAGCACACAACAACGCACGGTCGTTTCTAAAAAGTCAGCCTTCCGTTCCACGTCAGAGAATGTCAAAAGTGTAGAGTCTGAGGGGGCGCTAATGGAGGCAGAGATCGCCAGGAGACAGACAAAACGGGCAGGGGCTGTGCATAACCCCCCCGCCAAAGGCAGTTCCCCAAGGACCTCAGAGTGATTCACTTGGGGACCAAAAAGCGTCCAGGCACGTCTGCCCCCATCAGAAAGGCCCAGAAAAGAGAGCATCTGAGAACACGAAATTGTCAGAAGGTTAGAAGCAATAAAGGGGAAGAGGCGGATCTCCTTTATTGAATAATTTCATGCTTTTCAACATCTTTTTCTATATCAAGGAGTCAAAAGTCTATATTCATTCTCTGAAAATTAAAGAAAAAGAAAACAGCTCTGGTACATCATTTAGCTTTAAAGAGGTATTCGCCAAAAGAACTAAAATCAGAAACTAAAGAGAAGTTGCTGTGGGAGACCCCAGGCTGAAGGCGACTCAGCACAGCAGAAAGGGCAGCAGTTATCATTCCAAAGCTCCTACTGCGGGCCAGGCGTCGTCCAGAGAGCTTCACAGACGTTACCTCAATCTCTCCTCCCAACAAGCACAGGCCATCACTGTTTCTATTTTTCAGGTGCACAAACCAAGGCTCGGAAGGCTGAACAATCTGCTCAGAGACGCACAGCTAGGAAGCTGGGGCGTCTGCCAGGCCTAGAGCCTGTTCCTCACCATTTAGCTGCAGAGCCAGCTGGGGTGGGGGGAGGTGCAGGAACGCCTCTGTCCTTGGTCCTGAACAAGCACAGTAGGTTTCTCTGGGGAAGTTTGCTGACGTTCCCCCTTGGGGGAAAGGGAACTGATACCTGTACCCCAACATTCAGACAATCCCTGTTAACCAGTCCAGCCCTGCCCTGTCCATGGCACCGTGAGTGTTAACATCCCCCAGAGGAGACACGGGTTTCAGGGTGATGGGAACACCCAGAAGGGAAAAGTCGATGGAGAGAAGACAGGGCCTCGGGGTCTAGTGCCCCTCTGTGTGTGGCAATTTTTCATCCACTACCAACCTTGAAGCATGGGTCTGACCTTGGCTGTACTAAAGGAACCGAGTTTCTTATTTCACAGAACTGGTGGTGTCAGCCCCCTGCTTTATAGGTGGAAAAAACAAGATGTGAAATGACTTTCCTAACAGCTGCTATGGGGCCCAGGCCACGTGCCAGACCCTGGGTGAAACTGTTCGTAAATCGTCTCCTTAAGCCCTCCAAACAGCCCCACAAAGCAGGTGCTCGAGTCAAATCTATTTTTATACATAAAAAAACAGACACAGAGATCAGAATAAAAGATATTTGACATCATGACCTCCACCTAATCATACCTACCACTCTATACTCTTCCCCCCAGCCCCACGGTGGGATAGAAAGAGGAGGCCAGAGCCCAAAGCCAGCCTGTATTTTAACCCCCTCCCTCAAAAAAATCAACATTCTCAAGATTTTCATTCAAGAACCCAGCCTCAAAGGGTTTGGGCGGAGTCAGCCTGGCCAGAGGTCGCAGACATGTACCTCCTCATCACTCCATTAGCAGCCCTCAGGAGGAGCCCTGGAGACCACCTGAGTCTGAGGGTCCAGGCAGCCTCAATGCCACAGGCACCCTGGGTGCTTCAGGTCTGGGGGCAACCACATCCCCATACTTAAGACGTTTGAGCTGGTTTCTGCCACCCTCGAGCAAAGGAATCACCCCTCACCTGCTGCACCTGGGAACCCGCAGGACGGGTCCCTGGCCACCAGGCCACACATGCGGCCAGCAAGCTGGGAGACACAGAGGACGAGAAAACAGCGTAAGCAGAGATGCGCCGTGTGACGACAAGGAACAGATAAGGATGCCAGGTCCACGGCTGGTCCAGCCGCAAGCTGGCAGGGGCGTTCGGCACATCACACGCACTTTGCATCTGAGACGTTCGGTCTGTAAGATGAGGAGGTGAGATGAGCTGACCCTGCAGAAGCGTCCTGGCTCCGAGACTCTGGGATCATCAGCGGGAGTCGATGAGCCTTCCTGCATGTTTCTGGCTCCTACAAGCAGATGGGAAGCACCAGGCTTCCCCCACCGTCTGTTCTACCCACTGGCTGCCTGCGTGTGGCTGGGCTGCCAACAGCAACCAGCAGAAACAGGACCCTGACCTGTTTGAGGCCCCTGGGTCCACCCAGGGCACAGTTACACCAGCCCCTGCTGAGCCCGGGCTCACGCACCGCGCGGTGGTGGGGTTAACTGACAGCGAGGAAGACTAACCACATGTGAAACGTGCATAAATAATTGGGACATCCGCGGCAGAGCTTCCGTCTACCCTCAGGCAGTGGCATCATGTGTGTGGGCAACTGTCAAACAGACCCAGGCACGTAAAGGTGCAATTAATTAGAAGCACACAGCTACCGAGAGGGCTCAGGTGGCCCTCACACCAGACGCAGTCACACCGACTCTACGCTGCCCTGCTCCACACTTGGACGCTTTGAGGTCTGCTGCACAGAACACCAGCTCCCTGTGGCCAAGGAGCGGCTTCCAGTCCCAGCTCTGCCACGGACCTCCCGTGCAGCCGTGGGCATGTCGCTCACTGTCTCTGAACCTGCCTCGCCGCTCTGAAATGGACATGATGGCAGCTCGTCCACCTCCAAAGTTACAGAGGGGGAGGGGGCACGCGGAGCTTGGTCAGTGCAAGGTGAGCTGGCATCCGGCTGAGCCCCTCAAACCGCCTCCTCAGCCATGAGCGGGAGGAGCTTGGTCAGTGCAAGGTGAGCTGGCATCCGGCTGAGCCCCTCAAACCACCTCCTCAGTCATGAGCGGGAGGAGCTTGGTCAGTGCAAGGTGAGCTGGCATCCGGCTGAGCCCCTCAAACCACCTCCTCAGTCATGAGTGGGAGGGAAGGAAGGCGGAACGGTGCTCCCAAGTCTTACAGTGAGGACCAGAAAGGGGAGTGGCCACCCCGAGACACACAGCAGGACACGAGTGGCTGAGAATCGATGCATGTGGCTGGGCCCTCCCGACGCCGAGGCCACCACACTGACCCCTGGGTGTCCCGCGTCCTCCGCTGCTGCCCGGTGCCACACACGCTCTCTCCAAGCACCCTGGTGGCTCAGGAGCAGAGGTCACCTTGGACAAGATATGAGAGTCCCACCCCGTCGCACTGCCCTCAGTGCACGGACGTGTGCGTGCTCACTCACTCAGTCGTGTCCAGTTCTTTGTGATCCTGGACTGGATCCTGGAGCCCACCAGGCTCCTGTGTCCATGGGATTGTCCAGGCAAGAATACTGGAGTGGGCTGCCATTTCCAGGAACTGAACCTGCATCTCCTGCACTGGTAGGCAAATTCTTTACCGCTGAACTATCTGAGGAAGCCCTCAGTGCAGGTAAGGAGACTCCTAAGCTCAGAGCCACCCTACTGGAGGAGGAGTATCACTGGAGACTGACCCAGCAGGATTTAACACAGTCAGGATTAACACTCCACTCCAACGACACCTTGAAAACCCAGCTCGGCTGTCCTTTCCCGAAGGAGGCCTCTGGACTCCATCAAATGAAGCCGATTCCTCTCCTTGGGGTGCCCAAGGGCCTCAGCCTTTCCTTTCACAACCTCCCCTGCGACATGGCGAGTTCTGTGTGAGCAGGAATGAGCCTGTCACCTCGGACTTTCCCTCCACCCACAGCCTGGCGCTTTGCCCGCATGTGGGGGGACCACGTGGCTCAGCTCCGCTTGCAGGGTCAGGTGGGCTCGCGGAAAGGTTTCTATTTTCCTAGTAAAAGGAAGAAACAGCAGGGGCTACCCCTTCTCCCTTGCTTCCTGCTTGACAATGGGTATTGTCGCTAGAACAGGAGCAATCATCTTGCAAACACGAGGCAACCAAAACCAGGATGAAAACTAGCAACCGAAGAAGCTGGGGCAAGAAAGAACCTGAATCCCTGGCAGCACTGTGCTGCAGAATCAGGCCAGCAACCCCTCCCCTCCCATTTCACATTCCAGAGGAAAATGAACGCCTGCTGTAGCTGCTGTCCCCGGGTTTTCAAGTACTTGCAGCTGACAGCGTTCCTCACTGACTTCCCGCCTCCACACAGCAGCCCTCTAGGGCCCACCTGGACCTGAGCAGCGACGTGGACCCTCTTTGTCCCTGAAGGCCTCCCTGGGACCACCCCACACGGAGTCCCAGACCCCACTCTGAGCCAGGTTACCTGTCATCCCCAAGCCTCAGCATCCCCAGCTGCCACAGTGGGGTCATACTACCACGCCACGGGTTGGCCCTGGAGAGTCAACCAGATAAACTACTTGAGAGGGTGTGACAACCTCTCATACACGGTCAGTCCTCGCAGACTTCCCTGGAGGCAGCGCAGCCAAAGAAACAGCCCAGCCTGCTGGTCAGGTGAGCTTAGGCACCTGGCTCTGTCCAGTACCTGCTGTTTTACCTCAGGCAAGTGAATTAACCTCTCTGAACCCATTTCCTCACCTGCAAAATGGGGAACTCAAATTTACCTCCATTGGCTGTTGTGGGGATTAGTGAAGGATGAAGAGAAGCACCAGGCTCCGGGAGGGGCAGGAAAACTGGTCTCTCTGCCTCCTATCCCACCCCCCTCCTCAGGGCAGAATCACCTCACAGTGTAACCCAGCGGGGACCTATGGGGCCTTCCCAGACGCAACATCCTCCTCTCCACCGTGTCCTCTGCCTTTTAAGCCTCCCAGGCCTTCTCCGACAATCAGAGAAGTGAAAAAAAATGCAGGGAAAAAGGAAAACAGTCAAGCAAAACAATATAATAAGTTTAGCGATTAAACAAAAATCAAGGACCTTTAGATCCTCCTCGAGGGCCAGAGATCATATTCTGAGCCAAATCCTGTGAAATGTTTTGCACAGACTGACACCCCCACCAGGTGGAAGAAGTTAACTGAATGATGACCACCAAGCCCGTAGACCCCAGGTGGGCTGGAACCAGAAGGGTCACGCCGACTCCCGATGACCCCACCACCAACCAATCAAAAGAACGGCCACGAGCTGGTCACATGCCCCCCACCCCTCACCCACCGCTGAAAGTCACCATCAGGGCTTCTGAGCACTGCCTGCCTGGTCTCCTTGCTCGTCCCTGCACTAAACGCGGCATTTTCCTTCACCACAACCCGGTGCCAGGAGAAAGGCTTGACTGCTCACAGACGAGCAGACCCAAGTTCTGTTCAGTACCAACAGCAAACCCTCCAAGGAAGCCAACACGGCCACCTTGGCTTTATTAGTGCAGTCAACTTCCTCTCAGCGCCCTTCCCCAGCCCGGGCCAAAGTCTGGAAGGAAAAGCGCTGCCCCAGGTGAACAGGCTGAAAGCCTCCTTCCAGCAGAAACGGTCACCCTGGACTCAGCGGGGGATTCGCACCTCACAGAATGGCGTCCGGGAGAATGAGCCCCGGTCCTCTGTGCTGAATCCTGGCCCCTGGAGATTTAAAAAGCCGCAGAGGGCAGACCTCCAGCTTTCAGATACTGCGGCCGGGCTCAGAACTTGTACCTGCAGGCGGAGTGAGGAAAGATGATGGTGTTCTCTGGGTGCTCCTGGAGGTGAGAGTTCCAACTCCTGGGCTGCATCGACTCCCCCCGGGAGACACTAAACCCCCCTCAAGAACCAGCGGAGGGAGGGAGGATGGGAGGTGGAGGCCAGAGAGAGCCAGCAGCGGGCATCCTGATGGGAACACAGGGCAAGAGCCCAGACGCTGGAAGGAGCAGCAGGCAGGCTCCCTAATCCCACCTGCAGGGCGTCCCTCGAGAGGAAAGAGGAGCCCCCAAGGTCACATGGCGGGGGGCCACACAGAGAACCAGGCTCAGCCTGAGCCCACAGCACACGCCCTTCTGGCTCAGGCCCCAGTTCACCTGCCCAGGCTGCTCCTGATGCCACAGGCAGGAGGGGAGGCAGAACCCCAGCGGCTGGGGCGCAGGAATCCCTCTCAGCGCTCCTACCAGCTGGGTGAAATCCTCACCACGGATGCCGGGAAGGGTAAGGGAAGCTCGTGACGGGGCGTGGCCAGGTGAAGCTGAGGCAGAAAAAGGTGAAATTGGAGGTGATAAAGTAAGGGGCCTCAGCTGGGCAGAGGGTGGGGAGGAGAGATTCCAAACAGAAGGAAGGGTCTGCCTGGCATCCCGAAGGGTCGTGTGGTGGGACAGAGATCAAGGCCACGCGGGTGTTAAAGGCCATGACAGGAATTTGCTTTTGCTCCAAGTGCAGAAAAAGGTCACTGCGGGGATCCGGAGGTGGGGAGGATGGGGGTGGAGGTGGATGTCCCCCTCCCCATCCGCCCAGGCAAACTATCCCAAGAGGACGAGCGTGCTGTGGACGATGCTTCAGTATCTCTTTCCAGGCATCCCTGCACACGTTCCAATTATTAAAACCCTGGGGAAAATGCTCTTTTCTATTCCCAATCAGGTTTACTCTCCCAGGCTGCCAGCCTGTCTTCCAGGGGCTCGGGGCCTGTGTCTAACAGGCCTGGGGGGAAGTGACGGTGGGCCGGTGCTAAGCCCTGCAGACACCAGGGAGTTAAGCCGGCCAGCCCGCACAGCCGCCCCCTCACCGGGACACCCTCCCCTCCTCATCTTCATCCTCATGGTGGGCCGCAGCGGGCCGGGGTGGGGGGCACCCTGAAAGCTTGCCTCTGGGATCCTCACAGCTTACGAGCTTGCCTCCTCACGGTCTGAGGCATCTGTGTAAAACCCACTCATCTGGAGACAAGAAGAAAACCTATGCCAAGTTCCACCTTGGGAGCTAGAAAATTAGTCTTTAATCAGACGAATACACAGGCACCACGGTGGGCGGCAAGAGATATTAATTTGGGGAGGGCGGGCTGCTGAACCCCGTGAGGGCCGGGCCTGACTGACCACAAGTAAACAGATAACACGTCCACCGCTCTCCTGCCTCAGGAACCCTGCTGGAGGGCCGAACATCCCCCGAGCAGAGACACAGCAAGAGAGTCACAGGAGACAGACGAGCCGAGGCCAGCTCGGAGCCGAGCCGAGCCTCCAACGCTGACCCCTGCAAACGCCACACTCGCTGTGCCCTGCGAGGAAAGCGGGCAGGTGGGTTCACTCCATTTTAAAGACGAGGCAATTGGAAGCTAGAGAGGTTAACACTGGGTTCTGTATGGATTTTCATGTCTTTCTCACAAGAGCTTTCTAGAGCGGGTGCTGGGGTCTGAGCTGGACAGCTTCCTGCTAACACGGCCCCGTGGCATGATGACAGGGCCCCACGCACAGTCGGTCAGGACCAGGGCAGTAGTCAGGCCACCACGTGGCGTGGCGAACGGGGCACAGGCCTCAGGATTGAGCCTGCGTTCGAGTCCCTGTTCCAGCAAGCACCAGCTGGGTAACTCTGAGGAGCCAAACTGACCTCTCTGGTCCCCAGCGGTGGCCTCTGGGCACAGGGGTATGACCACCCAACTCACAGGGCTGCCAGGGGAACCGAGTGAGTTCAGGCCAGAAAAGCTCCTGCCGCACAGTGCCCACATACAACAGTAGGGGCCCCACAACCCTGGACGCCTCTAACCCTCTCCTAAAAGGAGAGAGGACTTCTCTGGGGGGTCCAGTGGCTAAGAACCCGCCTTCCAATGCAGGGGATGTGGGTTTGAACCCTGGATGGGGAGCTAAGATCCCACGTCACAACTAGAGAAAGCCCGTGGGCTGCAATGAAGACCCAGGGCAGCCAAAAATTTAAAAATAAAATAAAATTTAAAAACAAAAGACACTGCACCTCCAACACTCGAAGGCTGGAGCCAGAGCCAGCATCCAGGGGCTCCCAGCTCTCCAGGGTCAGGTCTTCCTGCTTCGCAGAAGTCACCAAGTGTATTTCCCCAGGGCCTGGCACAGCACTTTCCTTAAAGAGGCACCAGAACGGGAAACCTGGCCCGACAGCCAGGTGGCATTCTCCTCCAACCTTGTTCTGACCCCTTCCTCATCTCCCTCAGTGCTTCTCAAAGAACATCAGGGAAGGTTAGGAAAAGTCAGCTTCCTCTGCCACCAGGAGGGCTTCTTGTGCCCCAAGGATTGTCCAGGAAGAACCTCTCCTCCAATGCCAGACCCGTCTGCCATCTCGGCTGGACTGGCATAATTATCCTCTTTGGGACTTCCAACAGCAATTGATACATCAAGAGGAAATCTCTATGCCTCAGCACTGACCTTTCCCTTTTTCCTGTGCTTTTCTAGCAATTCGTAATACATATTTATGTCTCAATCTGGGGCTGTCGATCAATCCGTGACCATAAAAAAAAAGCCCATGGCCAAAGTCATGTCATAGCTTTGCCGGTAAGTATCTCATTCTATCGTTGAAAACCAGCTCTGTGGTCTCTCCAGGCTGCAGTTTTTCAGACATAAGCTGGACAAGAGAACAAATTTCCCCAGGATCTTGGGGAAGATGCGCGAGCATGCGGCTCAGGGCAGAGTCCTGCTGCAGATGGGCAGTCCATGTGCCGATACCTACCCATCACCTATTAATCAGCTTGATTCTCTTCTGTTCACTCGACCAGCAGTGATGAATCACTCACGAAGGGCCAGGCACCAGGCACAACGCTGCCAACACACAGAGGAGGAAAGAAGAGACGACGCCCGAGCCGGTCCCCTGCCCTCCAGGAGCTTGCAGACTTGCGGGGGCAGCTGCCAGGCTAACAGTGGGCAGGGAGCTGAGTGATGGAGGCCAGCAAAGACTGCAGAGGCCCCCGAAAGCCCGTGGGTGAAGAGGGCCAAGGAGCCCTTCCTCGGAGGAAAGACACTTGCACAGAGGCTTGGAGTGAGGAGGGGTCACCCCCAAATTGAGCAAGACCCCCACAACAGAGGAAACTGCTTCTGTCAGGAAGGGCACACTCAGCTTCCTGGGGACCCCCGGATGGGGCTGGAAGGAGCATAGTAATGGCCTTCTCCAAGGATGCAGCCAGGCATACATGCCCAAGGACCGCAACGGTTCGGGTTTCTCCACTCAGGTCAAATGTACTGGTTTATTGATGCTGTTTCTAATAGGAAAACCTCCTGATGACTCAGTGTCAGCAACTAATTTCTAAAAAGGTTTTCATCATTGCACAGCCCAAACAGAACCCCTCTGTGGCTCGCCAGTTTGGCACCTATGGGTATAAGCAAAGGCAGGAAGCGAGGCGACCACACAGTAAGCGCCGGAACCAGCGTTTGTGTGCAGGTCAAGGACACAGGACCGTGGGAGACGAGGTGGGGGCTGCCCACGGAAGCCCCAGACTTGACCCCCGAGGATGGGCAACCACTGAAGGGAGTTTCAGAAGGGCCACCTATGGCACTGGCCACATGGCTCTAACATAAGTGACAGCATCTCTCACCGCTCCAGACATGTGCAACAGCTCACGGAGAACTGCCGGGACCCAGATAAGGTCCGCAGCGGCATCCTTTCCCTGGTTCTAACAATGCGCTATTGTTCTGTAGGATGTTATCAAGGGAAGCTTGGGGAATGGCACATGGAAATTCTCTACCACAATTTATAAATTCTTGTGAGGCTTAAAATATTTTGAAACAGAAAACTTTCTATATTATCTGTGCATGTGCTCAAGTCACTCAGTCGTGTCCAACTCTTCGCAACCCCATGGACTGTAGCCCTCCAGGCTCCTCTGTTCATGGGATTTTCCAGGCAAGAAGACTGGGTGGGTAGCCATTTCCTCCCCCAGGGGATCTTCCTGACCCAGGGATCGAACCCAAATCTCTACTGTCTCTGGCATTGGCAGGCAGATTCTTTACCACTGTGCCACCTGGGAAGCATGTGTGTGTGCAGCCTGTGTGTGTGTGTGTGTGCAGCCTGTGTGTGTGTGTGTGCAGCCTGTGTGTGTGTGTGCAGCCTGTGTGTGTGTGCAGCCTGTGTGTAGCCTCTGTGTGTGTGTGTGTGTGCAGCCTGTGTGTGTGTGTGTGTGTGTGTGTAGCCTGTGTGTGTGTGTGCAGCCTCTGTGTGTGTGTGTGTCGTGTGCAGCCTGTGTGTGTGTGTGTGTGTGTGTGTGTGTGTGTGTGTGTGCAGCCTCTGTGTGTGTGTGTGTGTGCGTGTGCAGCCTGTGTGTGTGTGTGTGTGTGTGTAGCCTGTGTGTGTGTGTGTGTAGCCTGTGTGTGTGTCTGTGCAGCCTGTG
Source organism: Bos mutus (assembly GCF_027580195.1). Classification (NCBI taxonomy): domain Eukaryota; kingdom Metazoa; phylum Chordata; class Mammalia; order Artiodactyla; family Bovidae; genus Bos; species Bos mutus. Next base: position 31,230,644 of record NC_091641.1, read on the forward strand.
TGTGTGTGTCTGTGTGTGTGTAGCCTGTGTGTGTGTGTGTGTGTGTGTGTGTGTGTAAATGCATATCTTCCAAGAAAGTGCAATGGTCAGATGGACGGTGTTGTGCACCTCCGTCCGTGTGCACAGCTGGCCACAGGACCACGTGGAACAAATACGCCTTCCACCTTCCGCAGCAGCTGGAAGTGACCCTCTAACTCCCTCCAGGCGAAGCAAGGTGGTGGAAGCGAGGCTGGAAACGTGGGGCCTGCACCCTCAGGAGCAGGGACCATGCCTCCTCTAGGGCAGAAACATGCAGGTGGACAAGGGCAACGTGGACTGACGACAGAGCAACCAGATGAGGGGACGCCGGGTCCGCAGCTGCCGTGTGGGAGGAAATCAAACCCTAGCCTGTCTGAGCCAGTGTTACTCTGGGTCCTTGTTACAGAGCAACTTCCTGCCTGAGGCCCGACAGACACACCTCCCGATGCAGCGACGAACGCGCTGGCGGGGTGACTGGTCCCATCCCTCAGCCCACGCCAGCCAGGAAGAGCAGAGGAGATTCACGGAGGCCAGGCCTCCCGGGCCCCTGATGCAAGCATCTCACAGGAAGCTGAGATGGTCTCGCCGCAGTGTCTCTGCCACCTCCCTCCCCTGATTTACATGGAGACATCTGCTCAGTACCCAGGGAGGCGCTGCCTCAGTGAAGACAGATAATGGAGACTGCCCTCCAGAAAGCAGTTGCTCTGTCTCCTCCCACGCAGACCAAACAGCATTAAACACGTCCAGTTGGGGTCACTTGGTCCCAAGTTCTCCGCTCAGTCACCTGAACTTATTAATTATTAACATCCACACAAAGAGAACTCGGCCAAACTCGCCTCTCCAGAATAATCGCTCCACTTTGGGGAAACAGGACCAGGCGATGAATCTGGGGGGTGGGGACAGGAATCTCTGGAAACACAGGTGACCAATGTCACCATTTTTAGTCTATTGCCAACTTTGTCATTGTTGTTCAGTCATGTCAGTCGTGTCCAACTCTTTGTGACCCCATGGACTGTAGCCCGCCAGGCTCCTCTGTCCATGGCAAGAATACTGGAGTGGGTTGCCACTTCCTGCTCCAAGGGATCTTCCTGACCCAGGGATTGAACCGGCATTTCTTACGTCGGCAGGCAGACTCTTAACCACTGAGACACCAGGGATTGCTAACTTATTACCTGAAAAAAGACATCTGCTGTGTTAAGTGATCAGTGCTACTCAGAAGAGGGGAGAAAAAAAGAAAAACCTAATTTAGACTCAAGGGTCAAACTTCATCATAAATCTGTTAATGGACGTATTCCCAAAATACTCTTTTAACAATTTACTGACTGGAGACACATTCATACATCTTTTGTTACCCAAACATTATTGATCAGAAATGTTTCGGTATTCACTTATAAAACAAGTCACCAGCCACAGGCACTGGTTTCTGCAAAAATCCCCTGGTCAATAACGTGTTAAAACTGGATTCTTCGTACAGTCCAGCTTCATACTGGGGTTGATTGAGGGTCTAACTGTGAAGACAAGTGTTCGCTGTGTTTCTCACACTTTAAGGATGCAGGCTGACTTCCTGGGAACATAGGGTAAGCCTCCATTCCTCCTTGGGTAGACTGACCAGGAACAGGGCACGAAGGAGCGGTGATAAACTGCAAGCAGGTTCAAGTTGGAGCCAGACACGCCTGTGGGAGCGGAACCAGCCGCATTCCCGGCAGACAGGGATGCGGTACCAGCCTCTGGCATCCTTTCTAGGTCCTTCTACTTGGCATAATCATTCCTTGGGACCTATCTCCACAAGGCAAAGAAGGCTCTGGCAATAAAGCCAAGGGTCACCAACTACTTTCATCAAAGACCTTCACAGAGAAAGTTAAGAGATTTCCACAGCGACTGGTACATCACCTATTCTGTGCACTACAAAAATCATTCCTGGGACTTCCCTGGTGGTCCAGCGGCTAAGAATCCGCCTTCCAGTGCGTGGGACGCAGGTTCAATTCCTGGCTGGGGAACGAAGATCCCACGTGCCACAGGGCCGCTAAGGCCGCACCGCAACTACTGAGTCTGCGCTCTGGAGCCTGAGCACCGCGACTGGACAAAGCCCACGCGCCACAACAAACACCCACTGGAGCCCAAACCAAAAACAACAGAGAACAGTCATGGATACAGTGCATGAAAATGACGCCAAACCCAGAGCTAACCCCGGAGTGACCACGGGTGGAGCCACGTGGCCAGGCGACTCAGGTGACAAGAACATTCCCAAAAGCGCTGGCCTCAGCGATCTCGGGGGAGGGTGACGTTTGTGTCTGGGGTCCAACGAGAAGATTCTCCTGTCACCTAAGTGCCCACAAGCATCAAGCGACAGCTTCATTTTCAAACAAAGCATCTAAGGGTCAGATGGTCCGGGACCAAGGGGCAGCCACAGTTTTAAGGAGACCAGTTCTTACTCGGGGCTGCCTCCTCTGCAGGGAGAGCCTGGCTCTCAAGACGAGGGTTTTTAATTCTAGGAAACGGAAGTGAGGGGAAGTTATTTTTCTCAAGTATATTTCATCTTTTTACCTGTAAATGTTAGAAGGGCCCTAATCACACAGTTAGGCCTCTAGGAATGAATGAATAAATTAATGATTACAAGAACACCATGGAGAGATGATAAATGGAAAAACAAGGATGCATTAAAAAGACATCAAGGGACAGCTGTGACTAACTCAAGTTGCCAGTATAAAATGATTAAAATTAATTAGGGGTCAACTGTTCATTAGAGGGAGGAACACATTGAGAGAGAAACCAAAGATCCTGAAAGACAAAACCGGGGTGAAAGCTACCTTAGGATGTCTCAATTAGATGAGGGGAAAAAACAGGAAACAGCAGAGCCTTGAGCAAGGAGAACAGAAGGGGTTCTCGCCTTCAGCCCAGAAAAGGGCTCAGGACACACCACGCCTCCCCATCCTAGCAGAAAGTGACAGAAAGCTACGGAGTGCTCACTCAAGAAACGGTGGATCAAGAAGAGTGTGGAGTAGCAGAAATGGCAGCTAAAAGATGGAGAGAGTCTCTTAATCCCAGGAGGAGCAGGGCTGGGGTGGAGAGAGGTGGGCCGGGTCCTTCAGTCATGGCCGTGTACTGCACTCACCATCTGAGGTCATCTTCTTACAAGGAGAGTCCTAAACCTGCCTCCGCGTGGCCAGCATCTCCTGCCTGGACCAGCTGCTGCCCCTGCCGTCTCCCTGGCCCTCCAGCCCCTCCCCCTGATCAACTCTCCACCCAGTGGACACAGGTCAGATGGAGTCCCTCCCCTGTGCTAAAGCCCCTGATGGTTCCCCATCTCATCCAGAGTAAAAGCGAAAGCCTCACCACCTGCCCTACCCTCACCACCTACCGTCCAAGACTTATTCTGGCGATTCGTTTCATATATGATATTATATATGTTTCAATGCCATTCTCTCAATCATCCCACCTTCTCCCTCTCCCACAGAGCCCAGTCCAGGTTCGACGCATGATACTGGATGCTTGGGGCTGGTGCACTGGGACAACCCAGAGGGATGGTATGGGGAGGGTGGAGGGAGGGGGGTTCAGGATGGGCAACACGTGTATACCTGTGGCAGATTCATGTTGATATATGGCAAAACCAATACAATATTGTAAAGTAATTAACTTCCAATTAAAATAAATAAATTTTTATTAAAAAGAAAAAGACTCATTCTGCTTAAGCCATGCCCAGCACCCTCCTGCCCCAGGGCCTTTGCACGGGCTGTCCCTCCACTGGGAACACCCCTACTCAGTCCGTCCAGGCCTGGACTCACAAGTCCCTTATCAGATGGACCTTCGCAGAGACAGGACCCACAGCCCCTCTGGCCCCCTCCGTCCGTGCTCTCGTTGCGTTTCACTTTGCTCCGACAGACCTTCGCCTGACACACGTCTGTGGTCTCCACGCTCCCCCTCTGGGACGGAAGCTCCATGTTTCCTGCTGGAGCAGTGACTTCCCCCCACAGGGAACACCTGGCAATGTCAGAGACAGTTTCAGGTGTCACAGCTGGAGCGGGGGTGCTGGCATCGAGTGGGCAGAGGCGGGGGATGCTGGCAACACCCTACAGTGCACACGACAGGGAGAAATCTAACTCACAGGAAAGCGCGCAGAGGCTGAGGCTCCTGCCTAGAGCCCGCACGGCACCTGGCGCGTGGAGGCTCTCAGCAACTGTCTGCTACACAGATGCCTCATGGGAGTCACTCACCCCGCAGATTCAGGCACCTGTCCTGACCTGCTTTATCTCACCAAACATTCCCAGCAGATCTGGGGGGATGGGTTAGTGACCCTGTTTTGCAGAAGAAAAAAACAGCCTTAGGAAAGTCATTGACCTCTAGTCATACACCTAAAAACAGCCTGAAATCTCGATGTCTCTTCCCAAGCAAGGAGCTGGGAGGGGAACCGCCAAGTCCCTGACTGTCCATTTCTACCTGGAACAAGCACCCCCTCCCCGCCCCCACCCCATCTCTTCGCCCCTCTCTCTCTGCTCCCAGGAGAGAGGTGACTGGTCCCACTCCAGAGCCCAGAGGGGGAACTGGGCCAGCCCAGCTCAGAGCCCACGAGGTCTCCCTCTCTCAGGGGTACAGCCACGGCCCATCCGCCACAGTGTACACTCAGGAGCCGCCACCGTAGAGTCCCCACCTGACAAGCACTCAGATGGTGCCTATACAGGCCCACCTGGCCACAGGCTCAAAGCTCTGTTTCGCAATCAGCTTGATTTAATAACAAGCTACCATTTTGATCTGCATCTCTCTGTCTAGAAAAGGTGACATCTGAGCCAAATCTTAAAGGATGAGGAAGTGCTACGCAGGCCGAAAAAGGGAGGGCGGGGGGTCTGGGGCGGGAAGGATGCCCCAGGCAGCCGGGCGGCATGGCTGGCATCAGCACGTGAACCTGACCCCAAGTCGGAGCCCCGGAGCAGCCCAGAGCCGCTGAGACGTGGGGGCATCACTGCAAAGCGCTCGAGGACAGTCACAGGCGAGCGCCAGCTTTGTCCCTTTGACCCCCAATTCTGCCTGACGGCTGTGGGCTCCCAGATATTGAACCGCAAAGCTCAGAATCCTGCAGGGGGAGCTGGGGCTGAGACAGGAAGGGAAACTTAGCTGTGCCCAGCAGTTACCTGTTGAGGTTTTTTAACCTACGTAAGTGTATCAATATACAAAATAAAAAATGTTAACAGTAATTTTTTAAGTTGATGTTTAAGATCCGGGGGGCGGGGTGGGGGGGAGTGGAGTTGGAGGAAGGGAAGAGTTGGAAGAATTTGGGCACAACCGACACACAGGTGCCCCCTCCGGTTCACTGATCAGGCCCCCAAGCTGAGCGAGTGGCTCCTCACAGGTGGGTGCTACTAGCTCCTTTTAGAAATAAGGAAAAGGGGTCCAGGGAGGGGAATGAGTCGGCCCGGCAGGGCCAGAGCTGTAGGAGCTGGGGTGTTCTCACCGCCCCTCTCCTTTCAGGACACAGTCCAGGGTGACTGGTTCCATCCACGCCCAGCCAGGTGACCCCCACCTTCAAAATGGCCCCACCTCCTGGCTCTCCTGGCGGCAAAGCTGACACTTCAAACGGGTGCAACTGGTGCCTGTTTGATCGGCTGAGCAAGAAGCCTGTTTCGGACCCACCGTGAACTGCACCGAGCTGTTACATAAACTGCAACCAGGCCAGGCTGAGAGAGAGAACGAGAAAGCTCAAGTTCAAAGACATCCTGGCCTAGGGGCCAGGAGCTCCCTCCTTCCCACGTGTGGACAAATGAGGAGTCGGAGTTGTTAAGGGTGACCCTTGTGGGGATCAACCGACCTCTACTGAAAGGAGAAAACTCAAAAGGAAAAAAATAGAACACCATGTGTGGCTCAAAAAACAACGGAGACGAGCTGAGACCAGGAGCTCACGGCCGCCCCCTGCTTAACTGCAGTTGGTGGGAGGAGCTTTGCAAGGGCAGTGAAAGTGAAAGTCACTCAGTCGTGTCCGACTCTTTGAGACCCCATGGACTACAGTCCATGGAATTCTCCAGGCCAGAATACTGGAGTGGGTAGCCTTTCCCTTCTCCAGGGGAGCTTCCCAACCCAGGGATGGAACCTGGGTCTCCTGCATTGCAGGCGGATTCTTTACCAGCTGAGCCACAAGGGAAGTCCTGCAAGGGCAGTGCCACCTCCTAAAGCACTGCAAGAGACTCCTGGAAAGGCCCTGGGGAGCGGGTTGGGCCGGGGCTGGGGCGAGGCTGCAGGCACACGGGGGTCACGGTGGAGGCGGAGTGAACAGGGCAAGGGACTGAGCAGCTGCGGCCCCGAGGGTGGGAAAAGCCCCTCCGACCGCCTGGGAGCCCCGGCAGCCACCCCACTCTGGGCCTGCCCACCCCCGCATGTCCAGGCTTCCCTCACTCCCACCGCTGCACCCTCTCTTCCTCCACTGTCCTCTCCCCAGCGAGCCCCCACCCTCACCGCCCTCATCTCCCCCACCGGCATGGGTTTGCCCCTTGCTGTTTGAGGAGCGAGGAACATAGTATGTGTGACTTTGATCTCCCCGGCCCCACCCCCAGTGTGGTTCCTGGCCTCTGTGGCTCCAGGTAAGAGGCTGGAGCTGTGCTACTGATCTGCAACTTGGATTAGGATTCCCCAAATCCGGGATCCGGGGGGGGACTCCTGCAGGGTAAGGGTGGGGGAGGTCACCGTGGAGGTCACACACAGGTAACAAAGAATCCATCACCCCAGGGGGAGGGACCCAACTGCCTCCCTTTTCCCCTATGCAATCTTTGTTTCAGGATTTTATTTTTTTTGTTTCTGTATTTAATGACCACTGTTATTTCCCCTGGATTTTCAGCTCCCTGTGGGCAGTGTCTGTGCAGCAGGAGCTCCCATCGACTAGGTCCTGAGCACACTGGCTTTAAGCACTTCATCTGTACCAATTCATCTGGTCCACACGGCTCTGATGCTGGTTCTCTTAAAATCTGCACCTGAATGACGGTGACCCTCAGGCACAGGGCCTCTTCGGGCAGAGCTGAGTCACTGTCACCTGGACTCCCCAGGGCCCGCCATGTGACAGGTGCTCAGTAAATCTTTGTGGGCTGAATAACAGATGAATAAAGAACGGAGACATATGTCTAAATTCCATCCTCTCAAGAGGGAGGGGATAAATGTATGCATATGGCTGATTCACATCATCATTCAGCAGAAACCAACACAACGTTGTAGAGCAACTATACTGCTGATTTTTTTAAATAATTTTTTTAAATAAATGAAATAAATTCCATCTGGAATGTTCCAATTACCAAGTCAGGCACTGAAAGTCTAACAGACAAAATTCAGTGGGAAATTTCCCCTTGCAAGAGACCTGCCCAGCTTGAGGCTTTGTGCCAACTATACCAACTAGACTCAGGCTTCCCAGGTGGTTCTAGTGATAAAGAATCTGCCTGCCAATGCAGGAGATGTAAGAGACGCGAGTTCAGTAGCTGGGTCGGGAAGATCCCCTGGCGAAGGACATGGCGACCCACTCTAGTATTCTTGTCTGGAGAACCCTGTGGGCGGGCTACAGTCCTTGGGGTCACAAAGAGTCGGACACGACTGAAGCGACTTGGCATGTACACACCAACCAGATTCACTCCGTGTGGTTGCACAACCAGCGTGTGGGCTGCTGGCCCACCACCTTCTCCTGAAACTGCACTGTCAAGCCCTCACCCAGGCAGTGGCAGGCCTGGCCATCTCCCTCTGAATCATTTACTATGGGCTGTCCAAGCTGCCCAGTGTTTGGAACCGTGTTGCCAGGCAACCGGCCAGACCTCCTCACTAGTTCTGAGAATCCCTTCCCACAATAGCTGCCAGGAGGAAAAAGGACCCGCTCAGCCAGGCCTGCTGACAACCGAGGATGTTTCTCTTGCCCCCTCTGCCCGGGCTCAAGATCAGAAGTGGGGAGAAATCAAAAGGAAGCGATCAGGTTGATTACCTGGGCTTAACTCCCCCCTCTACCTATCACTCCCCATCCGCCGCCCAAAAGAGGAAAAAGAAGGCAATGATTGGGATTCAAGTGCTGAATAATATCCCTGGATAATCAATTATATCTCATGAAAAATAATGACAAAGAGAAATATTTTCTAATTAGCTGTATATTGCATTTCAAAAACACAACCAGACACCTAATCCAGAAAGTGACAGGCAACCTACGGCCACAGCTGTGCTGACAGCAAATAGGATGTTCTGTGAGCACGTGATGTTTTCCTCTAGAAAAGACCATTGCCCCCACCACCCCCGCATCATTAAAATAGGGCACCAGCGCTGGACATCGGAAATTGAGCCAGCAGCAAGCCCTAGAAGGAAAGCAGGGGAGAGGCAGGCAGAGAAAGGGCCAGAGCGCCCCCTGGTGGCTCCAGGGCTGCTCTTCCTGCAACTGACAGAGATACAGGCTGGAGCCTGGTTTCTTACAACTTCCCAAATCATCATATATTCAAACAAAGAAATAAATTCGAGGGCAGAAACTCATTTTCTAAAGAGGGAGTGAAGGAACGCAAGGCTGACTGAATGCCAGTAAGTATCAACTGAAGGAATTTTCAATTATCTTCTGGGAAAACAGCACCTGGGGGCTCAGTGGTAAAGAACCCGCCTGCAGTGCAGGAGGCTTGGATTTCATCCCTGGGTCGGGAAAGACCCCCTGGAGGAGGAAATGGCGATTCACTCCAGTGTTCTTGCCTGGGAAATCCCACGGACAGAGGAGCCTGGCAGGCTACACGGTCCATGGGGTCACAAAAGGGTCGAATGAGCTACACATGCTGGGTGTGACTGTCACTGCAGCTATCAGGCTGGGATCATTTATTCTGGTAACTTTTACAGGTGCTCGTCCTTATGCACCCTGCAGCCCCCCTAAATCACCTTCAGTGCAGACGTGAGAGAACTAAACAGCTCCCCAGTGCACAGGCAAGAACAAATGCTTTCTGGGATCTGTCATTTCGCTCAGGTTCATTTTTAGCCTGTTTCACTCCCTGAATCATGCAGGAGGCAGGTGGTTTAAAAACAACAACAACCAAAAAAAAAAACAACAACTCTAAAATAAAAACATGGCTCCTGGAAAATAGCCCCACTGCCTGCTCAGGGTTTCTCATCCTGGGCACCGACATTTGGGGCTGCGTACTTCTCCACTGCAGGGCCTGGCCCGTGTGCTGCAGGGCATTGGGCAGCAATCCCTGGGGATCACCCACCAGATTCCAGCAGCATCCGTATCCCAGCTGTGATGACCAAGATCGTCCCCAGTCATTGCCAAGTGCACCCCAGGGGTTGAGCTCACCCCCGGCTGAGAACCACTATCCTATCTCATCACACATCCATTCCCTCTCTCTTTTTTTAAGATTTATTTCTTTGTGGCTGTGCTGGGTCTTTGCTGCTGCACACCGGCTTTCTCTAGCTGCAGTGAGCAGGAGCTACTCCTCATTGTGGTACATGGCTTCTCCTTGAGGTGGCTTCCCTGGTTGCAGAGCACGGGCTCAAGGTGCACGGGCTTCAGGAGTGTAGGGCTTCATTGCCCCGACATGTGGGATCTTCCCGGACCAGGGATCAAACCCCGAATCCCCCACGTTGGCAGGTGGATTCTTAACCACCAGACCACCAGGGAAGCCCCACACTTCCATTCTTGAGGCCACTGGCCTCACAGAAAGAGTACACAGGTTCGTCTCCTCTAGAGGGGAGGGGAGATTGAGGAGGAGACGCCACGGGAAGGCACCCCCCAGGGGCCTCTGCAGGAAGGATGGTGTTGGGAAAACCGAAAATCAGGTCTGTTCACCTGCAGGTCAACGAGAAGGCCCAGACACTGTTTTCAGGATGACTAGCCAGCAAGGTACCCCCTCAGGATGTTAACAACAAAACAGCACCTTCCAGACACAGCATGTCTTTAACATGCCGGGCACTCCTCCTAGTCACGTTACGTTTCGCTTTTCCTATCAAGGTATAATTTACATAAACCATCTTGAGCATTTTTCACAGATTCATTCATTGAATCCTCACGACCCTGTCAGAAGCGTGTGATTAGCAGAGACTCATTTATGTAGAGGAGAACGCAGAGGCCCGGACAGGTTAAATAACTCCCCACTGCTAATCTGAGGAAGGAGGTGGGTAAGAACACAGTCGGTCTGGCTGGAAGGATCGTCAGGAAGCAGAATAATGATACCGAGATTATGAAGGTTGTGGCAGACGCCGGGTACAATTATCACAAAGTGCTCTTACTTCCTTCCGAGGTCTGCAATCCTTTGAAGGAGCGTGATAAAAGCAAAGGACCTTCTCTCCAGGAAAATTCACAAAGGAGCACAAATACACAAACATCATTTTGCACACAACTGCAAGAGGCTTCTGAGGTCTCGTAAACTATCTATGGGCCTCCAAGAAGCTCCTAGACAATATAGCCTAGGCTCTGGGCTAGACCTCAGAAGAATCCTGCAAGCAGGTAATATGACTTTCATTTCACGGATTGGGAAGCCGAGTTCAGATAAGGCAAGGCATTTGCCCAAAGTCACACAGCTCTCGAACAGCAGCACCGTGGTCTGCCTGACCCCAGCATTCCTTCCGCCTCAAAGGCTGCCTTCGCAGCAGTCCATCCACCACCACCCACACCAGGCTACTAGAAAAATAAGGGATGCACAGAGACAATGGATGCACACGCATGAACTAGCAGGACTGGCGATGGAAACTTGGCAGTGACCACAGGAAGGCTGCTGGCCTCTCAGAATGAAAACCTCAAGGTGACCTTTGCCTCTCATAAAGAATGCTGATGCTGCTTTACACATTCTGCAAGACAGCGTCGTTTCAAAGCAGTCTCCAGGAGCCTGGGCTCACTCACACTTCCCACATCGACCAACACCTGGCCCAGAGTCGAGAAAGTTGCGGCCAAGTATCAGAGCCAGTGTGATCACGGATACCAGATCCCACAGCCAAAGGTCACTCAAAGTCAATGCAACAGTCAACAACATTTGCAGAGGAAAGAGTCAGCGAGGGGGAGATGCACACGCCTGCCTTGCCATCAGGACAGCCCAGGAGACCAGGCCTGATGCTGGAGTCATCCAGACTTTGACAACCCAGCGCTGCAACGGCTGCAAAGGTGGGGTGTGAACATCATGGCCCTTTTCCTGGAACAGATGGCTAGAAATGCAAGGAGTCCCTGAGGGTGGGCTCCTCCGCTTTAGAGCTGGGGAAACTGAGGCCCAGAGAGGCACAAGGGCCTGCTGCTATCAGAGCCAGAATCAGAATCAGGTGCTCCCGACTCCCAGACTGGTGCTCCTCCTGCCCCAGCTGCCTCCTCCCCGATGCAGCAGGGAATGGGGCAAAAGTCACGTGCTCCTCCACTCCACAGGCAGCTGCATGGCTTCGGGTTTTTCCCGAGGACCAGACAAGGGCCGCAAAGATGATGAGAACAGATGTACGCTTGCACTTGGGGAACTCACTTTCAGTTCGTTCCTACCAGAGCCTTTGTGATTTTTCATGTGTTACAACGAGAATACCCACTCGTGCTTTCCTTCCTTCATGCCTCCAACTAAAGTGTCTTTTATTATTTGTTTGTTTTCGGCTGTGCTGGGTCTTCACTGCGGTGCGGGCTTTCTCTACTTGTGGCGAGCAGGGGCTGCTCTCTAGCTGTGGTGCACAGGGTTTCGTTGCAGTGGCCTCTCTGGCCACAGGGCACAGGCTCTAGGCGTACAGGCTTCCGTGGTTGCAGCCGCAGGCTCAGTAGTCATGGCGCACGGGCTCAGCTGCTCCACAGCATGTAGGATCTTCCCGACCAGGGATCGAACCACTGTCTCCTGCACTGGCAGGCAGATTCCCACCCACTGTACCACCAGGGAAGTCCCAACTAAAGTGTCTTTGAGCAGCAAGTACACGGCCGGCAGGGTTTCCAGCACCGGGCACTGAAGGAGCCGGCAGACAAAAAGGTGGGTGGTAAGAGGTGGGTGACGGTAGCAGGCCCTCAGATGGGCGGCCAGGGAAGGGAAGCCCATGGGGTCATTTCCACAGGCCTGAATGCTTGGCTTGAGGGCAGAGCATTCCAGAGGCTGCAAGTGTCCAGGAACAGCAGTGGGAGAGGAACCCAGGCTCCCCCAAGTCCTCGCAGTGGGACCTTCACCACAGCCTCCACTTCTCCAACTGCAAAATGAAGCTAACACCCCCACTTTGCAGGAATGCTGAGAAAATTGAGTGATAGCATAGACACAGCCTGGTTCACAGCTGGAAAATACACGGGGAGATACCCACGTTATTCATCTTTTCCAGGACCTCAGTGAAGGAAGATATGTAGTTGCCCCCAGAAGTACGTACGAACTTACAGGTGGATCTGGTATCTGAAGCCAGGCAGGCATCATCTGGAAACAACCAGCATGGAAACATGAGACCAGAGTCAAGAATCCGACGGGTTTAGCTCTGACTGGTTCCAAATAGGAAAAGGAATACGTCAAGGCTGTATATTATCACCCTGCTTATTTAACTTATATGCAGAGTACATCATGAGAAATGCTGGACTGGAAGAAACACAAGCTGGAATCAAGATTGCCGGGAGAAATATCAATAACCTCAGATATGCAGATGACACCACCCTTATGGCAGAAAGTGAAGAGGAACTCAAAAGCCTCTTGATGAAAGTGAAAGTGGAGAGTGAAAAAGTTGGCTTAAAGCTCAACATTCAGAAAACGAAGATCATGGCATCCAGTCCCATCACTTCGTGGGAAATAGATGGGGAAACAGTGGAAACAGTGTCAGACTTTATTTTGGGGGGCTCCAAAATCACTGCAGATGGTGACTGCAGCCTTGAAATTAAAAGATGCTTACTCCTTGGAAGGAAGGTTATGACCAACCTAGATAGCATATTCAAAAGCAGAGACATTACTTTGCCAACAAAGGTCCGTCTATTCAAGGCTATGGTTTTTCCTGTGGTCATTTATGGATGTGCGAGTTGGACTGTGAAGAAGGCTGAGCACCGAAGAATTGATGTTTTTGAAGTGTGGTGTTGGAGAAGACTCTTGAGAGTCCCTTGGACTGCAAGGAGATCAGCCCTGGGATTTCTTTGGAGGGAATGATGCTGAAGCTGAAACTCCAGTACTTTGGCCACCTCATGCGAAGAATGGACTCATTGGAAAAGACTCTGATGCTGGGAGGGATTGGGGGCAAGAGGAGAAGGGGATGGCAGAGGATGAGATGGCTGGATGGCATCACTATATCAACGGACATGAGTCTGAGTGAACTCCGGGAGTTTGTGATGGACAGGGAGGCCTGGTGTGCTGCGATGCATGGGGTCACAAAGAGTCGGACACGACTGAGCGACTGAACTGAACTGAACTGAAGGTTGACAGCGTGGGCTTCCCAGGTGGCTCAGCAGTAAAGAACCTGCCAGTGCAGGAGATGCCAGTTCTATCCGTGGGTGGGGAAGATCCCTTGGAGGAGGAAATGACAACCCACTGAAGTGTTCTTGCCTGGGAAATCCCATGGACAGAGGAGCCTGGCAGGCTACAGTCCATGGGGATCACGAACAGTTGGACATGACTTAGGGACTAAACCACAACAACAGCATTAGAGTGTGGACCCTTGGGGCTACTGAATGGGCTCAGAGCCGATCCCCAAAGAGGATCCCCAGAAAAGATTTCGGGAAGAGCTGGCCTCCCTGGGGCCTGGGTGACACCACCGCCCGAAGTCTGCGCACGGCAAGATGACACTGGACGTCTCACTGAGTCTCTCACTGTCCCCCGTCCTTGGCCAGGTCCTCGGCCTCCACGGGCAATGACCCGACTCTGAAGAACCAGAAAAGCAATGCTCACCACCTATGGAAGCTTCTCCACACAGGAGAAGGCTCTTACCCCACACCACGCCTGGTTCAGGGCTCGGGTTTTGTGCCTTGGGATGTTAGCACATTTAACCCTCCAATTGACCCTGAGAAGCCAGTGTAAGTGTCTTCATTTTACCAATGAGGAACCAGGGCCCAGAGAGTCTGGGGTAAAAGGAAAAGAAACCAAGGGACTTCCCTGGTGGTCCAGAGGCTGAGACTCCGTGCTCCCAAGGTGGGCGGCCCAGGTTTGATCCCTGGTCGGGGAGCGTGCTGCCAACTGGGAGTTCGTATGTCACAACTAAGACCCAGTGAAGCCAAACAAATAAATACTGATGAAAGAGAAACGTAGCTGGGAAGTTCCTGGAGCTGGGGCTTGACCCCAGGACGGAGGCTCCAGACAGGCCTCCTACCCCAAGCCTCTCCCACTGTCGCCCTTAGCATGTCTGTCTGAACTATGGGTGTTGGCGCCCCACACTCAGGGCGCCCACCAGGCACTGTCAGCGCTTGAGAAAGTGAGGATGGCAGAGTCAACTGTGAGGCACAAGGGAGGCCCTTCAGGGTCCACTCGGGAGAGGAAGGGCCGCCAGGAAGGAGACAGGCAGGCACGCAGATCAACAGTCTGTGCTCTGCAAGAACGAGTGGCGAGAGTCACGTGGCGCCTGCTTGAGACCCCGCGCTGACGTCCTGCTGCACTGGGGGTAAAGCCCGGGTTCTCCAGCTCAGCTCTCCCCCTCACCTCCGCCCAGGTGCCGCCAAGCCCGGCCCCGGCCCCGCGTCCTGCAGCCTGTCTCCCGAGAGAGAGACCTTCCGGAGTAACGCACTGAAAACAGCACCCCCCACGTGTCTGTCCTCCCACTGGCCTGCTGAGCCCCCAGGGCAAGACTCGCCACTTGTTCCGCCAAGTGCAGGCCGGGAGCATCGCAGTGTCTGTCAACTGGTCAGCACTGGCATAAAAAGGTTCTGAATGTACAAAAAAAAAAAATCTATCAAATAGTAGAAGAATGGGAGGAAGGGAAGGAAGAAGAAAGAAAGGGACAAAAGGAAAGTGCGCTTTTTTTCTTCATCCAGAAAAGCACTCTTCAAAAATTTGCCAAGAGGGCAGATCATATGTTAAGTGCTCTTCATCATTCAACCAACCCGTCGGGAGGTTGGGAGGAAACTGGTGAGTGATGGATTGTGTTTCCGGCATTGACTGAGGTGATACCATTTAATGAGTATTAATCATCATCATTGGAGAAGGCAATGGCAACCCACTCCAGTACTCTTGCCTGGAAAATCCCATGGACAGGGGAGCCTGGTAGGCTGCAGTCCATGAGATCGCTAAGAGTCGGACATGACTGAGCGACTTCACTTTCACTTTTCTCTTTCATGCACTGGAGAAGGAAATGGCAACCCACTCCAGTGTTCTTGCCTGGAGAATCCCAGGGAAGGGGGAGCCTGGTGGGCTGCCGTCTATGGGGTCGCACAGGGTCGGACAGGACTGAAGCGACTTAGCAGCAGTAGCAGCAGCAGCAGCATCATCATAATTATTACTGACCACCGAGAGCCCCTCCTCCGCCATCCCCATGAGCCACGCTTGCCTGCGAGCCCTCAGCATTAGCTAACCCTGCTCGTCACCACACAGACTAACGCACGCCCGGCCAGAGCAGAGATGCCTGCTGTTTCAAAAACACTCCCGGGGTCTGGATCAACCTCCATCGTGACGGTGCTGTAGCACGGCTTCTCTCTTGCCCACCGCCCCCATCTGACCCTCACGGGCCCCAGACTAGAGCTGAGGACTATTTAACATAAAATTCTGTTGAAACACTGTTGCCACAAGTTCAGTTTAAAAGAATGCCAAAAGTTAAATGGAACTGCAAAATAGAAAATGGAATTTTATTCATCATAAAATTTGGTGACTGGAGTAAGTCAGCTTCAACAGCAAATGATGACCAGGTGGAAAGCTATATTGTGCCAATTCCAGGGTAGAATGAGAAGTCCTGCTGGGTATTTTTAAAGGCCTTGGAGGTGAACCACACGGATTTCTTGTGTCCAGGTTCACTTCAAAAATATACCATTTTCTTTTGTGTCCATTCCAGTATATTAGGCAAACTCTTTTTCTATTTACCCCTTCAAAATAAGGTCATACTTTGGTCCCATAAAAGAGAGACAAAGACTTCTGAGATAAAGATGGAGAAGAGAGAACGAGTGTTAAAAGGATTTGAATAATAATTTAAAAAATTAAATATTTGTTATTTCAGGAAGACGTGAAAATGATCGCCTCTGGCTTCCCTGGTAGCTCAGTTGGTAAGGAATCCACCTGCAATGCAAGAGGTCCCAGTTCAATTCCTGGGTTGGGAAGATCCCCTGGAGAAGGGATAGGCTATCTACTCCAGCATTCTTGGGCTTTCTTGGTGGCTCAGCTGCTAAAGAATCCACCCGCAATGCGGGAGACCTGGGTTCAATTCCTGGGTTGGGAAGATCCCCTGGAGAAAGGAAGGCTACCCACTCCAGTGTTCTGGCCTGGAGAATTCCATGGACTGTACAGTCCATGGGGTCACAGAGAAATGAATCGAACACGACTGAGCGACTTTCATTTTAAACTTTTCAGGTGAAATTTCAAGAACCATCTACAGTGAGCAGAGTGGCAGAGGCCCTGGGTTCTGAGCAGGGAGAGGCGGAGAGGTGCGGGCAGAAACTGCAGAGCGAGTTCCCGGACCATCCACTAGGTGGCGCATGAACCCAGGACAGAGGGGAGTCAGCCGTGACGGCGGGCGCGTTCGAGGAAGGGGTGGACCGGGGAGGCCGAGAGGCAGCGACGTGGGGTCAGCGCGGCCAGGGTCATGGCCCCACTGACCCTCAGGGTCTCAGTACGTTTGAGCGGCAGTAACAGGACACAGCAGACTGGGCGGCTGATAAACAACAGAAATGTACTGCTCACCGTTCTGGGGGCCGGAAGTCTAAGACTGGGGCGCCAGGGTGGGCAGGGGAGGACCCTCCGACAGGATGAAGCAGCTACAACACAGGCTGGGGGTCACCTGGTGGGACATCAGGGCGACGTCCAGGGGACAGAGTTGGGGTTCCTCCGCCAGGCTCCTCTGGGGTTCGAGAGAGTTGAGCGTCTCCTCTGGAGAGGAATCCAAGCTGCTGCCCATAGGTACGTGTATGCGTGCATGCTCAGTCCCTTCGGTCATGTCCGACTCTGCGACTCCATGGACCGCAGTCCACCAGGCTGCTCTGTCCATGGGATTCTCCACGCACGAATACCAGAGCGAGTTGCCATGCCCTCCTCCAGGGGATCTTCCCCACCCCGGGATCGAACCCACATCTCCTGCATTGGAAGGCAGGTTCTTTACCGCTGGGCCACCTGGAAATTTCGTCTCTCTCAAATTCATGTGTTTTGATTACATTTGGAGGTAGGAACTTTAAAGAGGCAATTAAAGCTTCTTTATGAGAAGAAGAGACACCAGGGATGCGCACTCACAGAGAGAAGGCCATCAAGCCAAGAGAGAGGCCTCACCAGAAACCAGACTGCAGGCGCCTCAAGAACTATGAGAAACACACTTCTGCTGTTTACGCTGCCGGTGTGGGGTACTTTGTTAACAACAACCCTAGCAAAGTACAATAATACTCCCTGGATACCCAGACAGACTAGCTCTCATTCTTTTTTTTTTTTGCAATAACACAGGAGGCAGGGGTGAGATGGGGAGGGTACAAGTCAAAAGCACCCACGCTGACAAAACTTCTAAGGGTTCTGATCTCTCGTCTGGAATACCCACCGGACAGACAACAACTTCAGTGAAGGTTCCCTGAAATTTACAGCCACCACTGCAAAAACAGAACCCCCGCCCACCACACACACCCTTATCCCCAACAAACCACACTGCTACCGAGTGTTGAGGGTCAAAATGTGGATGTGGTGAAGTTTTTCTTCAGAGATGCAGACTGTAAACTCTGGATTTGCCAAAGATACCAAATAAGAAAACCAGATTTACACTGTTAGAAAAGTGTAGGTCTGGGCTTCCCAGGCGGCTCAGTGCGAAAGAATCCACCTGCCAAGGTAAGAGACAGGGGTTCTATCCCTGATCCGGGAAGATCCCATATGCCGTGGAGCAACTAAGCCCACGTGCCACAACTACTGAGCCTGTGCTCTGGGGCCCGGGACCCACAACTACTGAGCCCATGAAGCCCTAGAGCCGTGCTCCGCAACAGGAGAAGCCACCGCAACGAGAAGCCCACGCAACACAGCTAGAGCGCAGTTCTCGCAAAGCAACGACCGCCGAGCACAGCCAAAAATAAAAACAAGTAAAATTGTGTTTTAAAAAGTGACAGTTGCTCAGCTGTTCGACTCTTTGCGACCCCAGGGACTGTAGCCCACCAGGCTCCTCTGTCCAAGGGAAGGTGCGTTTCCCTTCTCCAGGGGATGTTCCCGACCTGGGGATCAAACTCAGGTCTCCTGCACTGCAGGCAGATTCTTTATCATCTGAGCCACCAGGAAAGCCCTTTTTTTATTTAAAGCATACAACTAAAAATAAAAAAGCCAGTCTAGATCCCTGCCATCAGCATAAGTCAAGTGCATTCAGAGGCATGTCCTTACTGAAACACATGGGCCAGCATCTTCCTCAAAGTCAGAAGACGTCTGAGGCAGACCCACAGACCACGATCTCTCTTGACCCTGAAGAGTAACTGACAAAGCTCATCGTGTCTGAGATGGCGGGACCACATCCCAGGGTGCAGAGACCCACGTGAAAGCACAGCGCCGGGTGCCCGGGGCCAGGCGGGTGCGGAGCATCGAGATGTTCGTATCCTCGCTAACGGTGCCCAGGACGAGGCGCCGGGGAAGTCTGGCCTTCCTGCCCTCAATCTCGGGGTCACCATTCTTCTCAAAACAAATGTAAATGAGGCAAAAACTGGTGTGATTCAGAGCAGATGCACCTGGGGGCCAGAGTTAGTTCTCAGCTCTCCACATCACGGTGTGACCCAGGGCAGCACTGCAGGTGCCAAGACGAGGCATCAAACGGGCAGAGAGAGAATTCCTCTGCCCGCTTCCGCTCCTCCCGCTGACTTCTGGAAACACGTTACTACCTGCCTTTTGCACTAAGATAGTGTTGCCACCGTTCTCGCCCTTAGACAGGCAACCACGTCCAGGCCAACTCACTGGCGCTGGCTCCTCTTCATTGTCTCTACTTTCACAGTTACCTGCTACTCAAGGCAACTAAGAGTGGCTCTCCCCAGTACAGGAATCACATAAAACTCCACTTTTAGGACTTCCCTGGTGGCTCAGTGGCTAAGAGTCCACACTCCGAATGCAGGGGGGCCTGGGCTCAATCCCTGGTCAGGGAACTAGATCCCATATGCCACACCTAAGACCCAGCACAGTCAAAAATAAAAAAATTATTTTTAAATAAATAAAAGAACATTGGATGCCCCTCAGACTCCACTCTTCCTTCCTTAGTCAAAGTCACTCAGTCGTGTCTGACTCTTTGCGACTCCATGGACTATACAGTCCATGGAATTGCAAAAACACTGGAGTTGGTAGCCTTTCCCTTTTCCAGGGGATCTTTCCAACCCAGGGGATCAAACCGGGGTCTTCCGCATTGCAGGCGGATTCTTCACCAGCTAAGCTACCAGGGAAACCCTCTTCCTTCCTTAGCCATGAGGTTATTTTTGGGAGAAAACGAGATGGACACGTTGTCTCCTGAGTAGCCGGGGAGGCCTTGGGACGGATGTCAGCCACACAAGTGGGAACCTGTGTGCACTTTCTAGGAAGGGTCCTCACCGCTTGGGGGAGCGGAAAGGTTCATCTTCTTTGTGCCAGAGATCCATTGCATTGTCTGGTGATGAAGCCCATGGGTCTCTTCTCAGAAAAATGTTTTCAAATACATAACATAAAACACTCAAGATTACAAAGGAAACTGATTACACTAAAACAGAATTAACAAAATGTAAACAAAGACAAGTGACAAACTAGCACACAGGATTTTACATTTTCTCATTACAAAACTATTTTCAAGCAGCAATGACATCATGAGACCTTTTTCGTATCACGGTTACAGGAGCCAGTGACTTCCAGTGCTCGCCTGGCTGAGACGCCTAAGGTTTCTACGATTCGCTGCTACTTTCACCGTTACAGAAAATGCCATCTAAGCAACCACCAACAGATGAGTGGACAAAGAAGATACACACACACACACAGACACACACACACACACACACACACACAGAGGAATATTATTCAGCCATGAAAAAGAATGAAATTTTGCCATTAGAAGCAACACAGACGGACTCAGAAGGTACCATGCTTAGTACAGAAAAGAACAAATACTATATATCACTTGTATGTGGAATCTTAAAATAAAACAAACAGATGAACATAGCAAATGAATAACAGGCTCACGGATACAGAGGACAACTAGGGGTTACCAGTAGGGAGAGAGAATGGGAAGGGGCAAAATGGAGGGAAGGTAAGAGGTACATGTGACGATGGGCAAAATAAACCGCAGGGGAACACTGTGCACAGAGACCCAGCCAGCGTCACAGTGACTTCATACCCAACACAGCCCACAAACACGCTGAGTCACTGTGCTGCACACCCGGAACTAATAACATTGTAAACAATACTGCAACTAAAAAAAATAAATGCAGGATTTCCCCGGTGGTCCAGTGGTTAAGAATCCACTCGCCAATGCAGGGTGCGTGGGTTTGATCCCTGGTCCAGGAAGAGTCCACCTGCCACAGGGTAACTGAGCCTGTGCCCCGCAACAAGAGAAGCCACTGCAACGAGAAGCCTGCGCATCACAATGAGAGAAAGCCCCCATGCAGCAAGAAGACCAGCACAGCCAGAAACAAAGGTAATTAATTAAAAAATAATAATAAAAAGTGAAGGCAATACTGAATACTAAATTTCAGAGGCTAGAGGAAAAAGTTGTAACTTTTTTCCCAAGTTCAGATCCCTGATTCCTACCTAAGGAAATGGCGGAAGTTTCTCCTTTGCCCCCTCCTCATTCCTGATACCTGGGATGAGAATGAGATGGCTGGACCTGAAACAGCCATTTTGTACAACGAGGCAAGACAGAAGAAGCCCTACTCTCTAGTAACCATGGAGCCACACACTGGCCCAGCCTGCCTACCTCTGGGCAGAAAGGTGATTTCTATCATATTAAGCCACAGCTGGTTGGTTTATTCTTTATTATATAAAGCCACTCAAACCTAACCTTTCATCAAGAGCCTCTTGATGAAAGTAAAAGAGGAGAGTGAAAAAGCTGGCTTAAAACTCAACATTCAAAAAACAAAGATCTTGGCATCCAGTCCCATCACTTCATGGCAAATAGATGGGGAAACAATGGAAAAGGTGACAGACTTTATTGTCTTGGGCTCCAAAATCAATGCAGATGGTGACTGCAGCCACAAAATTAAAAGACGCTTGCCCCCAGGAAGAAAAGCTACGACCAACCTAGGCAGCATATTAAAAAGCAGAGACATTACTTTGCCAACAAAGGGCATTCTAGTCAAAGCTATGGTTTTTCCAGTGGTTATGTATGGATGTGAGGGTTGGACCATAAAGAAAGCTGAGCGCAGTAGAACTGATGCTTCTGAACTGTGGTGTTGGAGAAGACTCTTAAGAGTCATTTGGACTGCAAGGGGATCCAACCAGTCCATCCTAAAGGAAATAGTCCTGAATATTCATTGGAAGGACTGATGCTAAAGCTGAAACTCCAATACTTTGGCCATCTGATGTGAAGAACTGACTCATTGGAAAAGACCCTGAGAAAGATGCTGAGAAAGATTAAAGGCAGGAGGAGAATGGGACGACAGAGGATGAGATGGTTGGATGGTATCACCGACTCAATGGACGTGAGTTTAAGCAAGCTCCGGGAGTTGGTGATGGACAGAGAGGCCTGGCGTGCTACAGTCCCTGGGGTTGCAAAGAGTCAGACACGACTGAGCGACTGAACTGAAACCTAACCTTAACTGCTGTACATTTTCTGAGCGGTGAGGTTGTCAACAGGTTGCACCTGATCATTAGCAACCTTCACTCATCTTTGAGAGACACACTCTCCCTTATGTACAAAAGTGATTCCTCCAGAGATACAAAGGAAACCCAACTAGAAACCTCCTCTGTAGCTGACGGCCTTGCAGGAAGCAAACCCTGAAACCACGAAGGACGGAAGTTTCCCTCGGCCTCCCTGCTGCTCCACCTCCGTGTCTTTAGGGCAGGAGTCCTCAACCCCCGAGCTGGTACAGTTCAAGACCTGCTGGGAACCAGGCCACACAGCAGGAAGGGAAAGGCAGTGAGCGAGCGAACCTTCGTCTGCATTCACAGCTGCTCCCCATCACACGCCTAACTGCCTGAGCTCTGCCTCCCCTTACATCGGGGGAGGCATAATAAAGGTAAAGAGCCTGAATCATCCAGAAACCATCCCTGCCCCCTGGGTAAATGGAAAAATTGTCTTCCATGAAACTGGTCCCTGGGGGCGTAAAGGCTGGGGGCTCCTACTTTAACAAAACGATGCATGAACCCAGGTATCAGGTTTCACAGCTCAGGGAGCTTACACACCACACTTCAAGTCCACAACCAGGCACCCACACACCTGACTTCCTCCCAGACTCTGTAAAGTCACGGTCATGCAGGAGCCAGCGCGAAGGCACTGACTCCAGGATGTGCAGGCCCCAGGGTCACCCAGGGATGGCGGACGCTGCCCAGAAAGTACTTACTAACTGTCATGGACTCTGGTACTGAGGCAGAAGGTAACAGGCTGCTCAGAGGACTCTCCTGGCCTGGAGGACTGGCTTCCACACTGGAAAGGCAAGCAGAGGGAAGTTAAGAGTCAGCCACTTAAAACATGCCACCTCGACATTCAAAACACATGCAGCCGGCCCTGAGCTCATTTAGGTTTCCCAACTCAAAGGAAGGGAAGGCGCCCTTTGCAGTCACAGTCCATCCTCTCTATGTGTGTATTCCATATCTGGAAATTCGCCTACTCCCTGAAGTTTACCCGTAACCCCAAAATCCCACACTCTCGGGGCTGACATGGTCATCCGTGAACACGTACATGCGTGCGTGTGCACTCAGTCACTTCAGTCGTGTCCGACTCTTTGCGGACTATAGCCAGGCAGGCTCCTCTGTCCACAGGATTCTCCAGGCAAGAATACTGGAGTGGGTTGCCATTTCCTCCTCCAGGGGATCTTCCCGACCCAGGGATCGAACCAAAAAGTCTCTTACATCTCCTGCATTGCAGGCAAGTTCTTTACACTAGCACCTCCTAGGAAGCCCGAAGTGCTGTCTGTTGCTCCTAAGCACAGGACGCTGTGGTGCCTCTTGGAGGAAGCCTGTGTGAGGCAGCCTCTATTCAGCCTGATGGTGCAGTGTGCTAAAGAACCCGCCTGCCAATGCGGGAGATGCAAGAGATGTGGGCTGGATCCCTGGTATGGGAAAATCCCCTGGAGGAAGGCACGGCAACCCACTCCAGTATTCTTTGCTCGGAGAATCCCATGCACAGAGGAGTCGGGTGGGCTACAGTCCATGGGCTCGCAAGAGAGTCAGACACGACTGAAGCAACTCAGCACACACACATACACAATGACACTGCTGTTGGTCATGAGTTCCCTTTCAGTGAATCAACAGCAGATGTTAGATGAAATGTCTTTAAACAGGAGCAGACAGAAAACAAAGGTACTTACTGATCCACTGACCAAAACGTTGTGACCAGACACACTCCTAGGAACCTAGGAGCAATGACTCCGTCTTGAGAGAACACTACCACCAGATAAAATGAGCACTGATTGTGTAGTTACAAAGAATTTGCAACATGGAAAAATAATCCTTCACATCATGAAAACAGCTAGGGGAATACCCAGTGGCCCACACGGTCAAAGCTATGGTTTTTCCAGTAGTCATGTATAGATGTGAGAGTTGGACCATAAAGAAGGCTGAGCGCCAAAGAACTGATGCCTTCAAACTGCAGTGTTGGAGAAGACTCTTGGGAGACCCTTGGACAGCAAGGGGATGAAACCAGTCAAGCCTAAGGGAAGTCAATCATGAATATTCACTGGGAGGACCGATGCTTCCTGTGGGTGACACCAGCCCCTCCTGGCACCGCACTAACGTGTACAAGCCTCCTACAGGCAGCGCCTCTCCGAAAGCAGGGTGAGACTGGAGCGCCAAGCACAGGCAGAGGGAAACAGCGCCCACACCCAGGGGCCGAGGTTGAAAATGCAGATGCTGTATCTCAGGGACACCAAATTAAAGCCAAGGAGGAAGGAGAGGGCTGTAAAGGCAGCGAGGATCACAGCGGCAGCAGGGGCTCCTCAGTGTCCATCTCAGCTCTGCCACCTAATGTCCAGTGACTCTGAACAGCTCAGCTTTCCCTTGACATACTTAGATTTGATTAAAAAAAAACCAACCTGACGTGGTGCGTGTGTGCTTCAGTCATATCTGACTCTGCCAGGCAGGCTCCTCTGTCCAAGCGATTCTCCAGGCAAGGATACTGGAGTGGGTTGCCATTTCCTTCTCCAGGGCATCTTCCTGACCCAGGGATCGAACCCTCGTCTCCTTCACTGCAGGCAGATTCTCTATCACTGAGCCACCTGGAAAGCCCCAGGCACTTCACAAATACCTGATACCAAGGTGGTTCCAATACTACGTGTGTGTGCGCTCAGCTGTGTCTGACTCTTTGTAATCCCATGGACTGCAGCCCGCCGGGCTCCTCTATGGGATTTTCCAGGCAAGACTACTACAGTGGGGTGCCATTTCCTTCCCCAGGTTTAAATATTACATAATACTAAAAGTGTGAAGTGTAATACTAAAGTTGTCCAATGGTTTATTGCCAAATATTAAATCAAGCACATTATGACCGTGGAAGCACCTAGCCATGGCCCCCCAAGAAGGAAAAGTAAAGCCGGCAGCAAAGGAACTGTGACCGACACCAGGTCTCGGGCCTGAGACCCTTGGCCACTCGGTGCCCTCGGACGTCAGACCAAAGCTGAACTGAATCCCTGTGAAGTGAGGCCCTGCCCGTCAAGCAGGGGGACTTTCCAAAAGAGGAAGGGCGGAGCTGTGAAGAGGGCAGCCCGGCCCCAGAGCCAGCCGGGGGCGGGGCCTGCGCGCTCACCTGTACCGGGGTCCCGGCTCCGGGAGGATGTGGTCCTCGGGTCCCGTCCCGTTCTCCAGGCTCCCGAGGGGGGCATCTGCACAGACAGCAGCCACAGAGACGGTCAGGGTTCTGCTCTCACCCTCAGCTGCCCCATGAGACAGACACTGGCTCGCCTGCTAACTCCGCTGACGTGCAAAGCCTTCCCCACCTGCACACTGGACTTCCGTCTGCCGCCCATTTCATTTTTTTCGGCCGTCATCTGGGACTTGGCATCAGTCACTGGCTGGAGGCCCTGTTCTCCCACTTCGGCTTTTTTTTCCCTTCACTGAAGCATGGCTCCCACACAATACTCTTATCAGCTGCAGGTGTACAGCATGGCGACTCAGCACTTACATTGGAAACTGATTACATTACATATTGATCACCGCAATAAATCCAGCAACTACCTGTCACCCACGGTTATTACAACAGTACTGACTACATTCCCTATGACTTTATTTATTAACCTTTCTGATCTTGAGCCACCTGGAATTATGCATGAAGTTCATATCCAAGAACAACCTCAGAACCAGAGAATAATAAATCAGCTGTTAGACAAAAGGGCTCCCGCCTGCAATGTCTGGAGAAGGCCACGCGGGGGCAGCAGCGTCCACCTGTCACAGCCGCGTGACTGCCACTCTGTCAAGAGCCCTGCACCAAGCCGGAAAGGCATTTGGAAGACGGGAGGCCATAAGTCATCTCGACAGACAACAGGCACGAGGCAGCACGGGCCTTCATAGATGTACTGGCTGCTGCTCGTGTCTCTTTCCAGGAAAAAGTGCAAAATCCGTGCCCCTGGGGGACATCAAGGCCAATGTCGCTCAGGAGAACACCTGCGCGCTAGACAAAGTCCTGGCATGTCCAGGCCCCCAACCAGGCCTGGGTCGGGACAGGGGACAGAAGGGAGCTCATCTGGCTCCCTAAGCCATCTGTCCTGTGACCTCCTCCGTTTTCACCTGCTCAGGATTCCCCGCTCTTAAGGGGCTGAAAAAGGGAATCCTAAGAGGAAAAGCATTCTCTCGCTTTCCCTTCCACCCGCTGTCCGCACGAAGCTACTCCACTCACTCCCGCCTCTTATTTCTCTTAATTTATATTAGAGTTGCTTTACAATGCTGTGTTGGTTTCTACTACACAGCACAGTGAATCTGAGATATATATATATATATTCCCTCTTTTTTGGATTTCTTTCCCCTCTGGGTCACCACAGAGCACTGAGTTCCCTGCACTACACAGCCGGGATCTGAATGGCATGCCCGCCAGGCCACGGCTCCTCCAGCTCTGATTCTAGCATCTGTGAGCAGCCTGAGGATAACACGCCTTCCCGTGCAATGCTCCCACCAACAGCGGGTGTGCCCCTAAGGCTGTCACAAGCTTCCAAGACTCCTGGCAGCTTCGTTACTGTAGTAAATCAAAAAGCTGGCAGACGGGCTCACACCCTGTATCCCTGGTGAGGACGGTCTAGACCAGCTGGAGCTCAGGGTCCACTCACCAGGGACAAGATGGAGCCTCTGGGCCTGGGAGGCTGACAGCCCGAGGAGGGATAGAGAGAAACCTGCCAGGTCAGGGGACGCCTCCCGGCGAGGATCCCGGAGGCCAGCCAGAATGCCGGGTTCTGTGACTGAATCCCAACGTGAACAGCACACAGCCAAGCCCTGGGGGCAGCCTGACATGCCAGCCCAGCGACAGTTCACGACCCGGCCAAAAGGCCCATCAGTGGGGAGTAGAATAAGGGGTGTGGACCCTAACTCAGATGCTATGAACGAGCCCTGGAAACCCCCCAGGGGTCCTAGACGCACGTGAGGACCACCTACTTCCTGTCAGCCACCCCCACTTCTCAGACACTCTGCCCCAATCTGCACTGCCCCTGCGCAGGCAAGGGCGAGGTGACCACATCCCCAGCCTGGGGGGGCTCGGACCCAGGCTGGTCACCCGAGCAGAAGGAGGGCAGGGGCTCCCAGACCGACCCGCCCTGGGCTTCACCGAGACCCAGACAGAAGCTCTGGTTGGTACCGAAGGTGCTCTGCTGGCACCTCAGCCAGGTACAGACCAGATGGGAGGGGGAGAAGGCTGAAAGAACACAGACTGACCAGCGAGGGGAGGAGAGGGGGCAGACCCCACCAGGAAGTGGGGCACAGGACCAGGAGGACTGCAGGCCAGGCCAGGCCCAAAGACGCCCCCCGCCACCCCACTGGTATGAAGCCAGCAGGGAGCCTGCCCAGGCCCTCCTGTGTGCCCAGCCTCTCCTCTCAGACTTCCTCGGGGGAGTTTCGCCCCACGTCTGAACAGTGACTCCCCTTCCTCGCAGGCTGCGGCCAGGAGGGACTGAGCTAACCCAGACAAGCACCACGTGTTCATCGCCACCATCCACACTTCCCCGGAGGGGAGACCAGCCTGGCGGACGGTGGTCACTCACACCAGCAACACTGCCTCACGGGCGGCCACCTGCCCCCCACCCCCCGGCACCTTCGAGGTGACCGCCACGCCCCCCAGCCCCAACTGCACCCGGGAACGGGCCCGCCCTCCCCAAGCTAGTCTGAGGGGGCTTCTGTTCCTCACATGGAGCCATGACAACCGTTTGTCATCCGGCTTAGAATGTCAACAGCTTCCTGAGCAGCCGGTGGGCCCCCGTCCCCAGCCGTCCACGGCTTCCTAAACCTGGGCCCACGAGGGTGAGAGGGGCACCCACGCTGCAGGTGCGGGGAGGCCTCGCCAACACAGTGGGGCTGCGGGGGCACCGGAACGACCAGGCACCACGCACACCCACCCGGCCGGGAGCGCCGGGCTCAGCCACGACTCCCACCTGCACCCCGACACCTCCCACCCCGACCTGCTCTAGCTAAAGAAAATAATAACAAACCACACTCGCGTCCCCTCAGTCACAAGGAACGGGCCAGAAAGGCTTGCCCACTTTTCGGCAAGCTTACTCCCTGACCCCCACGCCCTCAGCTGCCAAGGGTGCGAAGGTCTTTAGAGCTATGGGTTCTGACCTCCATACTCCTGAGAGGCAAAAATAATGGTCACCGTTTGTAATCTGCCTGTACACCACCAAGTTCGACAGATCGCTGACAAGAAAGGAAGCGGGCCTGGGGGCTCCCAGGTGACATGCCAACTCCTGCTCAGGCGAGAGCACCGCAAAATACCCTGGTTCAGCGAGGAGACAAGCCAAAGCCACTGGGGCTCCCCTGCTGAGAGGGGCTACCTGCCCTGAGCCCCCGCCTCCCCGCCTCCCTTCCCCCCACCCCTGCCCACAGACGTGACAACTGATCCGGCCTCTCCTGCCGCTGCTCCAGCCACAACCCATGAGGGAGGCAGGGAGGAACCAGGGACACCCACCTGCAGGCCCGTAGGAGCCCACGCCGCTGACGGGGAAGAGCACCTCGGCATGGCCGTGCAGCACTTGCAGTGGGGCCCAGCCATGCATCTGGGAGAGGCAGGCGCCTGCGTCCAGCGGCCTGAGGGAGAGAACACAGCTGTGGGTCAGGGCCTCACCCGGCCCCCCCAGGGAACCACCCAGGCCGGGAGGGGCTGAGAATATGAGGAGGCCCGGGCGGGAGCCGGGAGCTGGCCCTCCTGTGCTCGCTCCTTTAGCCCATGTGTACTGAGCCCCTCCTACCTGCCAAGCAGTGAACACACACATGCGTGCATGCACACTCACGAACACACACACGAGCCGGCCAACAAGGTCCATCCTGCCCTCATGGAGCTTACAGTCTGCTGGAGGTGCAGACATGAAGTACGTGTGTGCGTGCTAAGTCACTTCAGTCACATCTGACTCTGACGCCATGGACTGTTCCACCAGACTCCTCTGTCCATGGGATTCTCCAGGCAAGAATACTGGAGTGCGTTGCCATACCCTTCTCCAGGAGGATCTTCCCGACCCAGGGATCAAACCCACGTCTCTTACATCTCCTGCACTGGCAGGCGGATTCTTTGCCACTAGCACCACCTGGGAAGCCCGACATGAAACATATGATCCCACAAACAAGTGAGAAACGGCAGCGCGGGTCATGGGGCTGGTCGGGAAGGTGGTGGAAGGATTCCACGAAGAAGGGAGGTTTGAAGTGAGTGGGGAGGGAAGCGCTGGGGCCACGAGGGGAGGTGGAGGGGGGAACAGGGATGGAAGTGGGGGGCCGCACGTGCCAGGGCTGAAGCAAGAGGAGGCCCCACGGGCTCTGGCTTCTCCAATAAGCCTGGGCCAGTGTCCCTCTGCCTCACTGGTTCTCAAACCCTCAGGAGTAAAAGGACAGAACCAGACCAGGCCGTGTCTGGGCCACTTCCAAGAAAGGGGGTCAGCTCGAATATTAACCAGGCTCATATGATCTGTTACAGTGTAAACTTACCCACCACTGCCAAACTAGCCTGTTCGACCTTTGTAACGCCAGGCTGGTTTGGTTACGTGGGTTTGAGAAAGTATCTGCCCACTGCAGCATCTACTTCTGGGCAAGAAGCCAACAGTGATAAACACCAAGATGCGTCTGTGCAGGACTTGAAGGTTTATAAACTCAAGTCGTAAATCAGATGTAAAGAAGTCCACAGCAGATCACAGTCACAGCTACTTAATGGAGGGAGGGAGGCAGAGAGGAGGAGGAGGAGGAGGAGGAGGAAGGAAAAGGAGAGGAAGGGGAGGGGAAAGGAGGGGACAAAAACAACTCAGAGAGATCAGGCGACTGGTCCAAGTTCATCACTTGGCCGGGACCAAGGCTGGTAGAATTCAGCCCAGGTCTTCCAGATCCAGTTACTACGAGTCTCCTGGCCACTGCCCATCACGATACATGATACACGATACATTTCATATGGAGCAGGGATTAACAAAATTTTTTTGAAAAGGACCAGACAGTCAATACTTTAGGCTGTGTGGCCATTGTGGCTGTTCAGTAGCTAAGTCGTGTCCAATTCTTTGCAACCCCATGGACTGCACCACGCCAGGCTTCCCTGTCCTTCACCATCCCCTGGAGTTTGCTCAAATTCATGTTCACTGAGGCAGTGATGCTATCTAACCATCTCATCCAGTATGCTTCTTTGTTGAGTTTTTGGTGTTTTGTGTTTTTTTTGACTGGTTTATAAAGCTTTAAAACATGTAACAGCCATTCTTGGCCTGGGGGTAGACTTGGCCAACAGGCTAGTTTGCCAGCTCTTTTTTTAAACTTTTTTAAAATGTTATTTCTTTATTTATGGCTACACTGGGTCTCATTGCTATGTGTGGGCTTTCTCTAGCTGCGGTGAGTGGGGGCTGTGCTGCACTGAGGGGCCAGGCTGCTCATCATGGTGGCTTCTCGCTGCAGAGCATGGGCTCTAAGGAGCTCTAGGGCTTAGCTGCTCCACGGCATGTGGGATCTTCCCGGACCAGCAATTGAACCTGTGTCCCCCCCATTGGCAGGCGGATTCTTAACCACGCTGCCATCAGGAAAGTCCCTGCCAACTCTTCCTTTAAGGCTTGTCCTATAGCCATTCTCCTCTGAGTCCTCTGGAGCTTTTGGCTACACATGTGACACTCAGCAAGATACACAGGGAGAAGTGACCTTGCAGACTTTTGCCAGCTCTGTGACTTAGGCCTGCAGGTAACGCACTCCGTGAGGCATGGGAGAGGAAGCGCCCCACCTGTGTGCCCCGCGGCAGAGCTGGGTGCTAGGGTGCACGTGGCCCTGACTCTACAATCTGTAAAGAACTGCCTGCCTGCCCTGGGCTCCGATCCAGCAGCTGGCAACCAGGGGGACTCCCAGACAGATGCCCAGAGGCAGCCAGGGTGCCCCTCGGGACACGGCAGCAAAACCACAGTCCTTTCCTGGCTGCTATACCGGCTCCAGGTGGGTGGGATTTCCTGCTGTTTCTTTTTGTTGTTGAATCTTTACTTCTGTAATTTTTTTAATTTATCTATTTCTAATTGGAGGATAACTGCTTTACAATGTTGTGCTGGTTTCTGCCGAGCATCAACATGAAGCGGCCACTGGTAATATATATGTTCCCTCCCACCTCCCACTGCATCTCCTTCCTCTAGGTTGTCACCGAGCACCAGGCTGGGATCCCTGTGTCATACAGCAAATTCCCATTGGCTATCTCGCTTATACATGGCGATATGTATGTTTCTATGCTACTCTGCTGTTTCTAAGGGGACATACATCTTGCCACTTTCCGACAACACGTGCAGAGCACAAGGTGAAGTCAGGTCCCACCCGCTGAGGTTCGGACCCACATAAAAGTGGGCAAAGGATCCCCATCTCAAAAAGGGGTTACACTAAAGTCATTCCTGAGGCACAGACCAATTCAGAATACGGTGCCAATACCAGAATGGATGTTGCTTTTCTTTAGAGAAGATAGTAAAAAAAAAAAAACTAGAAAATGCCACAAAGAGGAGGGTAGTGTTAGTTGCTTAGTCGTGTCTGACTCTTTGTGACCCGAGAGACGACAGCCCGCTAGGCTCCTCTGTCCAAGAGATCCTTCAGGCAAGAACACTGGAGTGGGCTGCCATTCCCTTCTCCAGAGGATCTTCTTGACCCAGGGATGGAACCTAGGTCTCCTCCATTGCAGGCAGATTCTTTACCGTCTAAGCCACCAGGGAAGCCAAAGAGGGGGAGAATAACACACCCAAACGCACGTTATCCAAAACATGACTGACCTGGACACGATTGCCTCTTTTTCTCGACTTGCATACTTCTCTTTAAGAGTTTGTGACGCAACTAAATGTAGGTTTTTATAATTTCCTTTTCTCATTCAATGTATAAGTTCATCCTCACACTATGTGGACACTCTCAGATGTCATTTAAGATGTTTAAGATTCTGAACATTAAGATTTAATCTGAACTATGAAACACTCCGCTGTTCACTGTGAGTGGTTCCTCCGCACCTGCACCTTTTGCTCCCCTGCATTGTCTCTCTAACTCAGCACACTGTCATCTGGAGGCAACAGCCTTTGTCCTCAGACCTGTCCTCAGCACGGCTTCCCGGCAGCAGAATTACTAAATCGAGGGGACTAAGCACTGAGGGCAGGAGGAGAAGGGGACAACAGAGGATGAGATGGTTGGATGGCATCAGTGACTCAGTGGACATGAGTTTGCACAAACTCCAGGAGATGGTGAAGGACAGAGAAGCCTGGCGTGCTGCAGTCCATGGGGTCGCAGAGAGTCGGACACAACTGAGTGACTGAACAACAGCAACAGAACATTTCTCAGGCTCCTGAAGTGTCACACTGTTCTCCGCAGAGGCTGTGGACATGGCCGACGCTCGGTCAGGATGACGTGAGCAAGGGTTGGCCTGATCATTGTACAAGTTAATGCTACTGTGTGTCTGGAAGATTCTGAGCACTGAGGGCACAAAGAGCCAGCCGTCCTGGCAGGGTGCTCACCCCGGGCCGCCCTCCACCTAGTTCTCTTTTTCAAACGTGATGAAGATGATGGCAAAGTGCAGGGTCTGGTTTCACTCTGCGTTTACACAGTTGCTATTTAAATGCAACTTTTTTCAGGCTTGTAGTTCTTTTTGAATTATGTTTTCACCCCACTTCTCTGTTGGTTTCATGGAGCACATATAAAGTGACAGGAAAACCCCTTTTTATAATAAAGGTATTATTCTTTTTTAAGAAAAATAATCAGGGGTTTCCCTGGCAGTCCAGTGGTTAAGAGTGCACTTCCACTGCAGAGGGTATGGGTTCAGTCCCTGGTCAAGGATCCCAAATGCCACGCGGCATGGTCAAAAAACAGAAAAGCTACCACTTATAAATCAAATCCACCTAAATCAAATCCCTGACAATTATACAGTAGAAGTGACAAATAGATTCAAGGGATTAGATCTGATGGAGTGCCTTAAGAACTAAGGACGGAGGTTCGTCACATTGTACAGGAGGTGGTGATCAAGACCATCCTCAAGAAAAAGAAATACAAAAAGGCAAAATGGTTGTCTGAGGAGGCCTTACAAACAGCTGAGTAAAGAAGAGAAGCTGAAGGTAAAGGAGAAAAGGAAAGATACACCCATCTGACTGGAGAGTTCCAAAGAATAGCAAGGAGAGATAAGAAATTCCTCAGTGATCAATGCAAAGAAATAGAGGAAAACAATAGAATGGGAAAGACTAGAGATTTCTTCAAGAAAATTAGAGACACCAAGGGGACATTTCATGCAAAGACGGGCACAATAAAGGACAGAAATGGTATGGACCTAAGAAAAGCAGAAGATATTAAGAAGAGGTGGCAAGAATACACAGAAGAACTGTACAAAAAAGATCTTCATGATCCAGATAACCACGATGGTATGATCACTCACCTAGAGCCAGACATCCTGGAATGCGAAGTCAAGTGGGCCTTAGGAAGCATCACTACGAACAAAGCTAGTGGAGGTGATGGAATTCTAGTTGAGCTACTTCAAATCCTAAAATATGATGCAGTTAAAGTGCTGCATTCAACATGCCAGAGAACTTGGAAAACTCAGCAGTGGCCACAGGACTGGAAAAGGTCAGTTTTCATTCCAATCCCAAAGAAAGGCAGTGCCAAACAATGTTCAAACTACCACACAACTGCACTTATCTCACACGCTAGCAAAGTAATGCTCAAAATTCTTCAAGCCAGGCTCCAACAGTACATGAACCAAGAACTCCCAGATGTTCAAGCTGGATTTAGAAAAGGCAGAGGAACCAGAGATCAAATCACCAACATCTGTTGGATCATTGAAAAAGCAAGAGAGTTCCAGAAAAACATCTACTTTCTGCTTTATTGACTATGCCAAAGCCTTTGACTGTGTGGATCACAACAAACTGTGGAAAAGTCTTTAAGAGATGGGAATACCAAACCACCTGACCTGCCTCTTGAGAAATCTGTATGCAGGTCAAGAATCAACAGTTAGAACTGGACATGGAACAATGGACTGGATCCAAATCAGAAAAGGAGTACGTCAAGGCTGTATATTGTCACCCTGCTTATTTAACTTATATGCAGAGTACATCATGAGAAATGCTGGGCTGGATGAAGCACAAGCTGGAATCAAGATTGCCAGGAGAAATATCAATAACCTCAGATATGCAGATGACACCACCCTTATGGCAGAAAGTGAAGAAGAACTAAAAAGCCTCTTGATGAAAGTGAAGGAGCAGAGTGAAAAAGTTGGCTTAAAACTCAACATTCAAAAAACAAAGATCATGGCATCCAGTCCCATCACTTCATGGCAAACAGATGGGGAAACAACAGAAACGGTGACAGACTTTATTTCTCGGGCTCCAAAATCACTGCAGATGGTGATTGAAGCCATGAAATTAAAAGACGCTTGCTCCCTGGAAGAAAAGCTATGACCAACCTAGACAGCAGAGACATTACTTTGCCAACAAAGGTCCATCTAGTCAAAGCTATGGTTTTTCCAGTAGTCATGTATGGATGTGGGAGTTGGACCATAAAGAAAGCTGAGCACTGCATTGGGAGCACAGGGCCTTACCCACTGGACCACCAGCAAAGTTCCTGTCTGTACTGTTTTCATTGTATACAACATGAAGGTATATGTGTGTAAGCAAAGACCATTTTAGGAGATTTAACTTTTTAACAAAATAAGACAAAGGCCGTCTAATCAAAGCTATGGTTTTTCCAGTGGTCATGTATGGATGTGAGAGTTGGACTATAAAGAAAGCTGAGCACCGAAGAATTGAGGCTTTTGAACTGCGGTGTTGGAGAAGACTCTTGAGAGTCCCTCGGACTGCAAAGATATCAACCCAGTCAATCCTAAAGGAAATCAGTCCTGAATATTCACTGGAAAGACTGATGTGAAGCTGAAGCTCCAATACTTGGGCTACCTGATGCAAAGAACTGACTCCTTGGAAAAGACCCTGATGCTGGGAAAGATTGAAGGCAGGAGGAGAAGAGGTCGACAGAACATGAGATGGTTGGATGGCATCACTGACTCGATGGACATGAGTTTGTGCAAGCTTCGTGAGTTGGTGATGGACAAGGAAGCCTGGCGTGCTACGATTCATGGAGTTGCAAAGAGTCGGACACGACTGAGCGACTGAACTGAACTGAACTGAACCACTTCTAAATACTGAGGCAGGAGGCACAAGATCTTTGCTCAGTCATCCAAGAAGTGGTTTAATTGCCAGCAAATGGAGGTGTAAACCCAGTATTTGGCCAACAGCGCATCTATTAACGAAAAACAATCAGAGCATCTGACTTTGCCAGAGGCCGCTGCCACCCAGCACGTGCTTCTCCTGACCTGGCCCCTTTTCTCCCACAAACCTGGCCGCGCTATTAAACTCTAAAGTCCCGGCCCCTCCAGGTTCCTAAACCTTTCACATGAACCTAGCTTAGAAGCAAAATCAAAGCATTACTCAGTAGGCCATCTCATCACTGCTCTTTCCCCAAGATGCTCTGCAGGATGTTGGCTCGAGATCCCCTCTTTATGCCAGGGAGCAGCTGTCCATAGTCCACAGGAGGCCCAGCGGCCTCGGAGGGCCAAGCCTGTAAAGGTCAGGCTGCACTGTTCTGTGGCTCACACATCACAATGCCGCCGGCTGCCCCGGCTCGCAAGCTGGCCTCCCCTCACTGGCGCTGGTCCAGCAGCAAGAGAAACAACTGTCTGAGGCCACAAACTGACTCATGGAGTGAAGCAACTCGGAGATGCGCTTGCCCAGAGTGACAGAAAATGCAAACAGCATTTCCTAAAAGGCCCAGGGAAAGAACCACAGGCAGGTGTGACGGTTAACTTTATGTGTCATCTTGGCTAGGCCACGGTACCCAGATACTTGACCAAATGTTATTCTTGATGTCTCTGGGAAGGCATTTGGTTAGATGAGATTAAAATGTAAGTCAGGAGAGTGCAAGTAAAGCCGATCACCCTCCATAAGCCAGGGGGGCCTCAGCTCATCAGTTAAAGGCCTCAGTAGAAAAACACAGACATTCTGCCCCCAAAGAAGAAATTCTGTCAGCAGACTGTCTTCAGATTCGAACTGCAGTCCTTCCCTGGGCCTCCAGTTTGCAGGCCTACCTTGCAGATTTTAGACGTCAAGTTCCACCATCACATGAGCCAATTTTCTTAAGGTAAATCTCCGGAGATGAATACATACGTACATACACATGCAGAAACACACACACACACACTATCGGTTCTGTTTCTCCGGAGAACTCTAACAGCATGGTTCACGAGACTGGATCCGGGTACAAAATCATCCATACCCAGTGAGCTACAACAATGCCACAGGTGGGCTTCCCTAACAGACATCAGGAGGAGGAAAAAACCCTGGGCAGGAAAACAAATGGAGCCAGAGCAACCTAACCTTAACCCTGGTTTTGCCCACTGCTTTGACAGATCTCGACTCTCTGCATTAAAGAATCTGGTTCTTTCATCCATCAAGTGGGGTGACACCCATGACCCCCTGGGACCAGCCTAAGTATTAGAATGCAGTGTGTCTGCAGCTTGCAGCATCTGGCCTCTCCTAGATGACACGGAGGCAATGCTACTATCGTGAGCATCCACGTGAACGAGGACAAGAGTAAAAATCAAAGACAAAAACAGGCAGAGTCTCACAAGAAAGAAGAAAAACTCTGACTCAACACATGGAGACGCCAAGCTTAGGACTGGAGGCCGCTTGGCCTCTTCGGCGCCCCATGGGGTCTCGGCTTCTTCACTGTATGCTCTCGCAGCTGGTTTTGAAGACGGCCATGACTAGGCGGCACTGCACACTCAGAGCTCGGGTGAAGAAGTCACTAGTTGATTCAGCATCAAGAGGAAGAGCAGGACTTCCCTGGTGCTTCAGTGGTTAAAAGTCCACCTGTCAATGCAGGCAACGTGGGTTCGATCCCTGGTCCAGAAAGATTCCACAGGCCACGGGGCAGCTAAGCCCCTGTGCCACAACTTCCGAGCCCACTCTCCAGAGCCCATGCTTTGCAAAAGAGAAGGCGTCACGGTGAGAAGCCTGTGCACCGCAAGTGAGCGCAGTCCCGGTTCTCTGCAACTGGAGAAAAGCCGTCACAGTAATGGAGACCCAGCAGTCAGGAATAAGGGTAAGAACAAGGACAGGAATGATCACAAGGCTTACAGCGCCACAGCGGCGGGGCTGTCCTTCTCGATGTTCCAGCACCAACCCAAGGCCTCACACGCAGGGTCCCACAGACGGGACAACAACTCTCCAAAGCACGTGCTGTTGTTCTCTCAGATCTCAGGTGAGGCCTGAGGCTCTGGGAGGCGAAGAAACTTGTCCGACCTAGTCTAAACTAAGCCACGGAGCTAGTAGATGAGAGCCCGGGTTGTCAGGATTCTAAGGTTCAACCTCCTAACTTTGCTCTTCTGCTTCACACGTTCACCTGCATCCAGCCCCTCTCGAAGGTATAAACATACTACAGCCCCAGTGTTAAGGCGATAAGTGCAGGCAAGTTACCCTGCGAATAAACACAGATATTACCAGCCTGAGACTGTTCTCTAAAATACCCTGCCTCTCTCCTGAACTTCCTGGGCTGGTGGCAAGTAAGACATGCGAGCAAAATTCAAGTTATAAAATGAAAGACATAAACACAAAGCAAGAATTTCAGGTCATACCTCTTGACACCAATGCTATAAGTAGCTTCCAATAATATGTACACTCCCTCCACTGAGTTCTCAGGAGAAAGTAAGTTCACGCTCCTTCCCCCAAAATCAAGATCTGAATAATGAAAGATGCTGCAAACAAATAAAAAACCTGCAGTCTAACATCACCCAAAACGGCAGAAAGAGCCAGCAGCCTGTGTACCCCCCCCTTTTTTTAACCTTTTTTTAAGGTTTGATTTTTTTTTTTTTTTTTTTTTACTGTGGATCTTTTTTTCGTAACTTATTTATTTGGCTATGCTGGGTCTTCGTTGCTGCGTGGGCTTTTTCTCTAGCTGTAGCAAGCAGGGGCCACTCTCCACTGTCTCTAGTTGTGGTGCTCGGGCTTCTCATTGCAGTGGCTTCTCTTGTCGCAGAGCACTGGCTCCAGGGCGTGTGGGCTTTAATCGCTGCAGTCCACGGGCTCAGCTGCAACTAGCAGCTCTCGGGCTCTAGAGCACAGGTTCAGCAGTTGTGGTGCACGGGCTTAGCTGCTCCGAGGCATGTGAAATCCTCCCAGACCAGGGATCAAACCCATGTCACCTGCGCTGGCAGGCAGATTCCTGAGATGTGGACCATTTTTAAAGTCTTTATTGAATTTCTCACAATATTGCTTCTGTTTTTCACGTTTGGTTTTTTGACCTTGGGGCACGTGGGATCTCAGCTCCCTGACCAGGAATCGAACCCACACCTCCTGCACTGGAAGGTGAGTCTTAGCCGCAGGACCACCCGGGAAGTCCCCAACTACCCTTTCGTAGAAGCTCTCGGGGGGAACTTACTTCTCTGGCGACTCCGAGTGGCCCGGGCGCTTCCTTCCCGGCGTGCTCCCGCACACGTCGTCCTCGTTCTCGTCCGCGTCTTCATCATCGATGCTTTTCACATCCAGCTTCTGGTACCCAAACTCCCCGTTCAGAGACAGAGAATCAATTTTCCAAGAGTTGCTGCCCTGACTTCCATTGGAATTTGGCCCAAAGGGGCTTTCGAAGGCCGACATGATATTGATCGAGGACCGGTCGGAGTTCTCCTCTGAGCTCTCCCCAGCCCCGGGGATCTTCTTAAAAACATCCCCGGAGCTCTGCTCATCTTCCTCCTCATCAAATGAGATGATGTTGGTCACCTTCTTTTTCTTCTTCCGCTCCCTTTTACATTTGGCATCTGGCAAAAGATATGAGATAAGAAAAAGCGATGATCCTGCCTCTAGACTATGGAAAATCTCTTACTATTCTACTCAAAAATAAATTGAAGATAAACTCAGATCTTTTTTTTAATCCTTGCAGGGAGCAGGGGGTGGAAATCTGTCTATGCCAAGACCAAGCAAAATGAATGTGGGCCTCTACTTCTGGTTTGAAATATGTCACAGAGCACACATTACAATCATTCCTTCTAAGCAATCTTTCCAAGCACTTTGATTCAAAAGATGAATCATTATTGAAATGATTTTTACCCGTTCACTTTGGAAAACACTCTCATGGCTGGGAGATGAGATCAAGAAAATCAGTTCAGGGATTGTAACTGATTGTTCAACAGCCCCAATTTCTCCCAACCCTGCAAGGTGCCCCTTTTCAGCAGGACTGCTCCCATCATGGGTGGTGCCTACGTCTCCACCCTCTTGACTCTAGCCAGCTTAGTGCTCTACTTTTAAGAACAGAATGTGGCAGAAATAACAAATCTGTGAGTTCTAGAGCCCAGGCATTACCCTCATGGAATAATGCCCTGAAACTACCACAGAGGAGGCCAGTCTAACTTACTGGAGGATGAGAGGCCAACGTAGGGGAAACTGAGACGCCCCAGCCAGGAGTCAGCACCAACTCCAGATGCGTGAATGGGGCCACCTTGGACCTTCCAGCTCAGTCACCAGCTGAATGCAGCCCCATGAGGGAGCCCAGGTGAAACCAGCAGAAGAACCATCCGCCAACCCACAGACTCACAAAAAAGGAATGAACTGAGGTTGTCTGTTTTAAGCTACTACATTTTGGAGCTGTTTGTTACACAGCAGAGACAAACTGAAACAGAAGTCAGGACTGCCCTGGTGCCTGGCACTTAGGTGAGCCAGCCTGTTCATGCATTTTAATCATCAGTCTTGGGTGTGAAGCACTTTGGAGCCAATTCCAAAAAGACCAATCCATCCACTAAGTGTGACATGGTGACGTATCACCAGTGTGTCACAACGAGGAGACGACGCCAAAAGCAGGGTTCCCAGAATGGATGGAAAAGACACTCCTTCGGGTGTACAGATCCCAGCATCTCTGGGACAGTCA
This sequence comes from Bos mutus, assembly GCF_027580195.1. Classification (NCBI taxonomy): domain Eukaryota; kingdom Metazoa; phylum Chordata; class Mammalia; order Artiodactyla; family Bovidae; genus Bos; species Bos mutus. The sequence continues at coordinate 31,270,321 of NC_091641.1, forward strand.
TCAACAGTCCATGTCATTTGCATGAGGTCTCTGCTCAAGAAGGAGAGGGTGGGCCTCCTGGTGGTCCAGTGGTTAAGACTCTGCACTTCCAATGCAGGGGACACAGGTTCGATCTCTGGTCAGGGAACTAAGACCCCACATGCTCTGCAGCACAGCCAAAAAAATTTTTTAATAATTAAAAAAAAAAAAAAGAGGGCAAGACAGATAAAGCCAGTGTATACCAAAGACTTCACAGAATTCTGAGCTTCCCCATCATTAATAACTCCAAAGGGAAGACCATGACTACTGCCTTATTTAAGGGATTTGAGAATACCAGGATTAAGCCCTTATACCCCAAATTTCCTATTTTGCTGTTTCAATGTTCTGGATATCCCAAAAGGTTCAAGAGGCACTGTAAAACTTCTTACGAAATTAATCAGAACTGAATCCACTTTCCTTTGCCTCCCCAGAGCCTAGAGTCAAAACCAACCATTTCCTCTCTTTCCCCGGCCTCCACTTAAACGTCTCCCCCTCAACAGGCTACATTCTCCATAGCTGGGCTTTCATCCCACTGATCAGAAGGATAGTTAAACGAACGAATGGATGAAGGGACAAAGGCATGAAGGGCAACCTCCTCCGGCTTCACGTGACCATCATGCCCTCCCTCTCGGTTTGCTCTGACTGAGCGGTTGGCTTGGCTACCCTGTCATCTTCACGTCCCAGGAAGCCTCTCAGCACCCTTTCAGAGTGAATAAGAGTAAGAAAGACAAACACAAACATGAGCTGAAAACACCAGTGTATCGGATTTCACTTCCCGGGGCGCTTTCATCTCATCCCCGCCCGACCCCAGTGTCCCCGTCCTCTCTCACCGGCACTGACGTGCTTGGACACCACAGGCAAGGGGTCGGTCTCCTGCTCAGCTCTGCTGAGGATGGAGACAGCCGAGGACGCTGTGATCTCCCTGAAAAGGCTGCTCACTCCTTGCGTGGATTCCTTCAGCAAGGAGGTCACGTTCTGCGTGGATTCCTTCAAGAGGTCCGAGACGGTGGGAGCAAACTTACTCTGCCCGTTTAAGTCCTTGTTGTCGATGTTAATCGCGAAGAGTATGGAGTTCAGACCTATCCCCCGAAAAGGGAAAAGTCTGGAGTGTCTGCTGTTCAACAGTCACACTTCCAACACAATAAACAAGCTGCAGACGTCAGAGGACACAAGACACACTCATCTCAAACGGTGACTTAAAAAAAAAAAACTCCCACAAAACTGGGGTCAGGAGACACCGCTATCATGGGAGTTGAGTCTTCCAAAGTCTCTCCCTATCTGTCAGGAAGACAAACTCAAGTAAGAAGTTAGTCATGGGGAGGGGAAGGCTTAAATTCTGGGGTCGGTCTGCCTGGGCTGAGCCCCAGCACGGCCACTCAGTAGCTCTGAGACCTTGGTCAAGCCATTCATGACCTCTCTGAGCTTCAGTTTCTTTATCTATAAAACAGGGACAACAGCATCTCTTACAGAGTATTAAATACCATCATCCACCAAAATCAGCTTGGTAATCAATCAAAAAATGACATATACACACTATTGTGCAAAACAGGTAATTAGCAGGAAGCTGCTATGTAACACAGGGAGCCCAGTCTGCCATTCTGTGATGACCTAGCGGAGTGGGATAGGAGCGGGGGATGGAGGATCAAGAGGGAGGGAGGGAGGGAGTGATAGTCGCTCAGTCATGTCCGACTCTCTGCGACCCCATGGACTGTAGCCCACCAGGCTCCTCTGTCCATGGAATTCTCCAGGCAAGAATACTGGAGTGGGTTGCCATTTCCTTCCAATCAAGAAGGAGGGGATATATAAAATTATGGCTATTCACCTTGTCATATGGCAGTAATCAATACAACACTGTAAAGCAATTATCCTCCAATTAAAAAAAAGAAATGTGCACCAATATCATGTCCATTATATCTTCAGGCAAAAATGCGCACTGGTCTCCTATGGCCTACGTACGACATCATGGCCATCTGACTTTTCCTCATCGATGGACAAGCCTAATGTAACTCAGTAGGTGGGACTCTGAAAACTTTCAGGAAAGAGAGAAAGGGGAGGCACAAAGGATTTGGAAGAAAGAAGCAAGGCACCCACTTCGGTTGCATTCACCTTTTGAGTGAGAGTCAAACGTCAGACAATTTTACAGTTCGTCAACTAGCATCAAGGCAGGGCTTTCACCAGACAAATCAGATACTGACTGTCTCATCTGGTTCTTTCACAACCCTATCAGTGTGACTGCAGTGCCATCAGGATTCCCACCTTGCAGAAGAGGAAGGTAAAGGTGAAAAACTCAACGGATCTGCCTCAGGCCACCTGCCAGAGGGAGGGAGAGCCAGGCTTCCGAGACGTGTCTCCTCCCCCAGTTCCCTGGATCTTTATCTCACACTTGCAAAGCCTCAGCCAAAACCCCACAACCTCACGCTTTCCCAGCCAGGGTATCACAATTCTAGATAAATGGACTCCGTGTTCTTCACCACTAAAGGAAGGATAGTGCCGAGTGATGAGTGGTCCTTTCATTCAGTGAGAGACGGGGAACCCACAGCACCCCGTGGAGTTACACATTCACTCCCAGGCAGCACCTCTGCTCACCAGGCTTCACAGGACCCCCTGCCCCGCACCCCTGGCCCTGGCCAAGCTTACCAGCTGCCATGGTGGGAAGCATGCTAGACCTTTCTTCATCCATGACAAAAGCCCAGTCTTCATAAAACGTGCTGCAAATGGAAAAGAGAGAGAGGGAATGCTCTGAACCGTCGTTCTCAGCATCCGTTAGCCAGACAATTCCTTCACATGGCTCCCTGAAAGTTCGTGCCTGTCCATGCCAACGTGGCCGTGCAAGGTCTGCTGCGCTGGGTCTTCTGGTTATAAACAAAGGATTGAATGCGTATACCCTACAACTTCCTCACGGGTCCCCTGAGATCATTAGAGCCTGAGCGTACCAAGACAGGCATGAGATGGAAACGCACTACTTATGAAGCAGAAAAGGAAAAAGGGGCAAACAGTGGTGACTTTCACTCGAGCAACGTTTCTAAGAAATAAGACAGGAAATCCAAGCCAGCCCACAGGGACCCCAAGTGGACTCATACAAGAAGAGACGATTTCAGAGCGAAATTTTAGTTCCCTGGGCCCTTCAACCGAGGCATCTGTATGTAACACCAGTTTGGGCAGCAGCCTCAAAAGCCCAAACTACCCCCTGGAATGGGCTGGGAAGCTAAAAAAGCCCACAGACCTAAACGGCAGTTGTAGAGAAGGGGACCAGAAGGCCAATCGGTCATTCCATTGTCCAAGGTCATTCAGCAATAAATGGTACAGCCTGGGCTCAAAGGCAGCTCTCCCTGCCCCACGGCCCAGCTCTTTAGCCGACCCCCGGCTAAGCAATAACAAGTAAATATTCTCATCTCTGACGTCCCCACCAGGTCAGAGAACTCTAAACTAATGGAGTCAAAATTCAATTTCACTGAAGCACGGTCAGTGATGGGTGACCTGGAGTTCAGCAAAAGACCGGATACATAGCTGCTGAAGTGACTGAATACAACCAACAGAAAGAGAAAAGACAGACATCATTGTCAACATACTTAACCTGGCAAAGAAGTCAGTGGAAGCACAGACTGTGTCTTCAAGCTGGCAGTGCAGTCAGACCTCTGATCCCCAAACTGTGATTCTTTACAGACTGGAGCCAGTTTTCTTGCATGTAAATGAATTTGGTTTTCCCACACTGAATTAGAGGCTAGTGATTCAGCGAAGTACAACGGTGAGTCTTAACAGCATATTCCCTTCTATTGCTCACTGTCACATTCAACCTTGACACAGAGTACGGCTCTAAAGGACACCTGTCCCTCAGTATCCATAGGGGATCGGCTCCAGGACCCACTACAGATACCAAAGTTGAGGATGCTTACATACAAGAGCATAGTACAGGTAGCCCTCCAAATCTGCGAATTCTGCCACCATAGGTTCAACCAACCACAGATCTTAAACACAGCACTCAATCCACGGCTGGTTGAGTCCACAGATGCAGAACCTGGGGATATGGATGGCAGATGGCACTTGTAAATAATCTGCTGGAAAGAGCTTTACACACACAAAAAAACTACTGTTAAGAAACATGAGTTGTTTGGTCGCTTAGTCCTGTCTGACTCTTTTGCGACCCCGTGGATTATATGCAGCCCACCAGGCTCCTCTGTCTGTGGGATTTCCCAGGCAAGAATACTGGAGTTGGGTTGCCATTTCCTTCACCAGGGAATCTTCCTGATCCAGGGATTGAACCTGCCTATCCTGCATTGGCAGGCAGATTCTTTACCGCTGAGCCACCAGGGAATCAAGAAACATGAGTGTGTTTTCTTTAGTGAAAGCTGGTTAATGCTCAGAGGTACCCGCAGACATGCACAGCCTCCCAACTCAGACATGAGTAGTCCTAGGCAGCATGTGGGTACGGTTATCTCCCGTCTTCCTGGCCCCCATCCCTCCCATTTCATCCCTACAGCTATATCACAGGCCACATCAAATAAGAGAACCTCAAGGGTATCTTTGACACCTTAGTACACAAGCCTGGAACACCTAACACCAGAACCCCTAAACTATTGGAAGAAAGACGACCTCAAGCAGCAGAAGAAACACCAGAGGAGACCTGAGCCAGGGAACGCAGAGCAAGATATGAAATCACAGGAGTGTATCACAGCACTGATGAAATAAAGGCCAGCTTACTGAATTAAGTGACATCTCATTGTTGAGGATCTGGGCACTGCTGGGTGTGGAAGTTATTCAAGGGACCGGGGCGGAACTGATCACTGTCTCTTTGGACCATCAGGTGACACAAAACAACATGTCTGGTCCACCCGTCTCAGAGGGAAAATAATAACGTGAGAGAGGAGGAGGGAGGAAGGGAGACAGGGAGGGACGGGTAGAGAGAGGCAGACAGAGAGAGAAGTCATAACGATCAGCACGCAGGCACAACGACAGGGAAACACACCAACACGCCAGCAGAGCTCCGTCTGTGCGGTTTACGAGTGATTTCAGTCTCATCCCAGCGGGTTCCGCAGCATCCATCAAACGTGTCTGAAGGGAAGGCCTGTACTATTCACTGATACACATTGAGTGCCTTCTCCCTATGGCTGTGGAATAACCATACTTGCCCACCCTACTGAGTGTGACTTGCTGGCCAATAAAATACGCGTGGAAGTGAAGCTTCACGGTGGGCAGAAGCTTGGAGGGCCAGTGTTTCCCTTAGCCAGAGCCCCCTGTCTGCCTTGGCAGTCCAGAAAGCATACGCAGAGATGTGCCTCTGTTAGCCTGGGTCTCTGAGATGAGACCCTCAACCCATGACAGACACGCAGCAGGCAGAAGACATGGACCTGGTGGTCTCAAGCCACTGAGGTTTCCAAAACGCTTGTTTCGGCAGCGTAACCTCACTTCTGGAATAAACTTTATGATCAAGAAAAAAAGAAAACAAAAGGATGGGAGGGATTCTTTTTAATAACAAATGACTTCTCTCAACTTAAAACGCCCCTATTACTTTCCGTCAGTTTGAGATCACGAAGCTCTTAAAAAAAAAAAAAAAGCCAGAAGAACCATCCAGTACCCGGTGTGCAAGGAGATACACGGCAAGAGACAGGGCACTGAACACCCGACTTCTAAAGAGCAAGAAATTCTGGATCTGAAAGAAACCGAGATTAAGATTCTGCCAAGAGGGGCACACGTGTCCTAAGACAACAGCTCCCTCCACACCCCAGGCCTTATTAATAACAGGCATCTATTGAGTGCCTGCTGCATGCAGTTGCCACGTGGAAGGAGCCCGACAGGCATCTTCACTTGGTCTCCAGTGGACTGTGCCCAACAGCTCAGCCAGACAAGCTGGGGCTGGAAGAGGGGAACCCAGCCATCCCGGATGCAGGCGGGCACATCCTGCGATGGTCACCCCCAGCCCCGGGGGCACCCACTCCCCCACCCTGCCCGGGTACCTGAGCCGGCCGCGGTCAGCCAGGAGCATGTGCAGGTAGCGCTCCAAGGAGTTCTCGTTGAGGGCGCAGCGCAGCCAGGCGCGGCCGCGGCCCACGTCCGAGGCGATGTGGCGCAAGGCGTGGAAGCGCTGCAGCTCGTGCTTGCTGAGCACCTCCTTCACGTAGAACCAGAACACGGGCTCTGTGGAGACAGGGGACCACGCCGTGGGGCGCACATCGCGTCCAGAGGAGCATCCAGGGGCCGTGTTGATGGTGGTAAAAGACTTACTTCTTAGCACGGAAAAGGAAGATACCGGAGAGTATACCCAAAATAAATGTAACCCCCCCTACCCAGGGAATTCCCTGGCAGTCCAGTGGTCAGGACTCAGGGCTTTCACTGCCGTGGGCCTGGGTTCGATCCCTGGTCAGGAAACTAAGATCCCACAAGCTTCTTGGTGCAGGAAAAAAAAAAAAAAATGACCTGATCACCATCCAGAGGTGATCACTGTTAACGTTTTCAAATCAATCTCTTTGCCTGCACTTTGCTTTTTTCTACAAAACTGACATCTGTGATAGCTGAATTGTGACTCCCAAAGATAACCACATCATAAGCCCTGGAACCTGGACATCTTACCTTACACGGCACAAGGGACTCTGTAGCTGTGACTAAATTCAGGATCTTGAGATGGGGTGACTACCCTGGATAGTCTCTCTGGGCCTGACATAACCACAGGTATCTTTAAAAGAGGTAGGGGGAGGGCTTCCCTGGTGGTTCAGTGGTAAAGAAGCCACCTGCCAATCAATGCAGGGCACATGGGTTGGATCCCTGGTCCGGCAAGATCCCACATGCCTTGGAGCAACTAAGCCCATGCGCCACAACCACTGAGCCTGTGCTCTAGAGCCTGGGAACCAAAACCAGTGAGCCCACATGCTTCAGCTACTGAAGCCCACTCACCCGAGAGTCCATGCCCCCAACAAAAGAACCCACGGCAATGAGAAGCCCGTGCACAACGAAGAGCAGCCCCTGCGCTCCACAACTAGAGAAAGCCTGTGCATAGCAACGAAGACCCAGCACAGCCAAAAACAAAAATAAATAATAAAATTTTTACAGAAAAGAGGGGTGGGGAGGGAGATCTGAGGCAGAAGGGAAGGCAGCAGCATGACCAGAGAAGCAGAGCCTGGAGTGATGCGGCCACAGCCAAGGAATGCTGGAAACTGCTAGAAGCCACCAGAAGCTGCCAGAAGCCGGAAGAGGCAAGGAACAGATCCTGCCCGGGAGCCTCCAGAAGGCACCAGCCCTGCCATCGCCTTGCCTTTAGCCCAGTGAGACTGACTCTGGACTTCTGCCCTCCATAGATGTAGGAAAATTAATTCGTGTTGTTGTAAGCCACAAAGTTTGCAATAATTTGTTGGAGCAGCAGCAGCAAAAAATTAACATATCGTCATACTGTGTGCTGTATATGTATGTGTGTGCGCTCAGTCACTTCAGTCACGTCTGACTCTCTGTGACCCTATGGACTGTAGCTCGCCAGGTTCCTCTGTCCATGGGATTCTCCAGGCAAGAATACTGGAATGGGCTGCCATGCCCTCCTCCAGGGGACACGTGTACATTTATATATATATATACACACACACACCACACACACCACACATTCGTAGCTTTGTATCTGGACTTGTTTCTTTCCTTGTCTAGATCATGGACATTTTCTCCGTGACATTTGAAGACCTTTGGAAACATGATTTTTGATGGCTCCCCAGTTAAACATAATTTATTTCATGACTGCTGGGAACATAATACAATGCCAATTTTCCCCGTGTAGTGATTTGAACATCCCTGTGCATAACTAACCGTCCTCATTTCTAGTTCCTTCAGGGAGATTTCTGTATGTCTAATAATAGGAACAGATTTAAGGCTTTAAGGGAAAGCTAAGAAGTGTGTTTTTATCCATAAAATAGTCATCACGTCGCTTCACATCCTGCCTTTTTTGTTCATACACACACAGATTTTTTTCATAGGTGTGATTCTAGTATATACCTAATTTTGTGATCAACCTTCTTTACTTAATAGTAGTTCATCAATACTTTTCAATGCTGTCAATAATAGTAACAGCAACAACAGGGACAGACACTGCTACTTATTGAGCATTAAGTACGTACCAGCCACTGCACTCCACACTTTTCATCTAACCTCAGTCCTCTCAACCACCACAGCCGTCTCTATGTCAAAGACAAGGCTGAGACCCAGCCAAGTGAAGTAACCGGCCCAGTGATGCACAGTCATAAGTGGGACAGCAGAAAAGGACCTCAGAGCTGTCTCACCGTGAACCACGTCATCACACCATCTTGCAAAGTGAGGGGGGCTCCCCTCCTTGAAAAGGATCGTGTTCACAATTGCTTGATGGATTCCAACCCAGGAGCTAAACAGACTCACGGACCCCTCTGAAAAGGTGACAAGATCTTTGAACCTTCCTTCCAGAAGGATGTGAATACGCACATCTCCATAAACTGGACACCAGGCTGACAAGCTGAGTCTAAGATTGCAATTTAGCTCAGGGAGCACAGACTGCCTTCTTCCTGGGAGCCATGAGCTGGGCGAAGCTATGGGCCCCCAGGTAGACAAGAAGGACGTGTCCCTAACAAGCTTCTGGTCTCGTGGGCAGGACAACAGGTGAGGAGGTCTTCAGGGGAATGCCTCTGGGCAGGTCCCTCAAGCATGCTAAGCTTCAGACTCCTCTCTCTTAACAGAAGCCCCCAAGTGTAGACTCCCCCAGGGTCTCTGGGGTAACTGGAGAAAAGGGAGATAAAACACTGAGCGTGACGTCCAGCCCATGGTGACCAACCACTGTTTGCTAAAGAATTACCTTCTTATCCGAGAACATACAGGTTGTTTCCTCTTTTCCTTTTTCTTTTCACGGCATCTAAATGTGTACATACGTACACGTGTGTGTGTGCATTCGTGGATCAAGTCAATCTCTGAAATCATTTCAAAGAAACATCCCAAGAAGGACTGGTAAAACCACCAGCAGAGTGGATCACTCAGAATGCCTTCTCTCAGTCCCTAAATGCCAAACTAACCCCCTTCTGAAACCCACTAGTTACTTCTTTAAAATTTTAACTCAGTTGCAGCATGTGGGATCTAGTTCCCTGACCAGAGATCGAGCCTGTGCCCCCCTGCATTGGGAGCATGGAGTCTCAGCCACTGGGCCACCAGGAAAGTCCCCCGAAACCCATGAGATCAGTGCAAACCACACAAATGCATAACTTTTCTTTTAACATGTTTCCTATTTAAAAGTTAAAATTTTTTCTTTTAAAAAAAATTGGCCTAGGCAGCAAAGTGTTGCATGAAATCACTCTGTGTCAGTGTCTGTACATAAAGATAGAATAAAGTGAAGGAAGGCTTCTACTTGAAGCCTTTCTCAGAAACCAAGACAGGACATTTGCTGAGAGTATTGGGGCCAGCCGGCCAGCCAGCCAATAACTTGCATCGTAACCCACCAGACAACCATCAGTACATCCAGCACGACTTCTGTCCAGGGACTCTCATCTGCATCCTGTCTTTTCTGAAAACTGCAGTCACCTCCCTCTGACCTTGAAAACACACGAAACACTTCAAGGCGTGTTTTCATCTTTCCATTTCTAAATTGCTTACCACTCCGGAATCCTTCTAAAGCTCACCTGAATGATGCGGCTGCTGATCATCAATATCCCAGCAGGGCTCCGCTCCCACTGCCAGAATTAACGTGGTCTACTTAAAGCGCAGCTCACCTGCCACTTAACACTGCGGTGTCCATAATTTAATTGGGGCGTATACACTGATTGCTTACTGCTCCAAACCGGAGGCTGATTCCAAAAGCGGGTGAGGGCTTCTGGTTCTCCCAGCTCCTGAAAGCCATCTGCTGACAAGAACAGGAGCCAGGAGGGGAGCACTAAGGTGAGCTACCTGGGGGTCCCTGCTGACAGAGGATGACAGAGGATTTTTGCAAAGTTTCAACACTAACCGATGCCAATTCAAAGAATGCACTTTGGCGGACAAAAACCCTGGCTCAAATTCTAGTTCAGGCCTTGCGTGACCCTGGGCGACTTATTCTGTCCTTCATTTTCTTCATCTGTAAAATGGGGATTACTACCTGCCTTTGAGGTTTGAGATGAGGGGGAGAAAACTGAGAAAATAAAGCATGTGTGTGAAGTACTTCACGGCCAAGACAGGCAAAGAGCAAGCCTTGCCCTCTCCTCTGGCCCGTGTGCCTCTCTTTCCCAGGGGATCTGTGTTCCATTCGCTTCTCTGTAAGGTGCCTTTAGTGCTACAGGGCTCGGCAGGTGACCCGGGCTGAGCAACCACCTGGCCACAGCAGGGCGGGCGCCTCAAATCACCTTACTCAGCGCCCCCTCGTTCTGGCCCTGCTTGACATTTTGTATGACTTTTGTGTGCCCTTCGTGTGATGGAGTCTTTTCTGTGTTTTCATTTTTTTAATATTATATAAAAATATGATTGATCTTGATTGCTGAGGGTTTTTGGAGCTCCCTGCAATTCTCTGCCTAAAGTGAGTATTCCCCTGGCCTCACCCTGGTCCCAGCCCTGGACCAGTGGGCCCTCCCCACGACTCTACCTGAACCACTAGAAGAGAGGCCTTGTCTCTTTTCAGAGTGAAGTCAGCAGACAACAACCGAAGGGCCAGATTCAGCAGCCCCATCAATGTGTGTGCAAATAAAGTTTTATGGGAATGCAGTCACGGGCCTTTGTTCACAAGTCGTCTGTAGCTGCGTTCCTGCTACAAAGGCAGAGCTGCCAGAAAAACTTACAGCCCACGAAGCCTGAAGTGCTGTACTCGCTACTCGATCCCGTAAGGAAGGAGTTTGCTAACTTCTGTGCTAGAGGCAGGAACTCTTCATAGCCATGTCAATCTGGAGCTTCCTGGGGCCACTGTACCCTCTCATGTAGAGTGGCCCACCCAGAGAAGTGGTGATGAGAGAGATCCAGGGACAGACATGGGGGATGCTGAGCCCCTGAATCCGGCTCCACTCCTAGTTTTCTTATTTACTGAAGTCAGGAACTGCCTTTTTCTGCTTCGGGCTGTCTGCGAGTCTGGCTGTCACTTGCAACTAGAAGAAGCCTAATGCAGGGAGCACAGGCACGTTCTTCAATCACCTGACAATCATTTCGGGGGGACCCACAACATGGCAGGCTCGGGGGAGGGGGGATATCCCTCAAAATTAAACAAGAAACAGGGCCTCCTGCAGCAGTCCAGTGGTTAAGACTCTGCCTTCCCATGTAGGGCGCGCGAGTTCAACCCCTGGTCGAGGAACTAAGGTCCACATGCTATGGGGTATGACCGAAAACCTTAAAAATAAAATTAAAATAAACAAACAAACAAAAAAAGCACCACTCAACAAAAAACAGGAAACACAGAGACAAGGAGCTAGGCTCCCCGTAAACAACAAAGGACAATTCAGTCTGGAGGTACAGACAGCTGGTTGGAAGGCTCTGTCGTGGGCAGAACACCCACCCTCCTGGCCTTCGCCTCACTGTCTCAGGGCACTGTCACCTCTCTGCTATCGTTCAGTCACTCAGTCGGGTCCGACTCTTTGCAACCCCAGGGACTGCAGCACGCCAGGCTTCCCTGTCCTTCACTATCTCCCGGAGTTTGCTCAAACTCATGACCATTGAGTCGGTGATGCCACCCAGCTATCTCATCCTCTGTCGCCCCCTCCTCCTCTTGCCCCCAATCTTTCCCAGCATCAGGGTCTTTTCCAGTGAGTCAGCTCTTCGCATCAGGTGGCCACTCTGGGCCTCGCATTCACAACGGGAACAGAAGAAAGAGGTTAAGATAAAGCCAGCTCTATTACCTCGTTTTTTTCAGACAAGGATAAACGCACACAAGAGAGTGAAGAACATGTCAAGACTGGCTAAACCGCTCATGAGCTTTGACCTAGAGAAGGACACCCCACAGCCCCAAGCACAATCAGGGCTCTAATAAGCCAAAGAAGAAAAGAGGGATGGATTTTTCAGTAGGAAGCCAACAGAATCAGCCATACATAGTATCAACCATTCCAGGAACAGAAGGCAAGCCAAGCGCTTCCATGTTTCCACCTGAGACCTGGGTGACCACAGGCGTCCTCAAAGCCCGCTCACACCTCGGTGAGCCTGATGACAAGACACAAGTTCACTGGCAAAGCCGAGTTTCCAATGAGGGGCCGTGGCTTTCTCACTTGGCCGTGACTCAATCAGCCACAAGGCTGCCTCCTGGAACTAGAACACAGGGACTGAGCTTTGACCACGAAGAACACATGCTAAAGGGATGGGGAACACATGTATACCTGTGGCAGATTCATTCTGATATTTGGCAAAACTAATACAATTATGTAAAGTTTAAAAATAAAATAAAATTAGAAAAAAAAAAAGCAAAAAAAAAAAAAAAGACTCATACAAAACATGTAAACTTGAAACTTTTTTGCTCTCTTAAATTGTAGCAAAACATGCATAATAAAATTTACCACCTTAACCATTTCAAGTGTATAATTCAGTGACATGAAATACATTCACAAAGTCATGCAACCACCACCACTCTCCATTTCCAGAACTTTTCATCACTGAAACAGAAACCTCACAGCCATTAAACACTAACACTCTCCCCATCCTCCCTCCCATATCCCGCCCCCCGTAAACCTCTATTCCACATACTTTCTCTCTCTATGAATTTGACTATTCTAGATTCTACGTATAAGTGGAATCACACCACATGTGATCTTTTGTGTCTGACAACTCTCACTTAGTATGTTTTTAAGGCTCATCCATGTTATAGTAAGTAGCAGCGTGTCTTCTTATGACTGAATACTATTCCATTATAAATAGTATGGGCTTCCCAGATGGCTCCATCGTGAAGAGTCTGCCCGCCAATGCAGGCAATGCAGATTTGATTCCTGGGTTGGGGAGATCCCCTGGAGAAGGGAATGGTAGCCCACTCCAGTATTCTTGCCTGGAGAATCCCATGGACAGAGGAGCCTGGTGGGGCACAGTCCCTGGGGTTGCAAGAGTCAGACACGACTCAGTGGCTGAGCACAAACATACTTAGAGTAAACACCACACTTCGTTATCCATTCACCTGTCGATGCACATTTGGGTTCTCATTTCTTCGTTCTGGCTCCTGTGAATAACCCTGATATGAATATTTGTGATTCCCTGCTTTCAGTTTTTTTAGGTCTGCATCTAGGAATAGAATTGCAGGATTGTTTGGTAAATCTGTGCTTAATTTTTTGAGAAGCCATCAAAGTATTTTCCACATTGGCTATACCGTTTTACATTCTGAAACTGAAATTAACTCTGCGATTAAATTCCCTTTCAGTTAGGAAAACAAACTTGCCAGTAAAGGCAACTTAGCCACTGTCCTGTTTTTTGTTTTTTTTTCAATTGTAGTAAAATTCACTGAATATAAAATTCAGCATTTTAAAGTGTATAATTCAGAACTTGATGCATTTTTAAAGAATAAATAAACACAATGATCTGAGATTGCTTTTGAAGACTTCAGGAGATTTAAACGTAAACATCCCTACTGACTCTAAAGAACAAGCGCCAATTATCTTGGTGGGGGTGAACGGAAATTACAGAAATAAAGCAAGGAAAGGAGGGTGAACTGGCACTTACTGCCCAGACGGGACCTGGCTGCCTCTCCCTCTCCCTCTCCGCCTCACCTCATCCCACTCTCGCCGTCACTCACCCTGCGACAATCCCCCGGGTCTCCTGGCCGCTCACCAACAAGCCAAGCTTGCTCCATCCCAGGGCCCACCCAGTCACAAAATCAGAAACCACACGAGCTAGCCCACTGAAGGAGCTTCACATAAGACATCTGTTACAGAGACCGTGGAAGCCAAAAAGCGAATAGGAGATACCGAGGGAACCCAGAGACAACCGACGTCAGACATCCAAACCGTTTTGGACTTCACGGGTGGTCCAGTGGTTAAGAACTCCATGCTCCCAATGTGAGGGGCACAGCCAGTGCGGGGGGACACAGGTTCGATTCCTGGTCGGGGAAGATCCTGCATGCCATGTGTCGTGGCCAAAACAAAAAAGGACCCAACCCTAGAGCCAGAGGAACCAAAGGCGGTACCAGGTGACGCTACCGTGGCTGTGGGTACCAGCTGGACTGTGGCAGAGGGACCAAGGGGTAAAGTCGGGGAACCGGCAGCAGAGGGGGGACCTCCACGGACCACAGGAAGCACTCACTGCTAGAGATGCCCCCACCCCCAATCAAGCTGCTTTCCTGTCCTCTCACCTGCCCCCCGCACCACCACCTCCCACCGAAAGGATGGGCGAGGGGGCCTGGGAAACAGAGCTTGCACGGGAAGGCAGGGAGTCAACTGGAGAGCAAACACACGACTGACTGCTGCAGGAGTGTGTGTGTGTGTGTGTGTGTGTGTGTGTGTGTGTGTGTGGGTGTGTGTGTGTTTTAGGCAAGAAAATAATTTTTTTTTAATTTTAATTGGAGGCTAATTACTTTACAATATTGTGGCGGTTTTTGCCATACATTGAACTTGTTGAACCACCTGGGATTCCTTCTCGCAATAACAGGACGGCTAACCCCTCCCTTCCTTTGGGCTCTATTCTAATGTCCCCATCTGACTACTCTATAAAGAAGAGGAAAACATCCACCATGGCAGACTGCTGGTGGCTCATCTAACTCTGTCCTCGCTTCCACCTGAACCCACAGACGGACCACATGTCCCAGCCTGCTCCACGGGGGCAACGTGCCTCACAGGTGCCGCCTCTCCCTGGCGCCCTCCTCACTCATCTCTGGGGGCTGTCTGGCCCTGGGAGCAGCTGGCGTCTGGGTTCCCAGCTCTAACACCTCAGCCCGGCACAGCTGGCCCTTGTCCACGTGACACAGGGGTCCACGTGGCACCTCCTTCATGCTCCCAGTGGGAACGTCCTCCAGCACTTCCCAAACCTGTGCCCCGTTTTCCTCTAGGGGTGTGCTCCATACTCCGTGCAAGATCCATTTTCACACTGACAGGGTGAAGGACCCATGGAACCAACAGACTGGATAATAACTCTAAACTGACAACTCTGAGCCCAGGTTTGAGCCTTTTGAAAAAAAGAAAATTATTTACTTGGCAGCATCAGGTCTTAGTTGTGGTATGCTGCTGCTGCTGCTGCTGCTAAGTCGCTTCAGTCGTGTCCGACTCTGTGCGACCCCATAGACGGAAGCCCACCAGGCTCCTCTGTCCAAAGGATTCTCTAGGCAAGAACACTGGAGTGGGTTGCCATTTCCTTCTCCATGGTTGTGGCATGTCGGATCTTAATTCCCCAACCAGGGATCAAACCCACATCCCCTGCACTGGAAGGCAGATTCCCAGCCGCTGGACCACCAGGGAAGTCTCCGGGTCTGAGACTTAACATACCGGACATCAAGATTAAACACCTCTGAAACAGCCAGAGGTCCCCTCCGGCCAAGAGGCACCAGTCTGGCTACAGCAGATCCTAATATGTGCCTGCTAAGTTGATCAGTCATGTCCAACTCTTTGTGACCCCATCGTCTGTAGCCTGCCAGGCCCCTCTGTCCATGGGACTCTTCAGACAAGAATATTGGAGTGGGTAGCCATTCCCTTCTCCAGGGGATCTTTCCGACCCAGGAATCAAACCCGTGTCTCTTACGACTCTTGCATTAGCAGGCAGGTTCTTTACCACTAGCGCCACCAGGGAAACCCCAGATCCTAATATCCTGGGGCAGTTTTGTTCCCCTTTCTAAGTGGCCACTGGCCCAAGCCCTCAGCCACCCCAGCAGTCAAGGACCCTCCCCAGGACTCCGTGGACACTGCCTGAATCTAGCATCTCACTGGTTAACAGCTCACCCATGGGGCAGCACACTGGCTCCCTCCCTAAGGCCAGCATTTCCCCACCAGCTGCTGAACATTTTTATTGCCAATCTGGACATCTTCTCTGCCCCTTCGGCAAACATCCTCCCAATGTCTCTTTCACCAGACCTAGCTGGTTTGCAAGTTTTCGAATTCACCAGAGAAATAAAAACAGGGAACTGAAAACATGACGGGATGGAAGGCTGGGTAGGGTGGACTTCCCCTCACGGTCAGAAGGAGGGGCCGAGGGCTCTCCTGGCACAGGCGGCTTCCTCCACAAATAATTTTCTACAGAAATGAAATTGTTACCCAAGGTGACGTGGTGAAGCAAAATATAAACTCAGATTTGATTTAAATGCAATCAACCATTTTCAAAAATCCCCACCGAGGATCACGGGAGTTGGTTTCTCTAATTTTAGAGTTGGGGGTATATTAATACCACCTGCTTTCAACTGTGAAGATGCACAGACAGAAGGGGCGGGGCTTGGCACCCCAGGAGAATGAGCAGCAAGACCTGAAGTCTGGGTCCTCCAATCATTATTCCGAATGCAGTCTTTCTATGGCCAGGTCCTTCTAGTACACCGGAGCTGCAATGTGAGCAAGAATGGACCCAGCCCCGGACCACTGAGAGAGGGAGACAAGAAAACAGGTGGCATCATACTGAGGACTCAGGACTACTGGGGGGCGTAGGGCGGGGCGGCTGGCAGGAGCCAAGACGGGGGGCACTGTCAGGCTGAACTGGTGGGGAGCTCGGGAATGACTTTGAGAGATATCTGAAACTTCAAGAGAGAAGAGATCAAAACCACCATGAGATATCACCTGGCAGCTGGCAGAATGGCTACCACCAGAAAGAACACAAATAGCTCTTGGGCTCAGATGTAAGTGGTGGCAACCTGGCGAAATGCACCAAGGAGGTCAGAATCATGAGCAAATACGGGGCCCGTCACGATGCCTCCCTCAGGAAGACGGTGAAGAAGACCGACACCAGCCAGCACGCCAAGCACACCTGCTCCTTCTGTGGCAAAACCAAGAAGAGACGAGCCGTGGGCACTCGGCACTGCGGTTCCTGTGTGAGAACAGCAGCTGGTGGTGCCCGGACCTTCACCACCACCTCTGCCGTCACAGTCAAGGCTGCATCAGAAAGAAGACTAAGGAGCTGAAGGGCCAGGAGAAGCACCACCGGATAGTGTTGTTAGCTTCCCAGGTGGCGCTAGTGGTAAAGAGCCCGGCTGCCAATACGGGAGATGCAAAGGACGGTGGGTTCGATCCTTGGGTCAGGAAGATCCCCTGAAGAAGGAAATGGCAACCCACTCCAGTATTCTTCCCAGGAGAATTCCATGGACAGAGGAGCCTAGTGGGCTACAGTCCATGGGGGCGCAAAGAATCAGACACAACTGAGCAACTAATACTTTCACTTTTAGCCTATAATAAATAGGTTAATTTATGTAACGAGATGTTAAAACACACACACACAAGTAACAATGTTGGTGAAGACATGGAGAAATTGGAACTCTTATGTGTTATGGAGAAACTGGAACTCTTGTGCATTGCTGGTGGGAATTTTAAAAGCATCCAGTATGGAAAACAGTATGGTGGCTCTTCAAAAAACTAAACGTAGAATTACCATGTGATCCAGCCATCTACTTAAGCTTGAACAATTACTTGTACACCCATGTTCACGGCTGCACTTTTCACAATAGCCAATAAGCAGAAGTAACCCATTGACAGATGAGTGGATAAACAAAGAGTGCTCTATCCATGCAGTGGATTATTACCTAACCTTAAAAGAGAAGGCAATGCTGACACATGCTACAAATGCATGAACCTTGAAGACATTATGCTAAGTGAAATAAGCCAAATACAAAAGCACAAATACTATCTGACTTTACTTATACTGAAGGACCTAAAGTAATCACATTCATAGAGACATAGATTGGTGGTTGCCAGGGGCTAGGGGAAGGTAAATGGAGAGTTGTTATTTAATAGGGGAGGCGTTTCAATTTGGGAAGATGAAAAGGTTCTGAAGATGGATGGTGGCGATGGCTGTATAATGTGAATGCACTCAATGCCTTTTAACTGTACACTTAAAAATGGTTAAAATGGACGTTTTAATGGTGTGGATACTTTTTTGATCTTTTCAAGGAGATCAAACCAGTCCATCCTAAAGGAAATCAGTCCTGAATATTCATTGGAAGGACTCATGCTGAAGCTAAAGCTCCAATACTTTCACCTGATGCGAAGAACTGAGAGACTGGAAAAGACCCTGATGCTGGGAAAGACTGAAGGCAGAGCAGAAGGGGACGACAAAGGATGAGATGGTTGGATGGCATCACCAACTCAATGGACATGAGTTTGAGCAAGCTCTAGGAATTGGTGATGGACAGGGAAGCCTGCAGTGCTGCAGTCCATGGGGTCACAAAGAGTCGGACACGACTGAGCGACTGAACTTTATGACAATTTTTAAAAGATAAAGAGAAAAAATAGAAGTTTGAGCAGCTGCAGGGGAAGGAGGAGGCTGGGAGGAAGCCCGAGGGCTGGCCAGGGGACCTGGGTGAAGGGCAGAGCCATGCACTAAGCAGGGAGCACAGGAGCAAACATGGGCGTGAGGGTAGGGATGACGACTCAGTCATGTAGACTCTCACAAGCCCTTGGTACATTCAAATGGAGACACTCAGGAGAAAGACCAGGAGTTGACCTGCGGGAGGTATAACTTAACCAACACATAGACAGCAATTTTCACCATGAAATTCAGACAGTATGTATAGAAATAAGAGTCAACAACAGAATCCAAGGATACATACATGCTAAGTCACTTCAGTCATATCAGACTCTTTGCGACCCCATGGACTGCAGCCTACTAGGCTCCTCTGTCCATGGGATTCTCCGGGCAAGAACACTGGAGTGGGTTGCCATGTCCTCCTCCAGGGGACCTTCCCAACCCAGGGATCAAACCTAAGTCTCTTATGTATCCTGCTTTGGCAGGAAGATTCTGGGAAGCCCAATCCAAGTATAAGTAATATTTAATGTCTGAGGGTATAGAAGTGATATGCCAGGAAGGATCTTCAGAGAAGTAGAAAGTGTGCCAAGAGGTTGGGCCATGGCATTATAGAAGAGAGAAGACAAAGTGTCAAGGTCGGAGGTGACAAAGGCTGCTGAGCAAATAAGGAAAATTACATTTTAGTTTTACAAGACGGGCATCTCAATAATAAATGTGCCTCTGGTATGTTCAGAATCAGGCCTATCACCTTGAAACAGACTGCCAACACATAACCTGATGGTGATCTACAAGAACATCAAATTCCAAGGTAATGCCATTGAAATGCCACTTTTATAACTGAGTGGGTCCCCTCAAAATTCATCTATTGAAATTCTAACCCCCAAAGATGACAAGATTAGGATATGGGGCTTCGAGTGGACTTTGGTGATGAGGGTGGCACCCTCGTGAATGGGATTAAAAGAGGCTCCTTCTAACACATGAGAGCACAGTGAGAAGGCACAGGCTATGAACCAGCAAAAGGAAGCAACTCGAGAGTGACCACGGCCCAAGGCACCTCAGGAATCGTGAGAAACAGTGCTGTGCACACTGAACAATCCCCTTCCTTCCCACCGAAGGATATTTACTGAGCATAATTTTATTGAAGAACCCATATACTTCTAGACACCATGCCAGGAGCTGGAAAGTCAGGAGGAAGTGAAACAGACACGGTGCCTGGCACGCCCAGCGCGCACCATCTAGCGGGGTAAATGGACCATAGACATCTGAACACAGTGTGGCAACAGGTTTTGGCGGCATCCTCTGACCTTTGTTCTCGAAGACAGGGCTTGGCACACTTTTGCTGTAAAGAACGCGCTAATATCTACTTAAGATTTTATGGGCCACATGGCCTCAGTCACAACTTTTGCCTAAAAGCAGCCACAGACAGTAAACACATGAATGTTTGTGACTGTGTTCCAACAGAACTTCATTCACAAAAGCAGGAGGTGGGACGTGGTTTGCTGACCTTTACACTGAGTGATCCTAACTTACTCAATACTTACTGCTTAATTTACTCACAAGTTCAAACTGGGGTGATTGTGATATTTCAGAGAGTCCTCTTTCTGGAAACAATATGCCATTAAGAATAAAATCGGGAGCTTCAGGGAATTCTCTGGTGGTCCAGTGGCTAGGACTCCAGGTTCCCAATGCAACGGGGCCCAGATTCCATCCCTGGTGGGGGAACTAGAGCCCACATGCCGCAACCAGGACCACGAGCAGACAAATAAATAAAGTCAGGAGCTTTATTTAAAAGTCAGGAGAGCTTTTTTTTTTGAAGTCGGGTGCTTCAGAATCACAATCATGTAGGCCTGAATAGAAATTCCAGCTCTGCTACTTTTGGCTCTGGTACATTAATGAAATTATTTCATTTCTTTGAGCCTCATTTTTTTTTTTATCTGTAAAATGGGGATGCTGTCATTCACTCTGCATAATCATTTCAACAATAAAATGGAAAAATGAGCACAGTCTGACAAACCCCCTAGGTCACAGAGCTGCTCAACATGAGTCACCAGCAAACACTAAGAAAGCCAGGCCTGCGGTTCAAGGAAAGGAGCAGAAAACACCCAGGTGTCATTTCTAGGATGAACGTGTTTGAATGTGCTAATCACATCATTCCTCCCATTTCTGGCACACAGGCTCTGACTCTTCTTAAGTTGTCTTGCTTTTCTCTCTCATTTAAGTTAGGATGATTTTGGATACAAGTAAAAAAAAATCCAACTTAAAGTGCCTTAAAATATTAAGGAATTAATTATCTCACATAACACTAAGTCCAGGGTTGGTTGATTCGGTAGCTCAGTGACATTATCAGGGGCCAGGTATTTTCCATCGTTCTGAGATCCCATCCTGAGTGTACTGACTTTCGTCTTCAGACTTGTTCCCTCCTCATAAGATCACTGCCACAGCTCCAAACATCACACAGGTCTCACACAACAACCCATGGCCATAAGATAAGCCTTTCTGTGTCTTCATTTAAATTGCAAGAGGCCTTCTCAGAAGCCTCTTGGCAGACCTCTCCTTCCTTCCCGTTGGTCAGGATTGCATCTCAGGCCTTCTCCTACATCAAGTACTAGCAGCGTGGAATTCGTTACAGCTGGCCTGATCTCATCCAGATTCACTCCCCCCGCAGCCAGCCTCAGGGCAGAAGCTGGTGGCCACCCAACGTTAGAACAAAGTCAGAGTTCTATTAGCAAGAAAGAAGGGGCTGTAGGGTGGGGAATTACCACTGTCTGTTGTAATTATTCATGCTCACTTGCATAACTGGAATGCAAAAGTTAAACAAACTGCAGGACCAGACTCAGAAAACACAGGTTCCTATCTCATCACCACAAATCAACAGTCTGAGCAAATAAACCCAGTCACTTGTCAAAGTCAGAGACGACGACTCTACCAGGCACGGCAGGCTCTTATTTCTGGGGTCTGAATTCTAAAGGAGACACACCAAGTGACCTAATTCCAAGCTTCTCTGGGTCCTGTGTAACCCAACTCACTGGAGAGTCTATTCAAAGGGATCACAGTTTGGGATGCCCACCAAGGCACAGCTGAGCTGGCAGTGTAACTGCTTAGAGTAATGCTTACCTTACTAACATTTCATAGTGGGTAAAATGGGGAAAAACTCCCCAAGCTAAAAACAAAGAGAAATCTGAATGCTAAACTAAAATCAAAAACAAACAAAAGACACATCAGTCAGAATGGCTATTATCAAAAAAAAATCTACAAACAATAAATGCTGGAGGGGGTGTGGAGGAAAGCAACCCCTCCTACAGTGTTGGTGGGAATGTAAATTGGTTACAGCCACTATGGAGAACAGTAGAGAGGTTCCTTAAAAAACTAAAAACAAAACTACCATATGACCCAGTAATCCCACTACTGGGCACATACTGGGAGAAAACCGTAATTCAAAAAGACACACGCGCCCCAGTGCTCACTGCAGCATGGTTTACAACAGCCAAGACATGGAAGCAACTTAAATGTCCATCAGCAGAAGAGTGGATATAGAAGACGTGGAACCTATAGACAACGGACTATTACTCAACCATAAAAAAGAATGAAACAGTACCATCTGCAGAGACGTGGACAGACCTAGAGACTGTCATACAGAGTGAAGTATGTCAGCAAGAGAAAAACAAGTATCGTAAATTAACGCTTATATGTGGAGTCTAGGAAAATGGTGTACATGAACTTATTTGCAAAGCAGATATAGAGACAGATGTAGAGAACAAATGTATGGATATCAAGGCAGGGAGAGGGGTGGGATGAATCGGGAGACTGGGATTGACAAATACACACTACTATATGTAATAAAATAGATAACTTATGAGAACCTACTGTGTAACACAGGGGACTCGACTCAAGTTTCTGTGGTGACCTAAAAGGGAAGGAAGTCTAAAAAAGATGCATTATATGAATATGTATAGCTGATTCACTCTGCTGTGCAGAAGAAACTAAGACAACATTGTAAAGCAACTATACTCCAATAAAAATTAATTAAAAGAACAAACAAGACAAAAACACCTAACAGACAGCAAACTAGGGAACGGGAGATATACAATATATAGGTGGGGATTAAAATCATCACAAAGCAGAAGGAAAACTGCCTGCAGACTCCCTTTCCCAGACTACAGTTGATCCCAGGAGGAAATCCTGGTACCCGACTGGTATAAAGGTAACTGAGGACGGTCACGCACACATAAGGCACACTGGGCCACGGGAAAAGCACACGGTGGCAGCACCATTCAAGGACACACCGTCAGCTATGGAAGACTCGCTTGAACCAGACCAACTTCCCCAGCAAAACAACAGCAACTGCAAAAGCCAGACTTGTTTTAAAAAAAAAAAAAAAAAACTGAGGTCCTAGGAGCTATGCAAAGACAGGAAAGACATGAGGAACTCGGATCCCAAAGAGAAGGGAAGTCTACAGACGTGAGTCCTAACTACATGGAGAGCCAGGTTTTGCTCTGAGGCTTTTGCCAACCACAGAGCAACTCTGGTGAGAAGAGGAGCTTTCAGAATTCCCACAGTCTTAAAAAAGAAAAAAGGAGAAGAAGGAAAGAAAACACAGGTCAGGACCTGCAGATGCAGAAGGGCACTGGTAAGCACGTCAACTACGTCCCCCCAGAATTCAAGTCCACGCGGAGCCCCAGAACGTGACTATTTGGGGGAAGGCTCTAGGCAGATGTCATTAGTTGAGAGGTGGTATACCGCAGCCGGGGAGGGGGGAGGGCGCCTAGTCTGATACAACTGGTGTCCGCCTGAGGAGAGGAGGGGACACAGAGGGACACGGTCACAAAGGAAAGAAGGCCATGTGAAGACACACCGCGCTGGGAGCGGCAAAGCTGCAAGGCGAGGGGCTGCTGACAAGCACCGAGTGCCAGGAACACACCCTCCCCCAGAGCCTTCCAGAAGCGACCAACCCTGCGGACACCTAGATTTTGGACTCCTGGCCTCCAGACTGTGAAAAGGTAAATTATCCCTCTGTTGGTGAACCACCCATGGTGTGCAAATTTGCCATGGCAGCTCCAGGAAGCTGATATAAGCTGGAAACCCCAAAAAACTACACCCTGGAAATGCATGGGCCGTCACAAATACTAAAGCCCAAGTGTGAACCGGCTTGACCCTTTACTGGACTAAGTGGGTCTCCCTCTGCCCTAACTGTCTGAGAAGCAGCAATAAACCCTCTCTGAAGAAAGCGCCATCCCAAACTTCAAAGTATCTCTACCCTTGTTCACACACAACATCTGGCATCCAGTCGAAAATAACCAGATACCGTGCAAAGACAAGAGCGTATTCAAAAAGAAAACAAAAACAAAAAATAACGGACTTTCCGCTACAGCCCGGTGAGAAGGTTAACAAATCCTCGCCCTGAAAGCAATGATAAAGCTGAACAAATCTGACACAGATAATGGTTCCCACACTCCAGAAACTGGCTTCAGTGGCTTACCACCTGGGAGCGGTTTACTCTTGAAAACTGTTGAATTTCTGATAAGAAGAGGGGGAACAGTACTAACAGGACAAGGATAAACGGTGGCCAACATGCCATCTCGAGGGTCAGGGGCCACAGGGCAGGGCGCAGACTGCGGTGGATGAAGCACTTCCGGCCCACCGACAGAGGGCAGGGGTGCGGGGCCCCCAGCGGGGTCAACTGTCAACGTGGGCCCAAAGTCGCAGGTCCAGGTTCAAGAAAACCTACAAACCCGTATCTCCACATAAGATCTCAAAATCTTTCAATGCTAGAATCTTAAAAACAAATTTTTAAACGCACTCTACAAAGGATTTCCCTGGCAGTCCAGGGTAAGACTTGACCTTCCAATGCAGGTGGTGCGGGTTCGAGCCCTGGTCGGGGAGCCTAGATCCCACATGCCTCGGGGGCCAAAAAGCCAGAACATACACAAAATAAGTAGTATTGTAACAAATCAATTAAAAATCACACTATGCGAGGGCACCAACTTCCAAATTCAGCCCTACATGCAGCCGAACCCCCGACAACCAAACACAGCAGGCATGCCCCTGGTAGACTCTCAGCATTATCCCATTATTGTGATTTCCAACAATGTCACTTTGTTCAATCATTACGCTGAAGTTCAGCTTTTCTCTCTTCATTTAGAAACAGAGCTAATGCAACAAGCCTTGTGGATTAATTCACCATTACTCATTCTCTCCTGTCACTTTCAATTCAGTTAACAGAGCTGGAGAGGTCCACAGAAGAGCGATAACGGGCATCAGGCCGGCTGCCCGAGGAGGCAGGGAGCAGGGAAGAGCCAGGAATTTGACATGGGTCTGACCTGGGCTGGAATCCTCAGCTCTGCCATCTACCAGCTGTAGACGGGAACTTGGGCAACTTAGTAACTAACTTGAGACTCAGGGTCATCATTTGAAAAGCAAGGACACCATCACCTACGCTGGAAAGTAACTGGCATGTTATCACCATGCACCAGCTCTGGCAGATCAATACCAAGGCCTCAAGCCCCCACCACAACCCTACAAGGCAGATCCTGCTACGATCTTTATTTTACACAAGAGGAAACAGGAGCTCAGAGAGAAGATGTCCCAGAGAGCTTGTGTGTGACACGTCGTGGAGAGGGGATTTCAACCCTGCTTCCCGATCACTAAGCTACACAGAGGGCCCAGCCCCACAGCCAGGAGGGACGAGGGAGCCGGACAAGGCTCATTTCTGTCTGATCCATCTCTCAGGATTTCATTTTCTCCATTCTGCCTGGCAAGGCCATTCCAACGGCTTTAAGAACAACCATAAAAAGCCATTGACCTGATCTTTCCCAACTCTTAGCAGCTGAAAAAACACCTGCCCTCCCCCATGAGGTTTTTAATCAAACATTCAATGGCAGGAAAGAGGTTTTAATCAGCCAAGGACCATCCTGCGCCTGTGAATGGTTAATTACTGCTGCCAACAAAGATGACAGAAGCCCCCGGCAGCCACTCAGGTGTGAAACTAGTCTGGTCTTTGCTTCCCTTCTAACTGGCCAGGAGACGGTGCAGCACACACTCCCCAGCAGAAACAAAGCCAGAGGCTACGCGCTCAGCAGCGTCTCCAAGACACGAGGATAGAAATCATGCTAAGACGCAGGGAAACAGTGAGAATGCGAAGGCTGGTGATGCCTCGCAAATGTGTAGGTGCTTCTGTGATCTCAGGGCCAAGTAACAAAAAGACAGGAATTCTAGTCTGCATGGGAATACAAAGAGCCATTCTTCATGGTCAAAAGGTCAGAGCCTCAAGAAGGGGTGAGATGGAGAAAGAGGTTAGACATGTAAAGGGTGTTTGGGAGAAGGTAACTGGTTAAACAATTGGAGTGGGGTGTGCATGTCTCTGAAATGAAGCAGGTGCTTCACATGAGGTTATCATGTGAATCTGCCTGACAACCCCCCAGGGAGAGAGACGCTCTGTCTTTACAAGTGAAAATGGAGGGCACGGAGGGGCGTTTTCCCAGGGTCATGCCAGGCTTACCCTCGGAGTTTGACTCCAAAGCCATGGTTGCCTCTGCCATGCCCAGGAACTGTCCATAGCCTTGCGGTCTGTTCCACACCAGTTTCTCCAAGGTAGCTCCCCACAGACAGTAAGAAGGAAATAAAAAGGAAGAGGGGCCAGCAAGCTGGGGGGGACTCTCGGAAAAGCCATGTCCTCAAATAGCCATCAATCAGCCCTAAACCACCTCCACACAGAGCTCAGGGAAGCGTCCTGGACATACGGTGTCACCAAGGGACTTCCCCGGCGGTCCAGTGGCTAAGACTCTGCCCTCCCAAGGTAGGGGGCCCAGGTTCAGTCCCGTCAGGGAAGTAGATCCCGCACGTCCCAAATAAGAGTCTGCATGCCGCAACGAAGATCAAGGATGTCATGCGCCACAACTGAGATCTGGCTCAGACAAAAATTTTTTTTTTTTAAGTGCCACAGAGACTACTGAGGCTGACATTCAAGGAGGCCAAGCAGGACTGAGGCTCTTGAAGCTGGCTCTTCTCTGAACTGGCCCACTGTGACCCAGGAAGGTGGAAGAAAAATCAATGATGACAGGAATCCTTCTTGCAGGCCCAAGAGGAACCACATTCATTTTTGAAAAAGAGCAACTGGTGAGATGAGCAGGATCAAAGACTTGCTGGAGGGCTGAGAGAAAGGGGAAGGGAGATATGCCAACTTGGGTGAGAGGGAAAGGCAGTCGGCAGAGAATTTCCAGACAGCTCTACCAAACACAGCCAGGGCTGATTTCTCGATGTGAAAGGAGGTAGACCAGTAGAAGGTAACCCATTTCACTCAGCAGGGACACTAACGTCACAGCAGCAAGATTCAGGAATTCAAGGTGGCACCCACAAGCAGGGTCTTAACCTGCTCTTCAAAATCAGGGGTGTGGGGGGTTTTTATACAACGTGATACACTTCAAAGTTCAGATCCAGGGACTTCCCTGGTGGTCCAGTGGCTAAGACTCAGCGCTCCCAATGCAGCGGGGGTCCCGGATTCGATCCCTGGTCGGGGAGCTGGATCCCACATGCCACAACTGAGACCCGGCACAGCCAAATAAACAAATAAATATTAAAAACAAAAAAGTTCAGATCCGGGCAGAAACCAGTATTGCAACTGTCCTTCAGTTAAAAATAAATAAATTAAGAAAGAAAACAAAAACAAGTTCAGATCCAAAGCAAACCACTGAACAAATAATGGCTGCACTGCAGAGAACACAGATGAAGATCCCGACCGCTCGCAGAACTGTCCTGTGAACTGAGCGAGTTAATTTAAGACTAACAACATGCCAGGCTGACACTAAGTACCCATGGGTGCTAAGAGTTATTATTACGAGCATCATTCCTGTCATTCAGAGACACAAGAGGACAGGACAAGCGAAATGCTGTGACAACTTTAAAAAGGATGGTGGCAGAATTCTAAGCTCAGAGATCTGCCTGATTTCTGTCACTGTTACTGAAGACAGATTTAATTATGAAATGCCGTGCCATCCTTGTGCGTCAAATCAGAACAGATTATTCACTTCTCACCAATTGCTACACCACACTGGGGAAATAAGCACCTCAGCGGCAGGCCCCCACCGAGTCCCTTGAGACCACCAACACGTGGCTCTGAGAATTCTGCACAAAGGGTGACTTCCTTTCAATTAACATGCCAGACAACACAGGTACTGACTGTGGTGAGACATCCTCACCGTGGATTTCCGCATCACCACGGGCCTCCCGCCCCCAGCAGTCCCGCACAATGACTGCCTTGCTTGCTACTAAAAAATAAATAAAAATTAAAAGGACAGAGAGGAAGGGATATGCTCTGGGCTTCACCCGGCCGAGGAGTACCTGTTTCGGTTTTGCTGGCAAAGCCTGCTGCCTGTTTGATCGCGGCCGCCGTGAGTGCTAACCCTCGACTCCTCTTCAAGCCGTGCTGCAGGACGGCTTCAAACTGGGCACACAGACAGGTTACCCTGCAAGAGAACCAGTGACTCATCAGTCCACCCCGGGAAGGGAGAAAAACAACCAGGGAGGTGTCAGCATCTCCCAGGGGAGCGAGTGAAGGAACACATTAGATGCCAGGATTTACAAGCAGGTAACTGACATGTAAGTGACTCCCCACTAGCTCTCCGCATCTGTGTTCCTTTCAGGTTAACTCAGGGCAGCCCCACACAGTCCAGCCCCTGTTCATCAGACTGGTGAAAGCACAGAAACAATTCACAAGAGACAAGGGGAAATGGAATTGGTGCCAGCCAGCGGGGGTGGGGGAGAAAAAAACCAATTTAAAAACAAATCAGTTGTGTGCGGGGAGGGGTTGGGTGTTAATTTGTATCCAATTCGCAAGTTTCAACTCTAATTCATATCATGTCCTTTATGAAACAAGATTATCTTCTAAGAGATTGAATTCGCAGGTCTGCCAAATTGGAAACATTGTGTAATTTCATGGCCTGTTACATACCCTAAAGAAATAATATGAATTCTGATTCTTGTTCTTTATTTTGTTGTTAAGAGATTACATTGTTGAAGGCAGATCTGGAGTTGATGGAATTTTCAATTAAGTTACAATTACTGTGCATTTAATTGAATTTATTTCTCAGTAACCAAAGAAATGGGAGATTCAGGAACATGTTCACAGAGATGAGGTCACCATAACCACACTCAATTCTTAACAGTCCCCCCAGGGCTCCTGGGCCCCCACCCGGCTGGATCTGTGGACCTCAGAAACTCTTCCATTCACTCAGGCAACAAACGTTAGGAAATCCAGAACTCGTCCCGGGTGCCAGGCACTGTTCTAGGCTCTGAGGATACAAAAGTGGGAGTGAGACAGACAAGGTTCTAGCAGGGAGAGATTCCCAAATAAGCCAACCAGATCCTATCAGTTGACAAGAACTCTGAAGAAAATAAAACAAGATGAGGTGGTAGACAGAGCCAAGGCAAGAACAGGCTTAGACGGTGTGGCCTGAATGGAGGTAACCTTAGAGTCATGACCTAGACGTGACAAGAGGCAGCAGGCTGGGCAGAGGGGCGAAGTGCAAAGACCCTGAGGCCACCACCACCTGGCTCATCCCTGCCTAACTGCAGGCATTTCCTGCTCCACCCACCCCCACACATGTAGTAATTATACTCCAAGTATTTATCACGCTATGGGTGGTAAACATTTTCACATCCATGATTTCACTAGCTACTCCCATGATGATATGATTGGAGCAGGTATTATTACCTGCATTTTACATGTCAGGAAACTGAGGCTTAGAGACAGGTAAGAGCACATAATAAGTACATAATTAACAGCAATATCCGTACTCCAGACCTACCCACCCCCACGCTACCCAAGGTAGTTCCCACTACACTCTGTACCATGACAAACAGGCTTTATTCTAAGACAAAAGTCCACTTTCTCCCATATGCCACCTTTACTCGAGTGTTGTCTATACCAGGAAACCCTAACACAGTACCAGCAAATACACAGCACATGTACACTGACTCTCTAGTCTGTGCCTGTGGCAGACATCACTAATCCATCCCAGCCTTCCAGGCTACTACTGCCAATGATCAAAGTCAGCCCTCCAAAGGAAGGAGTCCCTTCTTGCATCCCAAACCTAACTCGTGTCCTCACCTATACCACCTGGCTTCCAACTCCTACTGGTCCTCCTGGCTCCCCTGCAGCTAGTTCACGCAGTGCCTGGCACACAGCATGTGCTCTGTGTATGCTTTTTCGGCAGGTATGTAAAAGCATGAGGAACCTCGGCCCCAGAAGACTCCCCCGCATTGAAACAATCCTCCTCTCTGGGCAGATGCCACTCAGACATTAGATGTGCATATGCTAGTCTCTCTGTGTATCCACAGGGGCACACTGCTGAGGGCTCCCTGCAAAGCTAGGACGCCCACCAAAATTAAACCCCACAGAAACCAAAACAGAGGCATGATACAATGGAGCCTGACCAAGGGCCCTGTCTCGGGGCAGTGGGGCGAGGAGGAGGAGGGGGAACCTTGGTCTGTGTTTAGAGGTCTCCATATTAAACCACAGCCTCTATCTTTAAACGAATCATCAGCAAATACAATGATTAACTCAACAATCCTAGTCAGGTTGTTTGGCTCCAGTGCACAAGTCGATAACTGCCCCACCAACTCTATAATAACATCTGGCCTCTAAAGGGAATGGAATGCAGGGGAACAGCATTAACCCAGCCCCTGAGGTCTGGGTTACGTCAGCAGTATTGCCTTCCAGATGTACCTAGGTCACAATCAGCCCAACGCAGCAGAAAACCAAGGTGGGTGTTAGTCCTATAATTAGTTTGTTACATAATGTCTGCCTTACTGAAGGCCATTCTATTTCTCACCCTCCCCATTTGACCTGAGCTTGTATCTACAGGTCATTCAAGACTTAGCTCAAGGAGCCCCTCCTCCAGGAAGCCTTCCTGAGTCTTCCTCAGGCTGCAGCACTTGGCTAATCTCTCTATGAACAAGCTGCTCTCCACCGCTGTCTCCTCTGGCTAACTCAAGTTCCCTGACAGCCAGGATCACGCCTCAATCGTCTTAGTTGCTCCAGCACCCGGCAGGACGCCTGGCTTCTGCGATGTATGTGATCAGAACTGTCCCTCCCCTCGAAGAACTCAGAACATGGGCTTGACGTCTACTTAGGTAAGAGGGGCATCTCTGGAGATGTTGTATAAGGTGGAATCCAGGTCAGTTACGACTAGGGAACCAAAGAGAACACACTTGTCCAACCACAGGAATCTACACCCTTCATCTTGTAGTGGGCGTGCTATGGGTACTGACTTATAATCACGTCACCTGAAGCTGTTCCATTTCTTCTCATCTGACTCGGCAAGATGATCCTTCCTGCAGAACGGGGCACCTGCCTTCATGGAGCTCACTGTTTTCTCAGCTCAGTCTCTCCTATTTTCCAGGATGCTCTCCCCTGAGTGCTCTCTGAGACCCACGTTGAGGGTGGGGGGAAGGACTGGCTGCCTCCACAGCATTTTCTCACATCTATCTGAGTTAATGAATTGGCCATGTTTTTAATTAAGCAGGGCACTTAACAGTGGATGTTTTAATTAAAAAAAAAAAAAAAAACACCAGCCAAGAAAATCACTTCAAGTTTTTATGTATACAGCTGTTTACCAGATGAGTGGATAAATAAAATGTGGTATATTGATACATGCATGTGTGTGTGTTAAATTGCTTCAGTCATGTCCGACTCTGTGCGACCCTATGGACTGCAGCCCACCAGGCTCCTCTGTCCATGGGATTCTCCAGACAAGAATACTGGAGTGGGTTGCCATGTCCTCCAGGGGATCTTCCCAACCCAGGGATAGAACCTGTGTCTCTTACCACTGGCAGACAGGTTCCTTACCACTAGCGCCACCTGGGAAGCCCCTATATTGATACAATGGAATACTATTAAGCAATAAAAAGGAATAAAGTACTGACACATGCTACAACAACCACGAGCCTTGAAACTATAATGCTAAAGGAAAGAAATCAGACCCAAAACCATACACTGTATGATTCCATGAAATGTCAAGAAAAGGTAAATATATGGAAACTACAAGTATCGGGTTGGCCAAAACATCTTATGTGAAAGTCACTCAGTCGTGTCCAACTCTTTGCGACCCCATGGACTGCAGTCCAAGGAATTCTCCAAGCCAGAATACTGGCGTGGGTAGCCTTTCCCTAACATCTTATGGAAAAACCCAAAAGAACTTTTTGGCCAACCCATTACATTAGTGCTCGCCTAAGGCTGGAATCAGGGATTAACTGTAAACTGGCATAAAGAAACTCTTTGGAGTAATGAAAATGTTCTGAAACTGAATTGGGGTGATGACTGCACAGCTCTATAAATTTACTTTTAAAAATTCACTGCATTGTACATGTACAAGGAGTAGATTTTTATGGTAAGTAAATTAGACTTCAATTAAGCTGCTTAAAACAAAATAATAAAACCTGCTCTCAGGGTGCTCAGTAAAACCCTGATGAAGGAGTGAAGGAGTTAACGAGTGGGAAATGAAATAACCTTCTCCTGCTAAAACTGAAATAACCTTCTCCTGCCAAAACTGTCTCCCACCACCACCAGCACAGCTGGACTTTGCACGAGCTTAACTGCTTTACTGCTAAAATTCTGCAGGCACTGGTCTTCCTGAGCTGCGTCCTATATTTCAAGACTGCTTAACCTATCACATTAATCTTTAATAAGAGTCCTAAGAATCCTGTGCTTTTTTATGGCAACTATGAGGCATTTATGGTGAATGTGAGACAGACAGGATCAGTAATAAAAGCTGCATTTTAAGAACCACATCAGATTAACCTGGTGACAGAGGGCGTAACTTTAAACTGATCCTTTCAGATGTTACAGCTTCATTGGAATGTTTTGGTGAAGAGCAAGTACAGCAGTGAAAACGGAGTGGACTGTCCTCATGTGGGAAGCTCCAGAGTCACCCAGAACAGAGCCGGCTGTACCCACGGAAACCAGCCACTGACAGCAGTAGCCACATCTCCGATTTAAGACGGCGCAATCAACCAGCCTTGCTACACGGCCGTCACATGACAGTCATTTGCAGTGGGCCACGCCCTACATTTGTGCCTTACAAATTTTCAGCAAAGTGCACATCCTTTCTGGCTGAATTTTACCAGCACCAATCAATCCTCAACTGTAATCTACAAGTCAGATAAAGATTTCAGAATGAAAATATTCAAAACATCCTTTGCAACTGTGGAAAGTTAAAAATACATAAAGATTTGACACTTGGGGAATTGGTTAAATGATAATACACAATATAATCGAATGCCATTTAGCATTTAAAATATTTATCAAGAGTTTATAATGATAAGCCAACAGGTTTACAATATGAAATGAAACATAAGCAGGGTATGCAACTGTATATTAAGTATGTTTTCAACTATACTAAAAAAAAAAATTTGAAGGGAATTATGTAAAAAATTAACAGCAACTTGATAAAATAATTACTGGTGATGTCTTTCTTACCTCTATGTTTTTCCCACTTAGCTTCTTTTTTTGCATTTAAAAAGTATTCATGTCTCAAGAACCAGAAACATTGCTACCCTTAGCTACAAAGAATGAAAAAATCTGGCATCAAAGTTATACTGAGGGAAAAAAAAACTCACGCAATCATTATTTATATGCAGAGAATTTGAAATGGCATTTTTTAAAAGCATAGATTATAAAGTTAAGCCAAAAAAAGGAGACCTACAAAAAGATATAAAAATGTTTTTAACCAGCAAATTTTAAATGTTGCAATAAAAGAAACAGTAACATTAAAAGTTGATTTTTTTAAGTCAACAAAATGGTGGAGGGGACACAACATTCACAATAGTAACAAAAGTAAAATAAATCATATTTTTAATAAGAAAGATACATGTCCTATATGAATAAAACCATAATATTCTTAAAAGGTATAAAGATCAAAATAAATAGAAACATTGCTATCCTAAATGGGAAGATTTATTTACATAAAAATGTCAATTCTTCCCAAATTAACATATACATTTAATACAATTCCAATACTAATCACAAGAAGAACTCGGTCCAGTGTGGTTCTGGGTACAGCGATAAGCATTACTAGAGCAGTATGGAGAACCTCCCTGCCCCAGAAAATCCAAATGAATATGGAAACATTTTATATATAATAATGGAAGTACTTCAGTCCAGATGGGCAAGAATGAGCTGTTTAACAGTGGCACTGACACAAGTAGCCATAGGGCTGAAAGAAAATTAAGAGTAAACTTTTGTCTCAAACAACCACAGAACTAAATTCCACATGCATAAAAATCAAGAAAATATATAAGTGTGCATCAAGATCAAGAAAATATAAAAGTGTATAAAAATAACACTTTGGCCACCTGATTCAAAGAGCTGACTCATTGGAAAAGACTCTGCTGCTGGGGAACATTGAAGGCAAAAGAAGAAGAGAGCGGCAGAGGATGAGATGGTTAGGTAGCATCACCAACTCAATGGACATGAATTTGAGCAAAATCCGAGAGACAGTGAAGGACAGGGAAGCCTGGTGTGCTGCGGTCCATGGGGTAGCAAAAAGTTGGACACAATTAGCACCTGAACAACACCAACAAGAAAAATAAAACTGTAAAAAATTATAGAGAAAAATATAGGTGAACTGCAGGACAGGATACTCTCAAAGCAGAATTTTAAAGGTTTATAGAATTAACCACAAAAAAGTTTTACATTTCAATATAGCAAAAGATATGATAAATATGGTGAAACAATAAATGATAACTAGAGAAAATATTTACAATCACATAACTGGAAAAAAAATTACAGACCATAGTACCTGAAGAGTTTCTACAGGTAGAAAAATAAAAAAACTATTAAAGAAGGTGAACAAATAAACCATGAAAGGAGGAAATACAGTTGCCCAAAAAACACAGAAAAAATATTCAATCTCACTAGTGACCAGGAAAGTGCTACAATACTAAGATACCAACTGGGGACTATCAATTTAAAACCAGTCACAGATCTATACTAAGATACCAACTGGGGACTATCAATTTAAAAGCAGTCACAGATCTAGCAAAAGTACAAATAAGTGGGTCCTGTTGATAGGAATATGAATGTGAATTGCTACATCTCTCTACAAAGAGATCAGGCAATATCATTTTTTTAAAAGCCTACACCCTTTGTCCCAGATGGCTCAGTGGATAAAGAATCCGCCTGCAATGCAGGAGACACAGAAGATGCCAGTTCAATTCCTGGGTCGGGAAGATCCTTTGGAGAAGGAAATAGCAACCCACTCCAGTATCCTTGCCTGGGAAATCCCATGGACAGAGGAATCTGGTGGGCTATAGTCTATATGGTCACCAAGAGTCGGACAGCAACTAAGCACAGACCCTTTGACTCAGCAATCCTACTTTTAGGAATTTATCCTATAAAAATAATAGCACTACTAATTAGAAATGAGCAAAAACCATGAACAGACATTTCAGCAAAGAGGATACACATGTCCAAGAACGTGAAAATATGTTCAACACCATTTGCCGTTACAGAAATGCACGTTAACACTACAGTTGGATATGCCTACACACCTACAGGATGGCTAAGATAGAAAATCACGAGAATATTAAAAGATGACAAGAATGCAGAGGAACTGGATCACTCACACGTTGCTGGAGGGAATGTAAATGGTATAGTCAATATGGAAAACGGTTGGCAGTTTCTTATAAAGCTAAATGTGCAAATGTCATACAACCCAGAAACTGTGTTCTGGAGTACTTATCTCAGAGCAACGAAAGCTTAGGGTCACAGCAATAACCTGTACATAAATGTTTCCAGAAGCATTATTTGCAGTAGCAAAAACCTGAAAACAGCCCAGACATCCTTCAGGGGATAAACAGACTGTGGTGCATCCAGACCAGAGAATACTACTTGGCAATACACTATTGATACATGCAACAGTCTGGATGAATCTCAAGGAAATTACCCTGATTGGGGAAAAAAAAAAAAAGCCAGTCCCAAAAGGTTACACACTGCACGATTCTATTTACATAACATTCTTAGAATGACAAAATTTTAGAACTGGAGAAGAGAGTGGTAGTGGCCAGGAATTAGGGACGGGGATGGAGGGGACAGGAGGGAGGTGGGTATGGTTAAAAATAAGAAAAGAAAAAACAGGAGGAACCCTGTGGTGATTAAATTATATCTGTATCTGTGGTGGGGACACGTGAACCTACAGAGTGATAAAACTGCACAGAGCTAAACACACCCACACAAGTGAAATCAGCAAAATTTGAAATACCTACCATCCAAGAATCTTACAAGGTAAGACCACTGGAGAAAAGTGAGTAAAAGATAAATGGGATCTTTCTATTTCTTACAATTGCCTATGCCTCCATAATCATCTCACAATTAGAAGCCGAAATAAACAAATATAAAAGCATGAGAAGGCAAAAACAGACATATACACAACAACCATCTCTGCTGTGGCATTGTTATAACAGTAAAAGCAGAAACAAAACTAGACACAGCCTGAACGCCCACTAACAGGAAAACGCTAATAAGTTACAGGACCGCCACACGACCAAACACTAGGTAGAAATTTTCAAAGAATGAGATGCCAAATCTAAACAACCTACGCAGCACCTTTCTCCACACATTTTAAGGCCTCGGAAATCCAGGTGCGCCTCACAGTCGATGGAACTACCCAATGAAAACCGGCACTGGCTGTCCTTTATTACGGAGACGCCATTGACGGCAGGCTGCACCGTTATGTTACCCAGTGACCTGGAACAAGGTCCATAATACATGCCCAGGTTTTTGTTTCTTTTTTAAATCAAGTTACAGAGTAACAGACATGGTAGGATTCTTATCTGAAGGAGGAAGAAGAGAAAGAGGAAGAGGAGTGGGCTTCAGTTATTTGCATCATCTACATTCATGTGAGAGGATGGAAGCATCCTTGGCAACTCAGGCCAGCACGTCTAGAGAAGGGTAATGAGGGCTGGGAGGTGAGGCTGGGCTGCTCACCCACAGCATAGCAGCGCCAACACGCGAGGTTCTCGCCCACTCCTTGCTGAGCCAGGGGTCCGTGGGCCAGTGAGTCAAATCAGCGCCATGCTCTCAATCAGTCCTCCCTGCTTTGGCCCAGAGCGTCCTCTCGCTGTGCTAGGTAAATGGGACGCCAGTAAACGGCAGACCAGGGATAAAGAGCCAAAAAGATCTCTGAGAAAGGTGGCACCCGTCTAGAAGAAACTAAAACTGGTTTTAATTTTATCCCAGGAACTATACAAAGATAAATCCCAGAAGGATCAAAGGCTTAACTGTAAACAGTAAAAATCTTACAGGAAAATGTTAAAGACCACACGCACACTCCAACGTTGAGGAAGATCATAAAACACTGAAAACCCAGAAACTGGCAGGTTAGTATATGGACCAGTAAAGAAACATTTAATTGTGTAAAGAATTTTAAGGACTTCCCTGGTGGTCCAGTGGTTGAGAATCTGCCTGGCAATGCAAGGGACACAGGTTCGATCCCTGGGGCTGGAAGATTCCACATGCCTTGGGGCAACTAAGCCTGTGCGCCACAACTGCTAAAGCCCGTGCACCCAGAGCCTGTGCTCTGCAACCAGAGAAGCCACTGCAATGAGAAGCCTGCTTGCTGCAACTACAGAAAGCCCACACGCAGTAATGAAGGCCCAGAACAGCCAAAAATAATTTTTCTTAATTTCAATGTAGTATTATAATAGATAGTATTATCTGTGCTTACAAAGTTAATGGACAGATCTGAAAAATATGTGCAATGCAAAAAAACAGGTGAAAGGTTAATTAATTACTGTAATACACAAAGAGCTCTCACAAACTGATAAGGGGACAAATAATCCAACAGGAAACAGGGCAAAGAATATGAAGCTCCTCTGCACAAAAGAGCAAAGTCAAATAGCCAACAAACATTAAAAAAAATAAAAAAACTGAAATTCACTGGCAATCAACAGATGCAAATTACAATGACAAGTGAGCCACCTCTTTTCACCCATCAGACTGACAGAACTTCAAAACAACACTCAAAACTATTATTAGAAAGGAAGAAAAGGGCAGTTTCATGCACTACCAGTAGAAGATTTTTAGAAAGATACCTGACCACAACTGTTAAAAATAAACGCATTCTCTATGGCCCGGCAACTCAGCTCCGGGAAATCTCTGCCAAACAAACAAAACCCTCAATACATGAGAAAAGATGCTCAAGGATGTCTACTGTTGCACTGTCCACAGTAGTAAAAATTGGACTTAAAGTCAGTATTACTTCGTAGGCACCTGTTGGTACGTTTCACATAATACAATATAGTGAAGCTTTTTAAGAAGAATTTTTAGAACTCTAACTTGGAAAGGATTTGACAGGATAGTGCCAAGAGAGAAAATACAGATGCAGAACATTATATATAATTGAATTTTTGGAAGACAGTGTGTACGTGTGTGTGTGTATACACATGTGTATTTTATTTCTAAGAATGTGGAGAAATACACAGAACAAATGATTCTTGATCATTAACATAAGTTATCCAGAGGGAAGGAGAAGAGATGGGATAGGAAAAAAGAGGGGGAGGGAAAAAAAAAAAAAGCAGGTAACAAAGAACCGGAAAAAAATGCAAGCTTGGTAACAGTGAAAACCCACAAGCCAACAGTTTTCAAGATACTATTAGGCCTGAGGATGGCAGATGGGCATGTAAAAAGAAATAAGATGAATGTTCTACCAGAGGAACCCGCAACTGGAAAAATAACCTATTTTTAAATGAGTTAAATCATTTCTGACCATTGTTAAAAGTTACTAAAATAAATACAGTAACTGGATTTCCCAGGCGGTCCAGTGGTTAAGACTCTGCACTTCCAGTACAGGGAGCGTGGGTTCAGTCCTTGGTTGGGGAACTAGGATTCCACAATCTGCACAGCTTGGCCAAAAAAAAAAAGACAAAAGAAACACAAAACTATAGGAACCTCCCTGGTGGGACTCAGTGTAGCCAAACAAATAAATAAATATTAATTTATTAAAATACACACATATAAAAACACAGCAACTGTCTTCTCTGGGGTAGACAGACCCTCCAGCTTTGGTCCAGATGCAAACACCTGCTTGCCCTTGGGATTCTTTTGGCAGATGAGGAGCTTCAAAGTCAGGGATGGGAGGTGAAAGCTGAGAAGGAATCAGTCTAGGGAGCTGATAAATCAAAAGGGAAAAAGAGGATGGAGAAAGCCAAGAGACCCTCAGTGCAGAAGGACTGAATAAATGGGAAATGAGGAAGCAGAGACGTGCCATCAGGTCCAGTGGCCAATGGATCTCCCAGTTGGGTCAGAGTCCATAACCTGGAAGAAAGAAAACTCCACACCAAAAGCTTCCTTTCAACAAACAATACAGTCACAGATGCAGAAAACAAACTTACAATTACTGGGCAGGGGGAGGTGGGGGGTTGTGAGGGAGAGATAGAGTGGAACCGGTGTATATATTACTCTACATAAAATAATAATAAGGACCTATTGGATAGCACAGGGAACTCTACTCAATATTCTGTAATGACCTATATGGCAAAAGGACCTAAAAAAGAGTAGATAGATAGATAGACAGATGGACTTCCCTGGTGACTCAGTGGTAAAGAATCGCCTGCCAGTGCAGGAGATGTGGGTTCAACCCTGGGGTCGGGAAGATCCCCTGGAGAAGGAAATGGCAACCCACTTCAGTATCCTTGCCTGGGAAATCCTCTGGACAGAGGAGCCTGGCAGCAGGTTACAGCCCATGCAGTTGCAAAGAGTCAGACACAATTTGGAGACAAAACAAAAAACAACATATATTCACAAAAGTGAATCAGTTTGCCTGACACCCGAAACTCACACAACATTGTAAATCAACTGTACTCCAATAAGAAACAAAGAAACAGGCAAGATGCAGGCCACCCCGCAGTATAGATACATCTTTGGGAAAGCAAAGGTGGATCAGAATAAAATTTGCAGCCTATTATTAGAGCCCCCCAAAATGCTGTTTTTAAAAAAAATAAACTAAATCTAAAACAATACACATTTGTTCTGGTTTCTGGCCATACCTTAGAGCCAGAGCATTTAGGTCTCATCCCGGTCAGTCAGCCTCATCCAGGCTCACCCTAAGCTTTCTGTCCCTTCTCCCAACGCCATCACCTCTATTCGGCTTCCTCGTCCACTGCGCAGAGCAGCCCCCTCTCACTGCAACCCCGACCCCATCTCCCTGGCCCACCCCCCTGGCTGCTGATCAGAAGCCACCCTCCTGAAATGCGAACCTGACACCATTTTCCTTCCTGCCACATTCTGCTCGGGTTACATGACGATTTCAGGGGGACCATAAAATGACATTTTCAGGTTAATCATTTTACTATGACAAGAAAAATATTTCAGCAGCCATCAATCTGTGATTTCACTGACAAGACCTGAGTAGAAAAGGGAGGCCTTAAAATTCCACCTCAAGCCCATCTCTGGCACAAACAGTACAGGGGAGTGGCAAAAATTGTGAAAATCTTATACAAATAGCCATAGTTTAAAAAATAATACTCTATCGGATAAAGTACAAATGCTTCCCTATAACAGCAAGTCAAGAATCTATTGACTTTCCAGCCAAACTTCCGGCACAAACAACACACCATCCACAATCCCAAGACTTTCTCTCACACCCCTGCATTTGCCACTCCTGCTGCCTGGAAGTCCCATCCTGCCCATCTGACAACTGAAGACCCTGCTCGCCTCTCGAGTCTATACTACGTAATTATTACTACAGGCCACCGTGACTGTCTGCAGTTTACAGGTCCACTGCCCAGGCCCAACTCTGAGTTCCTTCAGAACGGCAGCCATCTCACCCAGCTTACAGCGCCAATGCCAACTCAGGGACTACAAATAAGTATCTGCTGAATGAAGGAATTAACGAGAATCATTCTAGCCTTTAGTTTCCAAATTAGCCAAAATACTGGTATGTCTAGTCACAGGAAGAAAATGTATTGCACTTAGTAAGTTCTCACTGGGTGTGTCAAGCAAACACTATTATATCTAATCCTCACTTCAATCCCAGGAAGTTGATACCATGATCATCACCTAATTTTTTTAATTATCTGTTTATCTATTTTATTTTATCTATCTCTATTTATTTTTGGCTGTGCTGAGTCTTCATTGCTGCGAGGGCTTTTCTCTAGTTGCCATGAGCAGGAGCCACTCCCTAGTTGTGGTCTGTGAACTCTCACTGTGGTGGCTTCTCCTATTGTGCAGCGTGGTCTCTAGGGCACAGGCTCAATAGAATGGAGCACTGGCTTAGCTGTTCCACGGCATGTGGGATCTTCTCGGACTAGGGATTGAAGCTGAGCCTCCTGCATTGGCAGGCAGATTCTTTACCACTGAGCCACCAGGAAAACCCTCATTATCTAATTTTACAGATGCTGCAAGAAAGGTCTTGCTGCTGCTGCTGCTGCTACTGCTGCTGCTGCTAAGTCGCTTCAGTGTGTCCAACTCTGTGTGACCCCACAGACGGCAGCCCGCCAGGCTCCCCCGT
This sequence comes from Bos mutus, assembly GCF_027580195.1. NCBI lineage: Eukaryota > Metazoa > Chordata > Mammalia > Artiodactyla > Bovidae > Bos > Bos mutus. The sequence continues at coordinate 31,311,111 of NC_091641.1, forward strand.
CCCTGGGATTCTCCAGGCAAGAACACTGGAGTGGGTTGCCATTTCCTTCTCCGATGCATGAAAGTGAAAAGTGAGAGTGAAGTCGCTCAGACTCTTAGCGACCCCATGGACTGCAGCCCACCAGGCTCCTCCATCCATGGGATTTTCTAGGCAAGAGTAATGGAGTGGGGTGCCATTGCCTTCTCCGGCAAGAAAGGCCTAGAGATGCCACATGTGTGCATGCTAAGAGGCTTCAATCGTGTCTCTTTGCAACCCTATGGACTGTAGCCTGCCAGGCTCCTCTATCCATGGGATTCTCCAGGCAAGAATACTAGAGTGGGTTGCTCTGCCCTCTTCCAGGGAATCTTCCTGACCAAGGGATCGAACCGAGGTCTCCTACATCTCCTGCACCGTCAGGCAGATTCTTTACCACTAGTGCCACCTGACTTAGCCCATGTGTACAACTGGTGGTCTGTGGACTGGGTGAGCATGAAGATAAGTATGCCTGACTCCAAAGCTCACCCTTCACACCAACACCTCTCTCCACAGCAGGATGGTGGCGATGACGGTGATGATCGTGCTGAAGCGTGATTCCCTATGGGCCTAGCACTGCTCTCAACGATTATCAATATAAAAACACAAGTATTTATTAAAATTCAGATGGAAATGTGCTCAGATTTGCTAAATGCCCTAGGGCTCCTCCCATTTGCTAAAAATAATCTTTCCCCAAAAAGAAATCAATTCATTTGATTCATGGAGTAAAATGAAAGCAAATGCAATACAGAACCATCCCCTACTAGAGCCTCAAGGTGGAAAGCAAGTGCTCAGGCAGCGGAGATAAGAAATCCAATTAATGAACCCCAGGGGGTTTTGCCAGGATGAGAATTAGAATATCCAGTCAACACCTCAAACCGCTAAGAGGCTGGTAAATCTGTGACAAACTGAACATTAAAAAAAAAAAAAAATGACGAACATCACATGACGAACATTTAAAAGAGGAAAAGGAATGTCTGAAAAAGCCATTCAGTTTCATAAGTGTCCAGAGGACCGCACAGGACAGTTTTCAACAGTGTCTAAGAAATAACATTAGGGAACAGCAAAGGGCAGCTGGTTTCGTTCTTTAGCTTCCTAAAAAGTTCAACACAGTTTCGAATTCCTTAACAGGTGAAGAAAAATCTCAGGTGGCTCAGTGAAGAATCCGCCTGCCAGTGCATAAGATGCAGATTCAATTCCTGGGTTGGGAAGATCCCCTGGAGAAGGAAATGGCAATCCACTCCAGGATTCTTGCCTGGGAAATTCCCTGGACAGAGGAGCCTGGTGGGCTACAGTCCACGAGGTGGCAAAAGAGTTGGACACGACTGAGTGACTGAATACCAACCAAGAAAAATCACCAAAACAAGAACTCTTCCCTGGCATGTTTTGGAAGGAGAATGCTTCCCTCTGATTTCTTCTGACATAGTCACATGCTGCTGCTTCTAAGTCGCTTCAGTCATGTCTGACTCTGTGCAACCCCATAGACGGCAGCCCACCAGGCTCCGCAGTCCCTGGGATTCTCCAGGCAAGAACACTGGAGTGGGTTGCCATTTCCTTCTCCAATGCATGAAAGTGAAAAGTGAAAGTGAAGTCGCTCAGTCGTGTCCGACTCTTAGCGACCCCATGGACTGGAGCCTACCAGGCTCCTCCACCCATGGGGTTTTCCAAGAGTACTGGAGTCACAAAAATCTACGCTGTCTAAACAAGGCAAATACCCAAAGCCAACTCATTGCCACCCACAATGGAAGAGACCCATGTGCAGAGAATATTTACCAAGCGTCAAGACACTTCACAGAAAATTATAATGGCAGTGAAAACTGAAAGTAAAAGTGTTAGTCACTCAGTTGTGTCCAATTCTTTCTGATCCCGTGAACTGTAGCCCACCAGGCTCCTCTGTCCATGGAATTTCCCAGGCAAGAATACTGGAGTGGGTAGCCATTCCCTTCTCCAGGGGATCTTCCTGAGCCAGGGATCAACCCTGGGTCTCCTGCATTGCAGGCAGATTCTTTACCATCTGAGCCACTAGGGAAGCCCAACAGCTAACAATTGCTAGAAACTTACTAGCCACCAGGCACTAACCTAAGGGCCGCACAGCTCTATGGAGTGAATATTATCACTACTCTCCCCATGTACAGACGAGAACACTGAGGCACAAGGAAATCAGAAACTTGTCCATAGTCCAACACAACCAGGAACTGGCAACACCAGGATTCGAGCTCTGAGCTCCATATCCCACGCTCACTCTGCTGCCCCCTGGTTTGGGTTGCTCTTTCTAATTCCACAGGAAACGTTAGCATGTTCTGTAATCCCACGTGGGAAGAAGATGCACCTGTGGAGCACCAGCGTATGTAGTCTTCACAGGGACTTCAGCACCGGCTAGTTCTTAAGCCATTCTTTCTAGAAGGCAAACTATTCAAAAGATACGTTACTGCCTCCCCACAGGCCAGTGTGACTGATGGAATGAGCAATCAGTTTAATGAAGCACAAGAATGTGTCCTTGTCCTTAGGAGGAAACAGAGCAGGAGAACAAGGCCAACAGAGGAGAAATGAGCGCAGGATGGAGCCTTATGACCACCACCTCTTCCTCCCGAGAGGGTTACCGAGGACAAAGTCTGATGAGGAAAAAACAATGCCTGACTGTCACTTGCCTTCCTATCAACGCTGTTTTATACTTCATGCGAGGGCTGCTGCATCTTGCCGTGTCATCTTGCAAAACCAAACAAATCTCTCACACAGACACAGACATGCTTTGCAATCGGGGTTTTAGCCAAAGAATACTGAACATCATGTAGCCCTGGCCAGTTCTCTCTTTCCTCAACTTCAGTTATCCATGGAGAACTCGGCCACTTTTGTCATTTGTGAGGGTTTTTCTTTTTCTTTTCCTGGGTGTTTTTTTTTTTTTTTTTTTTGATCTGGACCATTTTTAAAGTCTTTAGAGAATCTGTTACAACATTGCTTCTGTTTCATGTTTTGGTTTTTTGACCATGAGACATGTGGGATCTTAGCTCACAGACCAGGAATCAAACCCTCGCCCTCTGCAGTGGAAGGTAAAGTGTTAGCCACTGGGCTACCAGCGAAGGCCCTGGGGATGTTTCTATTATTTACTTGTCTGGAGTCCAACTCACTTTTTCCATGTGTATAAACCTGTTTTAAAGGGAAAACCTCCATCACTGTTCCAAGTGGAAAGCCAGCACCGTGGGCCCTCGACAGGGTAGCACCTTCTGCCCCAAGCACCACTTCAGACACCAATCACAAGTCCAGACTGTCCCCTGCGCTTCTGACTGACCAGTTACGTATCTCAGGGGTTCCCATGACCTCCTCCTTGGGTTCAATTAATTTGCTAGAGAAGCTCCCAGAACTGAGAGAAACCTTTTATTTACTAGATTACTGGTTTTTTAGAAAAGGATATAACTCAGGAACAGCCAGACAGAAGAAAGGCATGGGAAGAGAGCACAGGGCTTCCAGTGGCCCACTCCCCCAGGGGCCCACTCCCCCAGGGGGCCACTCCCCCAGGGCCACTCCCCAGGGGGCCACTCCCCAGGGGGCCGCTCCCCAGGGGGCCGCTCCCCCAGTGGCCCACTCTCCTTGCACCTGTAAGTGTTCACTGACCCAGAGGCTCTCTAAACCCCGGGATTTTTATGGAGGCTTCATTATACAGATTATTTGGTTAAATCATTGGCCACTGGCAACTGAACTCCATCTCCAGCCCCTCTCCCCTCCCTGGTAGTCTGAACTGGTAGTCTGAACTGGTGGTTCTGAACTGGTGGTCTGAACTGGTGGTCCCTGGTAGTTCTGAACTGGTGGTCCCAGGTTGGAACTGAAAGTTCCAACCCCTTAATCATGTGGTTGGTCCTCCTGGCAGCCAGGCCCCAACCTCGAGTGCTTTCCAAAGTCACTACATTAACATTACAAAAGATACCTTTCTGGCTCTCATTGCTTTGGAAATTTCAGGGGTTTTAAGAGCGTAGGACCAGAAGCGATGGAGCAATAATGCATATTTCTTATTATAAATCAGAGTATGACAGTAGATCTAACTCTTGAACTTAGAGAGGTGAGAGATGCAGCTGGAAAGGGGAAGGGATAACATTCGAAGCCCAGCTGTGCAGGGCAGCCAACAGCCCCTAAGATGTCACCCTCAGTGTCACATTCTGCCATCGCCACCTCTATATTCCCTGGTGGACACAAAGTCATCTGAGGGGCAGAAACATGTCAGAAATACTCTGGAAGCCCCAGTGTCGAGCACAGAATGTTACACCAAGCAGGTGCTCAGTAACTCAGTGTTGGGCTTCCTTGGTGGCTCAGGGAGAGAGAACCCGCCTGCCGATGCAGGAGATGCAGGTTCGAACCCTGGGTCTGGAAGATCCCCTGGAGGAGGGCATGGCAACTCCAGGATTCTTGCCTGGAGAATTCCATGGACAGAGAAGCCTGGCAGACTACAGTCCATAGCGTCACAAAGACTCGGACATGACTGAAGTGACTCAGCACACACACACACATACGCACAAGCACTTTTACATGTCAGGTACTATGGAAGCAGCGTGAGCAAACCAGGCTTCTCTCCTTCTTCTCCTCTAGTTGAGCAGACAGATATAATGCATTCATCCCACAGAGGTTTATAGCCTCAAATGGTACAGAGCCGGGTCAGCACAGTACAGCCTGAGGACAAATCCGAGCCTTAACAGCAAGAGTCTGCCAGTCCCCGATAGAGAGCGAGGAAAACAGCCCAGGCGGCCAGGGCTGGAGAAGAGTGTGGACGATTCATATCAGGGACCTGGAAGGCTTCCCTGAAAAATGACTGAAAGGCTTTAAGAACAAAAAACAAAAACCAGAAAAGGCCAGGCCAGGGTGGCAGGGCAAAGAGCCAGGGGAGAGCTAGGGGGCCCTCCAGGTCGTTCAGCATGTGGGTCGTTTTCCCAACAGCAAAGAGAAGGCAGTGGAAGGTTTTCCGTGGAGGTGGGGGGGGCCGTGATGGACGGGAATCTGCTTCTGCAGAGCCCGCTGGATGCAGAGGAGGCAGGGCAAGACAGGAGACGGGGGAAGGTCCACAGCGGCCGCCCTGTGAGCCATGGGGTGACCGCGATGGGCTACAGCTGGGGGGCTGGAGAAAAGCCAATGGACTTGAGATCCATCCTGGTGCCAGGCTGTCTGAAGGGGTGCAGAGAGAGGCGAATCACCTTTCTTTCTTTTCAGACCTCACGACAGTGGCTTTAAAACGGTCACTGACTTTCCCTCGAGGTTAGACTTTCTCACCAAATAAGGACAATGATGTGGCCTTTCCTACACAAAGGTGGTGCCACCTCTAGCCAGACACACGGCAAGAGGGACTAAGACTCAGGTATTGAGAAGGAACCCTTTAGAGGGGAAAAAACAAAAAAATTTAACCTAGCTCACAACCAATGAAATCGCTAAATGTGATATAACACAGAAAGAACAGATTTTGGAGCCCAAGAAACTAGGGTCCAAACTTCAACCCTAACATTGCCAAGATGGTACACTGAGGCTGTATTAGCTTCCCTCTCCGAGCTTCTGTTTTCTCATCTGTGAAGAAAGAGTTATGCTCCTCCTGGGGCTGCCCTGAGACTAAGAGTCAACACAAACAAGGAGCGGCAGGAACAGTCAGAGACAGTAACTATCATTATCATGATGAAGCAGGGTCTTGCTGGAAGCCGGAAACCACAGGTATTGATACCACAGAAGGAATTAACTTTGTAAATTCTACTATAAAATACAACAGTTTACAGAATAAAAGTTATAATGGTAAGCTCTACTATATAAGAACATGTTCATCTAACATTCAGAGATGGCTTCTCTAAGGAAATAAAAAGCATAATTACAAAAAAAAGTGATACAGAACTCCTGACTACATACACCCACGCACCCATACACACACACACACACACACACACACACACATCTACCTCCTGGTTCAGGAGATCAAGGACTCCCGTTCTCATGCAGGTGACCCTGGTCCCAAAAGGAGGACCCCTGCACTGATGGAGACCAGGCCCCATAGTAGGCCCTCAGGAAGAACTGAAGCAATCAGTTGATTTAATGATCTAATGCCACAAACATGTAGAGAACCTCAAGAGTGACAGGCACAGAACGTCTGTGCAAAATACTCAGAAAGAAATGGAGAAACTGCCCCTTTGCCCTCCAAGCTCACAGATCTTTACACCCTTGACCATGTGTGGTAGGAAGCCAGGCACACAATCAACCAGGCAACGGATCTCCCTGAGCACCTTCTAGATGCTTTCAGGCTGAGGATGCACCTTGAACAAGACAGCCAAACCTCTCTGCCTGCAGAGTGGACACTGTGGTATGGGGAAACTGGAGGAAATGAAATAAAAAATTTAAAAAGCACAATATACAGTCGTTAGTTGGTGCTGTGGAGAAAAACTGAGCAAAGAAGAGGCAGAGACTGTAGGGGTGAGGGGTAGAATTTTAAATCTGCACTGGTTTCAAAAAGTCCCTATAAATCCATGAAAATGTAGCACTGCACGCTCTGCTCATGCTGGTAAGTGCCAAGAGAAGAGCAAGGGTTGGAGGGACAGAGGAGGAACTGGCTGGGCTGGGCGGGTCAGGCTCAGAGGGAAAACTCACGTCTCTAGATTGAGACGAATGCTGAGCAGTGAGTTCCCGCCCATCTCTTCCTTTTCAGGAATGTTCCTCCTGCTCTTCCCTAGCTGCAGAGCACAAATCAGCCTTGAACGTCACTGGGCATTTCCAGCAAATGCCTGTATGTCCTACACAAGCTTATTCAGTCATGTCAGCCTTTCCTGGGTCATGAAGGTCAATGGCCATTTTTAGGACTTTTTTTAATTATAAAAGGGACACATGATCACAGTATAAAATGTGACAAAATATCAGAAAGGATACAGGTTCCCAACAGTCTTAATTTAACCTCAACATGATCTCTATCTACATTCTGGTATGTTTTTCGCCAGAGTCGTCTAACACATGGAGGATCACTCTGCATCCATATTAACTCTGAATGCTGCTCTCTTAATTTTTACTAAATATATTACTTTTAAATTCCTAGATTTGCATTTTGCTGCTTATAACAAATTCTGTATGGACATCCATGTAATGGGCTATAGAACATTCAAACTACTGATGCACTATGCTTCATTATTCACCATTTCCCATTTGTTGAGCCTTCAGATTTCTGAGTTTCCATCATTATAAATTACTGTGAAAATAACTTCATGTGGAAAGGCATTTCAAGTAATTCCCTCAGAGAAGATTCCTAGAAAGAGGATGGCAGGGAGCTGGGAGCACTTTAGACAAGCAGTCACTGTATAGACCTACACCGCCCCCCCATCAAATGTAATTGTGATAGAGAAGAATTTTTGCTTTCTATTACAAGCTAATCACTAAAGGGATGTTACCTAGAAGTTTAAATTTCACATAATGGCCCATTTCTGGGAACCCTACTTCCCAGGTAATGAGCATTAAGCTAAAATACTTTGGTTTAGCTCATAGAAAACCTCCTGACCAGGACCACCAGTGAATGACCACAGGAAGAAGAAATTAACACATCCCTTTGGAGGCCAATGGGAACCCGTAAGTGTTTGACTTTATCCCCTCCCCTTTTATTATAAAAGGAGCCTGAATGCTAACTCAGGCAAGACAGTTCTTTGGAGACACAAGCCCAGCATCTTTTGGTTAGCTGGTTTTCTGAATCAAGCCGTTATTCTTTGCCCCAACAACTCGTCTCTCAATTATTGGCTTGCTGTCCAAACTCAACTTGGTAATGTAATCACCACCCCACTTGGCTGCCGTGGCAGAATATAAAAGCTGGTGAATCTCTGGCTACCTTTTTGGCCTTGAGGGTAATGGGTTTCAGAGGCTACATTATTTACCTGCTGTCGGAATCTGAGGCGATCTCCTTTCTTCCTCCAAAGCGGATCTGGCACTGCAGGAAAAAAAGAGTCGCTGAGATCAGCCATTAGGATGGACACACAAAACCACCTCCAGGGGCCTTTGGGGTCTGGGGGGACCCAGGGCCAGAAACTCTGGTGGCCAAATCAGGGCGTCCCCGAGTCCTGGGGGTCAGCCCAAGAAATGGGATGGCAGGCACCCCAGCCTTCCAGCCGCCATTTGAAGGAAGAAGCCCTTTTACCTCCCACTTGTACAGAAGGGAGCCTTGCACAAAGACAGCGCTAAGAGGAAAACAGAAGCCGTCTGCAGATTCTCTAGGAAGCTGCTTCTATCTGTCAGCAGCTGACTGTCAATAACGCAGAGCTCTTAACAGGCAATAATTAAAACTGCCACAAATCTGTGATGATGACGGGTCCCTTCTGACAGGGCCCAGAGTTGTTACGGCTGCTGTGAAGTTATGACAGCATAAATCAAGCTTCAAACAAGCCCTCTGGTTGTGCCGAATGACAATTTACCCAGGGAGGGTGCAAACAAAAGCAAACTTTTTTTTTTTTCTTTAACGGTGCTGAAATGTAGATAACATAAAATTTACCATTTCAACCATTTTGTCATGCAACTCAATTCACAATATTGTGCAACCATTACCACTCTCCACTACTCTCTTTCAAAGGTACAGAACCTTCACTGTGGGTAATAGGTTTACCAGATTCCTAAATTTATTACCACATTTGTGTGTAGGGGTGCGTGTGTGTGTATATAGAAATTTAAATGATACTTCGGTCAAAACTCACAGAACTGCACACTTAAAATTGGTATTTTTATTGTATGCAAATCACACCTCAATAAAGTTGGGTTTTATTTTTTTTCTTTCCAACTTGAAGAAATTTTAATTTCTTAATGAAGCTAAGAAATCATAGTGTATTTCACATGCATATAAAAAAATACACATAATAAACAAAACATGAAGTAAAAACTAGCAGGTTACCCAGTCCAATTAATCCTAAATTGAATAGAGTTTCAATCTCAACACTCAAGATATTAAAGAAAACTAAACTATTAAATTTTACGTATTGAGAAATTACTATTTGCCAACCACTGTAATAACTAAAGTTGGTTTTTAAAAGGCATATGTACAACACTTTCACCCTCCCAAGTAGTAATAATAGCTCTGGGTGGAAGATCCAAGTTATTTCTGTTTAACTGCTACACTTGAAGTGGTTGGACTTAACTCTTCATCTTATTTTGCATTCCATTTCTGGAGCAAAGAAAAAAAACTAATAATGTCAGCTCTGCATTTATTGGGGACCAGGCGCTGGCCATGGCCCTTTACCCCTTTAAGCAATTCCCTCCACAGCGCTATAGAGATGGGTGACCCAATTAAAGAGATGAAGGATGCTCAGAGAGGCTGGGTAAGTTGCCCCAGCACAGCTGTCAGGAGACAAAGCTGGCCTTCCAACCCAGCTACACCTGAGTCTGAGTCCTTTCTGCCATGCCTGGATGCCTCAAGGCTCGGGCAGATGCTAAATTCTCTGAGCTCACATCAACCCTTAACAGGCACTTCCATTAAAGGACATATTTATCTCCTTATATTGTGATGACACCAGTAATCACCAGTCGCCCCTTCTGAAATGTGAATTCCTAGGGCTGGATCCCAGCTCTGCTGCCTATTAACTATGACACTGGCAGCACGTTATTGGACCTGAGCTCCAGTTCTTCATTCCTTCATCTGTAAAATGGCAATAATTGCAAGAACCATCTCACAGGGTGGCTGGAAGGATTCGATGGAAAGCACTCAGCAGAGCACCAGACACACGATGAACGTGCAAGGAACGAGGCCTGCCGGGTGGTTGTAAGCAGACAACCTGATGCCAACCTTGTGTCAACACCCACTTCCACACCCAGCCAAAAGCCAGGCGCCAACTCAGCGTCAACCAAAGCAAGCAGAGCCCATCTGGAGACGCCACACGACCCTGAGCACGGCCTGGTTCCTGTGCTTGTGCTCACGGGGGCCCTGACTCCCAGCCAGCACTGCAGCGCCCTTAGAAAGTGAAAGTCACCCAGTGGTGTCCGACTCTTTGCAACCCTATGGACTATGCAGTCCATGGAATTCTCCAGGCCAGAATACTGGAGCGGGTAGCCTTTCCCTTTCCAGGGGATCTTACCAATCCAGGGATCGAACCCAGGTCTGCTTTGGAAATTCCCCAGCAGTCCAACGGTCAGGACCCTGCTCTCACTGCCGAGGGCCTGGGTTCAATCTGGGGATTTTAGTTCCTGCATTTTACTACAAGCCATGCAGCGCAGCACAAACAAACAAAAATAACTGCTTGGAAATAAGACTTTAAACCCACATTAATGCCCTTCTCAAAGGGACACCACCGAAGGATGGGGGTGGGTCCTCCGGGGGCTTTAGGATGTCAGGACACAGGAGTCCCTCTGTCCCCACCTCTGATCACTGTCACTTGCTGGGGGAAATAGTTAGCCTCCCAGATTCATGGCAGAAGTAGGTCTGTGTAGACAGAAGGGCAGAAATGACTTCTACGTTCATCATCTGACACTATGACTTGAACTCAAAGTCCAACATGCGCTTTCTTCTTACCTGTTTCACTGCATCCAGCAGTCGCTCCAGCAGAAACTGTCTTTTCATGTCATTGTTCTGTGTTCCTAGAAGGCAAGGGGCTTGATTAGTTCTGTTTGACATTTGCCTTCTACTAAGACTCTCTGAGATGTAGCATTTGGCTGTTCTCAGCCAGCATCAACTTTCTCTTTAATAAAATCAATAACAACACCAGGTATCAATAATCTGCACCAGTACAATGAGGTCTGACCCCTTTCCTATGACTATATCACAGGAAAGCAACTAAACTAGTGTTCCCCAAATCTGGATGACGTTTCTGGAATGATCTAACTTAAGGGTTTCTCAACCTTGGTGTCACTGACATGTGGATCAGATAACTCTCTGCGGCTGCCCTGTGAACTGTTAAGATATCTGGCAGCATCCCTGGCCTGTACCCATGAGATACCATTAGTGCGTATGCACACACATGCACACACGCACACACACACACACACCCTAGTTGTGGCAACAAAAATCTCCAGATTCTGCCAGACATCCTCTGAGGAACAAAACTGCCCCCAGTTGAGAAGCAATAGTCTAACTTAAAACATAGGTTTCCTAGTACGGCAGGCACTGCTGGTTGGCTGACCTCACCATCATCTCTAACACCATTTTCCCATGAAAACCCTAATTACTCAGCCTCTCTTGTAAGGCTGACCTTACAAAGCTCCAGCTGATGAGATGTAAGCAGAAGAGCGTTGGGAGGGGCCTGGGGGGAAAAGGACATATGCTAATAGCTTCATTCCTGCTTCCATCCCTCATGCCTGCATCCTAAACACACTGGAGGAAGCCAGAGCAGCGTCTGCAGGGAAGCCCAAGAGAATCACAAAGACACCAGCCCTGATGTCACTTTGCTGCTGAACCAAACTAGAAATCTGAGAGCTTTCACAGAACAAATCGTTCCATTTGTTCAAGCCCTGAACACTGAGTGGTTACTTACAGTCAAAGGCATTCCCGAATGATACACATGCCATACACCAAACTCCCATTTACGAGGGTGTGGGGCAAGGCCAATTCCATCTCCCCAGGTGGCTCAGTGGTAGTAACGAATCTGCCTGCCAATCCAGGAGATGCAGGAGAGGCGGGTTCGATTCCTGGGTTGGGAAGATCCCCTGGAGTAGGAAATGGCAACCTGCTCCAGTATTCTTGTCCATGAAGAATCCCATGGACAGAGGAGCCTGGTGGGCTACAGTCCACGGGGTTGCACAGAATCAGACACAACTGAGCAACTGAGCACAGACGCAGGCTAGGCCACTTCACAGGCCCAGGCAGAACACTGTCAGAACCACATCTGACGCTCCACAGGGGGCCCAGTGACTCCAATCCACAGAGACGTGGCTACGTATTATGATACACCAGACACTGGACACAACTGTTTCACAGGAGACCCAAATCTAGGGTTACAAGGCAAGTCAGTGTTGGGACTTCCCTGGTGGTGCAGTGGCTCCCAGTACAGGGGGCCCACGTTCAACCAGGGAACTAGATCTCACGTGCCACAACAAAAAGATCCTGCATGTTGCAGCTAAGACCTGGCACAGCCAAATAAACAGACAGATAAATAGCGTTTTAAAGAGAAAGCGAGATGGTCAGGGTTTCATCCAAGTCATGCCAGGGCCACCCAGTTGCTAACAACCGTGCCCATGTGCTGAGCACTTCCTGTACACCAGGCACCAAACTGAGTCCTCTGAGTGCGCTCCGTCCTGTAATTTTCATGACCACCCTACCAGCCAGGTATTAGGATCCCTGAATCGCAGATGGGGAAACAGAAGCTCAGAGAAGACAAGCAAGTGCACGCGCTGACCCACTCGACATTTGCTGAACTACTGGGTGCCAGGCAGTGTTCTAAGTGCCGGGGACACAGGAATTCAGTGGTATAAAAGAGCCATCTTCTCGTGGAGTGAAAATGCTATTAGGAAGAAACAAATGGCTCCTACGTAAACTAACAGAGGAGAAGGTGTTAGAGAGTCATACTAGGAAGAAAAACCAGATGAAGTGGAGAGACCGGGAGGAAGCTGGAGGGCCACGGCTGCCAGGGCAGCCGTGGAAAGTCTCTCTGCACACGCGACACCCCAGCTGAGCCCTTTATAACGTGGAGGAGCAGTCATGGAAAGTTCTGAGAGACCAGCGTTCCAGGCGGAGCAAACAGCCAGGGAAGAGAGGCAAAAACAGCCTGGCTTCCATCTCCCAGGACCTGAAGGAAGTCTCCAGTGACTTAAGCAGAAAGCAGAAAAGGGGAAGCAAAGATCAGAGGCAGGCAGGGGCCAGTCACAAAGGCCTCATGGACCATGACAGTGGGTTCAGGTTTTTGCTCTAACTTGCACACTAGCAGTTGGAACCATGACCCTAACTGGAGACTGTGCCCCTTAAGGGCTATGTCAGGACTATCGCATGGGCTCTTGCCTTACCCCAGGCCTGGAGATTAAACCAGTCCATAGACTCTCTATAGACACACAGTAATAAAGCTGACTTCCCAAACACTGCCACTATAATTTTTTCTGGAAGAGGTCTTGAGAGAGGTCAGCCCACGCACCCTTCCCACCAGACCAGAGGCCATCTCGAAGCATCTTTCAGGATGGCTAGAAACCCCACCTGCCTGAGGGCCTCACACACACTTCTATCAACACACCCTGCTCCTCACGCAGCAGGAGGGCGAGTTTCCGCCCTTCTCCCTCTAACACCAGAATGGGGAAGGCAGCCTTGCTTTCTTCCTTTTTCCAAGTACTGCACCCAACAACTCTACTTGCCCTTGGGCGATGCCAACTGGAAACTTGACAAAGTTTTCCCCCCTGAAGTGCTTTTGCTGTTTTTTCTGATCATAAAAGTAATTCGTGTTTTAGAATTATCATACACAACCCAGCACTTCTGGGTGTATGCTCGAAAGAATTGAGAGCACGGTCCTGAAGAGCTACTTATATGCTTATGTTCATAGCAGCATTATTCACAGTAGCTAAAATGTGGAAGCAACTCCTGTGTACATCAACAGATGAATGGAGACGCAAAATGTGTCATGCACACACAATGCATATTATCCAGCCTTAAAAGGCAAGGCAACTCTGCAGTATGCTGCAACACAAATGAGCCTTGAAGAACATCACGCTAAGTGAAATAAACCAGACACAAAGAGATAAAACACTGCATGATTCCAATTACATGAGATACTAAGAGTAATCAAAATCATAAAGAAAGGAAGCATAATGGTGGTTGTCAGGGGAGGCGAGGGGAGAGAATGGGGGTTAGAGTTTCATAGTTACACATTTGGATTTTACAAGATGAAGAGAGGCCTGGGGATGGGCGGTGGTGACGGCCACACAACAGTCAGAAGGCATTTAATGCCACCAAACTGTACACTTAAAATGCTTAAGATGGGGACTTCCCTGGTGGTCCAGACTAAGACTCCCTGCTCCCAATGCAGGGGGCCCAGGTTCGATCCCCGATCAGGGAACTAGTCATGCCACAGCTAAAGATCACGTGTGCTGCAACTAAGACCCAAAGCAGCCAAACAAAATAAATAAAAATAAATATTAGGGGCTTCCGTGGTGGCTCAGTGGTAAAGTATCCACCTGCCAATGCAGGAGATGGGGGTTTAATTCCTGATCCAGGAAGATCCCACATGCCGCGGAGCAATGAAGCCCACATGCCACAACTACCGAGCCTGTGACCTAGAGCCCGGGAACCACAATCACTGAAGCCCAAGCACCCTAAAACCTGTGCTCTGAAACAAGAGAAGCCACCGCAATGAGAAGCCTTTGCATTGCAACTAGGGAGTAGGCCCCACTCATCACAACTAGAGAAAAAGCCCCACACAGCGACGAAGCCCCAGCACAGCCAAAAGTAAATAAATAAATAAATATTCCAAAAATGGTGAAGATGGCAAATTTTATGTTACCTGTATTTCACCACAATTTTTTTATAAAGTAATTCATGTGAGGAAATACAATAAACAAATCGTGGGAGGGGGGCGGGATTGACAAAGAAAATAAAAATCTCCATCATCTCCTTACTGATCATTGTTAGTGCAGTAATTCACAAGCTTTTACCTGCACACGAATCTGCTGGGGTCTTGGCTAAAAGGCAGGTTCTAATTCGAGGGCTGGGTGGGGCCTGGGACTCTGTATTTCTCACAAGCGCCCACGGGCCGCTGATGCTGCTGGTTCCCGACGCACACGGGAAGAGCGAGGACAGAGTGCCTACCCCTAGCGAAGACCCCAGAGCTTTCCTACAGAATCTGCAACCCTGCTTTCCTGGAGCCGCCAGCAGCCTTCCCTGCCTCACCCTGCAAAGCCTCTCCGCGGTGGAAAGAAAGCCTGCTCTCCAGAGAAACAGCCCACCACACACCCTCCCCAGACAAGAAGTGCACTTGAAGGAGACAATCCTGACCCCTGGTGGGGGGCCCATGACCATCCCAGCCCTGAATGGGATTAAGGGACCCGTGTCTCCCAGGGCAGGGGGAGCATGGGTGCCCTTGGCAACATTCACCGATGGCAGGAGGTGCCCAGGAGGCCCAGGGCCACGAGGCCCCGTGGAAGGAGCGCTGGAGGGAAGTTACAAGGTATCATGAGTTCTCATCCCGGCCAGGCTGCTTGCTGGCCCTGTGTCGGGGACAGTCACTTCCCTTCTCGGGCCACTGGTTTCTGCATGAGATCATACCCTCCGAGCTCTGCAGTCAGCAAACCTGGGGCCTCTGTTCTGAGACGGCAGGCAGAGCAAGCAATGCTACCGGGCTCTTTCAGCAATGCTACCGGGCTCTTTCCTACCTTCTCCAGGGACCAGAAGGAGCAGGAGCAGGTGCCCACCTACTGAGCCTCATGGTGGGCTAAGCCCATGAAGTGGCCAGCACCTAATCCTTCAGGGCTTCCCAGGTGGCTCAGAGGTAAAGAATCCACCTGCCAATGCAGAAAATGCGGGTTTGATCTCTGGGTTGGAAGATTCCCCTGGAAGGAAAAGGCAACCTATTCCAGTATTCTTGCCTGGGAAATCCCATTGACAGAGGAGTCTGGTGTGCTACAGTCCAGAGAGTCACACAGAGTCCGACACGACTGAGTGACTGGGTACACACGCACACACACACATCTAATCCTTCGCGAAGAAAGAAAGGTGGGCTCCACTGAACAGAGCACTGAGGCTGAGAGGGAAAGACCTTCACTCGTGGGCGGTGCTCATGGAGGGATTCTACTTCACGTCCACTGGTTCGGCCATCTGTTAAGACCTGCTCGCCCTCAACCTGTAAGAAGCCTGCAGTGACAGCCCCAGCGCCAATTCAGCAACGATTTCTCCATAAAATCCCAGCCTTTCTGCTTCCTTCCTTCTGCAACAATGGCCCTGAGTCAACACTATCAGTCAGATGAGCCAGAACAGGCTTCCTTTTCTTTAAAAAAAAAAAAAAACTGGAGTAGAGTTGATTTACAATACTCTGTGAGTTTCGGGTGTACAGCAAAGTGACTCATAGAACAGGCTTCTTTTTAATTTCTTGTTGAAGTGAAAGTGTTAAGTCGCTCAGTCGTGACCGACTCTTTGTGACCCCATGGGCTGCAGCCCGCCAGGCTCCTTTGTCCAGGCAAGAATTTGTCCAGGAATTTTCCAGGCAAGAATATTAGAGTCGGTTGGCATTCCCTTCTCCAGGGGATCTTCCCGGCCCAGGGATCAAACCTGGGTCTTCTGCACTGCAGGTAGACTCTTTACCGTCTGAGCCACCAGGGAAGCCCAGTTTCTTGTTAGAGCACCATCAAAATGAAAATAGAAACTGAGAGGAGCCCTACAGAATGCCCTCCGGGGTCCACAGTGGTCCCCTGAAGCTCTAACTTAGAAATCACCTGCGATGAAAATCAGTCACCCGGTTCACGCGCCTCCCTGTTGTCTCTCATGTTTAGAAGCCTTCAGATCCTACACTAATTTTTTCCCACAAACCTCCAGCCTTCAGTGACCTCCTGGGGAGGCAGAGTAGGGGTTAAGAGTAGTGAAGGTCACCAGCTGTGTGACCATGAAAGTTACTTAACTTCTCTGCACCTCCCACAGTTAGTAAATGAGTGAACAGGTATCACGCATCTAGAACAGTGCCTGGTACACACCAAGCACTTTATACACGTTGACTATTGTTGGAGAAGGAATTGGCACCCCACTCCAGTATTCTTGCCTGGAAAATCCCATGGACAGAGGAGCCTGGTAGGCTACAGTCCATGGGATCGCAAAGAGTTGGACACGATTGAGCGACTTGACTTCACTTATTATTGTTCTGTTGTTGTGGGCAGCCCTACATCCCAGAGGCCTAAGACCTCTGGTTCTAAGTACTTTCATCTGGACCACAGGCAAAGCAATCCAATCCAGGCCTCTGTGGCTGTGGCCCAGGGGAGTGTGAAGGTGCAAACACATCTCTGGCATCTGGGGAGGGAAAAACCAGCAAGATGCCCCCACGGTGTATATTCCTTCTCTCATCCCTATCAAAATCCAGGAGGTCAAGGTAAACACGGTTCCTGTCCACAGAGGAGTCAGGTCACTTGGTCAAGGCTGCACAGACGCTGACACAGCAGTACTTCCTTACCTCTCTACGCAGTAGCAGAGGGAAAGGTCATTTCTCTAGTCTAAGGCCAACCCTTGGGCTTCCCTGGTGGCTCAGCAGTAAAGAATCCGTGGGTTCCATCCCTGGGTTGGGGAGATCCTCTGGAGAAGGAAACGGCCACCCTCTCCAGTATTCTTGCCTGGAGAATCCCATGGACAGAGGAGCCTGGTGGGCCATGATCCATGGGTTCACAAAGAGTCAGACACGACTTAGGGATTAAACAACAACAACGTCATCCTTGGCAATGCACTCAATGGGTACAAGGTAAAAGAAAAGAAGATGGCACGGTTCTCTGGGGGCCAGGGATCAGGGAGCAAAGCACTGCTGAGACCCTGGTCTGCTGACCTTCCACACCACACTGCTGGCCTGCTGGGGGCCAGGGGAAGCAGACTGCAAGAGCGGGATTTTGGTGGTGGTTTAAGTCACTAAGTCGTGTCCAATTCTTTGCGACCCCATTGATTGCAGCTCACCAGGTTCCTCTGTCCATGGGATTTCCCAGGCAAGAATATTACAGTGGGTTGCTATTTCCTTCTCCAGGGAATCTTCCCAATGCAGTGATCAAACTCAGGTCTCCTGCATTGCAAGTGGTCTCCTAGATTGCAGGCAGATTCATTACCGACTGAGCCACCAGGGAAGGCAGGAACTTAAGCTGTGCTTTAAAAAAATAGGAAGGCAACTTCTCTGGCGGTCCACCTGTTCGGGATTCACCTGCCCATGCAGGGGACATGGGTTTGATCCCTGGTCCAGAAAGATTCCACCTGTCTCAGGACTACTGAAAATCCAAACACCACAACTAGTGAAGCCCGTGCACCCTGGAGCCCATGCTCCACATGCATGGAGAAAAGAAAAAAGCCCGCATGCAGCAACTAAGACCCAGCGCAGCCAAAAACAAACAAATAATTAAAAAAAAAAAAAAACAGGAAAGACTAGAAGAGGAAAATCCACACTGAGAGAACATAACTGCTTAATGGTACAGGGTGTCCTCTGGGGGTGGGGAAGGTGTTTAGGAACTAGACGGACGTGGTGAGTGCATGACATTTCCCATGTGCTAAACTGCCCCTGAACTGTTCATTTTTAAACAGTTAAAGATTGTTAACTGGTTAATTGTTTTTATAATGCTTAAATTTCTAACTTCACAACTGTTCATTGTTTTAATTGCATTAAAAGCATGCAGGGTTTCAAACTGTGGCGGGTTTAGTCACTCAGCCGTGCCCAACTCTTTGTGACCCCGTGGGCTGCAGCCCGCCAGGCTCTTCTGTCCGTGGGCAGAATACTGGAGTGCAGTGCCATTCCCGTCTCCAGAGGATCTTCCCCACCCGGGGCTCGAACCCAGGCCTCCTGCATTACAGGCAGATTCTTTACCAACTGAGCCACCAGCAAAGTCCAAAGAGAAGGTTCCCTGACTTTAGGGTATCTGAATTTCACCTCAATAAGAAAACATTTTGTGGGAGGGACAACAGATAAAGCCCATTCGAAGCCAAAGGAGCCACCACAGCAGGCATCCCCTAGGGGTGGGACAGGACTCCAGAGAGTGCCCAGCCCCCATGGAAACACAGGGCGGAAAAGCCAAGCTCACTTCTCCTCCACGGTTCTGATTACACTGAGGGGAGGGAGTGTCTGTCTGATGTACCAGTTAGGCTCCTAACAGGAAGTGGCAGGCACTCTCAAGTGAGGAGAATTCAACAAGGTTTATTTAATACAAGGGATCCCTGCGCAGGAGGCTTCCCAGGTGGCTCTGTGGTAAAGAATCCACCTGCCGATGCAGGAGATGTGGGTTCGATCCCTGGGTTCGTAAGATCCCCTGAAGAAGGACGTGGCAACCCACTCCAGTATTCTTGCCTGGAGAATCCCCATGGACAGAGGAGCCTGGCAGGCTGCTAGAGTTCATGGGGTTGCAAAGAATCAGGCACAGCTCAGCAACTAATAACAACAGAGGAGTGGGAGGGAGAAGCAATTCTCAACCAGGATTCCTCCCCTTAACAGGACACTCGGCAACATCTAGAGACATTTTTGACACAACTAGGGGGCTGCCGCTGGCGTTTACCACGTGTACAGGACGGCCTGACACAATTATCCAGCCCAATGTCAAGAGGGCCGAAACTGGGAAATTCTGCCCTCACGTAAGTTCAATTATCCCATTGCACAGATAACGAAACTGAGGCTCCGAGAGGTGAAAACACATAAACCTCTACTTGTGCTCTGAACCCCACCTCCTCTCACCTGCTCCAAGACATACTCCAGCATCTTTATCCTACATCTTCAATTCTTCTTGTGTATGCAATTCTTGCAGCATACGGGGATGTCATAATATTTTCCCACAGTTTAATAAAAACATGCTCCCACATGCCATTCCAGACGCAACCCCACTCCTCTGCTGCCCTGTCCAGCAGAGCTCTTCCTTCACGACAGTGGCCAGGCCCTCAATGAGGGCCACCGCTTCCACAATGGCTGTTCCCTGCTCTGGCCCAAAGCTCCTCTGTTCCCATCTCCTCCTGCACCAAATTATCTACACTGGGGCCATAACACCTGAAAGCACAGATGAAAACACAACAGATGACTCACTGATATCATGCAACAAACACAAGACACCTGCAGTGATATTATACCCTGCCACACTGCAGTTCACATGGCATGTCTGTGGAGCCCTGTGGGACGTTATCTTGGATGATTTGTGTTTCTGGTTCCCCTTCTCACAGAAGGAACTCAACAACTGTTGGATCAAGACTCCAGGGTTGAGGCTTCCCTGGTGACTCAGTGGTAATGAATCTGCACACCAATGCAAGAGACACAGGTTCAGTTCCTGATCCGGGAAGATCCCACAGGGCTCAGAGCACTAAGCCCGAGCACCACAACTATCGAGCCTATGCGCTAGAGCCCGAGAGCTGCAACTACTGAGCCCACGTGCCGCGACTACTGAAGTCCAAGCGCCCTTGAGCCCATGCTCTGCAGCAGGAGAAGCCGCCACAGAGAGACGTCTGTGCACACAACTGGAGAGGAGCCCCCGTTCCCCACTACAGAAAGCCCACACGGCAACGAAGACCCAGCAAAGCCAATAAATACATAAATAATTTTTAAAAGACTGGGGTTCCGTTCTCTGGTCCCCCAAATGGCTGCTTTAAATGGAGAGGTCTCGGGACTTCCCTGGTGGTCCAGCGGTTAAGACTCTGAGCTTCCACTTCAGGGGGCACGGGTCTGATCCCTGGACAGGGAACTAAAGATCCCACGTGCAGTGTGGCAGAAGACAGAAAGAGAAAAAGGAAGGAAGAAGGAACAAATGGAGGGAGGGAGGGGGAAAGAGAGAAAGACAGAAATGGAAAGAAAGGAGGGAGGGAAAGAGGAGGAAAAGAAGGGAGAAGGCCCGAACGGCCAGGACACAGCAGCAGCCTCGAGTGTGCAGCGTGAGTGAAGCACCAGCTCTGTCCACATTAGCACATGAACAGATAAAACGGGCAGGCATTCACCCCCAAAGTCAGGGCGCTGGTTCCCGGTATTGTTGGGCAAAGCGGCGCAGGTGGACGAGGACAAAAGGACAAGCTGTCCGCCACCACACAATGGAAAGAGGCAGCCTGTGCTGGGAGGCAGATGGGCTCGGGCCGTCCAAGTGGCCTTGTGATGCCTGAAAACAAAGACTGGCTCAACAGTGGACTCATAAACAGGCAAAGAATTCGCTCTAGAGCAGAGGTCGGCACATATTTTCTGTAAAGAGCAAAATGGTAAATATTTTTGGCTTTTCAAGCCAGTTGGTCCCTGTTACAGCTACTTGATTCTGCCATTAGAGTGCAAAAGCAACCAGAGGCAACAGCTAGAACGGGTGTGGCTGGGTTCCAATAAAGCTTTATTTACAAAACAGGCTGTCGGCCCAGTTTGCCAATCTTTGCTCTAGGAAAAGTGCAGCTGCAAACACTATGAAGAGATAGTGTATCTTCCCTCACGTTTAGAGAAATGCACACTGCAAATTTACTATGTCAGCCATCGCTGTATACCCACTAAATTCACCAAGAAACGTTTAAAATGAAATTCCCCATTTGCTGGCAAGTGAAGTGAAAGTCGCTCAGTCGTGTCCGATTCTCTGTGACCCCGCGGACTATATAATCCATGGGATTCTCCAGGCCAGAACACTGGAGTGAGTAGCCTTTCCCTTCTTCAGGGGATCTTCCCAAACCAGGGATCAAACCCAGGTCTCCCGCATTGCAGGTGGATTCTTTACCAGCTGAGCCACAAGGGAAGCTCCAGGGAAACAGAATGATCAGAAAGGCCATCATCAGAAAGTCTACAAATAACGAATGCCAGAGAGGATATAGAGAAGAGGGAGCCCTCCCACACTGTTGCTGGGAATGTAAACTGGCACAGCGTGGAGGTGCCTGAGAAAACTCAAAATAGAAATATCACACGATCCCACAATCCTGCTCCTGGGCATGTACCTGGACAAAACTGTAATTCCAAGAGACACAGGCACCCCTATGTTCATAGCAGCACTACTCACAACTGCCAACACATGGGAACAACCTAAATCCCTGTCCACAGACGAATGGGCAAAGAAGACGTGGTGCGTATATGCGATGGAATACTACTCAGCCATAAAGAATGAAGCAATGCCATCTGCAGCAACACGGATGCAACTCGAGACTATCACACTAAGTGAGGTAAGTCAGAAAGACAAATACCATATGATGTTAATTATGTGGAATCTAAAATATGGCAAAGGGCTTCCCTGGTGGCGCAGTAGATGAGACCCACCTGCCAATGCAGGGGACACAGGCTCGATCCCTGGTCCAGGAAGATTCCACATGCCGTGGAGCAACTAAAGCCTAGGAGCCACAACTACGGAGCCTGCGATCTAGAGCCTGCGAGCCTCAACTGCTGAAGCCCGTGTGCCGAGAGCTTGTGCTCCACAAGAGAAGCCACCACGACGAGAAGCCCACACACTGCAGAGTAGCCCTGCTGGCCACAACTAGAGAAAGCCCACGCAAAGCAACGAAGACCCAGACAAAAATAAAAATATTTATTTAAATATATCCACAATACAGGAACAGATTCACAGACACAGAGAACAGACACGTGTTTGCCAAGGGGGTGGAGGTGGATGAGGGAAGGACTGGGCGTGTGGGATTAGCACATGTAAA
Organism: Bos mutus; assembly: GCF_027580195.1. NCBI lineage: Eukaryota > Metazoa > Chordata > Mammalia > Artiodactyla > Bovidae > Bos > Bos mutus. The sequence continues at coordinate 31,333,294 of NC_091641.1, forward strand.
CTATTATATACAGAGAGTGGATCGATCCTACTCCTACGCACGTATCTGGGAAAAACGCTAATTCAGAAAGATACTTCCACCCCTATGCTCACAAAGGCACTACTTACAACAGCCAGGATATGCAAGCAACATACATGTCCATCGGTAGACGAATGGATAGAGAAGATTTGGTACAGATTTCCCTGGTGGTCCAGCGGCCAAGACTCTGCACTCTCGATGCAGGAGGCAGGGGGTAGATCCCTGGTCGAGGAACTAGATCCCACATGCCACAACTAAAGATCCCGCATGCTGCAATGAAGATCGACGATTCCCTGAGCTGCAAACATCCATGGCAGCCAAATTAATTAATTAATTTAAAAAGATGTGGTACGTATATACAATGGATACTACTCAGCCATAAAGAAGAATGAAATATTGGCATTTACGGCAATATGGATGGACCCGGGGATTATCATGCTAAGCGAAGTCAAGACAGAGAAAGACGAATATCCTATGATGCCACTTATATCTGGAATCTAAAAAACTGATGCAAATGAACTTACTTACAAAACAGAAACAGACTCACAGGCAGAAAACAAACTTATGGCTACCAAAGGGGAAAGGGAGGGGGTTCAGTTCAATTCCATTCAGTCGCTCAGTTGTGTCTGACTCTTTGTGACCCCCTGGACTGCAGCACGCCAGGCCTCCCTGTCCATCACCAACTCCCGGAGCTTGCTCAAATTCATGTCCATCCAGTCGGTGATGCCATCCAACCATCTCATCCTCTGTCATTCCCTTCTCCTGCCTTCAATCTTTCCCAGCATCAGGGTCTTTTCCAATGAGTCAGTTCTTTGCATCAGGTGGCCAAAGTATTGGAGCTTCAGCTTCAGCATCAGTTCCTCCAATGAATATTCACGATTGAGTTCCTTTAGGATTGACTGGTTTGATCTCCTTGCAGTCCAAGGGACTCTCGAGCGTCTTCGCCAATACCACAGTTCAAAGGCACCAGTTCTTCAGTGCTCAGCTTTCTTTATGGTCCAACTCTCACATCTCACATGTACATTTGCTTGTATGCAGGTCAAGAACTGTTGCTTCTTGACCTGCATACAGATTTCCCAGGAGGCAGGTAAGGCGGTCTGGTCCAACTCTCACATGTACATTTTCCAGTACACGACTACTGGAAAAACCATAGTTTGACTAGACGGACTTTTGTCGGCAAAGCAACGTGTCTGCTTTTTAGTAGCTGTCTAGGTTTGTCATAGCTTTTCTTCCAGGAAGCAAGTGTCTTTTAATTTCATGGCTGCAGTCACCATCTGCACTCATTTTGGAGCCCAAGAAAATAAAGTCTGTCACCGTTTCCATTGTTTCCCCATCTATTTGCCATGAAGCGATGGGACTGGATGCCATGATCTTCATTTTTTGAATGCTGAGTTTTACGCCAGCTTTTTCACTCTCCTCTTTCACTTTCATCAAGAGATTCTTCAGTTCTTCTTCGCTTTCTGCCATAAGGGTGGTGTCATCTGCATATCTGAGGTTATTGATATTTCTCCCAGCAACTTATTCCAGCTTGTGCTTCATCCAGCCTGGCATTTCACATGATGTACTCTGCATAGAAATTAAATAAGCAGGGTGACAATACACAGCTTTGACATACTCCTTTCCCAATTTGGAATCAGTCCATTGTTCGTTCCATGTCCGGTTCTAACTGTTGCTTCTTGACCTGCATACAGATTTCTCAGGAGGCAGGTAAGGCGGTCTGGTATTCCCATCTCTTGAAGAATTTTCCACAGTTTGTTGTGATCCACACAGTCAAAGGCTTTGGTGTAGTCAATAAAACAGAAATAGATGTTTTTCTGGAACTCTCTTGCTTTTTCTATGATCCAACAGATGTTGGCAATTTGATCTCTGGTTCCTCTGCGTTTTCTAAATCCAGTCTGAACATCTGGAAGTTCTTGGTTCATGTACTGTTGGAGCCTGACTTGGAGAATTTTGAGCATTACTTTGCTAGCGTGTGAGATGAGTGCAATTGTGCAGTAGTTTGAGGGGTGAATAAATAAGGAGTTTCGGATTAACAGATACACACTACTATATATAAAGTAGATAAACAACAAGGTCATACTGTATAGCATAGGGAACTATATTCAATATCTTATGACCTATAATGGAAAAAAGAATACACGTATAACTGAATCATTTTGGTATACATCTGAAACTAGTACATCATCATTAATCAATTATACTTCAATTTATTTAAAAAAAAAAATTCCCCACTGCAGGTAAAGCTTCAGGGAAACAGGAATGAACTACTGGTAATGAGGAGTGGTCCAGAGACTGGAAAGCAAGGTATAGGAAACACCAAAAGCTACAAGAATATCAAAGCACCTTCCTGATCCCTGGGAACCTAAACCAAGGTGGAAAAGGGTGGAGAGGGGTGGAAGGGGGTGGGGTGCAGCGCAGGTGATGAGCAAAGTAACAACACTCACATTCAGCACTCACTTTTTTTTTTTTAATATTTATTTATTTGGCTACGTGGCATCTTAGTTTCAGCATGCAGGACCCCAGTAGATCCCAACTAACACAGGCTTAGTTGCTCTGCAGAATGTGGGATCTCACTTCCCTGACCAGGGAGAGAACCCACATCCCCTGCACTGCAAGTTGGATTCTTAACCACTGGACCACCAGGCAAGCAAGCTGCCATCACTCACTTTCATTTCCATCTTCTGATGAGGGAATTAAGAGTCAGAGAAGTTCATGGACTTCCCTGGTAGCACAGTAGATAAGAAAGGTCCGGGAAGATCCCACATGCCTCGGAGCAACTGAGCCCACATGTGCTCCAGAGCCCTCATGCTGCAACTCGTGAGCCCACCAGCCACAGCGAGTGAGCCCCTGCGCCACAACCTCTGAGGCCTGAGCAGCTTAGAGCCTGCAAGCCGCAACTACCGAAGCCCCTGTGCCTACAGCCTGCGCTCCACAAGAAGAGAAGCCACTGCAATGAGAAGCTCGCGCACCGCAACCAGAGAACAGCCCTCACTCTCCATGACTAGAAAAAGCCCGGCTGCAGCAATGAAGCCAAAATATAAAATAAAATAAAAATGAACCAATAAAGAGTCAGAGATCAACAACCTGCCCAGGTTCTTCAAGTAGGGAGCTAAATGCAGGACGGCTTGAGTTCACATCACTTTCCACTGCAACATGACCCCTGCCTAACCCAGTGTCAGGGGCACAGATTTTTCCAGCAGTGTTCTAGCACAGGGGGCAGCAAACAACAGCCCCCAAGCCAATCCGAACCACTGCGGTTCTTCTAAATAAAGTTTTATTGGAACACAGCCACGTCCTTTCACTTACATATCGCCTGTACTGCTTTTGTACAACAGCGATGCGTAGCTGGGATGGAGACCAGATGGCCCGCAAAGCACAAAATATTTACTATCTGGCCCTTTACAGAAAACGTTTACCAGCTCCGTCCCAGAACATCAAAAATGGAATTTCCTATCTTTTCCTGCACTAGGAGAAAGGTTAAATAACTGCAGCATGTCAATTTAGCGGAATGTTACGCATTTCTAAAGAATTGTGAGGAGAAGGAACACAGGAAAATGTTATAATAAATGGAAACACTAATTCAAGTGTAGACTCAATGAATCGGGTAAAATGCCTGTGCTCTGAACATAGTCAGGCCTTCCCTGGTGGCTCAGATGGTAAATAATCTGCCTGCAATGCACAGACAGAAGTTACCTAAACAGTTAATACCCTAGAAAGGTAAATATATTTACAGGTCTATTATGTTTTCATAATAATCTTTGGTATTTTAGAGTTTTGCTTAATTTTTTTAAGGAGAATGAGGAAAGGGCAGATTCCAAAATATGCCGACGCGGGTAAGGAGAAACGAGATACTGAGGACAAGTTTCCCCCCTAGTGCAAAGCCGGCGAAGGGTGGCAGGGGCAGGGAGGGGAAGGCTCCGAGATGGACAGATGGACGAGCTGAAGTCAGGGAGGGGAAGGGTCCTGCCTCCCCCTGGGGGCCTCAGCTGCTTCTCCCACACCCCTCCCCACCTCTGCAAAAGGGATTCTGACCCGTCCAGCAGCTCAGGAGCCTCTCCCTTCCTCGGGGCTCTGCTGAAACAGAACCTTCCCACAAGGTCTTCCTTGAGCACCCCGCTCCCAACTGCAAGAGCCCTCCCACTTCAGTTCACCCTCCAAGCAGAGGACAGGTGGGACAGATGCCACCCTTGGGCTCTGGACTGGGCACAGGACCCAGGCCTGGGCAGCTAGGGCCGTGGTGACTGGTCAGTTCCAGGATGGCTGCACGGCAAGCCAGACAGCTATGAGTGAGCCCCAGGATTTCTGCTGGAGCGATTGGGAAAGATCTGCCCTGCTCGGGTGTTGCTACAAGGTAGGATATGACCCAAGAGCTGCTGGTGGCCCTCTTGCCTCCAAGGTGTGGAGGTTGCCTGAGGGTAAAGCCAACAGAGATGAAGGTAGTAGCCAGCCAGACAGAAAGGTAGTCCTGATGACTCTCTAAGCGCCAGCTGAGCCTGAAGGCACCTACGCTAGACCTTCCCAGCACAAGATGCTTTAAACTCCCATTGAGGACTCCCCTGCGGTCCAGTGGTTAAGAATCCACCTGCCAGTGCAGAGGACAGGGGTTTGATCCCTGGTCCAGGAAGACTGCACATCCCACAGGGCAACTAAAATGTGCCCCAACTACTGAAGCCCACCAACCGCGATTACTGGGCCCGCGCACGCAACTACAGTAGCCCCCGCTGGCCACAACTACAGAAAGCCCGGGCACAGCAACAAAGACCCAGTACAGCCAAAAATGATTAAATACACAGAGTTATATACAGTTAAAAATAAATAAATTCCCAGTCTCCGGAATCCGCTTCCGCCACATGCAATTAAAGAGTCCTGGTTAACACATACATTACTCTAACACTTTGGGTACATTCATTCAAGTCCCTTCAACAAATACTGACCTTTTGCTATGTGACGAAGATGCGCCAAACCGTCACTCAATAAAAGCCTGAGGAACGCTGAACCCTGAATTTCCGGCCGGATTCTGCTGCCACTAGCGCCTCACTCTCATTGGGAGCATTTTAAACAAGTTGCAACGGCTTTGGCAGAAAGAGAAATCAAGAACCATCAATACTTTCACGTTAAGGCTACTTTAGGGAAATTATCCTCAAGACATCATTAAAAGAAAGGAAGACTACCTTGGACAAAGTGTTCACTGCATCATTACTTATAATGGGGGGGAGGACTTCCTTGGCGGTCCATGGGAAAGAATTTGCCTTCCAGTGCAGGGGGCACGGTTCAGTCCCTGGTCAGGGAATCAAGACCCCACGTGCCATGGAGCAGCTAAGCCCACACGCCACAGCCAGAGAAGCCCGCATGCCGCAGTGAGTGAAGCCTGTGCGCCGCAAAGACGACCCGGCGCAGCCAGAAAAAGGGAAAAGAAAAAATAGAGGGGGTGGATAAGCTTCCGCAAGTCAGTGGTTTAAAAATTATGTCACATGCATAATGATGGATTACTGATGGATTGTCAAGTCCACAAAAGTGATCGATATGAAGACCACATAGCAATATGATAAAGTTTTATTCAGAAATGTTAAGGGTAAAAGCAAAATGCGAATTTATGTGATAGTGCTAAAATTACTTCAGCTTATGTCAGTGTTTCTCAAGCTTTTTCTCCTTCCCTCCTAGGATCCTTCCTAGACATTATCTTCTTCATCACTCCCGCCATGAAATCTCAATACCGCTAATCTGTACATCATGCAGATCTGTGCCTTAGACACAAGAGCAGATGTTTCACCTCCACAGGGGTGATATCACCCGCTGAAAACTCACAGTTGATGTGCAGGCAGCACGGGAGCTGCTTTATCTGGGATTTTGCGGTGCTGAAGAAGACTCCTGAGAGTTCCTTGGACTGCAAGGAGATCCAACCAGTCAATCCTCAAGGAAATCAACCCTGAATGTTCACAAGAAGGACTGATGCTGAAGCTACAATACTTTGGCCACCTGATGCGAAGAGCCAACTCACTGGAAAACTCCTGATGCTGGGAAAGACAGAAGGCAAAAGGAAAAGAGGGTGGCAGAGGATGAGATGGCTGGATGGCATCACAAACTCAGTGGTGAATCTGAGCAAACTCCCAGACACGGCGAAGGACAAAGGAGCCCAGCATGCTGCAGTCCATGGGGTTGCCAAGAGTCGGACGTGACTTAGCGATGGAACGACGACGACGACGGTGACAAATGTTCACACTGCCAGAATTTACAGGATTCAGTTTCAAAATGCAAGCCCTCTGAGCATTTGACTTCCTGTTGGTCACCCAGGCACAGCCATGCGACAGGGAAGTGGGAGTGGAGATCCATGGAACCAAGCCCAATGCCACTTGCTGACAAGGGAGGCCGTCAGATGTCTGCTGACAGCGGGATACCTTCGTCTCACAGCCCGCTGTAACAGACCAGCCCAGGGCCCTTATCTGGGGTGGCGGAGCTCTGCGTGTGGCATCATCGCCTTTTCTGCCCTGAATGGAAACCACAGTTGCTCTCTTTGCCAGTCACTCATTTCAGCTCATTCTTTGTTTTTAAACCACTTTTTTTAATTGAAGTATAGGCAATTTACAATGTTCTGTTAGTTTCAGGTATATAACAAAGTGATTCAGATATGTAATATATATAACCATCTGAGCCACCAGGGAAACTCATATATTATATGTATTTTATATATATTATATACATATATATATACACACACACACACATTCTTTTTCATATTCTTTTCCATTATAGGCTCACTACAGTTGATTAAAAGATACTGAATATAGTTCCCTGTGCTATATAGGAGGTCCTTATTGTTAACTATTTTATATATAGTTATATATATATATATATATATATATATAAAACAGTCTAGCTGTTAATCCTAAACTCCTAATTTGTCTCCCCCCAACCCTGCCATCAGCCAATCCTGTACTCCAAATACAATGCTGGAGATGAGGTAGTCAATGCCAGAGAGAAAATTATGACAATCATGAAAAAAATCATGAAAATCTGAGAGAAAATCTTCAACACTCCAGAAAGATAAGAAAAAGCTGCCAGAATGCACCTAAACATCAGGCCAGACACCGCAGTAAACTACCCACTAAGCCCCCAAACTCTGGTGTTTCGGCCCTTTAGAGCTTGTCTGTTTCACTCATTATTTGACCTCTCTGGGTCTGGCTTTCCCCAGACCTTGAAGCCAGGATTTCAGGGTCTTTCTACTGTAACAAGGATTCATGACAGAATAATTATTGATTGAAATGAGTACCAAGGAGCTTCAAACATAAAGTCTTACCAAAGACAGTGCCTGAGAACCAGAATAATGACTTTCTGCCCCTCCAAGTTCTACTTTTCCCAGGAAGAGCAAAAGCGTTATCTGAACATCAGAATGCCTTAGCTGACAGAGGCTGGTGATCAAGCATTCCCACCTACCAGATTCTTTAATGAGAAACAAGCAACTCATGACACTATTGTGCTAAGACAACCACCCACATCCAGCAGGTAGCCATCATCCTGGCCACTTGTCTCCTCTACACACATACGTGAATTCATAAACACTGTTTACATGCACGTCTTAATGTAATCAAGGTATATATCTTAGGTGTAACTCTGCACCCTGCTTCTTTTTAGAGAACACTCACGGTAAGATACAGTCACGCTGATGTGTATAGATCCGTGTTATCCCTTTTAACATCTCTGAGGTTTCCCACCATGTGACCATACCACATACACAGGTCCACTCCCCTATTGGCGGTCATCTTAGTTGTTTCTGGCCCCGCGATGCCCATTTATCTTGTGCGTGCATTACCTAACCATTCCACCTCCTGGTTATTTGCACTTAATGTATTGGGCCTTGTAGCCATCTGACCTCTGCCTCTACTGGAACACTTTCAACTGCAAAACACAGCAAACTCTAATTGCCAATTTACAGGCTATGTGAGAGACTGAGAATGAACCACACCAAAAGGATGCCGTCAGCAAAATCCCACGAAAGTCAAGTGTTTCCTTCAATAAAAATGTCAGGAGGGCAAAAAGGGAGAGAGAGATGAAAGGGGAATCCATAGTTTAAAAACAGACTTTGTGCTTCAAAGGATACCATCAAGAATGTGAAAAAACAACCTACAGATGGGAGAAAAAAAAATTGTAAAGATATAATAAGGGACTTGTAGCCAGAAATTATATAGAATTCTTACAGCTCAGCAATAAAGAAAAACCCAGTTTAAAAAAAGAAAAATGGACAAAGAATCTGAACAGACTTTTCTCCAGAGAAAACACACAAATGGCCAACAAGCTCAGTATCCATACTCTTCAGTCAATTCAGCCACTCAGTCATGTCCGACTCTTTGTGACCCCATGGACTACAGCACACCAGGCTTCCCTGTCCATCACCAACTCCCGGAGCCTACTCAAACTCACGTCCATCCAACCATTTCATCCTCTATCGTCCCCTTCTCCTGCCTTCGATCTTTCCCAGCATCAGGGTCTTTTCTAATGAGTTGGTTCTTCCCATCAGGTGGCCAAAGTATTGGAGCTTCAGCATCAGTCCTTCCAATGAATATTCAGGACTGATTTCCTTTAGGATTGACTGGTTGGATCTCATCAAGGAAATGCAAATCAAAACCGCAGAGAGATACCAGTTCACACTCACTAGAATGGCTATTATCAAAAAGAGCACTGGTGAGGCCATGAAGAAACCAGAACCTTCTTACAGTGCTGGATGAATGGAAAATGGTGCAGCTACATTGGAAAATAGTCTGACAGTTTTTCAGATGAACTCAACAAGACTTCCCCAGTGGCTCAGTGGATAAGAATCTGCCTGCCAATGGACATCTAGGTTGCTTCCATGTCCTCAGCAGACGAATGGATAAGAAAGCTGTGGTACATATACACAACGGAATATTACTCAGCTATTAAAAAGAATGCATTTGAATCAGTTTTAATGAGGTGGAGGAACTGGAGCCTATTATATAGAGCAAAGTAAGTCAGAAAGAAAAACACCAGCATATAATATACTGTATGAATACAGAATATTAACGCATATATATGGAATTTAGAAAGATGGTAACAATGACCCTATATGTGAGACAGCAAAAGAGACACAGATGTAAAGAACAGACTGTTGGACTCTGTGGGAGAAGGCGAGGGTGGGATGATTTGAGAAAATAGCATTGAAACATGTATATTAACATATGTGAAATAGATTGCCAGTCCAGGTTCAATGCATGAGACAGGGTGCTCAGGGCTGGTGCACTGGGATTACCCTGAGGGATGGAATGGAGAGGGAGGTGGGAGGGAGGTTCAGGATGGGGAACACATGTACACCCATGGCTGATTCTGTATGGCAAAAACCACCACAATATTGTAAAGTAATTAGCCTCCAATTAAAATAAAAAGAAAAAACAAAAAAAAGAATCTGCCTGCCAATGCAGGGGACACGGGTTTGATCTCCAGTCTAGGGAGATTCCACATGCCTTGGAACAGTTAAGCCCGTGAGCCACAACCTCTGAGCCCACGTGCCTAGAGCCTGTGCTCTGCAACAAGCCACCAAAACAAGAAGCCTGCACACAACGAAGAGCAGCCCCCATTAGCTGCAACTAGAGGAAAAGCCCACATGAAGCAACAAAGCCCCAGCACAATTAATTAATTGCTTTAAAAAATGCACTCAGCAATTCTATTCTTAGATATCTACCCAAGAGACATGAAAACATACTATCCACACAAAAACTTACATGTGAATGTTCACAGCAGCATTATTCATAATACCCCAAAAGTGGAAGCAAGTCAATGTCCATCAAATGATGAATGGACAAACAACATATGGAATACCCACACAACAGAATATTATTTAGTCACTAAAAGGAATGAAGTACAGATACATGCTACAACATGATGAAGCTTCAAAATATGACACTCAGTGAAAAGAGCCAGACATAAAAGGCCACCTATTGTATGATTTGATTTATACAAAATATCCAGAACAGGCAAATCCATTGAGAGAAAAAGTAGATCAGTGGTTGCTTGGGGCTGAGGAAATGGAAAATGAAGAACAGCTGTTAATCAGTATGAAGTTTCTTTTTGGAGTAATGAAAATGTTCTAAAATTTATTATGATGATGTTTGCACAATTCTGTGAATATGACAAAAATTTAAAGAAACAAAAAGAGAGAGATCTAAAAAAAAAAGTAAAAGGCAAACCAATCTGCATTGTTTAAACCTTATTTAGACCCTGAGATTTTAGACCATAGGGAATTCTCTAGTAGTCCGGTAGCTAGGACTCAGCATTCCACTGCAGGGGCGGGTTCAATCCCTGGTCGGGGATCTAAGTTCCTGCAAGTAGCACTGCTTGGCCCCCTCTTCCAAAAAAAATACTATAAAATAAAATTATAAGACAATCATGGCAATTTGAACATTGAATATCTAATATTAATGAATCACCGCTTATTTCTCAGAGGTATGATAATGGAATTGTGTTTTTTAAAAAGGATCCCTATAGCTTAGAGATACATATTTTAGAAAAACTTACAGATGAAATGATACAGCATCTTGGACTTGCTTCAGAGTAAACTGGGGAGGAAGGCAGGTAGTAGATAGGTATAGGGGTGAAATGGTCATGAGGTTGTAACGGTTCATTAGACTATTCTTACCACTTTTTCTTTTGCCTTGAAATTTTCTTAAATTAAAAAAAAAAGAACAGAAGACAGGAAACAGTTCCATGCCACATTTTTTTATGTCCCAATTAATCCCATAGGTGAAAAACACTTTGGACTTTCCCTTCCAATCATCAGCAACAACTTTTTCTGCCTCAGTTACAATCTTTCCAAAAGAAGACTTTCATCCTTAATGCTGTTTCCTAAAAAAAAAATCATGTGTTAGTTTCATTCTATAATTTGTTTAATCTTAAACCTAATGGGGTTTTTCAACTGAATTTTAAATTTTCTTTAGTTTTGATACTAAGTTGCTCCTTGAAGGTTACATTGGTCTGCTTCCCTTGGCTTGTCAATTTCACTGGCTCTCACAATGTAGGCAGCAGAGAGAATGGTACAGGATTGACAGTCTAAGGTGGAGGCACCATGCTCACATAAAAAGGAAGAGATTTCCAGGGCTACTTAGCCCCAGCCCTTGTCCCAGAAGGGAAGCCAGAAAACAACCCGAACTGAACCCCACAGGGTCCTTACAGAAACAATAATAGCAGCTCTGAGCTCCTTACCATGTGAGAAGCACAGTACCAATCACTTTACCTGAGTAATGTTATTTAGTCACTGCAACAAGCCTAAGAGTCAGGTGCTATCATTTATCCTCATTTTGCCGAGACTTCCAGAATGTTCAAGCACCTTGCTCTAAATCATATGGCTTTCTGTGGCAAACCTGGGATTTGAACCCAAGCTGTCTGCCCCCAGGGTCTGCACTTATCCCAGGCTACATGACCTCCTGGATGAACTCATCACATTTTTGTTGTGGTATCACTAAAGTTCAAGGACCAGAAACCCTTAAGTAGACCAAAAATCATCTGACAACAGAAGCTGGACTACCTCCCAGGAAAATGCCCCTCCCAAACTCCCGCAACAGCATCATCAATTTCACAAACTTTATTCATGAATAGCAAAACAAAAGGCACCTAAGTTGTTGGAAATGATCCACAGAGTTAACTTAAAAGTTAAAGATGAAGACAGACACAGGGCCTTCACTTTGCCCCGCCTCAACTTCCAGAAAAGCCTGGGTCCAAGGTCAGGGCCAGCAGCGCTGGTTGCAAGGATTCTGTAGAGGCAATTCCACAGTGAGGGGAAAACAGGCAGAAGGAGGGTAGGCGGGTCCTCCTAAGTAAATCCAGATCCCAGTCAGGGTAGCTGGGAGGCTTCCCTGAGTCACTCCCATCTCCACATACTACACCCAGGGATGACTTAGCACCAAAACACATCAGATCTCGTGAGTGGAAAGGGCTGAGAACACCCGTCCAAGCCTAGGGACTAAACTTCAGAAATGCTGAGGACAGGCTGTACACACACCCCTCCCAGCCTCCCACCAAAACCACCCAGCACTCCAGTGGAAGGGAGAGGAGTGGATGGGAAGGGCAGAGACCCCCAGATGGGCTCAACACTGGACAGCAGGGGAAGCACTGCAGGGCAGGTCAAGTGAGACCTCAAAGGAGCAGGAGAAGAAATGGAAGGAGCTGAAGAATGAAAAAATAACCAAAATGCAAGAAGCAAGGATCAGAGAGGGAAAATGAGAAACCCAACAACTGGGGACTGGGACAGCAAAGAACTGGGGGGAGACAGGAGGAGGGAACCGCAGGGTCGGGGAAGACAAAGAGGCTGGAGAACTCAGAGTCCTCTGGGAACCGAGAGCCGGGGGAACGCGGGGCACAGGGGTCAGCAAACTAAGAATGACCAGCAACAGAATGGTCAGCAACATCTTTGCCCCTGCGGAGACTGGAGTGACTGGGGACAGAGGCCTCGGGAGTGGCTGGGGAGCAGGGGGACCCAGGAGTGCAATTGAGACTCAGAGGGTCGAGGAGTTAGGAGGGACTGAGACACAGGAGGTCTGAGAACTGGGGGTCTGGTAACTGCACAAGGGGGTCGGAGGATGGGCAGGGACTGAGGGATCCGGGGGACAGGTGTCCAGCAGCAGGCTGTGTAAGTGATGGACAGGGGTCAAGGGACTAGGAATGCCTGGACCCGGCACTCCAGAAAAGTGCAGTGACCAGGGGCCAGGACCTGGGCGTACAGGGGTCCGGAAACTGGGAGCGACGGGACGGGGTCCGCGAGCAAGCGGGACGCAGGGACTCGGGGGCTGGAGTGTGTAGCTGGAGCGGCGAGAGCCGGAGCGGCCGGGGCGGGTGACAGCGGCCAGGCCGCCACTCACCGCTCATGGTGCTGCTCCCCGGGCCGGTGCTTGCCGCGCCGCCACCACTGCCGCCACTGCCGCTGCCGCGCTCCAGACAGGCCGGGAGACGGCGCGCCCCGCCCCGCCTGCCGCCCCGCCCCGGAAGTGGAGCGCAGCCGCCGCGGCCCCGCCCTCCGACCCGGAAGGTAAACTTGGGCACCCGCGCGAGGTGGCCAGACTGAGGCGCGGCTTGCTGTGCCGAGAGGCTGCAGGACTCCCGGGGCAGTCGTAAACACACCGGCTGGGACGCCTCGTGCGTGGTTCGCTAGTCCCCGGGTGCGGTGGAGACCGACTGGGACGCCTCCCCGCCAGCCTGAGTTCACACCCCTGTGGGGGAGCCAGGCGGGAAGGTGGCTACGAGAGCCCTAGGAGCGGAAAGGGGAAATTAAAAAAGAGGAATGGGCCAAAGCTTGGGGACAAGGGAGACGGGAAGTCCCGGGGGACCTCTCTATGCAGATGACTTTAGAGTCCTGGATGGTAAGAGGAAGGTGGCCCGGGAAGATCTGCAAGAAGGGTGTTCCGGAAGGAACCTCCTGCCTGGATGGGTTGCCTGGAGCCAAAGGGTGAGCAAGAAAAGGGTTTTGAGAGAGGAGATGGAAGATGTGGGTCATAGGGGTTGGGCTTTTCTGCCTCACTCTAAGGAGGTGAAAGTGAAAACCGCTCAGTCGTGTCTGACTCTTTGGGAGCCCATGGACTTTAGCGCCAGGCTCCTCTGTCCATGGGGATTATCCACGGAAGAATACTGGAGTGGGTAACTGTTCCCTTCTCCAGGAGATCTTCCCAACCCAGGGATCAAACCCAGCGCTCCCGCAATGCAGGCGAATTCTTTACCGTCTGAGCCACCAGGGAAGGGAGGTAGGGAGTGGGAAATCATTACAGGAGTTTAAGCAGAGGACTTGGACTGCAAGGAGATCCAACCAGTCCATCTTAAAGGAAATCAGTCCTGAATATTCATTGGAAGGACTGATGTTGAACCTGAAACTCCAATATTTCGGCCACCTGATGTGAAAAACTGACTCATTGGAAAAGACCCTGATGCTGGGAAAGATTGAAGGCAGGAGGAGAAGGGAATGACAGAGGATGAGATGGTTGGATGGCATCACCGACGCGATGGACATGAGTTTGAGTAGGCTTCTCGAGTTGGGGATGGACAGGGAGGCCTGGGGTGCTGCAGTCACAGGGTCACGAAGAGTCAGACAGGTCTGAGTGATTGAACTGAACTGAACTGAAGCAGAGGACACAATCTTAAGGAGATTTTAAGATGATTCCTCTTCCTGGGTTGAGAATGAACTGTAGTGAGTGGGTCAGGGTGGAAGAGAGGGCTGCTGGTTAGAGGGGCACTGCAGTTGTTCAGCAAGAAGTGTGGTGCCTGAGGCTAGGGTGGTAGCAGTGGCTTGAATGTGGATGGGTAGTGTTTGAAAAGTTGTTACTGCCCCGTTTTACAGATAAGAGAAAGAGGGCTCAGAAAGGGTGAAAAAGCATTTTCCCAACTCCTTTGTCCCAAGAAAAAGAAAGTGAAAGTGTTAATCGCTTAGTCCTGTCGGACTCTTTGCGATCCAGTGGACTGTAGCCCTCCAAACATTTTACACCACAACCCAGCACACAAATGCATACATTTAAGAAGCTATTTAACAAAATTCTGCAGGGAATGTATTCTCTTCGATTTTTTTTTTTTTCCCAGTGTTGCCTGAGAACGATTGATCCACTCCCAAGACTTGATCCACAAAACACTGAACTGAGGCCCCATGGGGAAATAGGGCCCCCTGTGTGTGACCTACAGCCCCGTGTGACCTACAACCCCGTGGTCTTCTGCTATTACCTTGCTTCTCTACACATCTTCTCTGGCCCCTGGGAATTTACCTTGTGGATTCAGCAGAGGTTGAGAGATCTTTAGAAGGATGCTCTCTCTGCAGCACTGTTTATAATAGAAAGTGGAAAGCACCAAAGCCAGGTTAGAGAATAGCTAAGCAAATCATGGCCCACTTCACAGTTTTGAAAATGCTAATTATAAAGGTAATGGAAACACAAGGAAAGGCCACAGATAATACAGTAATTTTAAAAAGCCGCATGCAAAATGGTCTGTACGCTATGATTACAACTGTGTCAAAATACAGTCATGTGTAGGGACTGCAATAGAATGTAGAAATTCTTGTGTTGGGGAATTCTTGAAAATTCTTTGGCTGTTAAGGTGGGTTTTTTTCCCATGTTCAAAATTGTGCTTTACAGTTGTTGCTAATTTGTTACTCTAGGTAAAGCCTCAATGTGCCTGAATCCCTTCTCCTCCCCCAGGAAGTCTAGGTTAGTCTGTCTGCGTCTGTAGCTTTGCTGAGACACCACATCCTGATTCACGGAGTTGTCAGGAAGTGACGCACCTTCTTACAGGGCCCTGAGCTTTGTCTTCTTCGCACTTGAGACGGGATATGTTACTGAACACATACGTGTACTTCACATCCTCCACCACCAGCTACTCCCTTTAAGTACGGGAATTCCTTCCTCCTGAGACTTAGCCCGGTAGTGGAGAACCAAGAATCAAAAGCCTAAGGTCAATAGCATTTCTGGGCTTTGGGAAAAATCTAAACTCATTGACGGGAATGGAGCAGTAAGGAGAGAAGGAAGAAGGGCTGTGAGAAGCTAGGAGGAATATTCCCAGGCCATATAACAAAGAGTGTCTGCCTGCGCTCAGAGAAACTAGACCTCAAAGCACTAATAAAAACCACGATTGCGATGGAACTAACACAAAGTACTTATCATGAACCAGAAACTTATCATGGGAAAAAAATAAATAATAAATGTACGTGTGTGTATATTTTCATTTAATCTTCAAAACAATGTTATAAGTAGATACTGTCATGATCCCCATTTTACAGATGGGGAGACTGAAACAGGGAGTGGTTAACTGTCTCAGTCACTCAGTGTCTATAACTTCCTAGTAACAGAGTCAGGATTCAAACTCAAAGAGCCAGTGTCTTCACCACTATGTTGTACCACCTATGGCCCTCAAGGCCCTGGAATGGAGCCATGATGGGCCCCAGGTAGGTAGAAATGTCTCACCAAGTTTCTCCATATCCCAAACCCAACACAAAAGCCACAAAGCCCCAAGACCTCGAGGTTCTCTGATGTAGTGCTAATGGGCATTATCTTAAGAAGGATCAAAGTCAACAGACACCAGAGGGCATTGCCTGTTTCCATAACACCCCAGGATCTTTGCACAACCCAAGGAAGGCAACCCTCTCCCAATAATGGGTAACCCAATGAGATGAGAAACTCAGAAATGGAATTAAATTGATGTGAGAAGAAGAAAAAGGGATAGATCAGAATGTCTGGGTTTCACTTTGGCTCTTCATTTACCGTCTATGTGACCCTTGCTCCGACTCCCTTTCTGTCATCATGTGTAACAAGGAGATAGTAATGGTCCACCTACCTTGTGATTTGTTGTGTACATTAAATGCCTTAGTACAGGTAAAGCACTTGGAACAACCCTGGCACATTAGAAAGGCTAAATAAATGCTATCTGTCATTATTACTTCCTGCGTTAACTACAAAAATGATGCTGAGTACACCTTTATCACAGTTTGCAGCTACATGTTCATTTATACGATTATAATAATGCCTGTATGACTCCATGAAGCTGAAAGCTCCCAAAGTCAGGAACCAGTCATGCGCTGCACACCGAAGCAGGGTGGTGACTCCAGGCTTCTCCTATATACAGAGAGTACATTGGATCACCTTGCTTTCCTTTAACAATAAAGAGAGAAATCCAGTCTATCCTGAAATGTACGTGCGCATGTGTAGGAGAGAAGCTGCCTAACCATAGAAATATGTGACTGTGGGATCTACACATTGCGGTGCTTTTTTTGGTTTTTTTCAGTGAGTCAATTTAATCATGAAACCAAGGAAGTTTCCAGAGTTAAGCTCCCAACAATAAGGTAGAAAAACATAGCTAACATAAAGATTTTCCAGAATTAGAGGACGGAAAGCCATATCATCCGCTGATAAGTACAATCATCTTAAAGAGATCTGAGACACCATCCTTCCCTTAGGACAAAGATTTTCCAAATAACTCTATACCATTAACATGGTTAATTATCTGGTATAAATTGACTTCTCCATCCCCGTGACACTGGAGGCAGCGAGCAGACTGCTGCAGTACTCATTTGTTTTCGTGGTGACAAGAATGGTCGCGCCTTCCTCCATGGCTGGGAGGGGGAAGAAATGGTCAGAATCGACCTTCGGTTTGCTCCTGACACAGTCTTCGCACGTACATTCTTCTACTGTGTACCCCAGGCCTCTCGAAAGAAGAGGTTCAGCCACGATGGTGCTGTTATTGCTAAGATCCAGGTCTGCGTTAGCATTCTTCTGGAGAACCGCTCCTGATTGCACAAAAACAGAACCGTTATCCTAAACCTTTCAGGCTGCTTGGTTGTGCCACACTTAGCAGCATGCATCAGGGATCAAAGCTACAGGAGACAAAAGTCTTTCCCCAAAAAAGCAGGCCTTACACCCCAGGTCATGAGCTGAAAGACCATGGGCCATGTTGGGTTCAAAGACATGCTCACTTTAGGGCACACAGTATTTTTAAAGTGTTTGCTTATCTGTTTTATTATGTTGGCCCACGTTTGAAAATCAAGAGATTTTACATACAAATCTAGACAACTGGTCTCTCTTTTTTGTGGCCACACCTCATGGCTTGGGGGTGCTTCCCAGGTGGTTTAGCGGTAAATAATCTGCCTGCACTGCAGGAGACACAGAGACACAGTTTCAATCCCTGGGTCAGGAAGATCCACTGGAGGCGGAAATGGCAACCCACTCCAGTATTCTTGCCTGGAGAATCCCACCAACAGAGGAGCCTGGTGGGCTACAGTCCATAGGGTCACAAAGTCCAAAGGGTCGCAGAATTTCCCCCACCAGGGATCAAAGTCGTACCCCCTGCAGTGGAAGTGCAGAGTCTTAACCAGAGGACCACCCTGGAAGTCCCTCTTTTACTTTATTTTTTTTTAAAGACAACAAAATGTGGCCAGTGGGAACTGACATTCCTACAAGAAAACACTTGGGAGTCAAGAGCCTTTGTCTCCTTCAAGCTGGGCACGCGCTCCCCTATCACCGAACCTCCAGTGACCCACTACATTCATTTCTGATCCACTTGGCCCTTGGATGCATTAAGATACCGACCCTTTTTACAATTGTGAAATGACAGATCAGCGTGTGTTACAGCATACCAGAATGAGTCTTGGGTGACACTTTACAATTCAAAGTAAAGATGTTTCTCTTACAAAGCATTGGGCAGATTACTTTTTTTTTTTTTTAATGAATCTTTCATAATCCCATAAAGGAGTCTCTGTTGTGTCCCCACTACACGCCTGTGCAGGCATGTTTTAATACTTTCCCAACATTACATGGTATACCTCCATCTTCCAAAATGTCACACTTAAAGTCACTCCCCACCTGTCTCTCAGGCCCCAGGCAAAAAAAGAGAAATGAGTAAATGATATGGAACAGTCATCTTCCTCTCCTTTCTGCACTAGAAAGCAGATGAAATGTTGCCTTATAGACTATGCACGGAAAATACACACATAAAGAAACAGAGCAATGACTGAAAGCGGTCTAGAAATTAGATCACGGGCAAAGGTGCTGAAAGATTTTTCTTTTAAGAAACTCTTCAGCAGAACATTCACTTCCCTGGGACTGATTCCCTACTGCTTAATACAGACCTTTGAGATGATTGCTTAAATAATCCAGGAGCAATTGGTATTCATTTCTAGCTTTTTTTCAGCAGTAGACTGTTCATCTGAGCAAACAACACTTGTATTTGTATAAAAATACGGCCACCAATCTTGTCAAATACATTTTTTTCATATAGTACCAGACCTGGCTAGCTATTTCTGATAGTGTGATGTTTAATCAACGTGCTGACTTTGGTCAAAGAGATGGATGTTTCCCAAAGAGGCCTCAGTACTTCAAAAGAGTAAATACCAGAGGAAGAATGTTGAGGAAGGCTGACATGGTACGATATCAACAAAGAAGGTTTAAACATCAGAAAGGAAGCTCCCTTCTCCCAAGTTCATTTAACCCAACTGTCATCTAACATACTCAAAAGGGCACTTACCGGATGAGATACACAACATGAAAGAAGAAAAGGAATTGAAATTCACAATAGCCACCTCTTGGAAAGAGATTTCAAAGATCAACCATCAAACCAACCTGTGTTTTTAAGTTTGTCCTTTAATGGTTCGGAGCTCATCTTCCTTAGCAAGAACATCAATACGAAAACTGTCAAGGAAACTATCAAGCTCAGGCCCAAACAGGTCCAGAGAAATGTATTTGTTCCTTTCACTGAATCAAAAGAACGTCAGAGAGAGAATGAACTTGATAACATAATATTCACATCAGGTAAAGGTTATTTGCCATCCAGTTCCCCTAATTCCTCAGCTTTGACTTTTAAATTCTAAGTTAATACTTAATTAGGAGAGATGATAAAAATCTATGTTGCTAAGATTGCGGAATAAAATAGAGTTGAGTTCTGAAAAAGTATCCATTCCTGTTGGCATTTAAATGATTGCCTTATTTTCTTTCTCTTTTTGATTCAGAAAATCTCACCACCTTCCCCATAATGTTTCTTCTTTGAATAAACAGTCAACTCCAGTAATCTTGGGCTTCCCTGGGGGCTCAGACGGTAAAGAATCCGCCTGCAACGTGGGAGACCTGGGTTGGGGAGATTCCCATGGAGGAAGGCATGGCAACCCACTCCAGTATTCTTGCCTGGAGAATCCCCATGGATAGAGGAGCCTGGTGGGTTACAGTCCATAGTGTCACAAAGGGTCGGACACAGCAAGGACACACACACACAGACATACACACATACACACACACACACACAGCAAATACTTCACACCAGTGAGTAATCATTCAAACAGGATTACTTACTTGTGTTACAATAATGCTGACATATTACAGGAGGGGTATTAGGGCATCGAAGTTGACACGATATGCAAGAATTCAGCAATCTGTCAAAATATTCATTTGGGGAGCACCGCTGAGCCATCTGGAACTGGATCACAAAACGAAACAAGGAAACCGCAGAAAGAACAGCATGGAAGGACAAGTAAACTCTTGTTGAGAATTCCCCAGCAAATGTAGTGACAACAGCCAGAATGTCGAGGGAAAAAACAGAATTTCACATTGAAGATTTGGTTCTTAAGGGGGCTGACTCTTTGTACTGTGGCTAAGGATTTGAATACCAACACTAATTCCAGTTTCTAAGTTTGAGGCTTGAGTTAAGTAAGAGAGGGGGTATATGCAGCAAGAGCAAACCATACTTGAAACAGAAACTGCTTATTTATAGAGGAAATTTCCCAGGCAGGTGACAATTGTGGCATTGTCAACAAGCCTGAGGCATCAAGCAGAAGGTTCAGTAACCATTTCTGGAGCATCTGTTCTCTGAGCTGTGCTGTGTGATGGGCCCCAAGGAGAGAGATAAGACAAGGTCTGAGCCACTGAAGAACTTAAAATCTAACAGAGGAGACAGTGTGCATGCGTGTTTAGTCACTCAGTGTCAAACTCTTTGCGATCCTTTGGACTGGAGCCCACCAGGCTCCTCTGTCCATAGGATTTTTCAGGCAAGAATACTGGAGTGGGTTGCCATTTCTTAGAGGAGATAGAAATGCACTCAAATAACCACAAAGTATAGTGGGAAGAGAGAATGTGAGAGGGGGAGACTTCCCTGGTGATCCCGTGATTAAGACTCCATGTGCCCAATGCCGGGGGCCCGGGTTCGATCTCTGTTCAGGGAACTAGATCCCACCTGCTGCAACCGAGCATTCACTTGCTGCAACTAAAGATTCTGCTGAAACTAAGACCGTGAAGCCAAAGGAACAATTTGATGAAGCCAAATGAACAATTTTTTTTTTTTTTAAGAAAAAAGGAGTATGAAGCAGGACTACCAAGTTTTAAACCTAGGAAGAATCCCAGAATTCCGACAAATAGAGACTTCTAGGGTAAAAGAGGCAACTTCTATTTTTACTTCTAGGGTAAAATAGGTTAAAAAAAAAAAAAAAGAGGTAGGTAAAAGAGGGCTAGAGGAAGACATATTTGGGACATAAT
Organism: Bos mutus; assembly: GCF_027580195.1. Lineage (NCBI taxonomy): Eukaryota > Metazoa > Chordata > Mammalia > Artiodactyla > Bovidae > Bos > Bos mutus. The sequence continues at coordinate 31,354,287 of NC_091641.1, forward strand.
AATAATATATGACTATTAATATAATGCTTTTGAACTGTGGTGCCGGAGAAGACTCTCGAGAGTTCCTTGGACAGCATGGAAATCAAACCAGTCAATCCTGAAAGAAATCAACACTGAATATTCATTGGAAGGACTGATGCTGAAGCCGAAGCTCCAGTACTTTGGCCATCTGATGTGAAGAGTCAACTCATTGGAAAAGACCCTGATGCTGGGAAAGACTGAGGGCAGGAGAAGAAAGGGGTGGCAAAAGATGAGATGGTTGGATAGTATCACTGACTCAATGGAGATAAATTTGAGCAAACTCTGGGAGTCGGACATGACTTAGTGACTGAACAACAACAATAAACTAACATAATATTATAACATATGTCTATGTTATGTCTATATTCCACTGTTGAACGTCTATCCAATGTCTATGTTCCACTGTTGAAAACTTTGAAAAAACAGTTGGGCATATAGCAAAATTACCCATAGTCATAGCATACAGAAACAGTCACCGTTAATATTGGGGTGTATAAAGCAGAATTTGCAAACAGGCCCACCAGTGTGTTCTTTGTCTGTTTTCACTTTCTATTGGAGTATAGTTGATTTATGATGTTGTATTATACAAAGTGATTCAGTTATACATATTCTCATACCTATTCTTTTTCATACTCTTTTCCCATATGGGTTATCACAGAGTCGAGTCCCCCATACTATTGCCAATGTGTTCTGTTTAGCCAATTCGTGATATAGATCTTTCTGGAAGGATTTCTGTAGGTGGCCAGATTGATTGATTGATTCATGTAGCACATTCTTCCTTTTACATAAATGGAATTGCATGTGTTTGCATTTAACCATACTGAGAGATACCCATATGGAAATGTCCCAAAAACTCAATCAGAAATACAGGACTCAAGTAAACTGCAAGGACCCGAAAAATCTCAGATTAAGGGCAGTGCCTATCTCTAGAGGGCAGAAAGGGGGCAAAAGAGGCTTCACCTATATTGGTCACATTTTATTAAGCTGAATGGTAGACAAATTGACAGTTTCTGTGTTATTCTTTTGTTTTATTTTGGTTATTCTTTACACTTTTTGATATGAAAACAATGATAAAATAAAATGCAAGAATTAAAAAGAACACACTTTTTTTTTTTTTTTTTTAATGAAGGGCTTGAGCCTAGAGGAAAGTTTGAACTTAGATTGATCAAATCTCACATTCCTCCAGAGGTGAGGTCAACGGGTGTGACAGCCTGGGTGGGACAACCAAGAGCTGAAAGGGCTGGCCCAGCAGGTCCTACGCCTTCAGACTCCTGCCAAACGGTGACCCTGGGAGACAGGAAAGGACACAGGAAAAGCATGATTAGAGATAGGCCAGGACAAAGGTTATCTCTCCTATCAGCTGAGCAAGGAGAGTTTCAGAGAAGGATAGGAAATGGGATCAAATTCTGTGGAAAAGTCAGAGTTGATGCAGTAGGGAAGGGGTCACTGGTGGCCTTTGAGTCGATCAGTCAGTATATTGAGGGTACTTAAGGAGCAGAGAGAAAGAGGAAGTGGCTAAACTAGGCCATGCTGGGGAAGTCTGCTGGAAAGCACTGCTGTTTCTGACAGATGTACTGGCTCAGGTGCCTGAAGTACTATGCAGAAAGATGTTCACTGCAGCATCATTTGTAGTCACACGAGCCTGTCCGTCATGAGGAACCTCACAGTAGAATACTATGCAACCATGCAAAGAATTCAATACTATGCAAAGAATGAAACCAATGCCCTCTGATGTGAACAGTACATCACTAAGTGGAAAATGCAAAGTACTGAAGAGTGTGTTTTCAAATCTTCTTTGTTGTGTTTACAAATAAAATATGTAATATTTTTAAAATATTTTTAAAAGTAAAATTTAAAAAGACAAACAAAAAAATAAAATATGTAGGGTCTGCTGCTGCTAAGTCACTTCAGTCGTGTCTGACCCTGTGCGACCCCATAGACAGCAGCCCACCAGGCTCCCCCATCCCTGGGATTCTCCAGGCAAGAACACTGGAGTGGGTTGCCATTTCCTTCTCCAATGCATGAAAGGGAAAAGTGAAAGTGAAGTCGCTCAATCGTGTCTGATTCTTCGCGACCCCATGGACTGCAGCCTACCAGGCTCCTCCATCCATGGGATTTTCTAGGCAAGAGTACTGGAGTGGGGTGCCATTGCCTTCTCCATGTAGGGTCTATATAGAGATATAAACATACACTACATCCGCAAAGATGCTCAGGAGACAGTAATCATTGCCTCCGGCAAGACACAAAAAGTCCAGGGTGGAAAAACAAATTTACTTTTCATTGAAAAATTTTGGTACTGTGTGAATAATTATTTTTAATAGTAATGATTATTTTTTCAATAGAATCATTTTTTTAAAGGGTGCTCTATTAGTCCATTCAGGCTACTATAAAAAATACCATAGACTGGATGGCTTATGAACAACAAAACTATATTTCTCCCAACTTTGAAGGCCGGGCACTCCAAGATAAAGGTGTCAGCAGATTTGGTGTCTGGTGAGAGCCCACACACAGCGAGCTGTCTTCTCACTAATTCTGCCTATAGTAGCTGAGGAGCTTGGAGGAGGGAAAAGAGTAGAGTAAAAGGAAAGTTACCCAAAGATGAAGATCATAGTCTAAAGAGGAAAGAATAAAGATTAAAGATGTCGGACCAGGATGGGCAGAGTCTGAGACAGTGTGAGGGCCAAAGCACCCTCACTGGGACTTACAAGCGATGAAGGCCTCCAGGGGTTGTTCTTTTTCTCTTTTTAAGTATTTATTTATCACTGATTCAATGGACATGAATTTGAGCCAACTCTGGGAGACAGTGAAGGACAGGGAAGGAAGCCTGGCGTGCTGCAGTCCAGGGGCTCACAAAGTCTGGCACGACTTGGCAGTTGAACAACAACAATAATTTATTTATTCGGCTGCACCAAGTCTTAGTTGCAGCACACAGGATCTTTTTCAGTTGCGCCACACACTCTTAGTTGCCTCATGTGGGATCTAGTTCCCTGACCAGGGATTGAACCTGTGTCCCCTGCATTGGGAGCACAGAGTCTTTGCCCCTGGACTGCCAGGGAAGTCCCTGAAGAGGTTGTTCTTAATCCCTTGTAGGCCTCAAACATCCTGGAGAAGCCCAAGAATGGCTCCATCCTCAGATAGGTCATGGCAATCACCTCCTGACCAGTTGCCAAGCATCTCAGATGCACTGGGTGGACTCCTGGGAACCAGGCTGGGGATCTTCATCTTACAGCACACTATCTCCCCAAAAGCATCTTTCTCCAAGTCATTTCAAGCTTGAACCAGAGAGAGCAGAACTTGCAGCTGTATCCCATCAGTGGATGGGCAGCCCAGAGAGGAGGGTAATGCCAGCCTGCTGAGGCTCCCCAGGGCAGCTCCCCTTCCCCAGGTTTGCTGTTCAGCTTGCTCTGACTTTGTGGGGGAAACCCATGATCCTTCCAATAAAGCTCCCTTTTGGCTTATGTTAGCCAGAGTCAGTTTGCGTTGATTGCTAATAATCCAAACATAAAATCCTTAACCATAGTCACCCATTCTTAACTGATTCCTCCACTCTTGCTTGAAATGTCCAGAACAGACACTGACTGAGGTAAGCTGTGCCTTCCCCTTTGCTCCTCAGGATAAGGGGGACTAGTATAACATCTCCCAATTGCAAGGAAAATTCCACTCAATTAAAAGATTCTTTTCCCAAATTACTAAACAACTAGCAAGTTTTCACAGCAGAACACGTGAATTCTGGCATCTTTGGGTCAGCTGATTCTCCTCCATGACAGCAAAGGCGATGGGGAAACGTAGACAGAGATAAGGGATTGGGAGATGTTATGTTAGTCAGGACTCTTCCCATAGAAATGATATAAAAACTTAAGTTCAAAAAGAATTTACTAGTATTATAGCTGAAAAGTATAGTAGCTGAAGTGTCTCTCTGTTAGTTGCCTCATCAATGCCATCTTCTGAGTCTTGGCTCCATTCCTAGATCTTTCCCTCATGGTCACAAGGGAGCTGCACCACTTCCAGCCCTCACACACTCACGCTTTCTAAACCCTCCTTACTCGTCTCTTCTGTTCCCATGATATTCAATATTTTACCTTCCAAATCTGTATATTCAACTCCAGCCCTGACCCTGAGATCCAGACCCATCTACCAACTGCCTACTTGATACATCCATTTCAAAGTTTAAGAAGTATCTCAAACTTTACTAACGTGCATTTGGGTGGACTTCCCTGGTGGTCCAGTGGCTAAGACTCTGTGTTCCTAATGCAGGGGGCCCAGGTTTGATCCCTGGTCAGGGAACAAGATCCCACATGTTGCAACAACAACTGAAGATGCAGCGTGCTGCAACTGAGACCCGGCACAGCCAAACAAATACATATTTTTTTAAAGATGTATCTCAAACTTTATTAAAGTGCTGGATTCTTCAAAAGGGGGAGGGCATGTATGCTGCCTTTTCAAATCTACGTGGTCACTGAATCCCTTTTTTGAAGGATCACCTATAAAAATTTAGGAATAAATGTTTTGTGAATATGATTTGGGAAAAGTCAGGCCCGATTATCTCTACAATTCTCTCTAGTCCGCAAAGACTGTGATTTGGGGGTTTAGCAAAACAATAAAACAGAAGTAAATAGTATGTTTTAACAATAAGGATTTTTTTTTTTTAAGTTTCCTGAAAAAGTTTGTAGATGTAATAACATCACCAAAAGAGTGCTGGGTCTGACCTCACTTTACACAGAGAAAACAGGGAGGAAAACCAATCCCTGAGTCGATATCAAGCTTCAGCAGTCACTCAACGCTCTAAAGAAGCGAAAAGACGCTGCCTCAAACTCTAAAGCCATTAGCGTGTTATGTTAAGTATAACTGACTAGTATAACAGCTCCCAACTACAAGGAAAATCCACTCAATTAAAAGATTCTTTTCCCAAATTACTAAACGACTAGCAAGTTTTAACAGCAGAACACGCTGACCTTTAGCTCTTAACTCCAAACCAACAGTACACAAGTTTTTCCAAGGATTTTAGTAGATTTCTCTAGACTTATGTTTGTCAGGGTTCCCCAGGGAAACAGAACGACCGGGATGTATATATAGAGAGAAAGAGATTTACTATAAGAAAGTGGTTCACAAAGGAGGCTGAAAAGTCCTAAGATGTGCAGTTGGCAAGCTGGGGACCCAGGAAAATCAACAGTGATGGTGTCGTTTCAGTCTGAGTTTAAAGTTCCAGCTCAAGAACCAGCAGGCTCCAGACCCAAAAAGAGCTGATGTTTCAGCTTGAGTCCAAAGGCAGGAAAAGACTGGGGTCCCAGCTCAGCAGGCAGGCAGACCTTCAACTCTTTGGACGAGGGCAATCTGCTTAACTCAGTATACTCATTCAGATGCTGTGCCGTGCTAAGTTGCTTCAGTCATGTCCGACTCTTTGCAACCCCATGGACTGTAGCCCGCCAGGCTCCTCTGTCCATGGGGTTTCTCAGGCAAGAATACTGGAGTGGGTAGCCAGTTCCCTTCTCCAGGGGATCTTCCTGACCCAGGGATCGAACCCGAGTCTCCCGCATTACAAGCAGATTCTTTATCATCTGAGCCACCAGGGAAGCCCCACTTGGATGTTAATAAATCCAAAAACACCCACACAGACCCACCCAGAATAACGTTTGACCAAGTATCTGGGCACCCCTTGGCCCTTCAAACTGATGCACAAAATTCACCATCACAAGGCCCTGGACAAGGGACTTCGTTGGTGGTCTAGTGGCTAAGACTCCACGCACCCAATTCAGGGGGCCCAGGGTTCACCCCCCTGGTCAGACAACTAGACCCCACATGCTGCAACTAAAAGACCCTGAATGCTGCAACTAGGACCTGGCACAGCCAAAATAAATAAATAATACATATTTTAAAAAACAAAAACCAAGGCCTTTCGTTAGGGGAAACACACGGACAGAAACTGCCCACTCTGACCAGGCACCATAGTATCCATTTCCGTGAGTTATTTTACGACAGGAGGTCCTGGTAAGGAACATGGAACTAATAAGCCACCACCAACCGGATGAGTTCGAGAAAGCACAAAAGGAGACGCCATGTGTCTTACCCCCTCTAAGAATCCTTTCTGTTGCAACCCATCTTGGCTGAGCAAGGCATACGCCACCAGGAAAGACCCTGAGTCAGAGTGATTGGCCAAAGACAACCCAGAAACTAATCCCATCACCATACTGCAGACTGCAAGCCACGTGGCCCAGGAGTTCTCCTGGGTTCCCTGACCTTCCTGCTCTCCACCCAGGGAGCCCCTTCCCAATGAAGTCTCTTGCTTTTTCAGCACATGTGTCTCCTTGGCCAATTCATTTCTGAGTGTTAGACAAGAGCCTGCTCTCAGGCCCTGGTAGGGGTCCCCCTTCCAGCCACACCTTGACTGCACACCCAGTCCTTGCCTTCTGTTGACCACCTTGAGTAACCTCTGTGCTCTGTCGTCCTATGTCCCCCAGGTTTCTCTGGGAGCTGTGTCTCCCAGCACCCCCACACGGTTCCAGGGCAGAGTTGACCCACAGAGGAGCATGTATGAGACTGGGAAAGAGCATAGGAAGTGGCAGCTTCCTATTCTCCAAAGGATATCATTGTCACATGCAGTGATGGATGGTAAGACGCCTCATGGGTTCAGGCACATCTTCATTCTCCTTTGCTTTGCATTTAGCTCTTCTTCCCACCTGATGCCCTGCTGACCAACAGTGGCCCTAGCCCCGCCATTTTGCCATTAGCTTACCTGTTGATTCACAGAGGCGGGGCCGCACAGAGGCAACCTAAACAAATCTCACAAGCTCCCTCTCACAGCGCCATGTTAGCAACTGGACGTTCCTGACTCCTCAGATCAGCCGGTCAGTGATTGCTCTGGTCCTCAGCTCCCCAGCTCCCTCCACAACTATGGAAGTTCTGATTTCTACAATACGTCCCAGATGCTCTAGTCACGGTGGCTCAGCTCCCATGACCATCCCTGACTGATAAACCTCTTTATTTTTGCTGTTGAGATATCCACCCAGGGACTTCCCTGGTGGTCCAGTGGTTAAGAATCCGCCTTCCAGTGTGGGAGATGCGGGTTGGATCCTTGGTCAGGGAATTCAGATTCCACATGGGGCAGGGTCTGAGTGTTCTGGAGCTCACACGCTGCAGTGAAAGACTATGCTGCAACTACGACCTGACACAGCCAAATGAATAAATAAATGTTTAAAAGAAAGAGAGATTCTCTCAGAACTGTCCAGAATCCTGCCTGCACAGTGGCACATTATGATTAAGGCACAAGCTTTGGAGCCAGAAAAATCTGAAGCCCAGCCCCACCACAATGTAACCTCTCTGAGCCTCAAATTCCTTATCTATAGAAATGTCCTTGATAATATATCAACTTTGTGGAACTGTTGCAAAGATTAAGTAAGATGATTTCTAGAACACTTACGTCTATGTGCAAAAAATTTATGAGCACAGTTTCAAGCCCAGAGTAAGTGCTCAGCAAATTTTAGTGATTTTGTTATTATTTTTTTCTTTTTAGAAGCCCAGAGCTAATCAACTTCTGGGAAGGTTGTACGTCCCAAGGCTGGCTAGAGCAGTATAACCAGGAGGAGACCCCATATAAATGTTGCTGTTGTTCAGTCGCTAAGTTGTGTCCAACTCTTTGCGGCCCCATGGACTGCAGCACACCAGGCTTCCCTGTCTCTCACTATCTCCCAGAGTTGGCTCAAACTCATGTCCGCTGAGTCAGTGATGCCATCCAACCATCTCATCCTCAGTTGCCCCCTTCTCCTCTTGCCCTCAATTTTTCCTAGCATCAGGGCCTTTTCCAATGAGTCAGCTCTTCGCATCAGGTGGCCAAAGTATTTCAGCTTCAGCTTCAGCATCAGTCCTTCCAATGAATATTCAGGGTTGATTTCTTTTAGGATCGACTGGTTTGATCTCCTTGCTATCCAATGGGATTCCCCAAAACTAAAGCCAGGAAAACAATATCATTCATGAATTGCTGAAATTTCAAATAAATCAATTAATTATAATAAATGCTAGAATTTCAAAGGCAGATGAAGCAAAGAGGCACTGCAAGGGTGGAGGACAGAATGTACTTACTTGAGTTTGAGAGATAGGTTAAGGCAAGGGGTTAGTACTAAAGTAATAAGTAGCAAGCAAAAGCAAGAGTTCTTTTTTTCTTTTTTAATATTTATTTATTTATTTGGCTGTTCCCGGTCTTAGCTACTGCACATGGGATCTTCAATTTTCCTTACAGCATGTGGGATCTTTAGTTACAGCATGTGGGATCTTTAGTTGCAGCATGTGGAAGCTAATTCCCTGACCAGGGATCAAACCCAGGCTTGCTGCATTGGGAGCACAGAGTCCTAGCCACAGGACCACAAGGAAAGTCCCAAGAATTCCCTTTTTATAGGATGACTGATGACTCTGCTAGCACAGAGCTAGCATAATAGCCCACAGGAAATCCACAAGTTCAGTCCAAAACCCTTACTTTTTCTCAAAGTAGAAAAACAGCTTCTAGAAATTCAAATATTGTTGCAATACTGTCAAAGGCTCAGTTCAGTTCAGCTCAGTCACTCAGTCATGTCCAACTCTTTGCGACCCCATGAATCACAGCACGCCAGGCCTCCCTATCCATCACCAACTCCCGGAGTTCACTCAGGCTAGATACTTTTAATGTCCTTTACTTTAGTAGATGTACATGGTATTTATTATGACACTTTATTTTGATAATTATTATTTAGTGCATCCTTTTTATTAGAGAAGGTTAGACAGTTCTCATTACAGGATTTGCATTTGTATTAGGTGATCTGGAAGCAGGTTTAAGAAACAAGGTTTAGCTCTGGACTGGACGTTGACAGGTTGAGGGGTTAATTGTATAATCGGGGTATAACTATATATTAGCCAAGTTATTCCAGAAAGACAGACCCAAAAGGATATAGACAGGGCTTCCCTGTGGTCCAGTGGGTAAGAATCTGTCTGTCAGTGCAGGGGACATGAGTTTGACCCCTGGATCAGGAAGATGCTTCAAGGCAGCTATGCCCGTGCAGCACAACTACTGAGTCTGTGTTCTAATGCCTGAGAGCTGCAACTATTGAGTCCATGAGCCACAACTAGGGAAGCTCGAGTGCCCTAGAGCCTGTGCTCTGCAGCAAGAGAAGCCCACGCATCACAATTAGAGAGTGGCCGCCACTCTCCTCAACTAGAGAAAGCCCTCTTGCAGCAACGAAGACCCAGCATAGCCAATTAATACATAAATATCAAACAGAGATAGACAGACAGACAGGTATTTTAAGGAACTGTCTCATGCAGTTGTGGGGGCTGCAAGTCCAAAATCAAAGGGCAGCCTAACAGGCTAAAAATACAGGGAAGAGTTGATGTTACAGTATTGAGTCCAAAATCCAGAAAGCAAACCAGGCAGTCTGGAAATTCTAGGGTTTCCAAGTTGCAGGCTTGAGGCCAAATTTGTTGGGGGAAGAGCAGACTGAAGTCTTTGCTCTTAAGGCCTTCAACTGATTAGATGAGGCTCATGCCCATTATGGAGGGTACTCTGCTTTATTGAAAGTCCACTGATTTGAATGTTAGTCCACCTAGAAAATATCCTCATGGCAATGTCTAGACTGTGTGACTCTGGCGATCGCTGGAGCTGTGCCCAGTAATACAGTTCTCACCTAAGCAAAAGCCAGGACTGTACTTTCTATGCCCCACTTTGAAGTCACACATAGATGAATAACTTGTTTTTGAATGTGGGCAGAAGAGACACATGTCACTCAAAGACAGGGGCCAGGGCTTAATTCAACCATGTTCTCTTTTCCTCTGCCACGTTGAATAGCAATGCCCCAGATGTTGACAGCTTCATGAGCCTGGATTCCAATGGGAGGATGACAGAAGCACAGCCCCAGAGGACCCAGGAAGGAAACTGTGATGGGCTGAATGTTTGTACCCCAGATTCATCTGCTGAAGCCCTAATTCCCAATGTGATGGTTTCTGGAGGTGAGGCCTTTGGGAGGTGATGAAGCTTAGATGAGGTCATGAGGGGGGTGGCCATTATGATGAGATTAGTGCCCTTACAAGAAGAGACACCAGGGAAACTTTCTTCTTTTTTTTAAAAAAAAGTTTTAAACTTTTTATTTTATTTTGGAATATAGCAACGAACAATATTGTGATAGGCCTTCCCTGGTGATCCAGTGGTTAAAAATCTGCCTGCCAATGTAGGGGTCGCGGGTTCAATCCCTGGTCCAGAAAGATTCCACATACCATGGGACAATTAAGCCCATGGAAGCCACAACTACTGAAGTGCGCATGCCCTAGAGCCTGTGCTCTGCAACAAGAGAAGCCACCACGAGGAGCCCGCACACCACAACTGGAGTAGCCTCTGCTGGCCACAGCTAGACAGAAGCCTGTGTGCAGAGCAAAGACTCAGGGCAGCCAGGAATACATTTAAAGAGAAAAATGCTGTGATAGGTTCAGGTGCACAGCCGAGCAACCCAGCCAAACGTGTACACGTATCCATTCTCCCCCAAACTCCCCTCCCATCCAGACTGCCACATGACGTTGAGCAGAGTTCCACCAGAGAACTTGAGAGCTCAAGTGCCACGGGAGACCACAGGGAGAAGGCAGCCGGCTGTGAGCTGGGAAGGGAGCTCTCACCAGACACCACAAATCTGGGACTGCCCAGACTTAGAATTTATTTCTAAACAATAGAAATAAATGTCTATTGTTTAATCCACCCAGCCTATGATATTTTGTGATAGCAATGCATGCATCCTGAGACATGTGGCGTGAATGAGACCTAGGTGATGTTCGTTACTGCAGCATGGCCTCATCTACCCTGACTGATACAGCGTCCAAAGCCACAGTATTATCCATTGGACTGCACTGCCTCTTCACTACCACTGAAAACTTCTTCATGAGCACTAAATATCTCCAGACAAGCTTCTGCTAGTGTTGTGGTTGTGCTGTCGCTAAGTCGTGTCCAGTCTTTTGCCCCATGCACTATATAGCCCACCAGGCTCCTCTGTCCAGGCGATTTCCCAAGCAAGAATACTGGAATGGGTTGCCATTTCTAACACTGCATTTCCCATGTCTCCTACATTGGCAGGTGGATTCTTTACCACTGAGTCACCCAGGAAGCCCTTTGCTAGTGTACTGCAGTCCAAAAGGAAAGAAACTTCAAAAGAACACAAAACTAACAGGAACAGAAAGGAACAGCAAACATTAAGCCAGAAACACTGGCCCTCTGGCATATATCCATAAATTGCAGATGACCTGGTTTCTTCTTAAACCCGAAACAGAGCCTGGGGGAGGCTGGGCTTGTGCTAAGGAGAGCTGGAGGAGATGGAACAGCTCAGAGCCAGGATCCAATGAAGCCTCAGCACCTCTGCTGGGTAAATCCTGCGATGGCAGAGTCCCATACTAAGGCCTTCTTCCCCCTCTCTCCCTCGTACTCAGATCAGTCCCAAAGGCCTTCTTCCTCCCTCTCTCCCTCGTACTCAGATTTCTGCATCCCTCAGACACCTGTTTGCTTGTGAACATGAAAAGGCTAATTTGATTTGGGGCCAAGTCTCAAGGTTGTCTGCTAGTTTTCCAAGAACATTTCCTTTGAAGACCAGCCTCTCTGAACTCCCGCCTTCTCTAACCTCTTCGGAAATGCCACCTTCTATTAGCTCTTTATAATTTCTCAAAGTGGCTTCACTCTGGTTTCCAGGGGGTCCTGACTGTTTCTAAGACTCATCATGGCAGGGAAGTCTGAATTCTTGTTTTTCAAACCAATGACTTCTCCCCATGACACTTTTTGTCTCCACTGTAAATACCAACACCCACAACATACAGAGCATGCTGACCCAGCGGGGCCTGGGTTGTTAGATGACTTGAGAAGTGGAGAAAATTCCTCCCACTCTATAAATACTGACAGAATGTCCACTTCATCCTAGGCACTGTCAGGCACCAGGATACAATGCTGAGTTCATTTTAGATGTGGTTCCTGCCCTAACAGAGTTTACAGTCTAATGGAGAACACGGGAAAAAAAAAAAATTTTTTTTTAACTACCTAAAATTGAGAAAGTGATATTAAGGGAAAAGCATGGTGCTAAGAGAAAGCCTGAAAAGAGGTGAGTGAGGGCCGAGGGTACAGTGGAAAGAAACTCAACTGTGAGTTGGAGGCCCTCTGAGAAGCAGTCACCAAAGTGGAATTAGATTGCGACAGGTTTTGAAGCAAAGCACTTGTAAAGAATAGGGCTTCCCAGGTGGTGCTAGTAGCAAAGAATGCCAATGCAGGAGACATAAAAGATGAGGGTTTGATCCCTGGGTCAGGAAGATCCCCTGGAGGAGGGCATGGCAACCTACTCCAGTATTCTTGCCTGGAGAATCCTGTGGACAGAGCAGCCTGGTGGGCTACACTCCATAGGGTCACAAGGAGTCAGACACGACTGAAGGAACTTAGCATGCACGCACTTGTGAAGAATACAAGAAAGGAGCTAGAGAAGGGGGAAGAAACTTCAGGCCATAATGCAGGTCTGATGCCACTGAAGAAGGCAAGGAAGAGACACTGGGTAGCAAGTGTCTCAGGCTGCAGCCAAGGCCAGGCTGATTGGGGCGGGGGGTGCAGCAGTTCTTGAGCCCAAGCTTCCTATCAAGGAGTCCTGGGTCTCACAGGAATGGGCTCAATGCATTAGTCCCGTGACTGTGCTTGGGCCTGACTGGGAGTCTCGGTGGGGAAGCAGTGATGAGCCGTGGCACCTGGGATGGTCAGGAAGGCAGGAACCCGGCGGCACTCCCCTCCAAGGGTCACTGTCATGACTGCCAGTCTCCAGGTGTGTTTGGGAAGCAGCCCTCTATGATTTCCATGGGCCTTTCTTTTATTTTTTATTATTTAATTGGAGTAGAGCTGCTTTACAATGTTGTGTTAGCTTCTGCTGTACTGCAAATTGAATCAGCCGCACGTACACAAGTACCCCCTCTTCCTTGGATTTCCTTCCCAGTTAGGTCACCGCAGAGCCTTGAGGAGAGCTCTCTGTGCTGTACAGTAGGTCCTCAGCAGTTATCTGTTTTATACATGCACGTGTGCCTGTTCCATCGCTCAGTTGTGTCCGACTCTTCGCAACCCCATGGACTGTAGCCTGCCAGGCTCCTCTGTCCATGGGATTTTTCAGGTAAGAACGCTGCAGTAGATAGCCATTCCCTTCTCCAGGGGATTGAACTCCCATCTCCTGCATTGCAGGCAGATTCTTTACCACTGAGCCATCTACCTCAGAGGGCTGTTATAAGGATATTGCAAAACAATCTATATAATACAATTATTACAGGGCCTAGAACATAGGAACCAGTCTCCAAGTGGGCTTATTATACATGTTGTTTGATAAATATTTTAAAAGTTTGAGTAGTTCCATAATATACAACTTCCACATCACTTAAGTGAATGTCAGGAACACTGTTACATGATTTTTTCCATGTCACCAATCAATGTTCGTCTACAAATATTTAATAATATTTCATGGAGTCTAATAATCTGGACATATTGTATCTCAAAAAGATTAAGAATATCAGTTAACATGCCAAGAATATTATTTATAAATACCCTATTGCTTAAAATACCTTATGACTTCCCTGGTGGCTCAGATGGTAAAGCATCTGCCTACAATGTGGGATACCTGGGTTCAATCCCTGGGTCAGGAAGATCCTCTGGAGAAGGAAATGGCAGCCCACTCCAGTACTCTTGACTGGAAAAGCCATGGACAGAAGAGCCTGGTAGGCTACAGTCCATGAGGTCGCAAAGAGTTGGACACAACTGAGTGACTAAAAACTTATGCTTAAAAGGGAACGCATTTGAATCAGTTTTAATGAGGTGGATGAACCTAGAGCCTATTATACAGAGTGAAGTCAGAAAGAGAAAGATAAATATCATATATTAATGCACATAAATGGAATCTAGAAAGATGGTACTAATGAATTTGTTTGCAAGGCAGCAATGGATAAACAGACATAGAGAACAGACCTATGGACATGGGGAGAAGGGAGATGAGGGTAAGATGTATGGAGAGAGTAACATGGACACTTACATCACCATATATAAAATAGATAGCCAATGGGAATTTACTGTGTGTCTCAGGGAACTCAAATGGGGGCTCTGTATCAACCTAGAGGGGTGGGATAGTGAGGGAGCTAGGAGGGAGGTTCACGAGGGAGGGGACATATCTATACCTATGGCTGATTCATGTTGATGTTTAACAGAAAACAACAAAATTCTGTAAAGCAATTATCCTTCAATTAAAAAATAAATAACTTAAAAAAAATACCCTATGGCTTAGCAAAAGAGATGGCATAATTATTTAATAGTTGTCTCTCCCATTAGGATGTCAAGTTCAACAAAAAATTATCCACCAACCTGGGAATATATCAGACAAAACTATAATTCAAAAAGATACATGTTCATAGCAGCATTACTCACAATAGCCAAGACATGAAAACAACCTAAATGTCTATGCTGCTGCTACTGCTGCTAAGTCGCTTCAGTCGTGTCCGACTCTGTGCGACCCCATAGACGGCAGCCCACCAGGCTCCCCCGTCCCTGGGATTCTCCAGGCAAGAACACTGGAGTGGGTTGCCATTTCCTTCTCCAATGCATGAAAGTGAAAAGTGAAAGTGAAGTCTCTCAGTCGTGTCTGACTCTTCACAACCCCATGGACTGCAGCCTACCAGGCTCCTCCGTCCATGGGATTCTCCAGGCAAGAGTACTGGAGTGGGTCACCATGGACAGATAAATAAGGGTGTGGTGTGCATGAGTGCTCAGTCACTCAGCCATTCCGACTCTTTGTGACCTCATGAACCATAGCCCACCAGTTTCCTCTGTCCATGGAATTCTCCAGGCAAGGATACTGGAGTTGGTAGCGGTTTCCTACTCCAGGGGATATTCCTGACCCAAAGATCAAACCCGTGTCTCCTGCATCTCCAGCATTGGCAGGGGGATTCTTTACCACTGGGCCACCTGGGAAGCCAAAGAAGGTGTGATACATATATACAATGGAATACTACTCAGCCATAAAAAAGAATGAAATGTGCCACAATATGAGTGGACCTAGAGATTATCATACTAAGTGAAGTAAGTCAGAAAGAGAAAGACAAATACCATATGATATCACTTATATGTGGAATCCAAAATATGACAAAATGAACCAGAAACAGAATCATGGAAACAGAGAACTGACAGGTGGTTGCCAAAGAAGGGATTGGAGGAGGGACGGAATGAGAAGTTGGAGTTAGCAGATGTAAGCTTTTATACACAATGTAAGCTTTTACATAGGATGGGTAAACAGCAAGGTTCTATCCAATAGCACAGAGTTCAGGGTTTCCCAAACGCATCTGACCACGAACCCTTTTTCACAGAACATCTATTAACAGAATTGATGTCTTAAGGAACCCATTTTAGGAAATGCTGTTACAGATACATACATCGTAGACTAAAGTGTACAGGCATGTGTGACTAATCGATACACTTCTCCAGCCAACAAATGATTCATTCCCTTTAATGAATCTCAATATTTGGGAGGAAGAGATAAATTTAATGGAAATGTTTACCTATTTGAACGTCTGAAGGCGGCAGTGCCAAAAGTTAGGGATTTTTCAGACATGCCAATAAATTCCTTTCCTTTGAACACACATGAGTTTCTTTTCTGTCTCTTACATTTTTTTAATGTATTTTTAACTTATTTTTTTGGCCACACAGAATGCGGGATGTTATTTCCCTGACCAGGATCGAACCTGAGCCCCCTTCATTGTAAGCACAGAGTCTTAACCACTGGACCACCAGGCAAGTCCCTGTCTTGTATTTTAAAGAGTCATGACCAATACAATGAGCTACTTCTGGCTTTCTCTAATAGACACTTAATCCCATCAAAGTGAAAATGCTAGCAACAAGGCTCTTTTTTATTTATTTATTTATTTTATTTTAGACTGCACTGGGTCTTCGTTGCAGAGTCTGGGCTCTTTGTTTCGGTATGCAAGCTTTCTCTGGTTGCCCTGAGGCATGTGGGATCTTAGTTTCCCGGACCAGGGATCAAACCAACGTCCCCTACACTGGAAGGTGGATTCTTTACAGCTGGACCATCAGGAAAGAGCCTCATCAGGCTCTTTAAAACACCATGCTGAATTTAGGAGGGGCGTTGCCAACTGTGAAACATTGAAAACCCCTAAACAAGACAGTATCAAGGATGGCTTCCCTTTCCTCTCTTGTTATCTGTTTTGCCATAGAGATGGGTCATAACTAGAACACACTGTATTATCAGGCTTAGAATATCTTCTTGTAATGTCCATCACTAGGGGAATGATTAAGCTAAATAAGATCTCTAGCAGATCTTCCTAACCCAAGGATCAAACCCACATCTCCTGCATCAACAGGCAACTCTTTACCACTGAGTCACCAGGGAAGCCAAATACAGTAAACGCATACTAGTTAATAAAATGGGAATTTCCTTTGGCGGTGGTGGTGGTGGTGTTTAGTCTCTAAGTCATGTCAAACTCTGAGACCCCATGGACTGTGGCCCGCCAGGCTCCTCTGTCCATAGGATTTCCCAGGCAAGAGTACTGGAGTGCATTGTCATTTCCTTCTCCCAGGGATCTTCCTAGCCCAAGGATTGAACCTGCATCCCCTGCATCAGCAGGCAGATTCTTTACCACTGAGCCACCAGGGAAGACCGAATTTCCTTTCAGATCAGATCGGATCAGTCGCTCAGTCGTGTCCAACTCTTTGCGACCCCACGAATCGCAGCACACCAGGCCTCCCTGTCCATCACCAACTCCCGGAGTTCACTCAGACTCACATCCATCGAGTCAGTGATGCCATCCAGCCATCTCATCCTCTGTCGTCCCCTTCTCCTTTTGCCCCCAATCCCTCCCAGCATCAGAGTCTTTTCCAATAAGTCAATTCTTCACATGAGGTGGCCAAAGTACTGGAGTTTCAGCTTTAGCATCATTCCTTCCAAAGAACACCCAGGGCTGATCTCCTTCAGAATGGACTGGTTGGATCTCCTTGCAGTCCAAGGGACTCTCAAGAGGCTTCTCCAACACCACACTTCAAAAGCATCAATTCTTCGGCACTCAGCCTTCTTCACAGTCCAACTCTCACATCCATACATGACCACTGGAAAAACCATAGCCTTGAATAGACGGACCTTTGTTGGCAAAGTAATGTCTCTGCTTTTGAATAGGCTATCTAGGTTGGTCATAACTTTCCTTCCAAGGAGTAAGCGTCTTTTAATTTCATGGCTCCAGTCACCATCTGCAGTGATTTTGGAGCTCAGAAAAATAGTCTGACACTGTTTCCACTGTTTCCCCATCTATTTCCCATGAAGTGATGGGACTGGATGCCATGATCTTTGTTTTCTGAATGTTGAGCTTTAAGCCAACTTTTTCACTCTCCACTTTCATTTTCATCAAGAGGCTTTTGAGTACCTCTTCACTTTCTGCCATAAGGGTGGTGTCATCTGCGTATCTGAGGTTATTGATATTTCTCCTGGCAATCTTGATTCCAGCTTGTGTTTCTTCCAGTCCAGCATTTCTCATGATGTACTCTGCATATAAGTTAAATAAACAGGGTGACAATATACAGCCTTGACATACTCCTTTTCCTATTTGGAACCAGTCTGTTGTTCCATGTCCAGTTCTAACTGTTGCTTCCTGACCTGCATACAGATTTCTCAAGAGGCAGATCAGGTGGTCTGGTATTCCCATCTCTTGCAGAATTTTCCACAGTTTATTGTGATCCACACAGTCAAAGGCTTTGGCATAGTCAATAAAACAGAAATAGATGTTTTTCTGGAACTCTCTTGCTTTTTCCATGATCCAGCGGATGTTGGCAATTTGATCTCTGGTTCCTCTGCCTTTTCTAAAACAAGCTTGAACATCAGGAAGTTCACGGTTCACATGTTGCTGAAGCCTGGCTTGGAGAATTTTGAGCATTACTTTACTAGCGTGTGAGATGAGTGCAATTGTGCAGTAGTTTGAGCATTCTTTGGCATTGCCTTTCTTTGGGATTGGAATGAAAACTGACCTTTTCCAGTCCTGTGGCCACTGCTGAGTTTTCCAAATTTGCTGGCATATTGAGTGCAGCACTTTCACAGCATCATCTTTCAGGATTTGGAATAGCTCAACTGGAATTCCATCACCTCCACTAGCTTTGTTCGTAGTGATGCTTTCTAAGGCCCACTTGACTTCACATTCCAGGATGTCTGGCTCTAGGTCAGTGAGCACACCATCGTGATTATCTGGGTCATGAAGATCTTTTTTGTACAGTTCTTCTGTGTATTCTTGCCATCTCATCTTAATATCTTCTGCTTCTGTTAGGTCCATACCATTTCTGTCCTTTATCGAGCCCATCTTTGCATGAAATGTTCCTTTGGTATCTCTGATTTCCTTTAATGATCTCCAATTACCCAACCAGCTGGACTAATCAATACTCACCAGTCTGTAAGATCAACCATGTGGGGCCCACAGCAAGAGCGGGAGGAGACACTGAACTACCACACGGAGGTGAACGTTTGTTCCCATTTGTTGAACTGCATGTTTTTTCCGAAAGTCAATTGTCTGGTTTCCAGACCTATTTACATTTGTACTCGTTCTTGTGTAAATATCACATAAACCAGTAAAAATGTGAAAAATAAAAAGAGTTAGCATGTATTTGAAAACTAATTTGAACACTTTGGAAAGACCTGATAATAGCACATCTATTTTTTTTAATAAGCATGATCTTTTGTTTGCTTGTTTTCAACTGCACCAGGTCTTAGTTGCAGCATGAGGGATCTCGCTCCCTGACCAGGGACTGAACTCGGGCCCTCTGCGTTGGGAACACAGTCTTAACCACTGGATCACCAAGGAAGTCCCAAAGCACGTCAATTTTTACTTAGGTAAATATTGTCTCTTGGTAGAAATACATTCTTGAGTTTTTCTATTTTTATACATTTTTAATTTCTGTCAACGTTGTGGGATATTTTGTAAGCCCCATGAACTCAAAACTCTCAGGCTGAGTGGAAATAAGTATACCATCCAAACTATCCACAAAAATACCTAAGAGCATCAGACGTTTTTAAAAAGCAACTTGCCAGATATTTTCTTTGACACATTTAACGTCACATTAAACATTAAACACATTTAATGTTTAATTAATGGATCCCTTCATAGAATAAAGAAAATTACAGTGATAATTGTCACTATGTAACAAAAACATCCTACCTGAAAATTACTTTTCAGAAAATTCATTGTGGTGAAATCAACATTGAGATTTATGATGGCAGAGGTTTCCCTATTATGCCAATTTGTTTTTAACTTTTTTGTTTTGGTTTTGGTTTTGGTTTTATTTATTTATTTATTTATTTTTGGTTTTGGTTACACTGTGCAGCTTGCAGGATCTTGGTTCCCTGACCAGGGATTGAACCCAGGTCCTTGGCAATGAAAGAGCCAAATCCTAGCTACTGGACCACCAGGAAATTCCCTGAACTTTGTTTTGACAAAATTTCATTCTTACAGAAATGCTGACATTTACACTTGCTCTGTAATTCTACCTCTCTCTAGAGCATGCTCTCTCTTTGTCGTTGTTGTTCAGTCACTAAGTCGTGCCCGACTCTTTGAGACCCCATGGACTGCAGGACACCAGGCTTTCCTGTCCTTCACTATCTCCAGGAGTTTGCTCAAATTCATGTCCAATGAGTCAGTGATGCTATCTAACCGTCTCCTCTGTCACCCTCTTCTCCTTTTGCCTTCAATCTTTCCCAGCATGAGGGTCTCTCTTTATATATACATAATTTTGTCATTTTTATGAATGATTTAGGAATCAACTTGCAGACATGATATTTCTTCACCCTTAAATATGTCGGTATATATTCCCTAAAAACAAAGACATTCTATCATACAGGTACAGTATGATTGTTAAAATCAGGAAATTAATATTGATGATAATGAACATGGATACTATCATCTAAGACCTTATTCAGATTTCACCAATTTCCCATGAATAGCAAAAGAAAACAGCTTTTTTCCCTGGTCTAGAATCCAATCCAGGAACAAAGCAATTCTCCTTGACCCTGGAACCCTTCCTCTGTCTTTGCCTTTCACGGTTCGGGCATTTCTCAAAGAGCGCAGGCCCTCAGGACACCCCTAGTGGTCCAGTGGTTAAGACACCACGCTTCCACTGCAGGGGACCCGGGTTCAATCCACGGTCAGGGAACTAATATCCCATATGCAGGGCGATACGCACAAAAAATAGAGAAAACTAATAAAAATAAATTTTAAAAGTTTATTCTTGGAAACTCCTTGGTTAGGATTCCTTCCTCTCACTGCTGAGTGTTAGTCACTCAGTCGTGTCCGACTCCTTGCGACCTCATGGACTGCAACCTGCCAGGCTCCTCTGTCCATGGAATTCTCCAGGCAAGAATACTGGAGTGGGCAGCCACTCCCTTCTCCAGGGAATCTTCCTGACCCAGGGATCGAACTCAAGTCTCCTGCATTGAAGGCTGATTCTTTACCATTTGAGCCACCAGGGAAGCCGCTCACTGCTGAGGGCCTGAGTTCAATCCTTGGTGGGGAACTAAGATCCCACAAGCTGCATGGCCAAAAGATAAATGGAAAAAAAAAAAAAAAAACAAAGTGCACGGGCCCAGGGATTTCCTGGTGGCTCAGTGGTAAAGAATTCACTTGCCAATGCAAGAGACATGGGTTTGATCCCTGGGTCAGGAAGATCCCACAAGCCTTGGAGCAACTAAGTCCATGCTCCACAACTACTGAGCCTGTGCTCTGCAACAAGAGAAGCCATTGCAATGAGAAGCCCATGCACCATCACTAGGGAGTGGCCCCTGCCTACCACAAACAGAGAAAAGTCCAACCAGCAAGGAAGACCCAGCACAGCCATAAATAAACAAATAAATAATTTTTAAAAGAGCACAGGCCTATTCTTTTTTTAGAATGTCCCTTGATTGGAATTCATTGCATTTTTTCCCCCTGATGCACACGTGGTCAGAACACCACAGATGTGATATTGGTCCCTCTCAGTGCTCTGTGTCAAAGGCACAGGATGTATATTTGACACACTGCTGGTGATGTCCATTTGGATTACTGGTTAAGATGGTCTCAGCCAGGTTTCTCCATTCTAAATTATTACTTTTTAACCTTCCTGATTTATAAATATCGTACTCGGGTTTATTTTGAAACTATGCAAATATCCAGTTTCTCGTCAATCTTTCATCTACTAATTTTAGCATCCATTGAAGATTTTTGCCCAAAACACTCCTCACTGCGGTGGCTGCCAGATGGTGACTTTCTAATTCCATCGTTCCTTGTACATGTGCGAGTTGGCATTGTTCTGTAAGGAAGGGCTTTTCCTTCTTTCCCGGTCATTCATTCATTCATTTGTTAATATCATTATGGACAGATGGTGAATCAGGGGTCCAGGCACCTTCCCTCTGGCTCCATCACCTCTAGTATGTGGCCTCCAAAAGCACCACAGAAAGGAAAGAAAGACTATATAGAGGAATCCACAAGGGGCATTAGGGCGAGGTCTGCAAGTGACCTATCACATTGCGATGATACATCGTATGTGTCAACTTGACTGGGCCACAGCGTGCACAGATATTGGTCAAATATTATTCTGCCTCTGTCTATAAAGATGTTTCTGAATGAGGTGAGCATCTGAATTGGTAGACTAGGGAAAGCAGATGGCCCTCGCCAGTGTGGGTGGGCCTCATCTAATTCACTGAAGACCTGAACAGAACAAAAAGGCTCAAAAATCCACCCTCTGTGCCCAACTGTCTTGGAGCTGGGATATCAGCCTTCAGACATGGACTAGAACCAAACCATTGGATTTCTGGGTGTCCAGCTGGCTGACTACAAATCTTGGGACTTCTCAGCCTCCGTGATCAATTCCTTATAATAAATCCCTCTATATATACCCTATTGGTTCTGTCCCTCTGGAGAACCCTAATACATACATTTAAATATTTTACTTATCTTTGGTCAATCCCTGGTACATGGCCCCCACCCTAACGGCAGGGGAGTCTTCTTGGGCAGAAAAGAATAGAATAGAATTGGTGAGCTTTGAGCCACTCTTTGCCACTGTATGTTTTTCTTATGGTTCTGATTTTCAATGAAGTATCGTGCGTGCTCAGTCGTGTCCAACTCTTTGCAGCCCCATAGACTTTAACCTGCCAGGCTCCTGTCTATGGAATTTCCCACTCGGGGTTCGAACTGGAGTCTCCTGTGTTGGCAGGCGGAACTTTACCATTAACGCCACATGGGAAGCCAAGTATCCAACAGAGAACGCCAATTGTTTCAGTTAACAGGGTTTCTATGATCTACTCAGCCATTAAAGTAAGAGGGAAATTATTCACATCAATGGGGAGATACTGTCAAAACACAAGGCTAAGTGGGAAAAAGGAATAATACAGAACAACAGTCTAATAAGATCTCTCACAGAAAAACTACACATAATACCCATGTATCTTTCCTCAGAAATCTACTGGAGAGGGTAATAAATAAACACACCAGGAAAGAGGAAGATACCCAAGCAAGAGGAAACCCAGCTTAAGAGAAAGGAGAAGCAATCCCAGGGTGATGGAAAGAAAGTTCCCAGGGTAACATCTGTACATGGAGCTTAGAGAGAAGATAGTCCCAAATGGACCAGGTCAAAAGGCTCCTGGAGAGTCACTCCAGGATAAGGCTGATGGAAAACCTAATGCATATAGCAGTGGGGACGATTTGGAGAGAGAGCTTGCAGCTTAATTAGTGGTGAGAATATAGAACGTGACACACATGGGGAAACTTAACCATTACTAATGTCAAGAAAGCAAAGAAAAAACAGACCCCTGAACTCCATGGTATTCAACGTGGCTCAGCTGTGAAAGGCACATCCATGTTTATAATAATGCAAATATTGATCTAACCAAGATTTTGGTACCACAATGAGAGGAGCACAGAAGGGGGTTGAGTGATTGCTGGTGATAGCCTAAAACTGAAGTCTAAAGCCTCTTCCACCCTGGGAAGTCAAAAGACAATGCCTGAAGCTGAAAACACCTGAAGTAGACATCTAAGCATATTATTGAGAGTTAGAGAGGGATCAGGAACAAGTTGGAAGTGTTCACTTTAGGGCACCGTGAACAGAGAGCTAGAAACAGGGCTGGCTGGGCCTGCTGTTCTCCTGCAGAACTTGTTTAATGATTGGAGCCTTCAACTAGGAGCATGTATAGCTTAGAATTTTTTTTTAATGTGAATTAGAAGCCATGTACAAACTCGGTTTCTCCATGCATACGTGTTTACAAATGCACAGAAAATATCTGGAAGGAGATGCATGGAAATGGTAACAACGATGGCTACTGAACTTGGAATGAGGAACCAGGGTCCCAAGTGGAGGGGGGAGGGGAGAGTAAGAGGGTCAAGCGACACTGTCATTTCATCCGCACTATTTTCTTTCTTTCCTTCTTTATTTGGCTGCTCTGGGTCTTGCTTACAGCACGTGTGGTCGTCCAGCTTCGTTTTGGCATACAGGATGTTTAGTTGCAGTATGTGGGCTCTTTTAACTGCGGGATGTGGGATCTAGTTTCCTGACCAGGGCTTGAACCTGGGCCCCCTGCATTGGGAGCATGGGGCCTTACCCACTGGACCACCAGCAAAGTTCCTGTTTGTACTGTTTTCATTGTATACAACATGAAGGTATATGTGTGTAAGCAAAGACCATTTTAGGAGATTTAACTTTTTAACAAAATAAGACAAAGGCCCGTCTAGTCAAAGCTATGGTTTTTCTAGTAGTGATGTATGGATGTGAGAGCTGGACTATAAAGAAAGCTGAGCACCGAAGAATTGATGCTTTTGAACCATGGTGTTGGAGAAGACTTTTGAGAGTCCCTTGGACTGCAAGGAGATCCAACCAGTCAATCCTAAAGGAAATCAGTCCTGAATGTTCATTGGAAGGACTGATGCTGAAGCTGAAACTCCAATCCTTTGGCCACCTAATGTGAAGAACCAACTCACTGGAAAAGACCCTGATGCTGGGAAAGATTGAAGGTGGGAGGAGAAGGGAACGACAGCGTATGAGATGATTGAATGGCATCACCGATGCAATGAACATGAGTTTGAGCAGGCTCCAGGAGTTGGTGATGAACAGGGAAGCCTGGCGTACTGCAGTCAATGGGGTTGCAAAGAGTCGGACACGACTGAGCAATTGAACTGAACTGAACTGAATAAAATAAGACAGTGGAGAGAGTTCTCCTTTCCTACTGGGCACAGGCCCAAGTCATGGTTCAATTTTCCATGGCCTGATATGCTCCCAGGAGACAGTAAAATCTCTGGTCTTCTTGTCAAACAGTCTTTACCTCCTCTCAGTGATTCTAGGAAACCAAGGATCCGCAATGACTGAGATGGGTCCAAAAATAGATGCATCACAAGGCAGAAAGGTCATTAAGCACACCACACACACACACACACACACACACACACACGAGGGTGCCCTCCCAGTCTACTATACTTTGCCCAAAAGCCTCTCTGTCTCGCCTATTAACTTTTTAAGAGTTTTTTTTCTTTTGATGTGGACCATTTTATAAAGTCTTTATTGAATTTGGTACAATATTACTTCTGTTTTATGTTTGGATTTGGGGGGCCACGAGGCATGTGGGATCTTAACTCCCGGACCCGAAATCGAAACCTACACCTCCTGCAATGGAAGGTGAAGTCTTTACCGCTGGACCACCAGGGAAGTCTCTCGCCTATTAACTTTTAAGAGAATTTCTAATTTTAATAAGTAGTAAATAATAATACTAGCAAGCCATGTTCATATTTCTGTTTTCAGTCATTTACTATCTTCCTTGCTGGCACTATTTTTAAAACTTGCCAAATCAAACAAAGCAGCTTGAGAAGAGCATCTGACCATATTACAGAACTGTTCAATTCTACAGAAAGTCTGACTTTTTGAAAGAAAGCTTTTTTTAAAAAAGAGAGGTTCTCATCAATTTAGCCTTTCAAATCAACAAGAACTTCCAATCTTATTAAAATTGCTAGTGCTTTAGTGAACTCTCTGGGTCGACAGGAAGGTAGTTGCAATATTTAAATTCATTTCACTTATGGGCCTTTTTTAAGCTTCTCTTCACCTGGGCTTGATTCCCCAAATCCAATATGCTATAATAAAATTATGAATATATGAATAATTTGCACACATTAAATTTTGGAATTGCTCTCACATGTGTTACCCTGTATTTTAAACGATTTCTCTTGGGAAATTTCCTGATTAAGAGGTTTTTAGAGATAGAAAGCATCAATTCTGAGCCATGATTAAAATCAGTTCCTTTATTCCCACATTTAAGATTATGTCTATGATACAAATGATATAATTTTAATATAAATATGAGCCTACTTTAAGTTTTTCACTTAATGTGTTTTCATTGTGTCTTTAATGATATGCAAACTCATGCTTTGAAAATAGATATCTTCTCCAAACTTTAACAGGCCAAAAGGCCAGACAAACTCTGCTTTTTAATCACTTTGTTGGGCAAGCCAATTTTGAATGCATGATTTTTAAAATGCTTTTCTCCATCTTAACAAAGGACTCATTTTATATAGCCTCAGGTCTCTAGCCTCAGTCCCACACAAATGCTGACCTAATGGTGAAAGCCAGTATTCACAGGGCCCCTGTGATGTGCTGGGCATTGTGCTCTGTGAGAATCAACTGATTCTCAGCTAATCTTCACATCAAGTTGGTGGGAGGTAGGTGCAATTATTATTCCCATTCCACAGATGAGGAAACTGAGGCTGAGAGTTTATGGCGCATACCCCAGGTCCAACGCAAGAGATGCAGATTCAATCCCTGGGTCAGGAAGATCCGCTGGAGAAGGACATGGCAACCCACTCCAGTATTTTTGCCTGGAAAATTCCATGGACAGAAGAACCTGGTGGGCTACAGTCCATGGGGTCACAAAGAGTTGGACACAACTGAACACACACATCCTCATACATACCCACATACCCAACGTCCAACAGCTAATATAGACAGCGGGGAAAGAATAAACGGTTTACAATGGGGAAGTGAGAAGATCAGATTTGTGTTAAAAAGAAGAGAAAAAGTTAAACTTCAAGGAGACAAGATGGAAGGCTCTTGCAAAAATTCAGAGGGAGAGGGTTTCTCTGATGGTGCAATAGCTAAGAGACAAGGGGTCAATCCCTCTTCAGGGAGGATCCCACATGCCCTGGAGCCACAACTGCTGAGCCTGAAAGCTGAAACTACTAAAGCCTGAGCTCCCTGGAGCTTGTGCTCCCCAAAAAGGGAAGCAACTGCAGTGAGAAGCCCACTTGCCACAGCTAGAGAAAGCCCAGGCACAGCAAGGAAGATACACCCAGCTCCCAAAAAAAAACTCAGAGGAGATGATGACCTAAAGTGAGAGTGAAGAACACGATACAAGGCAATGAACACAAGACAAGCTACAGTTGACAAGATGTTATGGCTGATTACGTGAGAGATTTGATTCATCTAAAAATACATGGCGAGTTCTTTCTGTGTTCGACCCACAGCTAGGCACTAGGGATACAAGAGAGAATAAACAAATAAGAGTCTTGTCAATTGGAAGAAAAGCCATAAGCAAGTAAGCAAACAAAATAATTAACCCAGTTTGTTTCCTAGGTAACAACTTTCACAACTGGGTGGCTTGAAACAATAGACATATATTATCTCCTGGTTCCGGAGGCCAGCAGTCTGAAATCAAGGTGTTGGTAGGCTTGGTTCTTCTGGAGGCTCTAGAACCTTCCTCACTCCTTCCAGCTTCTGGATACTGCCAGCAATCCTTGGCATTCCTTGGCTCCAATATTTGCCTCTATCAGATGCCTCAGATGTATTCTCCCAGGTGTCTGTCCATGTGCAAATTTCCCTCTCCTTATAAGAAGGGAAAATTTCTACCATGTTGATGTTCCATAGTTCCCCTGGTGACTCAGAGTCTTGATGAGGTGGGCAGAGAAGACCACAGCCCCAGCATCCCAACTTAGGCAAAGTACTCCACTCTGCGTGGATGTACAGGTCTGTCCATTCAGAGTGACAGGAGAACATTCCAAAGCCCCCATGCGGCCCATTGCTGAACTGAGAGGTCCCCCTCTCATCTCTAGCTATAATTCTGACTCCGTATTGGATGTTTCTTTTACTTTACGCTTTGTCTTCCATTGCTTTTGCTGCAATTCAGTCAGTTCAGTTCAGTTGCTCAGTCGTGTCCAACTCTTTGCGACCCCATGGACTGCAGCATGCCAGGCCTCCCTGTCCATCACCAACTCCCAGAGTTTACTCAAACTCATGTCCATTGAGTCGGTGATGCCATCCAGCCATCTCATCCTCTGTCGTCCGCAAGTTAATCACAAAAGGGATATTGCCCATAAGATTAAATTATACATAATGGCCTATCTCTGAGAACCCTGGCTCCCATGTAATGAATGTTAAGCTAAAATACCTTTGTTGCCTTATAGAAAACCTCCTGACCAGACCCACATGTGAACGACTATAAGGAGGAAGAAATTAGGACATCTCTTCCAGAATCTGACCAGAATCAGGACTTTACCTCCTCCACTTTGTATAAAAGAAGACTGAATTCTAACTCAGGAAAGATGGTTCTTTGGGACACTTGTTCAGTCGTTAAGGCATGTCCAACTCTCTGTGACACTAGTCTACCATCTTTCAGTTTTCTGGCTTTCTGAATAAGCTGCTATTCCTTGCCCCAATAACTCATCTGTCCTGTCCTGTCACGTGGCAAGCAATAGGAACTTGCATTCAGTAACACAGATAGTACCCCAAAGAGGTCAGAAGCCATTACTTACAAGCAAATTTTCCCTCTGGAAGCCTCATCTGGCAATCACTTATACCCAGAAAAGTGTCATTAGCCACTGTTCATGCCACCCCCAACCTGACCTTACTGCCCTTGGTTTCTCCAGGTTGGGCCTCAGAGTGGGATTTGATTGGACAGCCTCTCTGCTAGGACCTCTACCTGCTTTGTTTTAAAAAAATGAATCAAAGGACTTCCCTGGTGGTTCAGTGGTTCAGAATCTGCCTTCCCGTGCAGGGGACGTGGGTTTGATCCCTGGTCGAGGAACTAAAACCCGACATGCCCAGGGAAACCAAGCCTTTGAGCCACAGCTAAGCGCCCCAAAGTGCCACAACTAAGACCTGACACAGCCAAATAAACAAAAATAAAATGAACTTTAAAAATGAATCAAAAGGTTGAGGACCTTAGGGTCAAAATTCCAGCTTAAGGACCTGGATTCAAAACTCCAGAACCAGGATCTGCTCAAGCTATATAACTTTCATTGAGTCCCTTGGTCTCTCAGAGCCTTTTGGGTAAAATCAGAATAATGAAATGCCTGTCTGCAGGGCACTGGAGGCTTTAGTGAGCTAGGTGGGAAGGCCCCAGCACCATGGTGCCGGCACTGGGTCAGGTCATTCGTGCAGAGACAGCCAGGCAGCCAGCAGCTGCTATGGATACTGCTGCACCCCTATTGATTCTCTGCTTCCCAAATTCTGAGAGCTAGCAGCTGTCTTGGCAATAACTGGTGCTGTGTAAATGAGGAAGCGGGCCTGGCTGACAGTGTCCACCCCAACCTCCTCAATGCCCAGTACCCCCGGGGTGAAGCCAACTAAGGAAGGAGACTGGAGGCCTGTCAGAAGCAGGAGGAGTTTTCAGAATATGGCCTGGAGGGTTCTGGGTAGGCTCTGGGCAATGCCCCAAGGCTCCGGGGCTCAGCCATGGAACAGACAGAGCCCTCCACCAGCAAGTGCCCACAAAGTCAAGACTGCATGGGAGAAGTGCCCGTCCACCTGGGTATTTTTCAAGGAAGCCACATCCAAATGCAAAAGGGCAGAGGAAAGATTCCTGCATGACTCATGGACCAATGGCAATTTCCTGCCTGCCTCTGGAATGAATAAAAATAAGTGAAAACGTACGGTTGAAGCAAAGCTTTTGGGTCTGTGGGGATTCTGCAGTGAACCAAAGAGGCTTGGGGCTAGCTGAGTCATCTATGTGGGTGAACATTTTGTCCTGTCCGCAAAACAAGAGCAGAGTTCCAGAGAAGGGGCATGCCAATGGGATTCAATGTTTGCCCCCCAGCAGGCTCCAGGAGGAAGACTGTAAACAGCATCGTGGTAGCTTTCCATTGCCACTACCTAGAAGAACTGGGGTGAGAGATGGTGAATTTTTCATCCAAAGATAGCATCTCTCTATATCCTTTGATCTTTATAGATGAAATGATTTCCTTCAAAATAATACAGAGCAAGTGAAAAAGGGTGGGAGGATAGATTAGACTCACCTCTCTGAGTAGATGGGCCAATGGGACATGGGGCATTCTTTTTTTAACTACTAAATAATTGTTGTTTTTAAATAATAAAAAGAAGGGCTTCCCTGGTGATCCAGTGGCTAAGTCTGAGCG
Organism: Bos mutus; assembly: GCF_027580195.1. Taxonomy (NCBI): domain Eukaryota; kingdom Metazoa; phylum Chordata; class Mammalia; order Artiodactyla; family Bovidae; genus Bos; species Bos mutus. The sequence continues at coordinate 31,383,696 of NC_091641.1, forward strand.
CTCCCAATGCAAGCGGCTTAGGTTCAATCCCTGGTCAGGGAACTAGATCCCACAGGCCACAACTAAAACTAAAGGCTCTGCATACTGCACCTAAGACCCAGTGCAACCAAAAAAAAAAAAAAAGTTAAATAAACAAATACAGGATTTAAAAAATATAATATCCAAGGCCCAATATGTATCAAAAGGCTTTTTATGGTCCATATTCTTTCATCAGGGCTTCCCTGGTAGCCCAGCTGGCTAAGAATCTGCCTGTAATGCAGGAAATCTCGGTTCAATTCCTGGGTCAGGAAGATCCCCTGGCAAAGGGAATAGGCTACCCTCACCAGTATTTGTGCCTGGAGAATCCCCATGGACAGAGGAGCCTGGCGGACTACAGTCCATGCAGTCACAAAGAATTGGACATGACTGAGTGACTAAGCACAGCACAGCACTTTCTTTCACCAAGCAGTTCCACTTTTAGGAATTTAGCATAAAGAGATGAACTGCAGATTAGTAGAAAGATCTGTGTCATTTATAACAGCCAACCAAGATGTCTAGCAAAAAGAGACTGCTTAAAATTATTTATGGGATACTAAGCAGCTGTTTTTTTAAAAAGGATGATAAGAAAATAAATAATAAACTAAGAAAAAATATCTGTACTTTAAGTTACAAAAGGATAGTTTCTCTGACATGTGAAAAGCTCCTGCAGATCAACAGTTCCAAAAAAAACAAAAAGGAAAAGAATATGAAAAGGTGTGTGTGTGTGTATATTTGCACAGTTAAGCAAAAATCACAATTTGTAACATATCCTATTGGGAATAAAAAGTAGCACAGCTTCTGTGAAGGGAATTGAACAGTATTCATAGATACTATAATACCTGTATCTATAGCAATATAGATTGACCCAGCAACGCCAGTTACAGCAATTTATTCAACACCCATAAAACAAAGGATGAACAAGCTTCTTCACTACAGCACTGTTTGCGATAAGAAAAGACTGGAAACAACCTCAATGTCTAATAGTAGGAGATTAATCAAATATATTGAATGAAATTAACAGAAGAGGCATAAACAGGGACCATGAGAACATGAACACCTGGCCCATTCACAATCCTAACCTGACCCTGAGATTCCACAGGGAATGAATTTGGGTTGAAGCCAGTCTTTTCTAAACTCCAAGGGGCGGAGCGACTCCAAATAGCATCTTGCTTGCTAAGTCCCTTAAGATGTGTCTGACTGTGTGTGACCCTATGAACTGTAGCATACCAGGCCCCTCTGTCCATGGGATTTCTCTAGGCAAGAATATTGGAGTGGGTTGCCATGCCCTTCTCCAGGGGATCTTCACTAGCATCTCCACTAGCACCACCTGGGAAGCCCAAATAGCATCTTGCTGCTGCTGCTGCTAAGTCACATCAGTCGTGTCCGATTCTGTGCGACCCCATAGACGCAGCCCATCAGGCTCCCATCCCTGGGATTCTCCAGGCAAGAATACTGGAGTGGGTTACCATTTCCTTCTCCAAAATGGCATCTTGGGGAAATGCAAACCCTGAAGTTGATTTTTATATTCTAACCTGGAAAGATGGCCACGAGACACTATTAAGCTGGAGTGGGGGGTGGTGAGTTACAGAATATATATATACATATAGTATATGTATATACATATACTGCTAAGTCACTTCAGTCGTGTCCGACTCTGTGCGACCCCACAGACGGCAGCCCACCAGGCTCCCCCGTCCCTGAGATTCTCCAGGCAAGAACACTGGAGTGGGTTGCCATTTCCTTCTCCAATGCATGAAAGTGAAAAGTGAAAGTGAAGTCACTCAGTCATGTCCGACTCTTAGCGACCCAATGGACTGCAGCCGACCAGGCTCCTCTGTCCATGGGATTTTCCAGGCAAGAGTACTGGAGTGGGGTGCCATTGCCTTCTCCGATACATACACTATATATAGATACTATATATACATATACTATATGTATATATATATAGTATTAATGCATGATCTCATTTCCATCTAAAATTTAAATATTATGTATCGTGTTAGTATACACATAGGAAAAAACTGGAAGAGTATACACCAAGCCATGAAAGCAGTTAAGTGCCTACCACGTGCTAAGTGCTGAGAACTTACAGACAAATGAGGAATCAGAATGTCAATTCCATGAAGGAATAGAGACTGGCTGTTTTGTTCTCTGTTTTAGCTCCAGTGTCTGGCACTTAATATGCACGGAATGGAAGGAATCAAGAGAGAGAGGGAGGAAAGATGGAAGGGAAGAAAAGAAAGGAGGGAAGAAGGAAGGGAGGGAAGAAGGGAGGAAAGGAAAGAGTCCCCACTCCCCCACTGCCCACAGTTGTTCACAGCCTAGTGTAGACACAGGTGTGAGACGATCAGACAGGGCAGAGCAGAGAACTCTGGGAGAATAGGGCTCTGAGCTGGTAGGGCCTTTACATAAACTGTCTGTTATCCATATATAGTGCATGCGTGCCTAGTCACTTCAGTCTTTGTGACCCCATAGACTGTAGCCCGCCAGGCTTCTCTGTCCATGGGATTCTCCAGGTAAGAATACTCGGGTGGGTTGCCATGCCTTCGTCCGGGGGATCTTCCCGACACAAGGATCAAACCCACATCTCTTATGTCTCCTGCATTGCAAGCAGATTCTTTACCTGCTGAGCCATCAGGGAAGCCTCATCCATCACCTCCCCCTTTCGACAACAGAGAAATCAATTGTAAAGTCACAGGCACAGAGCCCCTTTTAGCTTATCCAGCTGCTGGGAGCCTCTTCTTAGGGGCAAGCTTGGTTCCGTAAATGAGAACCAGATTATCCAAACTGCTCTGGGGCCAGGGTGCTGGTAATGAATGCCTCCAAACTGGATTTTAGAGAGCCAGAAACTCTTAGGAAATGAGGCATTTTGTCAGTTGCTCAGAGACTGGCCTCAGACGACTCAAAGGTGACGCCTAATGTCACTATGGGGAACTACACAAGAATCCTAAACAGTGGTTCTGGGAAAAGGGAGCCTCCCTGGATCCTTGTCTTTCATCCTTTTCCAGTTAGCTCTGTGAGGTTCTCAAAGAAGAAGCCATGCTAAACAGGGAGAGCTTGCCAGGGTTGTACAAAAAGATCCTCAGACTCAAAAACCTGCCCAAAGTGAAATGAACACATCCTTGGCCATGGGATGCTATAGTTTTTCTCTGTCCAAATAAGCTGGTGATGATTTCATGAATACGTTCTTCTCTGATTCCTTTCTTTTTTTTTTTTTTCCAGTAAAATTCACATTACTAACAAATCAGAACACATAAGTCAACAAGCTGTCAGATTATCTAAAAAGAATGACCCCCAAAAATGTCACAAATAAGACCTTTTATTTGTCACCATGAAAAGTCTGAATTAGAAAAAAAAAAAATTACTGGAGAGGTGGCTCACATCCAACAGTTTGTTCAGCTTTACTACCTGTCTCATGCCCGGTAGCTTTTCCAGAACTGCTACCTTCACCGTGTAGCTCCATGAGTTTTTCTAATTCAAATTTGGGCTTCTTCAGCATTTTTACTTTTCTAATAGATACATCATGGAGTGGAAAGGCTGGCAAGAATTTTCTATGTTTTTCCAATGCTGTCTGAAATCAATGTATTTTTTAAATTATTTATTTATGCATGGTAGTTTTGGCTGTGCTGGGTCTTCATTGCCACGCTCAGGCTTTCTCTAGTTGTGGTGAGCGGGGGCTACTCTTCATTGCAGCATGTGGAGTTTCTCATTGTGGAGGCTTCTCGTGGCGGAGCACAGGCTCCAGGTGCACGGGCTTCAGGAGTTGCAGCACATGGGCTCAGTAGTTGCGGCTTATGGGACTCCAGAGTGCAGGCTCAGTAGTTGTGGGACATGAGCTTAATTGCCCTGTGGCATGTGGGATCTTCCCTGACCAGGGATTGAACTGGTGCCCCTGCATTGGCAGGCAGATTCTTAGCCACTGCACCAAAAAGGAAGCCCTGGAATCAATTTCTTGACCACCTTTTTCAAGTCGTTTATCTGCACCTCTCGGGCCATGATTTCCATCAACCTCTTGCAGGTCTGGTGGACCTTTTGGTGCTGGGCATAGGAGCCTTCCAAATCTGATTGTTGCATTTTTTAGTAAAACCCACACAGAACAGATGAAGCAAACAACCATGGATAATCTTGACATCAACATGAGCTTCAATCATGGTCTGCCATTTTTTTAACCATGGAGCATATTTTGTCAATGATGAGATCCAGGCCATGGAAATTAGGCAGTTTTGTGCTGAACATCCTCAGTAATGAGTCTGAATTTTCTCAGTGCAACTTCATCATCCTACAGACCAACAAGGGTCACTTCAAAAACACAACCCTTGAGGCCATCAGATACGATTTTGGTTCCTTGAGGTCTCATAACAAATGTTGTCCCAATATTTCTTACACTGAACGCAGCTGGTGCTTTCACATCATACCAATCTTTCTTAAAAAATGGGCCGACTGCTTTCATCTGGGTTCCCTTTTTACCACCTTTCATGAGGCTCTTGTTCTTGTCGACTGCCATGGTGCTGCTCAGAGAGCCAAAAGACTGATTCTTTTCTGACAGTATTTGCTTAATGACAATTGCACTTGAATAGCAGGAACCTTGGAGAAGGAAATGGCAACCCACTCCAGTGTTCTTGCCTGGAGAATCCCAGGGACGGGGGAGCCTGGTGGGCTGCCGTCTATGGGGTCTCGCAGAGTCGGACATGACTGAAGCAACTTAGCAGCAGCAGTAGGAACCTAAAACCTTTCTGGAGACTAACATTTGAGGAGGGCCCTTCAGTTAGTTACTGTGTTAGATGTCACAGAGTCCTGCTCCAATCAAGGCCACTATGGTGGAGGCATTTCCCTCCATAAACCGGAGCAACCTCTCTCATATTAAAGGTGGAAAATCAGAAGCCACCATATAAATATATATATATGGGCTTCCCTGGTAGCTCAGATGGTAAAGAATCCACTGGCAATTTGGGAGACCTGGGTTCAATCCCTGGGTTGGAAAGGTCCCCTGGAGGCGGAAATGGCAACCCACTCCAATATTCTTGCCTGGAGAATCTCCATGGACAGAGGAGCCTGGCGGGCTACAGTCCAGGGGGTCACAAAGAGTCTGACATGACTGAGCGACTAAGCACGGCATTGCACTGCAGTCATTCAGATCCAGGTAGGAATCTGCTCAGTCTTTTACCAGCTGTGTAGCCAGGGACACATTCCCTCATCTCCCTGAGCTTCAGTTTCCTTGCTTGTAAAATGGAGATGATTAAACCTATTTTGGAGAAGGAAATGGCAACCCACTCCAGTGTTCTTGCCTGGAGAATCCCAGGGACGGGGGAGCCTGGTGGGCTGCTGTCTATGGGGTCACACAGAGTCGGACACGACTGAAGTGACAGCAGCAGCAGCAAACCTATTTTGCAAGATTGCTGTGTAGATGAAATGAGATGTCATATATTTGGTAAGTGTTAATGTTATTTCCATTATGGGTATTAATAATACTTCAGTTCAGTTTAGTTCAGTCATTCAGTCGTGTCCGACTCTTTGCGACCCCATGAATCGCAGCACACCAGGCCTCCCTGTTCATCACCAACTCCCGGAGTTCACTCAAGCTCACGTCCATCGAGTCAGTGATGCCATCCAGCCATCTCATCCTCTGTCCTCCCCTTTTCCTCCTGCCCCCAATCCCTCCCAGCATCAGAGTCTTTTCCAATGAGTCAACTCTTCGCATGAGGTGGCCAAAGTACTGGAGTTTCAGCTTTAGCATCATTCCTTCCAAAGAACACCCAGGGCTGATCTCCTTTAGAATGGACTGGTTGGATCTCCTTGCAGTCGAAGGGATTCTCAAGAGGCTTCTCCAACACCACACTTCAAAAGCATCAATTCTTTGGCGCTCAGCTTTCTTCACAGTCCAACTCTCACATCCATACATGACCACTGGAAAAACCATAGCCTAGCCTTTGATATGTGCTGCCTTTTTAATCCTTACAACAACCTTAAGAAGTCGTTAATATTTCTATCCCAATAGGACAGGAAAAACTGAGGTCTGGAGAGAATGGTCAACGTCATGTACTAATACGTGGCCAAAGTGAGATTCAAATGGAGGCCACCAACAGCAGAGCTCCCACAATGAATCACTATTCTATAGTGGCTGCTGCATGTAATCATTTAGGAGACCCTTCAAGATTGAATATACTCATTACAAAATGGGCAAAGGATCTGAACAGATATTTCTCCAAGGAAGATGTACGAACAGCCAATAAGCACAAGAAAAGATGCCCAACATCATTAACCATCAAGGAACTGCAAATCAGAACCACAATAAGGGCTTCCCTGGGGGCTCAATGGTAAAGAATCCACCTGCCCATGCAGGAGACATGGGTTCGATCCCTGCTCCAGGAAGATCCCACCTGATGTGGAGCAACTAAGCCCGTGGGCCATAATGACTGAAGCCCTGGTGTCCGAGAGGCTGAGCTCTGCAACAAGAGAAGCCACCACAATGAGAAGCCTGTGCACCGCAACTAGAGAAAAGCTCCTGCTCACTGCAACTAGGGAAAAAAAGTCTGCATGCAGCAACGAAGACCCAACAAGGACAAATGAATAAGCACATAATAAATTTTTTTTAACTTGACATATAAGTAAGTTTTAAGACCTTCGTATTTGGCACATAGCTCACACATATCAAGTAATCCTTACTGAGACACACATCACAATTTTTATTCTAGGAAAGCAGAGTTCATGGACCAGGTCCCAGGACAGATGCCAATTGAAAAACTAAGAACTCACCAATGAACGGTGACTTAAGCACCTCCCAAACACCCTACCTCTGATGCTGTCACATTTAGGGTTAGGATTTCAACATGTGAATTTGGGGAAAACACAGACATGCAGACCACAGGAATCTACAAAAGTAGAAAGTAAAGACATCTGCTGATCTAGTGAAGAGATTCCACCTTGCCTTTCCCAAAGCTCTCACTTCCTGTGAGGAGAAGGTAGGAATGCTGTGTCACACACTTCCAGGAGACAACACTCCCATCGTCTTTCCTGGGAAGGTGGCCCCCAGAATCTGAGCAGGCATAGCCTATGAGGTTGTAAGCTGCAGGTTTGAGCAGAGGAGATACCCAGTGAAACAAAGGATCCTTACATTCATCTTCATATTCTCAAAACATCACCTTCACCTCTCAGGGCAGCATTGATCACTACCTGGGTCTTCACAAACTGATAAATGGTTCGTTCCCCAACAGTATTGTAAGCATTGAAGGCAGGGAAGATAACTTATTTTTCTTGGAATCTTGGAATATTTATAACCACATAAACAATTACAAGTCAAAACTTCAGACACATGGAGTGGTAGGCTGCATAAGAGCCCTCCAAAGAAAAGTGATACCTTACATGACAAAAGGCACTTGGCAAAATGAGTCTGCAGATTGAGTTAAGCATCTTGTGGTGGAGAGATCATCATAGACTCTCCAGATGGGCTCAGTGCAGTCATAAGGGTCCTTATAAGAGAGAGACAAGAGGGTAAGAAGCAGAGAAGGAGGGATCCCAACAGGAACAGAGGTTGGAATGATGGGGGATCATGGGCCAAGGAATGCAGGTGACCTTTAGAAAGAAAGGGCAACCCTAGAAAAGGCAAGGCAATAGATTGTTCTCTAGAACCTCCAGAAGGAAGGCAGCCTTGCTGACCCAATTCGGACTTTCCATCTCCAGAGCTATACGAGAATAAATGTGATTGTTTTAAGCCATTTAATATGTGGTAATTTGTTACAGCAGGATAGGAAATACACTTGGTGCCATCTTTCTCCTCTTTTTCTCTCATCATCTTGGTGAACACTGAGTTCATTGATGTAGTCCTTATTAAAATGAATACATGGAAGGTACTATTAGTACCTTCCATTACTGGACTTCCCAGGTGGCTCAGTGGTAAAGAATCTGCCTGCAATGCAGGAAACACGGGTTCAATCCCTGGGTGCGGAAGATCCCCTTGAGGAAGAAATGGCAACCCACTCCAGTATTCTTTCCAGGATAATCCCATGAACTGAGGAGCCTGGTAGGCTATAGTCCATGGGGTTGCAAACAGTCAGATACAGCTAAGCATAATTGTCCCAACAGTGGCAAGCTATTATTACCTCTATTTTACAGGTAAAGAAACTCAGGCTCAGGGAGATTATATAATGGAAGGTTTTTTTTGTTTTGTTTTTTGGTTCCCAACAGTAGAAAGAGACTCTGGCTAGCAAAAATGCAGAATAACCCCAAGCTGCATGAGTCATAGAGGAAGTACCCTCTGGGCAACATGGCAGCTACAGAATATGTGTCTTCACTGGTGACACTTTGACCTTCAGTACACCTTCTTTATGAACTTCTAGTCTTTTCATTCATGAAATATCTGTTGAGATCCTAACTATATGCCAGGCCCTGGGCTAAGCGCTGGGGATATAATGCCGAACCAAAAACCAGGCCCGATTCTTGCCCTCATGATGCTGTGATGCTTATAACCAAGCGAGAAAACACATTAATCAGATCATCACCCTGAAAGATGATATACTGCAACTTACTAAATGCTGTGAATGCAAAATTCTGGGAGTGCAAAGGACAGGGGCGCAACAGGTGAACTGCTGTGTGAGGAATGAGTTGTTGTTGTTGTCAAGAGTAGGAATGGAATGGCCACTCACTTCTCAGTGGTGTCCTAGATGATAACAAAACTTTAAAAAATGTTTATTCCTGTTTCTCTGTATTTAGTACCATATTTGTATTTAGAGAAATACATTCTCTGTCTCTGTATTTAGAGAAAGATGCAGCAACACCACGTGGAACTTCTTACAGATGTTAACATTTTTCTGTTATTTCCTTATTGTGTTTATTGTGATAAACTGTATATAACATAAAATGTACCATTTTAACCATTTTTAAGTGAACCATGCTGTGGCATTAATTATATTCAGCATATCCTACAACCATAATCACTTTCTTTTTCCAAAATTGTTCACCACCTCTAACAGAAACTCTATATTCATTTAATAATACCTTCTCAACCCCCCTTCCCTCCAGTCCCTGGTAACCTCTGTTCTACTTTCTGTCTCGATGAATTTGCCTCTTCTAAGCACCTCATATAAGTCAAGTCATATGAAACGTGTCTTTTTGTTGGCATTGTTTTCAAGCTGCATCCATACTGTGGCATGTATCAGAACTTTATTCCTTTCTATGGCTGAATAATATTCCATTGTATGGAGGTATCACTCTGAGCCTGCAACCATTCAAACACAGTGCCAAGCCTTCCAGTGACTTTCTTCTCTGGACACATCCCTGTTTGTTTCTCTTATAGCTTCCCCATCTGTAAAATGGGAACATTTCTGGAAGAGGTCCCCCTTCCTGCAACAGTTTTGATCCATGATTAGTTGAACCCACAAATGTGGATAAACTGCAGATACAAAGGGCCTACTGTACTCCATCCAGCAGCTGAAATGCACCTAGGAAAAATGTTCAGAGACCCACAGTCCTCCAGTCCAGGCTGAAGCAGGGCTGCCAATCCTCCTGCCTCCCCAGGGCAGGCAGGCAGGAGAAATGACAAAAGCAGGCTGAACATTAGAAAAACAACAGATGCCTGAGGATAAGTGGGAGGCAGTGGGGAGGGGTGGGGACTATGGAGAAGTGGGAAGAACCCGGTACTTATCAGCTCCCATCACTGCCATGTGGGAATATGGGCCCAACGCTGCCAGACTTTCTGGTAGAAGATGCTGGAAATCTGGATATTTATGTGAATTTGCTTGATTTAATTTAATTTTTTTTTTTTTTGGCTGCACACCCCACAGCATGTGGGACCTTAATTTCCCAACCAGGGATCAAACTCACATCCTGCATAGGAAGTCCTGTCTTAACCCCTGGACTGCTGGGGAAATCCCAGAATTTGCCTGATTTTAAATACTAGCAACTAATTTTGAATATTAAACACAATACAGCCAAATAAAACATGTCTGGTGGCTGCATATAAATTGAGGGTGCCCAGGTCCAAGAGATCATTACTGTGAAAAGACACAAGACCAGTGCCTCTCCCTTGTCAGGAACAAGAGCCATTGGTAGAGGGTGAAATTCTGTCTAAATTGCTGTGTGGTCTTGAGGGTCCTGAGGTCCATCACTTCTCCAGGATGAACTTCAGGATCCTTAATCTATGAATTGCCAGGGTAGACCAGATGTCCTCTAAGATCTCTTCCATTTCCAATATTCTAATATTGGACCTTCTTTAAGAGTTTTCCCCAAAGAGAACAGAAGGGACCTCTGTTTCTTTTTGTTTGTTTGTTTCTTATTTTAACTGTAGTAAAATACATATAGCACGGGCTTCCCAGGTGGCACGGTGGCAAATAATCTGCCCGCCAATGCAGGAGAAGTGGGTTTGTTCCCTGGGTTGGGAAGAGCCCCTGGAGAAGAAAATGACAACCCACTCTAGTATTCTTGTCCAGGATATCCCATGGGCAGAGGAGCCTGGAGGGCTACAGTCTATGAGGCTGCAAAAGATTCAGACACGACTGAGCAACTGAATGAATGATGAATAAACACATATCATCTACCATTAGTGGGACGTCATGCATTTCTGACATTGTGCTGCAACTATCACCATATCTAGTTTTAGAACATTTCTTCACCCAAAAGAAGATCTGTCTTCCATGTGCCTGAGTTTCAAGGAAAAGGAGGCTTTGATCTTTAAATGTATTGCCTTCAGAAAAAAAATCAAAATCCCTTGTTAGGTGGGGTGCTAGAGAGAGGAGAAAGAGAAGGAAAATGGAGCAAGTCAGTGTATGAGGTGGTAGCTTGGGTCTCAGGGGCACAGCCAGGCAGCCAATGGATGCAAAGAGCAAGGCCAGCTCCACTCTTCTGAGGTCTCAGAGGAGCCCTCACCACAGCTGAGCACAGACAGAGGGCCCTTGCTGCCTTGAGCCCAGCTGTTATTTTGCATTCAAGTACAAAGCATTTCATCAAGCAGAAAAGCCCTCCCTGAGTTGACAACTCCCTTTCCTCCCACAGACACACTACCAGGATTCAAGGGAAGTGCATCCATGAGTCCCAGGGGACACAGTTGGGGGGGACCCTCACCTGAACCTCTAGAGAGGCTGGAGGTTTGAGAGCCCTACACGTGGTAATGACAGCAGCCTCCAAGTCCTTCCCTCATTAGCAGGAAAGAAGTGAGAGCAGCTGGCCCTCCAGCCTCCCTTTCTATCCCCAGGGTGTTGGGGTAGCCAGTCTCAGGGTGAACTGACACATGGGGGACACAGAACAAGGCTGTCCGTGAGGCTCATGTGCCCAGGTGAAAGACTGAGCTCTTCTGAAATGATCTTATTGGTGTCTGTATGCTCTTCCTTTAATGAAACGACGCTGAAAGTAGATGGGAGTTGTAAATTGTTGTTTGGTTTTCTTTTCTTTTTCTAATATTTTTTATTTGGGCTTCCCTGATGGCTCAGATGGTAAAGAATCTGCCTGCAATGTGGGAGACCCTGCTTCAATCCATGTGTTGGGATCTTCTCCACTCTATTTACTTATTTGGCTGCACTGGGTCTAAGTTGTGCCATGTGGATCTAGTTCTCTGACCTGGGATCGAACCCTAGCCCTGTGCATTGGGGACTGCAGAGTCTTGGCCACTGGAACATCAGGGAAGTTCCTGGTTTTCTTTTGTTTTAATTTGGCATAAGGAAAAGTTGGCCTTGTCCTTCACCCAAATTGTTGGAAAATTCACAGAATTTTGTGAAAGTCTAAATTCTGGTGAGACCCTGACCTACTTGTGACTAAGAGTAGCCCCCGAGCAGGGAGGGTTACGTAGACCCTGCTGCTGCTTTTAATTGTTCTGATAAGGGAACATGTCAACCCTTCAAAAAGTAAAGAGAACAACATAACAACCCTTGTATACCATCACGTGGCTTCAAAAATTATCAACTATAGGCCAACGTGTCTTTAGTGTGACCCCCACTCACTTCCTCCCAGATTATTTTGAAGCAATCCGTAGACATCATACCATTTTGACTGCAAATATTTCAGTACGTATATCTAACAGGTAAGGACTCTTTCTGAGAAAGTTTAGCCGCAATACAGTATTATACCAATAATTTTAAAAATTGAAGTATATTTGATTTACAATATTGTGTTAGTTTCAGGTGTATGGCAAAATGATTCAGTTACACATATAAAATTTTCCCAATTCTTCTCTAATACAGATTATTGAAAGATGTTGAATATAATTTGTTGTGCTCTATAGTAAATCCTTGTTATGGACGTGAGAATTGGACTATAAAGAAAGCCGAGTACTGAAGAATTGATGCTTTTAAACTGTGGTGTTGGAGAAGACTCTTGAGAGTCCCTTGGACTGCAAGGAAATCCAACCGGTCCATCCTAAAGGAGATCAGCCCTGGGTGTTCATTGGAAGGACTGATGTTGAAACTGAAACTCCAATACTTTGGCCAAATGATGCGAAGAGCTGACTCATTTGAAAAGACCCTGATGCTGGGAGAGATTGAGGGCAGGAGGAGAAGGGGAGGACAGAGGATGAGAGGGTTGGATGGCATCACCAACTCTATGGACATGGGTTTGGGTGGACTCCGGGAGTTAGTGATGGACAGGGAGGCCTGGCATGCTGCGGTTCATAGGGTTGCAAAGAGTCGGATACGACTGAGCAACTGAACTGAACTGAACATATTTCTTAATATCATCAAATATCTTGTTAGACATTCCACGACACACAGACACTCTCGCTCTTAATTTCTTCAAATCAGGATCCAAATAAGATCTGGGTGGGACCTCCCTGGTGGCCCAGTGGCTAAGATTCATTGCTTCCCATACACGGGACCTGAGTTTGATCCCTGGTCAGGGAACCAAGATCCCACATGTAGCAATTAAGACCCAGTGCAGCCAAATAAATAAATATTTAGAAAAAAAAAAAAAGATATAGGGACTTCTCTGGTGGGCCAGTAGCTAAGACTTCATACTCGCAATGCAGTGGGCTTAGGTTCAATCCCTGGCCAGGGAACTATATCCTACAAGCCACAACTGAGAGTTCACACGCCGCAATGAAGATTAAAGATACCACAAGACTCAACTAAGACCCCGTGCAGCCAAGTAAATAAATAAAATAGTTAAAAAAAAAAAAAGATCTGAATAAGGCAATCAGTTGATATGCTTCTTAAGTGTCTTTCAACCTACAGATCCTCCCTCCATCCCTGTTTTTTCCCCTTCCAATTTATTCATTGAAGAATTTAGGTCATCTGTCATTTGTCCTAGAATGCCTGTGTGCAATCATTTCACATCATCCATGGCCTCTGTATTTCCTATTAACTGATTATATCTACAGATTTCTTTATATTTAGGTTCAGATTTTGTGCCAAAAAAAAAAATTTCAGAAGTGGTGTTGGGTGTGTGTTCATCAGAGGCACACAATGATTGACTTTCTGTGGCATTAGTAGCCATGGATGCCAAGATTGATCAATTCATTAGAAGCGCTTCAATATTGTATTTGGTGAGGTCATCGGGTGACCAGCGTCTCTGTTTGCTTGTGAGTTCCCCAGTGTTGGTACCTTGAGTCCTGCATCCCAGGAAACCACTCCATCCCAGGGAAACCAAGTCGGTTGGTCACCCTAGGTGAGGTTCCATGTTCTCAAGAAGTGATTCTTCCCATAACCTCTCCTTCCGTTTGCCATACCAGGCAGAGAACTCAGACCAAACGTGGTAACAGACCAGAGAATGCAGGGGTAGGGTCACCATACTAAGCAGTCAGTCTTGGGTGTGGCTGACACCTTAGTGGCTGCGCACTCAGCTTTCACTTCTACCTTCCTTGCCTCACTCCGATTGGTTTAGGTGGTGCTCTCTCCCCACAGTCCACGTGCTTCAGGTGAGCTAACCACAGTCCCAGCTCCAGGCATGGGCTTTCTCTTTCCAGAATCAAGGCCCATCAGTGCATCCCATTCCCTAAGTCACAGCGTGGGCCAATGAATCGAAGAAGTGGTTTGTTAGGGGCTTTTGGGAAAACATTCTCTCTCTTATTTTCTTCTCTCTCTCTTTTTTCTAACATACTATGAACCATTTCAGGTACACGACTGAATGATTTCTAGTAAATTTACTTAACTGTACAACTATCACCACCATAGTTTTAGAACATTTTCATCACCTCAGTAAGGGCCCTTATACTCATTTATAGACAACTCTAGTCCCACTCCAAGCCCCAGGCAAACACTAATCTGCTTTCTGTCTCTGAATTTGCCTCTCCTGAACATTTCACACAGATACAATCATACAATGCATGGTCTTTTGTGGCTGACTTCTTTTACTTAGCATGTTTTCAAGGTTCACCTGCACCGTAGTAGATATCAGTACTTCACTCCTTTTTATCACCAAATAATATTTCATCATAAGGATATACCACATTTTGTTTATTCGTTCATCAGTTGATGGACATCTGACTTGTTTTGACTTTCTGGCTATTATGAGTAATGCTGCTGTGAACATTCTTGTACAGGTCTTTATGGGGACATATGTTTTCTTTTCTCTCACTTATAAAATACTTTGGCAATTGATGGATCAGATGGTAAATTTAAGTTTACATTTTTAATAAACTGCCAAAAACTGTTTTGTGAAGTGACTACCCCATGTTATATTCCTACCACAAACGTTCGGTGGTGGTGGCGGTGGTGGTTTAGTCACTAAGTTGTGTCTGACTCTTAGAACCCCTAAACATATAAGGGTTCCTATTTCCCCAAATCCTCACCATTTGTTATTCTTTTTTATTATAGCTGCCGTGATAGAAATGAAGTGGTATCACATTATGGGTTTTTAGGGGGGTAGTTTCCTGGGGGCGTTTTTGGTCTCACCACATGGCATTCAGGATCTTAGTTCCCCAACCCAGGATTAAACACGCGCCACCAGGAGTGGAAGCTTGGAGTCTTAACTGCTAGACTGCCAGGGAAGTACCTCATTGTGGTTTTAATTTGCATTTCTGTAATAATGATTATTGTTTGGCATCTTTTCATGAAATATTTCCTTGCTCTTAAGAGCAAGGCAGAAGAAACAGGAATCTTGTTTCTTCTAAACAGCTGTGAGGTCCAGGACCTTCCCATTATTCTAGGACAAAGTGACTCAGAAGAACAGCTTCAGAACACTGATGAAACAGTACTCCAAGTCCATCCAACCTCCAGACTTCTTCCATCACATGAGCCAAGAAATCCTTTCCATTGTTTAAGCCAGCTTGATTTGGATTTTCTGTAACTTGCAGTTTATTGAATAGAGTAGAGAAGGACACATTCCCTTATCTGAGGCAAACACGGGGTATTTGGAGGGAACTTTGCATACTTGCTGAGGTGAAGACTAAGAATTCAATTCAAAGAACACAAAGGACTTGAAACAAGGAAGCAACTGCCTCCAGAAGAGACATCAAGGAATAAGAACAAAGGAAGGTACAGAGGGACTTCCCTGGTGGTCCAGTGGCTAAGACTTCACGCTCCCAATGCAGGGGGCCGGGGTTCAATCCCCAGTCAGAGAACTACATCCCACATGCCACAACTAAGAGTTCCAATGCTGCAACTAATAAGATCCTGCATGCCGCAACAAAGATAGATCCCACATGCTATAAACAAGTAATTTTTAAATGTATTCCTAAGTAAAAAAATTTTAAAGGAAAGTATAGAGAATAGTGGGGGCTTCACTGGTGGCTCAGAGGTTAAAGCGTCTGCCTGGAATTCAGGATACCCGGGTTCAATCCCTGGGTCGAGAAGATCCCCTGGAGAAGGAAATGGCAACCCACTCCAGTACTCTTGCCTGGAGAATCCCATGGAGGGAGGAGCCTGGTAGGCTACAGTCCATGGGGTCACAAAAGAGTCGGACACGACTGAGCGACTTCACTTTCACTTTCTACAGAGAATAGTGGGGAGAAAAGAACACTCAACTGAACCACAATCAAAATATTATTTTAGCTCAAACTAAGAAGAATGTAAAGTTTCTTCATGAGAAAGTACAAGAAATTAATATCAGAATGAATCCCATCGTATAGAACATTTAATCCATTGTGTGCCTTTCTATTTAAGTTATTAAAGTTGTAGAGTTTTCATTCCAGAGTATAGGTTCAGTCATTCTCTATTTATCCTTTTCTCATCTTAATAAAGACCCAATAGCCCAAATGTTAGCTAGACATTGGATAATTAATACCCAAAGTTGGATAGATTCAAAAAATTGAGAAAATTATATCTTTAATAGCAAAATAAGAATCCCTTCTAGGGAGAGAGAACAGTCTTATTGGTTGTTGTTATTCAGTTGCTCCATTGTGTCTGACTCTTTGCGACCCCATGGACTGTAGCATGCCAAGCTTCTCTGTCCTTCACCAACTACTGGAGTTTGCTCAAACTCTGCCATCTAACCATCCCATCCTCTGTCGTCCCCTTCTCCTGCCTTCAATCTTTCCCAGCATCAGGGTCTTTTCCAATGAGTCAGCTCTTCGCATCAGGTTGCCAAAGTACTGGAGCTTCAGCTTCAGCATCAGTCCTTCCAATGAATATTCAGGATTGACTAGTTTGATCTCCTTCCTGTCCAAGGGACACTCAAGAGTCTTTTCCAACACCAAGGTTCAAAAGTATCAGTTCATCAGCACTCAGACTTTTTTATCATACAACTCCCACATCCACACATGACTACTGGAAAAACCATAGCTTTGACTATATGGACCTTTGTAGGCAAAGTAATGTCTCTGTTTTTTAATATGCTGTCTAAGTCTGCCATTGCTTTTCTTCCAAGAAGCAAGTGTCTTAATTTCATGGCTACAGTCATCATCCATTATGATTTTGGAGGCCAAGAAGATAAAGTGTCACTGTTTCCATTGTTTCCCCATCAATTTGCCACGAAGTGATGGGACGAGATGCCATGATCTTCATCTTTTGAATGTTGAGTTTCAAGCTGGTTTTTTCACTCTCCTCTTTCACCTTCATCAAGAGGCTCTTTAATTCCTCTTCACTTAATTCCTTTTATTGGTAAATGTGACTAAATAAGTGCATGGGTAAGAAAGTGAGTCTCCACTTCTTTCTCAGGCTTTGGGGTACTAAGGCTTTGGAAGAAGGGGAAGCTACTTTAAAAAAGAAAAAGAGAAGATGCTGGGGGTGAATCTTAGAGGGAGAGGATGGGGGGCAGAGACAGGAAGAGGAGAGGAGATAAACCGTCAGTAAGGTGGTAGAAAGCCATGCACTATACGGAAGGACCACTCTCCATTATTTCCCCTAAAATCTCTGCTTTATTGGCTGTTGTGGGAACTGAAGAAGTTGAGTTCACATCAGGTGTGACCTGGTGTGGAAAAGACACGGCACATAGACAAACCAGAACCCCAAGGGGCAGGGAACACCAGGAAAAGGTAAACTTCCTGGAAAGAAACAGAAAATAAGAGGAGGACTTTGGGTTTCCACATTCCCTGGGGTGTAAGATGGTAGGTGTTTCTAAGACAATTTCATATGTCATCTATCCCTCTTGTAGTAGGCAGGCCCCCAGCTGGTCTATGAGTTACCACGTGTGCGTGTGTGTGTATACTAAATCACTTCATTCATGTCTGACTTTTGTGACTCTATGGATTGTAGCCTGCCAGGCTCCTCTGTCCATGGAAATCTTGAGGCAAGAATGCTGGAGTGGGTCATCATGCACTCCTCCAGGGGATGTTCCCAACCCAGGAATCAAACCCATGGCTCCTGCATCTGCTGCATTGGCAGGCGTGTTCTTTACCACTAGGGCCACCTGGGAAGCCCCTACACACACATACCTAGACTAGATGAACTCTTATTCAGCCATTACAATGGCTTGGGAGATAGATGAATTCCTAGGAACAGGCATGTAAAAGGAATAGAAAGCTAAAATAAACTGATGAGTGTTAAAATGAAAAAATCACCAAAGGCTTCCATCTTCCCAAAATTTCATGTCCAGATGATTTTATAAGTAGATACTTTCAAGAAACTATCTGAGACAGAGAAAGAGAGAAAGCTGCCCAGATAACATGAGACTGGCATAATCTTCTCTTTTTTTGGCTGTGACGGGTCTTTGTTGCTGTGCGTGAGCTTTGCCTAGCTGCGGTGAGTGAGGGCTGCTCTCTAGTTGTGGTATGCCACCTCCTTATTGCAGAGGCTGCTCTCGTTGCAGAGCATGGGCTCTAGGCCTGCAGGCTTCAGCAGTTGCTGCATGTGGGTTCCGCAGTTGTGGCACATGGGCTTAGTTACCTCATGGTATGTGGGATCTTCCCAGACCAGGGATTGAACCTGTGTCCCCTACAATGGGAGGTGGATTCTTAACCACTGGACCACCAGGGAAGCTCAAGACTAGTATAATCTTGATTCTAAAACCAGAGAAGATCAATATAAGAAAATTATAGGCCCATTTTATTTATGAATGTAGACCCAAAACCCTACATAGTATTGAAACATTCTTGCATCCCAGGGATAAATTTCACTTGGTCATAGCATATGATCCTTTTAATGCACTGTTGAATTCAGTTTGCTAATGTTCTATGGAGGATTTTTACAGCAATATTCATCAGGGATATTGGTCTGTACTTTTCTTTTCTGGTAGTTTTTTTGGTTTGGGTCTCAGGGTGATGCTAGCTTCACAAAATGTGTTTTTTTTTGAAGAATTTAAAAAGGATCAATAGTAATTCTTCTTTGAATGTTTGGTAGTGTTCACTCCTGCAGTCTGGGTTTTTCTTTGTTGTGAAGTTTTTAATTGAATTCCTGAATCAATCTTCCTATTGGTCTGTTAAGGCTTTCTACTTCTTGATTCAGAAAATGTGGTATATATCTAAATAATGGACTATTATTCAGCCTTTATAAAGGAGAAAATTCTGCTATTTGCAATGACGTGTATAAACCTGAAGGACATTATGCTAAAGGAAGTAAGGCAGAGGCAGAAAGGCAAATATTACACTATCTCACTTGTGGAATCTAAATTAGTCAAACTCAGGCTTCCCTGATGGTCCAGTGGTTAAGAATCTGCCTGCCAATGCAAGGGACACAGGTTCAACCCCTGGTCTGGGAAGATCCCACATGCCATGGGACAACTAAGCCTGTGCACCACAACTCCTGAAACCCGTGTGCAGCAACTACAGAAGCTTGTGTACCTACAGCCCGTGCAGGGCAACAAAGGGTAGCCCCCACTTACTGCAAAGCCTGCATGCAGCAATAAAGAGCACAGTCAAAAATAAGTAAATAAATAAAAAGATAAACATTTAAAAAATAAAACTCAAACTCATAGAAGCAAAGAGTAGAATGGTGATTGACAAGGGCTATAGGGAAGGAGAAATAAGGAGATGTTGGTCAAGAGGTACGAAGTTTCAGTAATGCAAAGTGAATAAGTTCTGGAGATCTAATGTACAACATTTACTATGAATAATGGTACTATACTGCACACTTGAAATTTGCTAACAGGATGTATCTTAAGTGTCCTCACCACATTAAAAAAAAGTCAGGAGAAGAAGATGGTAAATATGTGCAGTGATTCATACAAATTAGTTTGATTGCAGTGATTATTTTATGATGTGAGTGTTTACCAAACTATCGAGTTGTATACCTTAAGTATACAAATTTCTACTAGTCAATTACACGCAATAAAGCTGGAAAAAGGAAAGAAAATTCTACACAGAAAATTAGCCAAGAAAATCCAACAGTGTATTCAGAAAATAGTATATCTTAAGTAGGGTATATTTCCAGAACGCAAGGATGGCTCAACATAAGAAAACCTATCATTGTAATTTATCACACTGGTAGTCTGAAAAGAATAAATCATATGATTATCACAATCCATGTAGAGAAAGCATTTAATGTAATTCATCCAAGAATGTTACACATAGTGGGGCAAAATTAACAGAGAAGTGTTCCTTCTAGAATTATATCGTGAGGCATTTTCATTCAACAAACACTTACTGAGTGACTACTTGGTATCAAGTACCATCTACACATACTTTTTACGTGGTACCCTCTAGTTTTCATTACAGCCTCGTGCAGTGGATTCGATGATGATCCCATTTTATAGTTGCATACTGTTAAGTATGGGATTCCCAGGTGGCTTAGTGGTAAAGAATATGCTTGAAAATGCAGGAGACACAGGAGATGTGGGTTCAATCCCTAGGTTGAGAAGATCCCCTAGAAGAGGGAATGGCAACCCATTACAGTATTCTTACCTGAAAAATTTCATGGACAGAGGACCCTGGTGGGCTACAGTCCATGGGATCACAGAGAGTCAGACACGACTGAGTACAAGCCAGCTGTAAAGTATAGTTCCCCACAGTGAGCCATGTGGCCCTGAAACTATTATCTTCCTCTCTGAAAAATAGGACCCTCAATTCTGCCCTGGGTCATAGGCACAAAGCGTCTGCTGATCTATGTTAGAGGCCTCAGGAGGGCATCATTTCCATTCGGTTTGCCAAGACACATGGATCAGCAGAAGCCAGGCCTGGACATCAGCAAAGAGGAAGACTGACAGACTTTGGCCGCCACCAGTGTCCTCTCCCGTGAGAATCTGGTTCCAGGCGGAACCCCAACTTTATTATTTATAGCTCTCCTTTCTCCCAGCTGGAGAGGGAGCTCTGTTTATGTACTTAGCTGATGGATGACTCAGCCAGAGACTGAAAAGCTGACGGAGCCCTAGTGAACTGTCAGGAAGAACTGAAACTGGTGACCTCAGCTGCTCTGGAAGCCAGTAAAGGCCCTGTCTCCAGACACTGGAGAGAGACCACAGCGAACTCTGGGTCCCACTCTTAGAGATGCCTATGCCTGGGAGGTTCACTTTTTTCAGAGGAACTCCATACATCCTCCTCATTCTCACTGAAAGACCACTACTGTTTTCCTGGCTTTCAGGTTACATCTATCCATTGCAGAAACCTGGGTTCAAGTGCCAACTCTGACAGTTACAGTTGTATGACCTCCGGCAAATTACTGTTCTTTCTAAGCTTCAGTTTGATGCTGTTGTTGTTGTTGTTCAGTCGCTAAGTCATGTCTGACTCTGTAAGTCCATGGACAGGGACTGCAGAACTCCTGCCAGGCTCCTCATCCTCCACCATCACCTGGAGTTTGCTCAGATTCATGTCCATTGAGTCAATGATACTATCTAATCATCTTATCCTCTGCCACCCCCTTCTTCTTCCGCCTTCAATCTTTACCATCATCAGGGTCTTTTCTAATGAGTCAGCTCTTCACATCAGGTAGCAAAGTACTGGAGCTTCAACTTCAGCAACAGTCCTTCCAATAGATATTCAGGGTTGATTTCCTTTAGGATCGACTGGTTTGATCTCCTTGCTGTCCAAGGGGCTCTCAAGAGTCTCCTCCAGCATCACAATTTGAAAGCATCATTTATTCCACACTCAGACTTCTTTATGGTCCAGCTCTCACATCTGTGCATGACTACTGGAAAAACCATATCTTTGACTATGCAGACCTGTATCAGCAAAGCGATAGATGACTCTGCTTTTTAATACTCTGTATAGGTTTGTCATAGCTTTCTTTCCAAGGAGGAAGCATCTTTGAATTTCATGGCTACAGTCACCATCCACAGTTTACAGTTTACTCATCCATAAAACGGCATCAGTAAAAGTAGCTACCTAATAGTGTTATCGTGAGGCATCAATATGGTGGCACATGCAAATAGCTTAGCACAGTACCTCAAACACCATGTGTCCATTACATGTTAATTACATGTTGGCAGTTATTGTTATTACTATTACTATTGTTGTTGTTATTACTATTGTTGTCCCATCTATAGATAAAGGAGGAGGACAGCTGGTGGCAATAGCTTTCACAGAATCATTTAATCTCTTAAAGTCTTTGATAAAGACTTCGTCATGTAGCCCGATCTCTCAGCTGATGTCTGACCCCACTAGGTTGTCTATAACACCATTCTCATCCATCAGGTGGCCCATTCTATCTATGGACTGTTGGAAAGTTCTACGTTGCTGCCAAGGACATATGGAGTTGCTTCCTGTGCTGAATGGTTTCCACGTACTCATCCAGACCCACCCTCTATGCCTCTACCCTGCTTTCTGCCCCAGGAGGCTGAGCAGTGTGGACCGCATCAACGGCAGTTAATCCCTGCCCTCTAGCTCATAGTTGGGTTCAGCCAATTGAAGACATTTGCAGACGAATAGGACACAGGAGGAAAGAGGCTGAGGTATTAATATCCTCAGCACCGTCCTTGCCAAGATACGGCGTGTTGGTTGTATTTCTCTACTACAGGCCACAACTCTTGCCAGGCAGCCCTGTCCCACATCTACAGCTCCTTTCTCTGGATTCTGGTAACTGGGTCCTTTATTTTTTTCATTCCTATTCACTAACTCGAACCTTCTCCATGATGCCTTTTTGGACTCCCTCCTCTCCTCCAATGCCATCCTGCGAACTGATAGCATCAAATGAATTTTGTTATTAATGTTCAAAAACTAAGAAGTTTCATATTTTAAAAATCTAGATTTCTAATCTCTGTTAAAAATGTGGTCATTTTGGTCATCATGGGCCAGCACTGTCCTGTGGAAAAAAACAGGGTATAAAGGGAAGGGTCTGCACCCACCACCTGGGTCCCTTACCCCTCAACCTGTTTGGCCTCAGTTTCTTCTTGAACTCTGTTCCAGCCACACTGTCCTCTTGGCTTTTGTTCAGACACACCTAGGACCTTCCCACCGAAGGACAGAGGTCCTGTCCTGTCCTCACTCTGCTCTTGAAGCCCTCTTTTCTGGTCTATGTTGTCAACCCAAAAGAACAGCGTGTGCCCTGCTCATGACGGGTTGAATTGTGTCGCCCTAGAATAAGGTACTTTGAAGCCCTAACCCTCAGTATCTGTGATGGGACCTTACCTGGAACTGGGATCTTTACTGATGTAATCAGGTCACATAAGGTAACCAAGTTAACATAAGGTCATTAGGGTGCCCCCAATCCAGGACTGCTGTCCTTATAAGAAGAGAGAGGACTTCCGTGGTGGTCTGGTGGTGACAAACCTGCCTGCCAATGCAGGGTTTGATTCTTGGCCCAGGAAGATTCCACATACTGAGGGGCAACTAAGTCTGTACCACAACTACTGAGTCCATGCTCTAGAGAGCCCTTGCTCCCCAACAAGAGAAGCCACTGCAGTGAGAAGACCAGGCACTGCAACTAGAGTGTAGCCCCTACTCACCACAACTAGAGAAAGCCCATGTACGCAGCAATGAAGACCCAGTGCAGCCAAAAAAGTAAATTAATTTAAAAAATTTTTAAAAGAGGGAAATTTGGACAGTCACACATGGAGCAAGCCATGTGAAGACAGAGGCAGAGACTGAAGTGATGTTTCTACAAGCCAAGTAAGGCCAAGAGTTGCCAGCTATCACCAGGAGCTAGCAAAGGCAAGGAAGGAGTCTTCCTTAGAAGTATTGATAGCATGCAGGGCCCTGTGGGGCTCCTGGGCACAAGGCCTCTCTGTGTCCCCCATTTCTTTGATTATAGGAAGCAGCCTTCATTCAACCTCTATAGCCTTCCCTGAGTCCCAATGGGCAGTTTTAAGCAGTTGTTAATTAGGGAACGGAGGGGATGAGAGACCAGTGAGAAACAGTCAAAGGAAGCCTCAGGGCAAGGCCTTGTATCCCCATCAAAGGATGCACAAGACAATATCTTTGCAGATACTGGAACCCCCTCCAGGTGGAGAAGTTAACTATGGTATGCTGCCCACAAGCATAGAGACCTCAGACCAGTTGGACCTGAAGTTTGATGATGCTGACTCCTACTTACTTCACCACTGATCCATTAGAAGAATGTTCACGAGCTGATCACACCCTCTTTGAACAATTACTACAGAACGTCTATCTTTTCCAAGTGGGGACTCATGGTTTTGAGGCCATTAGCCCACTGTGGCCCCCTTTGCCTGGCAAAGTAATAAAGCTATCCTTTTCTATTTTACCCAAAACTCTGGCTCTGAGATTCAATTTGGTGTACAGATAAGCTGAGCATTCAGCATCAGAACGGCAGTTTCTGAACCAGGTGTCAGTAACCTGACACTTGAACCATCCGTGTCAAGTAAGTGGAATAAACTAGCACAAATACAACCAGCTTCAGAAAGCGCATCGCAGGTACTTTCAAAGAAGAAGGAAGTCACCTAAAACACGGAGGGAGAGAGGGGAAATGGTGATGGTGCTCCCCAAAACACCTTTGACTAAATCCCTGGACAACAGTCAATAGGGTTTATTGAGCACCTACTCTGTGAATGCACCAGAGTTTAAACTCAGTGCCAATGGCTCAACTATTCTGCTTAACCCACATAAAGACTATGAGTTGATAAGGCACATCTCTCACAGTAATTAAGAGCCCTGATTATGTTCAAAACAAGTTCAAATGTCTCTCTGGCCCAGGGAAAGTGAAAGTCACTCAGTCGTGTCCAACTCTTTGTGACCCCATAGACTATACACTCCGTGGAATTCTCCAGGCCAGAATACTAGATTGGGTAGCCTTTCCCTTCTCCAGGGGATCTTCCCAACCCAGGGATCAAATCCAGGTCTCCCGCATTGCAGGCAGATTCTTTACCAGCTGAGCCACATGGGGAGCCCAAGAATACTAGAGTGGATAGCCTATCCCTTCTCCAGCAGATCTTCCCAACCCAGGGAAGCTAGCACCCAAAATACCATTAGCAGACCTGAAACAACATTTTATCACCAGAAGTACAGCTCTTGTTACACCATTTTCTTCTCAAATGTTCTACTACCAATTTCTGCAAGAAGATCTGGAAGGCATTATAACAATGATGCTAATAATGGTATCTAGTCCCATCACTTCATGGCAAATACATGGGGGAAAAAATTGGAAATAGAGGATGAGATGGCATCACCGACTCAATGGACATGAGTTTGAGTAAACTCCAGGAGACAGTGAAGGACAGGGGAGCCTGAGGTGCTGAAGTGCATGGGGTCGCAAAGAGTCTGATATGACTTAGCCACTGAAAAACAATAATAATACCTAATATTTACAAAGGGAATAGTTTTACATTTCTGTTGCATGCTAGACACTTTTATCATTTAAAGGGAGGCTATGATTATGATTATTATGGTGCCTGTTTATAGATGAACCTGATACACACAGAGATTTGATTACTTATCCAGGCTGGTACATAGTAGAACCAAATTTCTCTGAGTCTAGGGCTTTAGACCATTATTTCTTTTCTATCTTAAGGTTTAATTTAAAATGTTTTGTGTGTGTTTTAAAATAAATATATCAGTGCCATAGAACATGTTACATAATAAATAAATAAATAAATAAATATTAGGCACATACTGAAGTTTGGGCTCAACCTCAGTATTTAACCAGAATCTTTTTGTTTGTTTCTAAGGTTTTATTTATTTATTCTTGGTTGCCTGGGATCTTCGTGGCTGTGCACAGTCACTTCCTCTAGTTGCGGTACACGGGCTTCTCACTGTGATGGCTTCTCTTGTAGAGCACAGGCTCTAGGGCATGCAGGCTCAGTCCTTGAGGTGCATGGGCTTAGTTGCCCTGAAGCACATGGAATCTTCCAGGACCAGAGACTGAACCGGAATCCCCTGCATTGGTAGGCAGATTCTTAACTACTGGACCACCAGGGAAGTCCTCAACCAGAATCTTAATTGACTGTAGCCCCCTATTTTTTATGCTGTCTTCTTAGAAATGGGCCACCCATTCATGACAGGTCATGCAAGAGAAGAGCATGAATGTCATGTAGACATAAAACAAGTGAGAGCTGGTTCACTCTGACGAAGACAAAGCCATTTTCATTTGAATATCATTGCGCAGATCTGCGCAAGTCTTTCGTGTCCTTCCTACATCTAACACTGAAGAGCTATGGACAAGTGAAAACAAAAACCAAATGCATCTTCAGAAACAAATATTCAATAACAAGGGTGCAAATATTTATCCAAGAAGTATCAGAAAATATCAGGCAAGTTATCATTCTCTGATTTTATGTTTAATTAGAAAGTGAATTATGGAAACACTCAGTTTATTATACACTAACAAACATTGCAAATGAACACTATTTGTCTGGTTTGCTAATTGGAAATCAGCCAGTCTTTCTACCAAGCAATTACAAACAGACTCTAATCGCTTGGCTGGAAGTGAGACGCAAGCTTGCTGAGTCGAATGCTGCTGCTGTTATTAGCTTCGTGACATTAATAGTGTTTAGTAAGAGCCGTGAAGATTAGCACCCACCAGCCGGGCTAATCTGACAAAGGCAATTGAAACCCCAAAGAAACAGGACGTAATTATAACTTATGAGGGATAAAGGCTTAAAATGTGTTTCTGAACACTAACTACTGCAGTGTCTGTCTCTTACAATGTGGGAGGGATGAAGGCAGTGCTCCTGCTCCAAGAGGCATTAGGGAATGTGGGTTGAAAAGATCTGAAAGTATGTACATTCTTTGATCCAGAAGTCCACATCCAGGAATTTATTTTATAGAATTATAACTTTTAAAAAACCTTTCAAAAATTTGGTTACAAGAATGTTCATCATCACATTGCTTAAAACCGTGAGAAATTGGTTTAGAGCATCTACCCTGAATATTCATTGGAAGGACTGATGCTGAAGCTGAAGCTCCAATACTTTGGCCACCTGATACAGAGAGCCGACTCATTGGAAAAGACCCTGATGCTGGGAAAGATTGAAGGCAGGAGGAGAAGAGGGCAGTAGAGGATGAAATGGTTGGATGGCATCACCAACTCAATGGATATAAACCTGAACAAACTCAGAGAGACAGAAGGACAGGGGAGCCTGGTGTGCTGCAGTTCTTGGGGTTGCAAAGAGTCAGACACAACTTAGTGAATGAACAACAACAAACAAGAGAGCATCCACACGATAGAGTACTATGTAGCTATGAAAAGAGATGCTACAGAACTGGATACCCTGATGCATAAAGAAGAGACATTTTCCAAAGAACATATGCAAATGGAAAAAAAAAAACACTTTAAAAATGTTGAACATCACTAATCATTAGAGAAATGCAAATCAAAACTGCAATGAGATACCACTCCAAACCCATTAGGATGCCTACTATAAAAAAAAAAAAAAACAGAAAACAAAAAATGTTGATGAGGATATGGAGTGGAGGAACTGGAATTCTTATGCAGTATTGGTGGGAATATAACATGGTGCAGCCACTGTGGAAAACAGTATGGTGACTCCTCAAAAATATTAACTTAGAAGTATTCTATGATTCTTTGGTGGCTCAGTGGTAAAGAATCTGCCTGCAATGCAGGAGATGTGGGTTCCATCTTTGGGTTGGGAAGATCCTCTGAAGGAGGAAATGGCAACCCACTCCAATATTCTTGCCAGGAAAAATTGCAGGGACAAAGGAGCCTGGCAGGCTACAGTCTGTGGGGCCAAAAAGAGTCAGACATGACTGAACACAACAACAACTAAATGATTCAGCAATTACACTTCTGGGTATATACACAAAGAATTGAAAGCAGGGACTTGAACAGATATCTGTACACCAATGTTAATAGCAAAAGCCAAATGTTCACTCACAATAGACAAAGGTGGAAACAACACAAAGGCCCACTGATGGATAAATGGATAAGCCAAACATGGAAACACACAAAGTGGAATATTGTTCAGCCTTGAAAAGTAAGGACATGCTGACACTTGCTACAGCATGGATGAATCTAGAGGACATTCTGCTAAGTGAAATAAGCTGAACACAAAAAAGCTAATTATTTTATAAGTCCCATGTTCATTTTCCTGTATAGTAGAGATCTGCTTATCAAACCAGCACAGGATTCCAGTCATCTCAGCAGTGACAGTTTTCTAGGTACGTAAGTGAACTGACATTTTTCTTTCTATACTAGGTTCTCAATATTTTCATATTTATGAATCAGTTTTTGAGTCTGATAACCTCTGAATGATTTGAAAAAAATACACAAAGCCAACTCACTAGACCCTGGACCATCAGGACCATATGAAGGCATAGCTACCCTCCGAGGCTGATGGGGCACCCCTGGAATTCAACAAAAGGTGTGATATGAAAAAGGCAAACAGGTCTCAGCACAAGTGCCACGGCACCTTGCTTATCCATAAATAATATTGAGATGAAATGTTGCAAGTAAATCCAACTAAGTAATTTAAAATGCATATAGAGAGAGGACTTCCCTGGTGGTTCAGTGGTTAAGACTCTGTGCTTCCAATGCAGGGGGCATGGGTTCGACCCCTGGTCAGGGAAGTTCCACGTGTCATGAGGTCAAAAAATAGATAAATAAAACCTTTATTAACTTTTTAAAAATGGTTTGAAACATTATAATGGAACTTAGAAATGCCTTGGATCTCCTTATCTCAGGCATGGTCACCATAAAACGATTAAGGGTGAGGGATACAAGAGAGAGAGAAATAGAAGACAAACACACCTTTCTTCCCTCCCCAAAGCCTTTCCAGTAACTTCCCTCAACCATCCAAGCCATCTGCAAGTTCTGAGATGTCACAATATCACCCTTGACTTAAACTCCCAGCTATCTCATATGAATTACAGCAAGCGCATTTTATCCTCTGATATCACCACTCCCATCAGGCTCTGTAACTTAAGACTCCAGGAGGACTCCTATAGCCTTTCCAGCTTCTCTTGATGCCCCACCCCTCTCAAATTGTAAACATTTTTGAAGCAGCAGTGCCTTAGCACAAAGTGTTGAACATGTTTTAAATTCTATAAAATGATACACTGTATCTCCACAGAACTGTCAGGGTGAAGAAAAGGAGTACTGCAACAGTTACAAACATATCATATGCAGCATTTATTCAGACAAATAGAGATCTAGCTAGGTGTCATTTTAAAGCTCAGCTATTTATGCTTTTGGCAGATAATTGAAAGCAGAATGCATTTATAGCTCAGAAATGTAAAAAAAATAACCCAACAGTACATCGCCAATGGTCAGTGTATCAGGGTTAGCTCTGGGATTCTGGGTCGGTTATTTCACTTGTTTGAGGGGATAACCCATCCCCACAGAGAGGTTGTGGGGATTAAACATGTGAGTGCCACACCAAGTAAGGCATCTGACTCATAAACACAGCCCACTCAATGGACGCTGTATAGTCAAAGCTATGATTTTCCCAGTAGTCACGTATGGATATGAGAATTGGACCATAAAGAAGGCTGAGCACCGAAGAATTGATGCCTTCGAATTGTAGTGCTAGAGAAGATTCTTGAGAGTCCCCTGAACAGCAAAGAGATCAAACCAGTCAGTCCCACAGGAAATCAACCATGCATATTCATTGAAAGGACTGATGCTGAAGCTGAAGCTCCAACATTTTGGCCACCTGATGGGAAGAAAAGATGCTGATGCTGGGAAAGATAGAGGGCAAGAGGAGAAGGGGCGCCAGAGGATGAGATGGTTGGATGGCATCATCCATTCAATGGACATGTGTTTGAGCAAACTCTGGGAGATAGTGAAGGACAGGAAAGGCTGGAATGCTGCACTCCACGGGGTCACAAAGAGTCAGACACGACTGAGTGACTGAACAACAACAACAGTGGATGCTATTTTTATGACGATTGATCCGCCTACCTTTGGACCACATTCTTGGTAAACACTCAGAAGTCTGTCCCCACAGGGTCCATCCCTGGCCACGGAAGCAACACAGAAAAGGCTATTTCTGGATGAGTCCCACACTGGCATGCCTGGATGCTCTTTGCCTTCATCTCTTCCATGGTCATCCATCAGTGGACTCTTTCAGCTCCTGAACCCCTCTCCTGAGTGCAAATAGACTGACCTTTTCATTCGTTTCTTCATTAATGGGACACATTGAATGCCTGCTAGGCACAGGGGAGACAGCCCTGATGTGGAAGCTGAGGTTGCAGCTCTCAGAGCACCTCCACTGCTGAGGCTCATAGATGAGCAGTAATCAACAAGAAGACACAGACACGGGACAATTTCAGGCAGTCTGTGTCCCTATCTCCTCCTGAGGAGGACTCTTGCTTATAATGTGACAGCAGAACCAAGACAGAAGATGGTCTTTCTCCAACTCAGCAGGGAAAGTGTATGTCAGATGATGGATTTTTTTTTCCACTCTATACATGTCTGAGAATGACCAAGAAAACATTTTGAGTATTGATTTGGGGGTTACAAATAAATTCTAGCAAGCAGACAGATTCGCAAACATCAAACCTGCAAGTAATGAGGATTGAGTAGTAAATCAGTGTGATGTGATAGAGAGTGAGGAGGAGGGGGATTTCAATTTTAAGAGAGCAATCTCTCTGAGGAGAAGGTAACCTCTCAGCTGAAACTTGAATGATGAGAAGCAGCCAGTCATGTGAGGTTCAGGGGACACAGCATACCAGGCAGAAGGAGCGGCAAGAGTGCAGGACGTGAGGAAGACACAAGCTTGGTGAGTCGGGGAATCTGAAAGGAACAGTTGAAGTGTACAGAGAAGCCCGTGATGGAGAGAGGCAGGAGACGCAGTTGGAGAAGTGAGGTTGAGGGTGGGTTGGTCCCAAAGTCCACATAGATCCTGGGCCATCACCTTTATAAAACTTAGCAGCTGCTGCTTATTATTGAACCATACACTTCCCTTCCCCAAAGCCTCTTGTAACTGAATTATGCATGTCATGCTGAGTTTATGTTGAGGATCATTTCCTCTGGTGAACTCCTATCTATCTGTCAGAACTCAGCTAAGGGGTCACCTCCTCAGAAAAGCCTTCTGGGTATTCTCCTAATGAAGGTACATATTCCCTACTCTGCCTTCCCCTTAAATCGTGTGGAGAACATGTTCATTAAAACAAAAGTAACTATGCTGCTGCTAAGTCGCGTCAGTCGTGTCCGACTCTGTGTAACCCCATAGACGGCAGCCCACCAGGCTCCCCCGTCCCTGGGATTCTCCAGGCAAGAACACTGGAGTGGGTTGCCATTTCCTTCTCCAATGCAGGAAAGTGAAAAGTGAAAGTGAAGTCGCTCAGTCGCGTCCGACTCTTTGCAACCCCATGGACTGCAGCTCACCAGGCTCCTCCGTCCATGGGATTTTCCAGGCAAGAGTACTGGAGTGGGGTGCCATTGCCTTCTCTGAAAAGTAACTATATGAGGTAATAAATGTTAAATTGTTTGTGGTGATCATTTCACAATGTATATCAAATCATCATATTATTACTTTAAATATATTCCAGTTTTATTTGTCAATTATACTTCAATAAAGATGAAAAAAAAAAAATCCCATAAGCAGCTAGAAAATCACCTTGCATGGATTTCCGCTGCTGCTGCTCAGTCACTTCAGCCGTGTCCTTCAGTTTGCCACTCCATGGACTGTAGTCTGCCAAGCTCCTCTGTCCTTGGGATTCTCTAGGCAAGAATACTGGAATGGGTTACCATGCCCTCCTCTAGGGGAACTTCCCCACTCAGGGATCGAACCTATGTCTCTTGTGCCTCCTGCATTGCAGGTAGATCCTCTATTGGCTGTGCCACCAGGGAAGCCATGCAGAGATTTCTATTGTTGCACAAATTAGATGTTTAAAAATTACAAAGTGTTTCAAACACAAAAAGTTACAGAGAAACAACTTCTAAGACACCTGCCTACCCATCATTTAGAGTTAAATAAAAACATTTTGCAATATTTGTGTCAGATATTTTTTTGAAACAACTAACTAGTTATGCTACTGCTACTGCTAAGTCACTTCGGTCGTGTCCGACTCTGTGTGACCCCATAGACGGAAGCCCACCAGGCTCCCCCGTCCCTGGGATTCTCCAGGCAAGAACACTGGAGTGGGTTGCCATTTCCTTCTCCAATGCGTGAAAGGGAAAAGTGAAAGGGAAGTCGCTCAGTTGTGTCCGACTCTTAGCGACCCCAATATGGCTAAAACCATGCCCTCACTCCATTTCTTTCCCTCCCTCTTCAAGAATAAAGAATAAGGAAAGAACAAGGTGGACTCAAGCTCAGAAAAGCAATCAGCAGTTCTTGGTGCATCTTTTGCTAGTTCTCAGAATCCTGATGCCATCTAGAGGAAGAAACCCCATTACAAAAGGTGTCAGAGAACCAGATGACTGCTGATGGAGGAATCAGTGAGGCAAGAATAATGACAGTGACTGAGGGTAGGGACCATCTTTGAAGAACTGAGGGTAGAGATGGTCTTTGATGTTTCTCATGTTCGGAAAGCTACATATTAAGCTTATGTTGAATTATACACTGATAAATGTCTAATCCACCTTTTTGAGCATGCTTGTCATGACCTCAACAAAGTGGAAATAATGAAAGCCAATCACATTTAGGAATGTTAGACATTAGGAAGGGAAGGGGGCTTCTTCAGTGGCTCAGTGGTAAAAAAATTCTCCAGCAATGCAAGAGGCATTGGAGATGCAGGTTTGATCCTTGGGTGGGGAAGATCCTCTGGAGGAGGAAATGGCAACCCACTTCAGTATTCTTGCCTGGAGAATCCCATGGACAGAGGAGTTTGCCAGGCTATAGTCCATAGGATCTCAAAAAGTTGGACACGACTGGAGCAACTTAGCCCACATGCACACAGGAAGGGAAGGAGAACCCAACATTGTAGGTTGTGCTAACGTCAGTTTCCAGGGGATGACATCAGGATCAGAAGGAAGTTTGTTGGCTCTCAGTAGACTCACAATGACCTGAAATAAAATGAACAAACACCCTGAACACCCTAGAGGCCATGCTCTACAACACAAGAAGCCACTGCAATGAGAAGGCTGCATGCTGCAACCAGAGAAAGCCTGTGTGTAGCAACAAAGACACAGAGCAGCCAAAAAAAAAAAAAAAGATATTAAAAAAAAATGAGCCAATGAATGAGTGAATAAATAAATGAAATGGTGTGTACTCAACTACCAAAGAGAAGGACATCGCTCACTGTCTCTCTTTACCCTGTGCTGAGGAACTGGAGCTAAGTCCATGTACCCTTCCTCAATCAATAAATCTTGATAAACTGTCTCCCTTCTCCTATTTTTATATTTCAGTTTCTAATTTTCCCCTTGTTTCATGCTTTTTGGCATTACTGTCCCTACAGTTTTATTATACAATGCTCTGGAAGTTGACAAGTTTCTCAGTTGTGGCACGTGGAATCTCAGATCTATGTTGCAGCATACAGGATCTTTTAGTTGCGGCATGTGGGATCCAGTTCCCTGACCAGGGATCGAACCCTAGCCCCTCTGGAGCTGGGAACATGGAGTCTTGGCCACTGGAGCACCAGGGAAGCTGCTGTGCAGTTTCTGACTGAGTTTCTATGCAAGACATACCAGTGATGTTAGGATTATGTGTGAAGATGTAGAGGATGAGCCCCAGCTTTGCAGTCTGACAGATCTGGGTTCAAGTCATTTAATTTCTCTGAATTTGAATTTTCTCCCTTTGACGAAGGAGCTAAAACACATGGCTCTTCACGGCCGTTGTGACACTAAAGTAAATTTTGAAGTTACACTGCTGCTGCTGCTGCTGTTAAGTCGCTTCAGTCATGTCTGACTCTGTTCGACTCCATAGACGGCAGCCCATCAGGCTCCCCCGACCCTGGGATTCTCCAGGCAAGAACACTGGAGTGGGTTACCATTTCCTTCTCCAAGGCATGAAAGTGAAAAGGGAAAGTGAAGTCACTCAGTCGTCTCTTCCTGACCCCATGGACTGCAGCCCACCAGGCTCCT
The DNA here is from genome assembly GCF_027580195.1 of Bos mutus. NCBI lineage: Eukaryota > Metazoa > Chordata > Mammalia > Artiodactyla > Bovidae > Bos > Bos mutus. The sequence goes on from NC_091641.1 coordinate 31,417,247, forward strand.
CCATCCATGGGATTTTCCAGGCAAGAGTACTGAAGTTACATTAAAGATGTCAATATAAGAAATAAAAAACTTAAAGTGGTCCATTTTCAAGAAAAGCTAGCTCTGGGTCACAGCTTGCTGAGATAATAATAGCTGATAGTCCTAAGAAAACTGGAAAGTCCAGGCAAACAAACGGAGGGCGGGATGCCTAGGATTTTCCCACGGGTTCATTCTATTGGTGAATTCAAAACCTAAGAATGGGATTAGGGTTTTGTGCGGGTTCATCCTATTGGTGAATTCAAAATGTAAGAACAGAAATAGGTGTGTAGGAAAGGAGGAAACAAGATGTAAGGCAAGGGCCAGCCCATAAAGAGGGAGGGAACAAACCTAGGCAATATACAGGAAGATTGTTCACCCATAGTGCCCAGCCAATGAGGAACTAGGGGAGGGACTTGTGTGCTAGGGATAAGGTGCTCAGTGTAACAACCCTGGGTGTGCCTGCCCACCAGACACCGATCTTGCAAGACCATCACTAAAGAATCGCTTCTGGCTGCAGCTTGTTTCTCCAAGTCCATTCTTTGAGTTTAGGCCAGTAGGCATGTTTCTTGCATTAGTAATAATCATCAAATCAGATCAGATCAGTCGCTCAGTTATGTCTGACTCTTTGCGACCCCATGAATCGCAGCACGCCAGGCCTCCCTGTCCATCACAAACTCCCGGAGTTCACTCAGACTCATGTCCATCGAGTCAGTGATGCCATCCAGCCATCTCATCCTCTGTCGTCCCCTTCTCCTCCTGCCCCCAATCCCTCCCAGCATCAGAGTCTTTTCCAATGAGTCAACTCTTCACATGAGGTGGCCAAAGTACTGGAGTTTCAGCTTTAGCATCATTCCTTCCAAAGAAATCCCAGGGCTGATCTCCTTCAGAATGGATTGGTTGGATCTCCTTGCAGTCCAAGGGACTCTCAAGAGGCTTCTCCAACACCACAGTTCAAAAGCATCAATTCTTCAGCGCTCAGACTTCTTCACAGTCCAACTCTCACATCCATACATGACCACAGGAAAAACCATAGCCTTGACTAGACAAACCTTTGTTGGCAAAGTAATGTCTCTGCTTTTGAATATGCTATCTAGGTTGGTCATAACTTTCCTTCCAAGGAGTAAGCGTCTTTTAATTTCATGGCTGCAGTCACCATCTGCAGTGATTTTGGAGCCCAGAAAAATAAAGTCTGACACTGTTTCCACTGTTTCCCCATCTATTTCCCATGAACTGATGGGACCAGATGCCGTGATCTTCGTTTTCTGAATGTTGAACTTTAAGCCAACTTTTTCACTCTCCACTTTCACCTTCATCAAGAGGCTTTTTAGTTCCTCTTCACTTTCTGCCATAAGGGTGGTGTCATCTGCATATCTGAGGTTATTGATATTTCTCCCGGCAATCTTGATTCCAGCTTGTGCTTCTTCCAGTCCAGCGTTTCTCATGGTGTACTCTGCACATAAGTTAAATAAACAGGGTGACAATATACAGCCTTGACGAACTCCTTTTCCTATTTGGAACCAGTCTGTTGTTCCATGTCCAGTTCTAACTGTTGCTTCCTGACCTGCATACAGATTTCTCAAGAGGCAGATCAGGTGGTCTGGTATTCCCATCTCTTTCAGAATTTTCCACAGTTTATTGTGATCCACACAGTCAAAGGCTTTGGCATAGTCAATAAAGCAGAAATAGATGTTTTTCTGGAACTCTCTTGCTTTTTCCATGATCCAGCGGATGTTGGCAATTTGATCTCTGGTTCCTCTGCCTTTTCTAAAACAAGCTTGAACATCAGGAAGTTCATGGTTCACATACTGCTGAAGCCTGGCTTGGAGAATTTTGAGCATTACTTTACTAGCGTGTGAGATGAGTGCAATTGTGCGGTAGTTTGAGCATTCTTTGGCATTGCCTTTCTTTGGGATTGGAATGAAAACTGACCTTTTCCAGTCCTGTGGCCACTGCTGAGTTTTCCAAATTTGCTGGCATATTGAGTGCAGCACTTTCACAGCATCATCTTTCAGGATTTGGAATAGCTCAACTGGAATTCTATCACCTCCACTAGTTTTGTTCGTAGTGATGCTTTCTAAGGCCCACTTGACTTCACATTCCAGGATGTTTGGCTCTAGGTCAGTGAGCACACCATCGTGATTATCTGGGTCATGAAGATCTTTTTTGTACAGTTCTTCTGTGTATTCTTGCCATCTCTTCTTAATATCTTCTGCTTCTGTTAGGTCCATACCATTTCTGTCCTTTATCGAGCCCATCTTTGCATGAAATGTTCCTTTGGTATCTCTGATTTTCTTGAAGGGATCCCTAGTCTTTCCCATTCTGTTGTTTTCCTCTATTTCTTTGCATTGATCGCTGAAGAAGGCTTTCTTATCTCTTCTTGCTATTCTTTGGAACTCTGCATTCAGATGCTTATATCTTTCCTTTTCTCTTTTGCTTTTCGCTTCTCTTCTTTTCACAGCTATTTGTAAAGCCTCCCCAGACAGCCATTTTGCTTTTTTGCATTTCTTTTCCATGGGGATGGTCTTGATCCCTATCTCCTGTACAATGTCACGAACCTCATTCCATAGTTCATCAGGCACTCTATCTATCAGATCTAGGCCCTTAAATCTATTTCTCACTTCCACTGTATAATCATAAGGGATTTGATTTAGGTCATACCTGAATGGTCTAGTGGTTTTCCCTACTTTCTTCAATTTAAGTCTGAATTTGGCAATAAGGAGTTCATGGTCTGAGCCACAGTCAGCTCCTGGTCTTGTTTTTGCTGACTATATAGAGCTTCTCCATCTTTGGCTGCAAAGAATATAATCAATCTGATTTCGGTGTTGACCATCTGGTGATGTCCATGTATAGAGTCTTCTCTTGTGTTGTTGGAAGAGGGTGTTTGCTATGACCAGTGCATTTTCTTGGCAAAACTCTATTAGTCTTTGCTCTGCTTCATTCCATATTCCAAGGACAAATTTGCCTGTTACTTCAGGTGTTTCTTGACTTCCTACTTTTGCATTCCAGTCCCCTATAATGAAAAAGACATCTTTTTTGGGTGTTAGTTCTAAAAGGTCTTGTAGGTCTTCATAGAACCATTCAACTTCAGCTTCTTCAATGTTACTGGTTGGGGCATAGACTTGGATTACTGTGATATTGAATGGTTTGCCTTGGAAACGAACAGAGATCATTCTGTCGTTTTTGAGATTGCATCCAAGTACTGCATTTCGGACTCTTTTGTTGACCGTGATGGCTACTCCATTTCTTCTGAGGGATTCCTGCCTGCAGTAGTAGATATAATGGTCATCTGAGTTAAATTCTCCCATTCCAGTCCATTTCAGTTCGCTGATTCCTAGGATGTCGACATTCACTCTTGCCATCTCTTGTTTGACCACTTCCAATTTGCCTTGATTCATGGACCTGACATTCCAGGTTCCTATGCAATATTGCTCTTTACAGCATCAGACCTTGCTTCTATCACCAGTCACATCCACAGCTGGGTATTCTTTTTGCTTTGGCTCCATCCATTCATTCTTTCTGGAGTTATTTCTCCACTGATCTCCAGTAGCATCTTGGGCACCTACTGACCTGGGGAGTTTCTCTTTCAGTATCCTATCATTTTGCCTTTTCATACTGTTCATGGGGTTCTCACGGCAAGAATACTGAAGTGGTTTGCCATTCCCTTCTCCAGTGGACCACATTCTGTCAGATCTCTCCACCATGACCCGCCCATCTTGGGTTGCCCCACGGGCATGGCTTAGTTTCATTGAGTTAGACAAGGCTGTGGTCCTAGTGTAATTAGATTGACTAGTTTTCTGTGAGTATGGTTTCAGTGTGTCTGCCCTCTGATGCCCTCTTGCAACACTTACCATCTTACTTGGGTTTCTCTTACCTTGGGCGTGGGGTATCTCTTCACGGCTGCTCCAGCAAAGCGCAGCCAATGCTCCTTATCTTGGACGAGGGGTATCTCCTCACCGCCGCCCTTCCTGACCTTCAACGTGGGATAGCTCCTCTAGGCCCTCCTGTGCCCGCACAGCCAGCGTGGGGTTGGTCCTCCCGGCCACCGCCCCTGGCCTTGGGCGTGAGGTTGGTCCTCCCGGCCCGCCACCCCTGGCCTTGGGCGTGGGGGTATGGGGTAGCTCCTCCCGCCCGCCGCCCCTGGCCTCTGGCTTAAAAGGGCGTAGGGTATCTCCTCCCGGCTGCAGACCCTGACCTCGGACGCAGGGTAACTCCTCTCGTTGCCGCCCCTGACCTCGGACGCTGGGTATCTCCTCTCGGCCGCCCCCCCTGACCTCAGACGTGGGGTGGCTCCTCTCGGCCATTCCTGCGCCGTCGCAGTCTGGCACTCTTGCCCGGCTTCTGCCCCTGACCTCAGACGTGAGGTATCTCCTCTCGGCTGTGCTTAGCGCGCCAGTCGCAGCCGCCTGCGCTTAATAATCATAAGATCCAGCAATTTCACTTATGGGTATATACCCAAAAGAACTGAAAGCCAGGACTCAAAAATTCTTGTATTCTAATGTTCATAGCAGCATTATTCACAACAGCCAAAAAGTGGAAACCACCAAGAGGCCATCAATGGATGAATGGATAAACAAAATATGGTATAAACCTATGATGGAATATTATTCAGCCTTACAAAGGAATCAGATTCTGATACAACATGGATAAACCTTGAAAATGTGCTAAGTGAAAAACTAGCCAGAAAAAAGGGACAGCTACTGTATGATTCCACATATGAGGTACTTAGTACAGGCAAATTAATAGAGATAGAAAATAAAATAGAGGTTACCAGGGGCTAGGAGAGGGGAGTTATTGTTTACAAAGTTTCTGTCAGGGATGATGGAAAAGTTATAGGGATGGATGGTGGTGATGGTTGCAGAAGAATGTGGATGTACTTAATGCCAGGGAACTAAAAGTGACTAAGGGACCTCCCTGGTGATCCAGTGGCTAAGATTCTGAGCTCCCAATCAGGGGTTGCGGGTTTAAACTCTGGTCAGGGAACTAGATCCCACATGCTGCAACTAAAAATCCTGAATGCCACAACTAAGGCCTGGAGCAGCCAAATACACAAATATTTTTTTTTTATTAAAAGTGATTAAAATGGTAAATTGTGTTCAGTTCAGTTCAGGTAAATTGTGTTACGTATATTTTACCCCGATTCTTTAAAAAATAGAAATATAAAGCTAGTTATTTTTGTTAATAAAATATCATTGCTATTATTACATATTTGTTATAATATATACATGATTTCATAGGCTAGCTGTGAAGTTTAAAACTACTGAACCAAGTTGGAGTTTTGCTTTTCCCACCTACAACATACCTTTCCCAGTAAGAGGTCTGTAGAAATGTTGGGAGGGGGTTGGGGAGTGGCGACCCTGGAATGAAAGGCACCGGGCTCTTGGGTGTCAAATCTCACCAACATTATGTTCATACCTCAGGAATCACGAACACTTATTTCTGCAGAATGAATCAACTTTTCATCTGAGTCAGCTGATTACTATCAGACTTTCTCTCAGCTCTCCAACATGGGTCTTTTACATTCACAAAGGGGATGTAATGAGATAATCGTTAGCACTGAGACAGCTATTTGAAATGTAAATCAATAAGCCAGTGGAACCTGGGGACTGCTGCTACATAGACACCTTTTAATGGCCCCGCTCTGATAACACAGGGAGAATTGGGCTTTGCCGGTTGAGGAACCAGGCAGCTTCTAGGGTGGTCCTGGTGGCTTCATTCTACTACAGGGAGACAAACCCATTTAAAGGGACTCCAGGGGTTCAGCAGTCATTAAACTTCCTGGATTTCGGACATGGAAGGCCCCAGGATTTAACTGACCAAGAGCTCTGAAAACAAGCATTTGCTTCAGGTGAATGGGAAAAGTGACATACAAGGTTTACTCACAGAAGCATCCCTCTGAATTCTGGAGAAACCAGAGCAACAGGTTTTTGTAGCAGTTCATCGAAAGGCGGATAATACACAGGAGCAGAGAGGAAGCCAATTTCACGACAAGAACCAATTTCAGGTTGATTGATTAAGACGGAGTTCTCAGGCTCAAAGTTGTAATCTCCTTGGCATCACCAAGTTTTAACAATACTGTAAGCAGGTAGGGCAGGGAGTCCCTGGAGAAAGAGGACCAGGCAGGGCTTTTGTCGATTGAAAAAAAAAAAATTAGTCACAACCTATAAATAGAGAGTTATTTTATTTGGTGGGAATGTTAAGGACTCAAGTCTGGGAGACAGTATCTCAGGCAATCCCCCGAGAGAGCTGACTCTGAGGAGGTGGGGTAGGAGCCAGGCTACACACAAGTTTGCAGCAAGGGGCAGGAAATCTGAATATCAAAAGATTAACAAAACTGAAGAGAATTAGTGATCTTCTGTGTATAGGAATATGCAAGCGTCCAGTCTTGCTGAAATCATTTCTTTCATATGCATCTAGCTCTCTGATAGATAGAGTGCCTGATGAACTATGGAATGAGGTTCGTGACATTGCACAGGAGACAGGGATCAAGACCATTTCCTTAGAAAAGAAATGCAAAAAAGCAAAATGGCTGTCTGGGGAGGCTTTACAAATAGCTGTGAAAAGAAGAGAAGCGAAAAGCAAAAGAGAAAAGGAAAGATATAAGCATCTGAATGCAGAGTTCCAAAGAATAGCAAGAAGAGATAAGAAAGCCTTCTTCAGCGATCAATGCAAAGAAATAGAGGAAAACAACAGAATGGGAAAGACTAGGGATCCCTTCAAGAAAATCAGAGATACCAAAGGAACATTTCATGCAAAGATGGGCTCGATAAAGGACAGAGATGGTATGGACCTAACAGAAGCAGAAGATATTAAGAAGAGATGGCAAGAATACACAGAAGAACTGTACAAAAAAGATCTTCATGATGGTGTGATCACTGACCTAGAGCCAGACATCCTGGAATGTGAAGTCAAGTGGGCCTTAGAGAGCATCACTACGAACAAAGCTAGTGGAGGTGATAGAATTCCAGTTGAGCTATTCCAAATCCTGAAAGATGATGCTGTGAAAGTGCTGCACTCAATATGCCAGCAAATTTGGAAAACTCAGCAGTGGCCACAGGACTGGAAAAGGTCAGTTTTCATTCCAATCCCAAAGAAAAGCAATGCCAAAGAATGCTCAAACTACTGCACAACTGCACTCATCTCACACGCTAGTAAAGTAATGCTCAAAATTCTCCAAGCCAGGCTTCAGCAACATGTGAACCGTGAACTTCCTGATGGTCAAGCTTGTTTTAGAAAAGGCAGAGGAACCAGAGATCAAATTGCCAACATCCGCTGGATCATGGAAAAAGCAAGAGAGTTCCAGAAAAACATCTATTTCTGCTTTATTGACTATGCCAAAGCCTTTGACTGTGTGGATCACAATAAACTGTGGAAAATTCTGAAAGAGTTGGGAATACCAGACCACCTGATCTGCCTCTTGAGAAATCTGTATGCAGGTCAGGAAGCAACAGTTAGAACTGGACTGGATCATGGAAAAAGCAAGAGAGTTCCAGAAAAACATCTATTTATGCTTTATTGACTATGCCAAAGCCTTTGACTGTGTGGATCACAATAAACTGTGGAAAATTCTGAAAGAGATGGGAATACCAAACCACCTGATCTGCCTCTTGAGAAATCTGTATGCAGGTCAGGAAGCAACAGTTAGAAATGGACATGGAACAACAGACTGGTTCCAAATAGGAAAAGGAGTACATCAAGGCTGTATATTGTCACCCTGTTTATTTAACTTATATGCAGAGTACATCATGAGAAACGCTGGACTGGAAGAAGCACAAGCTGGAATCAAGATTGCCGGAGAAATATCAATAACCTCAGATATGCAGATGACACCACCCTTATGGCAGAAAGTGAAGAGGAACTCAAAAGCCTCTTGATGAAAGTGAAAGAGGAGAGTGAAAAAGTTGGCTTAAACCTCAACATTCAGAAAACGAAGATCATGGCATCCGGTCCCATCAGTTCATGGGAAATAGACGGGGAAACAGTGGAAACAGTGTCAGACTTTATTTTTCTGGGCTCCAAAATCACTGCAGATGGTGACTGCAGCCATGAAATCAAAAGACGCTTACTCCTTGGAAGGAAAGTTATGACCAACCTAGATAGCATATTCAAAAGCAGAGACATTACTTTGCCAACAAAGCTTCATCTAGTCAAGGCTATGGTTTTTCCTGTGGTCATGTATGGATGTGAGAGTTGGACTGTGAAGAAGTCTGAGCGCTGAAGAATTGATGCTTTTGAACTGTGGTGTTGGAGAAGCCTCTTGAGAGTCCCTTGGACTGCAAGGAGATCCAATCAATCCATTCTGAAGGAGATCAGCTCTGGGATTTCTTTGGAAGGAATGATGCTAAAGCTGAAACTCCAGTACTTTGGCCACCTCATGTGAAGAGTTGACTCATTGGAAAAGACTCTGATGCTGGGAGGAATTGGGGCAGGAGGAGAAGGGGGACGACAGAGGATGAGATGGCTGGATGGCATCACTGACTCGATGGACATGAGTCTGAGTGAACTCCGGGAGTTGGTGATGGACAGGGAGGCCTGGCGTGCTGCAATTTATGGGGTTGCAAAGAGTCGGACACTACTGAGTGACTGATCTGATCTGATCTGGGGCCAAAGTTTCTTTCTTGATTGTTCACATCTTCGTTCCTTGGTTACCAGTAGAGCATAGAGCAGAAGACATTTCACAATTCTTGACATAAAAGAAGCCATTTTTGGCCTAAGCCATGTTGTGATGCAAGCCTGGCCATCAGGCTTGCCCTTGAACGGGCTCTCAGAAATGGGAGAGCACAGGAACAAAGAACAAGCAGTCAGGAAACCATAGTTCAGCGGTGAGACAGGGTCCTAGTTCTTCCTCAAGGGAGGAACAATCTGATAACAGACTTTGAGTTCTGCAGTAATTCGGGTGGAGAACGGAATGGTGATGTGGACCCTCGTGACTTTGATCAGCTAAAGCTCGGACTCCGTTGACCCTGGCCCCAGTTCCGTCCTGAATTCTCCTCTGCTCAAGCCCCTTCATGAATATGCATAAACCCTTACCGTAAAACTTTCCCAATTTAGTTGTTCAGGGAGACATTGCTTAGAGAAAGATGCCTGGTATCTTCTTTACTTGTGGCAGGTAATAAATCTTTTGGCTTGATACCTACCCAGAGGTGAACCCAGTTTTTCAGGTAATAATATCACCATCATCATCATCATCTGTAGTAATTCAATCTGTCCTTACCTTTATATCTTGCACAGTGCAATCTTGTTTATGTATTTGTGACTCATTGAGAGCCCTTTTCTCTGCTTCTTTTCTGTTTGATGTCAGCTCTTAGGTAATTTCATTCCAATGGGCCATTTTCATTGATCTAGACTTTAAAAAACAAAGAAATATCATTAAATTTGGTGACAGTGTTTCACAACTGAGAATAGACTAAAAACCTCTGAACAGGACTCTGTAAATGGGCAAACTGTACGGTTTGTGAATTAAATCTTAATAAGCTGTTAAAAACAAACACAACACATAAAATGAGAAAGTCTAGCCAAAGTGCAGAACCAATCAATTTATCACAGTGTTTGTTGCCAATTTTGACAAAATGTTTGCTGGGTGAGGAAATTAAAACAAGCCACGTATTTTCTGTTCATTATTGCTATCTGGTTCCAAATTTCTATCAATAAGTCAGAGTTGACTGTACTTAGCAAAAACAAAATGCTGGTGGGGGTGGGGGCAGGGATAAATTAGGGGTTTGGGATTAACATATACACAGTACTATATATAAAATAGATAATAAAGGATCTACTGCACAGGGAACTAACTATACTCAGTATTTTGTAATAACCCAAAGGGAAAAGAATCTGAAAATATAGATAGATAGATAGATAGATACACACGTACACACACTCACACACTTGAAACTGACACATATTTGTAAATCAACTATACTTCAATTTGGGGCTTCCCTCATAGCTCAGTTGGTAAATCATCTGCCTGCAATGCAGGAGACCCGGGTTCGATTTCTGGGTTGGGAAGATCCCCTGGAGAAGGAAAGGGCAACCCACCCCAGTATTCTTGCCTGGAGAATCCCATGGACAGAGGAGCCTGACAGGCTACAGTCCATGGGATCGCAAGAGTTGGACACGACTTAGCGACTAAACCACCACCACCACGATACTTCAATTTAAAAAAATTTTTAGGAGGAGAATTCCCTGGCCTTCCAGTGCTTAGGACTCCGAGGTTCCGCTGCAGGTGGCATGAGTTCTATCCCTGGTTGGAGAACTAAGATCCCACATGCTGCCAGGTGCTGCCGAAAAATAAATTTTTTTTTAAAGAATGAAAACAACTAGACCAGTGGTTCTCAAGCCTGGCCTCACACAGAAGCCTTTGGTGGAATGTACTTAAAAAGAATCAGTGTCCATGTTCCTACCCCAGACCAAGAATATCAGAATCTAGATATGGGTTGGGTTTAAAGTTTCCCCAGGTAATTTTCATCTGCAACCAACAGTGCAAGCCACTAGTTTAAGAGATCCATTTTCCACAGTGAGATTCCACTTCACACTCATGAGGATGATTATTATTTAAAATAACAAAACCAGGGTTTCCCTGGTGGTTCAGTGGTAAAGAATCTACCTGTCAATACAAGAGACACAGGTTTGATTCCTGATCCAGGAAGATCCCACATGCTCAGGAACAGCTAAGCCTGTGCACCATAACTATTGAGCCTGTGCTCTAGAGCCCCGGAGCTGCAACTACTGAAGCCTAAGAGCCCACGTTCTGCAGCAGGAGAAGCCACCACAATGAGAAGCCCACACACCGCAACTAGAGAGTAGCCTCCACTCTCTGCAACTAGAGAAAGCCCCAGAGACAGAAACGAAAACCCAGCACAGCCAATAAATAAAAAGAAAATAACAAAGCAAAAACAGAAAACTACAAGTGTTGGTGAGGATATGGAAAAACTGGAGCCCTTGTGAATTACTGGTGAAAATGTAAAATGGCACAGCCACTGTGGAAAAAAAGCATAGCAGTCTTCAAAAAATTAAACATAGAATTACCATATGATTCTGCAATTCTACTTCTACGTATATACATAAAAGAACTGAAAACAGGAACTTGAGTAGATATTTGTACACTCATATCCAAAACAGCATTATTCACAATAGCCCACAGATGGGAGCAACCCCAGTACCTACCGACTGATGGATAAACAAAATGTAGTATGTGGAGACAATGAAATATTATTCTACCTTAAAGAGGAAATTCTGAAAAGGAAATAAATTTTAATATATTCTAAACATGAATGAAACTGGAGGACATTATGCTAAATTAAGTACAGTATTTGTCACCATAGGGTTCTATGAGGTATGTGTGTGTGTGTGTGTATGTGTGTGTGCTCAGTCATGTCTGACTCTTTGCGACCTAATGGACTGTAGCCCCCCCAGGCTCCTCTTTCCATGGAATTCTCAAAACAAGAATACTGGAGTGGGCTGCCATTTCCTTTTCCAGGGGATCTTCCCGACCCAGGAATAGGACCTGGGTCTCCTGTATTACAGGCAGGTTCTTTCCCTTCTGAGCCACCAGGGAAACCTAGGAGACATCTAAAGTGTTCAAAATCATAGACACAGAAGGCAGAATGGTGGTTGCCAAGGGCGGGGGGAGGGGAGGATGGGAGTTACTCTAATGGATACAGAGTCTCAGATTGGAAAGAGGAAGAAGTTCTGGAGATGGATGGGGGTGTTGACTGCACAACAGCATGAAGGTACTTAATGGCACTGAAATGTACACTTACAAATGGCTGAAGTGGTACATTTTTTATGTTATCTCTATTTTACAATAAAAACAGAGAGATCTCCTTTTCAAAAATGGGAAGGTGATCCAAATTCTGGCCAGTGACATGGGAGGAGATATCTCATAGAGAGCGTCTGAAAAAGTTTCCTCATTCCTAGAAGAGGGCTGCAGGGTGAGATGCTCTCTCTTACTTCTCTGGGTGCATCTGGAACTCTCTCTTATCTGGAACCCTGCAGCCATCTTGGGGCCAGCCGGAGACTGAAGCCACCACCCAAGGCAGCAGACAGATGGAAAGATGTAGGTCACTGGTGATGTCATTAAGCTCCCAAACCAATGGACTAAGAAGTCAGTCCTATCTTAGGGTTTATAGTTAAGTAAGAAAATGCATTTCTTAAAGTTAAATTTACTTTGAGTTGAAATTTCTATAACTGGTTCTGAAAGGATCCTGACACTTGTATAATTATCGTTGGTATAACAAAAAATTGGAAATTACCTAAAAGTTTAGGGAAATGGGTGAATTTAAAAAAAGATGTATAAACATAAATGGAGTTATTATATAGTAGTTAAAGATAAACACATGAAGTGAAAGACAGATTTTGCATATTATATGTAAATTCTAAATACAGTGTATTTTTCATTGACTTATACGTATATATATATATATATATACGATATATATATCTATCTTTAAATAGATGGATCTCATAGGGCTTCCCTGATACCTCAGTTGGTAAAGAATCTGCCTGCAATGCAAGAGACCCCAGTTTGATTCCTGGGTCGGGAAGATCTGCTGGAGGAGGCATAGGCTACCCACTCCAGTGTTCTTGGGCTTCCCTTGTGGCTCAGCTGGTAAAGAATCCACCTGCAATGTGGGAGACCTGGGTTTGATCCCTGGGTTGGGAAGATCCCCCAGAGATGGAAAAGGCTACCTACTCCAGTATTCTGGCCTGGAGAATTCCATGGGCTATACAGTCACATGTATATGTATCAGTAAGTTCAGTTGCTCAGTCATGTCTGACTCTTTTCGACCCCATGGACTGCAGCACGCCGGGCCTCCCTGTCCATCACCAACTCCCAGAGTTTACTCAAACTCATGTCCATTGAGTTGGTGATGCCATACAATCATTTCATCCTCTGCTGTCCCCTTGTCCTTTCACCTTCAATCTTTCCCAGCATCAGGGCCTTTTCCAATGAGTCAGCTCTTCGCATCAGGTGGCCAAAGTACTGGAGTTTCAGCTTCATTCTCAGTCCTTTCAATGAACATTCAGGACTGATCTCCTTTAGGATGGACTGGTTAGATCTCCTTGCAGTCCAAGGGACTCTCCAGAGTCTTCTCCAACACCACAGTTCAAAAGCATCAATTCTTCGGCGCTCAGCTTTCTTTATAGTCCAACTCTCACATCCATATATGACTACTGGAAAAACCATTGCCTTGACTAGACGAAGCTTTGTTGGCAAAGTAATGTCTCTGCTTTTTAATATGCTGTCTAGGTTGGTCATAACTTTCCTTTCAAGGAGTAAGCTTCTTTTAATTTCATGGCTGCAGTCACCATCTGCAGTGATTTTGGAGTCCAAAAAAATAAAGTCTGCCACTGTTTCCACTGTTTCCCCATCTATTTCCCATGAAGTGATGGAACCGGATGCCATGATCTTCGTTTTCTGAATGTTGAGGTTTAAGCCAACTTTTTCACTCTCCACTTTCACTTTCATCAAGAGGCCCTTTAGTTCTTCTTTACTTTCTGCCATAAGGGTGGTGTCATCTGCATATCTGAGGTTATTGATATTTCTCCCGGCAATCTTGATTCCAGCTTGTGCTTCATCCAGTCCAGCATTGCTCATGATGTACTCTTCATATAAATTAAATAAACAGGGTGACAATATACAGCCTTGATGTACTCCTTTTCCTATTTGGAACCAGTCTGTTGTTCCATGTCCAGTTCTAACTGTTGCTTCCTGACCTGCATACAGATTTCGCAAGAGGCAGATCAGGTGGTCTGGTATTCCCATCTCTTTCAAAATTTTCCACAGTTTATTGTGATCCACACAGTCAAATGCCAATTGATTACTGGAATAGTCAATAAAGCATAAATAGATGTTTTTCTGGAACTCTCTTGCTTTTTTGATGATCCAGCGGTTGTTGGCAATTTGATCTCTGGTTCCTCTGCCTTTTCTGAAACCAGCTTGAACACCTGGAAGTTCATGGTTCACATACATATATGTATCAGCAATACATATACGTATATGTTACAAAGAGACAGACACAACTGAGTGACTTTCACTTTCAAATGTATAATAGTGGTTGCCTTTTTGGAGGGATAGAATGGGACAGAAGTGGGAGTAAAGAGGTAGCATGTACACTGGAATGTTCTATTTCTGATTTTAAAATATGAAACAAGATGATGATATTTTAAAAATTGACAATACTGGGATTGTATGTAGGTATGTGTATGCTTATGATTCTTTGTACTTTTCTATATTTACAAAATCCTCAAAGATTAAAAAAAAAAAAAAAAAGCTTCCCTAATGCTACCCCTGGCCCAAACAAAATTAATTAAGAAGGACAGAAAAAAAATCTTTTGGTAAAGACTAGGGAACTTAAGCTAATGTCTGTAAAATTACAGGTGGGCTCTAAGAGTTCAGAATATATGGGGTGTTTTTTTGTTGTTGTTATATAAGAGGTTTTTCATCTGTTTTTGTGGTGCCACACGGCATTCAGAATCTTAGTTCCCCAACCAGGGATGGAACCTGTGCCTTCTGCACTGGAAGCATGGAGTCTTAACCACTGGACCATCAGTGAAATCTCAGTATGATAGTCTTTAACCTTTTAACTTTTTATTTTGAAGTAACCATAGGCTTATAAGAATTTTCAAAAACATTACAAAAGGTCCAATGTACCGCAACCCCTTACATAACCATAGTACACTATCAAAACCAGGAAACTGTCATTGCCACAGTACAATTAAGTAGCCTCGACACCTTACTGGGACTTTCCCTATTTAACCTTTCTTTTGTTTTTAATGTCTTTAAGTTACAAAAGCAATTTGCTCATGGACAAATTAATGGATAAATAAGAAGTGGTACATCCACATAATGGAATAGTACTCCATCATAAAAAGGGATAAAATACCAATACATACTACAACAAGGAGATCAAACCAGTCAACCCTAAAGGAAAACAACCCTGAATACTCACTCAAGGAAGGACTTACGCTGAAGCTGGAGCTGCAATACTTTGGCTACCTGATGTGAAGAGCTGACTAATCAGAAAAGGCACTGACACTGGGAAAGACTGAAGGCAAAAGCGGAGGATGAGATGGTTAGGTAGCATCACCAACTCAATGGACATGAATCTGAGCAAACTCTGGGAGACAGTGAAGGAGAGACAAGCCTGGTATGCTTCAGTCTACAGGGTCCCAAAAAGTCGGACACAACTGAGCGACTAAACAACATACTACAACATGGATGAATTTTGAAAATAGTTTGCTAAGTGAAAGAAGTCGGACACAAAAGGTTATATATTGTATGATTCCATTTATATGAAATGACCAGACCAGGCAAATCCTAGAGATAGAAAGGAGATTGGTGAGTTTCAGGGGCAGTGGGGAGAGGAGATGGGGAGCAGGATCCTATGGGAATGAGGATTATTCTCACAACAGTTATGGGTTTCCTTATGCCATGATCAAATGTTTTGGAACTAGACAGAGGAGGTGGTTGCACAACACTGTAAGCTCACCAAATACTGCTGAATATCTTACTTATTTTAAATGGTCAATTTTATGCTATGTGAATTTCATCTTACTAAAAAAAGCTTTTTAAAGCAATTTGCTTGTTGTAGGAAAATCTAAACATAAAGGTAAAAGTAAAAAATTATAATTTCTTTTCCCAGCTGCTCATCTCCATGTCCAATCCCATCCCACAAATATACCTTCCTTTAACTGTTTATTTTTTTAATTTTTATTTATTTTTTTAAGTTAACAAGGGAAGTCTTACAGGGAGGAGGTCTTTTATTTTTATTTTTTTATAATTGCATTGTATTTCTTTTTGGGTGTCCTGGGTCTTTGCTGCTGCACTGGACTTTCTCTAGCAGTAGAGACTGGGGTCTACTCTCTGCTTGCTGTGCCCAGGCTTCTCATTGCAGTGATTTCTCTTGTTGTGGAACACGGGCTTTGGAGTGCACAGGCTTCATAATTGTGGCATATGGGCTGAGTAGTTGCAGTTCTCAGGCTCTCTCGAGCACAGGCTCAGTAGTTGGGGCACACGGGCTTAGCTGCTTTGCAGTATGTGAGATCTTGATCAGGGATCGAACCCATGTTTCCTGCAACGAAAGGTGGCTTCTTTACACTGAGCCACCAAGGAAGCCTTCCTTAACTGTTTATATATATATATATAACTCTCCAAACTTTAAAAAGCTTTATAGTATCCAGAGAGATACATATGTTTCCTTCTCTCCTGGAGGCTTACTGAGGACTTTATACCCACGTGAGCCAGGCGATGTTGTAGGTGATGGGAAACTCAATGGTGAACAAGACAGGCTGGAGGAATTAATTTTCTAGTAGGAGATGGGCAGTAAGCTTGGGAGTGAATGTGATTTTCAGTTGTGGTAAATGCTCTGAAAAAATAAAAGTGGGAAAGATGGTAGAGAGTGATGTGGGTTGGTGGAGGGCCAGGGTGGCTAGTAAAGGTCTCTGAAACGAATGATGGCATCTGAAATGAGTGAAGACAATTAGGGAGGTGAAGATCTATGGAAAGAGAATTCAAGACAAAGGAAATAAAGCTAAACATCTTGGGATTTCCCTGGCAATCCAGTGGCTAAGACTCCACCCTCCCAATGCAGAGGGCCCAGGTTCCATCCCTGGTCAGGGAACTGGATCCCACATGCTGCAGCTTAGAGCTCACATGACACAACTAAAGATTCCAAATGTTGCAACTAAGACCTGGCACAACCAAATACATTAAAAAAAAAAAAATACTAAAAGAAGCTAGGTATCTTTACAGAAATAAGACTGTATACTAGGCACAGTGATCCACTACATGTTTATACACGTATTAGATATCTCGCCTTCCCCCTTCTTTTTTTTTAAATTATTTATTTATTTATTTTTAAATTTTATTTTATTTAACTTTACAATATTGTATTGGTTTTGCCATATATCAAAGTGAATCTGCCACAGGTATACATGTGTTCCCCATCCTGAACCCTCCTCCCTCCTCCCTCCCCATACCATCCCTCTGGGTCGTCCCAGTGCACCAGCCCCAAGCATCCAGTATCGTGCATCGAACCTGGACTGGCGACTTGTTTCATATATGATATTATACATATTTCAATGCCATTCTCCCAATCATCCCACCCTCTCCCACAGAGTCCAAAAGACTGTTCTATACATCAGTGTCTCTTTTGCTGTCTTGTATACAGGGTTATTGTTACCATCTTTCTAAATTCCATATATATGCGTTAGTATACTGTATTGGTGTTTTTCTTTCTGGTTTACTTCACTCTGTATAATAGGCTCCAGTTTCATCCACCTCATTAGAACTGATTCAAATGTATTCTTTTTAATGGCTGAGTAATACTCTATTGTGTATATGTACCACAGCTTTCTTATCCCCCCTTCTTTACCATATACTATACGTGTATTTCCAAGTTGGCCTCATAGCTACATGTTATTCCATAATAGTGATACATCATATTCATTACACATGTACTTCCAAGTTGGCCTCATAGCTAAATGTTATCTCATAATATTGATACACCATCACTTACTTAGGGGCTTCCCAAGTGGTGCTGGTGGTAAAGAACCTGCCTGCCAGTGCAGGAGACACATGAGATCTAGGTTCAATGCTTGGGTCAGGAAGATCCCCTGGAGAAGGAAATGGCAACTCCACTCTAGTATTCTTGTCTGGAGAATCCCATAGACAGAAGAGCCTGGTGGGCTACAGTCCATAGGGCCGCAAAGAGTCCGACATGAGTAAGGTGACTTAGCCCGTGCTACATACATCACTTACTTAACTATTTCTCTGTTCATGGACATTTAGGTTGTTAACAGTTTGGAGCTATTTCCATATTCCAATTCCAGGGCCCTTAGGGTGATTCCTCTTGTTGTCAACTAACTTTGTGTGTGCATCACAGGGACTACCAGGTTGTCCTTGGAAAACTAACTCTTTAAGTTGAGAATCCTTTGTCTCAATAGCCCCAGTGAGTGTAAAAGGGCAGTATTGTCCCAGATTCCCTACTGATTCCCCCATTCATTCATCTAACATTTATTAAGCATGTTTTCTATGCCAGGAATTATACTGAGCATTATAAATACAAAGAAGATGAACAAAAGATTCTAACCTCAAATTGCTCAGTCTTAGCACAACGATAATTATCAAGACACTGTAAATCAATTATATCTCATTTAAAAAGAGAAGAAAAAAAAAGCTTCTTCCTTTTCTGCTTGGAGCAGTATCTCTACCCAGGCAGCTTAAGGCTTTTGAAAACCAACAGAGTGGATTTTTTCCTGAATAATTATCCTATTCAGGGACATCAATGACATAATGACATCAACTTTTCTAAGCTGCAGTCTTTAGTAGTTTCTTCAATCTTAGGAAAAATACACCAAAGAAACTCTGCTGATGTAATTAGGTGTGAAGAACTAACCTATCAGAGTGATCACCCAGTGCCCTCAGGGTGATTCCTCTTGAAGTGTGGTATCCGATGACATGGGGTTGGAGAAGGACACTGTGGTTCACTATTTCAGTCAGCTGCTTGTGTTGACATTTTCTTAGGAGCAGGTTGGGGAGAGCAAATCTTGACTGTGAGAGCACATCAGGCACTTTATTTTGGATACATTGTATTTTCTTCTTCTCCTGACTCTGATTCAACAGCAAAGGTGGCCTCCTATATATAAAAGAAGGTCCGGTTTTTATATCAGTCATTGATAAATTCTCTGTAAACCTGAGGACAATCCACTTAACACCAAGTTTAAAGTGGAACATATAAGATTCAGTGGGGTCTTCAGAGAACTATATTAATAGGCTGTAACCGGAACTTTGTATTAATGAGAGGAATAAATCCTCTGTTAGGGGGGTGGAGGTGGAATTTAGGTCCAGAAAATTTCAGGGAACATGAACCACAGACCTGTCCAGAAGCTTAAATCCAGCCTCGTGATAATTGAGATTTCTGGTTTCTTTACATTTATAGGGTTCAACTTCCCAAGTGTTATGTGTTAAAGAAACAATGCAACCAGCAAGTTTGCTAATTTCATATTAAACACAATTTCAAACCACTTTAGAGTAGTAGTTGTTCTCAAAGATAACTGACAGCTTTGCTTTTGATTTGTCTCATTAGGCTGGGTCCTCTTTTTATCCTTAAAACAGACATTTAAAATTAAAATTAATATCTAGATTTGAGATCTTCACATAAGGTTCTTAAGAAATATTCTGTGTTCCTGCTTCTATGCCGTAATTTCTATTGAGCTAGTTAGTTGCACTCTGTCTAGACTTCTTGGAGAAAAATATCAACAATATGTTTTTCTCCGTCTTGGGTTCCGCAAGGGAGAATTATAGGAAAACTTAACAGGTACTTTCCTACTTCAAGCAGTTGGATCTATATATTTATCTTTTGCTTTTTTTTTTTTTTTCCTTTTCCTATGTTTACCAAACAGTAACTGGCAGCAGCAGTCAATAAAGTACTTCGGGAAAACCTGAGCAAATTCGGCCATTCAAAATAAAACCACCTCACCGGAAGGTGTACAATGAAGCACAAAAATAACCCTGTTAGGTGGGACTAGCAGGTTACATCATGGAATATGGTAATCCTCTATTTAATTTACAAAGCCCTTGGCCGAGAGGAGGAAGGGATGGAAAAGTTTGAGTGAAGGCTTTAAATGACTAGTCATACAGACAGTGAGTCACTGTAAGTTTCCAGTTAATAATCCCCTCTGCCGGGCTGGGCTTTATGAGCCACAAAGCAGTTTAAATGGTAATGGCTCACAGTTTTATGGTTTCTTCTACCAAATGAATACAGAAAATGAAAGACGCCCTGAGTTGTCTTTGAAATGTAGGGCAAATTCTGACTGGGGGCAGGGAGGAGGAAGGTGGAAAGAAAGAGAACGAGGTAAGATGCCTGTGAGGCAGGGAACGGAGAGGGCTGGTGAAACGAGAAGGGAACGATTTTCAGGAGTTGAAGGCTTTTCTCTCCACCTTGGAACTGCTGTCCATTTTCCCACATTCTGTGCAGAACAGCACGGAAAAGACCACCCCCGCGACCTGAGAGGCTCGCGTTCCGCCGCCCCGCGCCGAGTCGCGCCAAGGTTCGCTCCCACCCCCGCCCCCACTCGGTGACAGGTGGGGCAGCCGTGAGGCAACCAGACCTCCGCCTCCTCGCGCTGCCTGCCGGGAGCCGGCGCCGCTTCCGGTTGCTCTCGGCCCCGAACTCCGACTCCCGTCGGCCCCCGGGAAAACCGCAGCGGGGTCGCGCGGGCGCTGCCGGAACTCGTAGTTTCGCCTTCTGCCGCGCTTCATAAGCGGAAACGGGGTCGCCCGGGGCCGAGAACTACCGAGGCGAAGGTACGGGTGGCGGCGAGGGGTCAAACCGCGCCGGGCGTGGGGTTGGCGCTGAGACGGTCGGAGGTGGTTGGGGCTGGGTGGGTGGAGATCAGCGCGCACACACGAGGAGGGTAGAGTCGCCGCTGCCGCCGCCGCTGTAGTCGTCGCGAGTGCGGAGTCGGAACTTGAGCTGCCGCCGCGACGACGCCGAGGATTGTGCCGCTAGCCCCCGGCCCTTCTGCCTTGCCGCTTTCCTGGGTCAGCGCGGCCTGCTCCTCCCCAGCCCGTCTCCCCCGCCTCCATTTCCCGCCCTCTCTTCACCACACACACGGCCCCCCCGATCATGGATCCCGGCAGTGGTGGCGGTGGCGGCGGCGGCGGCGGCGGGAGCAGCAGCAGCAGCGACTCGGCGCCCGACTGCTGGGACCAGGCGGACATGGAAGCTCCCGGGCCGGGCCCGTGCGGCGGTGCCGGCGGCCCCTTGGCGGCGGCGGCGGCCGAGGCCCAGCGTGAGCACCTCAGCGCGGCCTTCAGCCGGCAGCTCAACGTCAACGCCAAGCCCTTCGTGCCCAACGTCCACGCCGCCGAGTTCGTGCCGTCCTTCCTGCGGGGCCCGGCCCAGTTGCCGGCATCCCCAGCTGGCGCCGCCGCCAACAACCACGGAGCCGGCAACGGCGCGGGAGGCCCTTCGGGTAAAGGGCCGGGATCAGCCCCCGGGACGGGAGGAAACCGTGCTGCGAGGGCTGGGGAAGATGGCCTGGGGGCCAGAGCCCACCTGGGACGGGGCCCGGGAGAGGATCGGGGGCGCGCCTCGCCCGGCGAGGGACGCGTGGCCGTGGGGCCGGGAGGCACGTGGGCCGCTGACAGCGGCGCCGGCTGTCCTGGGTGGGGCGACCTGGGGCAGGAGAGGGGGTCTGCGTGGGGCGACCGCGGCGGGGGGCGGGAGCAGGGTGCGGGGCGCACCGGTGGGGTCTGGGGTCGACCTCTCACCGCCCCCCGCAGGGGAGCAGTTCCCTGCTGGGAAGTGGGAACCGTATGGGACGGAGAGCGGGTCAGTGCCACGAGGCCTAGAAGCCAGGACAGATGGAGCCAGGAGTCGGCCGGATGGGCGTTGAGAGCGCTGAGGAGTTGGGGCGGACGAAAGCTCGCGTTTTACCTTCACCTTGGGCCTGGGCGAGAGAGCTTCCCCCGCTGCAATGCCTGTTACTGAAAGTGTAATTACGTTTTAAATGTCCACGGACCCCAACAGTCCCGACGGAATCCCAGGATGCATTGCAGCCCTGCCACCGGGCCGAAACTGTTGGCTGTCAATAGATCCTTAGCATTTTGTAAGGTTGTGAAGTAAACAGAGTGTCGCAAAGTTAGCGTTCTATACTTAACATTAAATTGTGTAGGAAATGACGTTGATCTGTGTGCCCTTTTTCTTAAATGGGACTCGGATTCTTCCCTTTAGTTGACGACACGTTTAGAATTTTTATTGCGTTAAAAATCGTTTGCCTCATTCAGGTTGCTTGGTGTAACTCATTCTCTTTGTTCTTGTGTCAGGAGTTAGTCTGTTCAGACACCTGAGCATTTGTTAAAAACTTCTTAGGGGTCATATGAAGTTTTGACCATGGCTAGTCGAGTGACTTTCTGTGACTTCAAGTTAAGTCTTCAAAAATCTCACTGTACTTAGGGGCTGCTTAGTGATAGTATGCTTTCAGGTACTGATTTTGTCAAGTGAGTGAACCTGATTCCTTTCTTTAGTTCTTTGTTGTCCTATTTCTTGGATAGGTAGACACTGTAAAAGTGCTGTAGGAGTTTAGTTTCTTAAGAAACTTTGCCTGCAGTTTTCTCTCTTGAGGCAAAAAGAGAGTTTGGGGAAATGCTTTTGGGCACACAGTTGGACTTAGTTATTTTATTGACTGGTATTTCTTTTACTTGTGTGAAGCCGTTGATGTTTTCCCTTTAAACAGAAGGTTAACTTTGCTTACTACTTTGGTCTACATAAACTTCTTCACTTACCAACTCCTAAAAGTGCCTAGTTCCCCAAACCTTATCATGCAGTTTGCTCTTATCCAGCCATTTTCTTTTTTGACCCTCACTTGTAAATCTGGAGTTAACTAGTATCACTGTGACTAGACCTAGGACTCTATTTCCAGCCTATGTAGCCATCAGCCAGTCGTCAAGGGATGGCAGTCGTTAGAGCAGTGGTCTGGAAGGGTGGTCATTCTTGAATGAGTAGGCATTGCCTCTTATGATGGACTGTCTTTTCTCTTCCTGATATTTATGTGCTGATGTGAAGTTTTACTCTTAATCCTTTCCTCTGTGACACTGCCAGAAGTTGGAGATGTAGAATGTGTAGGGGAGTGGTTGTTCCTACCTTAGGGATCCCTACATTGTGGTCAGTTTTTTCTTCTTTTTTTTTTTTTTTAAATCAGAAACCTAATTTGGTGTTACTGACTCTTACTAGCTGTTTCTACAAAATGCCAGTTAATATTTAAAAAACAACTCACCCATCCTCTGTAGGATGTCTATTTGGGAAAGAATGGATGGTCCAGAGTTAGTGTGGCACTGTTGGATTGCACGTTCCAGCATAAATTCAGGCCCATAGATTATACTAGCATAAGAGCAAAGAACTGTGTTTGGAAGAAGCAGGGAAAACATTGACATGGCACTTAGGTTGAAATTTGTGAAGGGGAAGCCCATAAAGGGTGCAAGTATTTTTTAGTGAGGAAATCAACTGTAGGGCTAGCGTGTTGCTAAGTCATAGCTTCTGTTAAGTGTTCTTCTGTTGTTAGCTAAAAGTCAGCTAAAACTGGTGGTGGATGTGTTTTTAAAACTTTAAAAACTTCAGGAGAGCTCTTGAAGGAGTCTAGAGGAAGAGCACTATCACGAACGACTTGAGTTATTTATGACTGCACTGGGTCTTCTTTCCTGTGCGCGGGCCTTCTCTTGTGGAGCAGGCCTGTATGCCCGCAGGCTCAGTAGTTGTGGTGCAGAGACTTACTTGCTCCACCTCTTGTGGGGTCTTCCTGGACCAGGGATTGAACCCAGGTGCCCTGCGTTGGCAGGCAGATTCTTAAGCACAGGACCACCAGGGAGGCCCAAGAATTGACAGCTTTTAAAATGTACGTGTATAGGATGAGTATCTGTCATTCTCCTGAAAGAGAAGGCTAGTTTTCTCTTTTTCTCTCTTCCTTTTTTTTTTTTTCCTCCAGTGGTACTTGGAGCAACCGGTAAGGGGAGATGCTTTTGCACAAAAAGTCATCCACTTTAACTGGCAGGCTGCTGGTTAATCCTTATATCCAGCTATAGGATATCCTGAGTCACAGCTTGGGATTCAGTGTTGACCTTGGATCTCTGAAAATTTTTAACATAAGTTTCCAAAGAAATGATTAAGTAGAACCCATGTAAGTGTAATTACATGCAATTCATTTAAGTACACTTCTCTCCAGATCCAAGTAAAATGGCTAAGTAATGGTCATTTAGAATCCTTCAGATGAATGAAATGTAGACAAGTGCTGTGTGTGCCAGAACAAACATTTTCTATAATCGAATGTACTTATTTTCGGTTCCAATTTGCACCAAGTTCAGGCTTTTTTATTGTTAAATGAGAAACAAGTTCACCAGTGTTCATCAGGATTGCTTGGTGTGTTTGGGCTGCTATAACAAAATACTGTAGACTTCGTAGCTTGTAAACAACAGAAGTTTATTGCTCAGAGTCTGAGATCAGGGTGCCAGCCTGGTTGGGTGAGGCTCTCTTTTCTCTTCTGGATAACAGACTGCTGACTGACTGCTTTCTGTGTCCTCCCAGGGCTGAAGAGGCAGGGGAGTTCTCTGGGGGCCTCTTTTATAAAGGCACTAATCCCATTCATGAAGGCTCTGCCCTCATGGTCTAAGGCCACCCAAAGACCCCACCTAATACCATTACTTTGGGCATTAGGATTTCAACATAGGGATTTGGGGAGGAACACAAAACAGGCCATAGAACTTGGCCAGAGCTTCTAAAGTAATGGCATAGAGTTCTGTCATCCCTCCCTCATTGCCTCTCAAAACTGCCATTGTGAAATGGATATGGAATAAAACCAGCAGTTGTTTAGTCACTAAGTCATGTCCAGCTCTTTGCGACTCTGTGGACTGTAGCCTGCCAGGCTCCTCTGTCCATGGGATTTCCCAGGCAAGAATACTGGAGTGGGTTGCCATTTCTTTCTCCAGGGAATCCAAGAATAAATCCATGTCTCCTGCACTGGCAGGTGGATTCATTACTGCTGATCCACCAGGGAAGCCAGTTAGTCCTTAGGAGGGGTTTAAGTCACTTGGTGGATGCTGTTATTCACTGAATTTTCCCAAAGGTGACTGACCTCTTCTGAGCCACCAGAGTAGAGAAGATACAGACTCAAATAGTCAGTTTTGTCCTGAAGGGCTCTTACACTTTTTTATGTTAAAGAATACCAGTTGACTGATAGTTAAGTTTAAAGAGATGGTAGATATGGTTGCCCCTTTGTTTTTCTTGTGACTGAATGCCTGCAGTAACAATTGTAATAGAAAGGACTTTTCAGATGAGACAGTGAATGGAGTAAGTGGGCTGAGAAGATCAGGTAAAGTATTGTTCCTGGAGGAGTATTTCTTTTCCTACCATGTCATACTGATTATTAGAGATCATTCAATTTTGGCTCTCGTTTCATGATTTTACATGTGGAGTGGCTCAGGTGTGGGGGTTCAGGAAACAAGTGAGGGCATCCACTAAGGCCGCACCATGTTGAGCAACTGTTTCAACTGTTAGAAACTTTGGGAATAAGTTTGATTTTTTATTTATTTGGCCACGTTGCCGTTTTGGGATCTTATCTCCCCCTGCAGTGGAAGCATGGAGTCCTGACCACTGCGCTGCTAGGGAATTCCCATGGGAATTTTAGAGCAGGTTTTATTCACTGCTTTTTTTTCCTTTTGTTTATTTTTTGCTTTTTTTCTGGAATTGTACTGCATAAAAAGATGATGAAAACATATCATGGCATGTTGGGAAATATTGTAGAGAACAGATTTTTAGCTTTGTTTTATTTGCTGGAGAGGAAATGTCTTAAAGTGTTAAAATAGTGTTGTCTTTCTAATTGGAGAGGAAGGAATGAAAAAGAGATTTGATCATCTTTCCTGAAGAGTTAGCTGAATTGGAATGGAATTTTTCGAGATGTGAATCTCTGGTTTTGCTCAGGTATGTGTATGGCAGTTAATGAACAGACATTGCCTGCCTGCAGAAGGCAGGATACTGTGCTAGGCCCTCAAAGTGATACCACCAAGATGGATAACTGATTCTCAAGGAGTCCAGAAAGGGATCAGATGATACCCAGTCTACTCTAATGGAAGACCCTTCATGATAAGAGGGCCATCACAGAGTGCACAGAGAGGGCTTTCAAAGCTGGGGAGCACCGTTCACAGGTCCCTTTAGATAATTTCACTCGTGTCACCCTAATCATAAAACCACAGATTTGTTTTCTACTAAGTGTTCTCTGTGAATATCTGAGGTACAATTAACATAAAATTCACCTTTCTTGTGTTTCTGGACTTCAAGTTTCCTAGGAATTTGCTAGAGTACCAGTCATCTTTACTTGTAAGTAAGTGTTAGTCGCTCAGTCACGTCCGACTCTCTTCGACCCCATTGACCGTAGCCTGCCAGGCTCGTCCATCCATGGGATTTTCCAGGCAAAAATACTGGAGTAGGTTGCCAGTTCCTTCTCCAGGGGATCTTCCAGACCCTCCAGACCCAGGGATCAAACCCGGGTCTCCGGTATTGCAGGCAAACGCTTTACCATGTGAGTTACCAGGAAAGCCCACTTCTAAGTAAAGACTTGTTTATTTCGTATTAAACATGGGTGAGTTACTTTGATTCTGGCTCCTTATTTACAATTTCATCATTCAATTCACAGTTCTTAAAATTTTGAGAGAAGTTAGATTTTGGCTACTTGGTTGTTCTGAGGTCCTCATACTCCTTTTTTAGCTGTCAGTTGATGGTTCATACTGAAACTTCTTAAGAGTTTTCTTCCTGCTGTTGGTAGATTTTAACGAAGTGTGGCTGAGCTACAGATATGTTGTTGGTTTTTTCATAAATGACTTTGTTCTAAGGAAAGGTTAGTTGTTACATTACTACTCCAAGTTAAACCAGTCCCCATCATACTCTCCTTCCTAGGTGAGAGGAACAGTTCTCAAGGATTTTTTGAGCTAGCCTTGTCTGAGAGTTGGTCAAACCTAATTCCAGACCATATTCTAAGTAATTGTATTTCTCTTCACTTGAAATAAAAAAAGCATACCTTAGCAAACTACTATGTATAAAATGACCTACAAGGATATATTGTATAGCATAGAGAATTCAGCCAGTGTTTTATAGTAATTATAGAGTATAACCTTTAAAAATTGGAATCACAAAAAAATAAATTTTTAAAAAAAAATTGTGAATCACTGTGTTGTACATCCAAAACTTATACAATATTGTGTATCAACTATCCCTCAATTTATTTAAAAAAGTATGTACCTTAGAATGTCATCAGGTTGCCTGTTTCTGTGGAACTCCAGTAGGAGTTCTTATAGTACTACTGAGCCCATCTCCTTTGTGGTGGTTGGTTTCACGTGCATGGTATTCTGTTATCTTTGTACTTTTTTGTGGTATCTGAAATTAAATATCTCATTCTTTTTGCAGCAGATAGTATATAAATTATAAAGACTATCTTTTAGCATTGTTTGAAAAATAGAGTAGAACTTAAGTTACTCTACAGAAAAGCCTGTTCAGGTTGATATGCTTTAGTGACTGAGTAAATAGGTTCTTCAGAATGTTAGGACCAGAGATGACCTGGCAGTAATAATAAGAGATGTTGAATGAATGCCTGAGGTCACTCACAGGTTTAAGGACACAGTTGAGTCTAGAATCCAAATTTGCCAGTTGCTAATTTAGTGCTCTCTACCACACCATGCTGTTTAATAATGACAAAAAAAAAAGAGCATGCCCAGAGCTAATTACTACAGCCAGCATGGATCTTCTGAGAAAGTGGTCCTGGAATTTGCCTTTCTTATATTTCATTCTTAAAAGTTTTTATAATCATTATGGGACATTGAAATGCTTATTATAATAATATATTCATTGAGCAGTTACCACTTGGTTAAAATGCCCTTCACAACAACGTCTTGAGGTATAGATACTGATGACCTGTTTTTACAGATAAGAAAATTAAGTTTCAGAGAAGCTAAATAAATAGGGGACGTGACATCCATGAATAAATGGAGGAGTTGGGATTAGAACTTAGATCTGATTTCAGAGCTTATCCTAGCAATAGTAAGTCCATTAGTTTTTCCTTGTAATTAGAAGCTAAACAGTCTTTTGGCTGAGACACTTTCAAAAATGGGGCTTATGAGTTTGTGCACCACGGCACTGTCTCCATGTTCTTTCTCAGCAGTAGCTGGGTACACGTCATAAGTAGGCAATGCTCTAATAATTTTTTAAATTTTATTATTTTATTTTTTGGCTGTGCTGGGTCTTTGTTGCTGTGCAGGCTTTTCTCTAGTTGTGAGTGGAGGCTACTCCCTAGTTACGGTTCAGGCTTCTGATTACAGTGGCTTCTCTTGTGGCTCACGAGCTTTAGCAGTTGCAGCAAACAGGCTCAGTAGTTGTGGAGTGCATGGGCTTAGTTCCCAAGACCAGTGAGCAAACCTGTGTCTCCTGCATTGGCAGGCGAATTCTTTACCACTGAGCCACCCATGAAGTATGGCAATGCTCTAATTTAAAGTAACATTTTGAAATTATTTGAAACACTTTAGGAAATGATATAAAATAAACAGCTGTGATCACCACTATCTGTAACATTGTGCCTTTTTATTTTTAGAGGGTTAGGTAGTTAAGGCAAAACCATGGACCCTTGTACATGTTCTGCAGGCTTTTCTTTCTGATACTTGCCTTTACTATTTTCCAGTGTTGTCTGGGAGAAAATGCCTGAGCTTTTGTGAGACCATGTGGTCACCTGTGTGCCAGAGAATTTTAGTTCCTTACTCAAACTGTTCTTTAACATCTCTTGGATATTGTTTCTCTAACTCCCTTAGAAAATTGGCACATATAAAATTGTTCTGAACCCTACTGCTGAAGTTAATTCAGTAAAAATTAGGTGTGTATTTATTCTATACAGTACACTGTGCCAACCTGTGGAGACAAAGTAGAGAAAAAAGTCTCCTTGTTTCAGAAAACCAGTCATTCTAGAAGTCCATAATCTCCTAAGGAACAAGAACTAAGCTGTGGGTGTGGGTGGATCTATAATTGAAAGAGGGTCATATCTTAGAGGAGTCAAGAAGCCAGGTCCTTAGCCCTTCAGGTGGAAAGTGGTTGGAGAATAGGGCAAAGTGGAAAGCCAGATAAGGCAAGTTCATAGGGCAACTGAGGTCACTCCTTCAGAGGAGCCAACTGTGCACATGTGGGTGTTTAATTTTAAAACTAAAATCTAAAATGCAGTTCCTTAGTCACAGTAGCTACCTTTCAAGTGCTTAAGAGCCACATGTGGCTAGTGACTATCATCACAGCACAGATGTTTCCATCATTGTAGAAACTCAGACAGAATCATCACTATTCCTCAGATCCATGCAGGTAGGACACTTGTTACTTCTGTGACAGCACTGGAGTCGTTTTTATTTTTCTTTACTGAACACACCATTTAGCGTAAAGGAGGAAGATATTTTACTTAAGATGGCATTATAAATAGCTGTTTTAGTGTATAAAGGGGATTAGAGACTGGTTTTATAGCTAAAGCAGTGCAAATTTAACTTGCTGATTTATGAAATAGATGAATTAAGCACTTTTTGAGAATTGGTCATCGTTTATGTTTAAAATATGTAGCTTAAATTAAAACATAGCTTTCATTACCTGCCACATGTATGGTCTTGACTAACTTGTGCTGTCCTTACTTGTAAGCTGGCAAAATAGGAGTTGCCACAGTGAAGTCCTTTGATCCATGATTGTATCTTTAAATTTTTTTTATATTAAAAAAATCTATATAACATAAAATTAACCATTTTAGAGTGAACAATTCATGGCATTTAAAACATTCTCAGTGTTGTAAAAACTGTCACCTCTGTCTAGTTCCAAAGCATTTTCGCCACCCCTTCCCATTCCCCTTTCCTTCCAGCTTCTGGTAACCACCAGTCTGCTTTCTGCTCTCTGGATTTACCTATTCTGAATATTTCATGGAAGTGGAATGGTATAACATAGGACATTTTGTGACTGGCTTATTTCACCATGATCATATTTAACTAGCAGTTTTAAGACCCAGATTATCATCTGTGTTAAAACACAGGCAGTACTGTTGCCTGGCTGTCTTTTGGTAAAGTCATGTTTAAAAAATTGTAATAATTTCACCACAATTATTAGTTTCTCCTTTTAACTTAGGGTGTGGCAGTTTTAATCACTTGTACACTCTGATAACCTTCCTACTTTATTAGAATTATTCCTTCGAATACTCGATAAGAATGTGTGTCTGAACATGGAGACACCATTGGAATATATGAAACCATAATTTCATTCCTTGGGAGGGTTTTCTTCTCTTTCACTGATAGGTATGAACTGTGCAAGACTTGAGAAATCAAGCGCTAAAAATCCTGTTTGCTAACCATGAACAAATGACTTTGGGTCTAGTAGAATTCTAAGCCCAGGATTAATAGTAGCCAGTAAAATCTGGATGTGATGTGCATTGTGAATAAGACCAGAGTAAAATGAACAAGAAGGGCTTACATGAATGTGTAAAGCCTGGGTACAACGATATTGAGAAGCTTAAATTTAAGGAACATCTTGTTATATGTGATTTTACTGCTTTATTAATTCGAAAAACATCAGTTTGCAAATGTCGCTAGCATTATCAAACAGTTTATAACGTCTTCTGTGGTCTGAATGCATATCATTAGGTGTATATTAAGCACTTGATTGCTTTTGGTACTTTGTCTCTAAGCTTTGTAAACTTAAGACAAATATTCAATAAAAGTAAGACACCTTGAAAAATAAAACCCATGAACAGATTTTGCATTATGCACCCATGGCGGTGAACTCATTACTGATGTCACTGTCAGGAGAAGTGCCTTACAGCCTAATGCATATGTTGTGTATTTCTAAATTTAACAGTTGGTTCTAGAACTAGGTGCTCAGGTGTATGTACTATTTCATTTTATAAAGCTCAGTTGCAGTTTGGGTTATCTTACTAAGTGACAGGAGAGTCTACTACACCAGTTATCTTAGTCTTTTCCTGCCTTAGAATATATGTATATCGTCATTTATTCAGTTCACTTTTTCTGAGTGATTTTCAACAGGGGCCATCTGAATGTTAGATGATAGTTGTCTATTTCATAGGGTTTTCAAGGGAATTAGAAGAGACACCGGTTAGCACATAAGGGCTCAATAAAGGTTAATTGGAATTAGGGTAATTTGCCACCAACTCCCTCCTTACCTCCAGGACTTGGGGAATGCTTCTTAATCCCTGTCTAGACCATAATAGACACTCAGTACATGTTAGTTGATAGAATTGATACTCAGTCCATGTTAGGAGGTAGAGACTCATTTGTTGAATATCTAGGTGCCACGAGTTATTTGATAACTAAACAAATTATTCTTTCATTTAATCCTGTCTGGCAGATGGCATGTCATCTTCATGACTCCAGTGAAATAACTGTATCTGAGAACTAACAAATGACAAGCCAGGATTTCAAGCCAGGAATCAGCTCAGTTCTGTCCTTTTGCTACTACCCTGTGCCGCCTCTTCCATCCCTAGGGTGGCATATGAACTTGACTTTTTCTGAAAATTGAGTAATTTTTCCTTATCTTACCTGTAAACTTTTCTTAATAGGAAAACAAACAAAAAAAAAACACTAATCTATATTATATCTGAAGTACAATTCCTTTTACTTTGTGGACTGAGTTCAAAGGATTTTTCCTCCCAGTTCCTGTTAAAATACCCTGTTAATCACACAGGGTGGGGTCATCTTAGACTTTTCATTCTTCCTCCCTGTTCCTGTCAGATCTTTGCTCCCTTTATCTTTGCACTGAACTCCTTCTCTGGTTTTACCACTCATTTGTTCTGATGGCATACTTTCTTGTAAGTAGTGTTGTTGGTCTCTCTGACTTGTGGTATCTTTACCTCTCTGGTTCATTTGTGTACTACCTTAGAATGATCTCCCTAAGTCACACTTGGCATGTCACTTCCTTCCTCAAAAAAAATCTGTTGCCCTTGACCTTTCAGGGACAGGAATTTCTTTCTTTCCTTCTTTTCTTTTTTGGCCATGCCATGTGGCTTGTGCAGTCTCAGTTCCCTGAGCAGAGACTGAACCCAGGGCTGTGGCAGTGAAAGCCTGGAATCCTAATAGGCCACCAGGGGCCTCTCAGGAATTAACTTTCTTCAGCACTTCATGTTATTGGGAGATTGGGCCCCAAGCTTTTTGTTGACTTACGGGTGTTAATACTTCCTGGGCACTGATTTTATGAGACTGATGTGCTGCCTACTGTGCTAAAGAGGCAGACTGGACACTGATTTTAAATGTGAGTCTTGCAGGTTAAGAATTCACTGTTCTTTATTGGTGTGGAGGATTCATGTGACTTCAAATTCTCTGGTTTCTTTTGCCTCTTGTAGATGCTTTAAAGCAAGAGTACTTAGGTATTGAAGTATTTAGTATAAAAAATAAATGTATGGACTGGGATATTAGTGTATATTTCACATACATCTCTTCCATTACAAACTTCCATAAAGTTTGTAATGTGATAGTTATGGAAACTGGGTTATTGCTTGACCTTAGAATTCTAATATAGGACAAAACTACCCCACTCCAGTACTCTTGCCTGGAAAATCCCATGGACAGAGGAGCCTGGTAGGCTGCAGTCCATGGGGTCGCTAAGAGTCGGACACGACTGAGCAACTTCACTTTCACTTTTCACTTTCATGCATTGGAGAAGGAAATGGCAGCCCACTCCAGTGTTCTTGCCTGGAGAATCCCAGGGACGGGGGAGCTTGGTGGGCTGCCGTCTCTGGGGTTGCACCGAGTCGGACACGACTGAAGCGACTTAGCAGCAGCAGCATCATTATAACCACTTTTTCTGAGATGATGTAAGGGCCTGGATGCATTCCAGAGACTATATACGAATGTCCTTTTCATTTTATTGGTATCGAATAGAATTTATTTAAGGATCTTGATGATAACATGTATTACAGAATCTTAACAAGGACTAATCATTACTTCTTGGGCTAGAGAATCTAGAGTAGTAATGTGTATTTGTTGAGTAAAATCTAATTTGATTTGTGCTGGGCTGCAGGTTACTTTTACAGCATCTGTAAAGGAAAAGTTTATGAAGTAGAGTCAGAGAATAAACATGCTTTTGTGAATACATTTTAAACATTGAAAATGTTTTAAAATTGGCTGTAGTTGGTAGATTTTTTTTAGGTTAAACAGATTTGTCATTTGAAAGCCTGGGTTAGTTGTCATTGTTCTGAATTATTGAGGTTTTTGTTTTGCTATTGAACTTCTGTTTTTCCTGTTTCTTAAAAGATAAGTAAAATGGATGTATAGGTCTTAATTTTTAATAGAGCTTATTTCTGTTAAACAGCACCTGTGGAATCTTCTCAAGAGGAACAGTCATTGTTGTGTGAAGGTAATTTTCTGTGATGTGACTCTTTGAACAACTAATTGAGAAAGCATTAAATTGTCTGTGGTGTGTAAATCTAGATAGTGTTTGGTAAATATATATCTCAATTTCTTGTCTAGGTTCAAATTCAGCTGTTAGCATGGAACTTTCAGAACCTATTGGTAAGAAAATTTCTGACCATATTAATACAGTAATATGAAACTCTTTCAGTCTCAAGATTTAAGGTACAAGTGTTTAAGTGTTATCATTATTATAATGCCTACATTTAAAACTACAGTGAAAACAGTCTTTGCCATTAGGATTTAGCAAGCAGAGCTAATGGGGCATTAACACTGCCATGATAAATTTAGTGATGGCAAATATAAAAGAATCAAATGGAGGAAATGCTAAAGCAGTTTGAATAGGTGTACTTAATTTACGTTTGTGAAATTTTTTTTCCTTTTTGTAATTTTCTTACCCTTAAGGGTTTCATATTCCCAAGGTGTTCAGTAAAGAAGTTCTGCTACTTCCAAAGGAAAAACAGAAATCTAAATCTTTTCACACTTTTTTGTATTCTGATTTTGAACTTCCCCTTTTCTGTCAGGACATCTTGATGCCAGAGTAACTGGGCTGTTGGGAGTGTTAGATGTCCTGTTCATATTTTGTTCATCCTTATGAAGATGAAGCTCCATTAAAATAGTCTCTCCTAATCTGAGTCAGAGCTCTGATGTCACCTGTGAGGCCAGCTTGTATGTTTCTTTTATGAACGAGATTTTCTTGTGTGTCACTAGATGTTAGGATATGGAACTGAATATGTTAAGTTCTGTTTGTTTAAAAGCATCTGTGTTTTAATGTATAGATAGATGATAAACCTTTTTCAGAATACTAAACTAAAATGTTTTATTTCAGTAGAAAATGGGGAGACAGAGATGTCCCCAGAAGAATCATGGGAGCACAAAGAAGAAATAAGTGAAGCAGAGCCAGATGGTGGTTCTTTGGGAGATGGAAGGCCTGCAGAGGAAAGTGCCCAGGAAATGATGGAGGAGGAAGAGGAAATACCAAAACCTAAATCTGTGGTTGCGCCGCCAGGCGCTCCTAAGAAGGAACACGTAAATGTCGTATTCATTGGGCACGTAGGTGAGTTGCACTTGTAGCAATGATAAGAAATGACCAAAGTTACTGAATCCATCAGAGAATATCTTATTTAGCTACCTGAAGTATTTAGTGAAACTGAACTAATCTAAAACGTCTTGATTTTTAACTCAATAGATTTTTTAGCTGGCAGAACATTGCCAGCAGTGTATTCTTGGAAGCTGTGGTGGCATCGTAGCTGGAAGAAAATAAGTATATTTGTATGTGATACATAATTGGTCTGTAGGCCACCGGTGATGGCTCAGCATGTTATAACGTCTGTTAGTTAGTATTTTTTTTTAAAGTCTATTTTTTTGTGTGAAAAGAAAATAACAGAATTATGTCCCCCTTTTTCTTTCCTTTCTCTTATCTCTGCCTTCTTTTGAATTTGATGATAGACCATTCTGCTTTTTATGGTAGCAAGAACTCCTTTGAAATTTGTAAAGGAACACCTATACTGGCTAAAAGTGCAAAGCAGACTACCTAAATGTAGTTCAGGGGTCTTGGCTACTTTAGTTCTCCTTCTGAGGCTCCCCTTGGGTAATTCATATTGTCAGTAAGGTAGTCCTAGGTCACTATAGAGCTGCAGGGGGGGGTCTTAGATTCAAGGAGAGAAGGTAACTAACCGGAACTTCTGACCCAGATTCTATTCTTTGCAGTTGCTTTTGCAAGCTGTAATTAGGTATGTTAAATGGGCCTTTGGTTGTGTTCCTATATAGTCCTTGTGTTTTGGTTTGACTGCGCCTACGGTTTGCCTGTTGTTGATTATGTTGTTACTTTCAGATGCTGGCAAGTCAACCATTGGAGGACAAATAATGTAAGTATATTTTTTGTTAAATACCTTTTGTTATCACTGTAAGACTCTCATGAAACCTTAATTAAAAGTATTTCTAAAAGCTGTCTTTTAGATTTGTTAATAAAAAGTAATACAGAACCCTAATTATAAGAAATTTTACTTTGTTTTAAATATAATTTTCTTTGGAATAATGAATCTGGGGGAACTGGTGTTTCCTTATTCATCAACTCCTTAAATATATGTGGATTTAATCAGAATGTCTGGCTAACATGCTTTTTTTTTCTTTTTTATCATATATAGAAGGTATCTAGGTATGAAAATGCCATGGTTGATGTTTAGTGATGTGTTCTAGAATTGAAAAATATTTTCATTTAAACATCTTTTTAATCTCTCCTAAAGTAGACGCATTTCTTTAAGCTGTTATCTTAAAGGATAACAGAGGGTCTAGAGGGCATATCTTCATTGTCTTGCTTTGTTAAGTAATCTTAATCAGTAAATTTGCCAGTTACTGCTGAAAATTTCTACAACAGATCCTAAAGCAGGCTATTATACAGGAATTCTTACCTAAGACTCTGGGAAGAAGTGGCAGGCCCATTTGATGTTGTGTTTTATGAAAGTGTATATTTTTTGATTTAGATGACTATTGAGAACACCCAGAGACAGAAGCTTAGAACAGGATTTGATTTGGATAGAGTCAAGGGAAGCAGTTGGGTATTATTTAAAAATCATGACCTCATTTTGACTAGTATGTTTTAAATATTAAATAGTAAGACTTAATTGCTTGGATAGCACTTAGAATTCCTTTCTTTTACATTAGTATTTACATTTGCTGTTTGAAAAAAAAACATTTATTTTGAAATAATTTTAGACTTACAGAAAGGTTCCAAAAACAGTAGTGGAATTGTTAGACAATTTTATTCAGCCTACCTTAATGTTAACATACTAAATAACCATTGTACAATCATCCCAACTAGTGAGTTATCACTGGTACAAACTAACTAACTAAACTACAGATCACATTTGGATTTCACCAGTTTTTCAACCAGTATCATTTTTCTGTTCTAGAATTCCACATTACACTTAGTTGTTATGTCTCTTTAGTCTCCTCCAACGTGTGACATTTCCTCAGTCTTGTCTTTCATGACCTTCATAATTTGAAGAGTGCTGTTTGGTTATTTTATTGGATATTCTTCAATTTGGGTTTGACAGTGTTAATAATTAGACTGAGGGTATGCATTTTGGAAGAGAATATCTCAGAAGGTATGTTGTGCTCGTATGAGAGTGCAGATGATTGCAATATTCAGTATGTTTTATCTATTACTGGTGATAAAAGCCATGATTACTTGGTTAAGGTGTCCGCTGCCAGAATTTAGCACTGTAAAGTTATTTTTTTCCCATTATCTTGGGGGAGGTAATCTGAAACTGTAAATGTCTTTTCCACTGAAATTCTCCATGATTTCAGCATCTACCCCAGTGGCACTTGTACTTTAAAGTAGCTTTTTTATAGAATTCAAATTCCCTTCGAGAGCTTTAAAGATTTCCTAACTTCACAACTGAGCAATCCATGAGTAATTAAATGTTTGTTTCTCTTTTCTTTCAACATTTTCAGGTATTTGACTGGAATGGTTGACAAAAGGACACTTGAGAAATATGAAAGAGAAGCTAAAGAAAAAAACAGAGAAACTTGGTAAACTTTTATGACACTATAAGTTACTTTTCAGGAAATGACTTATGCTTTTGTAGTCTACTAACATATAAATTCATAAGAGGAGACTTGTGGGATAAATATAAAGCATCTATTTAATTGAGACATTACCTGGCTACAAAATTTCATTCACAGAATTTATAATAATCAGGAACAGATGTTACAGTGGAATTTGGGGAGAAAGCAGATAACA
Organism: Bos mutus; assembly: GCF_027580195.1. Lineage (NCBI taxonomy): Eukaryota > Metazoa > Chordata > Mammalia > Artiodactyla > Bovidae > Bos > Bos mutus. The sequence continues at coordinate 31,453,972 of NC_091641.1, forward strand.
TAATAGTACTTAAGGGTATGGTCATTATGTGAGTAAACCGTTGAAAGATAAAAGAATAGATGGAATAATATATTGACAGTAAGTTGCCTTTGCATGGAGAGAGGGTCAGCTCTTTTCTTCTTTCTAACCTTATCTTATTTTTTCTTAAGTTAACAAGCTTTATCTCAATAGGACATTGGTGGTCTTTTTTTTTTTTTATTCTGTGTTAAGGGGAAAAGTTCCTAATCAATATAATACTAAAAAATGGATTCAGTTCAGTTCAGTCGCTCAGTTGTGTCCAACTTTTTGCGACCCCATGAATCACAGCACGCCAGGCCTCCCACCAACTCCCAGAGTTCACTCAAACTCATGTCCATCGAGTCGGTGATGCCATCCAGCCATCTCATCCTCTGTCGTCCCCTTCTCCTCCTGCCCCCAATCCCTCCCAGCATCAGAGTCTTTTCCAATGAGTCAACTCTTCGCATGAGGTGGCCAAAGTATTGGAGTTTCAGCTTCAACATCAGTCCTTCCAATGAACACCCAGGACTGATCTTCAGAATGGACTGGTTGGATCTCCTTGCAGTCCAAGGGACTCTCAAGAGCCTTCTCCAACACCACAGTTCAAAAGCATCAATTCTTTGGTGCTCAGCTTTCTTCACAGTCCAACTCTCACATCCATACATGACTACTGGAAAAACCATAGCTTAATTGGCCTTTGTTGGCAAAGTAATGTCTCTGGTTTTTAATATGCTGTCTAGGTTGGTCATAACTTTCCTTCTCAGGAGTAAACGTCTTTTAATTTCATGGCTGCAGTCACCATCTGCAGTGATTTTGGAGTCCAAAAAAATAAAGTCTGCCACTGTTTCCACTGTTTCCCCATCTATTTCCCATGAAGTGATGGGACCAGATGCCATGATCTTCGTTTTCTGAATGTTGAGCTTTAAGCCAACTTTTTCACTCTCCTCTTTCACTTTCATCAAGAGGCTTTTTAGTTCCTCTTCACTTTCTGCCATAAGGGTGGTGTCATCTGCATATCTTAGGTTGTTGTTATTTCTTTCTTACTATGAAATACAGATGATGTGATGAGGTAATCTAAATTAACACTGTTACAGATGGTTTGAATTTATATATGTAATTTTATATGGCAAAGAAATAACCAAATAATTCTTAGCAAGTAACCATTGGTTCCAAATGGTGGGTTAGTGGCCTTCACTTTTAGAAGGTACCCTTAGACAGCCTTACTTGTATTATAGTTTGTGCTAGATGATTTTTAAAATGAAATATAAAGGAACTCATTACTTAACTCATAGTGATATTGGCATTGGTACTAAATAGTCTTTCTATGTATGTTGTCATCTTGTTATTATACATAATATTTGCTTACAGAATGTGTAATTGACACTGGATATATATAAAAGCTCTTGAGTGTTTGAATCAGAAGAATATAAGTTTTAGTCATTTAATTTTTACTTCTACCCAGTCCTGTTCATGATTTAAATGTATGTTGAACATAAAATTCTTCTACCATTAATTACATGTTTAATGGTAGAAGAATATTTTTAAAACTCCTGTTCTTACCAGTATTGTTATTTTAAAATTATTTCAGGTACTTATCTTGGGCCTTAGACACAAATCAGGAAGAAAGAGACAAGGGTAAAACAGTAGAAGTGGGTCGTGCCTACTTTGAAACGGAAAAGAAGCATTTTACAATTCTAGATGCCCCTGGCCACAAGAGTTTTGTCCCAAATATGATTGGTGGTGCTTCTCAAGCTGATTTGGCTGTACTGGTAAGGAAAGATGTTTCCAGTTCATCCCTGTATTTGTTCGCAGCCCAACTTGAAATATAAACACTTGGATTTACCTTCTAAAAGCTAGAATTTAGATTACAGTGAACTGTAAAATATACAAAGTTACAGTTTTCACTTTGTTTCACTAATCTGCCCAAGAAATCTTCATAATTTGATTTACTTATGAAAATGTTTCTGCTTTTCTCTACCATTGCTATTATCTCTGTGTCAGAAATTAGTGTCCACTGACTGCTAAACCTAATCCATTTTGTACTCAATCCTGTGAGTACAAAAACGAGTAAGAAATTATCTGTTTAAGATCTTCAGTCATTTTGCAATTTGGGGGTAGTTATTGTACTAGCACTAAATCACATATATGTTTGAAATGTAAAATATAAATTTACATATAAATGTAAAAATAAAATATAAAATATAAAAATGTACTAGATTTTGGAGAATTGGGAATGAGAAGAAACATATACCAAAATTTTTTTAAGTATTTAGACATTGTGACATTCAAAAGTACATATATGCTCAGACGATAAAAGAATCTACCTTCAATGCAGGAGACCCAGGTTCAATCCCTGGGTCAGGAAGATTCCCCTGGAGAAGGCAGCCCTCTCCAGTGTTTTTGCCTATAGAATCCTGTGGACAGAGGAGCCTGTCAGGCTGTGGGGTCACAAAGAGCTGGACACACTGAATGACTAACTCACTCACTTCTATTTTCTTGCAAGATGCTTCTGATAAAACTGAAAAGAAAAATGTTGTATTGCTAAAAGAGTGTACTTGAATGTGTAAGAATAAACTGTTGATTTCTTGGAACAGGTAATCTCTGCCAGGAAAGGAGAGTTTGAAACTGGATTTGAGAAAGGAGGACAGACGAGAGAACATGCCATGCTGGCAAAGACGGCAGGCGTCAAACACTTGATTGTGCTCATTAATAAGATGGACGACCCAACAGTGAATTGGAGCAATGAGAGGCAAGCTTGGATGTCTTAATGTTTGTTCATACTCTGTTTAATGTTGAAACTATAGAGTTCAGTTGCTTTACATTATAATTATTTATAAATATTAATAGATATGAAGAATGTAAAGAGAAACTGGTGCCGTTTTTGAAAAAAGTTGGCTTTAATCCCAAAAAGGACATTCACTTCATGCCATGCTCAGGACTGACGGGAGCAAATCTTAAGGAGCAATCAGATTTCTGTCCTTGGTACATGTAAGTAATCTTTTTAAAAGTTTGTGTCTTATTAAGTAATCTTTTTTTTAAATAATTTTTTGGCTGCACAGCATGTGAGATCTTATTTCCCTGACTAGGGCTCGAATCTGTGCCCCCCTGGATCACTAGGGAAGGCCCAGTGTGTTTATGTGTGTTAGTCACTCAGTCGTGTCTGACTCTTTACGACCCCATGGACCATAGCTCACCAGGCTCCTCTGTCCATGGGATTCTCCAGGCAAGAATACTGTAACCTTTCCCTTCTCCAGGGGATCTTCCCCACCCAAGGACCAAACCAGGGGCTCCTGCATTGCAGGCAGATTCTTCATGGGTTGAGCTACCTGGGAAGCCCAATAATTTAAGAAAATATTGAGTGTAACCTTGGCTTTAAAAATGCCATGACCTTTGTCTTTTACCTGGGTTTTCTTTTTTGTTATTGAGTTGTTAGGGTACTTTATGCACTGGGTACAATTCCCTTATCAGAGACATGATTTGCAAGCATTTTCTCCCATTCTGTGGGCTATCTTTTTACTTTCTTCATAGTGTCCTTTGAAATACAAAAAGGTCTTAATTTTGATGAAGTCTTGTTTATTTTTTCTCTTAATTGTGCTTTTGGTGTCATGCCTAGGGAATTGTTGCCCAATCCAGTCATAAAGAATTAGACCTGTTATTTTCATTTAAGCCTATTGAAGCTCTTAGGTGTGTGTTTCATTTTTGGATTAATGTTTTATAAGGTAAAGTCTTGAATACTTCAGCTTTGTGAGTATTTAAATTGGGAAATGTGAGTCTTTGATTTTTATCCCTCCACCCCCCAAGAATATTTTGCCTTTTTGGGTCCCTTGAATTTCCATATGAACATTGGGATCAGCTGGTCAAATTTCTGCAAAAAGGCAGTGGGACTTTAATAAGAACTGACTGAATTTGTAGATCAGTTTGGGGGGAACATTGCGATCTTGGCAATATTATACTTCCCAATTCACATACTGTATTTTTAAAGGGGAAATTACAGAATCTTGATTTCAGAGCTGGAAAAAGTCCATGAAAAATTAAGTTATATAGTGTGGCTTCTGTTTATTACAACATGTGGGTTATTTGCCATTAAATATTTTTATAAGTTTACAGGGAAACTTTTTCATTATATTGATCTATTATGTTATTTTTTTAGAAAACATTTCTGAGGAATAAGTGAGATGAACTAGATAAAGTTAGAGCCATGTAATTTCTTAAAATTTTAACATTTATGTTGACTCTTTATTATATTCTCAGTGGATTACCATTTATTCCATATCTGGATAATTTGCCAAACTTCAATAGATCAGTTGATGGACCAATCAGGCTGCCAATTGTGGATAAGTACAAGGTACCCAAAATGTTAAAGAAACTGGGTTTTATGGGAGGTGACAAATTATTTTGTGTTCTGTTTTAAACTATGAAATAACTTTAATAATTAACAACATAACACAGGTATCTCTTTAATAAAGATTATGTTATTCAGTGATATAGACCATAATTAAATCAGTTTAATTTGGTTGTTTTTCTATGAGCCAGTGATCATTTTTTGGTGAGAGATTCTTATAAGTAAAACTTCTGAAAGAGTTTCTACATTAAAGTTGATAGATACTGACAGCCTTCCAAAATGCAGTGCTAATTTACATGGCCACCAGCAGCATATGAACGTGTTTACCATAGCCTAACCAACAGTGGATGTAGTCTTTAAAAAATAAGCTTCAAATAAAGAAAAAAATAATAAGCTTCACTATTTTTAACTATGTTTTCAGCTTCATTTTAAGTACTGCACTATCAATATGTAGTATTTTGCTTTTTTTCAAATACATCATTATTTCATTAGCTTCATGCTAAGTTTCTTGAAATTTAGTTTTTAAATAGGGAATGTCTCAGACAGTTTTGAGAGAACCTCAATTTGAACAACAAATTTAGATCTTCAAACGTAAAATTCTGTCTCCTGCAGTGTGTTCTTTTTAAATCCCTAGGCATACTTATTTATTAGTATTATATATATGTATATTTGTTGCCTGTGTCTAAGATTAATCCTAAGGATTCTACCACTTGAGCTAAAGATTTTCTTTTCTGAATAAGCCTTGCAATATTTCACTTTGGGTTGTGGAACTCCTGTATAGTAGTAACAGAAGTCTGACATTTGGTTTTTTATTTTAAATTTAAACAGGATATGGGCACTGTGGTCCTGGGAAAGCTGGAATCAGGATCTATTTGTAAAGGCCAGCAGCTTGTGATGATGCCAAACAAGGTAAGAATTCATAATGCTCTTGTTCATTTAAGTTTTCTCTTGAAAATATTAGTAAGGAATCAGAACTTTTCAATCTTAGGGATTTCATTAAAAGAAACCACTTTTTAAATCCAACATTGGTGGTGGTGGTGGTGGTTTAGTTGCTAAGTTGTGTCCGACTCTTGCGACCCCAGGGACTGTAGCCTGCCAGGCTCCTCTATCCATGGGATTCTCCAGGCAAGAATACTGGAGTGGGTTGCCATTTCCTTCTCCAGGGGGTCTTCCCAACTCAGGGATCGAACCCAGGTCTCTTGCACTGCAGGCAGATTGTTTACCAACTGAGCTATGCAGAGCTAGTTAATGTCAAGTGCAAAATTTAATCAAGAATATGTGGTGTTATTTATTGACAAATGGAGAAGGGACAGTATTGGCACCATGTCAGAGTTAAAAAGTACATCATCATGAGAGCTTCAGTTAGTTATTTTATAGGAAGTAAATGGAGATTTGTAGTGGTTGAGTGATTTGCTTCTGTTAACATTCTAGATTAGTAAGTGAGCCAGGGATGAAAACTCAGGTTTAACGTTAATATAATTAGCTTTCTTTTTTGTACATAGTAGTTATGTTGGATACTATAAAATGTGTCCAAGCTATGCCCCTAATTTATTTGGGGAGAAAGGGATTTTTTTTTTTTTTAATAATAAATGGGTCTTTTCTTGACTCTTAATACCTTATTGTAGTTTCTTCATTATAGCAGAGGGTTTCATTAAATAACATGAAAAAATCTCAATGAACTATATTCCTTTGTGTTATTTTTGACTGGTCAGTTGCTGGTAATTGCAGATGACCTGTTACTAAGAAACTGTTACCTGTTTTCCAGAGGACTTCTCTAACAATCCAAAGATGTTGTTTACGTAGGAAAAGGCCTGAATTATCAGAACCTCCAAATAGACATTTTGTTAGATTTAACTGAGAATTTCTTTACCATGCTTATTCCAGGCAAAGAATATTACAAAAGACAATTGTCAATGTACTGTTGAGTTTTAATTGAAACCTTACAAAGTATACTTTGGGGTTTCTTGATGCCTTATGCATTGGAGATCAGAGTATGCTATCATAGTGTCTTTTCTTTAAGAGGTAATTATGCAGTGATAAACGAGTGAAAATAATGGTCAGTTTGAATCCTTGTATTTTGTCTGTTGAGCAATCACAGAAGTCAAATTTGCTTGTGGAGATGGAAGCAAGGGGCTGGGGGAAGAAGAATGGGGAGTGGATTCTTAATGGGCACAGAACTTCCTTTTGGGGTAATGATGTTTTGGAACCGGATACTGATAATGGTTGTATACCATTGTGAATGTCGATGCCACTGAATTGTATGATGTAAAATAGTTTTAAAAGGTAAATATGAGTATTTTATCACAATAGAAAAGTACTTACTATGGGCAAGTGAACTGAGTGCTGGGCTGTAGCTAAAGGTGAAGAGACTCAATATATTAGTTCTCTTTAGAAACTATCACTTTACACTAATTACTGAACAGTTCAGTGTAGCATATCTTACAGGTGTTAATCAGTCCTTAAGAACTCAGTTTACTTCAGTCCCTGAGTTTCAGTGGAATAGAATTATGTTTTAAAAGATGTTAGACTATGCTGTGCTGTGCTTAATTGCTCAGTCGTGTCCAACTCTTTGCAATCCCATTGACTGTAGTCCACCAGGCACCTCTGTCCATGGGGATTCTCCAAGCAAGAATACTGGAGTGGGTTGCCATGCCCTCATCCAGGGCATCTTCCCAACCCAGGGATTGATTGAACCCAGTTCTCCTGCATTGCAGCTGGATTCTTTACTGTCTGAGCAACTAGGGAAGCCCAGATGTAAGACTATTTTACACTGAAAAATTATAGGTAGGGAACCTACAGAATGGGGGTAATAAATTGTATATCATAAATCTGATAAAGGGGTTACTATCCATAATATATCAAGAACTACAACTGAACAACAAAAAGAAAGAACCTGACTAAAAAATTAGCAAAGAACTTAAAGCAGGCATTTCTCAAAGAAGATGAACAAGTGGCCAACAAACACATGAAAAGAAGCTCAACATCACTAATCATTGCTGCCGCTGCTGCTACTGCTGCTAAGTCGCTTCAGTCGCGTCCGACTCTGTGCGACCCCACAGATGGCAGCCCACCAGGCTCCGCCGTCCCTGGGATTCTCCAGGCAAGAAACACTGGAGTGGGTTGCCATTTCCTTCTCCGATGCGTGAAAGTGAAGTCACTCAGTAAGTGTCCGACTCTTCGTGACCCCATGGACTACAGCCTACCAGGCTCCTCCATCCGTAGGATTTTCCAGACAAGAGTACTGGAGTGGGTTGCCATTGCCTTCTCTGGTGAGATAATGCCTCACAGCCATCTGGATGGCTATTTAAAAAAAAGAAAAACCCAGAAAATAACAAATGCTGGCAAGGATGTAGGGATTTGGAACCCTTTCTGGATTGTTGGTAGGAACGTAAAATTGTGCAGCTGCTGGGGAAGACTTAATGGCATTTCTTCAAAAACAAAAATAATAATAAAAATAGAGTAATCATGATCCAGCAGTTCCACATCTGAGTATACACCCTTAAAAGCTGAAAACAGACCTTGAAGAACCAATGTCCATAGCACCCAACACACGGAAGCAGGAGCAAAGCAGGAGCAAATACGGTGTACACATAAAACGGCGTATCACTCAGCTTAGAAAGGAAGGATATTCTAATATAAGCTACAACATGGATGAACCTGGAGGGCATTACTACTAAGTGAAATAAGCCAGCCAGCCATACATACATAAATCATGTATGACTCTCCACTTTTGTGAAGCACTTTGAGTAGATAAAATCTTTACTACCTCTCAGAAAGTAATTAAAAAATTAATCTTAATTTTTCGTAAGTATGGATTACAGATTTGACTTGCTCTATTTTGTTTAGTTATAAAAGTCTTCATTTAGGGAAAGGAATTGTTACACTGGATTATTTGGGCAAAAGGTAGTAAACATACTTGTTTGGTTATATATGATGGAACTGCTAGTTTCTACCTCTTTATTCCATTACTCTAAAGAATTTGCTAGCAAATATGGCTGTACTACTAGTTTTTGGAATGAATTTCAAGACAGGTATCAGTAAGGTATAAGCTACCTTTTGGGAAAGAAAGCCATTATTTGTGTATGTGTGTGGGGAGAAACTACTGGAGTTTAGCAAATGACAGTTTGTAGAATTCTGGTATGTAATACAATGATTCTGGATTTTCTACTGTTTATATACCATCCAATGAGAAAGTTCACTTTTGTCTTGAAGGTTGTTATTTTGTTTTGTTTTCTGGCATGTGTTTTAAAAATATGAATTATCTCCAAGGGAGGAAATGGAGTAAAATAAGGGACTACTTTGTGGGTATGGCTTTTAACATTTTTCCCCATCTATATGCTTAAAAAATTATTGTAATAAAAGACAAATTTTACCACTATTGACATTTTGTACGTTCACAGTATTGTGCAGCCATCACCACGTCTAGTTCCAAAACATTTTCATCACCCTAGAAGGAAACCTCTACCTATTAAACAGTCAGTGTGCTTTTAAAGCTTAGTTGTTCAAATAACCTTAGAAAAATACATTCTTCAGATGTTTGGGGATTGATAGGTAATAGAAGCTATGTCCGGAAAAGGCAATGGCACCCCACTCCACTACTCTTGCCTGGCAAATCCCATGGACGGAGGAGCCTGGTAGGCTGCAGTCCACGGGGTCGCTAGGAGTCAACATGACTGAGCAACTTCACTTTCACTTTTCCCTTTCATGCATTGGAGAAGGAAATGGCAACCCACTCCAGTGTTCTTGCCTGGAGAATCCCAGGGACAGGGGAGCCTGGTGGGCTGCCGTCTCTGGGGTTGCACCGAGTCGGACACGACTGAAGCGACTTAGCAGCAGCAGCAGCAGCAGAAGCTATGTCTCTTAACTCCTGAAATTTAAGAATAATGAAAGTTATATCTATAAAATTAAAATGATTTATGTTTTAATTTTAGAAAAGTAAGAAAGGTAGATATTCTGTTTGGAAATTATTAGGATGTGATATTTAAAAGATGACAGATAAATCTTTTAATTGGCAGCTTGTAATTCTAGGATATGATTTTCATTAAGTTCATGTTATACAAATGTTACAGAGTTTTAAACTCAAAAGAATTACTTTGGCTAATCAACAACCACAGAAAAATGTGACTTGTAAGTCTTCAGCAAACATTATTTTCCATTCTAAAATGTAGTGAATGTATCAAGTTTTCCAATCTTGGTTTCTTTTTAAGCACAATGTGGAAGTTCTTGGAATCCTTTCTGATGATGTGGAAACCGATTCTGTAGCCCCAGGTGAAAACCTCAAAATCAGACTGAAAGGAATTGAAGAGGAGGAGATTCTTCCAGGGTTCATACTTTGTGATCCTAATAATCTTTGTCATTCTGGTCGCACATTTGATGCCCAGGTAAACCAGATATTGTTGTTATCATGATGACCTTCACTGTCACAATGAGGCTAGGATTTAAATGCCCTTTGTCCTGATAACTGGTGATATGCCATTGTGTGCAGAAGGGGAACTGAAATAGGATAAACCATATATAGAGATCACAACAGCTGTGATGTATATCTCATACCCAAATGGTCTTTGATGGTACAAGTCCTGGGTAGAAAGTATGCATTTTTAGTTTTTATATTCTGTTGATAATATATATTGATACTTAATATTTTGCTTAAAGTGTCTTTATGCTCTACTTTAAGTAGAGCATAGTTGCCTTGGAAGTCATGGTTTGTCTGCTTATTCAGAGCAAGCAAATTTCCAGATAGGAAAACAATTAATTTCTCCATGTTATTAGCAACCTGACTTCCCCAGGAGAATGACAGAGTAAGTTAACTGGTACAACTCACAGAATTTTTGAGTTGTTATATGATGATTAATCAAGTTAGGTTTTTCTGTCAGATACAAGCTTGTTAACTTTGGAGCTTGGATACTGGGAAATGGATAAAACTAAGTTCATATCAGGAGGGAAAATTGTAGCATGTGAGCAGCAGTGAATGCCTTGGTGGAGGAGTATAGAGGAAAGGCTTCCCAGAGAAGAAAGTATGCCTATGTTTTTAAAGTTTGGGCACTTGCCAAGAAGATCTGTAGGATAAGGATATCAAAAAGTCATGCTTTGAGGTAACCCAATCTGACCTATCACTTCCAACACAAAAATAAGTTGCTGCCCTACTGAAATTGTGAGTTACACATTCAATTCTTTTTTTACCTAGGGATAAAGATGATAATTTTTTTTGTTTGACAGATAGTGATTATAGAGCACAAGTCCATCATCTGCCCAGGTTATAATGCGGTGCTGCATATCCATACCTGTATTGAAGAAGTTGAAATAACAGTGAGTTTTAAGATAATTGGGGTTTTTGTTTTAAGACCATTATTCACACTTCTGGTCTTAAAGATTCTTTTATTAGGCATTATTCTAATCTCATCCTTTTTTCTTGGATAGGCCTTAATCTGCTTGGTAGACAAGAAATCAGGAGAAAAAAGTAAGACTCGACCCCGTTTTGTGAAACAGGATCAAGTGTGCATTGCCCGCTTGAGGACAGCAGGAACCATCTGCCTTGAGACCTTTAAAGACTTCCCTCAAATGGGTCGCTTTACTTTAAGAGATGAGGGTAAGCCTTTAAATTGATGTCCAGAGGTTTGTCTAAGGTGCTTAGCTTTGGTAGTTTTCATCTGAGTACAGTGCACATTAGAAGTTCATAGGAAACTTGGATACCTGTTTATAATATATGTTATATATGTTTTATGAGTTGAATGAATTAAACAGACTTGACCATACACTTTAGTAGTAATGCTCTAGATGAAGAACCTTAATCTTGATATTTTGCAGGCAGTAGGTTTTGGGAGTCCTTTTATTTATTGCTAAATAAGACATTTCTATGATAAAATCCTCTCTAATATGTGTGATAAAACCTCATCTTGAAGGACTTTATCCAGTAGAGCAAATTTTTGCTAGTAAGCAAACCTTTGAGGTAGACATGCTTATTTTTTAGAAAAAAATCATTTTAAAATCCAATATGATAAACTTTAACTGCACTGAAATGGGAGGAGATAAAGGAGTACATAGATTGATAGCCTTAATGCCTAATATATTCAAGGTTTAGTATTTATTCATTATATTTTTATAAATAAAAATATTTAAAATAAAAGGTAATATAAAATAAAAATATTTTTATTATATTTTTAATATTTATTATTTATTTCAGGGTTTAATGTTCATGTTCTTGTGTGTGTGTGTCCACTTCTGCCTGAGTGAATTGGAATAGCTGTAATTTTCCTATTTCAAACAGCTATGAAACTTTGGTATCATAGAAACAAAATGACTTTGTGTTTAATAGAACATTTCTCTTATAGAGTATTACTTTAGGTTACTATTTTAAGACTATGGAAGACTTTACATAAAACTTTATGGTTCACTTAAAATACAGAATAGTCAGTTCATATATTAGTTCTAATTCAATTCAGCAAAAACTTTACTGTATATCCACTGAATGTCAGGAGTTGTGCCAAGCACTGGGAATATGATGGATATGGTTACTGAACTTTATTTCAGAGGAAACTATATAAAGATGGTATACATTTAAAGTCATTATCTTAAAAGTCTTCTTGATGATAGTGAAACTGGCTATTGGGGCTTTCCTATTAATATAACAAAATGAGAATTTTATTTAGCAATTAGAAATTAATGTAGCAAGAATTTCTAACTTCAGATTTCCCCCCCCCGCTAAAGAATAGCTTGGCTTTTAGGTTTTTCACAAGACCAAATGGATTTTGTATTTCTAATAATAGGGTCTGAGAGCCCTTTTTAACAGCTTTTATTGAGATAATTTAAATACCGTGAAATTGACCTGTTTGGAGTATATAGTTCAGTGAATTAGTATGTTCAGAGTTGTATAGTCATCACTACATCCTAATTTTATAACATTTATAACATCTGAAAAAGGAACCCAAATACCTGTTTACCAAGTTACCACCGATTATTCTATCCACCTCTGGCCATTGTAGGCAACCATATGTCTACTTTTTCTCTGCCTGCCTTTTTTGGACATGACTTATAAACAGAATCATATAGTTTGTGACCTTTAGTGTGTAGTTTATTTCACTCAGCATGTTTTTGAGGTTCACCCATGCTGTGATATGTATATAATTCATTCCTTTTTATTGCCAAATAATAATTCTACTGTACAGATATATCCATACTTTACTTTTCAGCATAGGTTTTAATTAGTAATTTACATTGTAAAATAATGATAAAGTTTTAATATCTAACATAGCCTTGCTGTTAACTACTGAAAAGGTTTCTTAAAAATTTCATTTCTAGGTAAGACCATTGCAATTGGAAAAGTTCTGAAACTGGTTCCAGAGAAAGACTAAGCATTTTCTTGATGACCCTGCACAATACTGTGAGGAAAATTGACTGCAAAAGCCTACTTCACACCGCCTTCTCTTATTTTCTGCCCATTGACAAAACTCTCCCCATATTTTGCAAAGACAAAATTCACAGCAAAAGTCCACATTATGTCAGCTTTCTCATATTGAGAGCTCTGCTATGCCACTGTTGAATTTTTCCCAAGATTTTTTTCTTCCCCTCTCAAACTCTGCTTCCTTGGACAGATTTGGCAATAGCTTTGTAAGTGATGTGGACATAATCGCCTACAATAATGAAAAACCTACCAGGAATTTTTTTATTTTTCATTTCCCCTTAGGCATACCTAGTCTTTTTCCCCCGAGGCAGATCATTCTGAGTGTGCGAGTGTGTGTGCACATGTTACAAAGACAACTACCATGTTAATAAAATATTCAATTTGAAACCCTTTTTGGTATTTGAATTGCTTTTGAATACTGTTTTTTATCTGGATGTAACATTGTTGCATTAGCTTTTTAACTGGACCAAGTAATCAAGTACATTTTATTACTTGGACTTTTCTAAACTCTTTTCCTCTCCACTACTTAAATGAGGCACTTACAAACCATGTTCAAGTTTGTATTAAAAGAAAGAATTAGATGGAACCCTTCTTTTGATGGTTAATGCATACATACAATATCTTTATGCAACTATGACACTGCTTTATTAGGTCTCTCAGTTATTTTCTGCCAACTGATATTTTAACATGGTTTCTTAAACAAAGTAAGTGGTTTTAAGACACAGGAACAGCATATCTGTAGTTTTCATAAGTATAAAGCATAATGAAATTGTACCCCTACAAAAAATTCCATTAACTTGTTAAATTAGTGGAATTTACAATAAAAACAGCATGTTGAGACCTGGCATAAATGCCTCCTTTAGTATTTATAAGAGCTGCATGCAACTAGTATGAAAACCATATCAATTGCAAGTGCCAGTTCTACAAATTATTCAGTTTATTTATTGTTTATATCAGTAATTTTAAAGGCTGGATGACTCTTGCTGGTTAAAGCTAAATCTCATCCAGTAACTAAATGAATACATATTTAGAACCATCAGAATCTGCACAGGAAAGTTAACAACAAGTAGAATTATGTTTTTCTCGATTATTCAAAATTGTTTTCTTAAATATATGCTGAAATTTGCTAAATTATGATTTGGATGGCCCAGAGTGCAGCACTGTGGTGGTTTTTAGATTGAATCCTGACCTTCTGCTACAACTGTCATGATTTTGAAATTTTTAATGAGAATAAATGGGAAATGGAAGGGATACTTTCAGGGATTTTTTTCTGGGTTTATTGGAAGCCCCACTTTGATTTTGAGTGTTGCCATTTACAGAAGACTTGGCCTCTTTTAGATTGGCTTAATCTCTAAATAAGATACTTTGTAAGTGTGTATCTAATGACATGTCACTTCCCTGTAATCTTCCTGCCTCAGAAAAGAAAAGCCTCCTCTATTTCCAGCCACAAACATAAAAACTAAATCTATCATGTTTTCATAACTGTAAAATTCCCATTCATTTCATGAATGACGCTACAGCTTATGGACAGAGCACAGTTACTGTCCTGCAGTTTCCTATAACTATACTCATGGTTATTAAAGTTGCATGAAATTTAAGTTATACTATGTTTGCAAATCTGGGCTTTTAGTTTTCTGGAATATGTGGGAGCTTTAATTAATATATTATAACTTTTTATACTTCCAAGTTAATAAGAACAAAATACTAGCAATTGCTTGGATTTTAATGAATCTTTAAAAGCTCAAGAGTCACTGAAATTATTTCCAGAGATATATTTCCATTTTTAAATTGAACACATTTTTGAAAAAAAGTTATGTTTGCTATTAAAACAGTTACACTTTTAGAATATTATGTGCATGTTGCCAAGACTCAAAATGACTTGGATATCAACTGTGAAGGGCCTACCTCTAAAAAAATAAAGAGAATAAATATAATTATGAAATAAAACTTTTGATGGATTCTTGCACATTTATGCAAGTAAGATTATTTAGAAGAAACCTCATTGTTAAATTAACCAACACCATGCATTTTTGTGGGCTTTGAAGTTCTGTGGGAAGAATGCTTACTTGATGCATTTAAAAACCTTCATTACACTGCCTGGTTACTTGGATGGGCAGATGTGTCTGAAGTGAACTGGCAGTGTGGGGAGATGTCAGACCTATGAAAAGCAATATACAGATTCCTATGCTGTCATTTTGTCTTCTGCAAGTGCAAGTGTGTTTATATTGTTGACAATGCAAAAACAGGGTAATTGGCTACAGACTTAGGACAGACCTAAACATTTTTCTTTGCTGTCTTTAGCCTAGATATGTTAGAATCACAATTTTCTTTGCATCTTTTTACATTAATGATGTTCTTTATACAGCTTTCATGCTAGATTATTTAATCATAGTTTTTTAAATTAATAAACTTAAGATACTGAAATAAACATTAAATAATTGCCATTTTTCAACCTTTATTTCTTACTATGGGAGAAGGGGAAATAGGTTTCTTGTTTTTAATTTGCAAACATAATTCATCCAGTGAAAATCTATGTAAAATCAAACTAAAAGAGATGGACTGAGTATATAATGCTATGAAATTAAGTGACAAATAGTAAGGTATTCTTGAATAATTAAGCCCATGTATATTTGTTTTGAATTGAGTCTTGAAATATGTGATAATTGAATGTAAAAACTTTGTGAATTGTAGAAGAATAAGGTTATTCACTGTAACAAGAGGTAGTTCATACTTGTCTGCTAGTTACATAAACTACAAGAACTACTTTTACAAAATAGGATGGACTTTGAATGTGATGCAGTTGACAGATACTGGCATCCTCAGCTGAAGTGCTACAGATATTGGGGGTCATACGTTCAACCAGCTGCAGTTTTGCAACCCAAGAAAAAGGTGAACTTATGCTCAAAAACTGCTTTCATGATGAACTTCTGAAAAAAATCAAGAAAACTCCCTGGCAATCTTCAGAAACACTAGCTGTGACTGTAATTACTCCATGGTCTTTGATGGCTGTTCCATCTGGCAGCACTCTAGCACCTTTCCTCACTGGCGTGGACTTCTTATGGACTGCTGCTTCATGGATGACAGCTTCACTGGTTTGGGTAGGAAAGTTTTTATTACAGCTCTTAACATCAAGCAAGTTTCAGCTTTTAAAAACCCTTTGTGAAAATTCTGGTAACAGCCCTATAGCTGATTGTGGAATGATTAAATGTTCAGTGTTGGCCTATCTTAACAGAATAAACTGTGCCATTAATCCTCTCACAGACATACATACATAAGGTAGATAGCAATCAACAGAATTTAGGGGACGATTTTCTGTCTCCAAATAACATGGCTTATATTTCCTCCAGCTGATTTTTTCCATGATTGTAGCAGATGTCATCTAATACCTTTATGATCTTGTTTCTTTCCTCTACAGATCTTGCCATGGCAGCAACTTAAGTAAATAAATGTACTTAACACGTGCACAACTCAAAGACTAGTAGGTTTAAATTTAGCAGTCAGTTGGTTATATTAGATTTCATAGTAAATGGAATAGGAAGTGTTTTTATTTCCCTGTAGTTCAGTGGTTTCCATTTGAACCAATGTACTGCCAAATTTCAGATAGGGTAAATTTGGTTCAACTTATGATGGTTTTGGCTCTAGGATATTCTTAATTTTCAATATCCTAGGACATAACTGAGTCTTCCTTCAGTAAATATACTTTTCACATACCTCTAATCCTATGCTTCCTTGAAACAGTAATGTGCTAGCTGAGTTGTTTATTAAGAAGTGTTTTAAGGGCATGAAGGTGTGGGAATATTGGAGTATTCTCCAAAATAAGGGAGAAGCAGTAAGGCACCATGTCTGATTAGGCAGAAAATTAGGCAGGATTTAAGTGACCCTCAGAATGGTGGTAGTCTTTTCTGCCTTGTCACACATGCCACTGTGCCCTTTACTATGTACCGTGGAAACCTCAGGTTTGTGGACAGCAAAGGTAGAATGACATTGTGCTTCCCAAGGCTCCCCTCTGCCAGGCACATTAGCTTAGTGCTTGTCAGCCCAAGTCCCTGCTACCTCCTTGCTTGCTGCCCAGGAAGAGTGTTTGTGCTGGAGCTGGAGCTCCTGCACACCTCAGGCGACCAGACCACCCACATGCGTTAGGTGAAACTTAGGTCTGAGCCCAGGTCTACATTTTAAGGACTTAACATTTGGCACACATCTTAATTAGTTTCTTATCTTTGTTCTAGAAGAAATGTGGATCTCTCTCAGGCCAGGATTTAGTGACTAGTTTTCACTAGATGGCAGGTTAATACCTAGTTCTCCTTTTTTAAAAGACAGAATTGAAGGGAACTGATTAGGTTTGCTGGGTTTTTAACCTAATTCAAAAGCATGGCAGAATGCTCTAGGTAGGAATTATGGGAATCCAAGGTAAAGAAACCTTTTTCTTATGATTTGTAGCTACCTACTGTGCCTGACTTGGTGCCTGTGTGAGGATTAAGCCCTTAGTCTGCTCTTGCAATTATTCAAATGACTGAAGTTAAAAAAAATTTGCTTTTGTAATAACAATAAAAATTGTCATCTTCCCTTTTGAAGGATTTGTCCATTTGTTTATAATTATTGTATTCTGTTATACTCTGAGTGTATCTGCTTTCTTTACAGTTCTCAATGTCGTGTTCAGGCATCAGACGACACAAAGGCACTGTATAGCTGTGTGTGCAAGGTTGACAATAGAGTATTTTTTATACTTTATGGCCCATGGAACCAGTGTCAGATACAAAAGTTGTATCAACACATCTTAAAGCAGAAAAATAGCGTTAGTACCTTGGATGTTTTAGCTTTCTAGTGGAGAATTTTATCTCCCAGTCTAGAATAAATGATGACCAAATTACGATTAGATTTTAAGTTTTCTGAATTTTAAAAGAACCAAAATTTGATGCTAACATGAAGATTTCGAAAAGTCATATACAGTCATGGCATCTTTTTGTGGTTCTTTGTATTTAGATCAGATCAGTCACTCAGTCGTGTCCTACTCTTTGCGACCCCATGAATTGCAGCATGCCAGGCCTCCCTGTCCATCACCAACTCCTGGAGTTCACTGAGACTCACGTCCATCGAGTCAGTGATGCCATCCAGCCATCCCATCCTCTGTCGTCCCCTTCTCCTCCTGCCCCCAATCCCTCCCAGCATCAGAGTCTTTTCCAATAAGTCAACTCTTTGCATGAGGTGGCCAAAGTACTGGAGTTTCAGCTTTAGCATCATTCCTTCCAAAGAAATCCCAGGGCTGATCTCCTTTAGAATGGACTGGTTGGATCTCCTTGCAGTCCAAGGGACTCTCAAGAGTCTTCTCCAACACCACACTTCAAAAGCATCAATTCTTCGGCACTCAGCCTTCTTCACAGTCCAACTCTCACATCCATACATGACCACAGGAAAAACCATAGCCTTGACTAGATGAACCTTTGTTAGCAAAGTAATGTCTCTGCTTTTGAATATGCTATCTAGGTTGTTCGTAACTGTCCTTCCAAGGAGTAAGCGTCTTTTGATTTCATGGCTGCAGTCACCATCTGCAGTGATTTTGGAGCCCAAAAAAATAAAGTGTGACACCGTTTCCACTGTTTCTCCATCTATTTCCCATGAAGTGGTGGGACCGGATGCCATGATCTTCGTTTTCTGAATGCTGAGCTTCTTTGTATTTAATTTGTATTTAATCTGTCCTCTAAACTCAACATTAGTCTTTAAAGTGAAATAAACAAGAATAAGCAGTAAAAGAAATTGTAATTTTATGATTTATATGAGCCTAATTTGCATTCTAAGGCATTTTCACCAAAAGTTCTATGAGTTTAGTGAAGAGCGAGGCTACTGATAATTTCTACCCGAACAATAGTTTAGCTAGAGGGGACATAATGAAAGAAACATGTTGAAATTGTTTTGCACTCTTGTTTGTGACTGTCTAGGTTGAGACTTCACCCCTCTGAATTGAGCAGTACAGTCTTCCTAAAAAACTTTGCTAATAAATCACACAAATTGTTACACTTCAAACAAAAACTATCTCCATTGCCATCTTTGCTATTTTCCTGGCAAATACACTTAGTTTTAGAATAAAAGAAAGAAATTTTGAAAGATTAGATTCTGAAGAGTAATTACTATTTATAAAGAAGGTCAGGCAGACAGAATGTGTACACAAAGAATTTTTTTAATTAAGATAAAACTTGCATACAGAGAACTGCACAGATCTCAAGTTTAACAATGAATTAACCTGGTATATACAATTATGTTAACATCCCCATCAACATATAGAACATTTTCATCACTACAGAAAGTTTCTTTCTGCCTCTTTCCAAGCCATCCCTTACTCCTGCCAAGGCAATCACTACTCTGCCATAGATTAGTTTTGCCTGTTTTTGAATTCCAGGTAAATGGAATCATATTATGCACCCAGATGTCTTTTTTCCAGGGGTGTTCAGAGATTAATTAACTCACCTGTCTTATCACTAGTTTATTCTCTTTACTGCTGGGTAATTTGTTTGAATTATCATTAGAAATGCAAATGAGTAAATAAGCCAGAGAGGAAAGCTTCACATCTCCTTCCTTTATCTGCTTTTATAAAGCTGTTACCACACACAGACCACTTAGTATTCCTTAAAGGTGGTGAAATAACTTGAGCTTCCCTCCCGATCTATCAGTCTTGAGTGCCTGCTGCACTCTGTTCCCTTTGATGTGCCCTGTCAGTTATAACACTGGATTGTCCCAGGACTTCCCTGGTGGCCCAGTGGCTAAGACTCAGCACCCAATGCAGGGGGCCTGGGTTTGATCCCTGGTCGGGGAACTAGAACCCATGCAGAAAACTAAGACTCCGTGCAGCCAAATAAATAAATACTAAGAGAAAAAATACTAGATTGTCCCTATCAGACTTTCATGTTGTTAGAGCCAAGTTCATCTGACTTGTACCTCTGCTGATTAACTCTTTAAATCTCAAGGCTAAGTCCTTGTTTTCTTTTTTGGTAGATTTTACTAAATTACATGTATGAATAACTTTTAGAAGTTCTTTTATTGATCACTTATTGACCTATCATAATACTTCACAGAGGCTATTGAAAGTGAAAGTCACTCAGTCCTGTCCAAGTCTTTGCAACCCCATGGACTGGAATTCTCCAGGCAAGAATACTGGAGTGGGTAGCTTTTCTCTTCTCCAGGATATCTTCCCAACCCAGGAATTGAACCGGGGTCTCCTGCATTGCAGGTGGACTCTACCAACTGAGCTATCAGGGAAGCCCAAATATTGAGGCTATTGAAAACCTTCCTAATTTAAGTAAAGATGCACTTTGACTATCAATAACATTTACCAGTTACATACTGTTGTGGTTAAATGAACACAGTCCTCCAAGAAGTTGTCAGCTGCTTATCTTCAATAATAAAAGATGATCAATGGTGCTGAAAGCACCCCCCCACACACTTTTTTAAGCCTAGAAATCACTTCTGAGAATAGTCTTGATGACATTTCTCAGGGAATATAAGGCTGATAGGATTAAAAAGTTGTCTTCCTAAATGGTGTACAAGGAGGCGTTGGTGTCCTTTGTGAGACAGAGTTAAATGGGGTGCTCAAGGCACCCACACAGCTGTACACAGATACAAGGAGAGAGCTAAACAGGAATAGCAAACAGGTTAATAGTTTCCCTACTGAAATTTTATCTGGTTTCACTGTTTTCCTGCTTCTCATTCACTAGGGCCTTCATTTCCTAATTTTTTTTTTTTAATCAGAATCTAGTAATTTCTTGACTTAACAACCTCTTCTTCCCTCCTTGAGTTCAGGCACACTGCCTCCCCTCTTTCAGACCCTAAGATGCACATTCCACTTTCCAATCCTTTTAATAATGATTATTTTCAGCAAAGGGCTAAGCCTGTCCTATTACAGTATGTGCCAGGTACTATGTACATATATACGTTATCTCATTCAATTCTCTTAACAATTCCAGTGCAGAACTAGTTTCCTCTTACATATTTAAAAAAAAAAAAAAAAGAGGCTTGGGAGATTAGCTGACTTGTCCAAAGCTAAATAACTACTATATTACTGAGTTAGGATCCAGACTCAAATCTTTCTGACCAAAAAGACCATATTCTTCCTATTTCCCTTATGTAACAGTCTATACTGTTAGCAATACTGTTTCCCCTCATGCCTAGATCAATATTTCCTAGCAGATTTCAATACCAGGATGGATCTTGAGGACACTGACAGAACACTTTAAAAATTGCTTTTAGATAACTCAGACATGGATATTTAACTATATGGCTTGTTTTGCCATTTATACTAATAATTATCTTAACTCTGCAGGGCTGTCTAGATTTACTAGTTGATTCTAGCAAATATTTATTTTCAAGTAACTAGAATTTGAGCTCCATTATTAAATTTGTTATTAAACTTTGTTTACCATCCAGCAACATCTTCATACATTCTTTGCAGGTAGTTGCACTATGATTTATTAAATCCTTTATACGATTAAATACTACTTTGCATACAGTTGATGCCATTTTGTTAATAAGCAGGCAGATTTGCAACTACTAAAAAAATTTCAAAAATAAAGGGAAACCTTTTAGTACCTTCAGGAAAACAATAGTATTCAGTGAGACCTAGATACTCAAAATGTTGACTGACTCTTACTTAATATATGCTTACTAGAAAAGAAATACTACAAAACTTAGTAATTGTCCCATTAGAAATGTACATGCTAATGACTTTGATTTCTTCCCCAAGATGTTAATGTATTAATTTTTAAAAAGCAATTTGCATATATGGTTCAAGATACTTATTACTATTCCTTTAACTCCATTTCCACTAATAGAACTCCTTTTATTATTCCTTTACAAGTACAATTTTCATTTTGGCTGGCAATTATATTTAATTCATTTAAAATTGGATAAAGGATAGATGGGCATAAATAATGTAATTAAGTAGGTGGAGTCTGGATAAAGTTTACAGAGTATTAATCTTGTGTGTGTTCAACAATATCTTGAGTTTAAAAAGTTTTAAAAAGAAGAGGTAAAATTGACTGCAGTTTAAGAAAAATTTAAGTTACTTAATTTATGAATGAAATATTTACCCTCAGGTATTGAGTGAAACTTTATAGAATAATGTGGATTATTCAGGTTAGTTCTCTTAAAAGACTAATTGACAAGAGTAAAATATTTTCCAGCATAAATCCCAAAGTTAAATAACATACTGTGGCAACTACATCTATACGGAAACAAATGAAGTACAATTCACATTTAAAACTAGTGCTCACTAATGGCTAATTTAGGTCTTAATAAATAGCAGGCATGGATATTTAGAAAGGGATAAAATTCCTTGAGAAATTTCACTGAACATGAGAATGGTTTCAAATACAACAGAGCAAAAAGAATGAGGATTTTTTAAAAAATTATTTGAATTAAAAGGTCATTGATGACTTTAGAGGGAATAGTAATAGTGTGATTGAAATGAAAGAGGAGAAAGCTGAAAGCGCTTTATAGCACTTGACTACAAAGACAAAACAAGGTAGGGGAAAAAAATAGCACGGCACTATTTCTTAAGAACATACATGAAGCACAAAGCCAGCTACTGGAGAAAAGGGAAATGAAGACAATGGAGGAGGAGAAAATTAAAAGAGTAAAGCCTTCAGAAGGTAAGAAGGGATTCACAGATTCAGTGTCCACTCACCACGTGCCACGCAGACCTTGTGTGTACCAAGTAAACTTGAACCCCAGTTCTGGTCTCAAAGGACTCAATCTAGTGCATAGAGGAAACAAACTAATCAACAGTCACTATCACACAAGGGTGAAAACACTAAATTTAGAGAAGAATGCTTCTTACCATTGCTATTCTTTCAGTTTGTAAGTAATCTGAGTTCATGCGGCAGCTTATAAAAATTACAGCATTGATCACATCCTGCCTCATAGGTCTTACTTTGCCCTATTGCCCTGTTAAGTTGTAAACTCCCTGGTAGTAAGCACATACATGAGCTGCCACCTATTGAAAGTGAATAGGATAAGACCACAGATGTTCAATCTGGAGAAATAAAAAATGCTAACTAGTAATTCAACAGATGCTTTAGAGGTTAACATAGCATTTATATCTACATAAATCTATATTTAAATATATAATCATGTCCAACTCTTTGTGACCCCATGGACTGTAGCCCGCCACGCTCCTCTGTCCATAGGATTTGCCAGGCAAGAGTACTGGAGTGGGTTGCCATTTCCTTCTCCAGGGGATCCTCCTGACCCAAGGATTGAACCCGTGTCTCCTGCACTGCAGGCAGACTCTACGACTGAGTCATCAGGGAAGACAGAGAGGTAGATAAGCAAGTGCTATTATATATGTTATCATTGATAGTAAGGAGAACTGGCAATATAAAGAATTCCCTGGGACACGAAAATAATTTCACTTACTTCATCTGCCTTAGCCTGGGCTTCCCTGGTGGTTCAGATGGTAAAGCATCTACCTACAATGAGGGAGACCTGGG
Organism: Bos mutus; assembly: GCF_027580195.1. NCBI lineage: Eukaryota > Metazoa > Chordata > Mammalia > Artiodactyla > Bovidae > Bos > Bos mutus. Next base: position 31,477,184 of record NC_091641.1, read on the forward strand.
TTCAATTCCTGAGTCGGGAAGATCTCCTGAAGAAGGAAATGGCAACCCACTCCAGTATTCTTGCCTGGAAAACCACATGGACAGAGGAGCCTGTTAGGCTACAGTCCTGGGGGTCGCAAAGAGTCGGACACGACTGAGCGACTTCACTTTCACTTTCATCTGCCTTAATGGTAAATAAAAGTTTAAAATATACCAATGTTCCTTTTCCTCTCTCACTCATATCTCTCATTATCCTTTCACTGAAATTGTTTTCTATAAGGTCACCATGACTTAACTGCCCAACAAATGGCTTTTCAGAAGTTCTTCAGTATTTATGGTATTAACACATCCTCACTTCCCCATTTCTAAGCACCCTCTTGGTTTTCTTTTACATCCTCAACAATTTCTCGATTTTATAGGCTCTTTTTTCTCCTGTCTCCTAACAGGGTTTCTCCATACCTCTATTCTGACTCTCTGCTACTGCTTGTGGCAATCTCATGTATTTCCAGTTTCCTTTTTTCTTTTCAGCCTTGCTGTGCAGCCTGTGGGATCTTAGTTCTCCCTGCAGTGGAAGCTTGGAGTCTTAACCATGGGACCACCAGTAAAGTCTCACTAGGTTGCCTGAGTAGTCTTCTCAAAGCTTCACCCAGAGCAAGTAATTTGAACAACAGAAAGAGGGAGGGGAAAAGAACACTTAAGGTTGAACCTATAGTCTTTTTATAACCTAATTTCAAAGTGACATCCCCTCACTTCTGCTCTATTCTATTTACTAAAAGCAAATCACTAAGTCGGGCCCTTACTCAAGCCACAGGGGAATGAAACTCCATCACTTAAGGCTTCAGTCAATTTGTAGGCATGTGACTCTTTTAACCACTACAATACCACAGAAAGATCAACCTTCCTAAAGTCTAATTCATTACTAATTCCTCTTCTTCCCTGCTGCTGCTACTGCTGCTAAGTCACTTCAGTCGTGTCCGACTCTGTGCGACCCCATAGACGGCAGCCCATCAGGCTCCCCCGTCCCTGGGATTCTCCAGGCAAGAACACTGGAGTGGGTTGCCATTTCCTTCTCCAATGCATTAAAGTGAAAAGTGAAAGTGAAGTCGCTCAGTCGTGTCTGACCCTCAGCGACCCCATGGACTGCAGCCTTCTAGGCACCTCCGTCCATGGGATTTTCCAGGCAAGAGTAGGGTGCCATTGCCTTCTCTTCTTCCCTGAGACCAGTTCAAAAACCTTGTATCCGTATGGTTTCTCCAAAATATAAAACTTCAGCTTGATAATAAATTCCTTAACCTACCCACTCTAGCCTCATCTCCTCCTTCTCCCCTCTGCACATCCCTACTCCAGCCACTTACTACATCCAAACACCACCATCCTCTTTTGCCTGAATTCACACTGTTTCCTTGGCCTGGAAGTCTGGCTCTGGACTTGAATTCAGGTGACACAACATGTGGCAGCCCCAATGTTCTTTTCAGAATACTAGGAGACACAGTACATGCAGCCTAAAGTAACAGCTCATTATCATGTTAAAATGAATTCCAATCTGCTAGCAGATCAATCTGGAATTCCATTTAGAATTCCAGATTCTAAAACAGGCAAGTGGGAATTGGTGCCGAAGGTTTAGAACATTTTTCCTACAAGTTTTTGGTTAAAGACAAAACGAGACATAATACTGTAAAATTAACTGTATTTCAATAATTTTTTTTTTAAAGACAAAGTCAGTATTAGAGATCAGCAGAACTCCCCTTTTTTCAGCTTTGGCAATAAGGAAGGAGCATTTCCTTGAAAGCAACTGACATGGAAAGCATCCCACTCCCATCCTTTCAAAATTTCATAGCTTTTTAAGAAACATATTTGACTTACAATACAGTGTTAGTTTCAGGTGTACAACACAGCGATTCAGCTAATTTCTTTATCAGTAATTCTTTGCTGCTTATCTATTTTATGTACAGTAGTTTGTACTTAATCTTTTTAATTAAACTTTTTATTTTGTATTGGGAGCATAGCCAATTAACAATGTGTGACAGTTTCAGGTGGACAGCAGATGGACTCAGCCATACATACACATGTATCTATAGCTCTTTGCAAAACGAGCCATCCTGAATATCCATCAAAAAGCTCCTAAAAAAACCTCTGGTTTACCTCCGTGGTCAAAGGCCATATGGCTGTAAAAACAAACAAACAAAGAGGCAAAGACTTAAGTACTGACTTAGACAACCTCTAAGATACCTTAAGAGAAACGGGCAACGTACAGAACGATGGGCATAGAGCCTACTACTTGTCTTAAAAAAAAAAAAAAAAAACTAAATTGAAGCCCAACCATCCATAAAGAGAAAAAAGTATAAGTTTCCTAAATATACGTAGACGGAGAAGGAAATGGCAACCCACTCCAGTGTTCTTGCCTGGAGAATCCCAGGGACGGGGGAGCCTGGTGGGCTGCCGTCTCTGACGACTGAAGCGACTTAGCAGCAGCAGCAAACATACGTAGAACATCCCTGGAAAGCTCCAGGAGAAACAGGTAACCAGTGGTCACCTGTAGGGCCGCGGGGAGGGAGAGGGGCCTTCTCCCGTTCTCCAGTCTGCACCGTTAGCTGCACTTGCTCTTACCTCCCGCCTCTGTGAAACTCGAAGCTCAGGAGATCGGCCCCGGCTCACCGTTCGGGCCCCACACCGCTTAACGACTCGCCCGGTGTTTCCCGTGCACGGAACCGTCACCAGCCGGCGGGGAAAGGCCTGTGGCTGGGGAGCGGCGGGGGTTCGCCCCAGGTCACCCGGCAGGTAGGTGATGGGGCCAGATTCCCCACGCCCAACGCCTCCTGCTCCAAAGTCGGGGTCCACCCAGAAAGGGTGGCCCCACCGGGTGGGCGGACCGGCCTCTTTTTCCGCTTCAGGGCGCTCGCCCGCTTTCGTGGAAGAGTGAGAGCCAGGCGTTGCCACGCAGCTCCCCGCGCCTCACAGACACCGGGAGCTGAAGAAACTTGAGAGGCATCTATGCCCCTCATCGTAGCGACTCAGATCCCAAAGGGAGAACCTACCTCAGTTTGCTCGAGCCCGCCAATCTCTGACGCCGCGACGCCGAAGCGTTCGACCCCGCGCTCCCGGAAGTGACGCGAGCGTCCGGTTCCCGCCTCCCAGCTTCCGGCTACGGGCGTGTGTCCGCGCGTGCGCACGGAGAGCGAGTTCCCAGGTCGGCACGCGAGTCTCCACGCGGTGAGGGCGACATGGAGGCTTCGGCTTCTAACCCGCCGTCGACCTCACCCGAGACTTCAGCTTCGACTCCAGAGACCCCGCCCGGCCCGGAGCAGCTGGACGAAGAGCAGGTGAGTGGCCCCCGGGCGGGGAGTTCGGAAGCGGGGCGGCCGAGGCCTTGTGAGTCGCGGATTCCGAGAGCGGGCTCCGCGCCGGTGCGGACGCCTTCTGGGCTTAGGGTCGCTCGTTCGCGGTGTCCTCCGCTCTCCCGCTGCCTTAAACAGCCGGCTAGATGCCCGCCTCCTCCAGCCCTGCGGCCTGGCTCTCTTGAGTTGATTTTTTTTTTTTAATGGCCGCTCCGCGCGGTTTTCGGGGTTCTAGTTCCCAGACTAGGGATGAAACCCGTGCCATCTGCAGTGTGAGCTCAGAGTCCTAATCGCCGGACCGCCAGGCGAGTCCCTGATCCTGAATTGGATTTCAGATATACCTTGGGGCCCTGGAGTGAGGCCCACCTGGTTCTGCTGCCCTGCCGTTTGCCTTTTTTGCTTTTGTTTCTGATAATTCATAAATCTCTTGCTACTGCTAAGTCACTTCAGTCGTGTCCAGCTCTGTGTGACCCCATAGACGTCAGGCCACCAGGCTCCCCCGTCCCTGGGATTCTCCAGACAAGAACACTGGAGTGGGTTGCCATTTCCTTCTCCAATGCATGAAAGTGAAAAGTGAAAGTAAGTCGCTCAGTCGTGTCTGACCCTCAGCGACCCCATGGACTGCAGCCTACCAGGCTCCTCGGTCCATGGGATTTTCCAGTACTGGAGTGGGTTGCCATTGCCTTCTCCGATAAATCTCTTAGTTGATTGCAAATGATTAGCGCAGAACACAGAGTAGCCTCCAAGGAGAAGTCCTGGGAGGAGGCGTCGCAGCACAAGCAGCAGTCTGGCAGCTGGTCTCTTAACAAGCCCGAGGGCAGCAGGCTCCTACTGAAACAAGGCCTCCGGCAGTATCCGTCTGCACCAGCTCTCAGCAGCATGGAGACTCGTTGTCCAGCGAGGAGACATCACGCCTCTCGGCTCCAGGGTCCCTTTTTGAGGAGTGGTGGTAAAGAACCCACCTGCCAGTGCAGGAGACATAAGAGACACAGGGTTTGATCTCTGGGTGGGGAAGATCCCCTGGAGAAGGAAATAGCAACCCACTCCAGTGTTCTTTCCTGGAGAATCCCATGGACAGAGGAGCCTGGTGGGTCCATGGGGTTCCAAAGAGTCAGACACCACTAAAGAGACTTAGCACACACAGTTACTGCAGGGGAGTGGGTTATGGTTCTATCAGTTGCTCCTTCTGTCCCACACACATTGCCCATCAAATTTCTCATCTAAAGTAACACTCTCAGTTTATCACTCTGAGACACTTTCAGTGTTACAGCAGGTTTTTAAAAAATATTTATTTGACAGATCTGGGCCTTAGTGGCCTCATGTGGAAACTCTTGGTTGCTGCATGTGGATCTAGCTCCCTGACCAGGGTTGGAACCCAGGCCCCTGAATTGGAAGCACAGAGTCTTAGCCACTGGACCACCAGGGAAACTGCTAGCAGATGTTTTAAAACAATTGATACGGAAGTTCATGCTGGCCCCTGTGACTCCATTTTGAACTGCCTCACAGAGTTTTTGTTGTTCTATCACTAAGTCGTGTCCAACCAGAGCATGCCAGGCTCCTCTGTCCTTCACTATGTCCTGGAGTTTATGTCCACTGAGTCAGTGATGCTATCCAACTGTCTCATCCTCTGCTGCCCCCTTCTCCAAGTTTAACATTGCTTAAATGTTTTAAGTTTTTCACAAGATGAGTAGGTATCAGAACACAAAAGGAATCACCTTATAACAGCAGTACAGTGGGGCAAGAGAAAAGGGAATGTCTCTAAAACAGGCCCAAATTATACCTTGAAAACCACACGACTGGTTTGGCTCCTTCTGGGTATTCTTAAAGGAATGCTTTTTTAAGGTCCTTCCAAGTTTTCCCTTTCAGTTCAGTCGCTCAGTGGTGTCCAACTCTTTGCGACCCCATGAAGCACAGCACACCAGGCCTTCCTGTCCATTGCCAACTCCCAGAGTTTACTCAGTCATGTCCATTGAGTCGGTGATACCATCCAGCCATCTCATCCTCTGTCGTCCCCTTCTCCTGCCTTCGATCTTTTCCAGCATCGGGGTCTTTTCTAGTGAGTCAGTTCTTGGCATCAGGTGGCCAAAGTATTGGAGTTTCAGCTTCAGCATCAGTCCTTCCAATGAATATTCAGGACTGATTTCCTTTAGGATGGACTGCTTTTCCCTTTAACATTCTGATTAGGCTTTGTTAGAAATAAAGCTGCAAATTAGAAAGCTTTATTTTTTGTTAATCTTTATTGGAGTATAGTTGCTTTACAATGTTGTATTAGTTCCTGCTGTACAGCAAGATGAATAAGCTGTATGTATACACATACTCCTGCAGTTTGGCCAAGTTGCTTGATCCTTGGTAACTTCCTCAGATTTAAAAATGGGCTCTGCTCTCCAGGATCAGAGAAGGTGATGCAAACAAAACAAGGGGGCCGGGGGGGCCTGGTGCATGATAGGCACTCAGCAAGTGTGAGACGCAGATGTACTGTGCTTTTATGGGGTTTGCTGCCTTCATTGTTGAGTGCGGGGGAAGCGTGCTCCCACTTAGTGTTTTGTTTTGGCCTTGTGGGGACCTGTGCCTCCTGCAGTGGAAACTCAAGAGTCTTAACCGCTGGACTTCCGGTGGCTGCATTCCTCTGTTTACAAATTACACAATCTTGATGAGTATGGTTGTGGAGATTACCTGTGAAAATAGAAATTGAGCAGGGGCGAATTCTGGGGAGGGGCTAGATTTTGAATTTTGCTAAATTGAATTGAAATTTGACTCACTTGTGTATCTCCACTTTGCAGGTTAAGAAGGCAGTGGAGGCTCTGTTGGCACATTCCAGATCCAGGAAAAACGCAAATGGATTACTTCTGAATGAGAATGAAAATTTCTTTTTAATGGTGGTATTATGGAAAATTCCAAGTAAAGAACTGAGGGTCAGATTGTAAGTTCTTGTTTTCTACTTTTGCTGGTCTTAACTGCTTGGCTGTTTCATGGAACTTTAACAGCTGTCAACTTAGTTTTTGGTGGAAACTTTGTAAACTCAAAATATCTGATCTGAAAACCATCGGATTTAGACATGCTTAAATTTTCTAAAAATTCCATCAGTTTTCTGAATGATTGGTGGATGATTTGACCAAAGCCAGATTCGGTTCTGTTGAATCTGAAAACCTGGTTTTTGAGAGGACAAAAGTTAGAATAAATGAAACAGCTTTCATATTTTCATAGAATCTGTTATCTTTCCATGTCCAACTAGTTCCAAGTTAAAGTTACTGAGGTGCTAAACTCATTCCTATATACAGAGACTATTAAAAATTTGACAGTGAATTCCTTACAGAAAAGAAACCCATGAAGATTACACATTCTTATTGCTAGAACTCTTAGGTCAAAGATGCCAGACTTAGCAAATAAAAATACGGGGGAATTTTTTTATTAGTGTAAGTAGGTCTCATGTAGCATGGGGACATAATTATACTTAAAAAATGATTCAGGTTTAACTGGGTGTCCTATATTCTGTCTGGTAACCTGTCTCTCTGTGGAATCCTTCATTTCCAAAGCTAGCTGCTCTGTTATAGAAAGCAAGATGCGGGGTAGCTTTTCTTTCCCCCATAAGAGTGGAGGATAGGGGTTACGAATAACTGCGATTGGAGATGTTATCCCCAGATGTCCAATGGTTAGGGCTTCACCTTCTAATGCTGGGGGGTGCAAGTTCGATCCCTGATTGGGGAGCTGGGATCCCTCATGCCTGTTGGCCAAAGACGAAAAACAGAAACGTTGTAATAAAGTCATTGAAGACATCTAAAAACAATTTTTTTTTTAAAGAATGATCACAAACTGGGAAGACCCCTGTAACCCTCAGACTCTCTTAACTCATGGCCATGAGCAGCCCTTGCCATGTTGCTTTAGTTCCTGCTTCGCATATCCGGGCGTGCTCTTTGTTTATTCCACACTGTGGCCCTCACATTATCCAGGTTATTTTCCCAACCGCTCACCTCTTGGTGATTTCTGCCACTTGCCGTCTCATTGTCCAAGCCCTGCTGCTGTGGCTTGCTCTCCTCTTAAACTAAGGAAATGTTTCCTCAGGACACACAGACCTAGCGCCCGAGCTAAGCCTTTTTTGCCCTTTTTGAGACTCAGCATAATGCATGTTTGCTGGGGCCTGTGGGTTTGCTCTCTTTTCTGTTTCAGCTCTTAAGAGTTATGATTATGGAGCCCAGAGGTTTCTGCAAGGTAGCGTTCTGAACCAGAACTGCCCTGATGAAACTGGATTATTCTCGTGCTTCATAGTACATGTGTATATACAGTAAATATATAATGATCAGGCCTCCCTAGCGGGCCAGTGGGTAGGATTCCACCTTCCAATGCAGGAGGCATAGGTTTGAACCCTGGAAGGAATTAAAATGCCATGTGTGTTGTGGCCAAATAATAGTTACATTTGTACTATTTTGAGAGTCCTTGATATATTTTAACTCTTAATTGCGTCCCAAATGTTAATGGTATTTCGGTCTGTGGATATTTGTGGTGATTTAGTATTTGAATCTTAACTTTTCTGTACCATTGAAAACTGTGCGTACGTGTGTGCTGTGCTCAGTAGCTTGTTTGTTTAAAAACCATGGATAAAGTTTATTGAAATGATTGGATTTATTGTGTATTCTGTGGGATATAAACATATATATGATCAGTTATAATGCTTTATTCCTTGGTCTGTCTCATGTATTTTGCAGGTCTTTGCCTCATGGTATTCGATCAGATTTAGCAGACGTTTGTTTATTTACCAAAGATGAACCAAATTTAAGCTCTGAACAGACAGAACGTTATTATAAGAAGCTTCTAAACAACCATGGGATCAAAACCATTTCTCAGGTAGGGAGCAGGTTAATATTTTCAAGGCGACTAAAGTCTGGGTTCAGTTGAAGTGATAGGAGGGCCTTCCCTGGCGGTCCGGGGGTTGAGATCCTGTGCTTCCACTGCTGGGGCCTGGGTTTGAGCCCTGGTCAGGAGACTAAGGTCCCTCATGCCTTTTGGCCCTCCCCTGCGCCTGACCCCCCCAAGAAAGAGATTGCAGTTGAAGTGACAAGTAATACATTACCTAGTACATGTTCCTCTCCTGGGAATTTAATTTTTAACTTAATTTACCCATTGGCTTTGGGTAGGGCATATTCCCTCCAGCTTGTAACGAATGATCTGTTGAGGTTGGTTGGCCTAAGATCTCTACATGAGCATCAGTGATGTTTCTGTCTTGAAGATTTTACAGAAGGTTGCTCTGTTAAATTGCTCCTTTCTCCTTCGGGGTGTCCTGGGTTTGCCTCTGGCTCAGCGCTGCTCGCCGTTTCTGTGGTTGGTGGTACAGTGTCTTTAGCCGAGGGTCCCGCTCATTCCTGTGTGTCCCCAGCGGTCAGTCTAGTGCCTGTGCTGTTTTGGACACATTCATGTCCACGCAGCTGTGACTCCAGGGCATTTTAGAATCTAAACACAAATTGTCCCTGTGTTTCTTTTTCTTCTCCAGGTTCTTAGTTTTTTTGTGTTTTTATACTTTCTCTTTTTTCCCCTCTGCTTGCTTTCTCCTTTTTCTTTTTTATCGAAGTATAGTTGGTTTACAATATCGTTTTGTATCTGTTGATCCCGAATTCCTAATTTGTCCCTCCCCTCCCCTCTCCCCTTTGGTAACCATAAGTTTGTTTGCTGTGTCACTGAGTCTGTTTCTATTTTGTATATTCATGTTTTTACATTTTCTTAAATTTTCTAGATTATCCCCTTCCGAACTTTAAAAAAGGAATATAAAGCCTATGAAGCCAAGCTCCGCCTCTTGGGTAGTTTTGACTTCTTCATTACAGATGCCAGAATCAGGCGGCTCTTGCCCTCACATCTGGGGAGGCATTTCTACAACAGAAAGAAGTAAGTTTCTCAGCACTGACCGGACTTGAGTAACGTGATGTTTATGGCTGTTATGTGCTGCAGTAAAGAGCCATTGTGTTGTTCTAGGGTTCCAGTATCTGTAAACCTTCAGTCCAAGACTTTATCTAGAGAGATCAACGACTGCATTGGGGGAACTGTCTTAAACATCTCTAAGAGCGGCTCTTGCAGGTAGGTAAAAGGCGTGAATGTGTGCCTCTGTTTAATTTTGTCTTTAGTAATGGTTTTATTGGGGTTGCAGAGTCGAACACGACTCAATGACTGAACAACAGCAATGGCTGTATAAACATTTATAAGATGGTGTTAATGAAATCAGATTCTTCAGATAAACTAAAATTCATTCCTTAGAAGTATGCAGTTCTCTAGAACAGTGCTGCCCCCTAGAACTTTCCCCAGTGCTGGAGACTGTCTGTGGCTGTGCAGTCTCACAGGAGAATGAGCCACGCATGGGTGCTGAGCTCGTGATGTGGCTGCTGCAGCTGAAGAACCGAATTTCCAACTTCACTTGTTTTTAGCTGAATTTAAAAAGGCATGTTTGCTGACTTTTACTGTATTGGATAGGGCACCTCCAGATGTTCAGGAAAACAGGAGAATAAGACTGATGCTTAGGGAATGTTAGTAGTTCTGGGCTTCTGTGTTGACCAGCATCATTTGTCCTTTAAAGTCAAGGCCCACTTCAGTCTTGCTTTAACTTCTTGAGAAGTGAGTTCTGTATCTCCCCTGTTTTACCAGCCCATCTTATATCTCGGCATGGTCTCATGGAGCTTCTCTTTGCTGGAATGCTGAGCTGGGTGGAATCCCCACACCCACCAAAGACCTTTTAGGACAGTGACTGCATCCCAGCCTTCAGGTGGACAGAGCAGCTCAGCCTTTTTCTTTTTTTTAATTAGACTGAGAAGCAGGTTGAGTTTGAGTGCTTGAAGGGATGGTTAAGTTTGAGTTGTGTGGAGGAACATAATTCAACATCATTTCATAAAACACGTAATCTGATGACTGGGACATCTGTGGTGTAGGGATGAGCGGCTGCCAGTAGGGCAGGGCTGTAGAGCCTTTCCACCCAGAGATACCCCAGAAACCCATGTGGACCCAGTAGTCACATCCATAACAAAACAGGCTCACCAGGGAGGCCAGCCCTCAGCAGTGTCTCCGGGCGAGTTAGAGCAGGGCATGGCTGGGGAGACCGATGGACTCTGGTGTCATCTTCTGCCTGCAGGTGGGAACCCTCCTACTTGGGTGAGTTAAGCAGCTGAGTAGAGTTGATGGGCAGGCTGGATCCCCACTATATATATATATATATATATATATATATATATATATATATATATATATAGGCTGACATAAAAGCAGTGGTCTTTGGCAATCAGTTAGCTTGAGGGTCAGAGGCCTGGTTCAGGGTGTGGTTACAGGTCGGTGCCAGTGGGCACACAGGATGGGCGAGCCCCTTCTTTGGTTTGAGAGAGGTGGGATCACCAGCCCGTGTCACCCTCATTCTGCAGATACCCACCAACAGCCAGCCTGCCTGTCAGCTCCCCTGGCAGGGAGAGTGGGAGCTGGCAGGACCAGGGGACCTGGTGGCTGAGCTGTGGGTGCTTCTGGACTCTCCACTGGCCCGTGGGTGCCCTCTGCTTCAGCTGAGGAGATAGTTTTGCTCTCGGCCAGAATATGCTATTCCACGAGCAGCTGATGCTGCGTCAGGGCAGTGGGGCTATAAAAATAACAAGCGGTCCTCCTGGGAGTGGGTCCTTTCCAGAGCAGCCATCGGGGGTTATCACCCTCAGCAAAGCTTGAGGGCTGGCTCGGGGACCTGTGTTCTCTAGAATGCAGGTAGAATTTCCTGTGGCCCTCCCCACTGACCCTCCCAACCTCACACAATTATGTGCCAGCTCCTCAGTCACTTCTTATTTTGATGGCAGGGCTATAGTTACTTCACAAAGTTGTGCTAGTTTCTGCTATACAGTGAAGCGAATCAGCCATACATATACACGTACTCCTTCCCTCCTGGATTTCCCTCCCATCTAGGTCACCAGAGAGCAGTGGCTAATCACCTCTTGATATTTCAGGAGGAAGGTGTTTCTTCTAGAACAGGAAAGATGATCATTTTCTCTTAAAATAAATGGAGGACCTGAAGATCTTAGAGTTTCTACCCTAAAAAAAAAGTTTGAGTTGTGTACTTCTGTTTGTCATGTACCAGCCTATGCTTTATTTTGAGAAGCAAGTTACATTTTCACATCTCTGTGTCGGATGCTTTTCCAGCACTATCCGCATCGGTCACACGGGGATGCCGATTCAGCACATCGTTGAAAATGTCGTTGCTGTTGCGAAAAGTCTCTCGCAGAAACTGCCAGAGGTACGGTCTTGCAGATGTCTCGCAGTCAGTCCTTCATATTAAAGAAGCAAAACCCGCACTGGTGATGTTGCTCTTCTCTCTGTTTTAGAAGTGGGAGAGCGTGAAGCTCTTGTTCGTGAAGACTGAGCGGTCGGTTTCCCTGCCTGTCTTCTCTTCCTTTGTCAGCAGTCAGGGTGAAGCCAAGGGACTGCGCACACGAGACCTGTTGAAAAAGGTTAGTAGAAGTTCATATCCTGGACAGGCTTCATCATGTCTATAAGCACAGCCCAAGAAGAGAGAACAGAGGTTCAGAAGAACCTGCAGGAGAGGCTGAGAGGAAGAGGAAACCCAAAATCTAGGCTGTCGAGTACTTGGTTTTTTGTGGGCAAAATGTAAGACTGCTTGAGGCTGACATGCCTCTTGCTTCTGGTGTGTGGGTTTTAAGTACTGCTGGTACTGTTGTGAAAAGTGGCAGGAGAGAAAGTGGACCCTTTTGTTATTGGTTGGACCAGTCTCCTAGTTGATTCAGTCTTTCTCCAGCCCTGTTCATCCATGTGTCCAGTGAGTGGTTTTTTGGTTTGTTTGTTTACATGCCTGAACAGCAATGTCCAGTATATAAGGTAAGCTACACACATCCTCCTGTATTCTTTAAATCATCTTTAGGTTATAATACTGAACGCAGTGTGAACGCTATGTAAAGAGTTGCCAGAGTGCAGTAAATTTAAGTTTTGCTGTTTTGAACTTTGGGGATCCCGCCCCCGAATATTTTTGATTCACATCTGGTTGAGTCTGTAGATATGGAACCCTGCGTGTATGGAAGACCAGCTGTTTCACAACACATACTGTACAGTTCCGAATTATTCATAACTCGACCTATAGACGAAGTTGACTTCCACACAGCCGGTGACCACACGCTTCACATACCCAGGTTCTGGATAGAATTCACCACATAAAATGCATCTTTAGCTGTGGAGTTGGGTTTCAAGTGGTGGCAGTGGGGCTCGTTTGCTTGGATCTTGTGCAGGTCTAGGCCCTTTCAGGAGCTGACGAAAGACCTGACTACACATGCTAAGAAGATTCGACCTTTAAAATTACACTTGGTTCTTTTTGGAGGTATCAAAGAAAAGCCGGAAGAAGACAGAAAGAGCTCTTAAAAGACAGCAGGAGAAGAAAGAAAAGAAGCTTCTGAAGCAGGCTGCAAAGGCCAAACCTGCCCCAACAACCGATGCAGTGGCCCCCAAAACTGGGGGCGTTCCAACCCAGGACCCTGCACCCCAGGAGGAAACCGGTGGGGTGAGCGCCCTTCCTAAAGCACAAGATGATTCTGAAGATGAAATCCCATTGCTGGTGCCATTGAAGGAAACTCCAGCTGCAGGAAGCACCAAGGTATTTTCATTAATATTGGTTCCCGTTGTGGATGGGTTCTGGGGCCCACGTGTGCCGGCAGGCACTGCTGAGGGACGGGGAGTGCTACACCTGGGAGGCAGCTCTTGTAGAAATTTGTGAAGCAAGGGATGAAAAATACCAGGGTGAGCCCCAAGAACCTCTGACTGAGTCTGCCCCCCTCTTTAAATATTGGAGTGACCTGTAGTCAGCCAAGGCTTTCTTCATGTACCTTGGAATCAAGGGAGACTCAGCCATATTAATAATGCTAATAATTCAACCATGTTGCCTGTGGTTTTGAAGAGCAGATTCCGTTTGCGAAGGTGAGTCCTCAGTCACCACATAATTGATCTCAGAAAACTTACCTGAGGGGAAACTTGGGTGCTGGGTCCTGCCTCTAACACCTTTGTAAACACTCGGCCCTGCGTGGCTCTTAACAGAATTCTGACTTCATGGGTTTCAGAGGAGGTAGTTTAAAGGAACTGAGTTTTATTTTGGGGTGCTTTGTTAATGTTTTCATTCAGAGTATCCATCCAGCTATTGGGGAGAGACCTCAGAGTCAGAAGGGAGCAGTGGGTCCTTTTTAAGAGATTGGAGGGTGGCCCTCGCCATACGTCTGGGAGACTCACAGCCTCTCTGGGCATAGCCCGTCAGGGTTGTCCCATGGCTGTCACTGCATTTTACCTATTAGGTATATTTTCGTAACAGTAATCCTTAAAATCCTTCAAATTCTGTTGAAATTCTTTGAACAGAATTATAATTTTCCTCTGTTAGTGAAAATATTCCTTTTAAAGTATCCCCACAGTGCTATTGAGATTTTTTTAATACACTTGAAATTAATGTTGATGATTAGTATGTTTACTGTAAGCAGTATAATTGTTTCTAGAAGTAAGCTGTATTTGTTTTAACGTGACTGGAAGGTGATATGCTGGAGGGGAAAGCATCGCTGCCGGGGTTATACGATTCAAGAGTATTCAAGTGTCAGCAGTTCCCTGGAGGTCCAGTGGTTGGACTCGGCGCTTTCACTGCCATGGTCCCGGGTTTGATCCCTGGTCAGGGAACTAAGATCCCATAAGCTGTGCAGCATGGTTGGAAAAGAGTGTAGAAGTGTGTGTGCCTTTTGAACCACCTAGGAAATTTGGGGAAAGATACGAAAGTTTCATCATATTTTTAATGTTTTTCAAAATTTCCGTCTGTTGTTTTATATTGTCAGAAACAAAGTCCTTTTGGTGGTTTTGTCTATATTGTCTCTCTGTGTGGGACACAATCCATTGCTGGAATGTTGTCCTCAGATCATCTAGGGTGTTTGGAAAATCCAGGCGTCCCAGCCTGGAGTACAGTCCCCACTTTTTTCTAACACGCCCCACAGTTGGTTTTAACTGGATAACCAGCCAACCAACCTGGTTTTCAGCAGGGTAACCCACTGCCCTAACACACATATAGGGAATTTACTCCTGGGGGTGAAGAAAAGTCAGGATGAGGTCACAGGTCTCCCTGCTGTGCTCCCAACGTGTGCTTCCCGGAGCCCTTAGCCCCAGCCATAGGAAAAGATGGTTTTCCACTGATTGCACCAAGAAAATGCTAGGGTCCTTTTCTACAGTCATTAATAATGAAATGCAGCTAGCTGTCTTTCAAAACGTTTGCAAGGCAGAAGGAAAAGCCGTTCCTTACAATTTGTGCTGCAGTGTGCCTTTTAGGGGTTCTCTAAATTTTAAGAACAGAAGCTCTTTTGGTTACATTGTTAGTAGTCTGGCCCATATTCACTCCCCTTTTTCTTTTTCTTAGATACAAAAAGCTGCAATAGGAAAGAAGTCTCTGAAAAAGAGTCCTGGTCCCAACACAGCTCGTGGGAAGAAGAGAAAGGCCTCCCCAGCCCTGGAGACCCCAATAGCTGCGGAGCCCAAGACCCCAGGGAGAGGCCCAGGGAAGAAGGCCAGAGTCAAAGAAGAGGTGGAGAAAGAAAGAAACTCTTCCCTGGGGAAAAAAGACCCAAGACAGACTCCCAAAAAGCCAGAGGCCAAGTTCTTCACCACTGCTAGTAGCTCTGTGAAAAAAGCCCCCCGTACCCTGACACAGCGACCCAAAAAACCCAAAGTACCCCAGTCAACCTAAAATCAGAGACTCAACCAGCAGGAAACTCAGCTATCCGAAGAGCTTGTAAAAAAAAATACCTGGGTTCTGACTCTGACCCCTGCTGCAACCTCAGAGTGAGGCCTACCTGGACTTCAGTATATTTTTTAATACCTCCGCAAGTAATTCTGATAAATATTCATGGGTGTATGAGAACCAGTGGTTGGAAGTAGGTCCATTTATTTTGTTGTTCTTCTGTGTATTTGCTAATGTAATAGAGGGAAAGTATAGTGCTTCTTCGTGGTTGTGTTTTTTATTATTAAAGTGTCACATTTGTTTCACGATATACTGTTGGCATTCCAGATCTTGTCGGTGTTTTACTTGAATAAAGCCTATGAGATAATTCTTGACTTCATCTGCTTTCAACCATTTGTTCACTTGACAGCTCCATTACAGTAATTTGTGCAGACGTATCCAGAGCTTGTCTGCAGGCCACTGGTGGACTTAAATGCGAATCAGCCATGGAACTGGTGACCAACTCCAGTTTCATGGCCCCCATGCCGAGATGGATCTTGGAAAAGACCCTTGAATCAGAAATAAAATAATTGATTCCATGGCCCAAGGTTCCAGATCACCAAATTAGCATGAATTTGTTGAGGGAAATTAACTATCATCAGTTAGAGAAGCCCTGGATCCAATCCTGCACATTGGAGGCGAGAAAATACTTATTTCCCATAGCCTTTCCTTATTCCTCCAGATTACTCCTCACCCTACATAGACTTACTTTCCTAGGGGAGGAAGCTCAGGAGAAAAGACTAAAACTTCAGGTCATCGTCAAACATATCTGAGGCAGTAAATTGACTTTGCAGGTACTTCCACTGAATTTGAACTGGAGTGTACGTTGGTGACTGCAGCCATGAAATTAAAAGACACTCCTTGGAAGGAAAGTTACGTCCAACCTAGATAGCAAATTCAAAAGCAGAGACGTTACTTCGCCAACAAAGGTCTGGCTAGTCAAGGCTATGGTTTTTCCTGTGGTCATGTATGGCTGTGAGAGTTGGACTGTGAAGAAGGCTGAGTGCCGAAGAATTGATGCTTTTGAACTGTGGTGTTGGAGAAGACTCTTGAGAGTCCCTTGGACTGCAAGGAGATCCAACCAGTCCATTCTGAAGGAGGTCAGCCCTGGGATTTCTTTGGAAGGAATGATGCTAAAGCTGAAACTCCAGTACTTTGGCCACCTCATGCAAAGAGTTGACTCATTGGAAAAGACTCTGATGCTGGGAGGGATTGGGGGTGGAAGGAAAAGGGGACGACAGAGGATGAGATTGCTGGATGGCATCACTGACTCGATGGACGTGAGTGTGAGTGAACTCCAGGAGTTGGTGATGGACAGGGAGGCCTGGCGTGCTGTGATTCATGGAGTCACAGAGTCAGACACGACTGAGCGACTGAACTGTATGTCTCTAGTAAGTGATGTAGTCACTAGTACAGAAAGGGCAAAGTGAGGCATGCTTTCAAAGATCACATCATTGATGAGTAGGACAACTAAAAGAATGAGTTTAGGTGGTTCTCCAGGTTTTTAAATCATGAAAGCTTTTGAAACACACAGTTTCTCACTCCGTTGTCCTTTTAGACTGTTTAAAGTGAGTATACTACATTTAATGTCAGGGTTTAGCATAATGGATTTGTTTACCTTCCCATAGAAACTAGGTTCTATGGGAAGGTGTATTTAAGACCATAAACCTATAATTCAAAAATAAAAAGGCAATCCAATTTTTAAGATGAGCAAAGGATCAGAATGGACATTAGCCCAAAAGAGATACACAGATGACCAACAAGCACTTGAAAAGATGATCATCATTAGTCATCAGGAAAATGCTAATCAAAACCACAACAAGATACACCACTTGACCCTAAAAGACAAGAGGGATATGAAGAAATTGGGATGCATTGCAAATAGCAATATGAAATGGTGCAGCTGCTTTGGAAAACTGGTCATTTTTTGAAACGGCATAAAACAGAGTTAACCACGTCCATTCCTTTGTATACACCCAAGGACGTTAAGAACATAGGTCCACAGAAAGATTTGTACTTGGAATGTTTATAGCAGCATTATCATAATGGAGAAGAAGTAAAAACAACCCAATGTCCATCAGCTGATGAATAGATAAACAAAATGTAATATATCCATTCAATGGAATATTATTAAACCGCAAAAAGGCATGACCGACTGATACATCATTCCACATGGATGGGCCTTGAAAATACCATGACCTGTTAACCTCCAAGTCCGAACTTTCAAGGTGGGATTGTGTGTTTGCAAGTGCAGTCACATAAGGTGGCTCATGTGCCTGGCATATATTGTCAGGTGTGCATCTTCTGTGAGTAGTTGTGCTTTTATGTACAGTACTATATAGAGTACAGTAGTATGGTATCTTTATTTCAAGCCCAGGGTGTCTGGAAGCAAGAGGGTGGATAGAATTGAATCTAGCAAGGAACCAGAAGCTGTGCCAACATCAGGGGTGAGTGAAATTGCAGCTCACCCTCCGTCTCCTATTGCTGGTAATCCTTCAATGCTGCTATCTTCTTCCTCCTCCATCAGTCACTGTTCTTGCCTGTTCACTCGATGCCAGCCCCTTAATGCCAGCTGTTGTACTGTCCTAGGTCCTGTATCCTAAGATTAAAAATATTTTCCTTGATTTCTGTGTTTGTTTTTAATGCACTATTTGTGTGAAAAGTTTTATAAACCTATTACAGTACAGCACTATATCAGTTCAGGTCAATTGCTCAGTCATGTCTGACTCTCTACAACCTCATGGACTGCAGCATGCCAGGGTTCCCTGTCCATCACCAACTCCCAGAGCTTGCTCAAGCTCACATCCATCAAGTCAGTGATGCCATCCAACCATCTCATCCTCTGTCGTCCCCTTCTCCTCCTGCCTTCAATCTTTCCCAGCATCAGGGTCTTTTCCAAGGAGTCAGTTCTTCACATCAGGTGGCCAAAGTATCGGAGCTCCAGCTTCAGCATCAGTCCTTCCAATGAATATTCAGGACTGATTTCCTTTAGGATGGACTGGTTGGATCTCCTTGCAGTCCAAGGGACTCCCAAGAGTCTTCTCCAACACCACAGTTCAAAAGCATCAATTCTTCGGTGCTCAGCTTTCTTTATAGTCCAACTCTCACATCCATACATGACTACTGGAGAAACCATAGCTTTGACTAACAGACCTTTGTCAGCAAAGTAATACCGTGCATGCACAAGTCCTTTTGAAGGAGATGGCCATTACAGTCATTACCCCTACCATAGTTTGGCCTCAGGCCAAACAACAGGGAGGTAACACAGCCCTGCCCATTGGAATAAGACCCAGTTTCACCAACAGTCTCTCCCATCAGGAAGCTTCCATAAGCCCCTTATCTATCAGAGGGCAGACAGAATGAAAACTGCAATCACAGAAAACTAACCAAACTGATCACATGGACCACAGCCTTATCTAACTCAATGAAACTATGAGCCATGCCACGTAGGGCCACCCAAGAAGGATGGGTCATGGTGGAGTGTTTTGACAAAACGTGGTCCACTGGAGAAGAGCATGACAAACCAGTATTCTTGCCTTGAGAACCCCATGAACAGTATGAAAAGGCAAAAAGATAGGACTCTGAAAGATGAACTCCCCAGGTTGGTAGGTGTCCAATATGCCACTGGAGAAGGATGGAAAAGTAACTCCAGAAAGAATGAAGAGATGGAGCCAAAGTGAAAACAATGCCCAGTTGTGGATGTGACTGGTGATGGAAATAAAGTCTGATGTTGTAAAGAACAATCTTGCGTAGGAACCTGGATTGCTAGGTCCATGAATCAACGTAAATTGGAAGTGGTCAAACAGTACTTTATAGCTGATTGCATTGTTGGGTACCTAACTAACTTCGTTGGACTTTACGAAATTGCTCTTGAAATGGAATTTGTATGTAGGGGACTTAACTGTATTAAGTAAAAGGAGCCAGACACAATGACCATCCATTGTAAGATTTCATTTATATAAAATATCCAGAATAGGTAAAGCCATAGAGACAGAAAGTAGATCAGTGGTTGTCAGGTTCAGAGGGAGGGAGGGGATGGGAAGTAACCACTAATGGGTACAAGGTTTCCTTGGGGGATGATGAAAATGTCCTGGAATTCATGCTGATGGTTGTAGTCTTGTGAAAAAAATACGAAAACCCTCTGAACTGTACACTTGCAAAGGGTAAATTGTATGTTACATGAATTATATCTCGAACAGCTTTGATAAGAAGAACTAATGTTCACAGAAGCAAGTTCAAACTTCTCATTTACAAATATAAAAACCTACTATCGGGGAGTTTTATAAAAATTCAATATTTAGTTTTTCCTAATAGGGTGTACTTTAATATAATTCCAGATTACAGAAAATGTTTTGCATTTTCCTCCCACAAACTTCATATGCTGCTGCTGCTGCTAAGTCGCTTCAGTCGTGTCCGACTCTGTGCGACCCCATAGACGGCAGCCCACCAGGCTCCCCCATCCCTGGGACTCTCCAGGCAAGAACACTGGAGTGGGTCACCATTTCCTTCTCCAATGCATGAAAGTGAAAAGTGAAAGTGAAGTCGCTCAGTCGTGTCCGACTCTTAGTGACCCCATGGACTGCTGCCTACCAGCCTCCTCCATCCATGGGATTTTCCAGGCAAGAGTACTGAAGTGGGGTGCCATTGCCTTCTCTGACAAACTTCATATAGATGCCTCTAAATCCCTTCCAGTTTCTCCCTGAGTACCACCAGATTCTGGTGTGTTCTAGGGACTTCTCTGGTGGTCCAGTGGGTAGCACTCTAAGCTTCCACTGCAGGGGGCGCCAGTTTGATCCCTGGTCAGGGAGCTAAGATCCCCATACACTGAGCCCCGTGGTCAAAAAAAAAAAAAAAGACTAAACATTACAAGAAAATAATATCCAAAACCCCACATCCCAAACATATGAGAATAGTGTATTTTCTATTGTTGTTTTATACAAACAGAATTTTTCATTTCCTTGTCTTTTTTTAACCATTTATATTTTTTCAAGTTTCACTCATAAAATTTCTATTCTAATGAAAAAAGAAAAGTTCTCTTTTCTTAATTGTACTTCTTTCAGTATCAAGCAAAATACAGTAACAAAAAGCATATCAGTGGTTGTTGCTTGGGGATGGGAGGGGAGATGTGGATTACCAAGAAATACAAAGAAACTTTGGGAGGCAATGGATGTGTTTATGACCATATTTGTGGTGATGCTTTCATCGATAAATATATATATACATATGTCAAAACTCATTGAACTGCACTTCAAAAACTCATAAGTTGGTGCAGGTTCAATCCCTGGTCAGGAAGCTAAGATCCTGCATCCACCATGGCCAAAAAATCCAAAACATAACAGAAGCAATATTGTAACAAATTCAGTAAAGACTTTAAAAATGGTCCACATGAAGAAATCTTTAAAAACAAGAGTCCCAGGCTTCTCAAACTCAGGGCAGTTGGAAACCACTGGTACCAACTGGGTGACAGCTAAGGAAAGAGACTTCCCTCGTCTTGACCAAATCATCAAGTGAAGCCAAATGAAACCATAACTATCAACATCCCAGGGATAAACAAACCTATGACTTCCTAGTGTTTTACATAAATGCACGATCCTTAATCAGTATATGATACGTGAGTGTCCCTCAAGGTTCTCAGCCTCTCACCATTTTCTGTCGTTGGATTAATTGGGATGAAATCTGACAGGTGATAAAGGCTCTCCATAGAATCCACGTTATTTCAATTATCCAACCACAACTCTGTCTCCTATAAAAGAAACGCAGTGCTGTGCTCAAGGTTTCATCTTGAGATGTGTTTGCCTGTTCATTGTTTGCCTGTTTGTTATTAAGGAGATTCATTAATCAGGTAAAGTGAACTATGTTTTTAAAAAATATATGTTGTGGTATGTTTGAAAGTCATTGAATATTTTTTTCCCTTGTTACTAGGTGAACTCAGGTATGTCTAAAAAAGATTCACTGATCATTGCAGTTCCTCAGATGTGTTTCTTATTTTACCTTTTGTCTGTTTTCCCTTACTTATCGATGTTCTGTATATATGTGTTAGGAGTTTCTGACTCTTTGAGACCCCATGGACTGCAGCCTTCCAGGCTCCTCCATCCATGGAATTTTCCAGGTAAGAATACTGGAGTTGCCAGTATTCTGGTTTGCCGTTTCCCATTCCAGGAGATCTTCCTCACCCAGGGATCAAACCTGAGTCTCTTGTATCTCCTTCATTTGCAGGTGGGTTCTTTACCACTGTGTCATCTGCGAAGCCCTCTGCATGTTTTTATTTTCTATGCATATAAAGTATATTTCTCCCAACTGATCATTTTTTTCCCTTTGAAGCACCTGTTGCACTTTTTTCCAAGAAAAACTTGAAAGTATTTATTTAGCCAGAAAAACCAAAACATGCCTTCAACCTAAGGCTCTGGAAAAAACAGTTATAAAACCAATAGAAATGCAGGAGGAGTAGTTTAATAAGGGAACAAAATAAATTGGAAAACTGAAGCCATGCCTGGTAACACTCAAAGTTAGTTGTTGAAGAAGGTGACAAGTAGTTAAACGTGGCAAGCCAAAAAAAAAAAAAAGTGAAAATTGTATGAATGAGGCAAGAAATATAGTCAGATAAAAGAAGTTATAAAAGAGTTCATGTAAAACTTCATAGCAATATACTTGGCATTTTAGGCAAAAAAAAAAAAACGGTTTTCTTTTTCTTTCTCACCATTTATTTAAACAAATGTTAATACATTAATTCTGTGTCTGGCCATATTTAGAGAGTTTTTATAATTGAAATATCAGAGAAGGCAATGGCACCCCACTCCAGTACTTTGCCTGGAAAATCCCATGGATGGAGGAGCCTGGTAGGCAGCAGTCCATGGGGTCGCTAAGAGTCGGACACGACTGAGCGACTTCACTTTCACTTTTCACTTTCACGCATTGGAGAAGGAAATGGCAACCCACTCCAGTGTTCTTGCCTGGAGAATCCCAGGGATGGGGGAGCCTGGTGGGCTGCCGTCTATGGGGTCGCACAGAGTCGGACACGACTGAAGTGACTTAGCAGCAAGCAGCAGCATAATTGAAATATAATTGATGTACAATATTATGTTAGTTTCAGGTGTACTGTTGATATTTGCATTTATATTATGAGACGATCAGCACAGCAAGTCTAGTAACCATCTGTTCCAATACAAAGTTAATTTTATTGACCGTATTTCTTTCGCTGTCTGTTTCATCCCTGTGACTTATAAGTGGAGGTTTGTACCTTTAATCCCTGTCACGTGTCTCACTCACTCACGTCTCTGCCCCTGCCCTTCTGGCAATGACCCATTTGTTCTCTGCATCCATGAGTCAATTTTCATTTTGTTTGTTGTTTTATTTTTTCAGACTCCACATATAAGTAAGGTCATTCAGTATTTGTCTTTGTCTTCATTATTTCACTTGACATATCGTAAAACGTATGGTTTTCTTAAATAAGTCACCAAAGCACGTTACCAAAAGTGACCAAAATTGAATCAAGGAGAGTAGAAACATCAGAACAAACCAACCTTTTTAGAAGAAATGAGAAAGGAGGTCACACATCTACCTATGCTGGCCTGAAAAGACAATTCTAACAGCTTTGTAGTCATCTAATAAAAGCAGTGTTACCCTAACCTCAGCACCCATAAAAATCCTCTTGACAAAACTAAAAATATAATGGAAAAATTCTTAACAATGCAAGCAAATCGTGTCTTTTAAAAATGTTTAATCATAATTTACAAACATTTAGACAAGTTTTAGAAAGGCACAATACACAGTCCCTACTCTCCACTGTGCTGCAGAAGCTTGTTAATGTTTTTATGTGGTACATAGGTACCTAATTATTTGTTGAATCATTTGAGAATTGGCTGATGGTTCAATAAAATGCGACCATTTCCTCATGCAAACCTCAGGTCTATGGGTCATGGCCCAGTTCTGTAGTGTTCTCTGGATATAATCTGGAAGTTTGTGATAGATGCTTTTTTGGAGGTTACTGAAAGAAATAGTGGAAAGGAAATTAAGAATATGTACTCATCCTCCTGGATTTTCTGCCAATCTTCTTTGGAAGTCAATTCCCAGGTCGCCTTTGTTTTATACATCAGGACACTTGGTAACTCAGTGAATATAATTAAAAATTTGATCCAAAAGTACTGTCATGCCAATTGAGGAGATAGGTTCCTAGTCAACCTTTTGATTTTTCTAACCTTAATTTTTAACTTGGGCTTCCCACATAGCTCAGTGGTAAAGAATCCGCTTGCCAATGCAGGAGGCACAGGTTCAATTCTGGGTCAGGAAGATCCCCTGGAGAAGGAAATGGCAACCCACTCCAGCATTCTTGCCTGGAAAATCCCATGGACAGAGGAGACTGATGGGCTATCATCCATGGGGTTGCAAAAGAGTCGGACATGACTTTGTGACTAAACAACAAACAACATTTTTTCCCACCCCTCATCCTGCAGATAAGACTCGTCATGATCCCAGCTACTCAAGCTCGTGATCAGTGGACCTGGTTTCAAAGACTAAAGCAAGAATTCTGCAAGCCCATCTGTTGGTTCCGTATTGGATTAATAATTATGCTCCTCAAAATTGCTGTGGTAGCCTTCTTTGGTAATCATTTACCTTTCTCCCTCTCAGTGACAATAATTGCTTCTGGCATCATTTTATTCCTTATTTCTGGAGGGATACTCTTGTATGGATTATGCCAAAACTCAGACTACACCTCTCTCGAACCAGAAGAATTAGTGAGGTATCATCGAACTGCCCACAGTCATCCTGAAGGTTTTGAAACAGAGGCAGCAACTATCAGCACCTCACTATGATGTATATTAAACCCAGATATCACTGGGTCTTTTAACCTTCTGAAAGTTCCTTGAGTATAAAGTAGAAATAAACTCTGACCTCTAAAAAGTTTTGTTTTCTGAGTTTGGAATGCGTTTGTTCTCTCTTGCCTGTATGAAATCGTTCTTCTTCAAAAGTCCTCTCTGTCTCGAATTCATCTTGAAACTAGTTTTGTCCTGCTTGTTTCTGCAGCTCCCAAGCTTCTTATTCTCTTCCTATCATCACTGGTGCTTCTCATCTGGGTCTTCACTGTCAACTCCTGCAGATTTCAACAAGCACAGAGGTGACCCCTTCAAGACCACAGGGGCCGAGCTCACGGCCCTCATGACATGCCATGTCCTGTTCTTTTCTCACCATCCACGGTCATGTTTTGTACCTTGTCATAAATGCTACCTGTGAGACCCCTAGAACATCATTGCAGACACCTCACTGGCTCATCACACTTCCCTCAGGGAAGTTCTGAGCTGCTTCTTGGTGTCTAAGAAAACTAGAGCCAGCCAGTAGTTAAAGTAATAAAATTAGATTTCACTCAGGAAATATTGTAATGGGAAAAGAGACCCCAGCATAGAACTGGGCTCAATTCTTCTTCCTTTTTTTAAAATACATATTTATTTAACTGAGCCCAGTCTTAGTTGTGGCATGAGGAATCTAGTTCCCTGACCAGGGATCGAACCCAGGCCCCCTGTATTGGGAGTGCAGAATGTTTGCTACTGAACCACCAGGGAAGCCCCCTGGGCTGAGTTCTGCCTACAACATGTTCAAGTGGGAATTTATGGTGCAGGTGAAGTTTGGAAATCAGTCACTGGGTAGAAAATTACTGAGGAAACATTAGGGGTATGTGGGAAGGACATGGTGAATCTGGCTAAATCAACCTACCAGGATTTTTGCAGAATGCAGGTCAAGGTGAGATCACCTGAGAGCTGGGGTGGGGAGAAACAGGAATCTGATCAGCCATTGGGGGTGGGGGTTTCTAACTAAACCAACTTAGCAAATTTCCAGCTCAGATTGGAAGATGCAAAGACCAGCACAGAAGTGCAGAAGTTGAGTCCTGATTGGGATGAGGACTCAGAGGAGCCAGACTAAATCTGGGTCAAGAAGAGACACTTTGTCATTGAAAGTACCCCCAATTTTCTACACCTTATAACTCTCCAGGCCTGGGCACATAGGAAGCCCACTGAGGTTTTCCACTGTGGATATGACTCTACAGACCCAAACATCTTAGAGAAAGTCATGCTACAAGGTTGAGTGACTTCTTTGAAAATCATGATTTTCATGCCCTACTTCTATTTCACCTTTTGAGATTGTTCCCCACTCCTTCAGTCCTAATGGACAGTGAAATCTTTTTTTTTGCACACCATGCAGATTGCGGGATCTTAGTTCCCCAACCAGGGATCAACTCCAGGTCTGGGCAATGGAAGCACAGAGTCCTAACCACTGGATAGATGGTCAAGGAATTCCCAAGAGTGAAATCCTGTCTTTTAATATAATTGACCAAATGTCTTTGCTCCCTCAACACGTGTGTGTGTGGGGTTCCACAATGAAATGATGACTTATTATGCCACCAACTCACCTAATCACCCTACAGATCCCACCAGTGCACCAGCCCTATCCAACAGCTCTGAGTACCTCACTGAACATGAAGGGAGAGCCCAGAAATTAAGACCTTTGGGGAAAGTTTCTGTTACGGTTGGTGGCTCAGAAAGTAAAGAATCTGCCTGCAGTGCAGGAGATCCTAGCCTGATCCCTGGGTTGGGAAGATTCCCTGGAGAAAGGAATGGCTACCCACTCCAATATTCTTGCCTGGAGAATTCCATGGACAGAGGAGCCTGGTGGGCTACAGTCTATGAGGTCGCAAAGGGTCAGACATGACTGAGTGACTAACACTTTCACTTTTCTTTCTGTCGTGCTTGGCAAGCTCAAAGGTCTTTAGAGGATGCTCAAACAGTGCAGAGAGCAGCACAGAGAAAAAACATTTTTCAACCTGTATCTTTAATATTTCAGACATGTAGGAAGCAGTATATAAATGAAGTAAGTATGCTGCCAAGTCGCTTCAGTCGTGTCCGACTCTGTGCGACCCCATGGACTGCAGCCTACCAGGCTTCTCTGTCCATGGGATTCTCCAGGCAAGAACACTGGAGTGGGTTGCCATTTCCTTCTCCAGAAGTAAGTATAGAGTGTCATAAAGGATCCAGAAAAAAAAAAATGCGGGAGCTCTTGAAAATAAAAAATGAGGGCAAAAATTCAAAATCTAAAACTGTTGTGTCATACAAGTGACAGGATAAATTCAAGACAAATCACTTCCAGTGGAAAATACTGAAAACACTAATACTTTTTGAAAGACACGATAGAATAAGACAAAGAAACATTTACCATCCCTGAACTGATGTCACAAAGAAGTAAACATAATAGGAAATCACCATTTAGGTGATTGTTTCTCAGTGGGGTAAGTAATGAACTTTGTTTCTAGTTGAATTTTTCTGGATTTTCCCAACATTTCACTAAGGCTTTTTTTTTTATTACATGGCAATAAAATGGACAGAGAAACCTCATGTGCTGCTGTCCATGGGGTTGCAAAGAGTCGGACACAACTGAGTGACTGAACAAAAACAACAATAAAAAAGACTAAATAGTTTAAAAAACAAAATTGCATATATATGTGTATATATGCATACACATATTCACTTATAGATAGGTCCATCCATCTATCTATGTATATATGTATCGATATGTACGGATGGATGTCTCTCTCTATCTCGATGGCTCAGTGAAATATTACAGGAAATGAAAATATATTCCTTCCAAAAGTGGCAAGGAGCTGAAAGACAGTACCTAGCTTGTCTGCTGATATCACATACAGACCGTTTCTTGGTATTGTTTTAAACACAATCATCAACTTTTTGTGTTGTCTTTTCTACCACGGGAATGGAGAAACCTCCCCATGATACTTTGGAAATATTTTGCACTTCTGAAAAGTTCTGTAAGAAAAGATATTCAAATCCAACAATTTCCAAGCATAAGGATGGTTGGTTTTCTGATCTTTTCCCAAAATATATAAGGCTTTTAATTTTTAATCTATATTCCCAGTCTATATGTTTTCAAGTATTTGTCAGAAAAAAATTTCCTTTTCAATAAAGAAACAGTAAACTGGCATTTCTACTCTTTAATGTCCTAAATTGTCTGTAATGGCTCCAAACTGGAAAAAACCTAATGTTCATAAATAAGAGAATGGATTAAACCAACAGTGATATATCCATACAGTGCAATATTTCTCAGAATAAAAAGGAACAAACTATAGATACTCACAACAATAGGAATGGATCTCAACATAATTATCCTAAGTGAAAGAAGCCAAAGAGAAAAGAATACATACTTGATACTATTTACATAAATTGCGAAATAATCTTTAGTAACAGAAATCAGACTGGGTGGCTGCTTGAGTCTAGGGAGGGAGGCATTGACTACAAGAGGAACATCAGGAAACTTTGGAGGGCAGGGGATGTGTTTAATGATCTTGTTTGTGCTGATGCTTTCATTGATATGTCAAAACTCACTGAACTTTACACTTTAAATTTGTGCCATCGTTTGTATGTCATTTGTACATCCATGAAGCTGTGATAAAGAAGCACAGAGTGATCATTTTAAGCAGAGTCCCCCCAGCAGGCTTAATATCAGTGTGTTGATATTAGGAAGCCTGTGGTGCTGTGGGAGGTCCATGCTCCCCGTCCCACTGCTGGAGCCTCCATGAAGCACCAGGTGAGCTGTGCTCTCAACAAGGGTCCTGGGAATTCTCAAGCTTGGGGCGGTTGGAAAGCCCTGGTACCCACTGAGTGGCAGCTCTTATCTTGACCAAACTATCATCAGGTGAATCCAAATGAAACAACTACCATTAATATCCCAAGGGGAAAACAAATGATCGTTTGTTTTATTTATGCCACATTATCCTTAACCATCATAGAACAAGTGTTTGTCACCTGTCTCTCCTTTAAGAAGTTATTTAGTCCCCTGACATCTTATATCATTGGATGAACTGGGAGAAAACTAAGCTGATGAATGAAATAGTTCTCTATAGAATCCATGCTATTGCAATGATCCAATCAAGATCCTGTCTCCTATAAAAGAAACACAAAGAGCTGTGTTTAGCATTTTACCCTGAAGGGTGTTTGCTGATTTCTGTTAAGAAAGAGCTGCTTTTAATACCAGGTAAAGCATGATTTTTTTTTTTTTTACATTGTTATAAAAGTAGTGGTGTGATTGAAAGTCATTAAGAAAGCTCTTTTTTTCAACACTAGGTAAGGTCAGGAATATCTTTTGAGATTCACAGAGCATTGCAATTCCTGAGATGTGTGTTTTCTCTCATGCCCTTTGTCAGTTTATTTTTTTCCCTTTAATTTGTGGTGTTCTTTGTTTGTAATGGATTTTAACTCTTTGTCTTCTCTATGTTGAAAATATATACTCCCATCTGTCACTTTAACTTCATCTCTAGTGTCTTTTTTCCTTTATGGCAGCTGTGCTAATTTTTTTCAGTAAAAACTTGAACTTTTTTCTTTATTTAGCAAGACTGAAATTACATAAAACATTCATTCAATTTGGAATTGAGAAAAATGCTCCTTAAACATTGGAAATGGAGAAGGAATTTAATATGAACATCTAAAATTAATCAACTGGAGAGCAAACATGGTTGATGGATATAAGTAAAAGCTGGTTTTTGGGAAAGGAAAGTATTTTTCTTTTTGGAACCCTGTCAAGTCAACTAAAAACTTAGAGTTTATTATGAATAAGACAAGAACTATTGGACAAAAAGTTATAAATAAGACAACAGACAACTTCATACCTATATGCTTGACATGCTAGACTGCATGAATAATTTTCTGGAAACCGACGTTACCAAAATTAAATTTAGAGAGGACAGAAACTCCAAACAAACCATGTTCTTCAAAGAATTTTAAAAGTTTGTCACACATTTACCTAGGGATAGCCTGAGGAGCTGATTCCTTTGAGTTGCTGAAAGCTTTGCAATTATTTTACCAAGGTAAACAGATTTACCCTTGTCTTGGTATCCATAAAAATTCCCACAACAAAACTGGGGTCTTAAGTTTAAAACATATATGTAAAAATTCCTAACAAAACAAGAAAATTAATCTGTGTTTTTTTTTAACTTGGTCATAATAGTTTTTATTTATAAAAATTTAAATAATCAAAAGGTGGCTTATCTATACTTAGATTTAACAGATTATTTGGTCATAACTGGTACATGTGTATGTAATTATTATCATTATTATTGTTATTGGAATGATTTGAAGAGTAAGTTGTAGACTTCATGACATTTCACCCTTAAACACTTGAACTTGCACCTTCTACATGTAGAAACATTCTCCAACAGTAACTCACTTATGTGCAGGAAAATTACTAAATAATTTTAATATAATCAAGATGGCTATGAGGGTTTATTTCAGAACACAAAGATGAATCCAAATTGGGGAAATCATCAAATGTCATTGTACTAATAAAAGAAAACCAAAAGTCCCATTTATCAACAAATACTGAGAATGTGTTTGAAAAAACTCCCTAGAAATTTTCATCACAATTTGTCACAGAAAAACAGAAATGTTCTCTAAATGTGCAAAAGAGAATCAGCACTTGTCCAAGAGCATGAACAACAATCAAAGTGTTTCTGAGAAATGTAATATACACAACTCTGTAGTTTCCAGTGTGTCTGAGATATTCACTTTCCTTGTCCCAAGAACCGTAACATTTTTGGAGGAAAATTGTGTCCTTCATTATACATTAAGCTGACTTCTAAAACAATTCATTGTAAATTAAAATATTCACAAAAGATGCACTGACATATTGTAAATGGTGTTTCAAAGTAACTGCTATACCACTTTTAAATGCATGCATTGAATTTGAATCTGTCACTCCATCATCTGTTTGAAATATACATGAACTGAGTTCTTCATTAAAATTCAAAGTTTCACAGTCTTCACTTCCTGTTTCTTCAACTTCCTTTTTATTCCATGCTCTCTCACCTAGATGTGCTGTCGTAATACAATATGTTATGCCTTAAATCTTTTTTTGATCAATATATCGTAGTTCTCTGCTGTAAGAGTATCAGTTCAGTTCAGTCTCTCAGTCGTATCCAACTCTTTGTGACCCCATGGACTACAGCATGCCAGGCCTCCCTGTCCGTCACCAACTCCTGGAGTTTACTCAAACTCATGTCCATTCAGTCAGTCATGCCATCCAACCATCTCATCCTCTGTCGTCCCCTTCTCCTCCTGCCTTCAATCTTTCCCAGCATCAGAGTCTTTTCTAATGAGTTACTTCTTCGCATTAGGTGGCCAAAGTATTGGAGTTTCAGCTTCAGCATCAGTCCTTCTAATGAATATTCAGGACTGATCTCCTTTAGAATGGACTGGCTGGATCTCCTTGCTGCCCAAGGGACTCTCAAGAGTCTTCTCCAACACCACAGTTCAAAAGCATCAATTCCTCGGCGCTCAGCTTTCTTTATAGTACAACTCTCACATCATGACTACTGGAAAAACCATAGCCTTGACTAGACGGACCTTTGCAGTAAGAGTATACATACACTTAAATTGTAAGAAATATTTTTGACTATAAGACTCTAGGCGTTAAGTTTCTTCTAAGTTAAAAATACAGTTACTATACTTGTGATCAAAATAAGATAGTGCAAATCATAATTTGAACAGGAAAAGGAAACTGGTAAGGGCTTCATCTCCAATGATGTAATAATATGTTTTTTCTCATTTTTTCCCTTTTCAAAATGCATATGTAGAGAATTCTTATTGCTAGAATGAGACCAATTTCAGCATCATTACACTTCTTTTATTTTTCCAAGACAAAAGAAACTCATTCACAAACATAGAGATGGGCATGTACAGAGATGTTATTTAATATTTTGGACTCCTTCAAAGTTACATGGAAAAATTACAAAATGATCTTTTATTGAGTTATTTTCCTGAGCTGAAGCTTCCATTGATTCCTCCAGTTTTTGTTAACAGCAAAAAATAAGTGACTTCCACTTGTAAAACTGTTACCCGGTTATTAGTCATTTATTTTCTTAAGATAGCTGCCCACATTTCTAATTGTTCCTGTATTTGGTGCCTCAGATATTTTTTTAATACCTACCGTAATGCAATGCACCATAGCAAGATAAATACGAATGAGATGATTTTCGTTTGAAGAAGTAAAGGGCATCTGCCAAAGGGATACCCTACCTGCAGGCAGAGCAGCTGTAGGAAGGACCACGGCTGAGGTTGTAGAGCTTGATAGAACTTTCCAAACACAAACCACCTGGGTGGACTTTGCGTCCCTTGAGGGTACACGTGGGTTCATTTGAAGCTCACTGTTCTAGACGAGGTAGTAAAATAGGATAATACAATAGTACAATGATTGGGAAAATTATTCCTATGGATATAGTTTTATACCTAGAAAATCCAGGATTTAACTGAAGAGTTTTAGAATTAGTACAACAAATTTAAATGTCTAGTGATAAGAAATGGTTTACAAATCTAGCAGTTTTCCTTTATGATGGTAATTGCTAATTAGAATGAATAAAAATTTTAATTATTAAGTTAATGTCATTGGATATAATTGTAATTTTGTGTTATACATAGAAGTAAAGGAACAGAAATATAAATATTAAATAAGAACTGAGCATAAAGCAGTAATGAAGACTAGAAAGATGAACTCTAGAGAGCCCTTCCTGAAAAGGAATTCTTATTATTAAAAACGCAATGTCTTTCCAAGAAATGGTTAGTTTCAATTTCAATTATAAGGCCCAACTTGTCTCGGGCTGTTGAGGGTAATGCCAAGAGATGGTTAACAGACAGGCTGTCGGGAAACACTTTGAACAGGATCACAAAAGGGGGTCTAAATCAGTACAAATTGGGACTGGCAAAAGACTAGATATGAATGGAAGATAGAGTGTTGAAACACATCCTATGGTGTAGAGTTATTTAATATGATAGGGGTAATGGCACCCCACTCCAGTACTCTTGCCTGGAAAATCCCATGGACGGAGGAGTCTGCAGTCCATGGGGTCGCTGGGAGTCGAACACGACTGAGCGACTTCACTTTCACTTTTCACTTCATGCATTGGAGAAGGAAATGGCAACCCACTCCAGTGTTCTTGCCTGGAGAATCCCAGGGACGGGGGAGCCTGGTGGGCTGCCGTCTATGGGGTCGCACAGAGTCGGACACGACTGAAGTGACTTAGAAGCAGCAGCAGCAGCAGCATTTCAAAACAGTGTGCAAGGATTAAATATTCCGTAAGTGGAGAGGACTACTTGGCTATTCATTTAGGAGGGAATCTAGAGTTCCTTTTCAAGCAAAAGTACAAACATGGTCAACGGATTAAAATGAAGGACACCGTTATTAAAATGTAACACTTGACAGTATTGATGTGGGGTATTATTCCTTAAATGTTTCTTGAAATGTAACAAAATGTGCTAGTACCAGGATTTGTTGATCAAATGGACTTTATACCTGAGAAAGTAGAGATTAATAATATAATGGAGAGTAATAAATCCTGTGATTCAGTTGAGATTGTTGTGGCTCTTTTTTTAAATTTTATTTTTTTTGAATTAAAGTCGATTTACAATGTTGTGGAGACTGTGGCCCTTAACCATGCTAATTAGAAACCCTGTCCTTTGTCAGGTGGATCCTGAGGCAGCAGGCAGCCCATCTGTCTGATAAGACATCAATCAAAACAGGAGTTATCTGCTGACTCTTCCTTAACTCTGCCCTCCCAAGTGGCCCTGGGAAGCCTGGTGAACTCAAGACTCCTCTTCAGTCCACTCAGGCAAGGACAAGGGCATTGGTGGGAATTTCCTTCTGGAAGCTTCTTTCTGTCTTGCTGGTCAAACCTTGCAGCTGGGTCTTCCACTGGCAGAGGAAGGAAATCACAGCCCCGTGGGCTGCAGGTCAAATTTCTCTTGTTATGTTTTGTCTGGAGAATGTGTTGCTTTTAGCATGCATTCCATTCCATTATATCTGTATCTATAAGCTTTTTTTAAAATGTTATTTTAATTTTTAAGAATTTTGGCTGTGCTGGGTCTTTGCTGCTGCACTGGCTTTTCTCTAGTTGCTGAGCAGGAAGTTCCTCTCTAGTTGCGGTGTACGGGCCTCTCATTGCGACTTCTCTTGTTGCGGAGCAGGGCTCTAGAGCACTTGGGTTTCAACAGTTGGCACTCCTGGGCTCTGGACCACAGGCTCAGGGGCTTAGTTGCTCCGAGGCAAGTGGGATCTTCCTCAACCGGGAATCAAACCCGAATCTCCTGTGTTGACTGGAGGATTCTTTACCTCGGAGCCACCAGGGAAGCCATACACCTGTATCTAAATTAAATAATGAGGCCCTTGCTTGGTGCTCCATTTCATCTGTATCTGATGAACAATCTTAGATACACCTCCAAGTAACGTTGATATTCCCATAAAGTGCAACGTGTGTTCTGAGTCTTTACATGTCTGCCAGCAAACCTCAGGACAACGTGATATACCCAATCCCTAGTGGTCTTTCTAAAAATGACCCAGAAGTTGGGGATAGACAGCTTCATGAAGATATTGAAAGAAATATTTAAAATAAATACGGATTTCCTGGAGAAGGGAATGGCAACCCACTCCAGTATTCTTGCCTGGGAAATCCCATGGACACAGGAGCCTGGCAGGCTATAGTCCATGGGGTCACAAAGAGGTGGACAAGACTGAGTGACTAACACTTTCACTACTGGTCATTACACTGGTGGTCACAGTAGCCTCGAGGCTGAAATGGGTCAATAGATCGAAGATATAAACTGTATCCACTATGAACCACTTTCTCTTGTAGCAGGAAATACAAAATTAAACCTACCTATATTATGTACTTCAAAAGAATCAAATGTACATTGTCATTTTATTTAATATACTATTAAATATCTTTGCATCCAAAGATTTTATCATTGGTATATCAGCAAAAAAGAATTCTAATAGGTATATACTTTGCTTCAAAAATTTACTGACATAATAATAAATCATTTTAACAGGAGGAGAAATTCACATTTTTTTAAACACATAGAGTTAACTCCTTCTACTGGATAAAAATACCTACAGATTAGCTTCCTTGTAATAAGTGCACTTGATATTACATAGCAAGTTATAATTTATAAAGATTTTCACATAATTTATGCTATTGAATCCACATAACAACCACGTGTGATATTTGGGGCGGGTAAGAACAGAACAAAGAAAACAAGATCCAACCAAGCTGAGTATTACGCACGCAAATGATCTCTGGAAACAAGAGATCTCAGGTGTTTTGGTTACCTTTGGTCAATGTTTATTCTACATTAAGTAGACTTTTTAAAGAAAAATAGGTATAAAGTGGCACTATATATTTTTGTTCTGGATTTTCCAAGTCTCCTTTAAATGTGTTATCATATTGCATAATTTAAAAAATAAAAAGGATAAAAATTAAAAAATACGGATTAAATACCAATCATCCCTTATTTTTCTAGCCACATTCTTTGGAATTCAACTCCTAGGTTGTCTTAATTACTAGCCCTATGTATTCTATCACCAGGACACTTGATAACTTATCGTGAATGCATGCTCAGTCACTAAGTCATGTCCGGCTCCTTGCAACACCATGGACTGTAGCCCACCAGACTCCTCTGTCCATGGGATTTCCCAGGCAAGAACGCTAGGGTGGGTTGGCATTTGCTTCTGCAGGGGATCCTCCCGACCTAGGGACCAAGCCCTCATGTCCGAAGTCTCCTGCCTTGACAGGCAGATAACAGGGTGAATGGCATTTGAAACTTCATTTAAAAGCGAAGTCCCATCAAGTTAACCTTGTGATTCATTGACCTTCACTTTTTCCTTCCTTTAATCCCTGTAGCTAAAACTCATCATGATCCCAGCTTTTCCAGCTAACAGTCAGTGGACCTGGTTTCAAAGAATCTCGCAAGAAGAGGTCTCGCGTAGATGCTGGTTGTGCTTCTATTTGTTCTATGCTGTGACGTTAGCACTGCTACTCGGCGGTGTTTTCATCACTTTGTCCTCTGATCATCCACCCTTCGCCCTGGTAACAACAATGATTGCTACCGGCATTGTGTTTTTCATCCTCACTGGACTGATGTACTTGTGTGAAGCAAACAAGGTATCAGCTTTCATACAAGAAAAATTTTCAAGGAGGAGAATTGCTCAGGATCCTTGTAAGGCTTTAGAAAGAAAAACAACCAACGGTTGCCACCTGACTGTAATATCATCTTAAACCTGGAAATCCTTGGGACTTGGATATTTTAATGGTTTAAATAGAAATAAACTCTGGCCTTTTTTTTAAAAAAAAAAGTTTTTATTTGATTTTGGAATGTTTCTATTCCCTATTGCCTCTCTTCAGTCTTCTTACAGAAGCTCCTGTTCTTTCAAGTTCCAGCCAGATGAATGGACCAGCTTCCTTCTCCCTGTTGCCACAGCATGCTTCCAACCATCACTGAAGACCCAGCCCCTGCCTCTCACTCTGGCTTTTCACGTGGACTCCTGCAGATATTAACTGACCCATCCAAGACCATAGGTGTCCAGCTCATGGCCAACCTCCCTGGCAGTGCCCTGATCTTGTCCATCGTCCTGTCCTGTAACCTTTCATGACTGTTGCCTGTGAGTCTCCAAAACGATCCTTCAGACACCCCTTCCTCCCACCACACAGCCCTTATCATCCTTGGTCAGTTCCCCTGGCATCCCTCACCTGACCATCCTCTGATGTAATGGTGTGGTCTACCCTTCTGATGCTAAGGTCTCCTTACTCTCCCATAGTGCCTCGACTTCTTATCTCTTTGGGGCTTCTTCTTGGAATTACCTTCTACTTTCCCTCCCCTTATTCTTGCCTTATACATTCCCTTCTACATGCCTGGTGACGTGTGGACATGTGAACCCGCTTGAACTAAGCTATCTCCCTGTGTACATGAATCCAAGGAGATAATCACTCAATAAAGGTGAACTCTTCCTTTCTTTTTCTTAAAATATTATTAATTTTTTTGGCCATGCTGGGTCTTCACGTTGCTCAGGCTTTTCTCTAGTTGCGGCAGGCAGGAGCCACCCTCTGGTTGTGGGGTTCTCATTGCAGTGGCCTCTCTTGTTGCAGAGCATGGGCTCTAGGCATGTGGGCTTCAGTAGGTGCAGCACATGGGCCCAGTAGCTATGGCTCCTGGGCTCTAGACCACAGGCTCAGCATCTGTGGCTTATGGGCTTAGTTGCTCCTAGGGATGTGGGATTTTCCTGGACCAGGGATCGAACCCATGCCCCCTGCATTGGCAGGGGGATTCTTTACCACCGAGCCACCAGGAAAGCCGCAGTGATTTTAATTCCTTTCAATCATGATCATTCACCAAAGGGATCACCACTGCTGTCCTGCTTTTCTGAGCTGTTTCCAGTCCTTCAGTTCAGGCAGGAATTGGAAGACTCTTTGCTAAGACTTCCCTGGTGGCTCAGACGGTAAAAGCATCTACCTACAAAGTAGGTAGACCTGGGTTCAATCCCTGGGTGGGGAAGATCCCCTGGGGAAAAAAATGGCAATCCACTCCAGTACTCTTGCCTGGAAAATTCCATGGACGGAGAAGCCTAGTAGGCTACAGTCCATGGGGTCACAAAGAGTTGGACATGACTGAGCGACTTCACTTTCACTTGCTAAGTTTACTGGCCAAAGAAAAACTGTCCCTTCTCCCCTAACATGTAGGGATCCCATAATAAAAACACTGCTCAACCTACTCTGACCTGAGGGTTGGATGGCAGCACTGACTCAATGGACATGAATCTGAGCAAACTCCAGGAGACAGTGAAGGACAGGGAAGCCTGGTATGCTGTAGCCCATGGGGTCACAAAGAGTCAAACATGGCTTAGTGACTGAACAACAAAACCTACTCACCAAGGAAACCCTATCCTCCAACAAGCCCTACCCAAAAGCCCTGGGGTCTTCCCTCTGAAATAAGAATGGAGAGCCCAGAAACTAGGACCCTCTGAGAAAGCCTCTGCCATGGTTTGCAAACTCAGAAGACGTTAGAGGGCATGGAGAGTGTAGGGAGCAGTAAACAGACCAAGATTTCTACTATGTAACTGACATTTTCAGACACTTAGAACATACTACATAATTGAAACGATAGGGTGTTATAAAGGATTCATAAGAAAAAAGCAGGAACTCTTGAATTATGAGTTCAGGCAATGTTATGGGGCAGACTGGATGGGAGGGGAGTTGGAGGGAGAGTGGATGCATTTATATGCCTGGATGAGTCCCCTTGCTGTCCGCTTGAAACTGTCACAATGTTGTTAATTGGCTATACTCCAATACAAAATAAAAAGTTAAAAAAATAGAGGGGTGGGAGGGATACTTGAGGACAAGGGGACATATGTATACTTATAGTTGATTCATGTTGTTATACAGCAGAAACTAACACATGGTAAAGCAATTATCTTCCAATTAAAAAAAAGTAAAATTCTTTTTAAAAATGAGAGCAGAACTTAATTCAAAAAGTTGGGTACAATAAATGTAAAAAGAAATATTCAAGAAGAGCAGCTTACAGTGGGGGAAAACTGCAAACAATGTCCAGCGATGAAGAATTTTTCAAAATCTTGATACAATGGAACAAGACCGTGAAATCTCTTACCATCCCTAACTGATATCAAAAAGATAGAAACACAAAAGGAAACCATCATCAGTGTTGACTGTTTCCGGGGGCTGGAATAACTATCGACCCTATTTGTACTTGAATATTTCTTTTTATCTTTCCAAAATTTTCAAGATTCTGTAATCAAAAAAACCGAATGTCAAAAAATAAAATTGCAATTTTTCCCCCAAAGTTCTCAAGGTTCTGTCATCAAAAAAAATCAAAAGTTGAAAAAGAAAATATATCCATGTGACCTGGTTAAAGAATCCATGACGTGAAATTACATTTCCAAAAGGGAGACTTCCTGTGCTATCCAGTGGCAAGAAGACTATGTGGGTACCAGTGTTGGGCGCATCTCTCATGCATGCTATAACTTTTAAAGACAGCTATAACTTTTTGCCTTGAGTTTTCCACCCTTGAACTATGGATACACCCCCTAAATGTTTTTGAAGTATCTTGCACTTTAAAAATATATGTATTTATTTATTTATTTATGGCTAAGCAGGATCTTTGTTGTTGTTGAGGGCTTTTCTCTAGTTGTGGTGAGTGGGGGCAACCCTCTAATTGTGGTGAGTGGGCTTCTCACTGTAGTGAATTTTATTGTGGAGTGAGGGCTTCAATAGTTGTGGCACATGGGCTCAGGTGCTCCGAGGCATGTGGGATCTTCCCTGATCAGGGACCCAACCCATGTCTCCTGCACTGGCAGGTGGATTCTTTACCCCTGAGCAGTCAGGGAAGCCCTGTCTTGCACTTTTGAGACTGAGAATTTATAAGAAAATAATATTCCAGTCCCCACTTCTCAAGCAGAAGGATGGTCTATTTTCTGACCATCTTTCCATGTGCATAGGGTGTTTCTCTTCTCTTCTTTATGACCATCTGTCATATTCAACTTTTTCCTAGTGGTTTTTTTTCAAAAGAAAAGGGAAAAGCAATCTCTCCTTCATTGTACCTCTTCAAGTATCTAGAATTACCTGTGATAGTCTCGACTGGAACCAACTTACACATCCACTCACAGAGGGAAGGGGTTTATCCTTGCAGTGGAATTTTGCTTCTTTGTGATCCACACCTCTGCCCTTCCATTCCAAGCCCACTTTGGGCTTCTCTGATGGCTCAGCTGGTAAAGAATCTGCCTGCAGTGCGGGAGACCTGGGGTTGATCCCTGGGTTGGGAAGATTTCCTAGGAAGGGAATGGCTACCCACTCCAGTATTCTGGCCTGGAGAATTCCATGGACTGTATAGTCCCTAGGGTCACAAAGAGTCAGACACGACTGAGAGACTTTCACTTCACTTCATTTTGCAATGGAATACTATTCAACATGAAAAAAGTCTGTTGATACTCAAGACAACATGAATGAATCTCAAAATAATTATGCTGAAGGAACAAGCCAGACACAGAGAAGTACATACCAGAGAATGTCATTATATAAAAATGTGAAATCACTTCTAATGACAGATTGTAGATTGGTGGTTGCCTGGGAATGGAAGGGAGGAGGTGTGGATTACAGAGAAGCACAATGAAACTTTGGAGGTGATAGATATATTTTTAATTTTAATTAGACTGATGCTTTTATTGGTTCATACATGCCAAAACTCAATGAATTGTACATTTTGAATATGTGCTAGCTTTGTACCTCACTTGTACATTCAAGTGAATAAAGAAGCATAGAGTGAATTATTTTAGGCAGTGTTTCTCCAAACTTTGCTGATATTAAAAAGCTCCTAGTACCTACAATTAACATACTCAACAGTGGAAAGCTGAAAGTGTCTCCTCTAAATTCAAGAGCAAGACAAGAATGCCCACTCTCATCATTTCTATTTAACATAGTATTAGAAGTACTAGCTGGGCTTCCCGAGTAGCTCAGCTGGTAAAGAACCCAGTTACAATGCAGGAGATCCTGGTTTGATTCCTGGGTTGGGAAGTTCCCCTGGAGAAGGGATAGGCTACCCATTCCAGTATTCTTGGGCTTATCTGGTGGCTCAGATGGTAAAGAATCTGCCTGTAATGCAGGAGATCTAGGTTCAATCTCTGGGGTGGGAAGAGCCCCTGGAGGAGGGCATGGCAACCCACTCTAGTATTCTTGCCTGGAGAATCCCCATGGACAGAGGAGCCAGACAGGCTACAGTCCATGGGGTTGCAAAGAGTAGGACACAACTGAATGACTAAGCACAGCACAGAACAGCAGTGTTAGCTACAACAATCAGTCATAAAAAAGAATGAAATTCTGCTATTTGCAACATCATCATAGACCTGGAGAGGGCTTCCCTAGTGGCTCAAACGGTTGAGAATCCGCCTGCAATGCAGGAGACCTGGGTTCGATCCTGGGGTCAAGAAGATCCCCTGGAGAAGGGCATGACAACCCATTCCAGTGTTCTTGCCTGGAGAATCCCATGGACAGAGGAGCCTGGCGGGCTACAGTCCATAGGATTGCAAAGAATCAGACACGACTGAAGCAACTTAGCATGCATACATGCATGGACTTGGAAAGGATCATGCTTAGTGAAATAAGCTAGATAAAAAGAAGACAAATTCTGTATGTTTTCACTGAAACATGGAATCCAAAAAAGTAGATACTTCCCTGGTGGTCCAGTGGTTAAGGTTCCATACTTCCACTGCAGGGGGTATAAGTTGGATCCCTGGCTGGGTGGGGAACGAAGATCCCATATGCCATATTATGTGATAGAAAACAAAATACAATTCAAAAAACAAAACAATGAATTTTTAAAAAAGAAGCCCCTGGTGCTGTGTAAAGTTCATACTCCTGGTCCCACTGCTGAGTACTCCATGAAGCACCAGGTGAACTGTGCTTCCAATAAGAGCCCCAGTGATTCTCAAGATCGGAGAAGTAGGGAAACGCTGGTTTAAGGCGGGTCACAGCTGAGAAAGAATGAACTTTCCCTCACCTTGACCAAACCGTCATCAGGTGAAGCTAAATGGAAACCACCACCATCAACAAGCAGGGGAAAAAACCTATGCGATTTCCTAGTGTTTTCCACAAGTACATGACCCTTAACCACCATATAGCAAGGGTTTGTCACCAGGATCTCCCTTAAAGAGCTTTCTCAGCACCCCCAGGATCTTATATCATTGGATGAATTGGGAGAAAACTGAGCTAATGAGTGAAATGGCCCTCCACAGAGTCCATGTTGTTATCCAATCAACATCTGTCTCCTATAAAAGAAACTCAAAGAGCCGTGTTGGATGTCTCATCTTGAAAGGAGTTTGACGTTTCTACTTGTTCAAGAGCTGCATTGCAAGCCAGGTAAAGGGATCTACAGTTTTTTGCATGTAACTGTAGTGGTGTGTTTGGAAATCATTGTAGAAGTTCTTTTCATCATTACTCAGTGAGGTGAGAGTTTTTTTTTTGGGGTATCTTTTTAGATTCAATGATCATTGCAGTTCCTCAGATTTGTTTTCCTGTTTTGCCGTTTGTCTGCTTTTCTTTTTTCCTTAATTTGTTGATGTTCTTTGTTTAGGAAGGACATTAACTCTTCTATGTGTATAAAATAGTGACTTACCAGAACTTTGTCTGTGATGTCTTAATGCCATTCAAGAGTTTTCTTTCTTCCTTTATTGCATTTTTCTGAGTAATATATAAGTGCTTCCCTTACTTAGCAAGACTGAAAATATGC
Source organism: Bos mutus (assembly GCF_027580195.1). Lineage (NCBI taxonomy): Eukaryota > Metazoa > Chordata > Mammalia > Artiodactyla > Bovidae > Bos > Bos mutus. The sequence goes on from NC_091641.1 coordinate 31,518,346, forward strand.
ATTCAATCTAAGAAACTAGAATAAATAAAATCAGTGGAAATAGAGGAGGAAATGTAAAAGCCTAAATTAAACTTGGAACCAAATACAATACCATGCCTGAAGGGTAACACTAAAAGCTTGTTCTTATAAACGGTGACAAGTAGATCAATTTGTTGTTTTAATGAGTATTTGGTGAGCAATAACAAGAAATAGAGTCAGGTAAAAGGTAATGTACAACTGCATATTAAAATACCTGATAATTTATGTGAAAGGGATAGTTTCCTTGAAAAGTTACCAAAACGGATCAAGAAGTAACAGAGCAGACAAATCACTCCAGAAGATAAATTCACACCTCCACCTAAAGAGCCTGAGTGGCCTATTGCTCTGAGCTCTGGAAACCTTTCAAAGGCACCTTTTTATAAAGATAATTTTACCTCAGCCCAGCACCCATAAAAATCTCCATGATGAAACTGGGGCATAGTCTAACTCAAAAACCTTCTTTGTAAAGTTCCTAACATAATGAACAAATAAAATCTTTTTAAAAAAACTTTAACCTCAATTTTAAAAGTCTATTTATTTTTAATTGGTGGATAATTGCTTCACAATATTGTGTTGGTTTCTGCTATATAGCAACATGAATCAGCCATAAGTGTATATATGTCCCCTTCCTTGTGGCTCTGTGTCCCACCTCCTACCCCATCCCACCCCTCCAGGTTGCCACAGGGCACTGGTCTAAGTTCCCTGGGTCATACAGCAGAGTCCCACTGGCTATCTACTTTACACATGGTGGGGTACATGTTTCCACGCAACTCTCCCTATTCGTCCCACCCACTCCTTCCCATTCTGTGTCCGCAAGTCTGTTCTCAGTATCTGAGTCTCCGTTGCTGCCCTGCAAACAGGTTCATCTGTACCATCTTTCTAGATTCCATGTGTATATACATTAATGTGATATTTGTCTTTCTCTTTCTGACTTACTTCACTCTGTATAATAGGATCTAGGTTCATCCGTCTCATTAGAACTGACTCAAATGCATTACTTTTTATGGCTAAGTAATATTCCATTGTATTTATGTACCACAGCTTCTTCATCCATTCTTGTCAATGGACATCGAGGTTGCTTCCATGTAACCACAGTTTTTCAAGTGTGTAAAATGTTAAAACACAATGAACACTCACCTACCCTCCTTAATGTTAACAACTTAACATTTTGTTGTAACTTTAACACATGTTTATAACATTTGTTGCTATTATTGTTGTTGGCTGAATCACTGAAGAATCAGTGGCAGACTTTATGAATTTCTTGCCTAAATGCTTGACAATGCGTCTCCTGTTTAAAAAAAAAAAAAGGAGGGGGCATTCTCCTACAAAAACTGAATGCCACCATGGATTAGAAAATTACTTGTACCAGTTAATAAAGATGGCCATGAGTTTATTTCAAGAACACAAGGATAGGTCCAAATTAGAAAAATTGATAAACCTTATTAGTGAAAAAAAGCAGAAAGTCACATTTACCAGCAAGTGCTGCAAATGCATTTGACACAATTCCCTGCAATTGCTGATAAGTTCTCAAAGAATAGAAATGCTGATTCTAAAAAAGACAATCTGCCAACACAAATAATGTAAAAAAGTGGTGAAATAACCAAAGCATTTGAGCTAAAGGCATTCTACAAAGTGAGGCAATTTTCGATGTTTTTCTCCCTGTATTTGAGTTCAATTTCCTTGATCTCATGCATCAAATATTTTTGGAGAAACTCCATAGTTACTTATACATTAAGTTGACTTCTAAAGTTTTCCGTCACCTTCAACAGTCACAAAGAATGCACCGTCTGGTATATTGTAAATGCTGACCCATCAAAATAAAACTGCTATACCACTTTTAAATGTAAGTATAAGCCTCAGTCTTCACCACCATCATTCATATGAAATACACATAAACAAATTTTTCTTTATCTCAAGCTTTGCCTTATTTACTTCTCTTTAATCTGTTCGTCCATTTCATTCAATCTCTCCTGAAATGTGTCTTAATATAGTATGTTATGCTTTAAAGTCTTTTTTGATCATTCATACCATTGTTCTCTGCAACAAAGATATATATTAATATGTATATGTATATGCTTGGATTTAAGGCAAATTCTTCTGACCATGATGTTCTAACTGTAAAACTTCTTCTGAACTGGGTTACAGTTACAATTCGTATACGTGTGATCAAACTAACACTGCTATGGTCTGAACATCTGTGTCCCCAAATTCATATGTTGAAATCCTACCCCTTTCAGCGATAGTATTAGGAGGTGGGGGCCTTTGGGAGGTGGCTAGGTCAAAAGGACTGAGATCTAATAGGTGAAATTAATGCTCTTAAAAAGATCCCACGGACCTCCTTCTCCCCTTCCCCAAGGTGGGGATAAAAGGAAAAACCTGCAACCCAGGAGAGGTCTCTCACCGGTGATACTGGTTTCCTGATCTCAGAGTTGCAGCCTCAAGACCATGATCACTATATTTCTGCTGTTTATAAGTCACCTAGTCTGTGGCATTTCGTTAGAGCAGCCTAAATAGACTGAGAAAATATATTACAACACAAAAATATATTAAACACCGAAAACTTTTAAGAATCGCACCTACAGTCATAGAACACGTACACCTTTTTTTTTGGTTTGCTTAAAAAATTTTTTTTTGCTGTTTTTGTTCTAGTACAGTTGATTTACGATGTTGTGTTAGTTTCTGCTGTATAGCAAATCAGCTATATATAGCTCTACTCTTTTTTAAAGTGTTTTCCCACATAGATCATTAAAGAGTATTGAGAAGAGTTCCCTGTACTATACAGTTGTTTAGCTGCTAATTTGTGTCCAACTCTTTTGCGACCCCATGGATTGTAGCCCATCAGGCTCCTCTGTCCATGTGATTTCCCAGGCAAGAATACTGGTGTGGATTGCCATTTCCTTCTCCAAGGGGTCTTCGCAACCCAGGAATTGAATCCTCATCTCCAGCATTGACAATAGTCAACCTTTCGGTTTATCTAACCTTAACATTTTCCCCCTCTTATCCCTACAGACAAGATTCATTATGATCTCATCACCTCAAGTTTATGGTCAGTCAAACTGGTTTCCAAGAATAACTCACATCAAGTGTTCATATCAATTATACAAACAATTCTTTTTGTTCTTTGCTGTATTCATCGTTTTGCTTTTTGGAATTGCCATGGCAGCTTTCCCTCTGGATCGCAAGACGTTACTCCTGGTAATCACAATAATTATTACTGCCATCGTTTTTCTCATCATTACTGGAGTGCTCATTTTTTATGAAGTCTGCCGAAAGCTGGAGGAATTTATCCCTCCCCAAGTGGAAGAATCATGGAGGTATAGAATTGAACACATTGAAATTTAAGCTTCAGCAACAGATTCCAATCGTCAGCACCTGACTATCATCTTATCTGAAATCTGAACCTCCTTGGGACTTTGAACCTTTTTAGTCTTTTGAGCATTTTTAAAGGAATAAACGTTGACTTTTTAAAAGGTTATGATTTTGGAAAGTTCTTGTTCCCTATTGCCTCTGTGAAATCTCTTCCTGGGGAAAGCCCTTTTTTCCCCTCAAATATGTGACAGACAAATGTACCAGTGTTCTCCCACCTGTTTTTATTTATTTTTGGCTGTACTGGGTCTTCGATGGTTTGTGTGGGCTTTCTCTAGTTGCGGGGAGCAGGGGCTACTCTTCGCTGTAGTGCATGGGTGTCTCAATGCGGTGGGGTCTCTTGCTGCGGAGCGCGGGCTCCAGGGTGCTTGGGCTTCAGTATTTGCAGCTCTCAGGCTCAGTTGCTGTCGCATGTGGGATCTTCCCTGAGCAGGGACTGAACCTGTGTCCCCTACATTGGGAGGCAGATTACTATCCTCTGCACCACCAGGGAAGTCCTTCCTCCAAGAAATTTTTGCTTGTACCAACTTCTTGCTCTCTTCGTCCCATCACTTACAACCTACCTCTTACTCTGGCTTTTCATATCAGCTCCTGCTAATTTTATCATGTACGGAGGTGACCCACTGAAGACTCCAGGTTCCCAACTCATGACTCCTCACTTGCAATGTCCCAGTCTTATCTCCGCTATTGAAGTGGAGCAGGACCCTATGGCCCTTGCCCTGCATGTCCTCAGCCTGCCTTTTGTGTGTGAAAAAAACTTTAGCCAAAGAATAACTTTAATCAGAGGGAGAAAAGGCGGAAGCTAAGAACAGCAGTCAAATAGGACAAAACAATAGTCAGTAAGCAAAGTCAAGGACCTTTAGATCCTTCTCAAGGATTATAGATAATATTCTGAGCCATATCCTGTGGGCTGTGTTGTAGAGACCAAACCCCTCACCAGGTGGAAGAAATTAATGACATGATTATCGGACTGTAGCCAAGACATAAGCTGCCACAATTCCAAGAATTTTCCCCAAAGAAATGAAAACAAATCAACCCTGGAACACACACACGATGTCACATGACCTTATTTTACTGTTCCTAAAACTGACATCAAAACCATTTTCAAAAGTGGTTTTGTGCACTTAAAAACTTAAGAGAGTAGATCTCATGTTGTATTCTTACAAAAAAAAAAAAAAAAGCCAAGAAGCACAATAAATGGTTTGGAGGTGAAGGATATATTTATTACCTTGATTTTGATGATGATACCCCAGGTATAGGTATATGTCCAAACACATCAAAATGTATATATCAAATATGTATGATTTTTTAATATAGTAAGTATGCCTCAAAAAACTAAACACAGTGGAAGCCATTGTTAATGGGAATTGGTTCTGGGTGGTGGAATACTTCTATTTGGATCTTTCTTATTTTTTTCAAAGTCTCCCAAAGAACATATGTGTTGCTTTTTAATCAAAACCCATCAAATTGTTAAATTTGCTGGACAGCCATACGGCCCACCATAGATGATAATATAGGCATCCTACTTAAAAAAAAAAAATCCTAGATAATGTATAAGTTCAGTTCAGTTCAGTCGCTCAGTCATGTCCGACTCTTTTCGACCCCATGAATCGCAGCACGCCAGGCCTCCCTGTCCATCACCAACTCCCGGGGTTCACTCAAACTCACGTCCATCGAGTCAGTAACATCTTACAAAAAAATGTCACTGAAATTGCCTTTGAACTGGACTCTTGGCTTCCCTTCCTTCCATACCCCTCTGTCATCTCTTGTTAACTGAGAGCACGATTTTTAAAAAATTTTATTTTATTGAAACATAATTGATTTAACAATGTGTTAATTTCTGATATACAGCAGGCAGTTATACATGCATGTACATACACATATACACTTTCTTTTTCATATTATTTTCCATTATGGGTTATCACAGAATACTGAATGTATTTCCCTGTGCTATGCAGTAGGACCTCACTGTTTATCCATTCTCTATATGATAGTTTGCATCTGCTAATCCCAAACTCTCAATCCATCCCACCTCCAACGCCTTCCCCCTTGGCAACCACAGGTCTATTCTATGTCTATGAATCTGTTTCTGTTTCATAGATAAATTCATTTGTGTCACATTTTGATTTTTATATATGTAAAAACTTCTTAATTTAAAATTTTATTGGCCAGACCACATGGCATGCGGAATCTTCCTCAACCAGGGATCCAACCAGTGCCCCTGCATTGAGAGCAGAGTCTTAACCACTGGACCACCAGGGTCATATTTAAGTATGACCATCTGTGTCATATTTCAGATTCCACATATAAGTGAAATCATATGATACTTGTCTTTCTCTTTGTGACTTACTTCACTTAGTATGACGATCTCTAGATCATCCATGTTGCTGCAAATGGCATGATTTCATTCTTTTTTCATGGCTGAGTAGTATTCCATTGTGTACACACCATATCTTTATCTGTTCATCTGTTGATGGACACTTAGCTTGTTTCTATGTTTTGGCTGTCATGCATAGTGCTGCAATAAACAGGGATGCTTTTTAAAAAATGTTTCTTTTGGGCTGCACTGGAACTTTGTGGCAGTGTGAGGGCTTTCTCTAGTTGCAGCAGCGATCGGGGGCCACTCTTCCTTGTGGCATGAGGGCTTCTCTTCTTGCAGAGCACGGGCTCTAGCGTGCTCGGGCTCAGCAGTTGTGGTGCACGGGCTTAGTTGCCCCGTGGCATGTGAGATCTTCCCGGACCAGGGATTGAACCCTGCATTGCTGGGCAGATTATTAACCACTGGACCACCACGGAAGCCCTAACAGGAATTCTTGGGTCTGTCCTGCAGAGCGACAGATCAGGGAGCAGCTGGCTAACACCCCTCTGCTTGTAAACTGCCTTCCCTGGCCACGCTGGATCAGTTATTTCCCTTTCTTTCTGTCTCCTCTCTTTAGCTGCATACCTGCCCAGCTTCGCATGGCTCAGTTGTTACACAGGAACTTAGAGTTACCTCACCTTTCCCTCTACCTCCAATCACTTTTCCCTCATGCCCAATTCCATCCTGCTTATCTTACAACTATCCCAACCCCCTTCAGCTTTGGGGAGGTGGATCTGAGACTCGTTCTCCTCTCTCTAGTTTGTCGCCTCCCTTGGCAAAGCCTCGGCACCTCAGTGTTTGGCTTGCTGTGCCTGGTTTGGTAATGGTGTTATGATTCCCCAGAGGTGCTTGTGGAAGACTGGTCCTTCAAGAAAGGATCTGCAGAAGTGTGCTTTCAACAAGTGCCCTGGGGTTTTTCAAGCCCAGTGGTGGTTGGGAAAAACTGGTATAAGGCGGGTTGCAGCTGACAAGGACACTTTCCTCAACTTGACAGAAACCATCATTGTGGTGCATGCGTGCTAAATCACTTCAGTCATGTCTGAGTCTGTGCAAACCTGTGGACTGCAGCCCACCAGGCTCCTCAGTCTGTGGGATTCTCTGGGCAAGAATACTGCAGTGGTTTTCCATGCCCTCCTCCAGGGAGTCTTCTTGACCCAGAGACTGAACCCACAGCTCCTGCATTGTCAAGCAGGTTCTTTACCACTACTGTCATCTGGGAAGGAAGTCCAAACCATCAGGCGAAGCCAAATGAAACAACCACCATTAATAGCCGGGGGAGAACAAATGATCATTTCCTAGGTTTTTTCCAAGACACATTATTCTTAACTACCACATAGCAAGGGCTTCCCTGCTGGCTCAGTGATAAAGAATCTGCCTGCCAATGCAGAAGACGTGGGTTCGATCCCTGGGCCGGGAAGATTCCCCAGAGAAGGGCATGGCAACCCACTTCAGTATTCTTGCTTGGGAAATCCCATGGACAGAGGAGGCAGGTGGGCTACAGTCCACGGGGTCTCAAAGAGTCAGACACAACTTAGGGACTAAACAACAATAACAAACCATAGAGCAAGTGTTTGTCATCAATCTCTCCTTTAAGAAGCTTTCTCAGACCCCAGCATCTTATATCATTGGCTCAATTGGGAGACAGCTAAGCTGATGCGTGAAAAAGGCTTTCCATAGAATCCATGTTATTGCAGTTACCCAATCAGGATCCTGTCTCCTATAAAAGAAACAGAAATTGCTGTGCTTAGCATCTCATCTTGAGGTGTGTTTGCTGGTTTCTGTTGTGAAAAAGCTGCATTTCATACCAGGTAAACCCCACCATCACCTCTATTTATTTATAAAAGCAGCGATGTGTCTGAAAGTCATTAAAGACTCTCTTTTTCTTATTTCTAAGTGAGGTCAGGGATACCTTTTCAAGTTCACCAGCCATTGCAATTCCACAGTTTCTTGTTATACCGTCTGTTTTTCTACTGGTTTTCTTTCTTCATTGTCAATGTTTTGTGTATATAAGGGACCCTATGCAAGAGTTCAGGAGGGTGTGGAAACACACTGAAGTATTCTTACCTGGAGAATCCCATGGGCAGAGGAGGCTGGCAGGCTACAGTCCAAAGGGTCGTGAAGAGTAGGACGTGACTGAAGCGACTGAGCACTCACACATGCATGCAAGAGTTCAAATTACCTTTGATAGCATTTGTCTAAAGTACACCTTGCTTTCTGCCTCTACTCCATTAAACCTAAATTAATAGGGGTTTTGCTTTGTGATCTGTATCACCCATACTGAAACTAGTATAACAATTTTAAATGATGCATTTAAGTAATTCTGACACTTCCTTAAAATGAGATCTTGAGTCTCTTCTCGTCCCCAAGCAAACCTCAGGACTATGAGCTATGCCCCAGTGCTCTGTGGAAATGTTCCAGAAGTTTGTGATAGTTTCATTAAAGTTATTGAAATAAGCATTTAAAGGAAATTAACATACTTATGTTTCCTGGCAACCTTCCTTGGTCATCCTAGACCCTAGCCCTTTGTTTCAGTCCATCAGGACACATTACAACTTAGAGTGAATAGAATTCAAAACTTTGTCTAAAAGCAAAAATAAAATTGAAAAAAAAAAAAAAAAACTTTGTCTAAAAGCAATGTCATGGCAAATGGAAAGATGGGTTCCCAGTCAACCTCTGATTTATTTGACCTCATTTTTCTCTTCTAACCTCTGCAGATAAGATCGTCATGATCCCAACTTTTCAAGCTCATAACCTGAGGAGCTAGCTGCTGAGACTACAGAGTTTATACAAATGCATCTGGCTTTTTTATTTTGGAGTAATCACTTTGTTCCTGGAACTCTCTGCAGTGGCTTTCTTTGCTGATCAGATACCTTTTCGTCTAGCAATGATGATGGCTATTTCTGGAACTGTTTCTATTGTCATTCCTGCAATCTTTGCCTTGTCTGAAGCTTGTCAAAACCCAGAAAATTCACCTTTAAGCCTAGAAGAATTATCAAACCTTAGAAACCCCCAGAAGCTTAGAAATAGCAATTTTGAAATGGGAGCACCAACCACAAGCACCTGATTTATAAGTTGATGTTAAACCCCAAATACCTTTGTGCCTTTGGACAGTTTAAAAAAATCCCTTGAGCATTGTTTTAAAAAGAAATAAACTCTGGCTTTTAAAAAGCTTACTATCTGATTTTTGGAATGTTCTTGCCTCTATGAAATCTTTCTGCAGAAATCCTTGTTCTTTCGAATTCACGTCAAATGAAGGAACCAGGTTTCGCCTCCCTGTTGCCATGACTACCAACCTTCTTGCTCCCTTCCACCCATCACTAAGATCCGGTTGCTGCTTCTCACTCTCTCTTCACATCAATTCCTGTGGACTTTAACATGCACAGAGCAGACCCTTCCAGGCCCACAGGTGCCTAGCTCACAGCCCTCCTCAAGACCCTGCATCCTCTAAACACACAGCCCCGTTTTTTTTTTTTTCTTTTAGCTTAACATTTTATTAAAAAAATAAATTATATTTTGTGTTGGGGTATAGCTGATTAACAATGTTGTGATAGTTTCTGGTGAAGAGCAAAGGGACCCAGCCACACATGTACATGTATCCATTCTCCCCCAAACTCCCCTCCCACCCAGGATGCTCCATAACATGGAGCCCAGTGCCAGGTACTCTGCAGTAGGTGGTACGTGTTACAATAGTAACTTGTTGGTTATCCATTTAAGATACAGTAGTGTGTTCATGTCGATCCCAAACTCCCTAAACATCCCTTCCCCTTGGCAACCATAAGTTCATTCTCTAAGTCTGTGGGGTTTTTTACATTTTTCTTTTTTAAAATATGTATTTATTTGGCTGTGCCAAGTCTTAGTTGCGGCCTGTGGGATCTAGTTCCCTGAGCAGGGATGGAACCCGGGCCCCCCACACTGGGAGCAAGGAGTCAGCCACTGGACCACCAGGGAGGTTCCTCCCATAGCACCTTGACTTTCTTCTTGTCCCTTTTGGGTTCCAAATTTTTCACCCCCTCTGACCCTCCTGTATATTCCTGGCACTTTTACTGGCCTATCCACGTAGTCCAGAAACCCAAGAAGCCACACCTCCTGGAGCAAACGACACGAGAAAGTGTCCTTCAAATCACGATCACAAAGTCCAGTCACCCATACTGCGATCCTTCTATTTCATTATATCTTCTCCTTTGCTGCCAGGCTGGGAACTGGCAAATGTGTCTACGAGAAAAGTGCCTCAAAAGAATATCTTCCTTCCCTTTGTTTGATGTTTCTGGGTGCCCCCTCCCCCCGCCACCATTGAGAAATGGACTCACCATGCCACCTACTCATTCTAGAAATCTCACCAGTCAACGGCCCTACCCAATGGTCCTTGATATAGGAAGATAGAGTCCAGAATCAAGGACCTGCAAGCAATTCTTCTCTCATGCTAGAACAGCTAAAAGTAATTTGCAGAGGGAGCCAATGCAGACAGTAAACAGAGGACAATTTTTTTTCTTTCAACATATAATTACTATCCTCAGGTCTGGGGTAGTAGGCTGTATCACAAAATGAAACAAGAATCACACTGTGTGAAGGATCAGTAACCAAGGCAAGGACACTTGGAAATTGAAAACGAGGGCAGAAATTGAAAAGTGAAAAGATTTGGAAGATGAAGGAGAGAAGTCGACAAGGTCAGCCATTTGTGATGGGGACAGTGGAAACAGTGTTTAAACACATGAGATTTTTTAAAAAACAGTTCAGTTTTGCAAGATGCAAGAAGTTCTCTGGACAGAGTGCACTGACAACCTGAATGTACTTAATGTCACTGAATGTCCACTTAAAAATGGTTACAGTGGTAAATTTCATGTTATGCCTGTTTTACCACAATCAAAAATCATTTTTTAGAAATGGGATATGGCAGAAGAAAACAGGATTCAAACTGATATGGGGGAAAAAAAGGACTTCAAATGAAAGTTCCCACCAATGTATGACTTGGGGGTGGTGCAATAATTGCTAACATAAAGGAAGGGCTATAGAAGATATACTTTAAATTGCAAATGATAAAGAGGATTAAAGTTGGTCGTTGAGGCTGAAGTCCTCAGGGGGATTTCGTAACCTGTAGGACCATGCTGCTACTGCTGCTAAGTCGCTTCAGTCGTGTCCGACTCTGTGCGACCCCAGAGACGGCAACCCACCTGTCCCTGGGATTCTCCAGGCAAGAACACTGGGGTGGGTTGCCATTTCCCTCTCCAATGCATGAAAGTGAAAAGTGAAAGTGAAGTTGCTCAGTCATGTCTGACTCTTAGCGACCCCATGGACTGCAGCCCACCAGGCTCCTCCATCCATGGGATTTTCCAGGCAAGAGTACTGGAGTTGGGTGCCATCGCCTTCTCCAGTAGGACCATGAGTCATCCCCTAATAACCTTCTAGACCACTCACTGGTATTTTGTGGAGGGGGGTGCAGTGCACTGCATCTTCATTTTTGCAAGCAAGCTTTCTCTAGTTGCAGCAAGTGGGGCCTACTCATTGCTGTGGTGCACGGGCTTCTCATTGCACAGGCTCCTCTTGTTGCAGATCAGAGGTGCTCAGACCTCAGTGGTCGAGGTGCGTGGGCTTCGTTGCTCTGCGGCATGTGGAACCTTCCTGGACCAGGGATCGAACCCATGTACCCTGCCTTGGCAAGTGGACTGCCATCCACTGTACCACCAGGGAAGTCCCTGTTGGTCTTACTTTTAATATCTGCTAGAAACAACACATATGCAGTGGAAATGAAAGGCTGACCAAATCCAGGATTCGTGAGTTCACAGCAGCAGAGTTCATGTGCAAATGTGTTTCTTGCCTCTTCTGTTGATGTTCCTCTTTCTATTTTTTCAAAAAGTACGAGGCCATGAGGATCTCCATACAGCAATTTTTATCACAGCTCTTCATAGAATCGTTGGTGTCAGTGAGATTTATGATGCCCCAAGAGCCACATAATTCTATAAATCCTTAGCTACCTGACTACATTGATTTTTACCCTCTGTTAATGCATACTCGTACCTCATGATGAGAAAATGTAGACTGTACCAACAAATCAATTTATTTGAGCCTGTTGTTTTTAGATGCAGAACAGAATCACCTGATGAAAAATTTTTTTAAAAAGTCTGCTTGCCAGGAGAATCTAATTCTGATGTGTACATCCAGCTGAAGATCATCAGTTTAGGCTGAGCAGGGGCACTTCTGATTCTGTTGATTTGATGAGGTTTCAGCGAGTAGTTCTGTCTGATGAACTGGGGGTGTAACCCAGTAGGACCTTTGGGGGCCTTCCTGGGACAGACTATCCCACACCCCCAACCCATGTCCTCCAGCTGCCTCTTGTCTGCAGAAAACTTTGGCTTCCTAGACCTTCCCCAAGTTCCAAAGGATAAATTTAATCAGAGAAGTGAGAAAATGTAGAAATTACATTATATACAAAAGGAAATACTCAAGCAAGGCAATAATAATTGTTGTTTAGCAATAAACAACAATTGTTGTTTAGCAATAATTTGTTTAGCAATTAAACAAAGTCAAGGACTTTTAGTTCTTCCTCAAGGGCTACCAGTTATCTTTTGAGCTATGTTTTTGAGCCTTTTGCAAGTATTTCAACTCCCATCAAGTGGAAGAAGTTAACTGCTTGCTGACCACAAGCACATAGACCCCAGCCAGCTTGGAACCAGAAGGTTGATGATGTTGACCCCCCAGTTACCTCACCACCAACCAGTCAGAAGAATGTTCATGAGCTGATTATGTGCCCACAACCCCTCTCCTTTATCTTGGAAGCCGTTGGGGAGTTTGGGTGTTTTGAGCACTAGCTGCCTGGACTCCCTGCTTGGTGCCTGCAATAAACACTGCACTTTCACCAAGACGCACTGTGAGTAGATCTTACTGCATGTGGGTAAGCAGACCCAAGTTTGATTTGGTAATAGAAGAAGCAGTAGACTCCTGCTTTTAATGAAATACTTTAAAATTATCTTCTTTCTTCATCAAGAAATCTTTCTCAGCCCCTTCTGAGATTCTTGCTTATCCTTGGTGTAGTTTTCAACTGGGAATATCAGATAAAATAGATGTACAGTCTACTTGGGAGTATGCAAAGACAGAGGCTTCCTTTCTTTGTATGAGGAGTTCCAGGCATTGTGCGGATGGCCAAACAGAACTGAATATCTGAAACAACCGTTTTTATTTTTAATATTTATTTATTTATTTGGCTGCATTGGGTTTTAGTTGCAGCACTAAAGATAAGCAGGATCGCTGATCTTTATGGCGGCATGAGAACTCTTAGCTGCAGCATGTTGTATCTACTTCCCCAACCAGAGATCGAACACCAACCCCCTGCGCTGGGAGTGGAGTCTTAGCCACTGGACCACCAGGGAAGTCCTTGACTCAGTCATTTTTAAACTTTGCTGTTGTTGTTTAGTTGCTCAGTCATGTCCAACACTTTTGCGAACCCCTGGACTGTAGCCTTCCAGGCTCCCCTGTCCATGGAGTTTCCCAGGCAAGAACACTGGAATGGGTTGCCATTTCCCTCTCCAGGGGATCTTCCTGACCCAGGGATCGAACCCACGTCTCCTGCATTGGCAGGTAGGTTCTTTACCGATGAGCCACCAGGGAAGCCAACAGAGAGGGCTTCAGAGTCTCCTGAAGGGCTTACTGAAAGCCAGACTGCTGGATCCCACCCCCAAGAATTCCTAATCTGGTAGGTCTAGGTTGGAATCTCCAGAAGTTGCATTTCTAACAAGATCCCAGGTGATGGTGCTGCTGCTACCTTGGAGAACTCTCTTTGAGAAACTCTGATCTATTCCACCTGCCCAGGTCTGAGAGGGAGGTTTTACGAAATACCAAAGGTGTTATGACTACTCTATGGTGCCAAAGAGACCGTAGAAGGAAAACAGACTCCGAGTTGAATCCTAATTCTGCCACTTCCTGCCTGAAAACTCTGTGCAAATTATTTAACTGTCTGTACCTGGTTTTCCTGTTGGTAAAATATGGATGATAATACCTGCCTCACAAGATTCTGTCTGTAAAACACTTGGCCTAAAGTAACATACAGGAGATAGCATTTCTGATGGTGACCTTTCTCATAAATAGTTTATAAATTTCTCACCACTCTTCTCAGTCCTGGCTGCATATTAGAGTCATCTGGGGACCTCCTGAGGCCCAAACACCATCCCCAGAGGTGTTGATATAGTAGCTGGGATGACACCGTGGGTATGTTTTCATTTTTATTGGAGTATAATGACTTCCCTGGTGGCTCAGACGGTAAAGAGTCTGACTTCGATGTGGGAGACCCAGGTTTGATCCCTGGGTCAGGAAGATCACCTGGAGAAAAAAATGGCACGCCACTCCAGTATTCCTGCCTGGAGAATTCCATGGACAGAGGAGCCTGGTGGGCTCCAGTCCATGGGGTTGCAAAGAGTCAGACACAACTGAGTGACTTTCACTTTCCCTTCACTTTCAAAATTGCTTTACAATGTTGTGTAAATTTCTGCTGTACAACAAAGCAAATCAGCTATTCATATATTCTCTTTTTCTTGGGCCTCCCTTCCACCTACCCCTATTCCCACCTATCCAGGTCATCACAGAGCACTGAGATGAAATCCTGTGCTATCCAGGAGCTTCCCACTAGCTGTCTATTTTACATATGGTTCTGTATTTATGTCGAGTTTCCAAGTGAGTCAGATATACATCAAGAGTAGAGAACCACTGACTTAGTAGTTAACAAACTAGTAGAAGACGAAACAGTAGAAGGACCATGTTTAGCTCCTCAGTGGAAGACGTTATCCATGTGACATAGACCCATAATGTCTTGAGAGTATTCAGAGATACCTGGGTGTTCCCTGTGCTAACACTAACAAGAGTAAACTCACTACCAGTCCCATTAGTGAAGTCCTTCACAGCCCTCCAGAGAGGGCAAATTACTGTGCTGAGTAGGACTAAGTGCTCATCTGAGGCTTAACAATGGCATCCCCAGAAAGCTCACATTACTCTCATTATCTAATCAAGCTCCTCTCCCTCTTAAAAGGAAAAGGAAAGGCTTCAACTCTTCTCCAAAGGTTACGCCAGTTAGGTTGGAAAGCCTGCTAGCTGATTTCTTTAAACTCCTCCTCATTTTCAGGTTTACATACTACTGGGTAAGTAAAACAAGACTGTCTTTCATGAAAGTGTTAACTTTTTGCAGATATATGCATTGAATTAAGAAAATTTTGTAAAAAAAAAAAAAAAGAAAATTTCAGTTACCATTTTGATAAGTACTTTAAAAAATCGTGAATGGCTCTGAAATGTAATCAAATGATTTATCGGCACCTATTGCAATACTCCGGAGAAGGCAATGGCACCCCACTCCAGTACTTTTGCCTAGAAAATCCCATGGACGGAGGAGCCTGGTAGGCAGCAGTCCATGGGGTTGCTAGAGTCGGAAATGACTGAGTGACTTCACTTTCACTTTTCACTTTCACGCATTGGAGAAAGAAATGGCGGCCCACTCCAGTGTTCTTGCCTGGAGAATCCCAGAGACGGGGAAGCCTGGTGGGCTGCCATCCATTGGGTCGCACAGAGTCAGACACGACTGAAGCGACTTAGCAGCAGTAGCAGCATTGCAATACTCATATGGGCTTTTTTTCATATACTTTTTAAATGTGGTATTGTGTTATGTGAGATTTTTGTCATGCTAAGCCATTTTTCCATGCTTGGGATAGCCATTATTTGTTGGCTATATGTGTGCGTGTGTTTTCTTTTTAAATATTGATACAATGCTCAATGGGCTTCCCAGGTGGCACTAGTGGTAAAGAACCCGCCTGCCAATGCAGGAGATGTAAGAGACTCGGGTTCGATCCCTGGGTTGGGAAGATCCCCTGTGGAAAGGAATGGCAACCGACTCCAGTATTCTCACCTGGAGAATCCCATGGACAGAGGAGCCTGGTAGGCTACAGTCCATGGGGTTGCAAAGAGTCGGGCAGAACTGAAACGATTTAGCATGGACACATTAAATTCAACATTGAATGCTGAATTTAAACTAGAGTATTTCTTAATTATACATGACGCATTCATATTTCCGTATAGTTAACAACAGTTTGTTGATAACTTCTTTGTCACTGAGAAGATTGTTTAAATCTGGGAAACGAATGCATGAATGAATAGCTAATCCGATGTAAAAATGGATGCCAGGATATTATCTGCAGTGCCTGTTACTGTAATTCCATCCCCAAAGACAGTACATTAGTTGGTAAGTCGTGTCCAACTCTTGTGACCCCAAGGACTGTAGCCCACCAGGCTCCTCTGTCTGTGGCATTTCCCAGGCAAGATACTGGAGGGGGTTGCCATTTCCTTTTCCAGGGAATCTTCTCTACCCAGGGATCAAACTGGCATCTCTTGCACTCAAGCAGGCGAATCCTTGACTGCTGAGACACCTGGGAAGTGCATCTAAAAGGTATATAGACGGTAACTTCTGATGGATCTTCATGGAGGACAAAAGTACTGTCTGAAACCTAGCCTTGGGACTTCCCTGCGGTCTAGTGTTTAAGACACAGTACTCCTAAGGCAGGGGGCTTGGGTTTGATCCCTGGTCAGGGAACTAAGCTGGAGGAGGAAATGGCAACCCGCTCTAGTATTCTTGCCTGGAGAATCCCATGGACAGAGGAGCCGCAGGCTACGGTCTGTGGGATCGCAGAGTTAGACACGACTGAGCAACTGAGCACACACACACACGGGGAACTAAGATCCCACATGCTGTACAAGGTGGCAAAAAATACAAAACAAACAAAAACCCACACCTAGCCCTTTACGTTATCTTCTAAGAGTATTACATCCAATAAATAGTCTAACAAGTCATGTTCACAGTAGATTTTTAGATTGTATTTAAATAAAATGTCATCTCAAATAGAGAGAAATATTAATATTTTGCATATCTAACACATTACTTTTTTTTTTTTTTTGCAACCGCAGCAGCAAAGACTCACCATGTTTGAGCCTCATAACTGGAAGATAAGGCGACCAAAAAGCATGCTGCAAAAACCTTTTTACATTTGCTACCGGGATTCCCTCATCCTCACCAGCCTGGGATTCGTGACTTTGGCTCTGGGAATTGCTATCACAATCGGAGCTTTTAACAACGTGGTTGTCCTCCTTGGGATGACGCTTGATTTTCTGGGTGTCCTTCTTGGTATTTTTGGGGGTATAAACATGTACACCACCTACTCGTGCTTCCAGAGCTCCTTAGAAGCACGAGGGGCAGCTGAGAACATTCACCTCATGTGGTGTCAGGTTCTACATCAAGAGCCTGAACTCTTGGCCAGCATCTGCGTATAACCTCATATTTAACCTGAATATCTCTAGGACTCCAATTTTGTTTTATGCAGCATTTTCAAACTTGAAATAAAATTCTGAAAGCTACTGTGAAAGAGATTTTCAATGTCCCCCCCTTTTTTTTTTTCTCTTAACTTGGCCACACCAACGCACTGGATTTGCTATAGAAGTTCATGACTGTTGACTTCTGATCTCTGGTGAAAGAAGGGAATGTTGGAGTACAGGTGATGACGCTGAACCTTGCCATATAGAAGAGATACCTACACGGACTTCTCTTGTAGAATCCAGTCTTTCCACTCATCCACAGAGACTTGTGAAATCTGTTTTGGGCCCCTGAATCTCGGCCTCAAACTGCCCAGTTCTCCAGAGATGGACCTGGAGTTTGTACTATGATCTGTTAGGCTCCAGCCTCAGTTCTCATGTGGATCCAATGATTTGGAATGGAAATATAGTGCCAGTAACCCATGTTCCTGTCTGAGCTACCAGGGAAGCTTAAGAGGTGGGTGCTAGTTGTAAAGAGCCCGCCTGCCAATGCGGGAGACATAGAAGACGTGGGTTCAGTCCCTGGGTGGGGAAGATCCCCTGGAGGAGGAAACAGCAACCCACTCCAGTACTCTTGCCTGGAGAATCCCATGGACAGAGAAGCCTGGTGGGCTACAGTCCAGGGGATCACAAAGAGTTGGACAAGACCAAACCGACTTAGCATACAACCCATGTCCCCAGCATAGCTGTCAGCCAACACCAATTGTCTTATTGAGTTCTCTCCTTAGTGCTTCATTCATAGCTGACTTCATTCACAGTATGGCACATGGGTCCCTGGTTCCCTGACCAGGGATCGAACTTGCACTCCCTGCACTGGAACCTCAGAGACTTAATCACCAAACTGCCAGGGAAGTCCCCCCTCTTCCTTTGAACTGGTATTTCCTCCTATTGAAATGCTCATTCTTCAAAACTCGTGCCGTCTCGTGATAGCACGCCTCCTCCGCCTGGGACTGTCCTCTTAAGGTCCGACACACCATGTGGCACCTTATTCCTCATCCCCCATCAGCCATTGACAGCTTCTCCTGTCCTACTGTTTTGCTCTCATGACTATTATTCTTGAGGACAGGGATGGCCCATCAGCACAAAAACTGCTTGGTTCTTGTTGGAATTTAAAAAAATAACTTTGATTGCAGGGACTTCCCTGGTGGTCCAGTGGTTAAGAATCCATCCTACAGGGGGTGTGGATTTGATCGCTGGTTGGGGAACAAAGATCTCACATGCCTCTTGGCCAAAAAAACTAGAACATAAACAACAGAAGCCATGGTGTAAGAAACTCGATAAAGACTTTACAAGGGACTTCGCTGGTGATCCAGGGGTTAGGACTCCTTGCTCCCAATGTGGGGGGCCTGGGTTTGATCCCTGGTTAGGAAACTAGGTCCCATATGCCACAACCAAGACCCAACAAAGCCAAATAAATTACTATTTTTTTCTAAAAAGACTTCATAGATGGTCCACATTAAAAAAAATTCTTTTTTTCATTGTTTAACACATTTTATTGAAGTATAGTTGATTTATAATGTTAATTTCTATTCTACAGCAAAGTGACTCAGTTATACACTTATATTCTTTCCCATTATAGTTATCACAGGACTTTTTGAACTTTTTATTTTATATTGGAGTATAGCTGATTAACAAATGTTATAAGTTTCAGGTGGACAGTAAAGGAATTCAGCCATACATATATATGTATCCATTCTCCCCAAAATTCCCCTCCCATCCAGGCTGTCACATAACACTGGGCAGAGTTCCCTGTGCTACACAGTAGGACCTTGTTGGTTATCCATTTTAAATATAGCAGCATGTACATGTCAATCCCAACTCCCTATCTGTTCCACCCATCTTCCCCCTTCCCTCCCCAGCAACCGTAAGTTCCTTCTCTGAGTCTGTGCCTGTTTTGTAAGTAAGTTCATTTGTATCATTTCATTTTAGATTCCACACATAAGCAGTGTCATAAAATATTTCTCCTACTCTTTCCTGACTTACTTCGGTCCATATGACAATTTCTAAGCCCATCTATGTTGCTGCAAATGACATTATTTCATTTTTTTAATAGCTGAGTAATATTCTGTTGTATATATGTACCATATCTTCTTTACACTCCTATGTCAATGGCCATTTAGGTTTCTTCTATGTCTTGGTTATTGTAAACAGCACTGCAATGAACACTGGGGTGCATGCATCTGCATCCTTTTGGATCATGTTTTTCTCCAGATATATGCCCAGGAGTGGGATTGCAGGATCATATAGTAGCTCTATTTTTAGTTTTTTAAGGAATCTCCATACTGTTCTCCATAGTGTCAGCACTAATTTACATTCCCACCAACAGTGTAGGAAGATTCCTTTTTCTCCACACCCTCTCTAGCATTTATTATTCGTAAACCTTTTGATGATGGCCATTCTGACCAGAGTGAGGTAATATCTCATTATGGTTTTGATTTCCATTTCTCTAATGATCAGCAGTGCGGAGCATTTTTTTTCATGTGCCTGTTGGCCATGTTTATGTCTTCTTTGGAGAAATGTCTATTTAGATCTGCACATTTTTTTATTATTTTTTTATATTGAGCTGCATGAACTGTTTGTATATTTTGGAAAGTAATCCCTTATTGGCTGCATCATTTGCAAATATTTCCTCCCATTTTGTAGGTTATCTTTTTGTTTGTTTTATGATTTCCTTTGCTGGGCAAAAGCTTTTAAGTCCCATTTGTTTATTTTTGTTTTTAAACCCATCCATTTAAAGTGTGTGGTTTAGTGGTTTCCAGTATATTCACCATTGTGCAATCATCACCAACTGTACAACATTTTCCTTGCCCCACCCCAACCTCATAACCTATTTCCTCCCAGACATGTGTGTGTGTGTGTGCAAAGTCGTGTCCAACTCTTTGCAACCCCATGGCCTAGAACCCACCAGATAACCCACCAGGCTCCTATGTCCACGGGATTCTCCAGGCAAAAATACTGGAATGGGTTGCCATTTTCCTTCTCCATTTCTCCCAGACATAGGCAGCTAATAATCTACTTTCTGTCTCTAGAGATTTGCCTATTCTGGACATTTCACGCACATGTAGGTTTTTGCAGCCAGCTTCTTTCACTTAGCATGTTTCTAGGCTCCCCCATGTGTACCTTGTATCAGTACTTCATTTTTGGTTGCCAAATCATATTCCATTGCATGGAGAGACCATATTTTATTTCTTCATTCACTACTTGGGCAGCAGCTTGGTTTTGGGCTCTCTCTAGCCAATGACCTTTTTGCTACACTCCATACTTTATCACCCACAACAGTGCCTTGAATTCTCACTTTTAATCATTCCAACCTTTTAAGTTCTTTTTTCACAAAAATTAATTAACTTCTTTATTTTGGCCACGCTGGGTTTTCACTGTTGTGCCTGGGCTTTCTCTAGCTGTGGTGAGCGGAGGCTCCTCCAGCTGCGGGGTGCGGGCTTCTCACCGCGGCGGCTTCTCTCGCTGTGGAGCGTGGGCCCTAGGGCATGGGGGCTCAGTGGTTGTGGTGCATGGGCTTAGCTGCCCCTCAGCATGTGGAATCCTCCCAGACCAGGGATCGAACCTGTGTCCCCTGCATTGGCAGGTGGATTCTTAACCACTGGACCACCAGGGAAGCCCTTTTCAGGTCCTTCATGCTATTGTTCCCACTGTTGAAATTCTTTTCTCATGAGACTGCCAACATATACAGACACACACATACAAAATCTCCCAGTTCTCTCAATTTCCATGAATCCTCTAATGTCTTCATGTCTCCCCTCATTTGAGTTAGACCCTGTATTTCACCGTGATTGGTTCCTTTCAAATGTCTCCAACTCTCCTTATCTCTCCCCCTCCATTCTACCTTCTGCTTCTTAAAATACACGAAACTTGGTCAATATAAGAATTTACTGGGACTTCCCTTGTGGTCCAGTGGCCAAGACTCTGAGCTCTCAGTGCAGGGGGCCCAGGTTCAATCCCTGGTCAGGGAACTAGATCCCACATGCCCAACTAAGAATTTACATGGTGCAGTGAAAGAGCCTGTGTGTTGCAACTAAGGCCTGGTGCAGCCAAATAAATAAATAAGTAAACATATTTAAAAAAAGAAGAAGAATTTACTTCTTGGATGGCTGTACTGAGGCAGTTAAACATTATGCCTAAACTGACATATGTTGATCTAAAATCAAGTTCACCCACGTCAACTGGGCATCAGACTTCTCGTCCATCTTTATTTCCAGCCCCCAACTTCTCCTTGGACTGGGAGACTCCTTTCGCAGGAGACTTACCACTTTAACACAGATAGACCTAGGCTTACTCAGTGAAAAGTTGGTTGGCCTCTTTATGCTCCTTCTGCAAATTCACCGGTTGAAAAGCCTGTTTGAGGAGATCCTGAATGGCTTTTCGATGCTTTATTCTTAACACAGGCAGTAAAGAATTACCAAACATCTGAAGAAAGCTCTATGATGAATGAGTCACCCAAGCAAGAAGACAAAAAAGGAACTAGGAAAGAATAAAACAATGCAGGGTGCCTTCCCATTCCCAACAGAAGAATAATTTCCTGCCTAAGAAAAGCCATACTCAGGAAAATTATCAATCAAAGGTGAGGTTAGGATAGAGATATTTTCAGACACACAAGGTCAGAAACATTGGCTTGACGTGTACTCTTTCTCAAGAAGCCTAACAGGAGCTTGCCTGGTGATCCAGTGGTTAAGATTCTGAGCTTCCAACGCAGGGTGTTGTGGGTTTGATCCCTGGTCAGGGAACTAAGATTCCACATGCCGTGCGGCCACCACACACACACACACACACACACACACACATGCATGCACGCACGCACACCTTACAGAAACAAATTCTTAAACCAAGAAAGTGAAAGCTTTTTATAGAGACATAAGAGTTAGGGGAGATTACAGCTCTCTTGAATCAAACCAAGAACTAGAACCCGAGCTTTCTGGTTCTCAGTCCAGTGGTGATTTTACTATGTTACACTGTTTGCAATATTTGTCTCAATAAAACTGTGAGTTTTAGAATACAAGATTCACTTTATGTTGCCACAGTGCTAAGGGAGACTTTCCAGTTGGTCTTTGAATTTAATATTATTTAAGCACCAACATCGGAGAAGGCAATGGCACCCCACTCCAGTACTCTTGCCTGGAAAATCCCATGGATGGAGGAGCCTGGTGGGCTGCAGTCCATGGGGTCGCTAAGAGTCGGACACGACTGAGCAACTTCACTTTCACTTTTCACTTTCATGCATTGGAGAAGGAAATGGCAACCCATTCCAGTGTTCTTGCCTGGAGAATCCCAGGGATGGGGGAGCCTGGTGGGCTGCCATCTATGGGGTCGCACAGAGTCGGATACGACTGAAGTGACTTAGCAGCAGCAGCAGCAAGCACCAACATGGAGAAGGAAATGGCAACCTTCTCAAGTATTCTCGCCTGGAAAATCCCATGGACAGAGGCGTCTGGTGGGCTACAGTCCATGGGGTCACAAAGAGTCGGACACAAACTGAGCGACCAACCACGAAGCACCAACATAAAATACTCTTATAGACCTACTGTGGTTTCCTTGACCTGTCAAAATGCTATTGTCACAAATGAGTCTAACTGGTGAAATCTGGTCAGTGTCAGCCTCCTGGTGCTGATAGTATAATACTAACACTGGGAGAGGCTGGGGGACAGGCACAAGGGACTTCCCCATACATTTCTTAGCAATCTCCTATGAATCTGTCATTATTCCAAAATAATAAGTTTTAAAATTAAATTGTATGAAAACACAGACTACTGAAATTTATAGACCTGGAGACTGTCATATAGAGTAACTCATAAAGAGACAAATACCATGTATTAAGGTTTATATGTGGAATCTTAAAAAATGATGCAGATGAACTTATTTGCAAAGCAGCTATAAAGACACAGATGAAGAGAACAAACTTATGTATACCAAAGTGGGAATGGCAAGGGGCGGGATGAATTGGGAGGCTGGGATTGACAGATATGTACTATTGATATTATGTATAAAATGGATGAGAACCTGCTGTAGAGCTTGGGGAACTCTACTCAGTCCTCTGTGGTGACCTAAACGGGAAGGGAATCCAAAAAAGAAGGGCTATATGTATATATAACAGATTCATTTTGCCATACAGCAGAAACTAACACAACACAGTAAACCAAATATACGCCAATAAAAATGAAAAACAAAAAACCAAAACCAAAACCACCTAATGTCAGTTTGTCTAACTTTACATGGAAAAGTAAAAGTGAAAGTGTTAGCTGCTTAGTTCCGTCCCTCTCTTTGTGATCCTATAGACTGTAGCCTGCCAGGCTCCTCTGTCCATGGAATTCTCCAAACAGGAATACTGGAGCGGGTTGCCATTCCCTTCTCCAGGGGAATTTCCTAACCCAGGGATCAAACCTGTATTTCCCACATTGTGGGCAGATTCTTTACCATCTGAGCCACCAGGGAAGCCCCCTACCAAGAAATACCCCAAGTTCACTTCAGTTCAGTCGCTCAGTTGTGGCCGACTCTTTGTGACCCCATGAACTGCAGCACGCCAGGCCTCCCTGTCCATCACCAACTCACGGAGTTTACCCAGACTCATGTCCATCAAGTCAGTGATGCCATCCAGCCATCTCATCCTCTGTCGTCCCCTTCTCCTCTTGCCCCCAATCCCTCCCAGCATCAGAGTCTTTCCCAATGAGTCAACTCTTCACATGAGGTGGCCAAAGTATTGGAGTTTCAGCTTTAGCATCAGTCCTTCCAAAGAACACCCAGGACTGATCTCCTTTAGAATGGACTGGTTGGATCTCCTTGCAGTCCAAGGGACTCTCAAGAGTGCTACTGTAATTATAAGGATTGACCACAGGGTGTCACCAGTGGCCTGTCATAGCTCTCTGAAAGTTTGTTTTTAACTCTCACTAAATAAGAGTTGTCATTTGGGAAGAAAGGAGTTGTTCTTCTTAAAGAATAAAGAATGTAAATTTAATATATTTGAATATGTTCAAACATATTTTTTCTAACTGGGTGCACTAGGAAGTCCCAGTAGCTCATTTTTTTTTTTAGATGAAAACACAGAAACCCCTAAGAAAAGGTATAGAGTTTACCCAAGGCATTTAAGACAGTCTCTAGAGGAATCTCACTTCTCAGAAGTGTGGTCTGTGGACCAGTAGTGTTGGCATGGCCTATGAATTTGTAAGATGTGCAAAAAACAAACAAACAAAAAAAGCCCCCCTCAGGCCTCACCCCAGGTGTACTGAATTACATTCCTAACAAGCTCAAAGGTCCACCCACCACACTCTAAGTAGTAAAAATCTAAGACACATGGGGGTTCAGGATGTTGGGACACATGTACACCTGTGGCTGATTCATGTCAATGTATGGCAAAAACCACCAGAATATTGTAAAGTAATTAGCCTCCAATTAAAATAAATTATTAGAAAAAAAAAATAAAAATAAAAATTTTTAATAACTTAATTGAAAAAAAGAAAGAGACTTAAGAAAATAAATGCAGGCATGGGAAATACCAGTTGCTGCCAATACTATAAAACTGTCCTAATTTGGAGCTCACCGAATCGAATTACAATTTTAACCTGAATTGGATTAAATATTGTGTTATAATGTGTGCAAATGCATAATTATACCTACAAAATAATGTTTGCACATATGTGTGTATGCACATAAAATATGTATATTGTATTCCATGTTTATTGTATATCAAACTTTGGTCCTGATTTTGCAAAAAAAAGTTTAAAGATAGCTTGTTTTATAAATTTAGACCAAATCATCAATATGATTTAACTAGCCTCGTGATTTTTTAAATGAAATGATATATTCTATGATCACTTAATAATTACTGAATTTGAACAAGATACCATGTCACTTCCTTCTTTAGAATTGCTAATAAAATCAGATAGTTTCAAATGTTACCAGGATGCTCTCAGAGTATTGTGAAGTAAAGCTTTCAGAGTTTAATGGGGGAAAACTTTTACTTTTTTCTCCTCTAGCAAATTTACTTTTTAATCTCTTGATATTACGGTTGTGTAAATTCACCTTATTTGCTTCCTGCTGTTCATGAATGCTATTCACTTTCCCCATGTCCTTTCTCTTAACTTGTGCATTTGATTTTAATATTTTAGTATTCCTCTGCAGTCTTTCACTCTTAGGGGGCTTTCCTAGTGGTCCAGTGGCTAAGAGTCTAAGCTCCCAATACAGAGGGCCAAGGTTTGATTCTTGGTCAGGGAACTAGATCCCACATGCTGTGAGTTAGAGTTCACATGCTGAAACTAAAACCCAGCACGACCAAAATAAATAAATAAAAATTTTTTAAAAAGAATAGATTCTTATTATGATGGCTGTTGTCTATAAAACTAACAGCTCCTCACTATTTTAAAGCTGTTTTACTTCACAGCCTTCTGGTAATCTACTTAATTGCTTTTATGGGACAAAAAATTTCCAGAACTGCCACTTTAAAAAATGGTAAAAAAGCACATAACACAAAAATTACCACCAGAACTGCTACATTTGTTTATTAAACATGTTGAACTTTGTCACAGAGTTGGCTTCCTTGAAGGACAGTTTGCTCCCTGGCTGATCACATCTTATTGTTGACTTTTCCTTCCTTGTCTGCGTTTCATTCCCTGCCCTTTTCTCTGATCTTATCAGTCTCTGATTTATTTCCTCCTGGGCTGATCACTTCTAACACAGGGACATCTCAACCATAATGGACAGGATGCTATTCAATAATTGCTTGATTTTCATAACTAAATATAAAATATTATAAAATACAAATTCAGAAAGATACACGAACCCCAGGGTCCATAGCCGCATTATTTACAATTGCTAAGGAATGGAAGCAGCCTAAGCGTTCATCAACAGATGAATGAATAAAGATGTGAGACACACACAATGGAATACTACTCAGCCATAAAAAGAATGATATTTGCAACAACATGGATGAACTTGGAGAACATACGTGAAATAAGACAGAGAAATACAAGTAATTTATGGTATCCCTTATATGTAGACTGTGAAAGTTACAACAAACTAGTGAATAAAATCCCCAAGAGGCAGATTCAGAGACCAGAGAACAAACCGGTGGGGAGGAGTAAGTGCAGAGGGGACACAGAGGGGTGGGGAGATAAGGGTTTTTAGGGGATTACATGAAATCGTGTGTAGGAAACATTTGAAAATTATAAACATTATAGAATTTAAAGAATCTTTTAGTCAATAAAAATTTTAATAGCTTAGGAAACTTAATGAAAAGATTATAGCATTTTCATTGTAATAAAAGCGCTATCTATAACTTTAGAGAAAAAATATGAATGCTCTATACATTTTAGAGGAACCCAAATGTAGAACTGAATAGATCTGCTGTATTGTTGAATAGAAATATAAATGCATGCATATGCAATAAAAATATATACATATATGATATTACATTCAATCTTTTTTACTTTCATGTCTTCTGAGAGCCCTCACACCCTTGGAAATCTTTCAAGGTGGCCTTTTAAATTCACCTTAGGAGATCAGTGTTGCAGGGCAGTGGGTGTCAAGGAGCATGTATTCATAATCAATATCTTCCTGCCCACTACCACCCATCTGGTCTTCTGTACTTTGGATTAATTTCTGACTAGCAAACTGTCTTTTCTTAGAGGGTATTTATACAGTAGTGGGACACACTTCTCAATAAATAGTTATGTACCAATAAATACTAATATAATAAATGACATGTTGATTGAATATCTGTGTTCCAGTCTCTATGGGATATGATGTTAAGGAAAAAAGATACAGTCACTACCCTCATGGGGCTTCAGTCTAGGAAGGGAGACAAATACGAATCAAACAACATGCAAACAAATGTGACCCTGTGCTTGTGTCCAGCGCCAAAAGGGAGGTACACCATACACTGACTGTCTCTGCTGGGCAGACTTGATCTCCTTGGGAAAGTTAGGGAAGGCTTCCCTAAGAAAGAGTCGTACGGGGACAGGGAGGCCTAGAGTTCAACTTTTGAGATGCGATGTTGAAAATGCTTCTGATTTGTCCAAGAAGAGATGTTAAGTAGGCAGCTGGATTACTTATTGGGCTGGGACTCAGGACTGATCTGGGCTAGAGACCTACATGGAAGAGCCATCAGTGCATAAACAACAATGGAGGCCAGAACCATCAATGAGATTGGCTAGGACGGTAGAGAATTGGAAAAGAAGAGGAGCTAAACCCATTTATTATGTTCTTTTATCAGCACTAGAAATAGAGTTTTTGTTTTGGAAAAATGTGCCAGCCACTTATAATCTTCTTTAGGTACCAAGTACTTTTCCTTGGAGGGGTAATTCTTTTCCCTTTCTTGTCTGAGTTGACAGAGCTTGACCAAGAAACAGAATTATATACTGACCCCCCAGCACCAGGGGTGAGTATATAATTGAAGCCCAAGTCATTATTTTCTAACGTGATTTTATACAATGTCAATGGACAACAACTCAATTGTATGACATCCCCCAAGCCTCAGGGATTGATTCGGGATGGTCAGACGATGACCTGGTTCTGGTCAATAAGACTCAGGCCTTGAATATTTGTGGGGGTTGCTTAGAAGACGCCCCATAAGCCTGAAACTGCTAGGAGCTCTCTGGACTCTGTAAAGGGAGGAACTGCCTGAGACAGACAAACAGAGTTGACTGATAGAGAAAGACTGGGTTTTGTTGACATTGAAGCTGGCTTTACCTGGATAGGTGAATTTACATGTGATTAAGTTTAACTTGCTTTCTGCCTTAATCTAGGCTAAGCAGGGCCCCTACTTAAAGATCATTGCTACTAAAAATTATTGATATACCCATTCATAGACTTTAAAGAAAATGCCAGTGGAGAATTCCCTGGTGGTCTAGAGATTAGGACTCCATGCTTCCAATGACAGGGGTTGGGGTTCGATCCCAGGTTGGGGAACTAAGATCCCATAAGCCAAGTGGTGCAGCCAGGGGAAAAAAAGAAAGAAGATGCCGGTAAAGGGTTGTCCTTAAAGAGGATCTTGCCGCTGAAATGGTAAGTAAATCACTAAGACTTTGGGTTCCCCTGGTTAGAGGGACTTCTTTGCCAGAACTTGATGTACTCCCAAGGTGCCAACTACTGCAATGTTTACTCGGGATAAATTAGCCAAGTTAAAACTTGTTCCTCTGATCAAAGCTGAAGAAAAGCAAGGCAGACTTTGCTGATACTGTAGATGAGGGGAGGAAGAGTAACATTTGAATTGAGACGCAAAGACAGCTCTTACAAAGTCATGATGAACCTAAGAATGTTTAAAATCTGGTTAGATTTTTAAAAAATATAAACTTTATTTTTTTGGCCACACTGTGCGGCCTGTGTGATGCCAGTTCCCCGACCAGGGATTGAACCTGTGCCCCTGAAATGGAAGCGTGGAGTCCTAACCACTGGACTGCCAGAGAGAAGTCCCTAAGACCTAGTTAGATTTTGTTCTAGAAAAGAAACAAGAGATTTAAGCCCATCTTGTAATAAATTTGTGTGGAATATATGAATTTTGGGGAGTTGCAGCATACACACACACACACACACACGCGTGTTCCTAGAAACGTCTTTTCTAATGACAACACAGGCCTTAAATAGCATGCCTGAAGGATGGACGCTGAATGATAGGGAGCAGAGCCAGCTTGGGTTTTTTCTTTTTTTTTTAATTGATATTTAAAATTTATAGCATAACCAGATGACTATGATTCAGATTTAGAGTTTATTCACATTTATTCCTTTTTTGCAAATGTCTTTAAAAATACATTAATTTAAATTTTTGCTATAAATCAGTCTAGAGCAGCAGATGTAGATCTGTGCTAAGTATATTTTATAACAACTTCACAGAAGGGGGAAAATGGCTTTGGACATGTTGTTGGAAACATTCATGTGGTTACTCAAGGGAGAATTTGTACATTTTTTATATTTATGGCTTCTGCAATTTCTTAATAAGCCTTGGCACCCTGCCAAAGGCTATAAAAGACTGAGTAAAATTTATGATCCTTGAACATGTTTAAAAAAAAAAAAGCACCCTATTGTAGATTAGTTGGATTAAAGGAGCCTGCCAGCTGTTTCCTTTAATTGAGGCAGTAAGTACCTTTTAAACTGCAGTGTCCGTGGTAAGTTTTCTTCTGATTTCATGTTAATCCTCCTCATGTACACATGTCCTGAGAATTTCACATGTTAAAAGACAGATCACGTTCACTTAACCTGTGCTTTAGGTTCATCATAGGGGCTTCACAGATGGCTTGGTGGTAAAGAAACCACCTGCCAATGCAGGAGACTCGGGTTCAATCCCTGGGTTGGGAAGAGCCCCTGGAGGAGGAAATGGCAACCCACTCCAGTATTCTTGCCTGAAAATCCCATGGATAGAGGAACCTGGCAGACTACATACAGTTCATGGGGTCACAAAGAGTCTGACGTGACTGTGAGACTTAGCACGCACGCCCAGGGTCCCTGTGCTCTTTCCTGTTCTAATTGTCTATTTCCCAAGCCCACATCTTGGAGGATCTTCAAATAGCAAGTATAATTTTAAGCATCTGAGTGTAGGAACCCTGGCTGTAGGTTTTGGAATTCAGCACACTGAATGTAGTTGGCACTTACATTTGTTGAACAGATGAATGGAGCTCCCTGGATCCCATCCACTATTCCAGAAGGACCATTTCCAGGTGGTTTGAGTTCCAGAGGCCGGAGGCAGTAGAAAGCCTGGGCTGCATTAATCAGTGGATGGGGGAGGAAAAGTCAGCTGGGAATAGGTATGGAGGGGAAGACAGAACACATGGAAAGGGGACCCTTGTACTCCCAGCTTTGGGGCAGGAAGAAGTAGGGGAAGGAATTGAAAATAACTCCTGCTGTGAAGACAGCACTCCTGGATTTCTCATGATCCTCCATCCCCCAAAGCTGCTATTAACAGGAACTGGAGCAATTCTTTTTCTAAATGTTAAATGTGTCTCCCCACATAAAAGAAAGGAACTGTGTGATATATTGTGGCACCAAACTTAGTATCAAGTCCAGGCTGAGAATCACGGGAACATAATTTGGAGGCAGAAATCTGCTTTCCCACCACTGTATTCTTTTGGGGGAACTCCGAAGAATTCCTAGAAAAAAATGCTCTCAAGTAAAACGTAAAGTCTTTCATCTTATTCCCCAAATTATTTATCTATCTGCTTCTTTTATTTTCTTGGATAATTAGGGCTCTTTTGCTCTATTCTGGGCTTCCCTGGTGGCTCAGATGGTAAAAAATCTGCCTGCAACGCAGAAGACCCGGCTTCCATCCCTGAGTTGGGATGTCTCCTCCCCGGCACTTCGTCACACATGTAAGTTGATGTACAGGCCACCAGCCCATGGGTGGAGGTTTCAGAAAGCTATCTTCAAAGCTGAGTAACTTGAGATAAATAACAAGAGAAAGTGGAGAGGAAGCACATGCCTAATCCATATAATGCCTACAAAGCCAAATAAAGGAATCCAGTTTATACTTTTTGTATCTTTCTTATATTTTAGCACTTCATCAAAGCAGAATGTGGAAGTATAGTACCAGTGATTTACTGTGATTACTCAGTTCATATGACTATTCAAGAAGGAATATAATAATATTACATTTTTAAAAATGCTGAACATGTAGGTTCCAGCACAGGTTCCCTCCCATAGAAGCACCGACATAATTCATGTGTGTGGCTTGTCGAAGTATCATGTGGTCATTTAGCAAATGTTTAACATGTGCGTTTCCTGTTCTGAGTCACCATAAAATTGAAGGTTTTCCTTTTCTAGAACACGTATATCAATTGATGCTTTCAAACTGTGGCACTGGAGAAGACTCTTTGATTAGAGTTCCTTGGGCAGCAAGGAGATCAAACCGGTCAATCCTAAAGGAAATCAGCCCTGAATATTCATGGCAAGGACTGATGCTGAAGCTGCAGTACTTTGGCCACCTGATGCAAAGAGCCAACTCATTGGAAAAGACCTTAATGTTGGGAAAGATTGAGGGCAAGAGGAGAAAGGGGCATCAGAGGATGAGATGGTTGGATGGCATCACAGACTCAATGGACATGAGTTTGAGCAAACTCAGAGAGGTAGTGAGGACAGAGAAGCCTGGCATGCTGCAGTTCATGGGGTCGGAAAGAGTCAGACACAACTTAGTGACTGAACAACAACAACGAATACAATACTTGCACACAGATCGTTTCTATTTTCATTCTTATTTGAGGTTGGCCCTGTGGTGAATCCATTTCTGTAGATAATACATTGATAATAGCCTCAAGATAGTGGGTTTATCTCTGCGATGGTGGGTCTATCTTTAAATCATTTTTTTAAAGATTTTTTTTTTTGATGTGGACCATTTTTAAAGTCTTTACTGAATTTGTTACAATATGACTTCTGTTTTATGTTTTTGTTTCTACGTTTTTGCTCAGATCTGTTTTATGTTTTTGTTTCTTGGCCAAGAGACGTGAGGGATCTTAGCACCCAGACCAGGGATCAAACCCACACCCCCCGCAGTGGAAGGCAAAGTCTTAATCATGGGATCACCCAGGAAGTCCCCTGAGGTTCCATTTTCAAGCCAGTGCACAAGCATTTTTCCCCTTCAGGATACCTAAGAGATCTGTCACCCTTCCATCATGCCCCCCTCAGGAACAGTTTTTCCAAATGTAGGGGGACTAGGGAGCATGCTTCATGGTGTCTGGGGGTGGGGCCTGGTGCAAGTGCCCTTCCCCACCTCCAAGATCATGGTGGCAAGTTTATTCATTAGTCAACACCCTGAGGGAAATGTAACTGCTAATTATTGACCATTCTCTGCGCCAGGTGCCTTATGTACACATTATTTAATCCTCACCACAAGAGAGGGATTATTAGCCACATGTTAAGATGATGAGCTCAAGACTGAGATGTAAGAAACGGGCCCCAGGCCATCCAGATGGGTAAGGAGCGTGTTGGGATTTAACCCTTGTTTCCCAAACTCCAAGTTCCCTCCCCACTGTGCTATCTCCCACTAACCAACTGCTTGTATCTTGGATGTTCACTGTCTCAGTTTGTACCTGCTGCTCTCACAAAATAACCATAGATTGGGTGGCTTAAACAAGAAACATTTTTTTTTCCCCTCACAGATATGAAGGCTGGGAAAGCCCAAGATCAAGATGACAACTGATCTGACATGTGTGGTGAGACCCTCGTCCCAGCTTGCAGACAGCTGCCTTCTCCTTGTGTTCACACGATGGGGAGAGAAATCATTTCCCTCGTGCCTCTTTTATAAGGGCACTAATCCTGTTCATAATGGCTGCACCCTCATGACCTGATCACCTCCCAAAGACCCACCTTCTAATATCATCACATTGGGGGTTTGGATTTCTAATACATGAACTTAAGAGAGGAGACACAAATATTCATGCCACAACATTCACTTCGTATTTATTTTATTTTATTTTTTTTATACCGCCCGGCGGCGGCGGCGGAAGGCGCGACGGCAGAGGAAACCTTCTCGCTGCGGTGAGCGCTCAAGCAGACTGCGCTGCGCCGCGCCGAGCCGGGGCCGCCGCTCCGGCCGCGGGAGCCTGACGTCTCCCCACTTCGTATTTATTTGGAGGAACTTGAGTGAGAGAGAATCGTGTTTATAATGATATGAACACCTCTTTTTCCCTTTGGAGGGGACTTAGGATGTGACTATATAAAACAAAACCCACTTTTGTCATGTGTGCGTGCCAGCTCCAGCTGAGAATCTTGCAAACTTTATACACAAAACAAAGCCATCACTGATGTTACTGCCAGGATGCAGGAGCTACTGGCCAGAGATCCCCACTAAGAACTCACTCCCACATTTCCAGATGAGTGCTAGGAGATGAGGTTCTTAAACTAAGACTCCTAATTTGGTGCCCTGCTAAAAGGAAAAACCAAGGCAACCAAAAATAGACATACACTGACTCCTTATACAGTTGAGAATTTTGACAGAATAACATGCAGAGGAGTGGAGAATTCAAGGTGGGTAGGAAGACTGGGGGAGAAGACGATGGCACCCTACTCCAGTACTTTTGCCTGGAAAATCCCATGGACGGAGGAGCCTGATAGGCCCCAGTCCATGGGGTCGCTAAGAGTCCGGCATGGCTGAGTGACTTAACTTTCACTTTTCCCTTTCATGCATTGGAGAAGGAAATGGCAACCCACTCCAGTGTTCTTGCCTGGAGAATCCCAGGGACAGAGGAGCCTAGTGGGCTGCTGTCTATGGGGTCGCACAGAGTCGGACACGACTGCAGTGACTTAGCAGCAGCAGCAGGAAGACTGGGATCACAAACGAATGCAACACACCTTGGCAAAAATAAAACCCATCTAAAAAGAACAGGCCAAATAAAATTAAAAAGTAAATAATTAAAATAAAAAGAACAGGCCTTGGGACTTCCCCGGTGCTCCAGTGGTTAAGAATCCACCTTGCAACGCAGGGGTTTGATCCCTGGTTGGGGAACTAAGATCCTGTAAGACACAGAGCAATTTAGCCCATGCACCACAACTGCTGAGCCTGTGCACCACAATGAAAGATCCTGCATGTAGAAACTAAGACCCAGCATGGTCAAATAAATAAAATAGATTAATTTAAAAAAGAACAGGCCTGGTTTGCCTTCTCTTGCTTAGTAGAATACACAGTTCTGGTCATAAGAACTCTCCCATAGATAGATGAGATAAATGTGGAGATTATCCTGCATAATCTGGATGGCTCATTGTTACCACAAGGTACTTACAAGGGAAAGAAGAAAGCAGGAGAGTCAGAGAAGACATGACATCAGAGGCAGAGCTGGGGAGATGCATCCTAAGGAAGGCTTCCCTAATCATTGCTGGTTTTGAAGATGACGGGAGGTACCATGAGTGAAGGGAGGCTGCAACCCCCAAAAGATGAGAAAGGCAAGAGAACAGTCTTTTCTGGAGCCTCCAGAAGGAATCAGCCCTGTCCATACCTTGATTTTAGCCCATGAGACCCACTGTCAGATCACCAGAACTGTAAGATAGTAAATATGCATTATCTTAAGACACTAAGTTTGTGGTGATTTTGTTACAGCAACCAGAGGCAACTCATACAATCCCATGGAGTTTTCTCTTGTACTGGCAAAATGATGTCCATCTTCATGTAGCTATACAACACCCTTCAGGGCCTGGCCTTTGCTCATATCCTATCTAAATTTCCTGGGACCCCACTCAGGTGTCTGTGGTCTAGCCACTCTGACCTTTTAGCATCTTCTTTTCTTTCTTTTTTTCTTTTTGCTCTGTCAACATGTGGGATCTTAGTTCCCTGACCAGGGATGGAACCTGTACTCCCTTCATTGGAAGTGCAGAGTCTTAACCACTGGACCACCAGGGAAGTCCCCTTTCAGCATCTTCTGACTTAAGTCTCCTCTCTCTCCATGCACCCCTGCAGCCAGTTACCTCTTGCTCATCCTGCAGACTTTAGCTCCTAGTTACCTGGGGACATCCATTTGAGAAAAATTTATAGAGTGCTAGATGGGGTTGCTAAGAGTCCAACACGACTGAGCGACTTCACTTTCACTTTTCACTTTCATGCATTGGAGAAGGAAATGGCAACCCACTCCAGTGTTCTTGCCTGGAGAATCCCAGGGACGGTGGAGCCTGGTGGGCTGCCGTCTATGGGGTCACACAGAGTCGGACACGACTGAAGCGACTTAGCAGCAGCAGCAGCAGCAGCACTATGCTAGGGGCTGGGAACAGAGAACAGAGCAGGAAGAGTCTCTGCTGTCCTACAGGGGAGGAGGAAGACCACAAATAAGAACCCAAATGATTAAGCAAGGTCATTCCAGAGAGCGCTGAGACAACGGGCAATTTTAGGTGACCGTCAGGGAAGGACTCTCCAAGAGAAGACGTTTGAGCTGAGACCTGAGTGATGAACAGAATCCTTTCCTTAGACGGTCAGCCCTCCTTGAACGTTTCTGTCACAATGCTTACCTGGTGTTACAGACTGAATTGTGTCCCCTCCAAATTCATATGTTGACACTTTAACTCCTGACATGACTGTATTTGGAGACAGGGCCTTCGAGGAGGTAATTAAGCTTAAATGAAGTCATAAGGGTGGGGCCCCAAGCCAATATGATAGGTGTCCTCCTAGGAAGAGAAAGGCTTGTACACAGAGGAAAGACCACATGAAGACATAGACAGAGGTGGCCCTCTGCTGGCCAAGCAGACAGTTCCCCTCAGAAACTAACCCTGCCAACACGCTGATCTTGGACTTCCAGCCTCCAGAGCTCTGGGCAAATGCATTCTTGTTAAAGCCTCCAGTCTGTTGGTATCTTGTTACAGCAGCCTGAGCTAGTACACCAGGTTTATAAACTGACATCACCCAGACCACTGCCAGAGCCACCCAGCAGTCTCCCCGTTCCCCCTCTTGTTCCTCCTACTACGCCCAGTCTCAGCGCAATAGCCCTAGAGAACTTCTTGAAATGCAGATCACATTCTGTCACTCCCAATTCAGACTCAGTAGTGCCACGCAGAACAAGCTCCAAATTCCAAACAGTGGCCCGCTTCGGTTACTCAGACCTGTCTACCCTCTAACACACCTCCTGTTCTGCAGACAACAAGCTCCAGCCTCCCGGATTTTGCACTTGACCCTTCTTCTGCCGAGAGCACCTTCTTCAGCTCTGCAGACTCACCTTCGCAGAGGCGTCCCTCCCCTCTATTGTAAATGAAGCTGTCCCATCACGGTCTCTTAACCCAGACCTGAGTCTCCTGGCTTTTCACCGCCCAGAACGGTCTTTTCTGCGTCTTGGTGGGTTCCCACTGCTACTCCCCATCCCATTATGGGGCAGGGACCCTGCCTTGTCCACCGCCAGAGCCCCGAGCACCGTTGGCTGTAGAAAATACAGGTGGATGGGGGACTTCCCTGGTGGTCCAAAGGTCAAGACTTGGCCTTCCAACGCAGGGGCTTCAGATTCCATCCCTGGTCGGGGCGGGATGGGGGTGGAGTACAAAGATCCCCACATGGCCTTGAAGCCGAAAAACCAAAACATAAACATTGTACCAAATCCAACACTTTTTAAAAAGGTCCACATCACCAGGATAGGGGGGTACCTATTAAAGAGTTTTCGATTGCTGACGGCAGATTAATAATAAAGTGATGCTCTGGTGGAGGGAAAAACAAAAGGTGCACATTAAAAAAAAAATCTTAAAAAAAGAAACAAGAAAATACACGTAGATGAGGTGGCATTGGAAGGACGGGAGCCAGGCCCTCTAGCCGTCCATGTCAGAGCCACCACTGAGTTCCGTGCTCTTCCTCATCTGCAGGAAAGAGGACAACAACGATGTCCACAGGCTCCAAACAGTTCACAAGCCGGAGAGTAAGGAGCACCAGCTACTGCTGCTGCTGCTGCTGCCAAGTCGCTTCAGTCGTGTCCGACTCTGTGCGACCCCAGAGACGGCAGCCCACCAGGCTCCCCCGTCCCTGGGATTCTCCAGGCAAGAACACTGGAGTGGGTTGCCATTTCCTTCTCCATGCATGAAAGTGAAAAGTGAAAATGAAGTCGCTCAGTCGTGTCTGACTCTTAGCGACCCTGTAGACTGCAGCCTACCAGGCTCCTCCGTCCATGGGATTTTCCAGGCAAGAGTACCGGAGTGGGGTGCCATTGCCTTCTCCGGGAGCACCAGCTAAGGACTGGCTAAATAAACAGTGTCTCGGGGAAGGCACCTCCCGACACCCGAAAAGAGGTCAGTTCCCTGTGAGACGCTGTTCTAACTCCTAGCTCTTCTGCTCCGGGGTCGCGGAGCCCAGAAAAACACATGCCCGGCGAGCATCCATTTGAACCGCACGTCCACCCCCAATCGGTTCCCGGGACCGCTGCTTCCGGGAGCCGCGCAGCCCCTCCACTGGCTCCGCCCCGGGGCCGCAGCCCAACGAGGACCGCGCGCCCGCCTCGGGGGCGGCCCCGGAGGCCGAGGCCGAGGGTAACCGCCTCCCGGTGCCGCCGCCGCCGCCGCCGGGCCCGACGTGGCGCCGCCACCGCCCCCGGCGCCGACGCTCGCGGGCGCAGCCAATGGCGGCGTCTCCCGGGCGGCGGGCGCGGCCTCCGGCCGCCAGAGGGCGCCGCGCGGAGGCCGAGGAGCCGCCGCCACCACCGCCGCCGCTGCCGCCGCCGGGTCGCCGCGGAGGGAAGCTGAGAGCGAGCGCCCAGGCCGCCGCCGCTGCCGCCGTCGCCCGCTCATCGCGCGCCGCTGCCCGCCCGCCGGCGCGGCCGTCCCCGCAGGTAGGTGCGCGCCGCCCGCGCGGCGGCCCGCGCGCCACCCGGCCCCGCCCGCCGCCGCCGCCTCGTGCTCGCGCGCGGCCGGTAACGGACACGGGCGGGGAGGGCGCGCTCGGCCGCCCAGCGGCGGAACGGCGGCCCCGGGGCGCGGGGCTCGGCCACAAAGGGCGCGCGGCCCCGGCGCAGGGGCGGCCCGAGCGCGCGCCGCCGCCCGGGCCCCGCGGGCGCGCCGACGGGGGCGGGCGGGTCCCGGTGCCTCCCTCCCTGCGGGGCGGCGGGGGGCGCGTCTCCGCCAAGTGGGGCGCAGGGGCGCCGCCGTCTTCCCCATTACCGCATGTGTTTCGGTTGACAAAACACCCCCTCTCTGGTTATTTAACTAAAAAAGAATATATATATATATACACACATATATATATATGCATATATTTTCCCGTACTATTTGTGTCTGTTTGGTGATCGAGGACCCCCCACCCCCCACCAATCCGGTACCTTGGTTTTGGGAGCGGGAAGGATGCTTGGGGCGCTTGGCTCGTTAATTTCGGGTCACTCTCTCCGGCCCCCCTCCCCGTTATTTATTTATTTATTTTTCACGGGGCTCACGTCTAGGACGTGCACGAACGGTTTCCTGTCTTTATTGTGGACACCGAGACGGCCGGGGCTGGAGGTTTCTTTTCCCCACCCTTGAAGAATGAAGACCTGTCAGTTCCCATTAGCGTGAATTTCCTGTCGGGGACGGTCGCTGCAGGGGTGTGGTCCAGCTGGAAAGCTCTGGCTGGTCCCGAGAGGTCGCGCCTGCACCCTGATTGGGTGAAATTTTCGGGACTTGGGTCTTTCCCCCCAACCCCTTACTCCGATACGTAGTTGGGTATTTTAAAGGCCAACCGTCAGCCTGAAGTTCGTGTGAGCTGCCCCCGGAAGGTGGCCGCTGACCGCCGGAGCGCTTGCAATGTGGCTTGACCTCCTAGAAATGTCCTCTTCGGTGAAAGAAACACACCTGATTTTAAGTCACTTAGGAGAAAACAGTAAAACACCCCCATTCGTAATTTTTTTCCTGCTTAAATCATACAGGTTGAGATGATGTTTCGAACATATTGGGTTAACTTAAATACATTCTTAAAATTAATGTCACTGGTTTCATTTTGCTCTCTCTTCTCCTTTTAACATGGCTACTTGAAAATTTAAAATTAGATATGTGACTGGCATTATATTTCTATTGGACAGCGTTCAGCCAGAGCCTTGGAATGGGGCAGGGGTGATTAGGAGCCTGTGCCATCTGCTTATTTTTTCCTGCTTCTGTGATGGCATGTGGCCTCCTTCTCTGCTAGGCTCTCAAGGAATCCCCTGCCTCTTCCTTCTCACCCTCAGCTGGACTGCCCAGCTGATTGCTTAATGAGGATCTTGTCCTAATTTGCAGAATAATTCAAATTAGTGGACGGAATTTTCTTTGCTGAAAAAATGTTTTCCGTCTGCTGTCTACAGGAGTCTGCAAATAGTTTCACTCAGAATCAGACCTTGAGCTATTGAAGCTGAATATTTTTTTTTGGCGGGGGGTGTATGTTTGTGTGTGTGTAATGCAAAGAACATGTTGATTTTCAGGTCCTCTGCCACCTAAATGCCTTCCTTCAAGTTACCATGGCTCTTTCTTGGGTGCTCATCACACTGACCTACACTCTTTTCCCTTCCCAGCTGTTAGATACTGTCACTTTTTACAAGTACAAATGGTGGTTGTCAGATTCTGTCCTCTAATTCTTCATTTTGACTAACTGTA
The DNA here is from genome assembly GCF_027580195.1 of Bos mutus. Lineage (NCBI taxonomy): Eukaryota > Metazoa > Chordata > Mammalia > Artiodactyla > Bovidae > Bos > Bos mutus. The sequence continues at coordinate 31,557,386 of NC_091641.1, forward strand.
AAGCCTGTCAGTTTGGGAGGGTTAAATCAATGTTAAGTGGGAGAGAATCAATTAGTATACAATCTCAAGCCCAGTAATGGTGACAGTGACCCTTGGAGAGTTGTGAGCCTTCCAGTAAAGGACAAGGTAGAATAGAAGGTGTCTGTATTCTGTTGCCTTGGTTACTCTAGAATGACTTTCAAGAGAAAGTATAATGTGTGGAGATTGGATTTCCAGACAATATCTTGAAGTGTGTGTGTGTTAGTGAAAATACTTTTTCTCCAAAATCTTAGGATTGAAAGTGAAATTTGTGTTTTCTAAAGTGTGAAATGTTTACAAATCATCAGAAAAACTTTAGATAGTATTTTTCGGGTGGAGAAATAAGAAAATATTCATCCAGAAGTTTAAAATATATACTTGTTCCAAATATCAATTTAAAAAATTTAATTCACATACACGCGCACACACACAATAGAAGCATATTAAGTGAGGTGAAAATTTCCTTTGATGCAAAGAAACAGGGTCATTTATCCTTACCAGGTTTTGCCCAAATAAGAAGTTTGCTTTTTAATTTTGTTATGAGTTTAGCAATGTGTTGTTTAGTTAACTAATTACTGTTAATTTCACATACTGTGAAGCCTTGGGAACCAGATAATGGATACAGTAAAAGGCAGAAATTTTTCTGTTGCACAAATGAGAAAGTGGAACCTTTGTATTTTATTAGAATATGTGAGTCTGGAGCAGGGTAGTAATCTGGCAGTTCAGCACACCTTTGCAGTCCTGGGCATGTCACTGACCCAGGGCCTGGGTGCCCCTGGGCAAGCTGTCTGCAAGATTTTTTGTCTTTCTTGTCCATTCGTCCCATACAGGATTCCTGTGTCAGGCAAGATGTTCCCAGGGCCTTAGGAGGCCTGGGCCCCGGAAGGGCCACCTGGCACATGTTATATCTGAGAGATCTGAGAGCAAGTTCAAAGTGAACAGCTGGGGGTGGGGTGGAGAGAGGGGTTGGGGGTGGAGTAGAGGTGTGAAATTTCCTCCCTGCTGTTGCTTAGCACAGCCTTCATCTTGGGGCTTTCATTTTCAGTAGAAGGGGCAAACTGTCTCATAAGTATATCCAGGAGGAGATGTCCAAGAAGGTGCCAGAACATCTATAATAACCTTTCCCTCCCTGGTTTGTGGTCTCTGTGGGATGTAATGTGTCCACCTGCTTTTGTAAGTGTTGCAAGCCGGGGTGACAGGGAACAGTTACTTTAACTACTTTGTGTGTTGTTTGCGGCTTGACCCAGAGAGGCTTGAGTCTGAGGGCCGCATTGACTACAGGCTGATGATTATAATTTTTCACTTGCAGCTTAGGAATGCCTTTTAAGGCAAAAATTCAGGCACTGTGCTGCACATTCCCTGGGGCACCTTCTCTGGTCCTGCGTGAGGATGTCTTGGAAGTACGGCTGTTTAATAATATTTATTCCTCTTTCTAAACACATGATGTCCTGGGCGGAGGGTATTTCCACTCGCCACTTGGCCCTGGAGTGCTGTCCTAAAATTCCCTGTGTCCACACCATCGACCCCGTCTGCTTCTCTGAGTTGCTTTAAATTTCATCCCTTGCCGACGTCATCCTGTGTGCCTGAGTGTGCAGAGGGCTGTATTTATTTGGTTCCTCTTGAGTGGCACTGAAGTGCCCACCTGTCTGTGGCAGCTGCGTGTGTCTTTCAGAGCCCAGCCCCGGCGCCCTCAGAGCCACGCTGGCCCTCCTGGCAGAGCTCCTTGGATGGGAATTCAGGCCCAGGGCCAGCCCGGGCAGCTGGGCCCCTTCCTGGCTGTGCGATGCTGGCCTGGCCGCGTCACCTCTCTGCTTCAGCTTCCTCTCAGTACCTGCCTCTCAGGATTCTTAGGATTAGATGATTTCACCCTCGGAAAGCACTTGGAACAATGCCTGGCATCCAGCCAGAGCCGTCAGTGATGGCTGTGATTTTCACCTCTGCCGTATATTGTGGTCACATTTCGCTTCCTTGGTGTCTTCTGATAATGGACGCGGGTTCCCAAAGTTACCATGAAAGGCCAGAATTTCACAATTTCACATTTCATGGTTTAGTTATAGCTGTGTACTAGGCTTCGACTAGTGGGTGTCACCTCACAGGTGCAGAATAAATATATAAGGAATCGTACCGGAGAGCCAGGGTACCTTGCCTTCTGTGAAGCTTCAGAGTGAGTAAGGAACTTAAAATCAGCTGGTTCCAGAGAGGTGATGTATGTTCTAGTTTACAGTTTAGCTAATTAATGAATTGTTGTTGTTCAGTGGCTACCTAGTGTCCGACTCTTCTCAGGCCCCCTGGATGCAGCACTCCAGGCTCCCCGTCCTCCACCATCTCCCGGAGTTTCTGGCTGATTTTGTTTATTTATTTTTACTGTTCAAAGCTCCCCCCTCACCCTCCCACAACTTCCTTTCCGTTTAAGGAGAAGAGGGTGTGGCTGACTGGCTCTTCGCCTGTTCAGTTCAGTTCAGTAGCTCAGTCATGTCCGACTCTTTGCGACCCCATGAATCGCAACACGCCAGGCCTCCCTGTTCATCACCATCTCCCGGAGTTCACTCAAACTCAGGTCCGTCGAGTCGGTGATGCCATCCAGCCATCTCATCCTCTGTCGTCCCCTTTTCCTCCTGCCCCCAATCCCTCCCAGCATCAGAGTCTTTTCCAATGAGTCAACTCTTCGCATGAGGTGGCCAAAGTACTGGAGTTTCAGCTTCAGCATCATTCCTTCCAAAGAAATCCCAGGGCTGAGCTCCTTCAGAATGGACTGGTTGGATCTCCTTGCAGTCCAAGGGACTCTCAAGAGTCTTCTCCAACACCACAGTTCAAAAGCATCAATTCTTCGGCGCTCAGCTTTTTTACAGTCCAACTCTCACATCCATACATGACCACTGGAAAAACCATAGCCTTGACTAGACGGACCTTTGTTGGCAAAGTAATATGTCTCTGCTTTTCAACATGCTATCTAGGTTGGTCATAACTTTTCTTCCAAGGAGTAAGCGTCTTTTAATTTCATGGCTGCAGTCACCATCTGCAGTGATTTTGGAGTTCAAAAAGATAAAGTCTGACACTGTTTCCACTGTTTCCCCATTTATTTCCCATGAAGTGTTGGGACCAGATGCCATGATCTTCGTTTTCTGAATGTTGAGCTTTAAGCCAACTTTTTCACTCTCCTCTTTCACTTTCATCAAGAGGCTTTTTAGTTCCTCTTCATTTTCTGCCATTAGGGTGGTGTCATCTGCATATCTGAGGTTATTGATATTTCTCCCGGCAGTCTCCTTCAGGAGTGACTTAGGGTTTCAGGTTTTTCCTCTGTTGCTGTCCAGTTGATTCCCACCCTATTGATTCACTCCCTTGTTTGCTCCCTAAGGATTTGGGATCCCCCTCAGCCGGCCCCGCTGGCGTCTGGTCACTTCCACTTTGGCCCCATCCTTTGGTTTATCACGCCTGCTTTGACTGAACCGCTGTCCTGGGGACTTTGAATGGAGTGTTCTCTTTACACTCGGCCACTTCATTCATTCTTTGCTCAGGTTGTCATTGACCTGGACCCAGGAAGTGTGAGGTGATCGCGGCCAAGAAAGACAGGGGTTCTCCTGGCAGGGAGTGATGGGGGAGACAGCCTCTAAAGCTGACCCTGAAGCCCAGACTCAGGGCTGAGAGGAGCCAGCTCAGGGCAGATCTGAGAAGGGTGTCGTGGGCAGAGGGAACTGCATGCATGAGCTCCCGGAAGCGTGGAGCCCTTGACTCACCCCAGAGACCCACAGGAAGAGGAACAGCATGACCCGGGCCGGGTGAGGGTGGCGTCGCCGTCAGGAGTCTAGATTTGGTTCTGGAGGAGTTTAAGTGGACCGTGATACCCAACTTGTGTTTTTAAAGAGCATTCCTTTCAGTGTAGTGTGGGGACGGGGTGGGGGAGGGACAGTGGCGAGCTCGGAGGCCCAGAGCAGAGGTGAGGAAGGAGGGAATTGCGACACCCCCCTGCGACTGGGGCCGGGGTGGCACAGGAGGCCTGATGTGCTCAGATTTGGGGTGCCTGGCATGTATTTTTGACAGTGTCACCGACAGATGCTTTGCCGGTAGATTAGTTGGATGTGGTGAGAGAAAGGTTTCTAGTTTGAGTAGTTGGCCAGGAGGTGATTTCAGTACTGAGAAGGGCAGAGTTAGGCTTGGGAGGACGAGAGTATAACATTAGGGCCTTCCAGTTAGAAATGCTGAGTAAAGGTCACACACTGGCCCAGAATTCTCTATGGGTCTTAAACATGTCATTGTAGGATAGATGGCCTTTTTGTAAATGGCATTTGGACACCTGTTAGCTATTTGCGAATGAATATGTGTGTGTGTGTGTATATATATATATACACATATATATCACTCCTTAGAGTAAACCGGTGGATCCGGTTTAAGGAAAAAAAAAATTTTTTTTTAATGAAACAGTGAGACTACTAGACGAAAACGTGGAGAGTTATTTCATAATCTCAGAGTGGTGCAGGCATTTCTTTCTTTCTTTAAATAATTTTACTTCTTTATTTATTTTGGCAGTATTCACTGCTGCTAGGGCTTTTCTCTAGTTGCAGCGAGCAGGGGCTACGCTAGTTGCGGTGCATGGGCTTCTTGTGGTGGCTTCTTTTGTTGCAAAGCCTGGGCTCGAAGGCTTGCGGGCTTCAATAACTGTGGTATGTGGGCTCAGTAGTTGTGGCACACGGGCTTAGTTGTTCCGTGGCATGTGGGATCTTCCCAGAACCGGGATCAAACCCTTGTCGCCTGCTTGACAGCCATTCTTAACTACTGAGCCGTCAGGGAAGCCCAGGCGCTTCTGATAATGTCAAAATCCAGAAGCCATAAAAGAAAGTATTGAGCTACTTAAAAATAAGACTTTTGCTGTCAAAAAGTATCATAACCAACATCAAATGTTTGACATCATGTTGGGGAAAATAATAATAACATCACAAAGGATTGCTTTCCTCAACACATAGAGAGCTTCCATGAATCAAAACAGCTCAGCCTGGAAGAAAAATGCATGAAGGAAATGAAACAACAGTTCACAGAAAAGGAAGTACAAACGGCTCTTAAATCTTAAAAGATGTTCAGCCTCACTAATGATAGGAAGACTGAAACAAACAAAGCCCCAGCCACAGTTGTCACGCTGTTTGTCAGCTCCCTGACGGCAGTGGAAACGTCCGATGATTTCTTGTGCACTGGTGCCGGGTAGGGTCATTTGGTAAAACTTGGTAGTAGCTGGCAAAATAAAGAAACGCACCTACCCTTCATTCCTTGGAAATTCTTTGAAGATAATGCACATATGAAATGTCCTGTGTATCTGGTGAACTTTTAAAGACTGAAAACAACCACAGTGTCCTAGGGACCTGGTGACGTTCGGGTGCAGCCATATCACGGGCACGCTGCATGGCTGTTAACACAGCTTGATATGTGCTGACGTGGACTGACCTTCAAGACGAGGTGCCAGTCAAGAAAAGTAAGGTGTGGACACGTGTTAGAAGCCCCGGTTTGTATAAAAAATAGCGTATCCACAGGATATTTTTAACTTTTTATTTTGAAATAATTACATACTCACAGTATAATGCGAAAGTCATATATTGACTCCCACAAACCCTTCATCTGCTTCCCCCAGTGGTGCCGTCTTGCCTACCTGAAGTGCCTTAGCCAAGCCAGGAAACTGACATCTGTATAATACAGACCTTACTCAGCTCTTCATTTACATGTGTGTGTGTTTCTGGGCAGTTTTATCCCACGTGTAGATTCATGTAACCACCTCTGTAGTCCAGGCACAGCTTTGTTCACAGAGTGTCTTCGTCAGGATGCCCAGCAGATCTGTGTCAAAGATGTTCTGTTGATTGATTGCCCTCAGAGGGCACACAAGTGGCTGAATGATCGGGCTGGGAAGACGACATTCCTTTTCACTCTCATGGTATTTTAAAGGCCTGCTTTCTGGACAGCGGGTGGCGTCTGGACATCCAAGTAGAACGACCAGGAAGAAGGTATCTGTGAGCTCTGCCAGGGGATGGACACGGGCATTGTTGGGCCCTCGATGAGAATATTTCACATCTGGGTGGGGCAGGGGGTTCCTGAGGGGAGAGAGGGGGGGACACAGGGAGAGGGGTTCTGGTGCCCCCCAGGGCCCTCACGTTTAGAGGTCAGCTGGAGGTGAAGCCCCCTGCCTCTGCTGAATTTGAAGAGAAGTGGTTGTTGGATTAACTTGATCAAGTTCTCCTTCACTTTAAAACTGAGGCTGGATTCTGTTGACTGGATCCCAAAATAAGATGGTGTGGAAAGCCTTTATTGTTTTATTTTAAAATGAGATGTGGGGGGAGGCTTCATTTCACAGGTAAAACTAACTACGGTGGGAAAAAATCCGAACAGCGATTGCCCTGGGTGCGGGGTAGGGGAGGACTGGCCGGAGAAGGGGCCCGAGGGAGCTTCCTGGAGTGAAGGCAGGGGTGTGTCTCAAGGCCAGGGTCTGGGTTACATGAATGTATCGTTTGTCAAAACCTGCCTTAACGTATGTGCGTTTTACCTGAAAAACTGCAAACAGATGTTGAACTCCACATAATGCTGAGGTGTTTTGTGGTGAGTTATAATTGATGTCTGCAGCTCACTTTGCAGTTTACAAAATTGTGTTGGTGGATGGACGGAGGGTGGGCAGACGTCATTAAGGATGGGCAGATGTAATACATATACCAAAATATTAATTGTAAGATATAGGTAGTATAGAGGTATATGGTATTCATGGTAAAAAAAAAAATTTTTTTTCTGGGTGTATAAAAAATTTTCATAACAAAATTTAGGGGAAAATTCTACAGAACACGGAATGCTGTGTCATATTATATTTAAATGTCAGCTCATGCTCTGTTCCCCAGTCTTTAAACATGTGGAAGTGGCATGGCATTTCCTGCTGTTAAGAATCTACGTCTTACTTTCTCTTAATCGCTGGCTTGAGTCGTCAGCTCTTTCTCTGCTGCGCTTTGTCCCTAAGAGGGCAAAGGTTCAAGGTTTTTGAGCACTTCCTGGGGAAGCAGCTCTAAGGCTCTTATCTTGGCAGATTATCCTAACCCAGAGTCCCTTCTGAGTCCACAGATTGGCTTTTTTTGTTGTTGTTACGTAAATGAACCCATTTATTATAGGCTAGGCAACGTTATCAAATGGTGGTACTTCTCCTGGTCCTTCGGTTCCTTAGTCTTCTTTCTGATGCAGCCTTGACTGTGATGGCAGAGGTGGTGGTGAAGGTCCAGGCACCACCAGCTGCTGTTCTCACACAGGAACCTCAGTGCCAAGTGCCCACGGCTCGTCTCTTCTTGGTTTTGCCACAGAAGGAGCAGGTGTGCTTGGCATGCTGGCTGGTTTCAGTTTTCTTCACCGGCTTCCTGAGGGAGGCATCATAACAGGTCCCGTGTTTGCCCACGATTCTGACCTTGTTGGTGCATTTCACCAGGTAGCCGCCACCTAGGTCCGGGCCCAAGAGCCAGGTTTACTTCTCAAGTGAACCTCAGATTAATTCTGCAGCTCGCCAGGCAAGGGTGGGGAGAGGCCCGTCGTTCACTGAGGAGAGGAGAGGCTTCTTGCCTGCAGCTTCTTTTCTTTCATCCCTAGTCACTCTGGCCTGACCACCCTGGGCCCCCAAGTGCAGCCCTGGGTCCCTTTGAGCTCCAAGGTTCTGATTCTGCCTTAAGATAAAGAAGAGAAAACTCGAGTGGCCCCGGAAGGGCTCAGAAGCCACATAGGCTTCTTTGAGTACTTTCTTTTTCCAGAGGTCATTTATCCACAAGATTAAAAAAAAATTTTTTAAAGGTTTGCTGTGAAGAGACTCTGTCTTACCCTCTCCCAGCCCCCAGGTTTCTCTCACTGCTGTTGCTTCTGTAAATCCATCTGGAGCTATCTCGTCTGTGGCTCGTGCTCAGTTGCCTCAGCCGTGTCTGACTCTTCGTGACCCCATGGACTGTAGCCCGCCAGGCTCCTCTGTCCATGGCATTTCCCAGGCAAGGATACTGAAGTGGGTTGCCATTTCCTTCTCCAGGGGATCTTCCCTACCCAGGGATCGCACCCATGTCTCTGGCATTGCAGGCGGATTCTTTACTGCTAAGCTACCAGGGAAGCATGAAAGTTGTTGAGAATGTACAGTAAAAGTTCTCATCACAAGGAAAAAAAAATATTTTTATATTCTTTTAATTTTGTGTTTATGTGAAGTGATGGATGTTCACTAAGCCTGTTACGGTAATCATTTCATGAGGTTTTTATGTCAGATCATTGTGTTCTACACCTTAACCTTACACAGTGCTATATTTAGTGGTATCTCAATAAAACTGAAAGGGGGAAGAAAAGGAAAAAGCCTTAGCACCAGTTCCCAGGTTTCAGGGCACTCCAGCCTCCATCCCACTCTACACTTTGAAAAACTTGCATAACACATGGTAAGCAGTAATGAAACTAAAACAATTCAGTTATGTATACTTGAAACATGGGTGTAGATCCATAGTTTGCGTGACACGATGTCCTCTTAGAATTAACTCTCAGGAGTCCTCGTCCAAGGGTGACTGTGTGGACCCCCCAACCCCTCTCCACCCCACCAGGGAGCGTTTAACAATATCTGGAGATACTGGTTTGTCACATCTGAGGGGAGTCATGCTGCTGGCACTTAGTGGGCAGAGGTCAGGAAGCTGCTAGCATCCCACGGCACACAGGACAGCTCTCCATGCTAAGAGAGTTTGTTGTTGTTATTCACTCACTCTTTGCGACCCTGTGGACTGCAGCACGCCAGGCTTCCCTGTCCTTCACTATCTCCCAGAGTTTGCTCAAATTCATGTCCATTGAGTTGGTGATGCCATCTAACCGTCTCATCCTCTTTCGTCCCCTTCTCCTTTTGCCTTCAGTCTTTCCCAGCATCAGGGTCTTTCCCAACGAGTCAGCTCTTCACATCCAACCAGAGTATTGGAGCTTCAGCGTCAGCATCAGTCCTTCCAGTGAATATTCAGGGTTGATTTCTTTTAGGATTGACTGGTTTGATCTCCTTGCAGTCCAAAGGACTCGCAAGAGTCTTCTCCAACACCGCAGTTCAAAAGCATCAATTCTTCGGTGCTCAGCTTTCTTTATGGTCCAACCCTCACATCTATACATGAGTACTAGAAAATCATAGCAAAGTGTATGTCTTTGTAGGCAAAGTGATGTCTCTGCTTTTTAATATGCTGTCTGGGTTTGTCCCCGAATGGCTGAGATTGAGTGACCCTGGTTTAGGATGCTGAGAGGTGATGTTTTATCCCATTTCTCTTCTCTGTGGGTCTCCTGTAGCTTTCTGGAAAATACTTCATGAACAATGGCCAGTCAGGGTAAATACCCCCGGTGTTGACATCAACCTGAGTTACATTTAAGGTAAACCCTTACCGTCTAGAAAATTCCAATTAAAGTAACTTCTCTTAGATCCTCATTCTATCAGTTATATCAACAAGGATTGTTTCAAAAGTCTGTGTAACAGAGTATGGATCAGGCTTAGACTCTGCTCATAAGGAAGTCAAAATCCCTCAGAGGCAAGCGGATATGAAACCTTTTTGCTCCTGGAAGGTTTCCAGAAGCAAAACAAGGCCAGGACTGTTCTCATAGCTGCTTCCGCGTGCGTGGAGACAGGCCAGAAACAAAACCCGCAGTTGAAGGAGGGTAGATGAGAGGGGGAGAGAGAGGTGACTTGTGCATGAGGATTGTTTAGAAGGGGCCTGCCGAATCTGCCCGGCTGTTCAACGTGGAGCAGGCAGAATGTGGACACCCTCTGCTCGAGGCGCACGAGACAGTGGGGACCACGGGCCCAGCTCAGATGGTGTCCTCAGCCTCAAAGACCCTAGTCAAGCCAGAGGAGATGGATGCGTCCACAGTTAATTGTGCGGCATGACCTCGATCCTGAGTGTTTTAATTGGGGTCCAGGAGCCCCGTGCCTTGTGTAACTTGTTGCCTGTTTCTTTCCAGGTTTCTCCTTTAGAAAGTGGATGTGTGGGATAACATGTCCAGTGTGTCCGAGGAGAGAAGAAAAAGGCAGCAGAACATTAAGGAAGGACTACAGTTTATACAGTAAGGGCTCCCTGCACGCCTGTGTCCTCGCCACATACAGTTCCGTTTTGCTGTGGCTCTGCATTTAGGAGGGGATGGGATACTTTTAGTCCTATTCACTTGGGTTAGAAATCGGATATTTTTGTCCCAGCAATGCCTTCTGTTCCTGGAACATCAGTCCCTTTGTGTTCCAAGGTGGATCTTGCCATCACCGATATTTCAGGGTTAAAATCCTGACTTATCTCCCAGAATGTTTGACGGAGGAATTTGAACCTAGTTTCACTCTGATGAGGGAAAGTCAACATCGGTCAGCACCCAGGGCTTTTGTGGTCACACTCCTTCTGTTGAGAAGCCCGGTCTCCAACTGGCCTTCGTGACGCACGAAGTGACAGGACCACAGCCCGGGTGGCCGTGTCCAGGCAGAAAGACTTCTTTGTCCCTCCTGGGAAGGGGATATTCTTTCCCTCTGTCTGCAGTGAATTGGAACAAGTAGAACTAGTGGTTCTGTACTATTTTAAAACTTTTTCGGCATTTGAAGAATTAGGCCCTCTGTTAGTAGAAGTAGATTTGAAAGGTAAATGTTACCCTAAAGAAGATACAAAAGAATAGTTTTAGATTTTTTTTTGCGACTACAGTTATATGTGAATCAAGGTCATAGAGGACAAGTAGGTCTTTCAAATGTACTTTGAACCAGTGATGAGCTAATGAGAAGCCCAGTTTTAGGGTCACTTCTGGATGAACAAATCCTGACAGGGACCTGATCATCAAAATTAACTGGTTTCTTCTTCTTAGGTCACCGCTGTCGTATCCAGGAACACAGGAACAATATGCGGTAAGGAAAAAATCTGTTTGAAAGTAGCTTGTGAACGGTCACATGTAGCCTGGCTTGGCAAACCCCAATGCAGCCCTCTGTCTGTTTTTGTAAATAAAGTTTTATTGGAACACAGCCATGCTCATTTGCTGGTGTGTTATCTGGCTGCTTTCATGACATGGTTGAGAGAGACTGTATGGCTCACAAAGCCTCAAATCCTTACTGTCTGGGTATTTACAGGAAAAGTTTGTCAACTCGTGTATATAAGATAAGGTTAGTTTTTTCTGGCATACTTGGACAGTTGTGTATTTTCTTTCCTCTGTTAATGTAGTTTTGAAGTAATTTCTTTTGAGTCCCTTGACAATTACTTTTAGCCTTTCATTTCAGGAAGAATGAGAGGGACAGATTATGAATGAGAGGGACAGAGTATCTTCTGGTTTTTCTTTAGCAGAGAAATTGTCACAGTAAAAGGGTGGCTGGGTAATCAAATGAAAGAGCTGGAGATGAATTGAGTTAGAGAGAAAGCCCAGTTGACTAGGCCTGGAACTAAAGATGCTCATCTCTGCAGACCATTAGTTCCCCTTGGCTTTGTGTCTCTGCGGGTTTTGGTGTTTCTGAACGTCGCTCCTTTCTCTCTGCCTCCCTCCCTCTCTGTTCATTTCAGTCTCTTCCTTCCTTTTCTCCAAACAGATGTAGAACTGTAAAGTATGAGAGCTAGCAATCATGTGGAGCAGTCCTTTGATTTTACAGATGGGCACTCGGGGCCCAGAGAGGGGAACCAGCCTGTCTCTCAAGTCACCTCAGTCATTAAAGATCGATCTGGACAGTTTCCTTTGTCACTTTCATCAGCTTAGACGTGAATTCATGAAACGAGATGAAGAGCTGCATGTTTATCTGCCCCGTTGATAGGAAAGCATTACTTATTTATTTAATTTATTTTGGGGGCTGCACTGGGTCTTCATTCTGGTGCACAGACTCTCTAGTTAAGGTGCACAAGCTTAGTTGCTCCGAGGCATGTGGGATCTAGTTCCATGACCAGGGATCGAACTGGTGTCCCCTTCATTGGAAGGCAGTTTCTTAACCCCTGGGCCACCAGGGAAGTCCCGGAAAGGGACTTTTAAAAATCTTAAAGCAATGATAGTAATCCTGAAGGAAACTCAAAGAACATTTGCCCCTACCAAAAGAATATGTGTACTAAAAGCAATAAAAAAAAAGATTTGACATCCCCTGGAAGAAAAACTATGACCAACCTAGACAGTATATTAAAAAGCAGAAACATTACTTTGCTAACACAGGTCCGTCTAGTCAAAGCTATGGTTTTTCCAGTGGTCTCGTATGGATGTGAGAGTTGGACCTTAAAGAAAGCTGAGCACTGAAGAATTGATGCTTTTGAACTGTGGTGTTGGAGAAGACTCTTGAGAGTCCCCTGGACTGTAAGGAGATCAAACCAGTCAGTCCTAAAGGAAATCAGTCCTGAATATTCATTGGAAGGACTGATGCTGAAGCTGAAACTCCAATACTTTGGCCACCTGATGCGAAGAACTGGCTCATTGGAAAAGACCCTGATGCTGGGAAAGATTGAATGCAGGAGAAGGGGATGACAGAGGATGAGATGGGTGGATGGCATCACCGGTTTGACGGACATGAGTTTGAGCCAGCTCTGGGAGTATTGGTGATGGACAGGGAGGCCTGGTGCGCTGCAGTCCGTGGGGTTGCAAAGAGTCGGACACGACTGAGCGACTGAACTGAACTGAACCCCCTAAATCAGTAAGCCACCTGAACATTTACAAAAGAAGAAATACAAATGGTCCATTAAAATGTGAAGAAGTTCAACCTTGCTGGTAATCAGATATGCAAATAAGTAAAGGTTACCGTTTTCCCCCTAGAAATTGGTAGATTTTATGTGTGCATGCTCATGCACGTGTGTACACGTGTTGGCAGGGGTGCTCTCAAGCAAGCCACTATACACATTCATCGTTACTGCCTTTTTTGGAAAACAACAATAAATACCAGTTAGAAGCCTTAAAATGCTCATTCCACTTGTAGGAATTTGTCCTCGGCACAGAGTTGGCGATGTCAACAAATATTGACAGGCTGCTTTTGCAGCACTTTTCTTAATTGATTTTTTTCTTGGGAAAAGCAAGCAGGAGGAAACTCTAGCTGAGATAGTAGTGACCTGGCCTAGATTTCATAATTTCTTACAATAGTGCTTATTGCTCTGTCAAATTATTTCCTCTGAAGTTTTAGATACAGAAATTAAAATTTGCTTGCACTCTGACTTGTTCCTTAAAAAGTTTCAAGGGGTAACATTCTTTTTATTTTTTTTAAAGGTATATTTACATGCTCTTGTGAGAAATCTTTTTAATGAAGGAAATGATGTTTATCGCGAACGTGATTGGAACCACTCTATAAGTCAGTATTCAGAAGCTTTGAGTATAGCTGATTATGCAAAGTCTGAAGAAATTTTAATCCCTAAAGAAATCATTGAAAAACTATATATAAATCGTATTGCTTGCTATTCCAATATGGTGAGTTGTGACTTGTAAAGCAGTGTTTCTGGAGAGAAAAAAAGATTTTTCAATAACATAGTACATTAGCAAAAGTCAGCTTTCTAATTTCAATTTATAGGGAAGATGTATTAGCTGCTTTAGAGAGGCTTCAAGCTTTGAAAAATCAGTTTTGGCCAAATACTTAGGAATTTTTTAAAATAATTTGTTTTTTAGATACTGGTCCTTGGAGATACCCTTTTGAGTATGACTTTGGGGGGGCAGGGGTAATCTGCTCTTACAAAAAAAAAAAAAGTCAGCCTGGGAAGATACAGGTATTCACAGATGGGGGTATCAGGTATCTCAACTGACAGTTTGCTCCTTATGTTTCTCTTAGGAGTTATTGTTATTTTTAATTAAAAAAAAGAGTAGTGAGCCTTCAAAAGAATTAACCTCTTCACTTATCTAAACTTAAAAAGTAGTATTTTGATGTTGTTAAAGTTTTCATATAGACATTCACACTTAGGACCTCAGCTATACCTGGACAGCTTTCTTTCTTGAAGATCTGGGGTCTTGTATGGCCAAAGGTCTGGGTGGTGGGTACATAGGTAGCCATGATATTCTTTCTACTTTTCTGTATTTGAAATTTCATAATGAAAATAATTTTTAAAAGACAAATAAAAACCATTACCAATCCATTTGAGAGGAGAATCTGAATTTGTTTGTGTTTGCATCATTGCAAGACATGAATTGATTGCTAACTTTATTTGGTCTCACTCACCAGGGTTTCCATGATAAAGTTTTAGAAGACTGTGATACAGTCCTCAGTTTAAATGCCAGTAACTACAAAGCTCTGTATCGGAAATCCAAGGCTCTAAGTGATTTAGGAAGATTCAGAGAGGCTTATGATGCTGTAGCAAAGTGCTCCTTGGCAGTGCCTCAGGTATGGTATTTATGTTCTAATTCATTTGTTTACATTCTAGCCATTTTATTGCTTCTATGTAGACGAATGGCATCAAAAAGTTATGTTTTCCAGCCAGCCGTCCACCTGCTGCAGCTGGGAATAATTGCCCATAAAGCAAGTGTCTTGACAAGGATAAATTAGACCTGTTTTGTCCCTTCACCTCTACGGTTAGTAAATATAACCCTCCGTTAATCGTATATTCTGACTTTTTTCAGGATGAACATGTAATAAAACTAACTCAAGAACTAGCTCAGAAATTGGGATTTAAAATAAGAAAAGCATATGTTAGAGCCGAGGTAAGCTAGAGTTCTCGCCATAAGGTATTTTCATTTTGTTTTGTAACTTGGAGTCAGTTCTGGTTTTAAATTAGCATCTTAATTTTCTTTCAGCTCTCACTAAAATCAGTTCCTGGGGATGGGGCTACAAAGGTAAGGTTATTACTCTTATAAGAATCATAATTTTGAAAAAAGAAAAGATAGAAGTATTAGCAGTTCTGCTTTTAATATTTTTGGGTTTTGTTTATTTTTGAGACCTTTTTATTCCTTATACACCTAAGTGGCCAGAGCTTCCTGCCCTATGAAAAGAAAACAAACATCTCCAGTCATATCTTTTACTCTCAATCAGTATTTCCTGAAAGCCCATGGAGCATTTTACAGGATGTTCATAGAAGTTAGGTGTTGTTAGAAAAAGTGGGTTGCGGCCACATACTAATTTTAGAAGTCATTGGGTTAAACACAACTAACAAGATTTATCTTTTTTAAAGATAAGTCTTCTTAGAGCTGTTAGGAGGTCGCTGTGAGTTGGGGAGGGTGGAGTGGCTACACTGGGTCCCTCTGGAACTGGAAGGCTCCTGAATATCCTTGGAGAAATACTAAGCCACACGAAATGAGTGGCAAGAGGCCTACACTGTTTAATCCTACGTATTACAAAGGTTGGGCTTCCCAGCCAGGTGGCCTGCCAATGCAGGAGATGCAAGAGATGCAGGCTCAATCCCTGGGTCAGGAAGATCCTGAAAAGGAAATGGAACCCTACTCTGGTATTCTTGCCTGGGAAATTCCATGGGCAGAGGAGCCTGGTTGGCTACAGTCCATGGGTCACAAAGAGTCAGACGTGACTGGGCATGCACTGGACTGGCCATTGCAAAGGTTTATACGTTCTGTTTGTCTCTGTCTTAATTGGAAGGAGGTTAGATGTGAGAATCGGCATTGCTTTCTTAGAGTGAGTTTTATAGCTTGCTTTCTAGTCTAGAATCCTGAAAATACTCTGATCTATTATTTGGTTCAATTTCTAGGCTTTGAACTGTTCTGTGGAGGATATCGAACCAGGTATGTTTTCACACACGCCCTCTTAATCTGAAGTGCCAGCCTTGGGGACTTCCCTGGTGGTCCAGTGGTTAAAACTGCACGCTTCCAATGCAGAGAGTGCAGGTTTGACCCTGGCCAGGGAACTAAGATCCCGCATGCCTCACTACGCACCAAAAAAAAAAGTGCCAGCCTCAGATGTTATGTACATTATAGTGTTGTCAGTTAGGATTGCTGGGTCATTAGTATTAAAACAAGAGCAATTTCCGAAACCACCTCTGTGCCTCTGGCTGTGTCAGTAGTGACTGATGGTGCTGACTGTCGGTGAGCAGTTGTTCGGTGTCCACCGTGGCGTCACCACCCTCTAGTAGCCCCACCCAAAAGGAGCCCAGGCATTTTGAGAAAGGAGGAAGCGTTTTCACAAGTGAATATATCTGTTCCTGGGCAAAACAAACTCTTTTTTTTTAGAATTGCTTTTACTCTTTTATTTGAATTGCTTTCACTGTTGTGTCTCTCTGTTTATAATTGCTTTCATATTTTCACCTTGCTCTTCATTTTCTCTGTTACTGGCTATTAACACTAGTATTACGTAAATATACTGAAAATAAGTGAGCATATGTCCATTCATGTTACAGATTTATTAACTCCGAGGCAAGAAGCACTGTCTGTCGTTTCTATACCCGCATCCAGTTTTTCTCACCAAGTTGGAAATGAGCTGGCTTCAATTTCTATTATGCCCTTAACTTCTGTTTTGCCACTGCAAGTGGAAGAGAGTTCTCTACCATCGACGGTGTTGGCAAATGGGGGGAAGATGCCCTTCGGCACACCGGAGGTGTTTTTAGATGATGGAGACATGGTCCTCGGAGATGAAATAGACGATCTCCTGGATTCTGCGCCTGAAGCCAATGAAACCGTCATGGTAAATTTCAGTCTGACTCCTTAAAACCTGGCTTTTTTTTCCCCCCTTTTTTTAAAAATTGTGATATAACCTGCTAGGTATTTTCAGTATTGACTGTAGGCTAAACTTAGGGTTTCTTGAAAATTACTTTTGTCCTTTTACAGTGGTAACTGGCTAATTTTGTCATTTTTTAAATTAAAAAAACAGAACATGCTAGGAATCACGTGTTATGGGAAAGGGAAATTTAACTCCCTGGCAAAAAATAGACATTTGGTATGTAAGGCAAAATGAGTCGATGGATTAAGGATTTCTCATTCCTTAAGGATGATTCTCCTATAGCTACATAACCATAAAGCAAACTCGGGTCCACAGGCCAGATCTGGCCCGCTGCCTCTTTTGTCTGGCCCGAACACTAAGACTGGTTTTGAGATTTTTACATGGCTGGAAGAAAGGGAAAAGAAGAATAATGTTTTAAGATACATGAAAATATCTCATGACACTGCAGTAACAGAGTAGAGTAGTTGCACCAGAGACCGTGTAATCCACAAAGCCTACAATGTTAATAGGGCTGTGTTAATATCCAGCCCTTTATAGAAAAGTTCACTGACTCCTGCTGTGAAGTATATTAAGATAGTGGCAGCAGTGATACTAGAATGATGGCGTGGAGAGGGAAACTCAGAGCTGGTTTCCAGGGAGAGTAAAACCAGTGATGTCCGTGTGGAGCTGACAAAGAGAAGGTGTAAAAGGCAGACAGACGATGGGGGGTGTGGGTGGGGGGAGTTGGTTCCTTCCACTTTGATCTGAGGCAGGTTATTTCACCTCTCAGTCCTTCGGTTTCCTCATCTGTATGGTGACAGTCCTTGTAGGGTGCACCTCAGAGGGTTAGGAGGATTAAATGGACGGTATATCCCGCCCTTTATAGAAAAGTTCACTGACTCCTGCCGTGAAGTATATTAAAATAGTGGAAGGTATTTTAATTGATATAGGAGGCTCTCGAAAAATTGTCACTATGTCGGGGAGGGGCAAGGCATCGTTCCATTTGTTCTCATGAGGCTGTACACTGACATCTCCAAAAAGATGGTCGCCAGTTCTCCAGGCTGCTCTAGCTCCCTTCTCTCGACCACCCTTCCTTCCGCCCTGGCCCCATACTTGCCCTCGTGGTTCCTCTTTGAGGAAACCTTCTGGTTGGCTCAGAGCAGGAAATGTTAGCAATCCTAGGAAGCTTGGAAAATGAAGCAGGGACTTCTCATTTGGGTCACAGTGATATTAGAAGTCACATCTCCAGACTTTTTAAAAAGTGGGGCTGGAGAAGAAGTCAGCTCTGTCGCTTGGATTCTGCCATCTTGGTTATGACTTCAACTTTGTTACCTAACAAAATCACCCAGTGGACTAATTCGTTCTTATGTGCTGGTATTAAAAGCAGTTTGGCTAGCTTGGGACAGAGTTTCATGGACTTAAATCCGGTCTTGTTTCCTCCCCAGCCGTCAGCCTTAGTCAGAGGCCCCCTCCCAACTGCCAGCATTGGCCCGAGCGTCCCCTTCTCTGCGGCGTCTCTTTTGGGCGCCTTGCCCATCGGGGCGAGGTATGCGCCCGCGCCCTCCTTCTCGGAGCTGTATCCGCCTTTGACTTCGTCCTTAGAAGATTTCTGTTCTTCTTTAAATTCATTTTCCATGAGTGAATCCAAACGAGGTAAGACTCGAGCTGCTTATGTAAACGGTTACAGTTCATTTTCTAAAAAAGACAGTCTGTTTAACTAACACTAGGTAGTTGGTACTTGAGTTATTTTCATTGTAGTTGAAAACACACTGTAGCTCTAAAACCTGAAGCTTCCTGTTTTAAACTCACGTGGACTTACCTGTGCCGTTGTGGAGGTCAAGAAGCAGAGGCCTGAGAGTAGGAGTGCATGTGGTACTGTTTGTTTTAATAAGATAACTTGTTAAGGTGGGTGTCTGTTGTTTGGGGGGGCATGAAATGACTTTTAATGTTTTCTCTAGAAAAGGGATAACCCCCTCTTAAAGGGTCTTAAAGACAGGTTATCCTTTTAAATTGTGAACTAGGCAATACTTAGTTAAGACTAATTTAAAATCAGTGTTTCGAATGATAATAGAACCATGTATTTTTGGCTTCATCCATAGCAAACTATAGTGCCTTACTTTGGCAAGGGATTGCTGAGGTTTGGGCCTGACTCCTGTTTTTGTAATCCTAGGCTTAATGTATCCTTTAAGTAGCCACAAGAAAAATCTTCATATTTTTGTCAGTCATCATTACAGTTAAACAAATCAACATCAAAATAATTGATTTAAAGATTGGCAACTGAACAAATGAAAATTTGTGGAAAACAGAGGGCAGAGAGAAAGTAATTGAGTGGTAGACTAAGAAAAAGAAAGAAATTGAACCCGACTGATTCTCTTTAATGTTTTGATGAGTTTCTGCTTCATACTTTCAAAAGGAGAGAATCCTTTCCCATTTTTAATATGAATTATCTTCTTAGTCTTTTTAACATTCCCATTTGATAGGCCCTGCCTTAGCTCATGTTTCTGAAAATTGCTTTTTATTGAAATTTGTTTGTCTAAGGATTATTTATGTCCTTGGTTTCTGGAGGAGAGGAGAGACTCCATAGCCCTCTTTGGATGTCAATAATGAACAAGAAAACTTCTTGGAACTGGGAGGGGAAATAAGGTGGGAAGCCATAGTGAGCTGCTAAGCCCTGATGTTCTTATTACATGATTAGAATGAAAAGGTCTGTTGAAGTTTTTTTATTATTTTAGATCTGTCCACCTCAACTTCTAGAGAGGGAACAGCGCTTAACAACAGTAATTCTTCCCTTTTACTTGTAAGTGCCACTTCCTCTTTTGTAACTTCGTCGCTTAAATTGCAAATAGGTCTTTTACTTAAGTAACTGAGTTATTTGAATGAACGGTACCAGCTCCCTGGAATTTTGTGTGTGCTGTGGGAAAGAGTGCTAAAATAAGACTCTTCTGGAACATCCAGTAATAAGTGCTCTGGGTTTAAGGCTGGATCTGTCATGGCAAATTAATCAACAGTGTAAGAGGCTTTAGCACAGTGTGAATGACGAAGAAATGCAAGATCAGGGCATGAAAACCCTGTTGGCTGATGAAGCAGAACAATTACCCATCGCTTATAACAACTCATGGAGCATCCCAAAATGTGGGGGAGGGGCCTAGAGACCCCAAAGACAGAAAAATGTAGAAGGCAATGGTTTTCAAATAGAAACGTAGTAAGGACAGGATAGTCCTCTGTCTAGTCTGTGCAGAATGTCTCATTTTTCAGATGCGTTTGTTTTCTTCTTTAGTGATAGTGCAATATTTGTTGGCTGTTTTTTGTTTTTTTGTTTTTTGTTTTCTTATGCTTCTTGCAGATGAATGGACCAGGCAGTCTGTTTGCTTCTGAGAGTTTCTTGGGAATTTCAAGTCACCCTCGGAATGACTTTGGAAACTTTTTTGGAAGTGCAGTAACTAAACCCACTTCTTCAGTGACCCCAAGACATCCCCTTGAAGGAACCCATGAACTGAGACAAGCTTGCCAGATCTGTTTCGTAAAATCAGGTCAGGACCAAAGCAAGGAGCTTGTCAATAACCTGCGAGTTCTTAGGAATTTGTAAATCTAAGTGGAAACACCAACTATTGTGACTCTTGCATCTTTATTTGAGTTCTTTCTAAAGAAGCAGCAATTATTGATTAGGAGGAGCCTTTAGAGTCTAATAGGATAAGTCTCGGTTCTTCTTTGATATAATTTTATGTATAGAATCATTTGGAATAGAATATTGACCTGATTTTGAAAATTCTTTGTATTTTAAGTATATGTTTAAGAATGTGAACATTTTCAAATAGAGTGAGAATTAGAAAAAAAGCATTTTAAGACCAGCATGTGATACAGTGTTTGTGAAAATTAGAGTACTTTTTGTTGGGTTATTTCATATCTTTACCCCTAAGTCAAGTGATACAAACACAGTTTACTCTAAACGGGGCCCAAATTCATTTTCTTTCTTAGTTTATTTAAGCATATGCTTTACCTTCACTCAGTTGGTAAAGAATCCGCCTGCAATGCAGGAGATCCTGGTTCGATTCCTGGATTGGGAAGAACTGCTGGAGAAGGGATAGGCTACCCACTCCAGTATTCTTGGGCTTCCCTCATGGCTCAGCTGGTAAAGAATCCACCTGCAATGTGGGAGACCTGGATTCGATCCCTGGGTTGGGAAGATCCCCTGGAGAAGGGAAAGGCTACCCACTCCAGTATCCTGGCCTGGAGAATTCATGGACTGTAGAGTCCATGGGGTCACAAAGAGTCGGACACGACTGAGCGACTTCCGCTTTCACTTTACCTTTAGAAGCCATTAGAATTCTTACTCTAATAATTAAATAAGGGTTATATCTTGGAGCACTGGTGTTTTTGTTCTGATTTTTGTGTTTTGTCTGACAGCACAAAAGACAAAAATTACTTTCCCTAGCTTGTTTATACTTGGGGGTTATGAAAGGACTTTTTCATGGGAATTTAATAATCATTATTCAGTTTCTCACATCTGCTTATAACTGTGCCTGTAAAATGAAATGATACTTCTTGTGCATGTGAACAATCCTTTTAATATCTTTTTCAGGCCCTAAGCTAATGGATTTCACTTATCATGCTAATTTAGACCATAAATGTAAGAAAGATATTTTAATTGGTAGGATAAAGAATGTAGAAGATAAGTCATGGAAAAAAATACGTCCAAGACCGACAAAAACAAATTATGAAGGACCTTATTATATATGTAAAGGTATGTGCTATAATTACTTAATTGGTGTACATGGCCTAGCTGAGAAACAATTTGCTACTTTTATTGCAGTGGTCCTAGTATTACTGTTACTAAAAATGTTTAGTTAACAGCAAATTCCTTGGTTTGAAAGATTAGTATTTTTTTGTATTATTTTTACCTTTGCTTTTAATTTGCTGTCTAGTGGGTGTTTTATAGTTATTTATTGAAATAGGGATTTTACCAGGTTTTAAAGAGAAAACTGTCTCAAACTTTGGGTTCTCTGACATAGTCTAAACAGAATCAGAACACTGAACTAAGGTTTTGATAATGTTACTCTTTTAATATATTTTTGAGAGAAACATAGTGTTTTCATTTTGTCAGACCGCTCCACCTAAATGAGCTTTCAGTCAATTAAGTTGCTCAGTCATGTCTGACTCTGCTACCCCATGGCCTACAGCACGCTAGGCTTCCCTGCCCATCACCAACTCCTGGAATTTGCTCAAACTCATGTCCACTGAGTCGGTGATGCCACCCAACCATCGCAACCTCTGTTGTCCCCTTTTCCTTCTGCCTTCAATCCTTTTCAGCATCAGGGTCTTTTCCAGTGAGTCAGTTCTTCACATTAGGTGGCCAAAGTATTGGAGCTTCAGCTTCAGCATCATTCCTTCTAATGAATATTCAGGAAATGAGCTTTGAATGTCCATAAATGACAGAATGGGAAAGACTAGAGATCTCTTCAAGAAAATCAGAGATACCAAGGGAACATTGCATGCAAAGATGGGCTCAATAAAGGACAGAAATGGTATGGACCTAACAGAAGCAGAAGATATTAAGAAGAGGTGGCAAGAATACACAGAAGAACTGTACAAAAAAGATCTTCATGACCCAGATAATCACGATGATGTGATCACTCACCTAGAGCCAGACATCCTGGAATGTGAAGTCAAATGGGCCTTAGGAAGCATCACTATGAACAAAGCTAGTGGAGGTGATGGAATTCCAGTTGAGCTATTTCAAATCTTGAAAGATGATGCTGTGAAAGTGCTGCACTCAATATGCCAGCAAATTTGGAAAACTCAGCAGTGGCCACAGGACTGGAAAAGGTCAGTTTTCATTCCAATCCCAAAGAAAGGCAATGCCAAAGAATGCTCAAACTACCGCACAATTGCACTCATCTCACACGCTAGTAAAGTCATGCTCAAAATTCTCCAAGCCAGGCTTCAGCAATACGTGCACCGTGAACTTCCAGGTGTTCAAGCTGGTTTTAGAAAAGGCAGAGGAACCAGAGATCAAATTGCCAACATCCGTTGGATCATCGAAAAAGCAAGAGAGTTCCAGAAAAACATCTATTTATGCTTTATTGACTATGCCAGTAGTCAATTGGCATTTGACTGTGTGGATCACAATAAACTGTGGAAAATTTTGAAAGAGGTGGGAATACCAGACCATCTGATCTGCCTCTTGAGAAATCTGTATGCAGGTCAGGAAGCAACAGTTAGAACTGGACATGGAACAACAGACTGGTTCCAAATAGGAAAAAGAGTACATTAAGGCTGTATATTGTCACCCTGCTTATTTAACTTATATGCAGAGTACATCATGAGAAACTCTGGACTGGAAGAAGCACAAGCTGGAATCAAGATTGCCGGGAGAAATATCAATAACCTCAGATATGCAGATGATATCACGCTTATGGCAGAAAGTGAAGAAGAACTAAAGAGCCTCTTGATGAAAGTGAAAGAGGAGAGTGTAAAAGTTGGCTTAAAGCTCAACATTCAAAAAAAAAAAAAAAAAAGCTCAACATTCAGTAAACAAAGATCATGGCATCTGGTCCCATCACTTCATGCCAAATACATGGAGAAACACTGGAAACAGTGTCAGACTTTATTTTGGGGGGCTCCAAAATCACTGCAGATGGTAATTGCAGCCATGAAATTAAAAGACATTTACTCCTTGGGAGAAAAGTTATAACCAACTTAGACAGCATTTTCAAAAGAAGAGACATTACTTTGCCAACAGAGGTCCATCTAGTCAAGGCTATGGTTTTTCCAGTGATCATGTATGGTTGTGAGAGTTGGGCTATAAAGAAAGCTGAGCGCTGAAGAATTGATGCTTTTGAACTGTGGTGCTGGAGAAGACTCTTGAGAGTCCCTTGGACTGCAAGGAGATCCAACCAGTCCATTCTGAAGGAAATCAGTCCTGAATATTCATTGGAAGCACTGATGTTGAAGCTGAAACTCCAATCCTTTGGCCACCTGATGCGAAGAGCTGATTCATTTGAAAAGACCCTGATGCTGGGAAAGATTGAAGGCAGGAGAAAGGGATGACACAGGATGAGGTGGTTGGATGGCATCACTGACTCAATGGACATGAGTTTGAGTAAACTCGGGGAGTTGATGATGGACAGGGAGGGCTGGCGTGCTGCAGTCCATGGGGTCTCAAGGAGTTGGACACAACTGAGTGACTGAACTGAAATGATTTTTTAAACTTAAGTGGTGAA
Source organism: Bos mutus (assembly GCF_027580195.1). Lineage (NCBI taxonomy): Eukaryota > Metazoa > Chordata > Mammalia > Artiodactyla > Bovidae > Bos > Bos mutus. Next base: position 31,581,146 of record NC_091641.1, read on the forward strand.
CATGCAAACATCAGGGCTTTTTTTGCCCTGTCTGAAGTAAAAGTAATTTAGAATTGTGCTGCTATTTTTTGTTTGTTCGTTTGTTTGTTTTAAGAGTTAATACCATTGGAACTTCCCTGGTGGCTCAGATGGTAAAGAATCTCCCTGCAATGCGGGAGACCCAGGTTCAATCCTGGGGCAAGAAGATCCCCTGGAGAAGGGGATGTCTACCCACTCTGGTATTCTTGCCCTGAGAATTCCATGAGACTGGCAGGCTACAGGGTCGCAGAGTCAGACACAGCTGAGCAACTAACACTTTCATGCTTTCAGTACACCATTCCTGCATAGTAATATGTGTACCGTGGTTTGAAGCTATCCATTAATTGTTACAAAAATTTAAACAGTGCCCTTAGTGTGTTTAATATTCATTGGTTTTGAAAACACAGTGGCCCATGTTTTAAATGTCTTTTAATTCCCTGTCTCCCCCCTAGTGTTTTTTTTTAAATTTTGTTTGAAAATCTATTATTTTTTTTTCCTTTTTCAGAGGATAGTTACTTTACAATGTTGCATTAGTTTCTGCTTTACAGCAAAGTGAATCAGCCACACGTATACATACATCCCTTCTTCCTTGGATTTTCCTCCCATTTAGGTCACCACAGAGCATTGAGTAGAATTCCCTGTGCTATACAGTCGGTTGTCATTAATTACCTGTTTTATTCATATTAGTATATGCATGCCAATCCCAATCTCTTAATCCATCCCACCTCTGTTAATTTCCTGTCTTTCTAGATGTTGCCGCTGAGGAGGAATGTAGATATTCAGGCCACTGCACATTTGCTTATTGCCAGGAGGAGATAGATGTCTGGACGCTGGAGCGGAAGGGGGCGTTCAGCAGAGAGGCTTTCTTTGGTGGCAATGGAAAGATCAGCTTTACCGTGTTCAGACTGTTCCAGGAGCATCTTGGAGAATTTATATTCCTTTGTGAGGTACTGTCTCCAAGTCTTCTTTCGACTGTGAAACAGGTGGTGGTTTCTGACCCAGTAGTATCAAGGGCTTCGCTCTGGTCCTGCTGTATGCTAAAGCATTTGCTTAGCAATGGTAGCCACTGTTACTATCCAAAAGAATAACATTAAGACATCCTATCTGCCGAGTGTTAATTGACATATGCTTGTAATGTGTAAGTATGAACGTCATCAGCATCACACAAAAGTTATCATCTTGTAATACATTTTTACGATAATTCTTCTTCTCTGTTTCAGAAATGTTTTGATCATAAGCCTAGAATGATAAGTAAAAGAAACAAAGATAATTCTACTTCTTGTTCTCATCCGGTTACAAAGCATGAATTTGAAGACAATAAGTATGTTGGTATTTTCTAATATTTTTAGACAATTAATCCTCTTTTTAGATCCCAATAAAACCAGAGTAGTATCTTCCCAGGCGTTCCCCTCTCCTTTTGTTGATTTGAAAGATGGTGACTATTTTTAAACGGCTAATAGGTTTTGCTTAGAATTTTTAAATGAATTATTAATATTTAATACAGAAAATCAATACTGATTTATAGCTTCTCATGACATGGATTTAGGTATTTTAATATAGCTTAATATAATTATCCTCTCCTCTCCCCAATTAATCCTACACTTGCATACAGTGATTTGTTTTTTTCTGATAATGATTTAAAATGTATTTTCAGTCTAGAATTTTACATTTTGTATATGTATATGGGCTTCCTGGTAGCTCAGATGGTAAAAAATCCACCTGTAATGCAGGAGATGTGGGTTTGATCCCTGGATTGGGAAGATCTCCTGGAGAAGGGAATGACAACCCACTCTAGTATTCTTGCCTGAGTATCCCATAGATAAGAGCCTGGCGGGCTACAATTCATTGACTCGCAAAGAGTCAGACATGACTGAGCGATTAAGCACACACACACACGTGTATATACATTTTTTAAAAAAACAAGCTATGGTAGAACAGTAGTAAAATGTCACTCTATTTTCCTCGTAGGTGCCTTGTCCACATTTTGCGAGAGACAACAGTAAAGTATTCCAAAATACGTTCTTTCCATGGCCAGTGTCAGCTTGATTTATGTCGACATGAGGTTCGATATGGCTGTTTAAGGGAAGACGAGTGCTTTTACGCACATAGTCTTGTAGAACTGAAAGTCTGGATATTGCAAAATGAAACAGGTAGGTTTGTGCGAGATTGAGACAAGTCCCCTCAAGAGCAGTCAGGGTTTACGAAAGGGTATCGAAGACCTTTCTCCATCAGTCTGGTGTGGCAGCACTGTAGATTTTATCCTGAGTCTTAAACCTGAGTCACTTCATCTTTCGAGTGGCCTATTTTGAATGTAGCCTCGTATAAGTAATTGCTGATACAAGTTCATGTATGCAGTACGGATCCGTGAGGAAGAAAGATTCTTCGGAAGGCACCAAGAGCTGTATTTGTAAAGATTCCATTTCAAAAGAGTAGTATGATATTCCTCCTTGGTGACAGATTATGCCAAATGGGGGTAAAGAATTGAGTCTGACTGTGCCTAGACAGGTGGCCTGGTATTGCGTTAAGATCCTTAAAAAAAAAGTCTTCGGCATTTCTCAGGTATCTCACATGATGATATTGCCCAGGAATCTAAACGATATTGGCAAAATTTGGAAGCAAACGTACCTGGAGCTCAGGTATGTTTTTCCTTTATCCTTTCTGCATTTGGGATCTTTTCTGGAATTGCCTGGTGGATGTTAGTAGTTGGCAGATGCAGTTTATACTTCCATACAATCCAGTAACTCTCTTGAGTTTATTGAGTTAAATGGGAAAAAAAATTGTATAAATGTGAAAAAAAAATTTCTGAATTTTAGTTGATTATCATTAAGATAAAAAAACAAAAAACTAGGCATCTCATAGCACCTGCCAGGAATACAGGTTAGGGAATTCCCTGGTGGTCCAGTGGTTAGGACTCTGCGATTCCACTTCAGGGGCCATGGGTTTGATCCCTGGTCAGGAAACTAAGATCCTGCATAGCCAAAGAAGAAAAGAATATAGGGTACAATTTTCTCTAATTATTTTATCTTTTGGTCACACCACATAGCATGTAAGATCTTAGTGCCCCAACCTGAGATTGAATCCACATCCCCTGCAGTACAAAGTGCAGAGTCCTGACTACTGGACTCTCAGGGATGTTCCAGGATACAGTTTTCTTATTTAGTTTATTTGGCAAAACAGTTGGGTTCTTGGGCTGTGGGGATCCTCGGAGTAGGGGAGGTAGACGATGTAGTTTTGCTTACCACTTAGCCAGACTGCTTTATCCAGCCATCTTTCTTCCTTTCTCCCCACAAGTCCTAAACATTATCACCAGAGCTGGCTTTGCTAAATTGAGGTTTGGCATCTGTAATCTACTTTCATCATATTCTCTTATATTTGGGTAGAGAACTGGAGATTTAGTTATCAGATCGTATATATAGTGGTCAAATCATCAGACCAGACAAGAACAGAAGTTGCGTGCTGTTATATTAAAAAAAAATAATAGCTCACAGTTGTGCATGGTGAATGAATGTGTTCTCAGAAAATGGTTTTCTGTTCAATTAAAACTGATCTCTTAATTACTTAAGGTACTTGGCAATCAAATAATGCCTGGATCCCTTAATATGAAGATAAAATTCGTATGTGCTCAGTGTCTGAGAAATGGCCAAGTCATTGAACCAGACAAAAACAGAAAATATTGCAGTGCAAAAGCAAGGCATTCGTAAGTAGTGTGTGTGTGCAAAGAGTGCCTGTTTCTTTTCAGGGGCGTAAAATCGTACATATAAGAAAAAAGATTAAGGCTGTGAGGAGAGCAGAGGAAAGCAGACAATTTAGGAGTAATTGCAGACCAAAAGGAAAGAGATTTTTAGGCTTTAGTAGCTAAGAATTCAACAAAATTCAATAGTGTTTTTCCTGTATTTTACCATTTCCTTGTTTAGCATTCATAGGGAATGTCTGTCTATAAATATCAACAGGAAGTAAAATGACAGAATCATAAGGCATTTCTTTTAGAAGGGTTGAAAAAAAAATCTCTGGTCCCTTAGGTACAGACTTTGTACCTGCCCCTTTATATTATGCCTTTGCCAGTGTGTTTTTGTTTTTTCTGAACTCCATTTTTCTTAGGTGGACCAAAGATCGTCGTGCGATGAGAGTGATGTCTATTGAACGTAAGAAGTGGATGAACATCCGTCCTCTTCCCACAAAGAAACAAATGCCTTTACAGTTTGATGTACATACGTAATTTTTAAGCCACTTTTTTTTTTATTAGGCATTTCAAATCATTAGAAAGTAGTAGTAATTCAGATGGAAACTGGTGCCCTTTAAATGATGCTCGCCGTGTTACTAAATCTAAGTGGTCCTTTCGTTCTCCTTCCCCTTTGGTGTGTGTGGCTCTGGCGCAGTGTTTAGGCTGATTGGAATGAGTTACTTAGGAGACGTAGAAAATGAGCTAGAGAGAAGCGATGGTCTAGACTCAGCTTGTTTTCCAGATGGGTGACTGTGAGCAAATGGGAGAGAATTTCATTGATTCCTCAGCTTTGCTATCAAACCCAAGACTTTCTGTATTATTAACTCTATTGATGAGTTTTTGGTGTGTTTTTTTTTTTTTTTTTATCACGCCTGTTTCTTTTACTGAAGCAATGGATGCTCGCTAAAGGATACCTAATGTTACAGGATTTTCTTGAAGTAACCCAAGGGAAAAATGCTTCCTGTTAGAGCAACATGTTCCCCCAAAGCCCTTAGATTGAGAACACCAAACTGACTTACAAGGTGGCACGTTTCATCTTGGTCCCTCTGGTCCCCTACACGGTCGTCTGGGCAAAGCTTGGAACTGGCCCGACTTGCTTGTTCCCAAGAGAGGGTCTGGCGGGGTTATACCTGAGCTCAGGTGAGGGGCGCTTTCAGCCCCAGCGGAGAAAACATGGAGAGAGTCCTTTGCCCAGAGCAGCAGTGCAGATGCACTGCAGAGTCTCCACTGGCGATGCTCCTTCTCCAGACTGCCAAGGAGCTGAGGGAGAGGCGGGTCCATTTCCCATCACCCAGGGCACCTTGGAGTTCGTGAAACTTAACACAGGTTACAAGGCCAGTCTTTGAAGGAGGTGATGTGTTTGTGTTTATCCACTGTGGTTTCAGCCTCATAGATACGGGTGATTTATTAGTGGGCTATAAAAAGAGAGGAGGAAGGCTTATTAGAACCAGTGATTATCTTGTGCTTCAGTAGATGGTGGAGATTATAGATGTACTCCTCAAAATTTTGCCAAAACAAAGACGACTGGGAACAGTTCTAGCTCATGAGGCAGCTGCCTAGAACCGCTGATTATTCTCTCATTGCAGATGCGGTGTTCTGCACTGCGTTTACAGGAACCCATTTCCTCTGTTTCCCTACCCCTCTAGATATTGCTAAGGGGTCCTTTTTCTAAAAGAAGAAATAATACTCTGCCTGTGTGTATGTGTGTAGGCAGTGTGGCGAGGCGGGGAGAGGATGGGCTTCAGGGTCTGCCCGAAGGGCCAGTTAGTTAGCCTCAGTTTGCTTATCTGTAAATGGGAATCATTGCATCCTAGGGAACATGGTGAGATGGTGTTGTGTAAAAACCCAGCACAGAGCGGCCTTCTCCTTTATCTTCTCTTCTCCCTGCTCCTTATCACTGAGCTTTGAAAGACAATGATCAGTGTCTACCTAGTAATACCTAAGTACTTCCTGGGGCTTGACTGGGAAAAGAAGATAAGAAAATCCATCACAAGAATGTTTTGTTGACTATTGACTTCCTGAAAAAAAATTGTAAAGGGGTTGGGGGGTCCCTGACTTTGGGGGGGGAGGTCCCTGACTTTGGTTCAGAGGAGGAAAGGAGCAGTGTTTAGTGTTAACTGCTTCTTAATTTTTGGTGAAAGTCAATGCTAAGCCTTTACTGTTTTGTAAACTAATACATAGAGCCAGCTCTGTTGAATCACGGATAAACTAAGACAAGCTAACAGTGAGTTGTACCAGGATTCATGCTCCATAAAGACAAGCACGTTGATAATACTTAGGAATGAGCTCTAGGTGACAGTGGTGTTCCTCGTTCTTAATAGTCACGGGTCTTAGGGAAATCTGTGTTCTGCTGACTGCTATCACTTTATTTTTCCTATCAGTATCACTGTATTTACTCTGTAAAATAAAAATGCAAATAACCACAAGAGGTATTACTTGAATGCTGTATGACTGGATGGCCTGGTTAGTGGAGTAATTGTCTTCTGACACTGCAGAGATAGTGAATGATGGCTGAGATTAGCGGCCAGTGTCAGTGAGAAGAAAACATCGGAGGTTTTCTCTGACCTCATTTATTGGAGGCGTCTGCAGTTTCTTTCCTGCTTCCCAAGCGCTGACAAGGAGGTATCTTGGGTGTCAGGCAGAGGAGAGTAGCATATGTCATACTGAGGGGGCCAGAGACTTGCACCACAGAGATAAAGGGCTCTGCTGTGTTAAAAGCAGATACTCTGAATAAGTGAATCTGTTGACATTTTCTCATAAGAAAATGTTCCATATTCCAGTTCCATACTTATGCTCTTTTGAAAAGTTTTGAGACAGAAAGCTTGATATCATCTCATGTCTTTGAGGCTTATAGTCAATTTGAATAGGAGCAAATTAATCTCATTTAAAAATTGTATTATTCAGCATTAGCATGAATAATAATATTTATTTTGCTTACACGTAAAAATTAGGCAGTTTTACTCAGTGTACTCTGTCTTAAAGCATATTCATGTATTTTTTTTTTTATACAGCTGTGCAATCATATTGCTTCTGGGAAAAAATGTCAGTACATTGGAAACTGTTCTTTTGCTCACAGTCCTGAGGAACGAGAAGTGTGGACCTACATGAAGGAGAACGGGAGTAAGTTGATGATTAAGCATGGCCTCGACACCCACGGAATCCAGCTCGCCTGGAAGCCTCTTTCCTCCCTGTAAATTGCCAGCTTACAGGGAACACAGAAGGCAGTCTGTGCTGTAAACCATTATCTCATTTTATCAGTGAAGCAGAGTCTGACCACCAATCATGTTTGCTTAGGTCAAATTTGGATACAAAAACATAGGTCAGCATCCTCTGACATCATAGGCGTGTCCCTGAGTCACTGTCTGGGGAAGTTCATTCCTTCCACGAGTGCTCGGGTCAGATCACCTGCTCCTGTTTGAAGAGTCACCCCTGAATTCATCAGGTTGGAACTGGAGGTTTCTTCTGGGAACTCTTATGGGTAGAACAGGCCCAGACGCAAAGGCCCAAGGAGAGAATGTTTGTCTTGGTCAAGCATCAGTTTTACTGTGAGAGCCTTGGAAAGAAGCCTCAGGCAACCTTTCACTTCCGACCAGAAAAGGTTTTGCTACCAGGATCATTGTTCTTCAGTCTTAAGTAAACTGATCAAAATTTATGGATGGCTTAAGATCTGCAATCTGGGGATTTCAAGAACCAATCTGATTTAAGCACATCACCTACTGTATTTCAGCCATGTAAACATTCAGTGACTTGTGTGAGTGGGACTCCTTGCTTGGAGTGAGGACTTGAGCTTGGCCTTCCTGAAGGTATCCTTACAAATCAGGGCTCTTGCAGCAATTCCTGCTACCACTGGCCTGAAGGAAGAAGGATTTCCTATTTTATCTCTAATCTTAGCTGGAGATATATTGTTAGAAACACTTGAGCAGACAGTAGAGCCGGGTTTTGACCAGATCCTCATTTCCAGCTTTTTTTTTTTTTTAACTCAGTACCTCTCAGCTAGGAATGAATTTTGCCACCCACACGCCTCTCCCCTTGGGGACAGTTGGTAGCATCTGGACCTTTTTTATTGTTACAACTTGTGGGCCAGTGCTACTGGCAGCTGGTAGGCAGAGGCCAGGGAGATTGTTAAACATCGTACAGTGCACAAGGCTTATCCAGCCACAAGGAATTATCTGGCTCAGCACACAGGGGGGGCTGAGGCTGAGAAACCTTAGTTTTATCAGTGGATGGTAGTGCCGGATACACTTGTTCCTACTGTAAGCAGCAGCTTGCAGCCACAGCCCGGGACCTGGTCATCACCGTGCTGTTGTAAATTGCACCCCTGTGTGTCAGTCCCCTGGGACAGGAGCTGGCCTGACGGGGCCCCATCAGGGTCAGAATCTTGGTCCCTATGGTAGGTTTCTCACCTTTCTCAGTAAACAGTGAGGAGCTGTGTAAGTTGCCTGAGTGTTTACGGCACTGATAACGTGTGTTTGACGTGGGCCATCGTGAAGCCGTGGCTTTCCTTTTCAGCAATGCCCTTGAAATGGCTTCTGAATTTTATTTTTTGGCTGCACCATGCGGCATGTGGGATCTTAGTTCCCTGACCAGAGACCAAGCTTGTGTCCCCTGCAGTGGAAGCTCAGAATCTTAACCACTGGACCACCAGGGAAGTCTTGGGTTTCTGAATTTTAAACACCCACAAGGTGTCTTGCAAATCCAGGGAGGAGTTCATCAATCTTGAAAACTAATGTTTGTCTGTACCCTAACAGACCTGAATTTGGTTCTTACCCTGAGCGTCTGGAACTGGCCCGTCTCTCGTGCTTAATACATAATCAGTCTCTGTTTGCCTTTTGATTTTCTTTTGAAAATTATGCTGACTGATGCAAAAAGAGTGCATGCTTTAAATGGTGTCTTTAAATATTTGCCGCTGAAAGGAGTTCATTTTTCTGTAGTACAAGATATGGAGCAGTTTTATGAACTCTGGCTAAAGAGCCAAAAAAGTGAAAAAAGCGATGATGCAGCCAGTCAGTCCAGCAAAGAGAATGGAAAGCAAATCCACATGCCGACGGATTACGCGGAAGTTACTGTAAGTACCGCAGGTTGGTGCCCTTGCCTGTGCTTCCAGGCCTTTCTTTACTTTCCCACCTTCTCCCAAACTTGGCTCCCTCGCTCCCAGCTGGCCTGCCCGCCTCCCGGTGTCTTCATCTTCTCTTTGCGCTGGCTCCTTTCTGTGAGTCTAAGCCTCTCTGTCCTAAAAACTCCTTTCCTGCCTCCTTTTTCTGACTCTGGAAGCAGGAGCTGGTGAGTCACTGGCCTGAGACCCTGGGTAGCTTACGGAATGCCTCTGTGAGGGAGACGCAAAGCGTGATGAGCCTGCGGGTGTATCCCGCGGCTGGGCCACGCAGGTGCTCAGGAACCGAGGGTTCCCCACCCCCAGCTGGGTTTCTGGATGGGATGCTCCTCCTTGTTTCTGGATGGGATGCTATGCAGCACGTGGGATCTTGGTTCCCCAGCCAAGGATTAAACCCATGCCCCCTGCACTGGAGTCTTAACCACTAGACCATCAGGGAACTGCCCACCTCGCCCCAGAGTCCTCGTGTTCCCTTACTGTCCTCCTGCAGTCTGGCCTCTGTCTCTGGGTTCCACCCCAGACATAAGTCACCTGCGGTGTTTCACTGGGCTTGCTTGTATCTTGGGCCGACCATCCCAAGTCATAATGTTAACAGTTTGCCGTGTTTGCTTCTGTTAGGTAAATAAAATGTCACAGATGAGGTTGGAACCCCAGTTGTCACCCTTCCCAGAGGGACCAGGTCCAGTGTGTCTTTTTCCAGGCCGTGTCTCCATATCTTGGACTGTCTATTCCTAATCTGTAGTTCTGCCCAGCGTGGTGTTTTAAACTGACACAGACATGTGCGTTAACTCTGCTCCTTGTTTCCAGTTTTGTTTTTTTAGCCTCTCTCTGAATTGAATCAGTCAGACCCAGGTCAGGGACATGTCTCTGCTCACGATAAGCCCTATGGACTCTGCCCTCTCTGCCCAGGCTCAGCGCCGATTGCCTTGCCACCTAAAGTACTGCTGGGGTTTCCAGAGCAGGGTCACCCCAGCTTGCTGGGTCGTGAGAGTCACTGTGACCCTGTTCTCTCCGCCCCCTTACCCCTGCCCCCCGGCACCGCCTAGCATGTGAGATCCTGGTTCCCCTGCCAGGGATCAAATCCACATCCCCTGCATTGGAAGCACAGAGTCATAACCACTGCACTGCCAGGGAAGTCCCTCTGTAAACCTGTTCTTACCCAGCATCACACAGGATTCTGACACAGGGCCCTTGGGAAGTGCTGTTCAAACACCGCACACTTGCATCTGTGGCAGGACAGGGTTCCTAATACAGTTTGCGGGTCTGTGCCCCCGGGGTGGCGTTTTCCCAGCATGGGTACTTCCCTGGCCCCTGGCACACGTCCTGGCCCGCAGTAGGGGCTCAGTTCATGTGCAAGAGTGGAGTTGCTACTCCTTGTTCTTGCACAGCAGGCGAACCCTGGGCTTTCGCATCCTCTCTGATTTTCCTCATGGTATTTATCCTCCCCGGGACCCTGGTTTGAACCTGGCCCCCCATCCTCCCGACAAGACACCCTTGTTGGCACACCGGCTTCTTGCTAGAGAGTGCCTGGACCCCCGGCCCAGCTCATTGCCCCGGTTCTCTGCTTCCTATGTGCTGGGGGCACCCTCAGCCCATCTCTCCCAGCTACCCCTGCTGGCAGGGCTCCCCAGGAATAGAATGTGGGCCTTAGGTGGAGTTGTTTTTAGTCAATCTGGGGCCTGAACACGGGTGACCCATCAGGGGCCCCCCCGGACAGCAGCTGCTGACGCGACTCCTGTCTTCCGTGCGCTGCAGGTGGACTTTCACTGCTGGATGTGCGGGAAGAACTGCAACAGTGAGAAGCAGTGGCAGGGCCACATCTCCTCCGAGAAGCACAAAGAGAAGGTCTTCCACACTGAGGATGACCAGTACTGCTGGCAGCACCGCTTTCCAACGGGGTATTTTAGTATTTGTGATAGGTACGTGGGTCTCTGTAGCTTCCCACGTGAACTTTGCTGGTCTGGCTTGAATTCCACAGTCATTGTATCAGTAGACAGGGTGCAGGCTAAATCACTTCTGTTGTCAGACTCTGTGCGACCCCATGGACTGTAGCCCTCCAGGTTCCTCTGTCCATGGGATTCTCCAGGCAAGAATACTGGAGTGGGTTGCCATTTCCTTCTCCAGGGGATCTTCTGACCCAGGAATTGAACCCACATCACTCACCTCTCCTGCACTGGCAGGCAGGTTCTTTGCCACTGAGAGCTACCTAGGATGCAGTAGACATGGTACCTGGGTGGCAAAGTCTTCTAATCCTGGATGTTGGCATCTGAGCTCAGAGTTTTAGTTGCTCCTTGAACATTTCCTTCACTCACCTGAGTTACCTGAAAAGATTTACTAGTTTGCCCGTACTGGAGTGAGACATCTTAAGATAACCAGACAGAGAAGGAAGTTCATTCAGGCTTGCCCAGATGATCTCTGAGCTGGCAGTGAGGATTCTCTGACTCTTCACAACCGTCTTTTCGTAGTAGATGGTCATCACTTTTGAAACTGCCTTTGAATTATATTCCAAGTGTCAATCTGGAACTTTCTCAGGTCAGATGGAAGTAGTATTAATAGTATCACTCTTTTAAGTATAGTTAGAAAATCTTTCATTGAAAAGCTAGGTAATTTTGAATTGCTCCTTATTTTGTTGTTGGCCATTCCTATTTGATTTCCCAGTTTAGATCCATGTGATATGTAGAATTATTGAAGATTATTTTCTACTTCCCGTCCCCTCTGATTTTCTTTCTACTGCATTAGGAAGGAGTGGAGTGTTTTTTTCCCCAGCAATCAGTCTTTTTCATTAACTAATGCATTTAAATAGTTTAAGGTACTCATTTCTGCCAAGACAATAAAATACTCATTTTTATTATACTCCAATATAAAAGTATTAAAAATACTCATTTTTCTAGGATTATGAATTTGAGCTAAAAGTTTAACACAAACCATAAAGGTAGTGAAGAGCACATTTTAAAGATTGTTCTAAACAATGGGTGGACACTTACCAAGCTGACTTTTCCTAACAGGTATATGAATGGTACCTGCACGGAAGGAAGCAGCTGTAAATTTGCACACGGCAACGCTGAACTTCATGAATGGGAAGAGAGAAGAGACGCCCTAAAGATGAAGCTCAACAAAGCACGAAAAGATCACTTAATTGCCCCCAATGATAATGACTTTGGAAAATATAGTTTTTTGTTTAAAGATTTAAACTAATATGCTGGCTTTTATGTATGTTACCTAATCAGGGCATTGACCAGAAAAATTGAAAGTGTTGTAAGGCACGTAGCAGAGGAGCTGCAGGTTTCCTGCTTGTATTGGCGTCTCTCGTCCCTCCTGAGCAGCAACCCACAGTAGGTAGGAAAACGGGCTGTTGGACAGGTCTGGCCAGGCTCTTAGGGCGTCACATGGTGAAGTGACCGCTGCCGGTTGCCATCTGTTGAACAGACTTTTGGATGAATTGTGTTTGGGAAGAGGTGATGTCCAGGCCGACTCCTTGAGTTGGTCCTTCAGATAAGAACCATGATGGTGAGAGAGAAACCCTGTACTAGGATCAGAACACATGATGAATGAATTCTTCACGCGTTTTTAAGAGGAACGCATTTGTCTAATAAAGTTCGCTACTTATCTGTACGTAGGTTGCTAAAAAGGATTTTCTTAACTCAGATTTTAAGCCAAATAACCATTTAACACTAGTATATGTTAAATGGGGTATTTTTCTGTATTTGTATGTTTCACTATAATAAGGGAACTGAGGATAATGTGCATTGAGACTATTTTGAAAAATAATCAGTTGACTCAAATTTTATTTCTTGGTCTTTTGCTGTTTAAATGATGATTTTGAAAGATTACACTTGTACTGTTGGTATTGCGTAGTGTATGGACCAATATTGCCTGTAATAAAGATTTTATATATAGATGTCTTTCATTTTGTGGTATGGTCCTTGCCTCACAAAGAATTGTTAAGACTGGGTCCTAAAATCACAAGGTTAGATCTTTTTTTTTCTGGGCCTTCCATGCAGCTTGTGGGATCCCAGTTCCCCAACCAGCGATCGAACCTGGGCCCTTGGCAGTGGAAACATGAAATCCTAACCATTGGATCGCCAGGGAATTCCCTAGATTTTTTTAAAAACACTTTTCTTTAAGCAATCAATGACAGAAAGTAAATGAGAGGGACATGGCAGCAACTGCCTCCTGTCTCACTCTCCTGCGATTCAGGTTGCTAAAAGGCTTCTCTTATTGACCGACATGCTAACCCCTCTGGGAACTCTTCTGTGTTTCATTGAGATGAACACTCAGCAAGGGGATGCATGGTCAGCTAGGACGTGGGCTGTGGGACTCCGCAGAGATAGCCGTCGAGCGAGATGCGCTCGATAGGGTCGTTGTGGTTGTTGAAAGACCGCTGAAGATATGGTCAGCACAGAGACAAAGGCACCGTTGTCGTTCTGCTAAGTCTCCCTAGTCTGACGGCCTTCATGACGTTTTTCTTCTCCATCCTTCCAGACTTCTTTTGTGCTCTTTCCAGGGAGAATAGATGTTAAAAAAAGATATCTCTGCTGTTCTGTTTCAACCTGCAGTTTAAACAGTTGGTTGTTTTAACCTTGGAAATCTAGGCTTGAAACCTAGTTTGGAATCCTCTGACTGGTCAAGAGGAGAATTTTTTTTTATTTTCACACCCCACCTCAAAATTTTCTGTGCCTCGGCTCTCTTGCAGTTCTCTGTGCTCTGAACCATCTTTGCAGTAAATCCCACTTCTGCCTAAGTCGTCCAGTTTGTTGCTCTGGTTTCCACCTAAGAACCCTGCAGGCCACAGCCTTGGTCTCAGCAGCAGGATTTACAGTCGTTCAGTCACTAAGTCATATCTTAATCTGCGACCCCATGGACTGCAGTGCTCCAGGCTCCCTTGTCCTTCACTGTCTGACAAAGTTTGCCCAGAACTGAGTCGGTGATGCTCTCTAACCATCTCACCCTCTGCTGCTCCCTTCTCTTTGACTTTCTTTTCCAGCATCAAGGTTTTTGCCAGTGAGTCAGCTTTTTGCATCAGGTGGCCAAAATATTGAAGCTTCAGCATCAGTCCTTCCAGCATCAGTGAATATTCAGCATCAGGAAATCAGTCTAATTACTCCATGATGAAGTCACATCCCCATCCCAGAAATGAAGAGAAGAGAGTAGTACTGGGGTGAGGAGAGGGAAGGAAAATAAGGTATAAAAGAGCAAAACTGCAGTACTAACAGCATTGGAAACTAATAAATTGATGTGTCTCCTTGGACAGGTTGACCTGCCTATCTCCTCCAGAGTGGATTTTTTGTTTGTTTCAATGTTTTAACAAATGGAGATACAATTTTAAAACCCCAAATGTTACCATTTTAAAGTAGAAATCCATGGTTTTAGTAGAATCCAAATGTGCTACAATTGCCACAATGAAAAAGTGTTTTACTCCTTGAAAATAAAACCTATACCCTAGTCTACCAGCTCCCTCTGATTTTCAAGCTGTAGGTGACCACTAATCTGTTTTCCTTCTTATTTAAAAAAAAAAAATGTTATTTATTTGGCTGTGCCAGGTTGTGCCATGTGGGATCTAGGTTCCCTGACCAGGGATTGAACCCAGGCTCCCTGCATCTTGAGCTCAGAGTCTTGTCTAGGGTTGTCCTAGACAAGGACAAGGCAGTCCCTAATCTGCTTTCTGCCTGTGCTGGACATTGCATGTAAGTGGACTTATAGAATACGTGGCCTTTTCTGACGCTTCTTTTACTGAGTGTAATGTTTAAGAGGGCAGCAGAGGATGAGATGATTGGATGGTATCACTGACGCAATGGACATGAGTTTGAGCAAACTCCGGGAGATAGTGAGGGACAGGGAAGCCTGGCTTGCTGCAGTCTGTGGAGGGCATGACTTAGTGACTGAACAATAACAGTGTTTTCAAGGTTCATCTACACTGGGGCATGTTATCAGTATTTCATTCCTTGTAAGTGCTGAATAATCCTTCATTTTGCAGATCTGTTACGTTTTGTTTACCCATTCCTCTGCTGATGGGCATTCAGCTTGTTCCCTCCTTTGGGCTCCTGTGAATAGGAACATTCATGTGTAAGTTGTGTTGGCCACAATGAGCTGGTCCCATCAGTCCTGAAGAGGTGTTAGGAGGTGGCAGGTAGATTTTCCTCTGCCCAGTTCTCCCGCCCAGGTTGGACGTGCCTGGACAGTAGGCCTGGGCTGGAAGTGCTCACCCCTCTCCATCATCCTCACCCTTCTTGGGTCTGCTCTTTGAGGGCTGTTTGCCTTTGACTGAGTTCCAGTGATCCCCACCGGGAAACCGAAGGACAGCATGTTCCCTGGGCAGTTAGTGCGGGTTCAAACACTCCTTAGTTGACCTGCAGAGATGAGACTATGGGTTTTCTGTCTATACCTGCTGCAAGGGAACAAGGAGCGCCAATTCATGGAAAGCCAACTCTTCGATCTTGATATAAAGTCTCCAAGAAACAGCACCACTGTCCAGCTTTACAAGTAGGCTCAGGGTGTGGGCTCCCTCCTGCGTTACCTACCAACTTGTACCTTGTTAGGCACATCCTGTTTACTAAGTAATGCTTCGAGGCTTTAAAAATTAACAAGCAAAAAAAAATTATCAAGCATTAGATGTTTCATACACACACACACACACACACATATACACACACACACAAATAAATACATGTCTCTGGTAGCTCAGCAGTAAAGAATCTGCCTGCAATGCAGGAGACATGGGTTCAATCCCTGGGTCAGGAAGATTCCCCCCAAAAAGGAAATGGCAACCCACTCCAGTATTCTTGCCTGGGACATCCCAAGGACAGGGGAGCCTGGAAGGCTATCCATGAGGCCACAGAGTCGGACATGACTTAGAGACACTAAACAACAACACATGTATACATGTTATGTATATAAGTATATGTGTGTATATATATATATACACGCACACATATATACATATACATACAATGGAATATTAACTCAGCCATACAAAAGTGAAATCTGTAGCAACTTGGATGGACCACAGAATATTATACTTAGTGAAATAAATCAGAAAAAGATACTATATGATATCCATTATATGTAGAATCTAAAAAGATAATACAGATGAACCTGTATACAAAACACAGATTCACAAACAGAAAACAAATTATGGTTACTGAAGGAGAGACGGAGGGACAAATTAGGAGTATGGGATCAACAGATACAAATTACTATACATAAAATAGATCGGCAACAAGGATTTACTATACCTTCTACATAGTACAGGGAATTACTGAATATCTTGTAATTACTATACCTTGTATATAGCACAAGGAATTACCTGCTAAGTCTGCTGCTAAGTTGCTTCAGTCGTGTCCGACTCTGTGTGACCCTGTAGACAGCAGCCTACCAGGCTCCTCCATCCTTGGGATTCTCCAGGCAAGAACTCTGGAGTGGGTTGCCATTTCCTTCTCCAATGCATGAAAGTGAAAAGTGAAAGTGAAGTCGCTCAGTCCTGTCTGACTCTTCAAGACTCCATGGACTGCAGCCTACCAGGCTCCTCCGTCCATGGGAGTTTCCAGGCAAGAGTACTGGAGTGGGTTGCCATTGCCTTCTCCGAGGGAATTACCTAATATCATGTAGTAACTTATAATGGGACATAATCCACAAAACACACTGTGCTGTACATCTGAAACTAACACAATATTGTAAATCAACTACACTTCAATTTTTAAAAAAATCTGTTGAAACTACAGGATGTAAAATATGGGCTTTCTTGTACAAGAAACACTGACACAATACCAAACCAGAGACTCAGATTTAAGGAAGCTGATGAAGGGACAAAGTAGAATAAAATATTTGAAGCAAGTGATTGCATTGCTTTCTGAGTTAACATAGTAACTCACTTTTAAAAATAACCAAATTTGGCTTAGAAACAATAGTAACGAGACAGAATTTTAAAATTCTGTTTAAAAGACAGAATTATAAAATTTTGGGCAGGGGAAAAGTTATGATTATTTGCACATACACAAAAACAAAGAGCTCTAATTTAAAAAAAAAGTAACAAGTAATTATTTCTCCCCAATTGTAAGACAGGATTAATACCTGGGGAAAATATATGTCCCAGGTGGCATGGTGGTTAAGAATCAGCCTGCCAACATGGAGACAAAAGATATATGGGTTTGATCTCTGGATTGGGAAGATCCCCTGGAGGAGGAAATGGCAACTCACTCCAGTATTCTTGCCTGGAAAATTCCATGGGCAGAAGAGCCTGGCGGGCTACAGTCCATGGGGTCACAAAGAATCAGACACGGCTGAGCATGCGCACAAAGAAAGAAATACATGGAATCTTCTCCTGGGCCCTATGCAAATGCCACCACCTTGATCATGGTATGAAAAGTGACCATGAAAGCACAACAGATACTGGTTGACGTGGACTAGTTAGGGCTGACACGATTTAATGACCGAACAACAAGAACAAACCTTGAAGAGCAGTGCAGCCTGACCCAGATGGCCTGGTGTCATCGGAAATGAATTTCCCATTGTCCATCATTGCCGGAGCAGCAATATCTGGAAACAGAGGAGTAAAGGAAACATACTTTGGTCTCCTGGCTTGTAAGACACCACCCTGCACAGCCATAAGATATAGTGGTCTTATGAAATAGCCCAGAGGCAACAAAACACTTTGAACTTGATCCTGTGCAAAGGACAGGTGTCTTATGAAAGAGTAGGGTGGATTCTGCCCTACTGGCCTACAGTGAATGAGTACCCATGACTTTGGACTGTATTTGTTTTTGTTAACAATATACTGTGTTAACTCAGATCTAAACAAATCAAGAGCACTAGAAATGGTAAATAAAGTTAACATCTTGTTAAAAAACTAGAAATGCATTTTTAAAAATTTTCTCAGCTTCTTCCAACAATATTATACAAAACAATAACATAACACTGGGTTTGTAGTAGATTAAAAAAGAACAATAATAGCATAAAAACGGAAGGAGGAAATGGAGCTATATTGGAGCAGTTTCCGTATCTTACTGGAATTAAGTTAGTGTAAATCGGAAGTAGATTCAGAAAAAAATGTATACTGTAATCTCTGAAGGGCTCAGATGGTAAAGAATCTGCCTGCAATGGGGGAGACCCAGGTTTGATTTCTAGGTCAGGAAGATCCCCTGGAGAAGAGAATGGCTACCCACTACAGTATCCTTGCCTAGAGAATTCCACAGACAGATGAGCATGGTGGGCTACAGTCAGTGGGGTCACAGAGAGTTGGACACGACTGAGCAACTAACGCACAATCCCTAAATGCTGCCACTAAGAATATAAACTGAAAAAAATTAGTTTTAAATCATTAAAGGAATTAACAGTGTTTTAGAAAAGAGCCACTTAACATAAAGGAAGGAAGTAAAGAGCAAAAAAAAAAAAAAAAATGGGATTGTGAGAGGAGATACTTCCCTGGTGGCCCAGTGGCTAAAACTCTGCACTTTCAATGCAGGAGGGCCAGGTTCCATCCCTGGTCAGGGAACTATATCCCTCATGCTGCAACTAAGATCTGGTGCAGCCCAAAAAAACAGTATTAAAAAAAAAAAAAAAATGAGATATACAAACCAAAGAGCAAAATGGCATTTGAACATGAGCTACCAACATGTTGAGCCTCCATGGTGAACAAACTGAATGCTCTGGGCCACTTAGGAACGTGGCCATTCCTAGAGCCCTTTCAGTTCAGTTCAGTTCAGTCACTCAGTCACGTCCGACTCTTTGCAACCCCATGAATCACAGCACGCCAGGCCTCCCTGTCCATCACCAACTCACGAAGTTCACCCAGACTCATGTCCATCGAGTCAGTGATGCCATCCAGCCATCTCATCCTCTGTCGTCCCCTTCTCCTCCTGCCCCCAATCCCTCCCAGAATCAGGGTCTTTTTCAATGAGTCAAATCTTCACATGAGGTGGCCCAAGTATTGGAGTTTTAGCTTTAGCATCAGTCCTTCCAATGAACACCCAGGACTGATCTCCTTCAGAATGGACTGGTTGGATCTCCTTGCAGTCCAAGGGACTCTCAAGAGTCTTCTCCAACACCATAGTTCAAAAGCATCAATTCTTTGTCGCTCAGCTTTCTTCACAGTCCAACTCTCACATCCATACATGACCACTGGAAAAACCATAGTCTTGACTAAACAGACCTTTGTTGGCAAAGTAATGTCTCTGCTTTTCAATATGCTATCTAGGTTGGTCATAACTTTCCTTCCAAGGAGTAAGCGTCTTAATTTCATGGCTGCAATCACTATCTGCAGTGATTTTGGAGCCCAGAAAAATAAAGTCAGCCAGTTTCCCCATCTATTTGCCATGAAGTGATGGGACCAGATGCCATGATCTTTGTTTTCTTAATGTTGAGCTTTAAGCCAACTTTTACGCTCTCCTCTTTCACTTTCATCAAGAGGCTTTTGAGTTCCTCTTCATTTTCTGCCATAAGGGTGGTGTCATCTGCATATCTGAGGTTATTGATATTTCTCCCGGCAATCTTGATTCCAGCTTGTGTTTCTTCCAGTCCAGCGTTTCTCATGATGTACTCTGCATAGAAGTTAAATAAGCAGGGTGACAATATACAGCCTTGACGTACTCCTTTTCCTATTTGGAACCAGTTTGTTGTTCCATGTCCAGTTCTAACTGTTGCTTCCTGACCTGCATACAGATTTCTCAAGAGGCAGGTCAGGTGGTCTGGTATTCCCATCTCTTTCAGAATTGTCCACAGTTTATTGTGATCCACACAGTCAAAGGCTTTGGCATAGTCAGTAAGAGCCCTTTACCTCCCTGGAAACCTTGCACCAGGGTTAGCACGCTGGCTTGTGGCATAGGTGACTTCTTATCTTCTGTTTTTTGTTTTTTTGTGGTATCATACTGCCTTAGTTCTCTCTGCGTTTTGTTTACCTGGTTTGTAGTTATTGACAGCAGAAGTCTATCCTAGATCTTTGGCCCCAGCTGTTGGGTAATTACGGACATTCTCTTAGCTCCAGGTACACGTGTCCCAGGTAAACAATCCCAGTCACTCTCAAATCACATTTCATCCTTCTCCGACTTGTCCTTTTTAATCACAAAAACTTATTTAGAAATGACCTAACATTTAGGACATTTGGAGCTCCCCCTGTTGCTCAGCTGGTAAAGAATCCGCCTGCAATGCGGGGAGACCTGGGTTCGATCCCTGGGTTGGGAAGATCCCCTGGAGAAGGGAAACGTTACCCACTCCAGTATCCTGGCCTGGAGAATTCAAAGGGCTGCATAGTCCATGGGGTCGCAAAGAATCGGACACGACTGAGCGACTTTCACTTTCATTAACATTTAGAGTCAGAAAGGATTTAGAGTCGGCAGAGGATCGCTGGAGCGGCTTGTTAACCAAATTGTTTTCGAGTCTACTCCCATCTAATGCCTAGTGGACGCGGTCAAGCGGCTTCTCCAAGCCGCTTCGGTTTTCCCATCTCTAAAGTGAGTACAGGATGCACAGACCGTTTTCCCAGGGCCGTGGTGTAGGGACGTGGTACCGTGGCGCACAGCACTTCACTGTGCAGGAAATGGACACTGGGAGAGAACAGTCCCTAAGACTTATTTAGCATTCACTATGGGCCCAGCAGTTTACATCAAGGACCTCAGGTTAACCTTCAAAGCACCCCTGTGAGGTCAGTACTGATGCCACTGCAATTCCACAGATGTGTGCCAGACACGACTGCTGTCACCAACATAGCTCTTTTAAGCTCCCGGAACCAGGCAGTGACTCTCCGCAGCCCGGGGATGCTTTAGGGCAGCGCTGGGTTTAACCAGCGTAAGAGCAGCCGGACACCTAGCAGCTGTGCCTGCGCAGACTCAGTGGACGGACGGGCGTAAGCTGGGCGAGCACGTAGCACCGGTGGCGTGCGCACACTCTCCAGGGACGGGGCGGGGCCTGTGGGACGAACACGCCTCCGCGGCGGCGCTGGTGAGGGATGGGGCCGCGCAGACGCCACGAGCGAGGGGCGTGGCCCTCCGGGGGTTGGGCTTCCGAGTGGTGTCCGGCTCCGCCCTCTGCCCGGAGGGGGCGGGAGCCGCGGCGGCGGCCGGGCTGACGTGGAGGTTCCGGGTTAGCCGGCGCGCTGAGCTGCGGGATTGGGGAGCGACGGGCCGGGCCGGGCCGGGCCTTCGGGCCCTTGGCGGCGGCGACGGCGGTATAAAGCCGGCGACGGGGAGCATGTAATGTCGGAATGCGGAGGCCGCGGCGGCGGCGGCGGCAGCAGCAGCAGCGACGACGCCGAGGACGAGGGCGGCGGCGGCGGCCCCGCGGGCTCCGGCTCCCTCAGCCCGGCCCCGGCTGCGTCCTCGGAGGGCCGGCTCCGCCGCGGGTTGCGCGGCGCCTCTCTCATGGCGCGCCGGCGGCCCGAGCTGCTCTGCGGGGCCGTGGCGCTCGGCTGCGCGCTACTCCTCGCCCTCAAGTTTACCTGCAGGTGAGACGGCCCGCACCCCACCCCGTCCCGGCGCCCCTCGGCCGGGCCGGCGGCGCGTGATCGGTTTGGGGGCCTCAGAGTCGAGGGTCGAAGCGGCCTCCGGAAGTCGGGCCTGCCTTTGCCCCGGCCGGTGGACTTGACCCTCCCGCCTGCCTCATGCGGCCCTGCCCGCCGCTTTCTCTTCTCGCCGGCCAGCGAGCCCTCGGGCGAGGCTCTGAGCTGCTGCCCGGCGCTCTTCCTACCATTTTCATACCGAGGAAAGGTGGGCCAGGTTCTGATGTGCTTGTCACGTGTTGGGATTTCTTGGGGGTGCATCCGTGACTTTTGCCCATGCTGTAGGACCCTTATTTATCACCCATTTTATTTCCCTATGCCTCGGGTAGGCGTAGACGACCACTAGCGTCCCGGACGTTGAGAATTCATGCACTCATGGATCTAACGATTATTTATCCGCACTTACTGTATGCTGACGGCTCCTCGAGGGTGTGTGATGAATATCAGAAGTCCCTGTTCTCCATTCCAGTGGTTGGTATACAGGCAGTAAACGAGTAACCTTAACATAATCTTAAAGGATTTCAGTAAGTGCTGTGCAGGGAATAGAAGCAATGAGGGTGGGGCTTAAAGACCTTCCCTGGGGAGCTACATTGGAGAATCACCCAAGAAGGGGAAGGGGCTAGCACTGGGGAGATCCGGGGGAGGGGGGATGTCCAGGGTAAAGGAAACAGCAGGTGCAAAGGTCCTGGGGCTGGACAAGACTGGTGGACTGGTGTTTTCCTGAAACTGGGAGAAAGGCCTAGGCTGGAGCTAGTGGGTGGGGTGGGGGAGGGAAAGACAGTTAATGTGTCTTGCTTTGGAAAAGGACACCAGTACAAGTTTTGCTTTATGTTTTAGCGTGTCCAGTGTGTTTTCGTATTTTAGTGTGTCCATAGTGTGTCTCCTGGGACTCCAGTTTATTAGTTTGTGGTGCCACTGACCGGCATAGCGGCCAGTGGGAAGATTTCAACTTGGAACAATTTTATGGAGTCTGTTTAGGACAATATATGACCCCTGTTGTCAAAGAGATGTCAAAAGATTGGAGATTTTAGTAGAAAGAAGAAATTATAATAATTATTGCTGATGAATTAGGAGATGGGGATTGACATATATACGCTGCTGCTGCTGCTGCTGCTAAGTCGCTTCAGTCGTGCCGACTCTGTGCGACCCCATAGACGGCAGCCTACCAGGCTCCCCTATCCCTGGGATTCTCCAGGCAAGAACACTGGAGTGGGTTGCTATTTTCTTCTCCAATGCAGGAAAGAGAAAAGTGAAAGTGAAGTTGCTCAGTTGTGTCCGACTTCTAGCGACCCCATGGACTGCAGCCTACCAGGCTCCTCCGTCCATGGGATTTTCCAGGCAAGAGAACTGGAGTGGGGTGCCATTGCCTTCTCCAATATATACGCTAATATGTATAAAATAGGTAATAATGAGAACCTGTTGTACAGCACAGAGAACTCAACATAATGCTCTCTGGTGACCTAAATGGAAGGGAAATCCAAAAAGGAGGGGATCGTGGATACATATGGGCTTCCCAGGTGGCTCAGTGGTGGAGAATCCACCTGCCAGTGCAAGAGATGCAGAAGATATGGGTTTGATCCCTGGATCAGGAAGATCCCCTGGAGAAGGAAATGGCAACCCACTCCAGTATTCTTGCCTGGAAAATCTATGGACAGAGGAGCCTGGAGGGCTGCAGTCCATGGGGTTGCAGAGAGTTGGCCATGACTGAGCAACTATGTGTGCACACACATGGAAGTATATGTATGGCTGATCCACTTCGCTGTGTAGCAGAAACTAACACAACATTGTAAAACAACTATATCCCTAATTGAAAAAAAAGTCATATAGTAAAAAAACTAAACAAAAAACCTTATTGAGCATTTGCCATTGTGCCAGGTGCAGCCTGCCAGCTGGGTTTCTCAGCCTTGGTACTGTTGATATTTTGACTCAGATAATTCTTGTGGTAGCGGGCTGCCTTGTACGTTCTGAGGTGTTCAGCTGTATCCCTAACCTCTACCTACTACCTGCTCTAACCCGCCACCCCCCACAATGTGACAATAAGAAATGTCTCCAGATCGTACCTGATGTCCTCTGGGGAACAGAGTCACCTGTTTGAGAACTACAGATTCCATGAATGCATTTATTTATTTAACACGTGACCTGAGAGCCTGTTGTGGATCACTTAAGTTCACCTAGTAAAGTCTGGAGAGAGATACACACACACACACACGCATATATATATGTTCTTACCCTTGCAGTTTACACACAAGAGTGGAGCTTTGGCCATGTTGCAAAACTTGCCCCAATTCACTTCCACCTAATAAGTGGCTGAGCTGGAATTTGAATCCTTTATTGTCAGAAATCAGGCTCTTAACCGTGTTCTGTGTCACGTCCTACACAAGGGAATTACACAAAGTATTTTACAAGGTAGAATATGGCAATGTGGTATTCGAGTTCAGATGAGGAAGAGAGGTTCTCTCCTCCAGGGGTGGACAGCTTGCTTGCATCAGTTTGTCCATTTATAGCAATTAAGTGTAGTATTTTCTCTGAGAGAACAAGACTTAGTAGATATGAAAGTCCTTTGAGATTTCAGGAAGTGTAAATCCAGTTAATGGAGCAGGCTGAGTGAGATCCCACCTGCTTCAGGCAAGGAGAATGAGCCAGTGAACAGCCTGTTTGCCTGTCCAGCTTCTTTCTGTGCCACAAATTTGATGGTCTTTTAATAGACTCAAATTGATTTTTTATAATCTCCTTTGATTGAATGGTGTCATGATACTGCTTTATTGTTCTACAACTGACTCTGACATTTCTGCCGCTCTTTTCCTATTTTGCTTTTAAGATCTTGTGTGTTAATGAGGACAGAGGCTTAAAGGAGAGTAGAATTTTTTTTAAGTTATTTTTTATTAATAGCTCCAGACCTGAAATAAGACAACCCCCTTTAGTGTCTTATTGCTTATTTTTTAAAAAAGAAAAAAGGTTGATTTGGGATTGAAACACTATTAATAATTAGTTGTACATTTCTGAGCACTTAATCTCTGTCCTAGCTGCCTTTCTATGCATTGAATGTCCATGACTTCATCCTTTCCTTTTACCCTGCTTTGTGGGTGTGTTTTTGTGGGGGAAAAGTTATAAGTATGTCTTTGGGTGTCTGTCTCTGTTATCTCTGTTGTTCAGTCGCTCCGTCATCTCTGACTTTTTGGGACCTCAGGGACTGCAGCACTCCAGGCTTCCCTGTCCCCCATTATCTCTCTATGTGTATATATTCATTTTGCTTTATTTTGTTTTGTAAGCTCAAAGCTGCCTCAGACCCTCTTTGGAAGGAGGTGTAGAGCATGATTCTCGTATAGAAATTGGGAGTTGCGACAGGACTTCCTTGTTTGCAATCAGCTCTTTGAGTTTTTTGGTACCTGAGACTTTGGCTTCAAAGCTGCAGGAAATCTTTAATCTCCATTTAGTTTCTCAAAAACAGTAGCTAATTTAGGAGTTAAATGGCGACTCATGAATGCTTCTGTTGGGGCAGACACATACGGGTTTCTCTGCCCTGGTTAACGTTTGCTTTCTGACGGGCCACGGGCTTGTCTGGCTTGTTTACTTGAGGAGCTGGCTCATCAATAGTACTAGGCTGATGATTGTCCTTTGTTTGATTTGTCACAGACCTGCATTTTCCTTCCATTTGCGTATTTAACTCTTACCACCAAATTTGAAGAGTAGAAAAATAATACCTCCAAGACTTTTGGACTTGCTGAGAATGTGTCAGCTTGCCTCAGGGCCTTGCCTCTGGGTGACTGCCTCCCTGTCACTCACATCTCAGCTTAAAAGACACCACCCTGACCACCACCCCATGGAGGAGCTTCCAGGTGCCCTGCCACATTTCCGCGTTGACTTCTCCAGCGAGCATGTTCATTTTGTATGGTTTTATGTCTGTTTACAGGTTTGCTTGTTTGCATGTCTTCTTCCCTGAGAAAGGAAGCCCCTTGAGAACAGGTCCCTGCTCCTATAGCCTTAGTTCCTATACAGCAGTGCCTGAAGTCCAGTAACATTTGCTCATTGAACTTTTTTTTTGAATTATTGTGTAAGTGACCGAGTTTTTGGGGTTATGAAGATGTTTTACTTAGACAAAGCTCCCTGATTGCAGAGTTAAAATATTAGTGTGAGTGTGTAAATTGGAGATTTGCTCTGACTTTTAACAGCATTACTTTATGATGTTAATAATTTTTGGTTAAAATGGGGAAGCAATATATTTAAAACTGTCTTAATTCAGGAAGCTGACACCTTCTAGATGTAGAGAAGGGTATGTACTCTTTTCCTCAAACTAAATGATCCAAGGCTCTTAAGAGTAGCTTTGGTCTTGGGTGTTTGTATGATTTCTTTCTTTTTTTTTTAAATTTATGTATTTGTAACTGAAGGATGATTGCTGCACAGTATTGTGTTGCTTTCTGCCGTACATTAGCATGAATCAGCCACAGGTACACATACGTCCCCTCCCTCTGGCGCCTCCCGCCCCGCCCCACGCCTCTGGGCTGTCACAGAGCACTGGGTTGAGCTCTCTGCGTCACACAGCGTTTGCACACTGGCTGTCTATTCTACATACGGTGACACAGGTTTCAGTGTTACCCTCTCAATTCATCCCGCCCTCTCCTTCCCCCACTGTGTCACAAGTGTGTTCTCTATGTCTGTGTCTCCATTGCTGTCTTGCAAACAGGCTCATCAGGACCATCTTTCTAGATTCCATATACATGTATTAATATATAGTATTTGTTTTTCTCTCTCTGGCTTAACTTCACTCTGTATTATAGGCTCTAGGTTCATCCACCTCATTGGAACTGACTCAAAATGCATTCCTTTTTATGGCTTTGAATAATATTCCATTGTATTACACTACAACTTCTTTACCCATTCATCTATCAGTGGACATCTAGGTTGCTTCTGTGTCCCATTCCTGGGCATATACCCTTGAGAGACCATAGCTGAAAAAGACACATGTATCCCAGTGTTCATTGCAGCACTATTTACAATATCTAGGACATGCAAGGGCTTCTCATAGCTCAGTTGGTAAAGAATCTGCCTGCAGTGCAGGAGACCTGGGTTTGATTTCTGGGTGGGGAAGATCCCCTGGAGAAGGAAATGGCAACCCACTCCAGAATTCTTGCCTGGAGAATCTCATGGACAGAGGAGCCTGGCAGGCTACTGTCTGTGGAGTCGCAAGAGTCAGATTCGACTTAGCGACTAAACCACCACCAGGACGTGGAAGCAACCCAGATGTCTGATTTCTTTTTTGGTTCTAAGTATCTGTCTGTCTGCTGCATATCTCAGAGCTGGTGGCATGTTCCTACCTGTTTCTCCATCCTGCTACTTTGCTATATACTGAGAGACCAGAGTTCAAAGTTCATTTGAACACATTTAAAGTTAGAACAGAGTTCTAGAATCATGCCTTGCAAAGCAAATGGACCTTCTGACATTTTTGATTCAGATTAATAATATATGTCTGTATGGATTTAATTTGCTGTCACATATATTCAAATGAGGTGAGTAGGGTAGGTTTGTTCATTTCACACATTACTGACCTTTGCAGTACTGGGAGCTGCAAATCCAGTGAGGATTTATCAGTGAAAAAAAGAGCCAGGGTTGTTACCCTTATGGAGTTAATAAACAGGTAAATAAGTAAGTCACAGATTATGGTGAGGGCTTTTGAAAGCAACTAATAGGAACCTGAGAGAAGAAAAAAAAATTGGGAGAATCGTCAGAGCAGTCCTCACCAAGGAGGTGACCCATCAGCCAAAGTTTCTCATCAATGCCATTGTACTATAATTTACGTTTGGTAAAATTCACATATTTTACATATGTAGGTCCATGGCTTTTGGCCAATGTAGCCACCGCTACCCTTTTAATTCCTTGTCCCCAGAAACTTTCCTCAGCGCTCTCTGCAGTCAGTCTTCCTTGCTCTACTTCCAAGTCCAGACCACTGCTGATGTGATGGATTTCGTTACAGACTAGTTTTGCCTGTTACGGAATTTCATGTCAATGCATTCGTATTATATGTATTCTTTAGTGTCTGACTTCTTTCAGTGTATTTTGAAATTCATCCAGTTATAGCATATATCGGTTTGTTGTCTTTTAAATTACTGAGGAACATTTAATTGTAAGAACACACAAATTAGTTTATCCTTTCACCTAATGATTTATTACAGCTTTTTTTGTGCTTACTATGTATGTAGTTTATCTTTTCCCATCCCTGTGGTTTCATGCTATGTCTTTATGTTTAAAATGCTTTTAGACAGCATATGGTTGGGTTTTGCTTCATTATCCAGCCTGGCAATCTCTTCCTCTTAATTGGGTGGTTTAGTCCTTTTATATTTAATGTAATTGTTGATATGGTTGGGTTTGTGTTTACCATCTGGCTGTTTGTTTTCCATTTATACTTTCTGGTTTTTCTTCCTCTCTTGGTCTTTTTTCTGCTCACCTTCCTGCCCCATCCCTCCCCCCTAACCTGCTACCCCATGGTCTGCGGGAATCTCAGTTTCCCAACCAGGGACCAAACCCAGGCCCTCAGCAGTTTGAAAGCATGGAGTGTCAACCACCGAACATCTAGGAAATTCCCTCTTTTGGGTTAATTGAATTTTTGTAGGGTTCCATTTTTATTTCCTCTCTTGGTTTCTTAGCTAAGCTTCTCTAATGGTTTTATACTCTTTTAATCCAGATGTGTGGACAGCTCAAGAGTGTTCACTGGGGCCCTTTAACCTGGTGGGATGCAGCTTCGGCACAGACCTTGTTGTCTTGGCTCTGGCCACTTGTTTAGTTTTATTTTCTTTCTTCCCCTGACCTTCTGTGAATCTTAAGTACATACTTAGGAAACCTGTTTTCCAGTTAAATGGGCAGTTGCTTTGCTATTCATCTTTATTAACCTTTGGATCATGATGCATAATGGAGACATCTACATTATTATTACTTTTACCTGAGTGTCCCAAGTACAGGCCAGCCACAGCTAATGAACTTAATGTGAGTGGGCTGTGAGCATTTCCCATGCCTCCTAGTGGTGCCATGCATGCTCCCCCCTCTTGATTTTGAGCAAGCTCACTGGTGGCTCTGAAACCCTGGACATCAGTGGCTTGTGGAGGGCAAGGCTGCAGAGAGATAAGGATGGAGTCTTTTGGGTCGGGGAGGCAAGAGTCCGAATTATTCAGACACTCTTCTCCTGTGCTCTCCACTGCCCTTCCACCCCACACCCGGGGCAGACAGTGTTAGAGAATGTTTTTAACATGTCATTGAGTCTTGTCTTGCATTCTCTCAGTCAAATCTTGCCTTCGCTTAGCACAAAGTACTGCTTTTATCCTCCAGGCCAGTGTTTGGGGAAGTCCCTTTTCTTATTTAAGAGAAGACTTTTCTTTTAAGCTTTGTTCTCTTTCTACACAGAGCTGTTGTTAGAAGAAGATAAACTAAACAATCTTGTGTTTGCTCTTTTTTTAGTCGAGCAAAAGATGTGATAATTCCAGCAAAGCCACCTGTCAGCTTTTTCTCCTCGAGGTCTCCGGTTCTTGACCTCTTCCAGGGGCAGCTGGACTACGCAGAGCACATTCGCCGGGATTCGGAGGTGGTGCTGCTATTCTTCTATGCTCCGTGGTGTGGCCAGTCCATCGCCGCCAGGGCTGAAATTGAACAAGCAGCGAGTCGGCTTTCAGACCAGGTAAGGTGGGCATTCAGCCTGACCGTCAGATGACTGGCAGGCCAGGCGCAGGGCAGGTTCTCCCACAGAGACAGCTTTCCCAGACGGCTGGTTTTGCCAGGGTGAAGGCCAACAGCCTTATTTCGAGCCTAAATCGTAAAGCCCCTGTGAGCAGAGGCTTTCTGATTGTGCTTGTCATAGTTGGTTAGAGGCAGGAGTGGGAGGAGATGCCACGTTTTCTCGTGATGAGGCCAGTGCTCATCTCAGGGTGCCAGGTTGTCTGGTTTCAGTGGGGAGACTGAAAATCCTCATTGAATGTACTGTTAACATTTGCTGGTTAGTTGTTTTACGTAAGAGAAATTTATGTGTCATGATTACAGTGTTACTAGGCAGACCTTTCAAATACCTAGACCATAGCTACATTCAACAAAAATTTAATGAACGCCACCTTCACGCTTGGTAAGAGGGATGTATAGACAATTGATAAATAGGCCTTCTGTCTGGCAGTGGTTTTCAATCCAGTGGATCCCAGTTGACCTTTATAAAACAAGTATTTTTTGATATCCCTTTTTCTGTCCTCAGAAGGTATTCATAGATGATAAAACTCCCCTATACATATAGTTTCAGTGTAGCCAATCTAATGCACTAATTATAACATAAAGATAAGGGGAAAAAGAAAAGTGGTATATAATTAAACATGTGTTTTAGTATGTAAGTGCTGTGGTAAGTTAGGTCCCTGTACCTTTATGTAGAACCGCTATGAGTTATAAATGCAGGAACAGTTACAAACGCAGCCTCATAAAGTAGGATATGTTGGCCACACAGGGGCCACGAGGGCATTGCTCTCAGTGACTTGATTTTTCTAAATGGTGAACAGCTCTTGGTAAAGTTCTGAGCCGACGAAAGTCCTTTCTGCCCTCAATTAAACAGATGTTGCCTTCTTGAGAAATTCAGTGAACAGAGAAGCCATGCTTTGGATTGACATATATAAAATGGAGTCAAAATCTGAGTTTAATAATAATAAATAGGTTTCCCTCCACATCAGTGTTTGGCAGGACGTTTAAAACTGCTCTGGGGGATATGGAGGATCGTTCCATGTGCAGAGCAGCTTGGAGCACTGCAGACTTCAGGGCCACGGCCCCTGCCCACCACATGCCCTCTAGCACCCACCGACCGATGCAGTCAGCCAAAAAGCATCCCACAGGTTTCTAAGAGGCTGCTGTCCAGACCCACTGATCTGGGGTGACTTGTGGCACAGTCCAGTTTCAGAAGTTCATTTAGAACTCGCAGTTGGATTTTCTTAGAAACAATGTTATAAATGTTGGCTAGACTTCCTGCCCAGCCTAGCAAAACCTTTTTAATTAAGTTATACCCCTGAGCTTGATGCTAAGTACTGTATAAATACATTGATTTTTGTATTGATAGCATTGATTCTCAGGGGGTTGTGATTTTGTGTTCCAGCTTTGGACCCATGGAATCAATCTATTCCTTGTCTCCCCCCAACCCCCACCCCCCCCCCTTTGGACCCATGGAATCAATCTATTCCTTGTCTCCCCCCAACCCCCCCCCACCCCACCCCCACCACACCACAACTCCCCTTAAGAATGGCTGATAGTAATCAAGCTGGGGACACTTGTGGGAAGAAAATAACCCTAAGGGAGCTCTGGGAGGCAAGCTTAAAGAAGTCACCCCTTTGTAAGTCATTCCTCATTTAGAGCACTTGTGGGAAAATGTGAGAGTCTGTTGTATTTTAGGGTAAGTGTCAACTACTTGTTATATTACTGCCAGCTTAAGGAATATGTCCTTCAGAGTGACTGTAGGGATTGCGTGCTGGTGTGCAGGCCCCTGCTCCTTAGAACAGCCCTGCAAGCTGATGCTGGTTGCCCTGAAGCACGACCTTGGGTTTAGAGGGCAGAATAGTTTGTTAAAGGCTGCAGGACAAGTGGTGGAGGTTACAGTGCCATCCATAGCTGATGCGCTCTGCCTTCTTTCAGAAAAAATTTCAGCTCCTTCTAAATTGAGAGCTTATTGTTCTGTGTTCTCAGAAGGGAAAAGGAGTGGATTTATTTTTGAAAACAGGCAAAAATTTCTGGAGCCACATTACTTAATACAATTAGCAAATGTGGTAGATTGTGCCCTTTTTTGAGGTGTCAGCCTTGGTAAAGGTACTGTTAGAAAGTATAGGTAGAGTATAAAAGGAGTTCTGGAGAGTTTACATTAAGTTTTGAGTAGTACTGCTCTCTGGTCAGTATAAGGCATCTGAAAGTGACTTTTCATTTGTAGCCTTCATATTTTTCAGTACTTTATTACAAAGATTTTTAAACATATAATAGCAAAGGTGAGCTGTGTCTGCCACTTAACATCTAATAACATTAGGCTTGTTTTATCATGTATCTATTCATCTTGTCATCCACATAATCAGTGGTTCTCAACTAGAGGCAGTTTTGTCCTCAGGGGACTTTGGGGACGGACTGGAGAGGTTTTGGGTTGTCACTGCTAGAGAGGGGAGGCCAGGGATCCCACCACATCCGACATCCACTGTGTGCCCTCCTCACCCCTGCCCCCCAGCAAAAACAAACAGCAGCAAAAAACCTGTATCAGTTCATGCTCAAAGTGTCGGTAGTAGCAAAGGTGAGAAACTGCACCTAACTATTAATCCATCCCATTTTGGGTACAGTTCAAAGTAAATTTCGGGCACTGGGATACGTCTCCTTAAATACTTCAGCATCTGCCTATAAATACATATTTAATCCATATTTTTGCTCTCTGATAGTATATTTTAGAGCATAGTTCTAGTCATCTATTATCTTTATTGGTTTTTAATATCATTATTAAAAACGGTCCTTTGAAATTTTTGGTATGTCAGCTGTAGGTAAGATTGTTTTTATTCTCAGATTCTCAGTTTGACTATCAAAAGACATATCCTACTGGTAAGTTTTAGTATAATCATGCTTAGAAAAAGTTATTTGGTGTCATTCACTCCAGGATTTGGAGCAGCTCATTTTCCTCTTGGACCAGACTGTAAAGTGTTCAGAGTCGCAGCTGGGCACTGGAGTCTTTCTTTGTCCTTGTCAGGGTAAATGATGCCCGTCTTTGAATACCCAAAACGATTTTTTTAATGCTTTCTGTTTCAGAGAGGGATTGTTTCATTTCTATTATTTTGTTTTTTAAATCTTGGTGATTTTTCAGTTGTTATTTATAGTCATTTGAAACCTTCTTTGACTTGCAGGTGTTGTTTGTCGCAATTAACTGTTGGTGGAATCAGGGGAAATGCAGAAAACAGAAACACTTTTTTTATTTTCCTGTAATATATCTGTATCATCGGAGGTAAGAACTTTCAAGTAGTGTTTCTAATCCAATTCAGTTTATCAGTTTCAAAGTGAATTTTTGTTTTATCCTGTTTAAAAGTATCCACTATAGAAAATTGAGAAAATAACAAGCAAAAATAAGTAAATAGAAGGATCTGTGATTTATCAACCATCCATAATCACTATGTGTTTTGATTTATATTCTCCTGTGACTGTACATATCCACACCCCCCTTTTTTAACTTAAAAAATGGGATCATGTATTGATAGTAGTAATATCTCCTCAACTGCTTTTTTTGTGTGTGAACATTTTTCCATGTCATGACATATTCAGTAGCATTGTTTTCCTTGTACTGGTTACTCTGCTGTGTGGCTGTATGTTTCAAATATTATAGAAGTATTTTATGGAATAAAAATGTACTAAAGTCCTTATCCCGTTATCTAGCAGCATAACATAGTCAGGAGGATATCTAACATCTTTTCAAATTGGGAAGAAAAAACTACAAGTCAGCAATCCTATAATGTATCATTCTGAAATCCAGAGAGCTTTGAAGACCTGAGAGAGAGAGTTCCATGAACATCGTCCCCAAATGCATTCATTTGGCCTAAAGTACCAGGAGGCCACCCATAGTCTTTGTACCACATCAGGTGCCTCTGTACTCACTTTGCTGCAGAAATACTGGTGTTTGACTTTGGAGAACTGCCCGGGCCTTGCTCTGGGTTGTTTAGTTGCTCAGTTGTGTCCGACTCTGTGACTATGGACTAGCCCTCCAGCCTCCTCTGTCTATGGGATTATCCCAGCAAGAGTACTGGAGTGGGTTGCCATTTCCTCCTCCAGGGATTGAACCTGTGTCTCCTGTGGCTCTTGCGTTGGCGGGTGAATTCTTTACCACTGAGACCCCTGGGAAATCCTGCTGTGGATGTTAGGTCTAAAATCTGACTTGAAGGATTTTAGAGACAGAAGATGAAATTCTGGGCTCTGTTCAGTGTAATTGGCTTGAAGTTTGTTACTGAAGGGTTAAGAAGAGTTGACCAGTAAGAACTTTACTTTTTAGGCTTTATTGCTATGCTATGCTATGTCACTTCAGTCATGTCCGACTCTGTGCGACCCCATAGACGGCAGCCCACCAGGCTCCCCCGTCCCTGGGATTCTCCAGGTGCGAACACTGGAGTGGGTTGCCATTTCCTTCTCCAATGCATGAAAGTGAAAAGTGAAAGTGAAGTCACTCAGTCGTGTCCGACTCTTGGTGACCCCGTGGACTGCAGCCTACCAGGCTCCTCCGTCCAAGGGATTTTCCAGGCAAGAGTATTGGAGTGGGGTGCCATTGCCTTCTTCGTTAGGCTTTATTACCTCCCTCTAAAATTCTTGGGCCTTAATCAGTGCAGATTTATTATAGATATCACCAGACTGTCATGTGTGGATTATCTGTCCCCTTCCAGCACATTCCTGTGTCTCTAACATAAAACTTGTGTGGCTCAGAGTGTTGTTTCTCAGGAGCTATTAAATAGTATTTGGGCAAAAACACACATTCCTTCCCCATCTCCACCCTCAAATTTCCCTCTGGGTATAAACACAGTTTCTCTGAGTAACTTTCTGATGGTCACTTCTATTTTTTTAAGGTAAGTATGTGGTGTTATATTAATATTTGAAAGTTCTAAACCTCGGTAATGTGTAATGGGCGATGAGCTTGCCCTGAAGAGATCCCTGTGTGTCTTTTTTTGGAAATAGGGTGCAGATGGTTAGCAGGGAGTGTAGGCCTTGCAACAGTGTGTACCCAAGCCCGCTGCCCAGAGGTAGACTTAGCTCGATGTGACATTAAAATCACAAGAGTTCCCTTGAATTGAGTACAAATGTCGTTTCAGGTTATGTGGGTGTGCAGCACTGTCTTACACTACTGGTTTTCTTAGTTTTATAGAAAGATTGAAAGGACATGAAAGGAACGTCAGAGATACTTAGTCCAGCCCTCTTAGTTTACAGATGGGGAATCTGAGGCTGCTATACCTTAAAGTGCCTGCCCCTCCTCTTGGCCTGTTAAACCTTTACTTGTTTGAGTTGGTTCAGAACCATTAATACTCATTTCAACATCTACCATTCCCGTTGTACCAAAAAATAAAGTGCTACGGCAGAGATACCCAAAAGGTAGCCTTTTTGTATTCTGTGCTGTTTGTGTAACAGCTTAACTAGTAGTAGCTACCTATAGAAATTAACAGGCTTTCCTGTTTTGTGAGAGCAGACTCCGTTTTTTTGTCTTGTTTTACTGCCAGTCACAAAGGCAGTTTAGGAGAGGCTCTGAAGCAGGAAATAGTTTTCCCAAAACACTCTGTGCAGAATTCAGCTCCCCTCAGTCAGCTTGTCCGAAAGCAGTGGCCATGGTGTGCTGGCAAAACGTGCTCTACGACCTGCATCTGGGGATCTTCTCATTACACCTGATCCCTGGGACCCTTGTAACACGGGACCTGGGAACCTCAGCAGAGCCTGATTTGCTTGAGTGGATGAGGTTTCCAGGTCCCTTGCCCACTTTCTGCTAAGCAAAATAAGTTATCAGATGATTTTTTTGATTTCTTCCTTTAAATTAAAAATTGGTGGTGGATGATGGGGTTGGTGGTGGTAGTAATTTAAAAACAAAATTAGTTAGCAAATGAATTGTAGTAAGTCTTGAATCCATAGAGTCGCTGACCCAGTGTCTCCACTGTGTGTAGAATGCTATTTTTACCTCTTTCTGCTGATGTTCCTCTGTCTGCTGTCATATTCTGCAGTGCACACTGAAGATTGTTTATGTCATCACATTATATGTATGTGTATGTGTATTAATTTCTGTTATCATATATTAATATTGTGATCCCCATTTACGTAGTTCTTTTCTATGCTCTGTTGTTGCTGTTAACAGGACACTTGGTGTCAGTTTTTATTCAGAGAGAAGAATGGGTATAGATCTGCTGAATTTCGCCGTACTCCCCCATCCTTGCCACATACCATCCAATTATATTTGAGCAATGTCTGTTGTGCAAGAGTGAAGAAAGCCCTGTGAGCATTCTGATTAGCTTAGGAGGGTAA
Source organism: Bos mutus (assembly GCF_027580195.1). Taxonomy (NCBI): domain Eukaryota; kingdom Metazoa; phylum Chordata; class Mammalia; order Artiodactyla; family Bovidae; genus Bos; species Bos mutus. The sequence goes on from NC_091641.1 coordinate 31,616,480, forward strand.
CTCGGTGTTGGCAGTATTGCTTATCGGTACTAAATCAAATTCCTGTGTGTCCCCAAGCACAACTGCCTGAGAAAACAGGGAAGATCATTTGTACAGTTCCCTGACTTCATATCTTCATATGATTTTTTGTTGTAATAAAGTTTTAAGTATGTTTAAGGTTTATTTAGTGATCCTTTGTGTAAGTGCCTCTGAGAATATTTAATGACTACTTTGTAGTAGGCCAAGGACCAACTGCTCAACTTGTTCCTAATTTCACGGTGACTTGAAAAGGAAAGTGTACCCCTTCCCCCGCCTTTCTCCCCTCCCCCACCCCGCAGCAGAATTGTGTGAAGATCCTGGAATCCTTTGGCATTTGGTCAGTTTTCATAGTTGCCTGTTTATTGTTTTTTATAGCAATGTTACTGTGAGAATTAATTTTTTTTCAGAGACTAGAATGAACTTTGCTCTGAAATTCAGTTTGCAGAATTAATTTCATATTAAAAAGTAATGGCCAGTTGTACCTCCCCTCACATAAAATGCTTGCTCTTAATTAGGCCTCCAGTTACCCTCTTGAGACAAGGAAGGCTACTGACATATGAACCAGTTGGGATCCTAAAACAAGACGTTTTCGTTTTGTGGTGTTGATGATTTCAGTTACATATTACAGGTTTAATGCATGATGTATTTTTATTTTTTATTTTTATTTTTTTGGTACTAGTTTTGGACCAATCGAATACAAAGGCCCCATGAGTGCTGTTTACATTGAGAAGTTTGTCCGCCGAGTGATGAAACCACTTCTCTACATCCCATCTCAATCAGAATTACTAGATTTTCTCTCAAACTACGAGGTACCTGTCTTTCCTGTCTTCTCCCATTTCCTCAGGCTTCACTGGGTTGCATTGGATTGTTTTTATTAGAAGAGTCTTTATACCTCCTGATTTGCAGCAATTAAAAGATCACATTATAGGTAAGCCCCAACTAAATGCTTTTGGAGATACTTAATTATAGGGATGATTTGGCCAAGTGAGTTTTTAGAGAACAGAAAACTTGTGAGTACTATTTTTTATTGGGGAATTTTAAACAAACTTTCAGTTTGTCTCACGATTAACTTAGAGTATGTAAGGATTAATTTACAATTTATATGCACTTGTGGATTTCTGAATATAAGATGGAGTATGTAAGAATTCATTTACAATTTACATGCACTTGTGGATTCTAAATAGAAGATGACACAGCACTTCTGGGCGTCCCAGGTGGTGAAGGTGGTAAAGGACCCGCCTGCCAGAGCAGGAGACATGAGATGTGGCTTCGATCCCTGTGTCAGGAAGATTCCCTGGTTTGGGAAGATCCCCTGGAAAAGGGCACAGCAGCCCACTCCAGTACTCTTGCCTGGAGAATCCCATGGACAGAGGAGCCTGGGGGATATAGTCCATGAGGTCGCAAAGAGCCAGACACGACTGAAGGGACTGAAGCGCATAGGACATAGATTTCTAAAAATTGTATATGATGCTGACAGCACTTTACTGTGAGATACCTGGTTTTCTTGTAAGTTGTAGTGTAGTTTTTTTAAAAAAAAGCTAGGAATATGTTCTTTCTGTTTTATTAAATGTGTAAAACTGTCAAGGTTTATTAACAGAAAGTTTCCTAACATGGCATCTCAACTGTTTTCCTATTGCCAGTAAACCCCTGATGGATTATTTTGTTGGGGTCCTCAATGCGTGTTCAGGACAGGTTGTTATTGAGAGACCAATGTAAATCTTAAAATAATCTCAAAAATTATAAAAATAGTTCCACAGAAAAATTCACTGGATCAAATGTAAAATCATACTTATGATGTTAGTCGCTGAGTTGTGTCTGACTCTTTTGGGACCCCATGGACCGCCAGGCTCTATCCATGGAATTCTCCAGGCAAGAATACTGAAATGGGTAGCCATTCCATTGCCTTTTCCAGGAGATCTTCTCAGCCCTGAGCCTCCTGCATTGCAGGCAGATTCTTTACCATCTGAGCCTCTTGGTCACAGGTAAAAATGATACTTAGCTACAACAAAATCAAGACTATAAGTACCTAGTAGAGATAAGAAGCATATGAATCCACCTCTCATACTTGAGAATTTAGTAACTGTCATTTGGTTAAAAGTTACCTTTGCACTGTGTATATTTTATATAGGTGGGATATGAATTTCTTTCCCCAGAACATCATTTACAGCTTTTTCCAGTTGTGTCAGAAACACTTTGTGTTAACTGTTAGCAGATTCTCTAGGCAGCAGTGTTCCTCTCCAGGTATTCTGCTTCTAGTTCCCAGATGTGCTTTAGGGTGAATGCTTCCTCCTACGTGGATAAAGGGTAGGTTTTCCTGGGAGGCTGCTGAGCAGGACCTACAGTGGGAGGCAGGGTACCTGGGCCCATCCCTCTGGCAGCACCGACTGGGTCTGTGACTGGGGGCAGGTCACTCATCTGCCAGGCGTCAAGGTCCGGGAACAGGGTTTTCCTGAGACTCCTTTTGGTGCAGTGATTGTGCAATGAGGGTTTTCATGTAGATTTTCAGTAGATGACAGTCAGTCACTGGAGTGGTCCAGCAAGATGGTGAAGAATCAGGACTCAGACAAACTTGAATCCAAACTCACCTCTGTCTTCTAAGCTATGTGGCCTCCAGCTAGTACTTAACCTCTTTATGCCTCCATTTTCTCATTGGTAAAATGGATTAAATGAGATTTTAAAGAGAAAATGCCAGGTAGGATGTAGTCATAATAAATGAAAATCTGTCAGTGAAAATTACATTGTGGAAAAATCCTGGATAGTTGGCACTACTGAGAGAACTCAAAATGCATAACGTCTGCTGGAATTCCCTACTTATATAAAAACCTTTGGTTGTTTTGTAACTGAGATGATAAAAAATGACCTGCAGAGGCCAAGAGGTCTTCCTTCAGGTGAACTCTGTTGAGACTTCTGGGGAACATTGGGCCTGGATTGCTGCCCTCTGTTTTTCCCTTTACATTTTCACTCAGTGTCCTCTAGAAAGTAAAGAAATGGGAGAAGAGCTGCCCCAAAAAAGTGTGGGAAAAAATCGGAGATGATTTGGCTTTACAGAGCACAGAGACGTGGCTTTATGATTATATCCAGCTCTATGAGAGATTTGTGTACAGAGAGTTTTGAGCCAGTTCTTAAGCAGAGGTCACGTGATGAGATGGACTCAGCTTGGAGGGACTTCACTTTCACTTTTCACTTTCATGCATTGGAGAAGGAAATGGCAACCCACTCCAATGTTCTTGCCTGGAGAATCCCAGGGACGGGGGAGCCTGGTGGGCTGCCATCTCTGGGGTCGCACAGAGTCGGACATGACTGAAGTGACTTAGCAGCAGCAGCAGCAGGACTCTACAGGGCTGGGTTTTAGCCCTGACATCTAGCTCTGACAGAAATCTTTGATTTCTGCGTTTTATGCAGATTTCTCATCTCTGAAGTAAGGGAGATGGCTCAGATAATCCCTCCTGTTTTGGCTTTGGTGAGTTTAGAGGTTGGAAAGAGGCAGACGAAAGAAGATTTATCATTTTTGGTTGGGAGAGTATTTTTGAAACTGCCTTTGAGCATGTGTATCAGAGATCTTTCTGACCCTTTTTTATTACTGTCTCTAAGATGTTTGTAGTGTCTCTGTAGTTGGATCTGCAGGAGAGAGAGGCGAGGGCACAGCTGTGACTGAGCAGCAAGGATGATTCCTGACCTTGAGCTTCTCCATTCTTAGAACCTGCTTTTCAGCAGCAGCTTTCAGTGATGATGCTCCAAGTCTGATGTTGAGTTCACATCAGACTCGGTGTTGTGCCAGTGACATTACTCAAGTTGTTTGTTTGTTTTTGGCAGCCCACTTAATTAGAAAGGTGACAACAATGGTTAGACTGCTTTTAAGATGGGACCCAAGAGAGTGCTGCCAAGATGGAAACCTGTAGAGCTTCTCTTGGCCTTTCAAATGCCTCCTGAAAGCTGCAGATGGCTTTTATCTTGTTAGAATCATCTTTGCTGGGCTTCTGTTCGCTGAGATGGAACTGTTGGGTTGGCAAGAGACAGTATTTGATTAATTGTGAAAGAATTTGGGAGTTGTGCCCAGCATGGTTTCAAATGGGAAGTCTTTTATCTTGTGAAACATACCAGATACTGCCTTAGAAAGAAGCAGTATCAGCTTCATTCACTCTCTGTAAGATAGCATAAAGACACAATTTCCGATCCAGAAATGAAACCACTGTCATGGTTTTGATAGTTGAATAAATAAAAAAGTTTAAAAGAATTTTTAGAGGCCTCACTCTGGACCATAATAAACTTTATAGGCATCCTTTAAATTAAGGTTTCTCAGCCTCGGCAGTATTGACATTTGGCATCAGATACTTCTGTGTTGTGGCGGGTTGTCCCGTGCTCTGCAGAATGTTTAGCAGCATCCTTGGCCTCCACCTGCTCATACCAATAGCACCGCACCTCCCCCTTACTTGTGACAAGCAAAAATATCCAGGCATTGTCACATGTCCCTTAGGGGCACAGAATCATCCTGGGTGAGAACCGCTGTTCTGAATGATTGTTTCCTCAAATAAGGTCTTTAGGATGCCTCACAGGTCTTAGTATAAACACACATTTTTTCATATAGCACACAGAAAGCCGCAATCTAATTATTTCAAGTGTCTCTGCTTATCACAGTGTCAGTAGAGAGATGAAAATTAAGCAATGCCTTAACTAGAAACTTCTGGAGTGTTACCCGTGGGGAGCTAGAGCCTGGAGTGAGTTATTTTTCGTCTGTAGATGTCCCTGATGCTCAGCTTTTTACTCAGTTTGTTTGTACCACACCCTCCCCCCGCCCCAAAAAAGCATGCATCCTAAGTATGTTAAGGGTGTTGCTGATTTAAAGAAGTCTTAGTGTGACAGATACTTGCTTTGATCAAATACGGATTTCAATATCAAATCTGTATTTGGATTACAGTATCCAAATGTTGTCTTTACAAATATGGATTTCAATATCAAGTGTGTTTAATATGGATTGATAATTCCATGAAATTACAAATACGGATTTCAATATCAAGTGCGTTTAAATTTAGGTATACTAAAATTGGGCAGAAATAATTATTTAATGTTTCTGTGGCACTTCTAAGGTTTGTTAGGATGGCACTGCTTCTGTCTCTAGATGTGTCTGTGATGTGTTACAGGAATGCATTTGATAATTTCCTCCTCATTAAAAAAAAACCATATTGGTTACATATAAGTTTGTCTCTAATCCAGGTATTTATGAATAGTGTAGATCATTGTAAGATTGTGTAGTGTTTATTACTTGGGCAGTGATGCTACTCTGCAATTAACAACATTCTATATTGACATAAACTTCATTATTCTGTGTATACTGCACTCTATTCACATATGCTTCTAATGCTGTTATAAACAGAAATACTCTAATTCTAGGTTGGTTTGAATTTTTACAAGTCCTATATATGAATCCTTTTAAAAGCCTATTTCAGATTATTTGATAAGTACCCAGAAGAGCAGAAGTTTTTAACAAATGGAGAAAATACATGTGTGTGTGTGCATGTATGTATACACATGTGTATATAGTTCTGACAGTGTCGCACGGCTTGCTGGTTCTTAGTTCCCCAGCCAGGCATCGAACCCACGCTCCCTGCAGTGGAAGCACCGAGTTCTAACCATTGGACTGCTGGAGAATTCCCTAACCAATATTTTATTTGACTTAGAATACATCAGACCTAACCAAATCAGATTGCTCATCATTCACCATACTTTTATGTTTGTAAAATATGACACTAAACCCAGATGCTATTTTTAGGAAAACAGTATTGCGTTTAATTTACTGAACATTGCAGAAAGACATTAAAGGGTGAGTATTGTAAGTGCTTGACTCTGTAAATTCTAAAATACCTTAGACATTATCAGTAAAGAATGAGTAAACTATGCTTGGGTAAGTGACCAGCAGTTTTCAAGTGCTTTTACTTCTGATTTTCCCAGCAGCCATGTGAGGTAGTTGAAAACTGTAGATCCTCTAAACAGATTAAGAAGATAAAGGTACAGAGAGGCAGAGAGGGTATGATTTACCCTAAGTGAGACTGGACTGCAGTCCAGGTCTTCTTCCCAAGATTCTTCCTTATATACAAAGGAATGATTAAAGTCTCTGATTTGAATTTTTACTATGTAACTAGAGGTTAAAACTTTGAATATTTAATTATTTTTGTGTCATTTTTGATCCTTCCTTCATGGAAGAAAAATTTTGAAATCTTAACTTGACTGTAACTTTTTTTCCTTCATCTTTAATAATGGTTCTAAGAATAATTAGTGATAAAGGATGGGCTATTGACTTACTATTAAAGAAGCAAAGTTTTATTAATTGGGTCATTAGTATTTATTCTGTAGAACTGGGAGTGTTATGTGTATGAAAATCATAGGATTGACGCTTGGTAGAGTCTAGAATGTTCTTCCCAGATATGCACTAAAATCATACCTGACTTATAAATCATGAATGTAGCTAAAACTAAATGGACTTGCTGGTGGACACTGCAGGCAGAGATCAGGAGCTTTATGTCATCTTGTTGCAAACCATGTTAAGAAATTCTCCTTTCTTCATTTAATTGTATGATAAAATTCCTCTTCCTTGAAAGTTCTTTATAACTGTTTAAGAGACAGACAAGACAGTTTATTACTTGGAGACAGCATAGTCAGACATACCCGTGTCACTTTTATTTAGACATTAAGTTGATTGGAAAGGGAATAGGACTGAGTCTGGTAGTGTCACTTTCACAGTCACTAATTTTATGACTCCTCTGTCAGTAATTTGTCTTAAGTATCAGTAGCTTCTGTGTCAATATTCTTACTTTTTTATATTTTAAAGCATGTGACAGAATCATCTGATTTGTACCTTTCAGTCTACCACCAGATGCCAACAGTAAAACTCATATCTGTAACCAAAATCTTTTCAAAGTCTTTTCATGAATTTCTATAATTTATCTTTTTAAGAGCAGTGATTTAGCATATATCCATTCATTTATTCTTAGAAGTTTTGATAAATCAAGTTGTTTTAAATTTAAATAGGATAAGAGAACATTTGGAAGGTATTTGGAGGGAGAAGCAGGGCATTGGGTAAATTGCCAATTGACAGAAATCTGAGCACTTTGGAGACAAACCTAGAATGCTGCCTGGTATCTGCTGTTATCCTGTTGTTTGTTAGTAAAAGTGTTGTTTGTACTCTGATGTTGCACAAAGAAGTAGATACATAGTTCTGTACAACTTTAGCTTTACATTTTCTGCTGCTGCTGCTGAGTCACTTCAGTCGTGTCTGACTCTGTGCGACCCCAGAGACGGCAGCCCACCAGGCTCCCCCGTCCCTGGCATTCTCCAGGCAAGAACACTGGAGTGCGTTGCCATTTCCTTCTCCAATAAATGTGAGTTAACATTAATTCGGAGAAGGCAACGGCACCCCACTCCAGTACTCTTGCCTGGAAAATCCCATGGATGGAGGAGCCTGGTAGGCTGCAGTCTATGGGGTCGCTAAGAGTTGGATATGACTTGAGCGACTTCACTTTCACTTTTCACTTTCATGCATTGGAGAAGGAAATGGCAACCCACCCCAGTGTTCTTGCCTGGAGAATCCCAGGGACAGGGGAGCCTGGTGGGCTGCCGTCTCTGGGGTCGTACAGAGTCGGACAGGACTGAAGCAACTTAGCAGCAGCAGCAGCAACATTAATTCAGAAATATTGTTGCCATTGAGGAAAGCAACACATGGAGGTAACTGTTCTCATGGCCACTAGAGGGCGTGCGCACCATCTGCTGAAATTTATGCCACACTGCAAAGGGTGCTCACGTAGGAAAGACATTTTTATGCTGATGAGGTTGGGCTGGCCTCATGTAAATAGCCCATTTAGCCTATTTCCAGCCTCATTATAGCAGGTACTGAATATACTGTACATCATGGAATGGAGTTGAAAACCCACAAACTGGGTTAGGGTATAATCTGGTACTCTTCGTGTTTTGTTCTTCACCATGAGAAAAAACTTCTGTTGGTTTAAGCCACCAAGTTTGTGGTGATTTGTCATGGCAGCCCTAGAAAGCTTAACACATGAGGTAATATCAGAAAACCATTGCTACAGACAGAGACAAGGGACAGGATGGAAATGAGAGCAGAGAGGGAGGTGTGAGTGTCTTAGAAGGCAGAGAAGACATCTCTGAGGACGCGACATTTGGACAGAGACTTAGAGTGAAGCCTGTGTGATGTGATCCATCCCTGAGGAAATTTGGGGAAAATGCTCCAGGAGGCAGGAACAGTGAGTGCAAAGGTCCTGAGGGAGGAATTGGATTTGGCGGGGCAGTGACTAGAGCCAAGGGGAGAGTGGTGGGAGTCGAGGGCACAGAGGTGTCTTGAGACTGCGGTGTGTCCTGATTACACCTTTGATGAGGTGGGCAGACGAAGGAAAGGGGAACACTAGCAGCTAGGTTCCTGCGGGCAGCCGTCCTGGCATCAGGGGGCACTGATAGAAATGCTGTGGCTGGACCCTAGGGTGGGACCACCTTTAGACACTGGTGGGCATCAGAGTGAGGAGCAACAGCGTGCATGCCAGCAGGCTTCCACCCCAACCTCAGCCCAGGGTCAGGCTGCCCCACCTGCTTGGCCTGCTCATCTGAAAGAGAGCCTCAAAAGTATATGAGGCAGGGGCCCCAGTGTCCGCTTTGAACCAGCCCCTGGGTTGATACGCAGCCCAGCAAACAAGGGCTGTAGACCTGGCACGATCGTGTATGTGGATAGGCATGTGTTTTGTTCCCCAAACTTCCCTTTTTGCAGATTTAAGAACTGTGGAGGAAACTGAAATATATAATGATTTCTCAGATAACAGCTTTGGTTGGAGAGACATTGAAACTTTGGGGAAATGCTTGTGAAATTTATTTTACCTGAAGCATAACCAGAGCCAGTTTAATAACTTTTAAATGGTAATTTGCAATAGAAATAAACAGGTAATTGTCACTTTATTTCCTTTTTATTATTTTGAAATGTTTTAAGTGACGTTCTGAAACATGCCACTTTTCAAAATTTAATACAGACTGTCACACTACTATGAATATTTGAAAAATAGTACCTAAAATAGATAGACGTTGCCTGTTTCTTTAAAATAGATTGTATTTTATGATTTATGCAACTGTTAATCCTTTTATATGGTTGTTGAATTTTATGATCTTCATATTTTTGGCAGTAAAAAGTAAAAATAATTTTACCAGTGGGTTTTTTGTATTGTTTGTGGAATTTCTTTGGAAATTTCAGTACAAGGTCTGAGAATAGAGGCTCCTTCATTCAAGCTGTGTAGCCCCTTGGGAAACCACAGCAGTGGTGCCATCAACAGGGATAAACCCTTACGCTGTTGAAAGGCCTGCAGAGGACCCCTGCGAATGGTTTAGCCTTTATTCGTTTTTAAAGGTTTAATCTGCATTTCTCATGAAGACATAGAATTCAGGTAGTTTTTATTTCCATTGAGGTGTGTTTACATAAACACACATGTAATTACATACCTGCATGTAAACAGATGCGTGTTTATGGGCTGTATGTCTTCTCCTATCACGGGAGAAGAGAGTTTGAAGCTCACTTGATATAGTTTTTGGCCATGAAACCTTTCTTAATATTTAGAATGAGTTTATTCCAATTGGTTTTGATTTAGGAGAGTGAAAGAAATTTAAATGGGTGTATTTTCTTTCCATCACTTTTCATTTTATCTTGTATTACCCAGTATTAACTTGACTGAAATTCCTGAAGGTCTTGTTTTCCTTTGTTCCTGGTATAAAGGCTGGTACACCGTCATCAGATCAGTCGCTCAGTCATGTCCGACTCTTTGCAGCCCCATGAATCGCAGCACGCCAGGCCTCCCTGTCCATCACCAACTCCCGGAGTTCACTCAGACTCACGTCCATCGAGTCAGTGATGCCATCCAGCCATCTCATCCTCTGTCGTCCCCTTCTCCTCCTGCCCCCAATCCCTCCCAGCATCAGAGTCTTTTCCAATGAGTCAACTCTTTGCATGAGGTGGCCAAAGTACTGGAGTTTCAGCTTTAGCATCATTCCTTCCAAAGAAATCCCAGGGCTGATCTCCTTCAGAATGGACTGGTTGGATCTCCTTGCAGTCCAAGGGACTCTCAAGAGTCTTCTCCAACACCACAGTTCAAAAGCATCAATTCTTTGGTGCTCAGCCTTCTTCACAGTCCCAACTCTCACATCCATACATGACCACAGGAAAAACCATAGCCTTGACTAGATGAACTTTTGTTGGCAAAGTAATGTCTCTGCTTTTGAATATGCTATCTAGGTTGGTCATAACTTTCCTTCCAAGGAGTAAGCCTTTTAATTTCATGGCTGCAGTCACCATCTGCAGTGATTTTGGAGCCCAGAAAAATAAAGTGTGACACTGTTTCCACTGTTTGCCCATCTATTTCCCATGAAGTGATGGGACCGGATGCCATGATCTTCGTTTTCTGAATGTTGAGCTTTAAGCCAACTTTTTCACTCTCCACTTTCACTTTCATCAAGAGGCTTTTGAGTTCCTCTTCACTTTCTGCCATAAGAGTGGTGTCATCTGCATATCTGAGGTTATTGATATTTCTCCCGGCAATCTTGATTCCAGCTTGTGTTTCTTCCAGTCTAGCGTTTCTCATGATGTACTCTGCATATAAGTTAAATAAACAGGGTGACAATATACAGCCTTGACGAACTCCTTTTCCTGTTTGGAACCAGTCTGTTGTTCCATGTCCATTTCTAACTGTTGCTTCCTGACCTGCATACAAATTTCTCAAGAGGCAGGTCAGGTGGTCTGGTAGTCCCATCTCAAAGAATTTTCCACAGTTTATCGTCATCCACACAGTCAAAGGCTTTGGCATAGTCAATAAAGCAGAAATAGATGTTTTTCCGTCATAGGTTGGTTTAAAACATTAGGAACCCAAACAGTGTGTTATTCTACTTTGAGCCAATTCTGGATTGGCTTGTTGAAAACATTTAAAGAAATTTAGCAAAAAAAAAATCCTGTTTCAGTAACTTTACTTTCTTATTTCCTCAGTTGTTTGGGAAATTAGTTATTTGTTGGATTTTTTTTTTTATATTAATATTAAACATTGACTGTCTCGATCTCTACCAGAATGAAAAGCAATTTATTTAAAATGAAATCTTATTAGACTAAACAAGTGCTTTAGATTTGAAAGATAGTATGTTCCATTATAGATCAGAAATTTCCTTTTTTGTACAACATACTGATTTTAAACTTTACCAACAGGGTAAATTTCTATTTTACTATTTAGGTCTTTGTCCCAATGATCACATCAGCTCCAAAATTATTTATTAAAAACAGTGTTGTGTGTTTTAGGGCTAGAAAGGCCTCCTTACCTCTGCCTAGTGCTTTATGTTCATCAAGCCCATTCTTCTCAGTAACCCCAGGATGAATGGTCCCCTTAGTTAAGAAAGCTGAGCTTCACACTGAAGGGTTCACCCAAGATCACTGAGCTGTCAGACTTGAGCTTAGGGCTCCTGACTCCCAGCCAGCACTCGTTGCTCAAGGATCTCACAGTTGGGCTTCAGAAACATTTAGTTACAGAACAAAGTCAGACCGAATGGTGCCCGCGGGGCCTTCTAAGAAGGAAGAAATTATTCTGAACGTGAAAGCAGAATGTGGTCTGGTGGAACACAGTTAATTGGTTTGGCAGAATGGAGGGGCGCGCAGTTGTAAGCTTAGAGAAATGGAATGAGCAGGTGGAAGCTGGGGTGGAGGACCAAGAGAGCTCTCCACAGACTGACCTGACAAGAGAGGAGCGTTGCCCATGAGGAATGCTGGGCTCTGAGGGGAGAGGAAGGAGCTCCTAGAAGGATGACCTTGAGCACCAGTGGAGCCACTCAGGGGTAGCCTGATTTCCAGTGAGCGTGAAGGTGTGTTTGGAGTGGGGGGAGGAAGAAATGTAAGAAAGGTTACAGATCATTGAACGGGTTTGCCTAGAATTGCCAAACAAAGGCAAATGAGTACTTGGACTTGATGGTGAGGTTTCAAACCAGGGGCATAGGAGAACTGCCCACAGAGGGTGAAAGGCCTGCCTAGGACGTTTCAGCTCTGAGCTAACTGCCCCTGTAAAAGGTGCTGCAGCTCAACTCCATCCCTTACCCTGCCTGTTGTCTAAATGGAGGGAAAGGGTCAGTGCTAACCGGCAACTTTTTTCATGGGCTTCTGTTAGATTTTTAAAAATGGGAATGCAGCAGGTTGCAATTGTGAAGTTGTAATGGCATGTCTTTCTTGTTTTGAAATATTTCTCTTTATGCAGTGACCAATGATACCCAGTCACCTAATTCTGCTCTTGTTCTACAGCCTGGAGTTCTCGGGTACTTTGAGTTCAGTGGCTCACCCCAGCCACCCGGTTATTTGACCTTCTTCACCTCAGCACTGCATTCATTAAAGAAAGGTAAACAGGATTCATATTAACACATTAGTGCTTTAACCAAAATGTATGTATACTGATACCTACTTTTGCATAGGTTATCTTTGTGATTTATACATTTTAGTTCTCTTGATTCTTTTTCTCTGTATTTGTATTACATTGTTTATGTTCTATTGACAGAATTGTTTGCTGTTTCAAGGACAGTCTCTTAAATGTTTAGAGACTTTTTTTTTAATGTAGCTTGATCACACAGTGTCTACAGTGTTGTATTTTGCACTTTAAATTTTCTTATATTCTCTCCTTTTGTGTGGAGTTGGACGTTTTGATAACAGTTTTTAGTGGTTGTAGGTTGTATGAAAGTCATGTCATGTTACAGCATCAGCCTATGGCCAGCTTCACTACTCTCAGATCCATATATACATGTTTTTCTACTTAGCTGAATCATATCTTACTTGATATGTAAGTTAAACATTGTATCCTGCCCGTTTTTTCACGTTGCTCCATTTTCTTTCTCTGTATCAGCTGTGGCCTTAAATCAGCTTTCTGTTAGATACTTTCATCTGCTGTTCATCTCATTATAAGCTGTGGTCCAAGCCTCTTCCCACCCCTGGACGAGACCAGTGGGCACTTACCTGGTACCCAGTCTCCACCCTCCTTCCTCACATGGGGGCCGCTGTGCCAGCCCTTCTGCCTGAAATGTGTCCTCCAGGGCCCAGGGCCCAGGGCCCAGGGCCCAGCTCTCCACCTTTTAAACCCCTGTTTATCCTCCAGATTCCCCTCAAACAGCACCCACCTCCTCAGTCTCCCACGCTGGGGAGAGGTTTGTTGTTTTCTTTCATACCACTCAGCCTAGTTGATATGATGTGTCTACTTGTGAGATGATTTGTTTACTGTCTGTCGTTTTCCTGGGACTGGGAGGTTCTGAGGATGGGGACCGTGTGTCTTCAGCTCGGTGTTCTTTCTGCAGCATCTGGCACATAGCAGGGGCTCAGTCACTGTTTGCCAGATGAGGGATCACACTGATCTTTCAGCCATCCTCCTGTTACTGGGTATTACATTGCATCAGTATTTGGGGGGATAGTATGATAGCATACTATTAATACATCAAACAGTTATATTATTGGCCATTTTAGTGTGTACATTGTCTTAAGGTTTTATGCATAGAGAATCTACTGTGTGCATGCTTTTCACGCAGGGGACATTGGGAGAGGAACTCAACCTGTCACATTAGGTGTCTCTTCTGTCCCCTTTAAGACTGGGCTGCACAGCTTCAGGTGACTAAGGAGGCTCAGTGAGTCAGAGTTTGAATTTTGAAGACAAAATACTGCCAACTTAAATAAGCTTAAGCAGATGTTCAAAAATCCTCTTAGAAAACTAAATAAAGTCCTTTGAAGATGATGTATAAAAGGGTAGCCTAGAGTTAGTCACTAGAATAATGGCAGCATTCAAGTTCTTGAGTTAGAGAAGCTGTTTCAAGATTTGAAAGGGTGTGTTGTTATCCAGCTAACTTACAATGTGTGTTAATGTTTCATCTTAAATTACCTTTTCATTCAGAGGTTTCCAAAACATTGCTTCTTTTGGAAAAAATCTTTCCAAATATAAGGTAGTAGTCTTTATTCCCTTTTTTTTTAAATGTAGTTGACTTAATAAAAGTTTTTTCAATAAGTTTTTTTTTCTGTTCCTTTTTTAAGCAAGGAGGGTAACAAATGGGTTAAGACTACCTGAAGGTACAAAACAAATCTTTTGATCATATGACTAATTTTGACAAATGATTATATCAAATTTCTTCTTGGAATAAATCTAGCTCAGAAAATTTACTGTATTTCTTCCCTCTCTAGTTGGGTCTTGTAAAATCCTGTTGCTTATGGACTTTGCAAGAACTGAGTTCATTGTATTTAATAATTTTTCACTCCATTTTTGTGGCTAAGCTCCCACTTAAGCTTTAATGAGCCATTTTTAGAAGAAAAACACAAATTTGGAAGGCTGACTTTCTAAGAACTGTGCACTGTGAAGGATTACTGAAGTAAACCTTCCTTGGGCCCCTGGGTGTTTTTCACCTTTGCTTTCTCCTACACTGAGGTCAAATGGAATTTTACTTACTATTAATAGCCGATGCTCAGTATGCAGGCTTTTTTTTTTTTAACAGGACAGTTTGAAATGTAAATTCTAGGTCATTGTTGCGTTTCTGTCATGTACACAAATTGAGGCCTGAGGAACATTTGACCCGTTTAACATTTGGTTATAGAGAGCTTAACTGATGAAGTGTTTAGACTGTTGTGGTAGAAAGCAGATGTCCTGGTTCACCAGGCCACGAGCGTATATAAAATGCACATGTCTTTCCATTGCCTTATGGTTTTTTTTTTTTTTTTAATTGCCTTAGAAATAGCCAGGACACTCTCTAACGTTTGTTTAGCTTGCCATTGGTCTACAAATATTTTGAGAATGTGCCGTGTATGAAGCACTCTGCCTGGTGTTGGGGGTGGGCTGCTGCGAGAGGCCATCTCAGTCCCCTGTGTCCTCTGCCTGTTGGTCTCCATCCAGGTGCCAGTTTGTCAGTTTATGTTGGCCCTGCTGTTAGATGGTTGTGGGCGGTAGCCCTTTGTTATATTTCTGTCCATTATTTTCTAGCCATTTTACTTTTATCTTTTGTTTCCTTTATATAGCAGTTCTGTATTTTCATATAGTTAAATCTGTGGTTCTTTTTCTTGATCTGTTTATTTTTTTAAAAATCTGATCACTAATTAGTTCACTTTCTTCTCTTTGGATTTTAAAATTATTTAGCACTTTATGCTGCCTGGGTTTACCTTGGCTTAAAATACAGAGCACAGTTGATTTTCCTCACTTCTTACTGACTAATCAGTTAGCTCTATTTACAGAGTAATACTTCCTTTATCCTTCATCTTGATGATGCCTGCTTAACCAAAAAATATTTTCTTATGTGTAATTGGGTCTATTTTCTGTGTTTTTTCTTGGTCTAGAAACCTCTTTTTGTACGAGTAAATATAATTTCATTTCTTGCTCTGTAAGTGAGTACTTGGTGAAGTCTGGACTCTGCTTCTTTTAGTTCTTGTGTTTTATGAAATGTTCTTTTATATCCATCTATGCATTGGGCTGGTAATTTTATTAAGTGTTTATATTGACTTAGAGGTAATTGACATTTTCATAAAATTTAGCTTCCCTTTCTAGGCTCACAGCATCATTATTCATTTATTCAAACCTCCCTTTCAGTTTTTTGTAAATGGTCTTGGCATGCATGCATACTCAGTCATGTCTGACCAGGCTCCTACGTCTATGGGATTTTCCATGCAAGAATATTGGAGTAGGTTGCCATTCCCTCCTTCAGGGGGTTTTCCTGATCCAGGATCGAACGCATATCTCTAGTGTCTCCTGCATTGGCGGGCGGGTTCTTCACCACTGCACCACCTGTGAAGCCCCACAGGTCTTACACACCCTCATTTCTGATTAATCCTTGCAAAGTGCTGAATGATTAACTGCGGGCTGGCATTCTGGGTGTGTTTCCAGATCCTGGGGACGCTGGTCCCTTGTACTTTTCCTCTCTTTCTAGACTGCCAAGCCTTTCCTCTTTAAGCCTTTTCACCTTGATCTTGGCAGACAGGCTCTTTCTTCTTTTGCCTAAAGAAAACTTGATGGAGGGGTTGATATTTTTAGGGTGCCTACTTGATTTTTTTCTGTCTTATGCTTGTTTATTTACTGTAAAGATGTGTTATGGTAAAATGTTGTTATAGTCTGCTATGATTCAGTGCCCTTTTTAAAAGAGAAAGTTTGCAAGGAATTTCGTCCATTTGACCTTCAGAAGGGATGCAGTGCTTCCTGAGGGGAAAGCGGGGTCGTAGGGGCTGCTGTCTGGTCCTTAGCCTTTGTCTGCCCGGCAGGGTCCATAAACTTAGACAAAACACGCACCTTTTCTGTGTTTGAGTTTCTCTGCCGTAAAATGGGAGAGAGCGGAGGTGAGAGGGTAAGTGCTTGTTTTACAAGGCCACATCGTGTGTGAATTATGTTGTGTGTGAATACAGTTATAGTCTGAAAGTCTGTAGTAGTTTAATGGGAAAGCCACCGACTGGAAGTGCCTGAAGCAAGTTCTGGGTCTGGATTCTTACAGGCGACTACACCAGGTGTTCTGCACCTAGACCAGCCAGCAGGTCTTCCTCTTCCCTTTCCCTGAGCTCTCCATCCTTGCTGCTTTTTGTGTAGTTAGCCTTCTGTGACCACCTGTGGATTCAGCCAACCCTGGGTTGAAAATATTAGGAAAATTCTAGGAAGTTCCCCAAAGCAAAAATTGAATTTGTCACACATCTGCCAACTAACTGACATAGCATTACATTGTATCTACAACTATTTTTTGAGCATTTACACTGTATTAGGTGTTACAAGTAATCTAGAGGTGATCTAAAGTATACCAGAGGATGCGTGTAGGTTACATGCAAATGCTGTGCCGTTTTGCACGGGGGACTGAGCATCCCTGGATTTTGGTATTCAAGAGGAGTTGGGGCCGGGGCTGGAACCGGTTCCCTGTGGACACCAAGGGGTGACGGTGAGACATGGTGTTCTCCCCATGGAACTGACTGCATCTCTGTCCCACAGGAATGTGAGCTAGTTTGTTCAGACAGTATTTACTGAGTGCCTTGAGGCCAAGGTTTCGTCATTGGGCTCTTGCAGTTCTTAGAGTTTAGCTAAAAGTTTGAATGAGTAAGTTGTAAAGAGCACGTTACCTTGAGATTGCCGAAGGAGTGATCTTCTCAGTGGGATGTTGTCACTTTGGATCTCCTGCCCACCTCTTCCATGTCCCCTTATGTCTGTCCTTTCAGGTTCCCTAGACCAGAGTTGCAGGAGTCACTCACCCTGGGCTGGACGGAGGCCTAGCCTGGCTCATGCTTGGCTTCTCACTGTCTCCTGACACTAGAATCCTAATGGATTGAATTGAAATACACATGATATTTTGGAGAAGTAAATGGCAGCCCACTCCAGTATTCTTTCCTGGAGAATCCCATGGACAGAGGAGCCTGGCAGGCTATAGTCCATGGGGTCGTAAAGAGCTGGACATGACTGAGTCACACACACACACACACGACATTTAAATGTCATCCTCAAAATACACTGAACTGTTAACTAAAGACCCACTCCCTTCTTTCACCTTTAGGAATTCCTGAGTGTAGTTGACAGCAGACTTTGTGACATTAGTCTTCTAAGGAACACTTTTGGAAAATAACCCTTGCAGTGAATTTTTTAAAATAGAAATTGATTAGAGGAAGTAATTCCAGTGTAGGGTCCCTCTCCTCCACCAGGTGGCGATTTGTGGTGCTGCTATTTGCTGGGACAATCCCGTCAGGACACAAAAAGGTCCCTTCATGAATAAAGCTTTTTTGGAGCACTTTTCTGTTAAATTATGAAACTTTACACAACATCAAGAGATCTGAAAGGTAGGATTTTCTTATCCTGTAAGTGACATTCTTAAAGTCATTGAAAAAACAGGGAGCTGGGACTTCCCTGGCAGTCCAGTGGCTAAGACTCTGCACTTCCAACACAGGGGGCCCAGGTTTGATCTATGGTTAGAAAACTAGATCCCACATGGCTGCAACTAAGAGTTCACATGCCATAACTAAGAAACACACAAATAAATAAATATTTTTTAAAAGGCCAACAACCATTAAAAAAAAAAACCCAAAAAGCAAGGGACTGACTTCTTAGGCAAGGTTGACTCTGAGATTACTGTATTTCGTCAGGTTCCTGGGTCTAACTCTTGGAACTTTGGACCAGGCATTGGATTTAACAGTTCTCCATGAATGAAACAGGTTCTTGATCAGTTGGTTTTCTCAGATAATCTTTTTGTTGAGATTATTGAGTATTAATGAGTTCTGATTAGTGAGTATTGTTGTCACTATACTCACTTGCAGAGAGAAATCTTTTTCTAACTAACTGCTGGTGATCTGAGGCCCTCTGGGTACTGATTAATATACATTAGAGTAAACATATTAAGAAGTCCATATGTCTTTATTCGCATTTAAAAATGACTTTTAATTATGTTGCTATTATTTTAGCAAGGATATGATCATTTTTCATAGGAAATGCTTTTATTCCCATTATGACATTTCCTCAGCCTTGTAAGTGCTGCTCAGTTCAGTTCAGTCTCTCAGTCATGTCCGACTCTTTGTGACCCCATGGACTGCAGCACGCCAGGCCTCCGTGTCCATCACCAACTCCCTGCTAGATAAGCACTAAGCCCAAAACCAGACATTACTGTTCTTGAGTTAGATTCAGAAGCATGACATTAATTCAGCGAACTTTGGAGGGTCCACTTTTTACTCCAGCTGTGAAAAAGAGTAACACTTCTTACCATCCATAGTGCCCCCATAGGGTGGCCCTCAGGTGGGCTTGTCCACAGAGCGAGTGCAGTAACACATCTGTGACAGGCTGTGTCGGAGCATGGAGGTGTGGGGGCGTGCGGGTCAAGTCAGGGAAGACTGGAGGTGGGCCAGGTTTCCCAGGAGGATGAGGAGTCAGGAACAAGAGAGTGAGGATGAGGAACAAGAGAGCGGAAGACAGGTGGTGCTGAGAGAAGCAAAAAGTGTGCGGAGAGCTCAGAATCAAGCTTAGTGGTCACTTGTAGATACTCTGATTCCTTGGACCCGTGTGTTTGAAAGATTTCACTGTCTTTACTTTCTAATTGTTTTGTGGTATTTTCTACCTTTTTGAAGTTTACCTGTTTTATGAGTGTGTATGTATATGTGTTTTTGTTGTTGTGTTTTGGGGATTTTCTCTTTGGCCACGCTGTGCGGCATGTGGGATCCCAGTTCCCAGACCAGAGATGGAACCTGTGCCCCTGCAGTGGAAGCATGGATTCTTAACCTCTGGCCCGCCAGGGAAGTCCCTGTCTGTGTGTGATTTGATTTTTGATCCTATTTTTTTCAGGGTTGTTGGGGGTTTTTTGGTGGGGTTTTTGTTTTTGTTTTAAGCTGAAATAAGACTCCTAGGCAAAGAACCCAAAACATTAAAATCATGAAAACCTCTCAGGGATCACCTTCTGTAATAAAGTCACACACTTATAGTAAAGCCATTCGGTTCAGACAAACCCAGCTCTGCCCTCCACTTGACTGCTTGTTATGTAACATTGAGCACGATAAGTTGATGCTGAACAGAGCACTTTACCCGGAAGATCCAATCTTCACTGCCACTCTTTGAAGTAGAATGTTACCTTCTCAGTGTTAACTATCTCAGCTGAGGAGACTGAGGCTTGGAGGCCTTATTCACTGACCTCACAGACCCCAGGTCACTGTGAAGCAGAACAGTGGCTCCTCAGAGATGTCCACATTCTAACCCCAGGACCTGTGAATATATTACATTGCATGACAAGAGGAAATGGAGGTTGCATGTGGATTTAAAAGTGGAATTGAGAGGCAAAGAACAGTGTCAGAGTGATCCAGTGAGAGAAGGACTTGTCTGGCCATTGCTGGTTTTGAAGACGGAAGGGGCCACAAACCAAGGAATGCAAGTAGCCTCTGAAAGGTAGGAAAGGCAAGGACATGGATTCTCCCCTGCAACCTCTGGAAGGAACACTCCCTGCCGACACCTTGGTTTTAGCCCAATGAGGCCCGTTTTAGACTGCAGCCTCCAAACTGTAAGGTATTTTTTAAAGCTACTAAATTAGTGGGTAATTTGTTACAGCAATAACAGTGACTTAATATAGTCATGTCCAGTACGTGAGGAATGTGATAGGAACCGCAACCACATCACTCCATCTGCCTCTGCTCTCCTGGGATGAGGAGGTAGTGATTCTCACCTCCAAGGCTTTGCTCATGATCCTACGTAAAATGCAGAGCCTCGCCCTAGTTAGTGTCTGTCTTTTTCAGGGCCTGGCCAAAGTCCTGTGGGAGTTGTAGATACTGCCCAGTCAGCGTGACATCTGGCGCTCTGTAGACATAGAGTGGAGATTTCCATCCACCGGCTCCTTCCTTGGAACTCCTGTTGCACTGCTTGGCTGTGTCTCCCACTTAGCAACGAACGTTGTTTTCTGGTTTCTCCTGGGCGTTAGTGGCATCTTCTTACCTGTAGTCGGGGACTCGCTCTCCTGCCTAGTTGTGTCAGTGGCAGGTGTCCAGTGTGACCACGGCTTACTCTTTAGGTTCCCCACCTGCAGCGTAAGGGAGCTTTGCCCTAGTTGCCTCTAAAGGAGACTTCAGCTTGAAAATGCTCTGGCCCG
The DNA here is from genome assembly GCF_027580195.1 of Bos mutus. Lineage (NCBI taxonomy): Eukaryota > Metazoa > Chordata > Mammalia > Artiodactyla > Bovidae > Bos > Bos mutus. Next base: position 31,637,090 of record NC_091641.1, read on the forward strand.
TGGCCTGTTTTTTTTTTTAGACCTGGTAGCTAAGAATTGTTTTTATTTTTGTAAAGCATGATTTAAAAAAAAAAAAATATATATATATATGAATGACACCAATGCTAGACCCTAAGTGCAGTGTAAGAGGGGACAGAGGAGGAATTTCTAAGGAGATAATGTTTCTTTAGTGAAGTCTTTCCCTCCCTGAGGCTTTTTTTTAAAGAGGAACTTAATTGAAATACATACAAGAGATGTATGTATTTTACATACATGATAAAAAGATGTATCATTTTAATGTTATGCTCTGACTAAATGAGAACAATGGTGTGAGGGTGTTTACAGTCGTGTTAGTGTATAGGACAGTACCTGTTTAGCTCTATAGTTTATGTTCCCCGCAAATGATGAATTTGGAATGATGTTTTTCTTTCCCTCCTTCCTAACTCACAAGTAGAAGGAAAATCACTGCTAAGAAGTTATATGTTTACTTGGAGTTTAGCAGTATTTTGGCAAGCACCAGAACATGCATAGTGTGTCTGTGGTGCCCAAATGCCAGACTTTTTTCTACATAATTGTTTTGTGCTTAGGATTTTGAGGGAGTTGCCTGATGTCAGGATTCTGTGCTTTCATTGTCGTGGGCTGGGTTCAGTCCCTGGTTGGGGAACTGAGATCCAGTAAGCCATGCTGCACAGCCAAAAAAAAAAGAAATTGACAATGTAATAAATCTCTGAGTCACATTTCTGTGGAAAAATGCCAGCCATAGCTATAGTTCATGTGCTGAAGACAAACATTTCTATACAGTTGCATTTCTTCGCAAATTTTTTTATTCTGATGAATGCATGTAGCATTGGAAGTGCATGAAGTCATCATCCGGTGGCTGATGCCGAGTCACTACAGTGGAAACCCTAAGTAACCTTGGAGGGGCTGTTGTTATCCCTGTTAATACAGTCCTGCCGTCTTCCTTTTTCTTCCTTGTCCAAAAGCTTGTAAAGAAGAGTGGGAAAGCAGAAGTTAATAAAAACGTCAGAGTAGAGAGTAAAGTGAGAATTGTTGGTGGCCTGGAAGGGACCACAATACAGGTTTTGCCTTTGGGAATGTGACCACTTCCCAGAGTAAAGAATTGAGAGAAATTTTCCCAGGGAGTAAATAACTTCTTAGCCATGTAGGTTAAAATCTACGTGACTTAATCCAGTGGTACTCGGTCAGTTTTGAAGAATATCGTGGTTTATTAGTTAGTAGTATTCTGTATCAGTCTTTTTCTCAACCTGCTGTTCCAGTTTGCCCTGAGAGCCCTGAGAGATTAGCTCACGCAGAAGCCTCCTGGAGAGCAGATGGCCCATTCAGTTCCAGCATGTCTGCTCATTCTTTCAGTGTATCCTTGGGTATCTCACTTTGTAGGACACCAAATACTGTTTAATGTAGCCCTCTGAGAGAGAATTTCAGAAGCTCGGCCATTTGTACCCAGAGTCACAAGGTCTAGAGCCCCACCTTTTCCTTTCTGAAGGAGAGAGTGGGACACATTCTTAAAGTAACCATTCTCTTCTGTTTAGAGAGGTTTTCATGGAAAACATCTTTGTCTTATGTGTCCTTCCCAGATAACTGTCCATTATTAAGGTTTACTGGCTGCTGGACTTATCTGAGGCTAATCTTCTTCCTGAGTTACATGAATCTTGCTTTTTCGTCATGGTCACCTCGGCATAGTTCAGTAGAACTTTAACATGAACCACAGAGATATTTTAAAATTTTCTAGTGGCTGCCTTAAAATTGAAGAAGAAATAGGTGAAATCAATTGAATAATTTATTTTATTTAACCCAGTGTACCCCAATTATTAGCATTTCAACATGTAATCAGCATAAAAACTGTTGAGATATTTTACATTTTTTAACCAAGTCTTTTATATGTAACAGCACTTTCATACAATTTACAGCTGAAAAAGTGTTTTACATACCAGTTTTATATTGTTTCATTTTGTGTATTTATTTTTATTGAAATATAGTTTATTTATAATATGATATTAGTTTAAGGTTACAAACTCATCTTTTGAATGTTTCCTTGTAACTGAGTTGAGTATCACTTTCAAATTAAAAGTCAAATAAAGTAAAAAATTTAGTCCCCCAGTTGCTCATGTTTCAAGTGCTCACTAGCCACACGTGGTGAGTGGCTACCACCTAGGACCGTGCACTTAGGACCTAGGCCTCATTATCCCGGTGTCCTGGGAAAAAGCAATTATATCCTATCCTGAGTCTCCTGTAGGCACCTCCTTGAGCTGATGCTTCAGTGTCCTCCTGGTAGTCTGTTAGTTGGTGAGTGTGAATTGTGTAGCTTTGCTTCTGGCAAGACTTATTACTAATTTGAAAGCAGTTAAACATCTATTAATGGAAAATCTGAAAAAATATAATAAAATTGAGTCATTTTGCTGTACACCTGAAACTCATACTAGATTATAAATCAACCATACTTCAATAAAAAGGGAAACAAAAAACCTTTTGCTAACAAAAGGAGCTAATTTTTGTTCTTTTCTGGAATGTTTGAGAATTTTAATATTTTGCCTCACTGAGGTCTTGCCTCAGAATGTATGCTGCTGCTGCTGCTAAGTCGCTTCAGTCATGTCCGACTCTGTGTGACCCCAGAGATGGCAGCCCACCAGGCTGTGCCGACCCTGGGATTCTCCAGGCAAGAACACTGGAGTGGGTTGCCATTTCCTTCTCCAATGCATGAAAGTGAAAAGTGAAAGTGAAGTCGCTGAGTCTTGTCCGACTCTTAGCGACCCCTTGGACTGCGGCCCACCAGTCTCCTCCATCCATGGGATTTTTCCAGGCAAGAGTGCTGGAGTGGGGTGCCATTGCCTTCTCCGCAGAATGTATGCAGTTTACCTTAATACCAAACTGAAGTTTTAATGTTAAAAATTGAATTTAAAGCAGTGGTTTTAAGCAATAAAAGTAGTCTGATATTAAAACATTATGCAGTGACCAAAAACAAAACCCCCTGATGCATACCAGAAAGATCACAAGTGAGCCAGATGAGTCTGAGTGGAAACCAGATGACATTTCAGGTCTTTCCATTCTCGATGTGTCCTTGGTGGTTGCCAGGAGGTAAATGGTGAAGTGGTGTGTGGAAGGTCAATGAAAGCTCCACCCAGAGGGGTAAGGGAAGCAGGAGTGGAGCACTGTGAGTGACGGAAAAGAACCCCAAGCTCATGAAAGGCAGCAAGGGGTAACCCTGCAGTAAGTGCTGGAAGTAGGCAAGGTTTCATGGGTCAAAGCAAGGCTGTTTGTTCCTCACAGCACGCAAACAGCGAAGCGCCATGCTGTATTGTCCACTCATCCCTAGTCCCATGGGGAGCCTAGCGGTGGCTGTGTGCCCAGTAGGTTGCCATGTAGCTAAGGGAGACCAGACCAAGGACTCAGACGATAGACAAGCTATTTGTAGCAGACAGTAGACAAGCCAGTCTTCTTGCTGTGGTCATCTTGATGTCTGTGTGACCAGCTACAGAAACTGCTCAGTAACTCCTGATTTCACCCAGATGTTCTTTCAGGATGTCATGCATGTTGCAGTAGTCTTTCTGACACCTTTCCCTGGATGGCTCATAGACTGAAGTCAGCTGGTTACCTGGCTAACAGAATTTATTAAGACTTTATTATTATTATTAATTGAATAGGATCATGCCATTGTTGGACCCACTGGTAGGGGAGGGAAGAGCATGGTTCTGAATTTGTTTTTTATTATTCAGTACATTCAGAATCCTCAGTTAAAATATTAAAGCTTCATTCATTTTGGGACAAAATTATTCGTTTTATAATCGACAAAGACCCCTATTGTAGAAAGCCCTGGAGCCCTGCCTGACAGAATGTTCTGGATATGGAGATGAGAAGTGTTATTTTCGTGTGTCATTCTTACACTGTGAACTTCGCCTGCTAATTTAAGTGCTCCTTATACACAGGAGACTGCACAGATAAACTGCTTTTTCCAGCAAGATTTCCACTATCTGAAGGAACTTTTAAAAGGTGTGATTCTTATACATTTCTGTGTGAAAAATAAAGTTTTGAAATTGTAGTATGTTTGGGCATGTTAAAATCTGCCCCGTGCAGGCGGCTGTCCGTTCTTATGAATGCAGCTAAGCTGGTTTTTGAATGGCCCCTTTCAGCTTTTGAGTTAGACTGTCACTCCTGATTCGTCTGCTCCAGTAAATCATGTTGGTGACTTTGGCGGACTCTCAAATGAATTTCCTACTGGCTGCTTCTCCTTCACCCCTCTCTCTATCGGTGGCGGTCTGCCAATATTGAGCCTACTGCTGGATGGAGGGTGGTGTGTTTTCTCCTACCAGTGCATTTCCCCTCCTGAGTCCTGCTTTTTCTTCCAGCAGCTTTGGAATCTGAAATTATATGTTATGCCATTTTTTTTTTTTTTAATTTCAAATTTGAACCAGTTTTATAGCTGCAGAAATGTTGCGCGGATGGATGGATCCGGAGTTTCCTAACACTCTACCTTCACCTAGCTCCCCCCAGTGTTAACATGATTTAACCATTTGTGGTGGTGCTTTTGTCAAAACTAAGAAATTAACATTGGTCCAGTGTGAAGGTCTGTAAACCGCAGACCTTATTTGAGTTTTGCCATTGTTTTCAGTAAAGTCTGTTTTCTATTCCAGGATTCAGTCTGGGATCCTGCATCGCAGCTAATTATTTTTTCTCCTTAGTCTCCTCCTCTGACAGTTCCTCACTCTTTTCTTACTTTCCATAACATGGACGCTTTTGAAAAATACTGATTGTTTATTTTGTTGCTCAGATTGTTCCAGCTTTGGCCATTAGCGTCTTGGGTTGGTGCCTGTGTCCCTTGAACAAATTTTCCTCTTTTTATGAGCACTTCTTTCCTGACTCAACAAGATGTTTCAGGCTCATCTTGTACTGCCTTTGCCCCAGCGCTGGGATCAGCTTCTTTTCCAAGAAGCCCCGGGTTCTTTTTATTGGAGAATGACATTTAGAAACCCAGATCTGGGGCTTCTTGATACTCAGTGTCATTACTTCTAGGCCCTTTCAGCAGGTAGAGAGCTCAGACATATATGTGTTTATTCCTACGCACATGCATGCCTCTGTTCTATATCTATTATCTGTGTCTTAAGTCATAAGTTTATACTAAAAGTTGTAAGTTTATTTTAATTTCCTCTGATTCCAGTCTAACACTGCAGCGTTTACTCTAACTTTCCTCTCTTCATATATAACTTCTTTCTCCTTCCCCGAGAAGCCTGGCTCTCGCTGTCTTGACAGTATCCAGTCAAGATACTGTTTGCAGCTCTTCTCTGGTTCAGTTCTTTGTCCTCACCCACCACCACCCCCTCGGTGAGGTGTGCGGTGTTTGCAGTGCCGTCAGGTTTATCTCGGAGGAGGCAGTGGCACCCCACTCCAGTACCCCTGCCTGAAAGTCCCAGGCATGGGGGAGCCTGGTAGGCTGCAGTCCACGGGGTTTCGAAGAGTTGGACACGACTGAGCGACTTCACTTTCACTTTTCACTTTCATGCTTTGGAGAAGGAAATGGCAACCCACTCCAGTGTTCTTGCCTGGAGAATCCCAGGGACAGGGGAGCCTGGTGGGCTGCCATCTATGGGATCGCACAGAGGCGGACACAACTGAATCGACTTAGCAGCAGCAGCAGGTTTATCTGTTAGTGCTTGTGTTCCACATTGGATCCCCACTCGGTGGCTGGTGTAATGAGTCTAGGTTTTGATCATGAAGGCTGTGAAACGTTGCTGTGGTTCTAAGTCTGGTGCTGAGAGGAAGATTAGGCTGCCTCACTCCCATTCTCTGGCTCCCATTGCCCACCGCGCCCCGCGCTTTGCCATCCACCCTATATATAAGCCTTTCCTGTCATTTTGGGCTTATTCTTCTTGTGTTTCTTTGGTTCTGTGCCATTTTCAACTCATCAGGTTTATGTTAGATTGTCCAGCCTGGTGTGAGGGACACAGTCACTCTCGCCTCTTCCTCAATAGTGACTCCTCCTCTGAGAGGAAGAGGCCACCCCTGCTGGAAGGAGGGCTTGTGTAAGTAAGCTAGAAGCTTCGTGTGTTTACTTAGATATCACTTGGTAACATCAAAAGTTTTTTTTTGTTGTTCTATAAATAATGGTGCAGTGAACGTCTCTGTGCACAGGACACTTTAAGTGATTTTGACTTATTTTCATAAGACTTGAGTCAGAGCTTGCCAGGTGGCGCAGTGGTAAAGAATCCACCTGCCAGTGCAGGAGACACAAGAGACATGAGTTTGATCCCTGGGTCAGGAAGATCCCCTGGAGAAGGAAATGGCAACTCAATTCCAGTATTCTTGCCTGGAAAATTCCATGGATAGAGGAGCCTGGCAGACTACAGTCCATGGGGTCACAAAGAGTCAGACATGACTGAACGACAGTGTAGCACACAATGTTTAACTGATATTTTACTCAACACCTGCTAGTAAAGCAGAAAGAGGGTAGGAAAAAATGTACCTTTTCCTATGTCGTTTTATCCACCCTCTTTTAATACTACATGTTTTAGTCAACTTTTAATCACACAAATATTACATTAAATATACTCCTTAGGGGGAAAAAGAATGCTTCACACATAAGGATCAAGTCCCCTTTGATCTCCAACCCCCAACACAAAACAGTTTTTATTATCCTTTCAGATTCTGTGTACATTTGTAACCATATGTGCCTGTAGGAGAAAACATACTTTATAAGTGTGAGGGATTTTTCCACATAAAAGGTACACTGTGTCTTTGCTTTTTTACTCACATGTGTCTTAGAAAATCTGTTCAGGCTGTATAGATTGCCCTGCCCCACTGTTTTCAACATCTGCAGGCAATTCCTTGGTGACTGCCCTTGGGTGTAACTCTCAGGGCACATGTGTGGGCACCAAAAGGTGGATCGGGGGCTGTGGGCCGTGTCCGGGTTCCATTGTGGACAGCACAGTGGGTTGCTCTCCCAAGTGGCTGCCAGTCTGCCTTTTCCACCAGCTTTGCAGCAGAGCACTCATTTCTTTACTGGTCATCAATATCTGGTATTTCCTATGTCTCAGATCTGGGGCATTTTGAAGGTGAAAAGTGGCAATTGTGTTTTCATTTGCTTTTCTCCAAAATAGCGAGGTTAAGTGCACAGTTAGCCTCTTACGTTTCCTTTTCTGTGATTTGCCCATTTTTAACTGTTTTATTTTTCTTAGTAATTCACATGAGTTCCTTGTATATGCTAGATTGATTCATGTAACTAACATTTATTGCTCAAGAGATCAGTACACACATGCCCAGATGCTGCTGTAGATGCTGGGGTAAACAGCAATAAACAAGGTTTTAAGAGGAAGTTGGACCAAAGAAAATCTAAATAAATCAGTAGGATTATGTAAATGTTAGTAAGTGCTGTTAAAAGCTTAGAGTAAAGCTTAGAGTAAAGAGAAGGCTTGAGTCAGGAGGGAGCCTTGGTGTCCGCTTACAGACCATCCTTTCAAGTGTTTTTGCCTGGAAGCAGGTGGTCAAGGAAGCCTTCTCAGAAGGTGGGGTGGGAGCCGAGATCTGAATGATGAGAAGGAACTGGCATGGAAATGTCCAGACGGAGAGAATAGCATGTGCCTGGGCTCTCAGGTGAGGCTCGTGAGTAGGGAACAGGGACTGAAACAGCGCAGGTCCTAGTCAGAGGTAGGTACTCGGGAGGAGACATGCGATCTGTTTTAGGAGGTGGTTTCTTTGGCTCCTCTTCGGTCTAGGCTAGGTGGCCAAAACGAGCTTTGCTCCGGGGAAATTTGTGTGTCAAGATTTGATCATTGGGTTTTGTGGTTGTTTTAAGGCATAGGCTTTTTCTTTTTAATAAAGGAACATTTTCTGTTTCAGATTACCTAGGAACAGTACGATTTGGGGTTATCACAAATAAGCATCTTGCGAAACTGGTATCCTTAGTACACTCTGGAAGTGTGTATTTACATAGACATTTCAACACATCACTTGTAAGTATTTTAAAATCACGTTTCTATTAGCGCAGTGGTTCTTAACCTTGTCTAGATCACAGACTTCTTTGAGAACTGGGTGAAATCTATAGACGCTGTCTCTAGGAGAGTGCACATGGTTTTATATGCAAACCGAGTCCCCTCAGCCCCTTCTGGAGCCTGTGCCCCAGAGCTCTTGGATTTAACAGCTAGAAATTCTGTTTATAGTCTTAGACTTTGACACAGCCTTAGCTTTCCTTCTTGGATGAAATGGCAGAATTGCTGTACTGGAGAAGTGTTCCTCTGGGACCATGTTCTCAAAGGCTAAGGTTCCATTGGGCAATATCCTCTGTTCATTTGTTGCATTTATCAAGAGTAGCAACGTGACATGCTTTTCTCCTTTAGCTGATGAGATGGACTTGGAAGTTCTTGTCAAGTCACAGTGAGAAGCTGGTGGCTTCCCGCCCCAGAGCGCCTGGGTTTTCCATTGTTATCTTTGTTCCCTGATTTTGTTTGGTTGTTGGTGGATTGGCCCCAACTTAGCTGTTTCTGAGCTTCTGAGCTGTGTTGTGCTTAGTCCTGTGCTTCTGCTCTGTTTATTGCTACTTCCTCAGTCCCAGCGCTGAGTTTATTTTCTTCAGTGTTTTCTCTCTCCGACTTCATTGACGGCGTCAGTGACTTACAGGTCGAGTGAGGACCCGAACCCCCGTACCAGTGTCCCCAGCCTTTAAACCCACGCTCCCCTCAGCTCAGCGTACAAGGCTCTTGCCTGTGGGGGGACTGCTGAGGGGCGCCCCCTGTGGCCAGTCTCCCTGGCTTCTGCCTTTCTCTAGTAACCCAGATGGCTTTACTTCTTGCAGTTTATATTCCCAAAGTCAAATATATTCCATGTTTTCCAGATAGAATTGTTCATGAAGACAATTAACATTTTTTTCCACCTCCCACCATCCCACTCTGGGAATAAAAATCTGACGATTTTTCCTGCCGCCCGCCCATTCTCCTTGTGCCTCTGTCTTAAGTTTCTTTGGACTTCATCTGCTTCTGCTGTCTATCATTTTCCTTCATCCTTCTTTTGTAACATGCTTTACAAGCAACGTATATCATGTTTATGTATAGTAACGGGTACTGAGAAAGAAATTTAAAATAGATGGCGAAAAGAAGATAGGACTATGAGAAAGATATTGAAAAAGATACTGAATTCATGGTGTCAATTCCATAGTTTTTAAGGGTGGCTCATTGACAGAGCAGCAGAATTCCTTTCAGCAAATGAAATATTAATGGGATACCAGTATTTTTTTTTTTTTTAAGTAAAAGCAGTGGACATCTTGTTATAAGTCAGTTTAAACCTCTATTTGGGGAAGTATAAAATATCTTATTTTGTGGAACTCTCCAAGCATTTTGGGGGGGAGTTTTGTTTGAAACCCTGTAATTTACATCATTGGAATTTCAAAAATAATTTTATGTTGACATACTTTGTTAGCAAAAAAGCAAAAAAAATCTAGGCATATCTCTCCTTAATTCTGTACACATAAAGTATGATCTGTGGCCTTGTATACAAGTTCTAGGTCACTCAGGGTTTCATGCAAATATTTGTTGAGTTCCTGCTCTGTGCCAGGTATGGGGGTGGGGAGACAGGTGAGCAAGGCAGATATAAACTTCTGTTCTAACAGAGAGTCCCCAAGGACAAGGGAAACATGATTTTCCCAAGGGTAAAATGACCCCCGACTCCATCATTTCTGTTTCCTTAGCAATCGCTTTACGCAGGAAGGTAGAGGTCACTGTTGCCAGCAGCAGGCAGGGAAACTTATTTGTTGGTAGATTAAACAAATTCATCTTTTCTGCCTAAAGGGAAAAGATGAATCACGTGATCTGAAAGTCACCTCTCACAGCAGCTTCTGCTTTCCAAGCCGCTTGTGAGGAAGCGCCCTGTCTGGAGTGGCAGAGCCAGAGTGCAGCCGCCCAGGCCGCTCCGAGCCTCGTTTTCCTCACCTGTGAAGAGAGGGCTGAGGCTGGGCAGGGGTGGTGCTGCCGTCCCACCTCGCCTCTTATGTCTCTGCGTTTGTCCTTCCCAGGTCTTTCCCAGGGAGGTCATCAACTACACCGCTGAGAACATCTGTAAGTGGGCCTTAGAAAACCGAGAGACGCTCGTCCGATGGCTGTGGCCGCATGGCGGCAAGAGTCTCCTGCTGAACAACGAGCTGAAGAAAGGACCAGCCCTTTTTGTATTCATACCTTTTAATCCCTTAGCCGAGAGTCACCCTTTGATAGATGAGGTAAGAGCCACAGTGGGAAGAGGTGTCTCAGAAGCAACAGGCGAACCTCATTGGCTTCTCTCTTTCCACTATCAGAGTGGTTTCCCTTACTCGCTGAGTGGCTGCTGCATTTCGTGGTATCACTCCTTCCTGTAAGTGGGCAGGAGAGCCTGTGCCTTCTTGGTTGGGACCCACCATGGCCTCTCCAGCCACGTTACTGACAGTGTCTGAGGTCTGGTTGAGGCAGAGCAGACAGGGCGGTCAAACCAGGCCTCCTTGAAGACGGGCCAGGTTCCCTCTTCCTGCAGCGACTGATGTTCGGGAGAGGTGTGGAGCGGGTGGACAGCACAGGCGGGGTTTAGTGTGGCCTTGGGGGTGCCGTCATCACAGGCATTTGGCCAGGCTGGTGGCCCTGACCATGCTCAGTCCAGCAGTGGCAGGGTGACCTTGGGACCCCATGTTTTCCTGACCCTTCTGTGGCTCACAGAGCGGTTTTCAGAGCCAGTCGTCAACAGAAGCCAGCCCCTCCTGCCTGCCTCTTCTGCGTGTGTTGCCTGTCTCTGGGTGTGAGTTTATTTTATGTATGGATCGTTTGGGGGCACTTAGAGCAATAACAATCAGCAGAGAGCGCCTGGGATTGCTCAGTTGGGTTTACTGGGGGTTTAATTTTTTCCTTCCCTCCAGGATCCCTTAATTGGCCAAAACCAATTTCAGAGAGTCCGTGAACCACTGGCCAGGCTCACCAGATGCTGCTTCTCCCGGGCCCTCTCAGGAGCCTTCCTGAGGGAACGGGAAGGCAGGACCTTTGGCAGGCCAGGCCCCTCCCGTGACTACTCTGGAGCCTCTTTGCTGACATGATTCATCCCGCTGGGGCCTTCTGAGTGGACGCTGCTCCTGTGGCTTAGAGGAGGGAGGAAGAGGAAGTGAAATGGATCTGCTGATTCTCTGATTAGGGAGGACTTGAAGTAATAAGACTTCATTTCTTTGGAAAATCTTCACAACACGGTTATTCTGTGAACTAAGACACTCTTACTTTACTAAGATGCTCTAGTCTTAAGAGTTTTAAAAGTTGTTTCTAGTAAATGTGGGGTTTTCAACCAGCCATCCCCTGGTATCCATGGGGGTTTGGTTGCAGGACCCCCGCATATACCAAACTCCAAACATCCTCAAGTTCTGTATTGTAAAATGGCATAGCATTTACATATAACCTACGCACATTGTCCTGTATATTTTAAATCATCTCTAAGATTACTTATAATACCTATACCTAATACTGTATAAGTGACAGTGTTAGTTGCTCAGTCGTGTCTGACTCTTTGCGACCCCTTGAACCATAGCCTGCCAGGCTCCTCTGTCCTGGGGATTTCTCAGGTAAGAATACTGGGGTGGGTTGCCATGCCCTCTTCCAGGGGATCTTTCTGACCCAGGGATCAAACCCCCATCTTGTACGTCTCAATACCATATAAATGCTATGTAAATAGTTGCCTGTGTGCAGCAAACTCAAACTTTGTTTTCTGGAATTTTTCCCCCCAAATATTTTTGATCCATGTTGTTTGAATTGCTGATACAGGATATGAAGGGCTGACTGTAGTTGAATTTTTGTGGGTTTGGTGGGGGCCTGGGGGTGGTGATCTGCTTTGAATATAAAGTAGTACCCAGATGAGGCAAGAGGGCAGCTGGGCTCTTTATTAATCACATAGGCTTGAACTTTTCAGTATAATGTGCTGTCGGAGCCTTACCCTTTAAGAAGGGCTGAGATGTTCTTGTGTGTACATGTGTGTGTGGGAGGGGGGACCAAAACACTGGTTTTATCATCTAAAGTAACCTTTTTTATGCCCAAGAACTGTTCGAACAATTTGTTTTTTTGTACAAACACATGTCTTAAATTAACTCTGTCCGTAAGTATCATGTGTTATAAAATATGGGTTTTCTTTTAAATTGGAAAAGTACTTACTAAATGGTTTTTACACACATGCGCACACACATGCACCCTCTTTAATGAAACAAAATCCTGAGTGACTTAACACCCTTTAACTAACTACCCATGGCAGGATTTGACTTAAGTTAGCACAGTTCTGTTTTAGGGAGTATGAGTGCCTCTGGATTAGAATGACTTGCTTGTCTTTTGCATTAAACTGGGGTGGTGTTGGGTGGTGAAAGCTCCTGAGTTTGGAAATGGAAGAGTCCTGGAATGCAACTTGAATCTAAATGGCTAGCACTGATCTCAGGGTAAAGCCGATCATCTCACCAAGAAGCGGGAGTGTGTCCATTCATTCCCCCGAGATGCTTTCGTTCACCAGGTGTTTACTGAGCCTTTGTTACGTGCCTGGCACTGGGCGAGGCTTAAGGGGACGGCAGGATAAATCAAGCCCAGTCCTGCCCGTGAGGATCCCTGAGCCTGTGGGGAAGAGGGGTGTCTCGACAGACAGTTGTGAGGCTCTCTGGGAAGGACTTCTGGGACCGTAAAAATGGGGAACCTGCCTCTCCCCCGGCTGGGGTGGGGTCACCTTTACTGGTGTAGGGTCTTGGGGAGAGTCTTGAGGTTTGCCAGATGGAGGAGGCTCTGACCAACCAGAAAGGCAGACTTGGGTCAGACTGTGTTTGGTTTTACCCTCCAGATAAGGGGCGCCACTGAATGTCGTTTGGCAGAGGAGCCTCATGCTTTGGTTGGTATTTTTAAAAATAAGGGGTGGCAGTGTGGAAGCTCAGTGGGCGGGGGAGAGAATGGCGGTCTGTGAGGAGTGAGGCCGAGTCGAGGCAGTGGCCGTAGGGATGCAAAAGGACACTGCCCAGGTCAGTGCTGGCCTGACTGGAGGCGTGGGTGACGTGGAGGAGAAACTGAGGGCTGGCTGATGTTTCTGGTTTGACAGTGCCATTTTCCAGAGAGGCTGGTGCAGGAGCAGGAAGGCAAAATGGAGGAGTATGGTTTGGAACAGGTTGAATTCGTGGGCTCCTCTGGTGCATTAATTTATTTGGAAACATAGATGCCAGGAGATAGTTGATCTACTCGTTAGGTGCTTGGCAAGTTTTTTTAGGCTAGACTGTTATATTTAAGAGGAAGAATGAAGACCTCCTCTGGAGGAGTTTAAGGATATAAAGGAAAATGACTCAGCTGGGTGTTCAGACTTAGATTCTGTTCCTGGTTCTTCGATGACCCAGATGTGTCTTGTGGGGTGAGCCGCTTCACCCCATCACGTGATAGGCTAAGACATCTCCCTCTAAGACCCCTTCTATCTCTGAACAGGTGGTTCAGTATTTAACAGAGTGACATGATCTGAAATGTGACCCGGAACCCTCTATTAATAGCTCTAGGTGTGACAGCTTCCTGTTTATTGCTGTTTCCGGCCAGGGCTCTTCCTTCTGAATCAGACAGGATGCTCTCTAGGCCTACAAGCCCCAGTGTCAGTCCCTTGGTTCCCTACCTCACCCCACGCCTCTCACGAGCTCCGCCCTGTGTTTCAGATCACCGAAGTGGCCTTGGAGTACAACAACTGTCACGGGGACCAGGTGGTGGAGCGGCTCCTCCAGCACCTGCGGCGAGTGGACGCCCCCGCGTTCAAGTCCCTGGCACCTGATCCCCCAGCCCGGCTCCCGGACCCGCCGCTGATAACAGCGTCACCCTGCTGCAACACGGTGGTGCTGCCACGGTGGCACTCCATCTCCAGAACCCACAATGTGTGTGAACTGTGTGTCAACCAGACGGCCGGTGGCCTCAGGCCGAGCTCGGTCAGCATGCCCCAGTGCAGCTTCTTCGAGATGGCAGCAGCTCTGGATTCTTTCTACCTCAAGGAGCAGACCTTTTATCATGTGGCATCAGACAGCATAGAATGCAGCAATTTTCTAAGTTTCTACAGCCCTTTCAGCTACTACACTGCATGTTGCAGGACCATAAACAGGGGCGTAGCGGGCTTCATTGATTCTGAACAAGGTGTCTTTGAAACCCCGCCTGTTGCATTTTCTTCCCTAGAGAAGAAGTGCGAGGTTGAGAGCCCGGGCTCTGTTCCTCACATTGAGGAGAACAGGTATCTCTTTCCTGAACTGGAGACGAGCAGCTCGAGCTTCACAGGCCTGAGCTGCAGAACCAACAAGACCCTAAACATCTACCTTCTGGACTCCAATCTGTTCTGGTTGTATGCGGAGAGGCTGGGTGCTCCGAGCGCCGCACGGGTGAAGGAGTTTGCTACAATTGTTGACGTGAAGGAAGAGTCTCACTATATCTTGGATCCAAAACAGGCTCTTATGAAGTTCACCCTAGGTACCATGGGCATTTCCTTCCCCAAGCCTAGTGCTTTGCTTAACTTTCCATAGGTGACTGTTATTTAGGGATCTCATGACAGCTGGCTCTTACTAGCTCATTTTAAATCTTTACACTGCAGTCGTAATTTTAAAAGAAGCTAATTTTGTCTGTTAAATGAAACAGAAACTCCCTAACTCCAAATTCTGGATAAGTTGGTCACTTAGCCCTTGGGAAGAGTCCAGCATCCCAGATTGTCAGTGCCCGCCGCATTTCCAAGGTGGGAACCTGGCCACAGTGACGAACAGGGTGGTGGTGAGTGGGTCTGGTGGTAACTCCCCTGGCTGATGAACAGCCCTGGCAGGAGCTTCACAGAAAGCAGTGGAATGATAGAACCACCTGGCCCCCTTTATGTCTTGCAGGTTTAACTACATATCAGGGCTACCAGACCTAATTTGTTCTGCTGCTCCTTTTTAGCAAGTTGAGGAATACTGCTATGACCTTGGGTGCCTAGATGGTAACAATCAAGTGTCAGACCAAATCAGCAAGACCCACTTTGGGGGCAGGGCTGGGAAGGGGGTAAATCACCGTTCTGGGAAAGCACCGCAAGCTTGCCCTTAGAGCCTGGCAGCAGCAGTGACCCAGCCCACGCGTCCTATTCCCAGGGCTTCGCTGACATCCTTGATGTGCACACAAGGAAGTGTGAATTCAAAAGCTGTATTAGTTCAGCCTCATTGGAACCATGGAGGAAAGTCTCGGTGTTTGCTAAATGGAGACAGGAGGAATGTGGTGGGGAGGGCAACCTTTCGTTTTCAAGTTTTGGAGAGCATGAAAGTAAGAAACTCAAAACTCTTATTAAATATTAGTCACTTTAGGTGCTGTCTTTTAAGTCCAGGTGAAGCTTGCTTGTTTCCTGTATTAGACACGTTTGAAAAGCCTTATGTAAATAGTGATTTATTTTTCCTACATCAAATTATATACTAAAACATGAAGCCTCCTGAATGTGTAGAGGAACCCCGTGAATAGTCACTGAAGTGCGTCCACTTTTGATATCACACCTTGCTCCTCATTCATGTTGCCTGAAGTTATATTTTGGTGTACTGAGTTTTCTTAAAATGAAACAAGCCTGTATTTTTAAAGTAAGCGTTGATTGGATCTTCCTGCCTCCTGTGCTGTTACTCAAGCATTCAGTGAGCTCGTGATGGGCCCCCCCTGAATTTAAGGGTGATCTGAAAGACGCCATCATCTGATTTCTTTTCATCTTCTTTATCTACTCTGAAACATCTAGTTCTGTTGTTCTCTGTGCTGTGGTTGGTGACAAAATTTGTCAAAGTCCTCATACAAAAACATCCACTGTGTTGTTTTGGAGAGATGACTCTCAAGTCAGCCATTTCTGGGGCAGTTTCAGAATTCAGCCCTCATTCAAATTAGTGAACAGTTCTGGGTTTTATGTTTGAAAAAACCAACTAAGTGTCATTCAGATGTTGATGACTGATTCTCTTTAGTATTCACTCAACCTTCTTCCCTTCTTCCTTCCTCCATGGAGCCTGTCATTGTTCACTAGGACCTCAGAATGGAGAGAGAAGGAAAAAAAAATGAAACTCAGATTAGTGCTGCTTCAGATGAAACAGATGAAACAAAGGAATCTGAAAACATAGTCGTTGGTGGGGAGGGTAAAACTGCTGGTTCAAGTTAGGGTTTTGTATTATTTATGGGTCTTATTGATGCTGTTTTCCCACTAAATATAGTTGTTTATTTCGCTTAACCTTTTAATTAAAGAAGAAACTTGAGGAACTTTAGTAAAGGAAACACAAACCATAGCTCCTCACCCTCATTTGAATGAGTGTTTGAACACCTCCCACATTACAGTAGCTTGTGCAGTTACTACATCAGTAGTTAGGCTTAAAGGTCTTGGTCTTGTAGGTTGAAATCTCGATGGTGACTCATTGATGACTTACCCAGTCTCTGGTGTCTTGTGGACCAGTGTTAGAAAAAAAGAGCATTGAATTCCTAGCCCGTGCACAGTAGACCATGGAACTCTTGAGTGGTGCTTTGTTAACTAAAATGCAACCCCCTGTCCCCTCCTGTGTGGATTTTCTTCAGTGGGCCTGTGAAGCCAGCCCACTTTTTAAAGTATAAAGTGGGCCAGCTACTCTCCTTGTACCAAGAGAAGAGCTGATCTCATTTTCTCTTTATTTTTAGAGTCTTTCATTCAAAACTTCAGCGTTCTCTACAGTCCCCTGAAAAGGCATCTTATTGGAAGTGACTCTACCCAGTTCACTTCTCAGCGTTTAATCACTGAAGTGACGACTGATACTTTCTGGGAAGTAGTCCTTCAGAAACAGGTATGGAATCGAGCGAGGCAGAAATCAAGCTATCTGTCCCTATTAAAATAATTTCCAAAGCTGCAGTCATGGGTGGAGCAGTTGGTGCTGACGTACAGAAGACTAGCCACATGACAGCCTTACTGCAGAATGTGCGTGAATTACATGGTGCTTTTGTGAGTGCAAAGCATCCTTAAAAATACATAACTGAAAACACCAACAAAAGATCAGGGACTTCCCTGGTGGTCCAGGGGCTAAGACTCTGAACTCCCGGTGCAACAGGCCCGGGTTCCATCCCTTGTCAGGGAACTGGATCCCATATGTCACAACTAAGAGACCCAGTGCAGCCAAATAAATAAATATTAAAAAAAAAATACCCAGACATCAAATTTTCACTGTTCTTTGTGCATGAGCAGCATTTATGGAATGCTTGCCAGGCTCTAAGTACAGTGAGGACCCCAGAAGCCCAGTAACAGCCAACTTCTTCTTCCCACAGGACGTGTTGCTACTTTACTACGCACAGTGGTGCGGCTTCTGTCCAGCCCTCAATCACGTCTTCATCCAGCTAGCTCGGCTCCTGCCCTCAGACACATTCACTGTGGCGAGGTAAGGAAGCCCATGCTGCCGCACTCTGGGCTGGGTGCCTGTCTGTGTTCTTGCTTCCAGCTTAGCCACGTGGCTTGCAAGGGTCTGCCAGTTTTCTGTGGACTTGGATAAGACTGAGTTGATTGTCAGCTGGAAGCTATGAGCAAAACCTCATTGGCGCCAGAGTCTTCCTGGTGAATACTGAGTGTTCCTTGCCTGATGTTGAGGGTGTTTCTGTGGGAGCAGTGCTGACCTGTTTGCTTAGACAGCCCCCCAAGTGGCCAGCTTTCTGGAATATACATCACTGGGGCCTTGGCCCAGCAAAAGGGGGCCTGTCTCTGACATACTGTCAACCAGCCCTGGGACCTGGAGTGAATCTCTCCAGCAGGCCTTGTTTCCCTCCTCATTCCTAAAAGGAAGAGGAAAGATGGGCTAATACCCATGTGGTGTTCTAGTTGTGTGATTCCATGGCACTGTATGTGGGATCTTCAGTAAACAAATGAATTTTAAATCACTGTTTTGTAAAAACAATGCTCAAAGAGTTTTTGGATGAGGTAGTAGGCAGTTCGGAGGGAAAATTATTTAAATTTAAGCTATATCTTCTTTATCCCTCGTCCCCAAGAAAACCCCTTCAGATAGGTAGAATTAAATATAAAAGATCAAATCAGAGAAAATGACAGAAAATAGAATATTGGATTTGCTGGTTACTTTGAGAGGTGGAAACTTGCCAAATAGTGAAAGAAAGATGAACAGATTTCACTAGGAAAGTGTGCAGTGAAAATACAGAAAACCGACTCACAGAAGGACAGCAGCTGTGTTTGCCAGCACGTGTGTCTTTCCTTCTGTGTGTACTGCAAATAATGACTTAGAGCCACACTGGAGGAGGCACTGTGCTGGGAGACTTTCATACATACACGGTATCTGACTTAATCCTTAGGACAGTCAGTGGAACAGGCGTGATCACCAGTCCTTTTACTGAGGACGAATCTGAGACATAGAAATAGCAGCAGCTTGCCCAGAGTCAAGCAACCTGTAAATAAGGGATCAGGATTCAGAATCAGGCCTTCATACTCCAGACCCTGAGAAATTAAAGTGGTTTAAGAAAACTGCTGAGAGAAAAATGTCGTTTGTACGTATAGTGGAATATTACTCAGCCTTAAAAATTTTAGGAAGGACGTTCTGTAACATGGGTGCACCTTGAGGATGTTCATGCTAAGTGAAATGAGACAGAAGGACAAACGCTGTGCACTTTCCCTGCGCGAGGCCCCTAGAGTAGTCAGAGTCATAGAGGTAGAAAGCAGAATGGTGGTTACCCAGGGGTGTGGGGAGGACCGGAGTGGTTGTCGAGTGGGGTCAGTTCCTGTTTTGCAGGATGAAAGAGCCCGAGACAGATGCTGGTAATGGTTACACAGCGTTATGAAAGCACTGTGCACTTAGAAATGGTTAAGATGGCACATTCTGTGTTATGTGTGTTTTACCACAGAGGAAGTGGGGGATGGAGGGAGAAACAGCTGAGAAGGACTGCAGTGTGAGAGAAAGGTCACAAAACAGACTTTCCACCTAAGAGGAGAGAGTGAATAAACAAGTAGGGAAATGATAATCTAGTAAGTGTAAATTAAAACAATAACAAAATGTCATTTACATTTATTAATGAATGCTCTTGAGTGGTAGAATCTTTGTTTGTTTGTTTGGTTTTGTTTGGGCCACATCATGTGGCTTCCAGGTCATGGCCAGGGATCAAACCCAGTCCCCAGGGCAATGAAAGCACAGCCCTAACCACTGGACAGCCAGGGAATTCCCATTGGTAGGATCTTGTGTTGATAAAATCAAATGAAATTGTCACAGTCAGATGTAGCTAATAGAGAAAGTAAATTGGCATAAGCTTTTTGGAAAACATTTTAGTACCATTTGTAAGAAGTCACAAAAATGGTTATATACTTTTGACCCAGTTAATTTCACTTTGGGGAATTAAGGAAATGTGACTCCCAGAGAAGCATGTGCTCATCATTGCAGTGTTATTTATATCTGACAGGAGAAAAATGGTTACATAAATTATGGTTGAGCATTTGATGGGATTTTTACCTCTTCATTAGAACAATGCACCTCATACAGTTAATTTTGAAAAGAATATAACGTGAAATACGACTGCTGCTCTTCACAGTATGTTGACATAGACACCAGAACTTGAATGAGAATGGCAGAAAGGAGGTCCTCATTAGCCCAATGGAATTCGGAGGGGATGTTTACAAATATATTTTTTGATTTTACAGTTTAGTTTTTCCTTGAAGTAAAAAATCAGGAGTAAAAGCATTTGATTATAAACCACTTGCTTAAAAAATAGGACTGATGTTCTCTGTAGCCTTTCACAGGGGGAGGCGGGAGTGCTGTTTTGTTAGTGAAGCTATTTAAAACTGCTATGATTTGGTTATGTCATTTTTTTTTTTAAGCGAATTTCATCCTTCTGGACAAATGCATGGCACTGATTTCTCCCGCTCCCAATTATACATTCTGAAAACTTCTGTCAAGTTAATGATTCAGAACATTTCCATCTTTTGTATGTACTGTTTGTGGATACTGACACCTGGCCTAGCGGGCCTTCCTCGGTCTGCTTCCTCCTCCTAGGATGTTCCTTTTGCTTCAGCTGAGCAGTCCCCAGGGCGAGTGGGGAGGCCCTCCTACAGGTCCAGCTCAGTGCCGGCTGAAGAGGTGCCTCCACCTCGTTCAGCAGAAAGCAAGCGCACAGGTTGGGTAATTTAGCCCAGGTGTCATTTCCTGTATTAGAAAATTAATCTAAAATCTGGTAAGAAAATACAACTTTTTTGGTCTCTGTCTGGACTTACAAAATGTAGAGTATTATCTTTCGTTCCCAGCTTTCTTACATTTTCAGAGGCTCGATGTATTTTGTGCAGTGATTTCCTTATTCCAGGGTTGATTCATGGGTTGAAGTACTTGCCCACATCCTGTCAGTTAGGTGGACTACCTGTCAGGTGTCAGTGAGACTTTTTTATTCTTTTTTGGAATTCACTTTTACTTTCAAGACATTACATTTCAGGACTTCCCTGGTGGTCCAGTGGTTTAGACTTCGCCTTCCGATGCAGGGGGTGCAGGTTTGATCCTTGGTCTGGGAGCTAGGCTCCTACATGCCTCCTGGCCAAAAAACCAAAACATGAAACAGAAGCAATATTGTAACAAATTCAATAAAAGACTTAAAAATTGTCCACATCAAAGGAACAACAAAACCCCACTACATTTCCCTCCGCGAGTCAGGTGAGCAGTTGCCTGTCCTGAAAGCCTCGGTGTTTCTCGCGTGCGCTGTGCCTGCCAGTGGTGTGCTCACTGCCAGGGGCCGGTCCGTGTGGCACACACAGCGCTCGGGTTCTTAAGTTACTTGAGAAGATGCTTTCAGGTTCCGGGTTGGAGTTTCTTGGGCCACTCTTTTACATTTTCTGTTCTTTCCCTTTACCAGGATCGATGTATCTCAGAATGATCTTCCTTGGGAATTCATGGTTGATCGTCTTCCTACTGTCTTATTTTTTCCCTGTAACAGGTAATGCTGATTTTTTTTTTTTTTTTCCCAGTATTTGGGCAGTGGGATTCTTTTGCCGAAAATAAAATGGGTTTGAGGTAATTCACAAAAGTGAAACGTGTATCATTATATATTACTAAAATATTGAGAATAAAATGCATTGTTTGAAACGTACCACTAGGGGCCAAGGGGAAAAGGGCTTTGGTGTCAGGGTGTCAGGTGTAGTGGTTTTAATAAATGTGCCCCTCCCGGAGTGTGCTTTACACAAGCATGAATATGGCCACTGGGACTCGTGCCCCTTCTTGGCCTTATGAGCACACAGTGTGTGCTGAGATTGACAGCAAAGAGCCCCAGGTTCAAGTGGGCAAAACAGTAGCTCATGGCTAGGCTCTCGGGGATGCAGGCCCGGCTTGCTTGCTTCCGCGTGAGTCATTCATTTCTCATTGAGCCCTGCGGATGGCTTCCTCGGCTCCCTGGTGCAGGGAGGAAAGAGGCTCTCCTACCCGCTGCACCCCCACTCTAGGGCTCACAGAGCCTTCTTCCCGTGAATGTCACTTCAAGGGCTGTCACCTTGATCTCTCCACATTCATCTAAGGGCACTCCAAGGTCAGCCATCAGGGCACCCTCCCTGAGAGCCCAGGCACAGGATGGTCGTTAGGTTAGCAAAAGAACGCCAACCTGGCAGTCAGCGAACGTGGATCCGGATGTTTTGGTAGAAAGGAAATTAACTCTTGGCCTTTTAAAGCCTGACAAACCAAATGTTCTCTTTGTATAAATTCCTTTTTGTTTTTAAAAGGATGGGTCCTCAGAGACTCAGTCACATGGGTTTGACAATATCTTCTCAGGGAAAAGCACTCGCAGGATGAGTTTAGTAATGCTCTCTACCTCACGTGTTTTATTCTCCAGCGCTCGCTTTTACTATTTATTGCAGCCACTGTCGTGCTTCATGTGTTTCTCTAAGGAGAGTGCTTCCTTCACGTGTATTGATTCATTTCCTTGGTTTTTCCTCTCTATCTCAAAGAATTTTTGCTGGTACACTTCCTGTGGTAGTAGGGTCTTTTCAGATCATGCACTAAAAACAGAGCGTGACTCACCCCATTCCACCACTGAGCGGTGATGAGCCTTTTTCTTTCTAAGAAGCATCTCAAGTGCCACACAGTCCAGGAAGCATGGACAGTGACACAAGCAGTTTCACCTTTTGTCGGACAGAGGTGAAGTTTAACGCCTCATTTTTCAAATTTCAAGCCTAGTTTGAAAAAGCGGTGAAGTCATAACCCCCATCACATGCCTTTGCAGGAAGGCGTTCCCAGCAGCTAGATGGTTTCGTGTTTGGGTTGGGCACTTTTCACTCTGAGGCCACCCAAGGGAGTCGCTCATGCCCTGCAGGAAGGGTGCTGCAGCCCTTTCTTGTTTCCCTGAATTGAAAAGTCAAGGAAGTAAATACTAAATAGAGAAGACTGTCCAGTTCTAGTTTAACAGAGAGCTTGAGAACCAAAGTCTTACTGCCCTGGAATGGAAACTTTCTTTTTTATAAAATATTTATTTATTTTTGGCTGTGCTGGGTCTTCTCTGAGGCATGAGGGTTTTCTCTAGTTGTGGCGAGCAGGGGCTACTCTCTAGTTGAAGTGTGCCGGCTTCTCGTTGCGGTGGCTTCTTCTGTGGCAGAGCCTGGGCTCTAGGGCACGTGGGCTTGGTAGTTGGCACTCCCTGGCTCTAGAACACAGGCTCAGTAGTTGTGGTGCTCTGGCCCGGCTGCTCCACGGCGTGTGGGATCTTCCTGGATCAGGGATCGAACCCGTGTGCCCTGCATTGGCAGGCATGTTCTTTACCACTGAGCCACCAGGGCAGCCCAGGAACAGAATTTTTTTCTTATTTCCTAAAAAGAAATGGTAATCAGAAGTGAATAAGCTCCTCACTAGCTGGTCCAAGGTGAGTATTCAGTTTACTCAGAAGGTAGATGGGCAGAGAGCTGACAGCTTGCAAAAGAGGACATGAAAAGGCTGACAACATGCAGTAAGACCTTCCTCACAGTCACATGCTTATCTTCCGTGAAGAGAATGTAAAAGTGCATATGCGTTTTGGTAAAATATAAATTTACACATGCACTGGGTTAAAATATGTGCAGAAGGAAAGGTATCAAGGGGTTGATGGTGATGGTTTTGCAGGAGTGAGGCTTACAAGTGGTCTGGTGAATGCCTCGTGTGCTTTTTACACCCTTTGCAAATTGCCCTCAGTGAGCACGTTGGATTTAATAATCATGAAAGTGAAACTGTAGGAGAGAGCTTGTCCTCTGCCACAGTGCCTGGGCCGCCGCCTCCTCCTGCAGGGCTACTTTCCCACTCAGGGGCATCTCAGCCACTCTTGTCCCACCACGTCTTCTGTGTGACCTTTCACAAGGCAGGTACTCTGGCCCGGTGCTGGGCCAGCACATTGGAAGTAGGAGGGGGCTCCTTCTAGCGTGGCCCCTGGGGAAGGACCTCGCTTCTTTAGAGGAGCAGCCTACCCTCCTTCTCTATTATAGCCCATTGGCCAATTTGCATTTGGCCTTTTATTGCGTGCTAGATAGAGGTGCATACATGTGCTCTTGGTGAACTTCCAGAAGAGTCAGATAAACAGTGGGACCTTTACCACCACTCCTGCAAAACGATTACCATTTGGGAAGCAGCTTGTTGACGCTCTGTGTCCTTGCTGCTAAAGGAGTTTGAAAGTATTTTAGCACACCCTTCAGGTAGGTTCATGGAGATTGCTCCAGATACTGAAAAACAGCATGCTTACCAGTGTCATTTTCTGTCCTGTGTCCCCAGATACACACACTAAGCTTTTTGCTGGGGACGGTTCACATTTGCTGTGTCCTGGAAGATCAGGTTGTGCTGCAGAACTTGGGGGCAGATCCAATCTCTGCTTGCCCGTCCTTGCCCGCTCTTCACAGGGGCCAGGGTGTTCTCAGTTGTCGATTGAATGGCTGGGAGGCCCCAGTGGAGAAAGCTTACACGTTAAGGAAACTATGCTTTAAAGGAAGACATGGTTATGTGCTTACCCCCAAAGTTTAAAAAAAAATTATTCCATTTACCTGAAATTTTCCATAAACATATAAAATGGGGCATATCTGGTTTTAATTTCCCTGTGATCTTTCTTTCATAGGGAAAGGGCTACCCTTTGATAGAACACCTTTTGTCTTTTCTTCGGGCTGGGCAGCCTTCATTCTTCAGAGCCCCTCAATCTGTCTGTCAAGGGTGGGGCTCCAGTAACACCTTCCCCATCTTGACAATAAAATGTATCTCCAGGTGTTGCCCACTGTTCAAAGGGTTGGGGATACAGTCACTCTAGTTGAGAACTCTTGCTCAGATAATGTATAATAAATGCTTGCTGAAGAGCCAGGCTGAGTGTTGGAGGTTTTCCCCATCTCACCAAGCATTGCTGATGGCCACAGGAATGATGTGGTGGCGATCTGGCCCCAGGACACTCTTCCTGACACACCACTGGCTTTCGGCCTGGGAGCTCTTATCTTTCCTGGAAGGTTGTGAACAGAGTCCGAGCCCTTTGTCCTCAGGAGCAGACACGTCTTTGAGATAAACCAC
Source organism: Bos mutus (assembly GCF_027580195.1). Lineage (NCBI taxonomy): Eukaryota > Metazoa > Chordata > Mammalia > Artiodactyla > Bovidae > Bos > Bos mutus. The sequence goes on from NC_091641.1 coordinate 31,661,505, forward strand.
TGTAATTACAGAACCAGCACAGGGACACCCTCGTGTGTGGAACATTTTTCCGGATGACATTTCCCGAGCGGACTTCCTTTTGGTAGGAAACAGCAGCTTGACCTTCGCTGGCAGCCTGGTTTTGGACTAAGAACATAGGCCTGGCTCTCTGATCTTTGACTCCTTCCCCCTTTCTCTCCAGAAAGGACCTAAGTGTGAAATACCCTGAAGACCTTCCCATCACCCTTCCCAACCTGCTGCGGTTCATCCTGCATCACTCAGACCCAGCTTCCGCCCCCCGGAACCTGGCTGCCCCTCCCACCGCAGAGTGTCTTCAGAGCGAGGCGGTCCTGCAGCAGGGGCACATCGCCCACCTGGAGAGAGAGATCCGGAAGCTGCGGGCAGAGATTGGCACGCTGCAGCGGGCGCAGGTCCAGGTGGAGGCCCGGCTCGCCAGCGCACGCAGGGACGAGCACCGGCTGCTCCGGCAGCAGCACACGCTGGAGCGGCAGCATGACCTGCTGCGGCTGCACAGCGAGCAGCTGCAGGCCCTCTACGAGCATAAGACCCGGGAGCTTGATGAGGTGGCCCGCAAGCTCCAGGAGCTGGCTGACGCCTCGGAAACCCTCCTCACTGAGAACACGTGGCTCAAGATCCTGGTGGCTACCATGGAGCAGAAGCTGGAGGGCAGGGACGGGGCGGACGACCGCGTGCCCCCAAGCAAGGCACGCTCAGAGCACCCCGAGCCCCCAGGTGCCCCCCGGCTGCCCGCCAGCACACCCCTGCCTGCCAACGTCAGCTCCACACTGGCCTCTGAAGGGAGCCCTGAGAATCGGACAGACTGACTTTGGAAAATGACATGAAGAAATCAAAGGAGAAAACTGTACATTGGGAATATATTTATGCAAATTTTATTGAAATTTATTGTAAATAAAGATTTTCTCAGTGGTCTAGAAAATCAACTTGAATGTCATTCAGCTTTTATTGAACAGGGGTGACATCCCCTCCACTTATTGCACAAACTTGGTAGCTTTGAGACAAAAAACAGTAGCACAGTCCATGTGAAGATTCGTCAGAAAAGTTAGTCCCTGTTTCAGTGGCTCAGTGTCGGAGTTCCCTCCCCATCCCCCTCCTGTTGCCTCTGCCATGACACGCAGGATGAAAGGCTAACGTCCTGACTGACAAGTCAGGAAACTTGGACGCAACAGTTGGGCTATTCAGAAAGAATTCAATGAGAGGTCATAACTTAACTGAGCCATTGGAGTGCGTGGCTCTGGTGTCTCTGCTAAAAAAAGTAGCTATTGACAAAGAACAGTGAGAGCTATTGTGTGGTTGGTCACCAGTCCTGTGGGCCCTTCCACTTACCCCAGAGACCCCACTAGAGCCCCACTGTGCCTCTGAACCGACAAGGACACCATGCTGATGCGCCCGGTGCCAGAGGCATAGATGTCAACAGATAAGGACCCCCCAAGAGTGAAACTAAGGAGAAAGTGACGCTTCATGTTCTCAAAACTGAAACTGCAGGGGCATGGTAAGAAGCTCGGGGCAAGCCTGACAGTCAAGCGGTGGTCGTTTTCAGGGTCAGGCTCAGAGACTTGAAAATGCATGTGCTTCGGTTACTTGGGGGAAGGACAGACAGTCTCAGCTGCTGACCACCGGCTGCAGAAAGTAGAGGTAGAAAGCCCGAAGCTCTGAAATGTGAGGGGAATGGATCAGACACCCCCACACCTGCCCCAGTTTTATGTCCTCCGTTAGAAAGCACACCTCCTTGACCTTCCAGTTAACCCCTTTAGAACCTGACACCCGCCTGCAGCCCACACTGTGTCCTGCCTCCGCTGGTCTCGTCTCACACTTAGCCATCCCCGGGTAGGGACCAAAGGCAGCCTCTCCCCTGCTCTAAAGCCCGGCCACCTTCTAAGGATCCCTCAGTAGCATCCTATGCTGTCTCAACCCTGCTTTCAGCTCAAATTGTCTTTTAACTAGCTACCCCTCCCCTCCCCCCTAGCCATCATTTAAGGTTGGACCCTTAATTGAGGGGTACACTGCTAAGAAAGGTGTTCCCTAAGCTCCCTCCTAGGGGTTCTAAAAAGTTGGATTAGTTCAACACACTTTTTTAGGGGAAATCTGGATGAGGCCAGAGGACCCGCCTTCAGCGTGCCCAGGAGGCCAGAGCTCTGGGGGGGGGAGCTCTGACGGGGTGGCAGCAGCCTGGGGTTAGCCAGGCGCTCCCCACCTCTCCTGCGGCAGGAGGCTCAAGTGCTGGGGGCCAGCGCTCCGAAGCTCTGCCAGGGCTGGCCTCCAGTTTATTCCCAAGGATGCGCACACAAATCACCATCTAATCATCGTTTAGGACTGTTTACAGTGGTGTGATTAAAAACCCGAGTTCACTGAAGTCTACACAAGGGACACTGTGGAGGGGCAAGGGGTGGTGGTGGGGTGTCCGTGGCCATCCAGCTCCTCATCTTTGCAAAAACCAAGTCCTGAACCTTAAGCCCCTTCTCCCCCTACCCGCCTACTGAAGTACAGGCTGCTCGGGGCTCCTGCTTCCTCAGAGACCCAAGAAACGACACTGGGCACTCTCAGAGCAAGGTCAGGGGACCCTCCTTGTGGGTGGCCGGCTGAGGACAGTGAAATGGAGCAGGTGGGTGGGAATCTGAGCAGAAAGGAAGCAGATCTGTGAAAAGGGCAGGAGGGGGAAACAGAGGGGAAACTAAACCCCGCCCCCCTCCAGTGCAGAAAACATTAAATACAACAACAAACTAAAGCCGCCATTGTCTCCCCTTCCTGGGCCAGTTGGGTTTCGGATGCGGGTGAAGGCGGCAGCTCTGGTGTTTTCCAGCAAAGCCAGCGCTCGGTAAAGCCGGGTGGGGGGCGGGGCGCCCAGCATGCTCAAGACCACGGGGGCCAGAAACTGCTCTGCCACTGGGACGCCAGGCAGCCTCGGGACTCGTGCCTTGACTCGTCCTTCACCGGCTCCCAAGCAGCCGCAGCAGCTTCCTTGCAATCGCTCCACCGGCAACAGGGAACAGCCATTTAACGACCTCATCTACCAGGAGCTAGCGGGGCGGGGCACAGGGGCGGATCGCGCCCCCGATTCCATTCATCGCTCACAAAGCAAACCACCAAGGCACCCCGAAGGGTCTGCTAGGAGGCTTAAAACCGACATGTCACGTCCTATACGTACAGACGCACGTGTATCAGAGGCCCCTGCCAAGTGCCACGTGGGCCTTACACGTCTAAAACCACTCTCCCCCACTGCCTTGACTCAGCTCAGCCTTAGTTCGGACAGTCCCATGTGCTCTACACGCGATATTTTTAAAAATCAGCAAAAGAGGCTTAAGCACGTGCTTCCGGGGCCTATTTACAGTTCACAGGCTTGTGAGTTCACGCGTTACAGTAGTAGTAGCTCCATCAAAAACAGGCTCAGCTAAACATTCAAGTAACAAAAGCGCTGTGGGGCCGAGAGCCCCGGCTAGGTCAGGTCTGCCCACTGCCTGCAATGGGCAGTCCCACCAGGACGCTGAGGGGTTGCCCAGGGCCAGCGAGCCCCGGATTGGGACTGCTGGGACCCCGGGAGTCAGTGCATGCGATGATGAAGCCTGGCAAGGCCATGCCAGCAAGTGTCAACCCTTCCTCTTAGGCGGAGGCATGTCTGTGGGTTTGCCCCTCCTGTGCCTCTCCCGGCTGGCTACAAATGGGCCCAGGAGCCTCTGCATCCCAGCTCAGCTGTGGACTTCAGGGCCGTTGGGGGTCAGCTTGGCCTTCCTCTCCACACACGGTCCCTTGGCCGAGTACTGCACCAGCAGGAAGGGCTCCTTGGTCTCACCATCCCCTACGATGCTCTCCTCATCCTCCGACTGGCTGATGCGCTGGAGTCGCAGGTAGCACCAGCAGCCCAAGATCAAGGCCCCCAGGGCGGCGATGGCGATGAGGATGACGATGACCGTGACCACTCCCGTGGTGGGGCTGTGGTCCATAATAGACATGGTCAGCGCTTGTAGGGGCAGGGGCTTGCTCCGCAGGAAGGTCTCGCGTGGGGACAGCTCAGCAAGGCTGGACCCGAAAGCCCTGAAAGACAAAGCAAGACGATGGGACACTCTGCTGGGGACCCTGGCGGCTCACACGCTCTCGCTGGGTCTTCCACCGGGTCTATTTTTAATCAGTTTGTAAGCCTGACCGGGCTAGCCCTCATCCTAGTGAAAAACAGGCCGGTTGCCGTTTGCTGGTTTTTTTGGCTCATGATGCCACCAGCGTTCTTTGCTCACCCAGCTGCTTCCATTTTATACCTTCAGTGCCTCTGCTACCAGCCAGCCAGTCACCCGCGCTCAGGGAGGGAACCTGTGCGGCAGAGGCAGGAGAGGCAGCACCCGAGGCCTGTGACCCCACCGCGGTGGAGGCTGAAAGAGCGTCTGTTCCAGGTGAATGGATGTTCTAGAAACCCAGCACCACTGGGTGTTTAGTAAGTGCTCACAGATGAAAGGAGCCAGTGCTTCGAGACAGACAGAGACGAGGGATTCGAAAGCAGGGAAATGACATCAGCCCCGACCGGGGAAGTATACAGCTCAGCGAGCCTTCCGGTACACCTGTGAGACTGTGCAGCCAGTGACAGCCTCTGCTCCCAAAGGAGCTGTAGCTGCCCTGGCTGGGGAACTTTGAGGAGGGCACAGGGGAAGCGGGAGAGACTGGCCTCTGCCCTGACTGGGCTCAGCGTCTAGTGCAGGAGCCAGGCTACAGACAGGTCAATATGCCACACACCTGTTGCTACAAATGCAGGGAAGTCACACTGGGAACACAGGGGACCAGGTGCCACCAGGTTAAACTGGGCGGGGCAGGCGACACACACCGGGGAGGTGATGCTGGGACATGCGGGAAGGTCAGCCCTTGGAGAGAAGCGTTCCTGGCAGTGGAACACCATCTGCTAAGGCTCTGAAGGCAGGTGGGTCCACTAGCAAGCGTGAGGAGCTGAGGGGGTTTGATCCCTGGTCTGGGAAGATTCCACATGCAGCCAGTGGAGATCAGCTGGTTTGTATGGGGTAGAGGAGGGGCAGGCAGGGACAGCCCCCTGAGGTTGGAGGTGGTGGCTCCCCTGGGTCCCAGACCGAGCCCTTTTTAACGTCTCCTGCCTGACCACACATGGAGCAAATAATAGTAACAGCCAGGTGGTCGTGAGAGTGCAGGAGAGACCGGGGCGCCTTGGGCACCGGGCCGGCGCAGAGCTGGTGCTCAGCTGTCTGAAGCTGCTGTTTTTGGAGAAGACTGACATCAGTACAGGTAGACAGTGCTGGAAGGGGAAGGTGTCCCCTCCAAACAGGATGGAGTGCTGTCCTTGAGCTATGACAGCCTTAATTAGCAATGATTCTCCTCCACACCAAGGAGTTCCCCCCACCCCCACCCCAGGACCACGTTCTGGGCAGCAAAGTCAATGTCCCTGAGTCTGTCCAGGGACCAGGCCTTGAGAAAACTCCTGCCCTGCTCCCACCACCACACTGGCAGGGGGGTCTGGGGCTGGAGGGGACGACACACCTGGAGTCTGTGCCCTTCTTACCACCTCCAGGGCCAGGCTGCTGTCATCACTCTCAACGGGCTCCCCGGCCCACCTGGACCACTGCAGCCAGTGCCCCGTCACTCAGCAGAAAGGCCCCAGGTCCTTACAGTGACCTTCAGAATCGATACGAAGCAGCCTCAGCCCCTGCTCATCTCCCGCTGACCCCACCTCCTTCTACCTCCAGGCCTTTGCCCAGCCGGGTCCCTCTGCCCAAATGCTCTGCTCCCCTAACCCTGGCTCAGTGCTTCTTAAGTGGGGACAGTCGTGCCCCCCAGGGGACATCTGGCAATGTCTGGAGACATTTTTGGTTATAACTGGTGTGGGGTTGGGGGGGTTGCTACTGGTACCAACTGGATAGAGACCAGGTGTGCTGCTAAACCTCCCACACTGCTGCGGACGCCTCCCCAAAGGTCCCAAACATCATGCGGAGGCTGAGAACCCTGCCCTGGTTAGTTCCAGCCCAGGCAGGGAGCCGTCCTGACCCCTCAGTGCAGGAAGCCCCCTTGGTCCTGTGGTTTGCACTTCCTCCCTTCCTCCCTTCAGGGCACCCATCTCAGTCTGCCACCCTGGCTTCAGTGTCAGCACCAGGCTGGCATACTTGCTCCAGGGGTGGCCCCACACACTTCTGTGCCGCCCAGGGCATGTCCTCCTGGCTTCTCCCCTGCCACCATCAGGGCTGCCATCAGCTTCCACAACCTTGCTCAGCCCGTTCTCTTCTCGGGCCTCCAGGTAGGACAGGTGACCCCTCCCCCCACCCCACCCCCACTAGAGCCTGCTGGCAGCACCGGGTAAACCCATCCCAACCCCCATGCTTTCTTCCCACTTGGGAGCACGCCAGTCCCTCTCCACCCTGCCCTCTCCACTTGCCCTCCTGGGTGTCCAGAGCCTGCTGGGGTGCCTGCCCCCACTCTGGGTTCTTGGACAGGAAGGGAAGTCAGTATCAATTCGGAAGAGGAAGTGTGTGTGTTTGGGGACTAGGGGGTAGGGAGTGGGTTTGGGGACAGGAAGTCAGAAATCAAACAATGGCAGCAAGAACCTGGGGATGGGGACCCCAGGGGCCAAACCAGCTGGGGAACCCAGGAAGTGCCCCCAGAGTCCTGGGGGAGAACCAGGGCTCCCAGGACTGATGAAAAAACGGAGGCAGAGGCAGCCCCATCTCCAAGGGACCTTCCGAGAGGGGCGGTGACCTCTAAACCCTGTCTGCTGCCCCTCCCCACGCCCCCGGCACCCCAGGCCAGGAGGAGGGGGCGGAACCAGGTCTGGGTGTCTCCCTCGAGGGAGCACAGAGCCAGGTGACCAGGCCACAGTCACACTTGGTCGGAATTCCCTCCCCCACCCCCAAACGTGTGTGTTTATTACTTCATTCCCTCCGCAAGTACTTCCTGAGGACCCGTCTTTTACAAAATCTGGTCGCGTCATCTCCTGCTCAGAGCCCTCCCCAGTACCAGCAGAGAATCCGAATTCCCCTGCCTCCCCAGCTTCTTCACACCCTCCTGCCTCCGACCTATCTCCCCAAGGCCTCTGCACTTTCCGTTCCTTCTGCCTGTGGTGTTCTTCCCTGCACGTCCCATGACTGGCTGTTTCCCATCAGAGGGAACTTTCTCAGAAGATGCCTCTGCGGGGTGGTGGGGGGGACGGTCTCCCCAGACTCCCCAGGCTCCAGACGCCCCCCACCCCCACTGGCCCTGGTCTTGTCTTACTTCCTCCTGTTTCCCGGTGCTCTTTGCCACTTGACATTCTCTTGGGTCAGGAAAGGTGCTTCCCTGGCTGCCAACTCCTTCCCGCAGTGGACTCTGAGCCTGGAGGAGGGTGCCATCCATCCTGCCCATTGCTGGAGCCCCAGCCCTGTCACCAGCACACAGCAAGTGCTCAATACTTGTCTGCTGACCCACCACTCCAAGCTCGGGGGAAGCAGCAGTCCTAGGCAGCTGGCCTAGGCAGCTCCTACCCCTGAACACCCCCGAATCTCAAAGCTACCAAGGAGGAAGGACAGGCTGCAGCCTGAGTGTCGGGGTGGGTCCCAGGCAGGCCTGACCTGAGCCCCTGGAGGGGCAGCTGTCCCCACACGGGCTGTGGACAAGGGAAGATGTCACCGAGATGCAGATCCCAGAGCAACCTGAGGCCGGCCAGTTCCCCCCCTCAACCCTCATGGCCTGGGCTGGACCCTACCGATGGCTCCATCTCTTCCGGGCTTCCCTCCTGCTAAGCTAAGATGTCTCCTGCAAGTCAGTTGACCCCTCCTCACCTTAAGCTAGGAAAGGGCACAGGGCAGGACAGGGAGGATCGCAGGCTGGGTAAATGCCCAGAATGGTACGTGGGAAACCTGGACCCCTTCAGAACACTCATTCAAGTGGTTAACACTTTATCCCACACCATCATCTGATCCTCCTAATAAGCTGGCAACTAGCAATCCTCAGGGTTCCCATCTGAGTTTCACAGGTGGGAAAACTAAGGCGGGGGGAGCTTGAGCGGATTATCCAAGAGTGAACCCAGGTAGAAACATGGACCCAAAAGTGGGGCCCAGCAGAACAAAGGGCAGGAGCTTCCAAGTGCAGGGGGAGAGGGGCAGGCCAGCCTGGGAGCCAGCGCACAGCCAAGGCACTCTAGGGGTGGGTGACGGGCCATGCTCCCCCAACCTCCGCAGCAGCTCCTTGCCAGCTCCCTTAGTCAGGAGGGAGGCTGGCGCTGGAAGCTCAAGGCCGTTTGGACCCCCAAACACACAGTGCCAACCCTCCGCGCTCCCACTCCACCTCCCTGGGACCTCACTCACTGCTCCTGGAAAAACAAGATGCAAGCCCAGTGCCTGAGACGCCACCTCTCTGAGCTTGCCACCCCGGCCCCCACCATCCACCAGTGGGTTTAAAGGACTGCCCCTGCCTCAGCCACCAGCAAGCCAGGCATCTCCCACTGTCCTGCTGGCCTCAGAGGCCCACCGCTTAGGTCTTCCTCAATGTAAGGTTGTGTGTGTCACCCCTGCCTCTTCAGGGGACCCCAAAATGAAGTCTTAACCCCACTCCACAGGTCCCTGCACCCACCCCAGGCCTAGTAGAGCCTCAGCCTCCAACAGAACAGATTCAATTCGAGTCCCTTTCTTCACCCCATCCCATCCCTCCACTCAATATCATGAGCTAGTATGACTCAGCCAAGCAAGCTGCCCCTAATGGCCTCAGTTTCTCAGCCTGCAAAATGGGAACGAGACCCTGACCTCACCAGCCAGGCTGTGGGGAGGCTGAGAAGTGATCAGAAACGTGACAACGGGACTCTGGAACCACGAGGATTGTGTGTCACCAGGCCCCACACCTTCCTGGGTGTCACAGGGAGGACAGGGAGACCTCAGGGCGGCCCCTCACAGCACCCCCCTCTCCAAAGGACCTGCTCCCAGAAGGGCACAAAACCTGGTCCAGCCCCCGTGCCACAAACAGCACTTTCCTCAGGGGACATGCTGCCACCTTCTCGCTTAACTGGGCACGTCACAAGTGCTACCCAGCCCAGCTAGACACCAGTTAGCTACCTCCGCCCTGCAGCCGCTACCTTCTGGGACTGTCCTGCTTACAGGGGACCAACCACCTCCGCACAGTTAAGCCATGCCCCTTCCCCCGACAGAGCCATCTGTCAGGTGTCCCAACAAACCCTGCTCTGTCTCTTCGGGGGACCCCAGTTCACAAACTGGAAACATTTCCTGCCCAGTTTCTGATGAGGAACACAGGACAGTTGGGGAGGATGGGGCACGTCAAAGGGGCAAGTGGAATATCTGCTCTGTGCCAGGCCTGAGCCCGGGTTTGGACCCAAGGGAGCATCACACAGGCCACTGCCCTTGACGAGCCAGGGCGAGGACAGTGGCGATGCAGATGAGAGATTAACTGCGCTGTGCCTGGCTCTGCGTCCAGTGTCACCCTCACCTTCCGCCACCCACCCATTACACCACGGTTCTCCAGAAGAGGAAATTCGCACCAGAACCCTCTAGGTTCCCCTATGCAGAAGAGGAAGCTGGTGTAGGCAGAGTCCCAGGGACTGCCCCAAGGTCAGTCTCAGTCTCCTATGCCCGTGCCCTGTGAATCAGCCACTGGTCATTCTCACAGGCTGCCCCGGGGTAGGCCCACTTGCCAGACAACTTTGGTAATAACAGTAGATGCCTGACAGAAGTTGGCAGTGATTACTCTGTGCCTGACGCTGGGCTAAACACTTCACAAAGATCATCACCTCTCAACCTTAAGAGTCTGTGGCTCAGAGAAGTTAAGTCAATTGCCCAAGGTCACACAGCTTGAAAGTAACTGTGCAGGGATTCAAACCCAGGCAGCCCTGGAGCCAGAATCTGGGATTTCAACTCTGACACTCAATGGCATATTTTTTGACCCCACCTCCCCGCTCCCATGCCTGAGAGGTCAAGGGGGACAGGTTAAGCCCAGTCCGCCCCCATCAGAGCAGTCTGGGTGACTGGAGCTGAGGGCTCTATGCTGGGGACACGGGGATGACAAGCGCCCGGTCAGTTCCCGCGTGCCAAGCGCCGGCGACGTGCAGGCGCGATGCCAGGCGATGCCAGGCGCGCTCCACGCACCCTCTCATTTAACCCTGCCAGGCGACTCCGTCGTCTCCCCACCTCTACCAAAGAGCTCAGAAAAGGCTGGAGAGAGGAAGGGACGCGGCCCGGGGTGGGGGGACAGCTGGAGGGGAACGACAGCTGGAGAAGCAATTCCAGTCGGCTTGACTGGGGGAGGGAGCTTGGGGGACGCGGGACCACGAGACCCAGTCATGCCCACGCCGCGCAGTCACCGCCGACGGAACCGGGCACCAAACGTCGCAGCCCGTCCTCAGTTTCCCCACCTACGAAGTGGGCGCCAGACGTCGCCAGGACCCCCTCTCCTACCCCCCGGATTCCTCCTGACCACCCCGAAGGCTGCCAGGATCCCCGCCTCCTGTTAATTTTTGAAAATCTCTAAGTGTCCCGAGGAGCCCCGCGGCCAGCCTGGGGCGCCGAACTGCGGGCCGCGGTGAGGGGCACGCACTGCGTTGGGGGGTACACTCGCTCCCTGCAAAGCCGCCGCCGCCGCCCCCCGCCGCCTCCTTTGTCCCGATCTCTCCGCAGCGCAGCGGACAAAGAACCCCCGCCCGCGGGCGCGGCCCCCCGGAACAGACCCTCCCCCCGAAGCCGCGCCCCCAGCCCAGGTTGCCCCTCCCCCGCCGCAGCGACCCCCAGCCCGCGACCGAGCCTCCCAGCGCTCGCCCCAACCCCAGGCGGGGCCGCCCCTTCCCCTTCTGCAGGGCCCCGCCGGGCCCGAGCACCCGGCACCCGCCCCCTCCCCGGCCCTTCCTGGCTCCGCTCACCATGGCGCCGTCCGCAGCCCGGCCCGATCGCCCCGCAGCAGCCCCGGGGGCCCGGCTCCGCCCGCCCGCCAGCCCGGTCCGGCCGCCGCGCACCGTCCGGACGCAGGAGCCCCGCTCTGCGGCGGGCGGGCCGTCTCCGGCTCCGCCCCCGGACGGGGGGCGGGGTCCTCCCTGAGTAGCCAATGGGAGCCCGCGCTTGGACGACTGGGCGGGGCGGGCCGGGGCGGAGTCACGTGCGCGCGAGGCGGGCCGCACAGGCGGGGCGGGGGCTGATCGCAGCTGGCAGGACTGGGGGCGGGGGGCGGGATCGGCCTCGGCGCACGGCGATTGGGCGCGGGTGGGTGCGGGGCCCCGGTGCCCGGAACCCCCGCCTCCAGCCCCCAGAGGCTTCCCTTACTCCCGCCAGCAAACAGAAGCGAGAACTGAGGTGCAGAGCAGGTAAGAGTGTGGCAAGCTGCCCCGGCAGGACAAAAGACAGGCAGGACCCTGAGTTACATGTCCTCCCTCGGGGCGGGAGCTGGTCATTCAGTTGTTTATTAATTAGTTCATTACTGCATCATCCATCCATTCTTTAGACGTTTGTGGAACGCCAACCATGTACGCTGGGTGTACCAGTGGTGGCCGGAATAACCACGAACAGCACAAGCAAGGACCCTGACCTCAGCAGAGCTCTCATTCTGCTGCGGGCTGAAACAGGATTTGCAGCCTTTTTGGCCTCTTTTAATCATGGTTATTGAACATAATAGCCCCCGCGATTAGGCCTCACCCAGCGCTAGGCCCTGTGCTCTCCTCTCAACACACTTCATGGAGACAACTGGGAAAGGAAGAGCTGCTCATTTTGCGGTTGATGTTCCAGAGAACTGAAGTACCACAGCCCACATATAATAAAGACAGGATTGGAGGCCAGGCCTATTTGCCCTGGGAATGACTGCCAGTCAGTCCACTTGTCCACCCAGGAAGGTCGTCAAGGACGAGGACACCCCTTCACCTTGTGGCCAGCTGGCTGTAAGAGGGGCAAGAGTGGGTCCTTCAAGGCCTCTGTGGCCCAAGTTCCCTGGACCATTGCCTCTGGCTTGCAAGGTAGGAGGGGGCAGGTGGAGCACCTCATCCTGAGAACTGGTCATCTTGTCTGGAAATGTCTTTTCCAGTCTCAAGCAGAGTCCTTGGAACTTCCCTGGTGGTCCACAGGTTAAGAATTCACCTGCCTCCTGGTCCCAGAAGATTCTACATGCTGTGGGGCAATTAAGCCCCCTCACCACAAGTACTGAGCCCATGGGTTGCAATTGCTGAGCCTGTGCACCCTCGAGCCCATGTTCCACAACAAGAGAAGCCACTGCATTGAGAAGCCCAAGCACAACTAGAGAATCACCCCCACTCCTTGCAACTAGAGAAAACCCTTGGGCAGCAACAGACAAAAAAAAAAAGCACAGACAAAAAAAAAAAGCAGTGCCCTCTGGGAGAAGATGGAGGGCCCCACTCTCAAGGCCATAGTCACCACGCTCTTTCTGCTCCATCCACTCTGGGTTGGTGTCTTCCTGCTTCAAATGCACCATGCTGTTTCCCACCTCTGGGCCTTTGCCTGTGCTGTTTCCTTCAGCTGAAACGTTCTTCCACTCCATCTTTCAGAGGGCCCTCCCTGATTTCCACCCAGTGCTGTTGTAGGTTATGTTCTAGCCTGTGCACTGCAAAATTGTACATTTACAAGAGTATATGATATTTGCTTGTCTGAAGGAAGGAATGAATGGGCAGACGGCAGACCTCCAGGTCTGACCCCATTGCACCCTAGCCAAGAGGCTAGGCCCCAGAGGTGAGCTGGAGGTTAAGTGAGAGTGGACAAAGAGGCAGAGGGGCATTCAGCTCCAGGCCAGCTCCCCAGAGGCCAGAGCCAGATAGCGCAACACAGCTCCTACTCCTGAGTTGGCTCAGCACCACCCTCAAAGGCTCCTGCCCAGTCAGCCACACCTGGGAGCCCCGGGTGAAAGGAAGCAAGTTTTTCCCACAGAGTCAGTTTCAGCGGCCTCTGTGGTCCCAGCCTCAAGTGGCCAAAGACCTCATTAGTGGTGAGCAGGTGGGAGGGGCAGGCCCAGAACCCCAGAGCCAGGGTTGGCAAAAAGTTGACAAGGGACTCAGGGACACTTTGGGGGAAAAAATTCTGGGAGGAAAAAATAGTGATGGGGGGATATAGCATAGCATGGATGATGAGCATCAAACTCTCTGGGTACAGTGCAGCCTTTCCTGCTGGGTAGCTTTAGAAAAGCAGCCTGACCTCTCTGACCCTCACTTTCATTGCCTGAAAAATGGAGGTGACAGCAAAGGCAATTGTGAAGGAGTTGACGGGGCATTTGTGAGCACCACAAGGGTTAAGTACAGAGGAAACAATTCCATTCACTCTTTTTTTTTTTTAAATACTTGTTTTTTTGGCCATGCCACATAGCATGTAGGGTCTTAGTTCCCTGACCAGAGATGGAACTTGTGCCCCTTGCATTGGAAGCATGGAGTCTTAACCACTGAACTGCCAGGGAAGTCCTCCATTCACTCTTAACATTAGTAGTGGGGTTAGATCGGTGTAGGAGTGAACCTGGGCTTCCTCATTTGGATCTTGGGCAAATCACTGCATTTCTGTGAGCCTCAGGCTCTTGGTCTTCACAGGGACCACCCACCTCTGGGGTGCTGAAAGGTGGGGGGCTGGGAATAGCCCAGCTATCTGTCTTGCCCTGAGTGAGTTGCTTCAACAATAATAACAACGAATAAATAATAAGAGCAGCAAACTGTGTTCTAAGCACTACTACATATACATGAACCCATTTTAGTCCCCATTTTACAGATGGGACAACTGAGGCACAGAGCAACACATATGCACAGAAATTATCTGGGGGGTCTTGTTAAGTTGTAGATTCTGACTCAGTAGTTTGGGGCCCAAGGTTCTGCATTTCTCACAAGCCCCCGGGTGGTAGTGATGGTTTGGGTACCACGCTTTGAGCCGCAAGGGGCTAGTGCATTTGCTAAAGGTCACAGGTGGTGCGCACCAAGCCTTGATTCGAGCCCTCCCAGTAGACTGCCAAGTCCTGAACTTAACCGCCACCCTAACTGTCTGCCCCAACCCTAGCTTTCTCCCCTACAAAGAGACAGGAAGTATAGCTCCCCTCCCCAAGCCCATTTCCTCTCTCCGGGAAGGGGTGGGTGCTAATACCTCGCTCCATTGGTGACATCTGGTCCATTGAACCGCCCTGCCCCCAGCATCCCAGGGGTCCTCCTGACGATGACAGGGAGGTTTTTAGATGCTCATTAGCCAGGAAGATAATTAAGGGCGAGGGCTGAGCTCGCCTTGGCTCCCTGGGGCTTGCTGGGGCCCAGCTGGGCCTGCCCTGTGCCAGCCTGGTCCTGTGCCCACTTCCCTTGGGGCACAGGAGGGGCTGGGACAAGGGAGAGGCTTGCCAGGGAATAGAGAGGCCTCAGCCAGCCTCTGGGGAGACTCCAGTGGGGCCTCCTGCCCAGGCCACTACTCTTAGGGTTCCAGGCCTAAACATGAAGAGAACTGCTGGGCCAGAGGGCAGTTCCGCAAAGGGTGAGAGGTGAATTCTGCAGGGTGAGGTTAGGTGGGACACAGACAGGGTGTCACCTAACTCTGAGTCACCCAGCAATCTGGGTCAAGGAGTGAAATCAGCCCTTGCTGGTCGGTGGGTATAACATCTCTCTGGCCTCTCTCTAGCGCTAGCTCGGCCCCCTTATAACCTTATAACCTCAGGCTGACAGTCTTGGGCAATCCACACTCCCATCTCAGATTGAACAACGTGTTGTTTTCTGCAGTTTATGTTACTGTCTATTTTTGGCCCAGATATTGCTTTTCCGTTTATGATAGTGACATACCCATTCCTTTTTATGTATTTATTTATGTTGGCTCTGCTGCGAAGCTGGTGGGATCTTAGGTTTCCAGCCAGGGACTAAAACCCACACCATAACAGTGAAAGCGCCACGTCCTATCCACTGGACCCACCAGGGAATTTCCCCCATTCCTTTCTCTTTTTTAAACTATTTTTTAAAATTTGCTCTTTATTTTTATCTTTGGCTGTGCTGGGTCTTCGCTGAGGTATATGGGCTCCCTCCAGTTGTAGCACGGAGCGAGGGGCACTGTCTAATTGTGGAGCACGGGCCTGTCACCATGACAGCCTCCCCTGCTGCGGAGCACAAGCTCTAGGGCACGCAGGCTTCAGTAGTAGCGTTGCACGGGCCCAGCTGCCCCGTGGTGTGTGGGATCTTCCCAGACCAGGGACCGAACCCACGTCCCCTGCATTGGCAGGTGGACATGCAACCACTGGACCACCAGCGAATTCCTTCCCCAGCCCCCTCCATTCCTTTTTAAATCAGTCTCTTCAGGGAGAAAAAAAAAAAAAAAAAAAGTGGGCAAATTTAAAGCAAAGTGTAATAGAAATAACTAGAGATGGTTAGGAGGCTAGCAGTGGTGAAGATGGGGGCAGGTGGAAGGCTGAAGTGGAGCACGCGCCAGAGGTGAACCCCACGGCGGCTCGGAGCCCAGTGCTCTTATTTCAGTGCCAGACAAAGGCCCCAGCTGGGGCAGAGGCATCTCATGGGCTCCTGCGTCCAGCTGGGTTGTCATGAGCTGAGAGGAACCTAGGTTGGTTCTGGTCTTCATTTCTGGCGTCTGTTATCAGCGTGATGAGGGGCAGTCTTGGGGAGTAGGGAGGGCACGACTGCCCGCAGGTTGCTCCCTGCCTGAAGCCTTTCCTGTATTTCCACGTGTGGTACCCACCCTCCACCCCTAAACACACACATGCATCTGAGCACCGGAGCCCCTTAACTGCCCATTCACCAAACCCTTCGTTTATTTACTCAGTTTTTTCATTGATTTAGCCAATCTTTATGTAGCACCTCCTCTGTGCCAAGCACTGTGCTCCCTCCTGGGGAGCTCCCTCCAGGCGTGAATCAGATGGGAACCTCAGCCCTCACGGCGTTCACAGCATCTCCGAGGGAAGACAGATGATAAACGCAGAAATGAGTACTCTGCAGGGTTTGTCAGACCGTGTATGCGCTGGGGAAGAAGGGAAAGACAGTAAGGGGAGAAGCGTGGGGACTGGGAAGGGGCAGGGGAGAGGGGCACTCTGTCACAGACGTGGAAGAAGGCAGTGGTGCAGGAATTCCTTTTAAGTAATTTTTTGTTATTGTTGATTTTAAGTGATTTTATTAGCAAACTTCAGGTGCAGAGAATGGTGGACCAATCATAACCCAGATCATGGTGTATTCTCTTTGGTCCTTGCATGACCTGATTTTCTTAAACATTTCCACAGCTATTTTAATCATGTGATTCACACCATGTAGCCCATTAATCAAAAGCTAGGACCCTAACAATGGCCCATGTCCAGGCTGGAGGTTTCCCCTCCCGTCCCCCTTGTCATCCCCATCGCCCTGCGGCCTGTCTTCCTTGCTCCCTGGTTTGTCTCTTGTGTGGTTTTATCCTCCAAGTCTATTTTGATGTTGTTGTTGTTCGGTTGCTAAGTCACCTCTGACTCTTTGGGACCCCCATGGACTGTAGCGTGCCAGGCTCCTATCTCCTGGAGTTTGCTCAGATTCACGTCCGTTGAGTCAGCGATGCTATCTAACCATCTCATCCTCTGCCGCTCTCCTTCTCCTTGTATGTTTTTTTTAATGTTAGCTGCTTCTTACTAACTTTATTGAAAGGATGTATTAGCTTCCCAGGGCTGCTGGAAGAAATTCTCACAAACTGGATGGCATAATACAGTAGAAATTTATTCTCTCACAGCTCTGGAAGCTAGGAGATCTAGATCAAGGTGCTGGCAGAGCCACGTCCCCTTTGAAGGCTCTAGGGAAGGACGCGTTCCATGCTTCTCTCCTGGCTTCTGGTGGTTGCCAGCAATCCTCAGCAATCCGAGGCTTGTAGCTGCATCACCCTAATCCCTGCCTCTGTCTTCACATGCCTGCTCCTCTGGTGTCATCACCTCTCCCATTTCTCCCTCACCTTTATTGAGGAATAATTGGCAAATATAATTGTATAATTTAAAGTGCACAATGTGAAACTTCCAATATTAATGCATACACATTGTGGAATGATTACCCAGATCAAGATAATGAACATGTTCATCACCTCACATGGTTAACTCTGTGTGTGTGTGTGTGTGTGTGTGTGTGTGTGTGTGTGTGTGTATGTACCCACGTACACAGGGTGAGAATGTTTAATACCTACTCTGCAACTTTCAAGTATACAGTAACGAGTTGCTAACTATAGTCAGCACGCTCTACATTAGACCCTCAGAACTTATTCTTATAACTGAAAGCTTGTACCCTTTGACCTTTTTATCTCCTTGTTTCTTCCTCCCCCACAGTCCCTGGCAACCACTGTTCTATTTTCTGTTTCTGTGAAATTGGCTTGCTTTCCTTCCCTTTGTTTCTCGGTCTCTTTCCCACTTCCTTTCTTTTCCATACGTAAGTGATAACCATATGGTATTGGTTTTTGTCTGGCTTATTTCACTTAACATATGGTGGAATAATATTATATTGTGTGTGTATATGTATATACGTGCGTGTTCAGTCACTCAGTCATGTCTGATTCTTTGTAACTAGTCTACTAGGCTCCTCTGTCCACAGGATTTTCCAGGCAAGAATACTGGAGTGGGTTGCCATTTCCTCCTCCAATGTGTGTGTGCATGTGCGTGCGTGCGTGTATGTGTATATATATTACATATATGATATATTACATATATGTGTGTATATATCTTATATTATGTATATGATATATTACATATGTGTGTGTGTGTGTGTGTATGCCACATTTTCTTTATCCATTCATTCATTGACCGGCATTTGGTTTTTTTTTCTATGTCTTGGCTATCATGAAGAATGCTGCAATAAGCATGGGAGTTCAGATATCTCTTCAAGATACCGATTTCATTTCATTTGGATATATACCCAGGAGTGATTTCTGGATCACATGACAGTCCTATTTTTCATTTTTTGAGGAATCTCCATACTGATTTCCACAGTAGCTGCCTAATTTGCATTCCCACCAGTGTGCACAAAGGTTCCCTTTTGTGTGAAGTGGTATTGTGATTCCGATTTGCTTGTCCCCAATAATTAGTGATGTTGAGCACCTCTTCATGTGCTTATTGGCCATCTGAATGTTTTCTTTGGAAAAACGTCTATTTGGGTCCTTTGCCCATTTTAAAAATAGCAAATTCTTTTTTGCTATTGAGTTGAGTTCTTTGTATATTTTGGACATTAACTGCCGGTCAGACGTATGGTTTGCAAACATTTTCTCCCACTCTGTAGGTTGCCTTTTCACTTTGTTGGTTGTTTCCTTTGCTTTACACAAGCTCTTTAGTTTGACGTAGTCCCACTTGATTATTTTAGTTTTTACTGCCCGTGCTTTTGGTGTCTTATCCAAGAAATCATTGCCAAGTCCAATATCAAAGGGCATTTTCCTGATATTTTCTTCTAGTAGTTTTATGGTTTCAGGTCTGACCTTTAAGTCTTTGATCCATTTTGAGTTTGTGAGTGGTCTAAGACAGGGATTCAGTTTCATTGTTTGCCATGTGAATATCCAGTTTCCCCAGCATCATTTATTGAAGAGACTGTCCTTTCTCCATTGCGTGTTCTTGTTGCCTTGTCAAAAATCAGTTGACTGTGTTTGTGTAGGTTTAACGTCTGGGCTGTCTATTATTTTTCACTGGTCTCAGTGCCTTTTTTATGCCAGTATCTTTTCATCAAATTTATTGACTGCTCAGGCTCTTAGTTGCAGCACTCAGAATGTTCAGTCTTTGTTGGGGCATGTGGGGTCTAGTTCCCTGACCAGGGGTAGAACCGGGGCCCCCTGCATTGGGAGTGTGGAGTCTTAGACACTGGACGACTAGGGAAGTCCCTATGCCAGTGTGTTTTATTAAAGCTCGGTAATATAGCTTGAAATCAGGAAGTGTGATTCCAGCTTCGTTCTTTCTTAAGATTGCTTTCACTATTTGAAGTCTTTTGTGGTCCCATGCAAATTTTAGGGTACTTTTTTATTTCTGTGAAAAATACCATTGGAATTTTGATAGGAACTGCATTGATTCTGTAGATCACCTTGTATAGTATGCACATTTCCACAATATTAATTCTTCCAATCCGAGAACACAAGAGAGGTTTCCATTTATTTGTGTCTTCAGTTTCTTTCATCAGTATCTTATGGGTTCTTTTTTTTTTTGGTTTTGTTTTATTTTTTGTCTTATAGTTGTCAGTGTACAGGTCTTTCACCTCCTTGGTTAAATTTATTCCTAAGGATTTTATTGTTTTTAATGCTATTGTGAACGTGATTGCTTTCTTAATTTCACTTTCAGAGAGTTCACTGTTAATGGATAGAAACACAAGTGATTTTTGTTTGTTGATTTATATATCCTGCAACATTACTGAATTCATTTATTAGTTCTAATAGCTTTTGAAAAAAGTTTTTTTGACCACATTGCATGGCACGTGGGATCTTAGCTCCCTGCCTAGGGATGGAATCCGCTTCCTCTGCAGTGGAAGCGCAGAGTCTTAACCACTGGAACACCAGGGAAGTCCTTTAATAGCTTTTTGATGGAGTCTTTAGGATTTTATGTACATAAGATCATGTCATCTGCAAACAGATAATTTTACTTTTTCCTTTCCAACTTGGATGCTTTTTACTTCTTTTGTTTGTCTAATTGTTACTGGGAGTTCTTGCCCTTCTTATAAGGATACCAGTCACTGGATTTAGAGCCTACTCTAACTCATATGACCTCATCTAAATTTAAATAATACCACTTCCCTGGCGGTCCAGTGGTTAAGAATCCACCTTCCATTGTGGGGGACACTGGTTCAATTCCTGGTTGGGAAGATCCCATATGCCATGGGGCAGCTAAGCCTGCATGCCATATCTACTGAGGCCATGTGCTTAGAGCCCATGGTCTGCAACAAGAGAAGCCACTGCGATGAGAAGCCTGCGTACCACAACTAGAGAAACCCATGTGCAGCAACGAAGACCCAGCACAGCCGTAAATAAATTTTAAAAAATTTAAAAATAAACTTTAATCACATCAGTAAAGACCCTATACAGATTCAAAAAAGGTTACATGTACGGATACCAGGGATTAAGACTTCAGTGTATCTCTTCAGGGGCACAATTCAATCCATCAACAAAGGGAAGCCAGATAACCAAAAAAGTGTATCAAGATATGTGAATCTTATGAGACTTCATTTCATCATTTAATAGTCTACATATAGCTAAGATCGGCCCATACTGGGATTTGCTTATTTTAACTGTTTGTGTCATATTCTCCTAGGTCAGTGTATCCTGGCTGGGCAGTCTGGTTTCCTGTGGACAGCCTCTTGAATGGTGTACGGGTGTCTGCTAATTTACAGTGCTGTTTGAGCATTCTTTATTTTTTATATATTTTTTTGGCTTTGTTGGGCTTAGTTGTGGCACATGGGCTGTTTGTTACAGTGCACAGGCTTCTCTCTAATTGTGGCCTGTGGGCTCCAGAGTGCACAGGCTCAGTAGTTGAGGTGCTTGAGCCTGGTTGCCCTGCAGCATGTGGGATCTTAGTTCCCTGACCAAGGATCGAGCCTTCATCTCCTGCATTGGAAGGCAGATTCTTAACCACCGGACCACCAGGGAAATCCTTTGGCATTCTTATAAGTGGTTCTTGATTGTCCATGCAAGAGTTTCTCTGGAGTGTTTGCCTGGAAATGGAATCACTGGGATTCTGAATATATGAATATTCAATTGTGAGAGATGACAGCAAGGTACTTTATGAAGTGGTTGCCCTAATTACACTTCTGCCAGCAACATGTACGATCTACATCCTCTCCAGCACTTGGTAAGATCGATTTAAAAATGTTTTCCAGTTGACTGTGAAATTGTTCCCAGTAGAGATCTTGATTTGCATTTCTGGATCGCTAATGATGCTGAACACCTTTATTAATGCTGAGGTCTAAAATATATTCACTTATATTTCCTGCTAAGGTTTCTGAAGCTTTGTTGACATTTAAGTCTATAATCTGTCATCTTTGGGTCATTAAGTTCGAAAGGATTATTCCTCTTATTCCTGCTAAAAATTTTTAAG
Organism: Bos mutus; assembly: GCF_027580195.1. Taxonomy (NCBI): domain Eukaryota; kingdom Metazoa; phylum Chordata; class Mammalia; order Artiodactyla; family Bovidae; genus Bos; species Bos mutus. The sequence continues at coordinate 31,682,436 of NC_091641.1, forward strand.
GTGGGCTTTTTGTTGGGTTTTGGTATTTAAGTCCTTAATCTGGAGTCGATTTTTGTGTAAGGAAGGATTGTGTAAACTGAGGAGCTTTTGTAGCGTAAAAAGTGCAGGACAGTGGGGCAGGATGTTCCACTGGGACTCGTGAGCGTACTGGAAGTTGTTCACTGGATATTGAGTTCAAATTCTGCTCCTCTCATGGACTGCTCTGTGATCTTCTAATTAATCTCTGTGATCCTTGATTTCCTCATCTGTAAAATGAGAATTATAGCAAATACTGTCCTTGGGTGTCACAAGGAGTACATGAGACAAAGTGTGCAGAAAAGCTGCCCACATTGTGGGTACGCAACCTAACTAGCATTTATTGAGTACCTACTATGTGCCGGATGAGGCCAAGCACTTTTCATGTATTATTTATTCATTTAACCCCTGACAGCTCCGTGACTTAGCAGCAGCAGCAGCTCCGTGAAGCCTATGGTATCTTCCACACTTTACAGACGAGGAAACCGAGTCTCAGATAGGATGAGTGAGCCCCCCAAAGGCACAATGCTAGCGTGAGTCAGAGGACTTGAACCCTGGCAGCTGAGCTACAGAGCCCTCACCCATCAGCCATTGTGCCACTGTGCTCAGTTGTGTCCAGCTCTTTGCGACCCCATGGGCTGGAGACCACCAGGCTCCTCTGTCCATGGGATTTTCCAGGTAAGGATACTGGAGTGGGTTGCCACGTCCTTCCCCAGGGCATCTTCCCAACCCAGGGATGGAACCCAGGACTTCTGCATTGGCAGGCGGATTCTTTACCACTGAGCCGCTAGGGAAGACCAAACTGCATCACATTTCAAAGCCATTCCTTCCCTCCCTCATCCTCCAGAATCTAGTCTCTGGGCCTTGCTTCTCCAGGCAGAAGGGTCTAGAGGTGGAGATGGGGGAGTAATAGGCAGTGGGGTTCTGATTCTCCTATGGCCCCTGCCTTTGACTCTGAGGCTGGGGAGAGGCTGGGGAAGGAGGGGGGAGCCTGAGCCTCTTGCGGGGAAGTCCATCCATCCTCCCCTCCCCGCACCAAATGCAGTTGACCATCACAGTGAAGATGAATCACCAGCCACAGAGTTCTCCCCAGTGTCGTCCATTATTCATAGCTGCCATCCCAGGCACGGGGTGGCCTTGGGGTCAGGCTGGAATTATTCCCAAGGCCCAGCTCTTAGGGGCTTTTATCCACAGCTGAGCCTGACCACAAGCAACCTCATTCTCTCGATCTGAGGGCTGGGGACTTTCAACCCAGAGGGGCTGGAGACTCCAGCACAACCTAAGAGGCCTTCGACCTGCTGGCCAACAGGGCACTTGGGGCTGTGTTTGAGCCCAGCTCTGCTGCTTTCCAGTTACCTCCTTGGAGCCTCAATTTCCTTATCTGTAAAGTGGGAATAACTAGCCCCACTTCGTTAATAGATTTGGAAATTATCTACGGCTAGAGGCATGGGTACCAGAGTTGACCACCAGAGTTGCTGTTGTGACATTTGCTCTTTAGGTGATTGTCTCTCAGGCCTTTCTGGGGATGCAGAGATGGTGTGACCCTTTAAAGTTCACCTAGTAAGTTTTAAAAAATTTTATTTAAATATAGTTGATTTATAATGTGTTAATTCCTGCTGTACAGCAAAGTGATTCAATGGTATCACTGATATCAAAGTGATTCAGTGAAGATATATATGTGTATACATATGTATTCTTTTTCATATTCTTTTCCATTCTGGTTCATCATAGGATACTGACCATAGTTCCATGCACTACACAGCAAGACCTTGTTGTTTATCCATTCTATATATCAGATCAGATCAGTCGCTCAGTCGTATCCGAGTCTTTGCGACCCCATGAATCGCAGCACACCAGGCCTCCTGTCCATCACCAACTCCTATATATATTTATTATATATAATATTATAATTATATATATTATCTATATATAATAGTTCACATCTGCTAACCCCAAATTCCCAGTCCTTCCCTCCTGAACCCACTTCCACCTTGGCAACCACGACTCTGAGCCTCATATCTGTGAGTCTGTTCCTGTTGTGTAGATATGTTCATTTGTGTTGTATTTTAGATTCTACATATAAGTGGTATAATATGATGTTTGGCTTTCTCTTTCTGACTTCCTTCACTTAGTATGATAATCCCTAGGTCCGTCCATGTTGCTGCAAATGACATTATTTCATTCTTTTCTTTTTTTATAGTATTCCTATATATATATATATATACACACACATACCCCATCTTCTTTATCTGTTCATCTGTCAATAGATACTTAGGTTGCTTCCGTGTCCTGGCTATTGTGAATAGCGCTGCTGTAAACGTAGGGGTACGTGCATCTTTTCAAATTAGAGTTTTGTCTGGATATGTACACAGGAGTGGGATTGCTGGATCATATGACAACTCTATTTTTAGTTTTTCACCAACTAATTCTTATTTGCAGCCAGGGTTGAAGCCATTGTCTTCACCTTGGAATTCTTAACAGTGATCCCTCAGCAGATAAAGTGCAATGAAGAAATTTAAAAATATGGGAGGGAGTGCCTATAATTCTGTAATTCTCAACCTGTGGCTCCTCAGCGTCACCTGGGAGCTTGTTCAAAATGCATGTCCTTCCCTGCCCAAGCCTGCTGGGTCAGGAACTCTGGGGGTGGAGCCTAGTGAGTTGTCTTTGAACAGCTCCTCCAGGCAGGTTGGGTGCATGCACAAGTGTGAAACACATCACTCCCTCTCCCATTTGCTTGCTTTGTTGACACAAGTTGCCATGTCGTGAGCTGCCACGTTGGAGGGCCCCTGTAACAAGGAAGTGAGTGCTGCCAGTGTGTACTGAGGGAGCTTGGGAGCTGGTCCTTCCCCAGTCATGCCTGCAGATGAGCTCACAGCCCCACCGACGCTTAGATTGCAGTGAGAAAGGCTGAGCTGGAAGAATTCTCATTCAGATTCCTGCCTGACAAAAACTATGGGATTGTAAATATTTGTTGTGTTAAGCTGCTCTGTTTTGTGGAAATTCATTTTGCAGCAAATAGGTAACTAATGTGGTGAATATTGGCCAGAAGGAGAGAGTGGCTGGGTGGGGGGAATAGAAGGATATACTGGAGTAATCTAACGCCTACGTGAAAGGGGTTTATGGGACTTCTCTGGTGGCTCAGTGGTTAGAATCCACCTTTCAATGCAGGAGACGTGGGTTTGATCCCTGGTTGGGGAACTACAATCCCACACACCAACTAAGCTGAAATGCCACAGCTTTTGAATCTGCATGCCACAATGAAGACCCAGTGGTGCCGCCAAAAAATAAAATAAAAAATTTTAAGGGTTAAGGACCTACTGTATAGCACAGGGAACTCTGCTCAATATTCTGTAATAACCTCAATACAAAAATAACTTCAAAAAGAATAGATACGTATATATGTACAACTGAATCACTTTGCTGTACACCGGAAACCGACGCAACATTGTTCCTCGACTATACTACAATATACAACTAAAAACATTTTTTTAAGGATTTAAGAGACATGTAAGCTGATTTCAACATGCAGACCTTGTTTGGATCCTGACTGAACATATTAACTGTCTTGTTTTACATTGATATTTGGGGAATGCAAATACCAAGGGAATCCTGGATGATATTAAGCTGTTATTGTTCATTTTATGGAGTGTGATAGTGGTTCTGTGCTTAATGTTTTGAAAACAAGGCTATGTCTCTGAGAGAAACATGTTGAACTAGTTACAGATGAAGTGATTCCTCTGTTGAGGAATTGCTTTAACATAATCAGGGTGGGGAGGGGGTAGATGTGAAAGAAAAGGAGTCGATGGTTGTTGAGGTGAGGGGCAGTGCGTGGAGGTTCCCTTTACTCTTCTCTGTGTTTTTGTATATGTTTGAAATTTTTCACAGTAAAAAGTTTAAAAAAAAATGAAGTGAGTCCAATGTGCCCACTGTACAGACGGACAGAAGAAACCCCAGAAGCAGGCAGGAAGAGTGGAGGGAACTGGGGAGTGGGACAGAAGAAACCCCAGAAGCAGGCAGGAAGAGTGGAGGGAACTGGGGAGTGGGACAGAAGAAACCCCAGAAGCAGGCAGGAAGAGTGGAGGGAACTGGGGAGTGGGACAGAAGAAACCCCAGAAGCAGGCAGGAAGAGTGGAGGGAACTGGGGAGTGGGGACAGAAGAAACCCCAGAAGCAGGCAGGAAGAGTGGAGGGAACTGGGCGTGGGGAATCTTAGTTTGTTGACAATGGGGATCTATCCCTGGGCTTGGCTTCCCGCCTGGCACTCGCGTAGGAGACTCTGGGGCCTCCCTGAGCCTGAGGCATGGAGAGGAATCTCCCCCATCATCCAAGACTCAGCTTTCTGGCACTTCGTAGCTGCCACACTAAGCCATCTGACTCTATACCTGTGAGAGGCATCTTTTTTTTTGTTTGTTTGGCCACCCTCTGCAGCTTAAGGAATCTTAGTTCTCCAACCGAGGATCGAACTGGGGCCACTGCAGTCAAAGAGCAGAGTCCTAACCACTGGCCCACCACGAAGTTCCTGCGAGGCATCTTTCAAGTGTATAACAGTGACGATTTTTTCTCTTAATATATTAATTCCTCACAAAGGGAGTGTTTGATTGTGTTTTATTCATTTATTTTATGTCTCTCTTTCTTTTTAAAAGAAGATACTTGTTCATTGCAAACTCAAAGGGAGTACAATGGAAAGACAGTACCCTTCCTCTTGTCTTCCAGTCACCTCCCAAAGACAACTATTTAATTTTTCAACAGACACGTATTTTAAAAATTTAGTTTTGGTCATACCCACAGCATGTGGGATCTTAGTGCCCCAATCAGGGATTGAACCCACACTGCCTGCATTGGAAGCACAGAATCTTAACCACTGGACCACCAGTGAGGGAATCCCTGGCCCCAGGGAAAAGGGGTTGGAGCCTATGAGTGGGTCTCTGGCAGGTCCTGACCTGTCCTGGCGGGGAGACCAGAGGGTAGTGAGGCAGGAAGGCAGCTCTGGGTCCTGAGCACCTCCACCTGCCCTTGTATCCTCTGCCCCTGCCTCCCTTTCTGCACTGCAGCCATGCTCAGCCACCACGGTTCCCCGACCCTCCCTGTCTCAGGGCCTTTGCACAGGCTGTTCCCACTACTCGGGTTTCCACCCGCCTCTTTTCAGACTTCTACTCACTGTTCAAATCCTGAGAAGCTTTTCCTGAGGTCCTGCTCTGTGGTCGCTGCCCAGCCCGGGTCTCACCATAGTGTGTGGTCCCCAACAGGCTAAGCCCTCTGAGATCTAGAATCAGATCTGTGCCAACTTGGTAGCCCAGCGACAGTGGATTCTCAGCAAATGGTTGTTGAGAACAAGTGCATGAAGGCACGAGCATGTCTCTGCTCCATCTAGACTTTGATGCTCCATGTGCGGTGTTAGGAGGGCAGGTAAGAGAAGGTTCCTGCCTCCAGCGCTGCTCAGTCTAAGGGGAGGTGGACATGAAACAGATAATTATACAATCACTCTGAACAGTCCCAGGAGACAAATATAGAGCCAATGAGAGTGTGTAGAGGGAGATTCCACCTTGACAGGGACCTGAGGTTTCCTGGAAGACATGATGTTTGAGGCTTGATCTGAAAGCTGAGCAAGAATAATTAATCCAACAGAGAGAGGCAGAAAGATCTTTCCAGGGAGAGGGGACCACAGGTACGAAGGCCCAGTGGTCAAGAAACACCCAAAGAAGAGTATGTGAGAGGTGCCGTGGCCGAGAGGTTGGGGTGGGAAGGTCAGGTCACATGGAGGGTGGCTGAACTTTATCCACAGAGCAGTGTGAGGACATGAAAGGATTTCATCATCCCTGGGAAGATGGAACCCAAATTAAATTGGAAAGAGCTAGCTGTGTCTGCCACATGAAAAATGAATCAGAGGGGCCAGGAGGGCAGGGAGCAGGCCCCTGCAGTTCTTGAAGGACTTGGATTAAGGCGAGGATAGATAGATGTGGACAGGCGTGGAGGATTTTTAGCAAAGAGCCAGTCTACAGGCCCACCCATGGGGGCGGTCTGCAGAGAGAACAAAGTCAGGATTCAGAGGGAGGCATGGTGTCCTGCCTTAAGCAGGACCTGGCCAGCTGGGAGCAGCCTGTTCTCAGGAGGAGGGTCTGATGAGCCTCTGGGGCCCTGGCCACTAAACAGCCAAGGATCCCCTAGCTAGAGACATGGGCCTAGGGACACGAGGGATGCTAATCCTGTCTCCAGGGATGACACATTCCAGCAGACAAGTCTTCTACATCCTTTGGGCCCTACTCTGCCCGGGAGTTGCTGAGTGACCATCTCTGGGCCTTGCCTGCCCTCCTGCTGAGAGCCAGAGGCTCATCCACTTCCTTGGGGATCAAAGACTCCCAGTGGTCTCCTCCCAGGAAGCCCCCACCCAGGTTCAGCCAAACCCCACCCCTGGGCATGTTCATGAGAGCAGTGGTCCCAGCCTGTTTGGCACCAGGGACCAGTTTCGTGGAAGACAAGTTTTCCATAGTGGAGTGTGTGTGTGTTTGTGTGTGTGGTTTCTTGATGATTCGAGAGCATGACATTTATTGTGCACTTTCTTTCTTTTATTATTACAGCAGCTCCACCTCAGATCATCAGGCATTGGATCCCAGAGGTTGGGGACCCCTGCTTTAGACCACTCAGGATGCACATGCCAAGTCCTGGGGACAGAGCGTGAACAAGGGGACGAGACGCCGGCCCGCAGCGGGCTGACAGTCTAGAGGGGGAGGAGGGAAACACGAAGACACGTTGATAAATACATTATGAAATTTAATTTCAGAGCCAGATAAATGCTCTAGAGTGATGTGATGGAGACTACTGGAAGGGTGGGCTGGGGTTTGTGTGAGAGAGGAGGTCAGGGCGGCACATTCTCTGAGGATGCAGAGAAGCCCATCAAGGAAAAGCATTGTAGTGGGGGGAACAGTCAAGGCAAAGGCTTGAGGTGGGACGGAAGAGACCAGGGAGGCGGGGAGGGGAAGATGTGGTGAAGGAGGGGCCCAAGGGGTGGACCGCCCTGGTGAGCATGTCACCTGGAGAGGCCTGGCAGGGGTGAGACCGGGCGATGGGCTTCGTTCCCCAGACCTACCAGAATCTCCCTTCTTGCTCAGCTGGAAACCCCCTCCCCCGGAGTTCCCTATTTTAGCCCTTTCTAGCCTCTCTGCCTCCTTCCCCACCACAACAAGTACTCCCTGGGCTGGAATTTCCCCAAGATGCACAGTCAGGGAGGGGAAATAACACCCATCATTGTCAAGACCATCAGTGCTGGGATCTCCTAACCCAGTGCCCTGGCCCCTGCTGGGCGCTCTGTGACTTGGGCGCTCTGTGACTTGGGCCCTCGGCTCCTCACAAGGGGACTCTCCAGGTTTTACGGGCCCCATTCTACAGACCAGGAGACCCAGACGCAGTGTGACTCGCTCAAGGCCATGTGGCCCGAAAGCAGGAGCCAAGATTTAAATTCAGCTGAGTCTCATCCTGAAAGTGGAAGTGTTAGTCGCTCAGTCGTGTCCGACTCTTTGTGAACTGGGTGGACTGTCCATGCGAATTCTCCAGGGCAGAATACTGGACTGGGTTGCTGTTCCTTTCTCCAGGGGATCTTCTCGACTCAGGGATCGAACTTGGGTCTCCCGCATGAAGGGTAGATTCTTTACCATCTGAGCCACCAGGGAAGCCCTGAAAAGTGAGTTGCTCAGTTGTGTCCGACTCTTTGTTGACCCCATGGACTGTAGCCTACCAGGCTCCTCTGTCCATGGGATTTTCCAGACAAGAGTACTGGAGTGGGTCGCCATTTCCTTCTCCAAGGGAAGCCCTAGTCTCATCCTAAAGGTTGGGCAGAGCCTACTCAAGTCTTGGGAGAGTTTCAGGATCCCGGGAGATCCAGATTCCTCCGCCTGTTTCCTACCTGCCTCGCTTCACTGCCGCCATGTGGGTAAGTGTTGCCGCCAGTTTCCCAGTTGCTGAAGCAGACACCCCAGAGTCATTCTGAGCCCTTGGCTGCCCGCCTCTACCAGGGGCTGGTCACGAAATGCCCCTTATGGGCTCTGTTGCAGCTTTAACACCCAACATATCTGACTAGTGGTTCTCTCTCCCTCTTGAGACAAAAAAAAAGAGGAAATTAAATTGTGGCAGGTTATCATTGATCTAGAGAAAGCCGCACAAGGTCTGTGGTCACCTTTCTTTAAAGATACACTTCACACGATTGCGGTAAGTGCAGTGGGTAGGCGACCAGGCCAGCCGGCTGATCTCTGGTGTCCCTAAAGAATACCTCAGGACCCGGTGGCTGACGGCGCCCACCCCAGAGGGGCTCTGGGGAGGTGGGGGCCCTCACAGCCCACCCCCTTCTGCCGGAGAAGTCATAGAGGGCTCAGAGTCACTGCTGCCCCTCCTTGTCCTCTTTGGGGGCAATAATCTGAAACTGATTGTGGTGATGGATGCATAACTCCATGAAGACACAAAACCACTGAATTGTACTCTTTAATGGGGAATCACGTGGTATGTGAATTACAACTCAATTTATCTAGTTAAAAAAAGAACAACAAACACAAGTGTTCTGTGTCTGCCCAGGGTGGGTCCAGGTCTGCTCAGACAAATGAAATGTGAAAAAAAAAAATCATGAGACCACTCAAGTTTTATCTGATAGCAACAGTCAGAACTAACCTTTCTTTAAAAAAAAAAAAGTTTATTTATTTATTACTTAGCTGCACTGGGTCGTAGTTGCGGCGTGTGGGGTCTTCCATCTTTGCTGCAGCACTTGGGATCTGTAGTTTCAGCATTTGAACTCTTGGTTCCCAGGCCAGGGATCAAACCCAGGCCTCCTGCATTGGGAGCTCTGAGTCTTACCCACTGGACCACCAGGGGAGTCCGCAGAGCTAGCATTGCTTTAGTGCTGGTGATATGCTAGTTAACTCCTCTGACTCTCACCACAGTTCCATCAGGAAGAATTATTACACCCCCACCCTTGAGAGCTGGGGGAACAGGCATACAGTGGGACTGTGACCGGCCAAGCTCACACACAAAGAAGTGTCCGAGCAAAGTCTGAACCCCACAGGCTAGCCCCAGTGCTTCCACATCTGCCTCTGATACAGACAAGAGTAAAGAAGACAATAGAATAACCGTCAAGTGTCCCCAGCTCAGGAGTGGCTCCCCGAGTTTTTATCAGCACCAGTTAAACCACAGGCTGGTCTAGTTCCGGACCCTCTGCAATGATGTGAAGAATATCTTCTTTTTTAAATGACTAATTGAAGTGCAGGTGATTTACAATGTTATGTTAGTTTCAGGTGTACAGCACAGTGATTGAGTTATATATATCTATTTTTTAAAGATTCTTTCCCATACAGATTATTATAAAATACTGAGTATAGTTTCCTGTGCTGTACATTAGGTCCTTGTTTATCTGCATGCGTGGGAGCTAAGTCGCTTCAGTCGTGTCCCACTCTTCGAGACCCTGTTAACTAGCACAGCAGGCTCCTCTGTCCGTGGGATTGTCCAGGCAAGAATACTGGAGTGGGTTGCTGTGCCCTCCTCAGGGGCTCTTCCCGACCCAGGGATCAAACCCACATCTCGTATCTCCTGCATTGGCAGGAAGGTTCCTTACCAGTAATGCCACCCTATCTATTAGTGTATATATGTTCATGAAAGTGAATGTGGTAGTCCCTCAGTCATGTCTGACTCTCTGTGACCCCATGGTATGTAACCTGCTAGGCTCCACTGTCCATGGAAATCTCCAGGCAAAAATACTGGATCGGGTTGCCATTTCCTTCTCCGAGGGATCTTCCCACCCCAAGGATCAAACCAGGGTCTCCTGCATCGCGGGCAGATTCTTTACCATCTGATCCACCAGGGAAGCCTGTATATGTTAATACCAAACTTTTAATTTATCTCTCTTTTTCTCCTTTGGTAACAGTAAGTTTGCTTTCTATGTGTGTGGGTCTATTTCTGTTTCTATATTTAAGTTATCTGTATCAGGTTTTTTTAGATTCCACATATAAGCAACATCATATATTTGTCTTTGACTTAGTATAATAATCTCTGTGTCCATCCGTGTTGCTGCAGATGGTATATTTCATTCTTTTTTATGGCCGAATAGTATTCCATCATGTGTATGTACCACATCTTTATCCATTCAATCTGTCAGTGGACACTTAGGTTGCTACCATGTCTTGGCTGTTGTCTGCAGTGAACACTGGGGTGCATGTATCTTTTTGAATTACACTTGGGAAGCCCCTGTCATCATATTACTTCTCTGTATGAATGCCCAGGAGTGGGATTGAAGGATCATAAGTTAGCTCTATCTGAGAATGAGATGGTTGGATGGCATCACTGACTCGATGGACATGAGTTTGACCAGGCTCCGGGAGTTGGTGGTGGACAGGGAGGCCTGGCGTGCTGCAGTTCATGCGGTCGCAAAGAGTCGGACATGACTGAACGACTGAACTGATACTGATACTGATTTTTAGTTTTTTAAAGGAACCTCCATATCATTTGAGAAAAGTGCAGTGTCCTCTAAATCATCTTGTTTCAGCCCTATCCGCCCTGCCCCACCCCACCACCTGTCCCCTGCTGGGTTCTTTTATCATGAATCGTATCGTCATTTCATTCATAAGTTCTTCACCTCTGTGATAGGAACTGTCTCAAATAACCACATTTTCATTTAACTGCCACTCTCACACCTATAAGTTCACGATTCTGTAATATCCTCTCAAATCCCATCTCCACCTGCCGCCCCCTGATGTTTCCTAAATGCGTTTAAGGGCTGGTTGGTTCAAATCAAGAGACAAAATCTGTACATTGCATTTGGCTGGTGTTTCTCTTAAATCCCTTGTAAGCTATAACAATTCTCTCTTTTGTATTTCCTTGCCTTTTAGTTGTTGCAGAAAGTATGGGATCCTTCCTCTTAAGCATTGATTTGCTGCCTCTTAAATGGCCTCCAGCAGAAATTCGAAGGCTGGAGGGTAGCGGGCAGAGAGGGCAGGAGATGGTGGGGGCTTGGCCCAGCCTCCAGACCTTGTGCAGAGCCTGTATTTCTACCTTACAGGTTATCTGAAATGAAATAAAATCAGGCCTGGGTAGAAAAGGGATGCTCAGTGATGTTGGCAGCAACTGTGCTAAATCGCTTCAATCGTGTCTAATTCTTTGTGACCCTATAGACTGCCGCCCACCAGGCTCCTCTGTCCATGGGATTCTCTAGGCAAGAATACTGGGGTGGGTTGCCTCCTTCAGGGGACCCTGACTCAGGGATTGAACCTGCATCCCTTACGTCTTCTGCATCGGCAAGCCGGTTCTTTACCACTAGTGCCACCTGGGAAGCCCTGACAGCAACTAAGTATATTCATTTGTCACAAATGGTGTCCGTCCCCCCTTCAAAGCATATATGGAACCCGCCCTTTCTCTCTTGCAGTGGATTGGAGGAGGTGAGGGGGGAAGCAGGGCTGGGGTGCTGGGAGGCTCCCACAGTCCAGACGAGAGCTGATGATGTGCTGGGCCAGGGTCGTGGCTTAGGTGAAGAGGGGACAGATTCCAGGAGTGTTCTGGAGGTCGAGTTGGTCTGGCGCAGTGACCACGAGGGAAGGAGCTGTCCAGGATGCTTTGTTTGTCTTTAAATTTTTTGGCCACAGCCTGAGGCACGTGGCATTGTAGTTCCCCAACCAGGATCAAACCTGCAGCCCCTGAATTGGAAGGCAAAGTCTCAACCACTGGACCACCAGGGAAGTCCCTGGAGTGCTTTGGACAGCAGACTCCTTCCTCTCTGGGGGAAAGCAGCCTTCCTGCCTGGTGCTCATGTGCACAGACCCCCTCCTCCCAGCTGCAGCTGGGGAAGTGAAACACACCAAAATGAGGGTGACTCACTCCTCAGCGTGGACCACCCACACCCCACGCTCAGCCTTCCGAAGAGCAGTAGCCAACAGAGCAAAGAGATGGGGCGGGACAAGGGCATGGATGCCAGAATCAGCTGCTTCCCAGCGCTGTGAGCTTGGACAGCTCAAATCCTCTCTGAGCCTCAGTTTCCCCATCTGGGCCATGGGATGCCCGTTTCTACCTGGGTGTTGTGAGAAATTTAATGGTGAGCAGCTCTTAAGTGGTGGTCTTGAGGAAGAGAGCCCAGGTGGCCCTGGGAGAGACAGGAAGATGTGAAGACTGACTGGTAGGGAGGCTGAGCATGTTGGGAGCACGGTCTGCAGCTGATGAGGGTATGAGGCCAGGCGCCTCCCAGCTGGTGCTTGAGCCCCAGTAGGGTCAGCCTCTGAGCACCCTGTTATAGACAAAGCAAAACTAATGAGGGAGAAGTGATTGGGGTGCCATTTGTGGTTCTGCCGAGCCTTGGGCCATTTCCTTTTTAAAATATATATATATATATATATTTTTTTTTTTTTTTTTTATGACCACTTTCTTTAGAGTCCTTTTGTTGTTTAGTTGCTAAGCCGTGTCCGACTCTGTGACCCCATGGACTGTAGGCCGTCAGGCTCCTCTGTCCATGGGATTTTCCAGGCAAAAATCCTGGAGTGGGTTGCCGTTTCCTTATCCAGGTAGATCTTTCTGGTTTGATCAAACCAGGTCTCCCACACTGCAGGCAGATTATTTACCACTGGACCACCAGGGAAGCTCTTGGTGTGTTTAATTCCTCCCAACACCCAGCCAGGTGGAAATGGCATTCCCATTGCCCACATGGGGAAACAGTTTCAGAGAGGTACTGAGCTGTTCAAGCTCATGACGCTTATTGGATTTGTTACATCATCGCTTCTGTTTCTGACTCGAACTCCATAGTCTTTGAGAGTTTTCCTGATTTTTGGAAGACATGTCCCAGATCCTCTTAAACCCTTTCTCCTTTTGGGTTGTGCATTTTTTCAACTGACAGCAGCCATCTTCATAACACATTTATGCTCATCAGCCATTTCTCAGAGGGGCCCTTGCTCCTTTTGGTGATAAACGGGAGTGAGGGACCACAATCCAGACATGAAGTGCTTATCCGTTGGGTTATCATTGCATCTAGCTGTGAAACTAGAGATACCGATCCTCTTCATTCACATTTAAGATTACAAGGTTTTCATTTAAGTTCTTTGATTTTATGTATCTCTCTTTTTAAAAAATTTTTACACAGAAAATCTTGGTTCCTAACAACATTAGCACACATTTCTTACCATCTTTATCTTATATTATAAAGCTGACAGTTTCAACCTAATAATACCAATATAATCACTGCCTATAAGATGACCGAGTGCTGTTGAGGATTTCGTTTTGCTTCTGTTTCTTTGATTCTGTGGTCCTTCGGATAAAGCCCATTAGGGATGTGTAATCAAACTGCTGTGTTAAAGTCACTTCCAATGCTCCTCAGTGTGGTTGCCAACTTGACATTCAGTCAGGTTTATTCATTTCTGCTGGGTATTTTTATTTTAAGGGTTTTTTTGGTCTTTGCTTTATAATTTTATAGACTGTTTGCATTTACAAAATAAAAACTGAAACCAGATACACTCAGAGAAATCTAGCTTCCACATCTGTTCCTTTCACTAATTACCTCTCTCCCCATAGGTTACAGTTTTGTTAGCTTCTGATTTATCTTTCCATTGCCTCTTTGTTCCTTCTTTTTTTTTTTTTTTAACAATTCTGTTAAAAGAATTCTGAAAAGAGCACTATTATATAAATATATGAAGAAGTTGAAATGTTAATCCCTGTGTCATCTCCAACTCTTTGCGACCCCATGAACTATAGCCCATCTGTCCATGGAATTCTCCAGGCAAGAATACTGGAGTGGGTTGCCATTCCTTTCTCTGGGGGATCTTCCTGACCCAGGGATCGAAACACGATTTCCCACATTCTGGACAGATTCTTTTACCATCTGTGCCACCTGTATATGTATGTTTGTATATTTAATATTTATTTATTTGGCTGTGCTGGGTCTTAGTTGTGGCATGTGGGATCTAGTTCCCAGACCAGGGATCGAACCCAAGCCCCATGCATTGGGAGTGCAAAGTCTCAGCCATTGCACCGCCAGGGAAGTCCCCTCCATTGTCTCTTTCTGAAAGTATAAGCAAATGTAGACACATCTCCCACACATTCAGAAGCTAGAATATATATCGTGCACACACAATTCTGCACCTTAGATTTTATTTTTGCTATTTTCTCATAAACCTATATCCTGGAGATCACTCCCGGGTGGTATTAGGAGAGCATCTTCATTTCTTTTCCCAACCGTTGTGCACTCTCCTATGTGGACGTCCAGTTTATTCAACCAGTTTCCCCTTGGCGGATGTTTGTACTGTGTCCAGTCTTTGCTGGTTCTATTAGCGCTGCAACAACAACAAAAAGCTTTGTGCATATGTGAATTTGTACTTTGGGGGCAGATTCTTACGAACTCTAACCAGATTGGTTTAAAAAAAAAAAGTTAAGATTTTTAACATTTTAGAACAGTTTTAGGTTCACAGCAACATTGAGAGGACCTCGTGGGAATTTTAGTCATAACTGTGATGCACGTTACCCAGGAGTTCACGGTTCAATGGGCGTGCGTAGCAGCTGTGCTCATGTGTGGGTGGAGGTGCCACTTGCTGAGGCAGGAAGCACGGAGGGGCTCTTTCTAACTGTACCTTGTGGTTAACAAGTGAGCTGGTGTTGGAGGGAGCGGGAGCCAAGGTGTGGGAAGCGAGGCTAGGTACGCGGGAACATGCAGACAGCAGCGACGTCCAACTTTAGCTGATTGGGAGGCTGCAGGTGGTTCTTGGAGAGGGAGCAGAGTGGGTCTGGCACACCTGGCACTCCCAACCCCAGCTCCTTCTGCAGGGGCCGTCCTCATCTCCCAGGCAGGGAGCAGGTAAGGGAGGGGACCGATGTCCGCCACTGCTGACTGCAGCCTCCTCTGAACCCCGGCTGGGATAAGTGACCCCCCCCCCGCAGGGCAGGGGAAGGCAGCCTGAACCTGGCCCAGACTTGGGAGACAGACTGCCCTGGGTTCAAACCCCAGCTCGGCTCTGTGACCCTGGGCAAGCTGCCTAACTTCTGTGAGCTTCAGACTCTTCTGTCCAAAGGGGATGGGGTGGGACCTGCCCCACTATGTTGAGGACACTGTGGGCCTGTGGATGGGAAGTGCCTGGCACACAGGAGGTGCTCCCCGCTGAGGACCAGCCATCCCTGCTGCCCTGTGAAGGGGCTGGGGCTGAACCACTGGGAGTCCTGGTTCCTACCTTTGCTGAGCTGGAGCAGCTAGAGAGACCCACTCACTGTGGTGGTGATGGAACCCATGGGCATGAGAGTCAGACAGTGAGTGAAAGTCACTCAGTCGTATCTGACTCTTTTTGACCCCCCCATGGACTGTAGCCCGCCAGGCTCCTCTGTCCATGGGATTTCTCAGGCAGGAATACTGGAGCGAGTTGCCATTCCCTTCTCCAAGGGATCTTCCTGACCCAGGGATGGAATCTGGATCTCCCACACTGTGGGCACATACATTCTTTACCATCTGAGCCACAAGGGAAGCTGAGAGTCAGACAGCTGAGGTTCAAATCCTGGCCTTGCCACTTCCTCTCTAGCTGACTTTTTCTACTCTCTGTTCCTCAGCTTCCCCATCTGTCAAATGGGGATGATGAGACCACCCACTTCACAGCAGTGTTGGGAAGAAGAATTGAGCTGAAATGTTTCAAGTGCTCAGTCCAGAGCTGGACATACAGTAAGTTCTGACTAATGTCACAAAGAACCACAACAGGGGACTGTTGTCTGTGGTCAGCTGCTCAGGCTGGAGCCTTAGGGGCACCAGGACGGGGGGCAGCGGGTGTGCAGGCTTTGTAGCCCCTGAGCGGGCAGGCACATGGGCACTGCTGAAAAGATCATCTCTTTAAGAAGGGAAAGTCAAGGGGCTTCCCTGGTGGCTCAGTGGTAAAGAGTCTGCTGG
Source organism: Bos mutus (assembly GCF_027580195.1). Lineage (NCBI taxonomy): Eukaryota > Metazoa > Chordata > Mammalia > Artiodactyla > Bovidae > Bos > Bos mutus. The sequence continues at coordinate 31,698,315 of NC_091641.1, forward strand.
TCAGTGCTGTTTGATCCCTGGTCCAGGAAGACCCCACATGCAGCGGAGCATCTGAGCTTGTGTGCCACAAGTATTGAGCCTGAGCTCTGAGGCCCGGGGTGGAGCCCTATACTAAGGTCACAGGAGAGAAATCTCTGGAACTGGCCGGTCCACACCCGGGAGCCACAACTGCTAAGCCCAGGTGCCACAACTACTGAAGCCTGTGTACCCTAGAGCCCATGTTGCACAAGAGACATCACTGCAATGAGAGCCCACGCATCGCAACCAGGAGTGGGCCCCACTCACCGCAACTAGAGAAAAGCCCTAGTGCAGCGACGAAGACCCAACACAGCCCCAAACAAACAAACGGAGTTATATGTTAGAAAAGCAGTTATATTGTTAAAAAATCTTTGAACATATGTCAAAGATTTTTGACTCACGAGTTTACTAGGGAGCTAGTAAGATGTTACAGCCAATTCAAAGGAGGATTAAAAAACCCAGACACAGGCAGGCAATGTGGAGTGCCCAAATGAATTTGCAAACAGGTGCGAAACTGGTCAGTGTGCAAAGGGCAGACATCAATTGTGTCTCTACCGGATGCAGGTCATTTGCATGTCTAAGGAAGAGACTCATTTGCATCACAGTCTGTTTTCTACCTCGTGGGAAATACCTTGAAGACTCTGCCTCTGCAAGGCCAGGATGACCCAGGAGGGTGCACTAGGCAAGACACCGGCCATCTTTTTGCCCAGTTCAAAACCTTGCATAATTTTACACACACATGCACACACACAGTCACAATCACTAACAAAGGCAGTCACGCACACACAGCCACAGCACACACACGGGCCTCCCTCTGTGTGTGTCTGGGTGTCTCTCTGACTCTCCTTTTGCGGTGAGAGTGATTCAGGCTCCCACCTCCAGCCTTTGCTCCGCCTGCTCAGCACACATCTCCATCAGCCCTCTGCCCACCCACATCTTGCTCATCTCTCTGAGCTTCCAAGCAATGCCTCTCTGAGCAGGAATCTCTCTTTCCACTGCACCCCACCCTGTCCTTACTTCCATCTGTCTTCCACGAGCTTCCACGTGGGCACCTGTGTAGGGTAGAAGGAGCCTGGACTCCAGAATCGTTCGGTCTGAGTCCCGATGTGGCACTTGCCCATCATGTGACCATGGGCAAGTCACAGCTCTGAACCTCAGTCTCTCCACTTCATCAAGTGGGATGATAACAGAACCAACCTCATGGGTTGTTTCTATTTTGCTTTGAAGATTAAATTAGCAGAGGCAAAAATGCCCCTTTGGCAGAGGGTCTGACGCACAGGAGAAGAGGCCGACAGAGGATAAGATGGTTGGATGTCATTGCTGATTCAATGGACGTGAACTGGGGCGAACTCTGAGAGATGGTGAGGGACACGGAGGCCTGGCATGCTGCCGTCCATGGGGTCGCAAAGACTTGGACACAACTTGGCGACTTAACAGGTGACACACACAAAGTGCTCAGTACAGGTCAGCTGCTGTGAAAATGGGCTCCTAATCCCCTTTCAATGGGTAGCCTGCTAAAGGGCTCAGTCAGCAGGAGGGGTTGCCTTCCAATAGCTGGAATGGAAGGTCTCCTTGGCGCCCCCCCCGGACCTGCCCCCCAGACCTGCCCCTACCCAGCTGCTGTCGATCCCCAGAGCTGGGATTAAGCAGAGAGGCTGCCAGGAACCCCAGCCCCAGGAGGGGTGCAGGGACTGATGGCTGCAGCTGGGCTGAAGTCCCCCGGGCTGCGGTGATGGATGGGGGGCTGGTTGGTGGAGGAAGTGGCCACTCTGGACGACAGCTGGCCAGGCGCTGATGGATGTCACAGGGGAGCAGCGATGGCAGGAGGACTGCAGAGTCTAAGAGGCTGAGGGAGGCTAAAGCCCAGCCTCTGGAAAAGCCTGCCTGGGGCTCAGCTAGAAGAGTTACGGCCGGTGGTGGGGGGCGGGCCTTGGAGACCTTGAGCACTGTGTGTCCTGGATACTTCCTCCTAGAAACGCTGTTGTGAGGCCAACACCTAAAGGGCCCACGAACTTCAATGTCAGACTCTGGTGGTTGAGGCTAGTAGCATCAATAGCAATGTGATCCCAGTCAATCCTTATAACCACTTGGGTAATGGTTTACTATTTTCCCAAGTTTGCCTGTGGAGATACTGAAGCTTAGATGGGGTCAAAGGAGCCAAGATCTGTCTCAGAGCAAAGCCTTTTCCACCTCCCAGGAAGCCAAGGGGTCCTCTGAGTAGCACTCAGGAAGTCTTCCTTATGATCACCAGCTCTAAGTTGCTTGTTCAGATCATCATTCATTCATTCATGTATTCATTCATCTGTCCACCAAACCCCAGCTGATTTCTTCCTCCATGCTGGGCCCTGGCTGGGTGCCAGGGATACCCCAGTACTCAGACATGGCCTCCAACCTCACAGAGCTCAGTCCCCAGGAAGAAATAGACCAAAGGCACACTATCCCAACTCTGGACCTTGCGGGTGTGGAGTGGTCAGGGATGGCTTCCTGGAGGAGGTGGACCCTGAGCAGACACCCGAAGGACAAAGGGAAGGAAGAACCCATTTTTCTCTGGGCAGGGCAGTGAGTGGGAAGGAAGAAAGGAAGACTTCAGTGGTAGAGACAGTTGAGCTGTATCCTGAATGACAAATAGGAAACAGAGATACAGGCAAGGTTTTCCAGCAGCAAGAAGAATATACACAAAGGCCCAGATGCAGGAATTGCCATAAGGTGAGGGGGTGCAGAAGGTCCCAGTGGATGGTATGCAGGAGCCTGGGATGCAAAAAGAAATGGTACACGATTGGATCAGAGACAAGACAGGATCCAGGTCTAAAAGGCTTTTTTTGTGTGTGTGTGATACAGTTGACATAAAATGTATAGTTTCAGGTATGCAACGATGATTTAATATGTGTATATACTGTAAAATGCCATCACAACAAGTTTAATTAACATTCATTACCTTGCACAGTTTTTTTTTCTTGTGATGAGAACCTTAAAGATCTCCCCTCTTAGCAACTTTCAAATACATAATAGTACATGATTGTTAACTGCAATCACCAATGCTGTGCATTATATTCACAGGACTTATTTATCTCATGACTGGAACTTTGTGGCTTTTGACCCCCTTCCCCCATTTCATGCCTCCCCATCCTTACCCCCTGGCCTCTGGCAATCACCAATCTGTTTCCTGTATCATTTGGCTTTTTTTAGATTCCACATATAAAGTGAGATCATACCATTTTTTTATTTCTCTGTCTGACTTATTTTGCTTAGCATAATGTCCTCAAGGTCCATCCATGTTGTGATAAATGGCAAGGTTTCATTCTTTTTTTATGGCTGAATAATATTCCATTGTATATAGATACCACATTTTCTCTATCCATTCATCCATCAGTGGACACTTGGCTTGTTTCTGTATCACTATTGTAAGTAACTCTGCAATGAACATGCAGATATCTTTTTAAGATAGTGGTTTAATTTCCGTAGGATATATACCCAGGAGTGGAATTGATGGATCATAGGGTATTTCTAATATTTTGAGGCACCTCCATACTGTTTTCCATAGTGGCTGCACCAGGTTGCATTCCCACTCTAGACACCAGAGTTCCCTTTCCTCCACACCCTCGCCAGCACTCATTGTGCAGTTGCTCAGTCGTGTCCGACTCTTTGCGACCCCATGGACTGCAGCACGCCAGGCTTCCCTGTCCTTCACCAGCACTTGTTATCTCTTGTCTTTTTGTTAATAGCCATTCTGACGGGTTTGAGGGAAGAGGTTTTGAATACCGTGGAGGGTGTGACTTTATCCTGAGGCTGACAGAGGACCACTGACTACGGCAAGCAGGAGACTGACTCATGAGATCTGTATTTTTTAGAAAGACAACCCTGGCTGCCATTGGGAGGGTGATTAAAGTGGAGCCTGGAGGCCACTGGGAGGCCTAAGCAGTGATTCAGGAGCGAGGCTGAGGGTCCAGCCGGGGCAGGGATGGGTGGTGGACATTCAGCATTGACGACGCTGAGTGGACAAGGCTGGAGCAAATAATTTCCTGGGCAAATGTTACCACAGAGAGGCATGGATGTCCTCCTCACCTGTTTGTATGTCTTTTATAAATGACAAAGCATTGGATTAAGTTTTGAGGGGTTCAGTGGCACATTGAGGCTCCATTAGCAGGTGGTAGAGCCAGAATGGAAACCCCGGAGTGCCCCTTTAGAAACCGAATTCTGGTCTCTTTCTGGGTGGCTTTCAACCGTGTTGCCCTTCCAGGAATGATCTGCAGGGGGAGTCAGAGAGCAGGGGACGTGCCCCCGAGGCCGAGAGGCACCCAGCCAGAAGGGGGCGCTGTGGTCACGGGCTACCGGGCCAGCGGCAGCCGGGTTGCCGGCGGAGGACTGGGCCGCCTGGGCTGGCGAGTCAGCTCTTACCCGCGGTTTACAGAGGAGGGACCCCACGACCAGAGAGCAGGAAAGGGTCTCCCAAGGGGTGAATCAGCGTCTCAGGATACTGCCTAGTCCACTGCTCCCGCTTGGAAACCTGAACTACGTTTCCCAGATCTGAGAGCACCAGAGGGGGCGTGGAGGTCAAGAGTGGGGTCCGGGACCCCCAGACTTTCCCTTAGGAGTAGGAACCCCCGGTTTCACCGATACCCAATTCAGTTCCGCTAGCCCAGGGACGGCGGAGCCTGGTAGGCTGCCGTCTATAGGGTTGCTCAGAGTCGAACACGACTGACGCGACTTAGCAGCAGCAGCAGCAGGCCGAGAGTGATGGAGACGAGCCTCAGGATGTGGTCCACGGAGTGACCAGAGCCAAGACTCCCGGAAAGAAACTTCCAGGCTTCTCCCAGTGGATGGGCGCCCGGGAGGGCTTGTGTAGAAAGGGTGGTGACGGAGGGGCGACACCAGGTGGCAGGCACCCTTCAAGCCCGGGCATCCTGTGGTTCATCTCCTCCCTTTTCCGTTTTCTAACTCAGGGTTTCCAGGGCGGCAGCCGCTGAAGGTTCTTGCCTGGCATGTCTCTCGTTGGTGTGTGGGGCCCCAGGGTAGAGGAAAGGGATCAAGACTGGTATAAGTGCCCCGCTCTGTGGCCTGGGTTTCTTCCTGCTCGTCAGCAATTAGCTTTAGTGAGCCCAGCGCAGGGGTGGGAAGGGTGGTGAGAAGCCAGTGGGTTCAAACCCTGAAGCTACCACTCAACAGCGTGTGACCCAGGGCTCCACGCCCTGCTCTCAGCCTCGTCTGTAAATTGGGGAGACTGAACCCCATTTTGTGAGAAAGCTGCCTCTTGTGTGAAATAAAAATTACCCACATAGGCCTGGCACACAGAGGGGGCTCTGTCTCTCTCTGGCAAATCCCTTTGGGCCAGTTACAGTATGCAGTGGTGAAGCCAGAATTAGGGCTTTGGATAGAGGAAAACAATAGAATGGGAAAGACTAGAGATCTCTTCAAGAAAATTAGAGATACCAAGGGAACATTTCATGCAAAGATGGACACAATAAAGGACAGAAATGGTATGGACCTAACAGAAGCAGAAGGTATTAAGAAGAGGTGGCAGGAATACACAGAAGAACTGTACAAAAAAGCTCCCAATGACCCGGACAACCACCATGGTGTAATCACTCACCTAGAGCCAGACGTCCTGGAATGTGAAGTCAGGTGGGCTAGGAAGCATCACTACGAACAAAGCTAGTGGAGGTGATGGAATTCCAGCTGAGCTATTTCAAATCCTTAAAGATGATGTTGTTAAAGTGCTGTACTTAGTATCCCAGCAAATTTGGAAAACTCAGGAGTGGCCACAGGACTGAAAAAGGTCAGTTTTCATTTCAATCCCAAAGAAGGGCAGTGTCAAATAATGTTCATACTACTGCACAATTGCACTCATCTCACATGCTAGTAAAGTAATGCTCAAAATCCTTCAAGCCGGCCTTCAACAGTATGTAAACCGAGAACTTCCAGATGTACAAGTTGGACTTAGAAAAGGCAGAGGAACCAGAGATCAAATTGCCAACATCCGTTGGACCATAGAAAAAGCAAGAGAATTCCAGAAAAACATCTACTTCTGCTTCATTGACTACGCCAAAGCCTTTGACTATAGATCATAACAAACTGAAAAATTCTGAAAGAGATGGGAATACCAGATCACCTTACCTGCCTCTTGAGAAATCTGTATGCAGGTCAAGAAGCAACAGTTAGAATGGGACATGGAACAAGAGACTGGTTCAAAATTGGGAAAAGAGTATATCAAGGTTGTATATTGTCACCCTGCTTATTTAACTTATATGTAGAGTGCATCATTCGAAATGCCAGGCTGGTTGAAGCTCAAGCTGGAATCAAGATTTCTGAAAGAAATATCAATAACTTCAGATATGCAGATGATACCACCCTTATTGCAGAAAGTGAAGAGGAACTAAAGAGCCTCTTGATGAAGATGAAAGAGGAGAGTGAAAAAGTTGGCTTAAAACTCAACAGTCAGAAAATGAAGATAATGGCATCTGGTCCCATCACTTCCTGGCAAATGAATGGGGTAAAAGGGAAACAGTGACAGATTTTATTTTCTCAGCCTCCAAAATCACTGTGGACGGTGACTGCATCCATGAAATTAAAAGATGCTTGCTCCTTGGAAGAAAAACTATGACAAACCTAGACAGCGTATTAAAAAACAGAGATATCACTTTGGAACAAAGGTCTGTCTAGTCAAAGGTATGGTTTTTCCAGTAGTCATGTATGGATGCGGAGTTGGACCATAAAGAGGGCTGAGTGCTGAAGAACTGATACTTTGGAATTGTGGTGTTGGAGAAGACTCCTGAGAGTTCCTTGGACAGCAGGGAGATCAAACCAGTCAGTCCTAAAGAAAATCAACCCTGAATGTTCATTGACAGGACTGATGGTGAAGCTGAAGCTTCAATACTTTGGCCACCTGATGGAGAGCTGACTCACTGGCAAAGACTCTGATGCTGGGAAAGATCGAAGGCAGGAGGAGAAGGGGATGACAGAGGATGAGATGGTTGGATGGCATCACCAATTTGATGGATGTGAGTTTGAGCAAACTCTGGGAGATAGTGAAGGACAGGGAAGCCTGGCATGCTGCAGTTCATGGGGTTGCAAAGAGTCGTACACAACTAAGTGACTGAACAAAAAATACCAGAGAGATGAATTTCGCACACAAAAGAATTCCAGATAATTCACCTCAATCAGCCAGGTGTTCAAGGTCACCACCAACAGTGATGTCACCTTGAGGGCATGTACCCTTGACATGATTGTGTTAACAATGCCCTTTCACCTCTGTGGTCTTCCTCCCAAAACACAGACTACATTCTTCTTTTTCTGGGAGGTGAGGCATGGAGCTTGCAGGATCTTAGTTCCTCAACCAGAGATCTAAGCTGTGCCCCCTGCAGTGGAAGCAGGGAGTCTTAACTACTGAGTGGACAAGAGAAGTCATGAGGAGACAATCAGACAAACCCCGGTTGAGGGACTTGACAATTATTCCTGGAAAGAATCAAGGTGATCAAAAACTCAGGAAAGTCTGAGGAATTGTCACAGCCCAGAGCAACCTACATGTAATGTGGTGTCCCAGATGGGCTTCTGGAACAGATCAAGACTTTAAGGAAATTAGAATAAAGCACAGACTTTAGTAAGTAAAAATGTATTAATGTTAATAACAGGAGAAGCTGGATATGAGTTCTCTGTGTTACTTTCACAATTTTTCTCCGAGTCTGAAACTAAAATTTAAAGTTGATTTTTAAAATTTAAGGAGGGACATGAGTTGGCTGGTTTTTTTTTTTTTCTTTTGCAACATGGACCTGGTGGCTTGGGGAACTTCCCTAATCCAGGATCGGACCCATGTCCCCTGCCATAGAAGTGCAAAATCTTAACCACTAGACCACCAAGGAAGCCAAGATGACTAATTTTTAATTTTGATTAATGAAGACATTAAAAATCTCACATTCCACTCCCCCATTGTTTCATAAAAGAGTCACTTCCACTCCCCCATTGTTTCATAAAAGAAAGGGGGTCCATAACAGAAGGAAGGTCTTCATCTCAGAATGGACAAGAGTTGAAACAGAGTTAGTCCAGATTAATAAGGAATTCAAACTCTGTATATTCCTTGTTTTGCCAAAGACCCATGAGAAATTGGGCCTGGAGAATGAGGGTAAAGTGAGAAATGGTAAAAGAAAACCACAGCTGAGAATACGAGATGCTGGACAAAAGCTGGAATGTGACTTGTAGTGTAAGGTGCTGGGGGGTGGCAGTGATGGGTGGCAGGGCTGGCAGTTGATGGGGCTTCTGTGCCAGTAGGGTGACCAGCTGTCCCGCCCACCTGGGACCAAGGGGTTTCCCAGGCCCTGCACCTTCAGCTTTAAAACTGAGACTGTGTGTGCTCAGTGGCTCAGCTGTGTCTAACTCTTTTGCATCCCCATGGACTATAGCCCACCAGACTCCTCTGTCCGTGGGATTCTCCAGGCAAGAATACTGGAGTGGGTTCCACTCCAGTGGATTTTCCCAACCCAGGGATTGAACCTGCATCTCTTGCATCTCCTGCATTGGCATGCAGATTCTTTACCACTAGTGCCGCCTGGTCCTGGTGTTTAAAAAGTTTTAGTTTTGAAAGATTTGTTAGCCGGAGAAACCACTCCACTCATGACATACAATTTCAATTCTTTATAGATTATTTGACTTGATTTCCATATACACTCATTAAAAGAAAAGAAATAAAAACAATAGGAGTAACTGCACATACATCATCAAATGGGGCCCAGCAGCATCCAGAATTAAACAGCGCTGTCCCTTGTTAACAGTAATCTGGAGTACCAGTTGGGAAAGGGTCCTGGACAGTGCATTCACTTCTTGCATAAGACTTCAAATTTCCAGGGGCTTCCACTTATAATTCCGGGCTGCAAACTGATACCATTATCAGTTGCGAGCGAAAACGCAGCTCTGGTTTTACTTCAGCCTTTTTACAGTGCTGTTTCACCTCGTGAGTTAATAAAGCAGAAGTAGATGTTTTTCTGGAACTCTCTTGCTTTTTCTATGGTCCAACAGATGTTGGCAATTTGATCTCTGGTTCCTCTGCCTTTTCTAAACCCAGCTTGAACATCTGGTAGTTCTCGGTTCACGTATGTTGAAGCCTGGCTTGGAGAATTTTGAGCTTTACTTTGCTGGCATGTGAGATGAGTGCAATTGTGCAGTAGTTTGAACATTCTTTGGCATTGCCTTTCTTTGGGATTGGTATGAAAATTGACCTTTTCCGGTTCTGTGACCACTGCTGAGTTTTCCAAATTTGCTGGCTTATTGAGTGCAGCACTTTCACAGTATCATCTTTTAGGATTTGAAATAGCTCAGCTGGAATTCCATCACATCCACTAGCTTTGTTCATAGTGATGCTTCCTAAGGCCCACTTGACTTTGCATTCCAGCATGTCTGACTCTAGGTGAGTGATCACACCACCATGGTTGTCCAGGTCATTAAGAGCTTTTTTGTGTAGTTCTGTGTATCCCTGCCACCTCTTCTTAGTATCTCCTGCTGCTGCTAGGTCCATACCATTTCTGTCCTTGATTGTGCTCTTCTTAGCATGAAATGTTCCCTTGTTATCTCTCATTTTCTTGAAGAGATCTCTAGTCTTTCCCATTCTATTGTTTTCCTCTATTTCTTTACACGATCACTGAGGAAAGCTTTCTTATATCTCCTCGCTATTCTTTGGAACTCTGCATTCAGATGGGTTTATCTTTCCTTCTCTCCTTTGTCTTTCGCTTCTCTTCTTTTCACAGTTATTTGTAAGGCCTCCTCAGAAAACCATTTTGCCTTTTTGCATTTCTTTTTCTTGGGGATGGTCTTTATCACCGCCTCCTGTACAATGTCATGAACCTCCGTCTATAGTTCTTCAGGCACTCTGTCAGATCTCATCCCTTGAATCTATTTGTCACTTCCACTGTATAATTGTAAGTGATTTGATTTAGGTCGTACCTGAATGACCTAGTGGTTTTCCCTACTTTCTTCAATTTCAAGTCTGAATTTTGCAATAAAGAGTTCATGATCTGAGCCGTAGTCAGCTCCTGGTCTTGTTTTTGCTGTCTGTATAGAGCTTCTGCATCTTTGGAATCTGATTTCAGCATTGTCCATCTGGTGATGTCCATGTGTAGAGTCTTCTCTTGTGTTGTTGGAAGAGGGTGTTTGCTATGATCAGTGTGTTCTCTTGGCAAAACTCTGTTAGCCTTTGCCTGCTTCATTCCGTATTCCAAGGCCAAACTTGCCTGTTACTCCAGGTATCTCTTGACTTCCTACTTTTGCATTCCAGTCCCCTATGATGAAAAGGACATCTTTTTTGGGTGTTAGTTCTAGAAGGTCTTGTAGGCCTTCATAGAACCATTCAGCTTCAGCTTCTTCGGCATTAGTGGTTGGGGCATAGGCTTGGATTACTGGGATATTGAATGGTTTGCCTCGGAAACGAGCAGAGATCATTCTGTTGTTTTTGATTGCACCCAAGTACTGCATTTTGGACTCTTTTGTTGACTGTGAGGGCTACTCCAGTTCTTCTAAGGGATTCCTGCCCACAGTAGTAGATCTAATGGTCATCTGAGTTAAATTCACCCATTCCAGTCCATCTTAGTTTGCTAATTCCTAGAATATCAATGTTCGCTCTTGCCATCTCCTGTTTGATCACTTCCAATTTGCCTTGATTCATGAACCTAACATTCCAGGTTCTTGTGCAGTATTGCTCTTTACAGCATCGGACTTTTCTTCCCCCACCAGTCACATCCACAACTGAGTGTTATTTTCACTTTGGCTCTGTCTCTTCATTCTTTCTGGAGTTATTTCTCCCTCTTCTCCAGTAGCATATTGGGCACCTACTGACCTGGGGAATTAATCTTTCAGTGTCCTATTTTTTTTTGCCTTTCATGCTGTTCATGGGGTTCTCAAAGCAAGAATACTGAAGTGGTTTGTCATTCCCTTCTCCAGTGGACCACGTTTTGTCAGAACTCTCCACTGTGACCGGTCTATCTTGGGTGGCCCTACATGGCTTGGCTCATAGTTTCATGGAGTTAGACAAGGCTGTGGTCCATGTGATCAGTTGGTTAATTTTCTGTGATTGTGGTTTTCATTAAGTCTGCCCTCTGATGAAGAAGGATAAGAGGCTTCTGGAAGCTTCCTGATGGGAGAGACTGACTGGGGGGGAAACTGGGTCTTGTTCTGATGGGCTCAGTCCAGTTCAGTTGCTCAGTCATGTCTAACTCTTTGCGACCCCATGGACTGCAGCACGCCAGGCCTCCCTGTCCATCACCAACTTCTGGAGATTGCTCAAACTCATGTCCATCGAGTCGGTGATGCTATCCAACCATCTCATCCTCTATCGTCCCCTTCTCCTCCTGTCTTCAATCTTTCCTAGCATCAGGGTCTTTTCCAATGAGTCATTTCTTCGCATCAGGTGGCCAAAGTATTGGAGCTTTAGCTTCAGCATCAGTCTTTCCAGTGAATATTCAGGACTGATTTCCTTTAGGATTGACTGGTTTGATCTTGCAGTCCAAGGGACTCTCAAGAGTCTTCTCCAGCATCTCAGTTCTAAAGCATCAGTTCTTTGGCGCTCAGCTTTCTTTATGGTTCAACTCTCACATATGTATATGACTCCTGGAAAAAGCATAACTTAGACTAGATGGAACTTTGTTGGCAAAGTAAAGCCTCTGTTTTTTAATATGCTGTCTAGGTTTGTCATAGGTTTTCTTCCAAGGAGCAAGCATCTTTTAATTTCATGGCTGCAGTTCCTTGGTGGCTCAGACAGTAAAGCATCTGCCTGCAATTCGAGAGACCTGGGTTTGATCCCTGGGTCAGGAAGATCCCCTGCAGAAGGGAATGGCAACCCACTCCAGTATTCTTGCCTGGAAAATCCCATGAATGGAGGAACCTGGTGGGCTACAGTCTATGGGGTCGTAAAGAGTGGGACATGACTGAGCAACTTCACTTTCATTTTCACTTTCACTTTGCAGTCACCATCTGCAGTGATTTTGGAGCCCAAGAAAATAAAGTCTGTCACTGTTTCCATTGTTTCCCCATCTATTTGCCATGAAGTGATGGGACCTCATGCCATGATCTTCATGTTTTGAATGTTAAGCTTTAAGCCAACCTTTTCACTCTCCTCTTTCACTTTTATCAAGAGGCTCTTCAGTTCCTCTTCACTTTGTGCCATAAGGGTGTTGTCATCTGCATATCTGCAGCTATTGATGTTTTCATGCTCAGTAAATCTTTAATCCAGTTTTCTGCTGATGGACAGGGCTGTGTTCCCTCCCTGTTGTTTGACCTGAAAGCAAACTCTGGTAGGGGTAATGAAGATAATGGCCACCTTCTTCAAAAGGTCTTGTGCATACACTGTTGTATTCAATGCCCCTGACCCTGCAGCAGGCCACTGTTGACCCAGGCCTCCACTTGAGACTCCTGGACACTCACAGGCAAGTCTGCATCAGTCTCTTGTGGGGTGAGTTCTCCTTCCTCCGGAGTTCTGGTGCACACAAGGTTTTGTTTCTGCCCTCCAAGAGTCTGTTTCCCCAGTCCTGTGTAAGTTCTGTAATGAAGACCCAGTACAGTCCCCCCCAAAAAAAAATGGTTTCATCCAGGGAACTTCCCTGATGGTCCAGTGGCTAAGACTGCATGCTCCCAATGTAAGGGGCCTTCGTTCGATCCCTGGTCAGGGAACTAGACCCCACATGTTGCAACTAATGATCCCGTGTACATCAGCTAAAAAAAAAAAATCCCGTGTGCTGCAACTAAGACCCGGTGCAGCCAAGTAAATAAATATTAAAAAAAAAAATCTCTCCCTGGAGGGGTGCAGCGAGGCCTGAGGGTGCTCAGTGGGCTCCTCCCTGGTGAGGCGCTCGTCCCTTGGGGTCAACTCAGCGAGGGAGAGGAAGCCACGGCCCCACGTCCTCGGGGTGTGACTCCCAGGGGGCCTTGCTCTCTTCTGTCCACCGTTTTATCACCCTGGTCTAGTGTTAAGAGCAGGGTGTCGGGAGCCAGCCAGAGTTGTGCCCCAGTGTCTTTGTGCCATTGAGATAATACTAGTGCCTCACGAGTCGGTTGTTGTGAAGCTGCGGTGAGTGACTAGAGAACAGGGTCTGGCATGTGAGAAGCCTGTGTGTCCTGGGATTATTCTTAGAGTTTCTTGCCCACGTGTTTATCAAGGATCTCCAAATGTGCATGAAGACCCCAAGGTTCTTTCCCATATGACCCGGCACTTCTGCTCCTAGGCACCCAAGAGAAGCAGAAACACACAGAAATCCGTACAGGGATGTTCAGAGCGGATTATTCATCATACCAAATGGAGGGACCAACCGAGTTGTCTTGGCAGCTGGATGAGTTGACAAACAAAATGTGGGATATCTGTACCATGAAATGTTACTGGTCAATACAAAGAAATAAAGTGTGTTTTAAAATTGAAGCATAGCTGATTTACAGTATTGTGTTAGTGTCAGGGGAACAGCAAAGTGAGTCAGGTATGCATATATGTGTCTGTTCTTTTTCAGTTTCTTTTGCATTGTAGGTTATTACAAAATGTTGAGTACAGTTCCCAGTGCTGTATGGTAGATCCCTATTGGTTATCTATTTTATATATAGTGGTGTGTATATATTAATCCCCAACTCCCAATTTATCCCCCTCCCCAAGGGATGAGGTACTGATATTGGAACCGATCGGTGTCATTTCATGGGGGCTCTGAAGAGCTGTGGTACCCCGTCCTTTATGTCTCACTGCAGAGAACTCAGCAAGAGCAAAGTGGGAGATAAGAAGTGACTTATCAGAATAGCTTGCGAGGCTTCCATGCGGGTGGGTGAGAAGTGCCACGCCCTGAGAACTTACTGGGTACAGTTTTATAATCAAAGGAAAAGTGGGGAGGGGGAGAAGACCTTCTTTGTCTTTCTCGAGTAAACATCATGGTGCCATCATCAACTCTTCCTCCACGTCGGACAAAGGCGTTTTCTTGTCCCTACGTGGTCAAGCTGGGCCCACAAATTATTGTTTTCTTCTGTGTGTGCAGTGAGCGTGTCCCAGGACCATTACATTATTGAGCTCACTGCCCGGGATGTGGTCTCATGGCACCACTGTTTTACTGTTTTGGGTGCTTGTCTTGGGCTTCTGTCTCATGGTTTTGTTGATAAGCAAGCCCGCTTGGTTTTGTGGTTAAGCAAACCTGCTTTCTCGAGTAATCATTAACTTTACAGGGGTCTCCCGTATTTTTCTACTTACAGTCACCTAGTGGGATTAACTAATTAATCACCTATTTTGTCCCTTCAGGTCCTTGCTGGTTATCTATTTTATACATAGTGGTGTGTACATGTTAATCCTAAACTCCTAATTCATCCCCCTCCCCAAGAACTGAAGTACTGATACGTGCTACAATGTGGGTGAACCTTGACACCCTGACCCTAAGGAGACGAGAGGCCCTAATATACAAGATAGCACTCACAGGAAACGTTCAACATAGGCAAATCTGTAGAGACAGAAAGATTAGTGGGGCCCCTTGGACTGCAAGGAGATCAAACCAGTCAATTTTAAAGGAAATCTGTTCTGAATATTCTTTGGAAGGACTGATGCTGAAGCTGGAACTCCAATCCTTTGGCCACCTGATGAGAAGAACTGATTCATTGGAAAAGACCCTGATGCTGGGAAAGATTGAAGGCAGGAGGAGAAGGGGATGACAGAGGATGAGATGGTTGGATGGCATCACCGACTGGATGAACATGAGTTTGAGTAAACTCCGGGAGTTGGTGATGGACAGGGAGGTCTGGTGTGCTGCAGTCCAGGGGGTTGCAAAGAGTTGGACACAACTGAGCGACTGAAATGAGCTGAACTGAGGCTGTGGGGAGCAGAATGAGGAACAGGAAAGTGATAGTAAAGGGTGCAGGGTTTCTGTCTGAGCTGATGAAAATGTTCTAAAATTGAGTGTGTGGTGGTTGTACAACTTTGAATATACTAAAAATTATTGAAATGTTCACTTTAAATGGGTGAACTTGTATGATATGTGAGTTAAAAAAAAAAACATTTGGCCACACCATGGGATCTTAGTTCCCCAGCCAGGGATCAAACCCCTGCCCCCTGCAGTGGAAGTGTGGAGTGTTAACCACTGGACCACTGGGGAATTCCCTGGTATATGAATTACATCTTGATAAAGCTATGGTGGGGGGTAGGGGAAGGATTCCAAAACTTTCAGCTGAGCCAAATCCAGTTTTCAGAGTATTTCTTTAAAGGTCACACACTTGGCCTCCAGGGGGCCGTGTTAGGCTGGTGAGAAGCGGCGTTTCTCTTTCGCTTTTGGTCCACAGTTAACTCAGATTTCTCTACCTGCCTTGCTCACATCAGACTTCAGCATTTTGCATGTACATCGCCTGCTTTCTCAAGCTCGCCAAGGTTGTCTGGGTCCCTTGGCTGTGTCCCCGCCTGCCTCCAGGCTGGCTGTCTGCTCTTCCCTCAGCCTCAGTCCCTCATTCCAGCTCTGATCACTCTTTCAAAGGGGCTTCTGGGGATGGGGGGTCAGGCAGGGCCAAGGCAGGAGGTCCTGCATGAGAACAGAGTGACCAGGTACACAGGTCCTGGGGGAGCCAGAGGCCTGGGAAGGTAGGGGGGTGGCTGCAGCCCCGTGTCCTTGACTGAGTGTGGGTCAACCCGCCTGCTCCTGCCCAACTGTGCAGAAGCCAAGAGGCGATGATGGAGGAGGCAGCAGGTGCAGAGGTAAGCCCGTGGGCCCTGAAGGTGCACTGGGTTCAAATCCCACTCCCACTGGCTGTGGACTCTGGGTAAATGGTCTCCCTTATATAAGCCTCAGTTTCCTCCTCTGTAAAATGGGGCTAACAGCGCATAGCTTGTGAGTTTCTTGTAAAAAATAATTAAAGGCAGCAACATGTTAAACACTTGGCATGGGCTGGAGTGTAGATTGGGATCATCTGGAATGCTGCAGGGGAGGCCCAGGAGTTCCAGCCCCAGGGTAATTCTTGGCTGGCTGTGTGACCCTGGGCAAAGCCCTCAACCTCTCTGAGCTCTGCTCAGAGATAACAGTTCTGCCTGTTTCATGAAGGTGAGATGGAGATAACAGTTCTGCCCGTTTCATGAGGGTGCAAGTGAGGACTCAGGACAATAGGTGCCTCATGAGCCTGGGTATCAAGACCTGGTTCTCTCCCTCGGGACACTGGTCAGGCTGCCCACCCCAAGCCGGCTCTCTCCTCTCTGGGTTTGCTTCTTCCTTCCTCCTCTGCAGTATCTTCCCGGTGAGCCAATGTGCATACAGCCAAGCTCTGTAGATTGGAGCAAAGGGCCGGGATGAGTTTGGGATGGATGTCACGGGTCATGCTTGCCAGTGATGCCATTCCACCCCTTGGCTATGACTCAGCCATTAGGATATGATTTCACATCCCGTGGAGGATCCTACCAGAGGGACCATCCTGACCATCCCCCCCATCCCAGCATTGGATGAAAAGACCTTTTAGCTGGCCCCTACCCCAGTGCTCAGGGGGAACTGTAGTCGTGATGAAGGGCAGTGATTTGTGGAACCTCCAGTCGCCTGCGTCACCAGGGCTGGTGGCACGTCAGAGAGGAAGTCGTCCAGAGCTCTGTCTGCTGGCATGTGGCCCCTCTGTCCTCATGAAATATTTCATAGTAATAACCCCAAGCTGACTCCACCACCCACCGTGTATCTGACCTGTGATGTCACCGCATCTCCACTTCAGTTTCCCAGGCGGTAGAACAAGTGCCGAAAGAGATCCATTTTTTCCTTCACTGATTCCCGCATTCAGTCATTCCACAAATGCGTGTTGAAGCACCAGCCAGGTGTACCTGCCGGGAGACGCAGCTGTGGGCACCTGGTGAGGTCCTGGCCCTCACAGCTGGGGCATTCCAGTGGGGGGACAGTCAACAGACAAGCATCTATGAACTGACAAACTGCGGGGGCCCTTGCGGGGGAGAACTCCATGCTGGGGCCGGGGACGGGGGAAGGGTGTGGGCAGGAGCGGGGAGGTGACCAGAGCTGGGGCCCCTGAGACAGCCCAAGGAGTTTGTGCTTCATGCTCAGGCTCCTGAGGATCGCACCACAGGACCTCCAGCTAGGGAGGGGCATGATCGAATCTGCCCAGGAAACCATCTTTGACCTCCGAGACATCTGCGGTCCTGTCCGCTGTGCTGGGCTCTGGATGCAGATGCTCATTACGATAGTTAAATGGAGTTGAGCTCTTACTGTGTGCCAGGGCCATGGTATGCCCTGATTTTATATATATATATATATATATATATATATATATATATATATAAATGTATATATGTGTGTGTTTTAATGAAAAAAAAAATCACTTTAGGAGCTCCTGGTGGCCTAGTGGTTAAAATCACTTTAGGAGCTCCCTGGTGGCCTAGTGGTTAAAATCACTTTAGGAGCTCCTGGTGGCCTAGTGGTTAAAATCACTTTAGGAGCTCCCTGGTGGCCTAGTGGTTAAGATTTGGGCTTTCACTGCCATGGCCCAAGTTTAGTCCCTGGTCCAGGAACTGAGATCCCACAAGCCATTTGATGGGGCCAAAATAAAGAAATAAAAATTAAAGCTAAAAAAATCACACTGGGGACTTCCCCAGTGATCCGGTGGCTAAGACTCTTCGCTCCCAAAGCAGGGGGCCCCAGTTCCATCCCTGGTCAGAGGACTAGATCCCACATGCCACAACTAAGCCTTGGTGCAGCCAAAAATTTAAAAAAAAAATCACTTTGATCTCAAATGATTCTATGAGATAGGCCTATCAATATCCTCATTTTACAGATGGGGAAACTGAAGCATAGAGAGGCCAAGTGACTTGGATCAGGTGACGCAAGTTGGTAGTGAGGGGAGGGGTTGGAGAGAGAGCAGCGGACGTCAGAGATGCCTAGGACTGCGCAGGAAGCACTGGCTGCTAAACTGGAGCGTCTGGCTGGGTGACTGGTGGGAGGTGACGCCCTGAGGATGTGGGGCACCTGAGGGAGGAGCAGCTCTCCTGGGCAGAGGCGCTGGTGAGCAGTGTGACACCTCCCTGGTAGGAACTGCTTTATTGAAATGGAGCACTTGAGTTTCTGGCTCTTCTTCAAAGAGGCAGCACAGAGTGGTTGCCAAGCATGTGGGTCCTGAGCCGTGTGACTTTGGACCGCTCAGCCTCTCTGTGCTTTCGTCTTCTTATCAGCGAATTAGGAAACGTAATGACAGCTCTTCCCTGAAGGGAGCCTAGGAGTGAAATGAGATGAGCTTTGTCTGGCGCCAGCATCTGGAACATGCTCAAAATATGTTAACAAGGAAGAGAAGGGCTCAAGCCTGGAGAGGTGAGCAGCACCAGAGAGCCAGTCCAGCAAGGACCTCGCAGTAAGCTGCTGATGATACTGACAGGTGGGCCAGCCTGGCCCCACCTCCCAGGCATCCCCTGCCCGGGCTGCCTTTGGGGTAGGTTTCCAGGGGGCATGGACCCTGATGTAGCTAGATGCCACACTCTGGCTGGAGGACAGAGCTGCTGTCTACTCTGGCAGACCCTTCTCCAGGTCTTTTTACTCTGGAGCAGAACCCAGAGTGACCAGACCTCATGCCTGCCCCAGTCAGGGCTGGTGCCACGGCCTACACAGAAGGGTCAGGCGACTGTCACGTGGGCCTCGAGCTTTCCTGATGACTGTCTTCTTGGGGCAGAGTCATCTGGAAACAGGAAAATCCTGGTCAGAAACCACGTGATTCTCAAAGAAGGTGAGGGCAGGGGACCCAGCTGGGACACCCCAATTCCTGGGGACTCTTGTGAGGTTCAGACATCCCTTCCAAAATTATGTTTTGTATTGAATTTATTTCTGGATTTATTTCTGTTGACTTAAGACTGGATATTTCTTCTAAAAATATTTTTATTATATAAAGATTTTATTTTACTTCCAAATGTCTTAAACACTAATTTGACATCATTTTTTCCCAGAGGTAGGAACCACAAGAAAAATGGAAAAAGCAGGTACTCTGCCAAAGATAAGCAAAGGGAAACAATTACGCCCTTCGTGCCATATCCATGTCTAGTCAGCCAGTGAATTTTTTTTTTTCTGGTATATATCCATGTCTAGTTGGCCAGTGAAAGAAAAAAATAATTCTAGAAGCATAAGAGAAATGCATGTGTCTTGGTAAAGTCAGAATTTTCTCAGTGGGCACTTCCTGTAGACCCGACTTACCCAGCAGAAACATAACTAATGTAGCCGCATATGTCATCTTAATTTTCTTGTAGCTGCACTTTTAAAAAAGTAAAAAAAAGCAGGGGAAATTAGTTTTAGCTATATTTTATTTAATTCAATATATCCAAAGTATTAACATTTCAACATGTAATCAGTATTTTTAAATATTCCAGAGCTATTTTCCATCCTCTCTCTCCCTGCCCCCCTTTTTTTCTGATACGAAGTCTTCAAAATCAGGTATATATTTTACAGCACATCTTGGATCTGACCAGCCATATTTCAACTGCTCAGTGCCACAGGCGGCCTGTGGGCATCATGTTGGCAATACAGCCTAGACATTGAACTTTCCTTCTAGGGAAAATGTGATTTTTTCCCGCCTTAATGTGCAGTTACTGAAGACTTGCAGTGCGTGCCTGCATTTTACACTTCTTTCTTTCTGTATGGCTGCACTGGGTCTTCGTTGCTAGCCCAGTCGTCCTCTAGCTGCGGGGGCCGGGGCTGTTCCTAGCTGCTGTGCTCAGGCTTCTCTTTGCAGTGGTTCTCTCGCTGCAGAGCACAGGCTCTACGGTGTGGCTCAGTAGTGTTGGCTCCATAGTTGCTCCACAGCATGTAGAATCTTCCAGACCCATGACCGAGCCCATGTTCCCTGTTTTGGCGGGTGGATTCTTATCCACTGTACTACCAGCACCAGGGAAGTCCTTACATTTCTTTTGTTCATTTTCTTCCCTGTATAATTTGACTTTGATAAAAGGACTCAATGATAAACATGAGCTTTAAGATGTATCTTTCTTTGCTCAGACTGTGAATGTCTTTGTCTTTCTCAGGTTCATCCTTTTCTCTTTTAGAAATCTTTCCCCCAACACTTTATTGTGAAAATGTTCAAACATATAGAAAAGTTGAAAGATTTGTTCAGAGAATACCCCATACTGATCACCCAGATAACGTTTTGTTATATCCATCCATCCATTCCTTCATCCATTCATTCCTTCATCCCTTTCTCCATCTATTCATCTCTTCATCTCCCTATCTCTCCATCTCTCCATCCATTTATAACTCTATATAGCCTTTTTTTTTTTTTTTGATAAATTTCAAAATAACTTGCAAACATCCGAACATCGGTCTTCCCAGGTGATGTAATGGTAAAGAATCCACCTGCCATTGCAGGAGACGCAAGAGATGTGGGTTCAATCCCTGGAACTTGCCCCAGTATTCTTCCTGGGAAATTCCATGGACAGAGGAGACTGTTGGGCTATAACCCATGGGGCCACAGAGAGTCAGACATGACTGATCACATCCACAAACATTCAGAAGAGTCTTTTCCAATGCAACCGCCACCCCCCTACAAGTTACAAAAGAAGCCAGCTGTGTCATAGATACATATGACAGTCTTGGGATATGAAACTATTTGTGGCTCTTCTTGGTGATGGATGTTGCTACATCTGGAATTGAAGACAGACACTAAATTTCAGTTACAGGCTAGTGAAAACAAAACTGTAATTTTCTCCTACCTCAGTCTATGGGTACTCTGAATTTGAGGACTGCTACTCAGTTCTTATTTCATAAAACCCAAATAAATCATGCTGTTACCATATTAAGGCAAATGCTACCCATGGCAAATTCTTCCTGAGCTCTTGTTATATGCATTGTCTCATTTCATCCTCACAATACCCTCATAAAGATAAAACTATCTACTCATAACACTTCTGATACCAAATATGTGAATATTTTTTCCTCCTCACCAGCCAATTCTCCAATTCTCTGGACACCAATTGGGTATCCTATAATTTAATTTGATTCTGACACTACTTACCTGGAGTTGGGTATCAAATCCCACAGGTTTAGGGCTCAGTCCCACAGACTGCTGGGAGTCCTGATCCCATACCCTGGGCAGGGCAAGGTGTTAGGTCAGACAGACAGAAACCAGTCTGTATGTCTGTGTGTCTCTTTGCATGTGAGTTTTTGTTTGGGGTTGAATGTCTCTCTAAAGAAGGCTGAGTGTCAAAGAATTGATGCTTTCAACTGTGGTGCTGGAGAAGACTCTTGAGAGTCCCCTGGACTGCAAGGAGATGAAAGCAGTCAATCCTAAAGATCAGCCCTGAATATTCACTGGGAGGACTGATGCTGAAGCTGAAGCTCCAATACTTTGTCCACCTGATGTGAAGAGCCGACTCACTGGAAAATGCCCTGATGCTGGGAAAGATTGAAGGCGGGAGGAGAAGGGGGTGGCAGAACATGAGATGGTTTGATGGCATCACCGACTTGATGGGCAAGAGTTTGAGCAAGCTCTGGGAGTCGGTGATGGACAGGGAGACCTGGCGTGCTGCAGTGCATGGGGTTGCAAAGAGCCAGACATGACTTAGCGACTGAACAACAACCCTTCGCCTCCTCAGAGCAGTCTCTCAGAGCTATCTGAACTGCTGTCTGCCAGGCTACAGCCCTCATTTTGCCCCCAATAAAACTTAACTGTCAACTCTTACATTGTGCATTTTTTTAAAAAATCAGCACATCGTAATCATAGCTGACATCTGTATGGTCCTTCCTGTGAACAGGTTTCTGAGTGCTTACATGTTCCATGAGATAGTCTTTCCAATAGCCCTTTGAAGGACTTCCCTGGTGGCCCAGTGGTTAAGACTCCATGCTTCCAATGCAGGTACCACGGGTTTAATCCCTAGTTGGACAGCAGAGCAGCGTGGCCTCCCCACCACCCCAAAGAAACAGCCCTTTGAGGTGGGAATGAATTGTATCTCAATAATCAGATGAGGAAACAGACACAGAGGGGTTGAGTGACTTACAGTGGTGGGTCGCAGTGCTAGGCTTTGAACCCAGGCTTGGTGTGCTTGAAGTCAGCCCCCAGACTACACCAGCTCCTGTGTACGCGGTCCCGGGTTCCCCTTATCCATAAGGATGGATGCCCTCTGGGAACGTGGCATCCTCCTGTGTCCCATCTCAGCATCGGGGAGGGGGATGCCTGCGCGCCTGCCTGTGTGGTCAGGCACATGTGTGGGGGTGTCTGTAGTTTTGTGTGTGTGTGGAGCAGGGTGTGGAGATGGATACACAACTCCATGTGCACGTGTGACATGGGCTGACAGCCTGCCGTGGCGGCCCCAGGAGGGTTTATTCTGGCTCCGTCCTTTCCTGTCTAAGAGTGAATCTCCAGGAATGGGATTCCCAGAGACTGCCCTGGGCCTCCCTGTACTCTAGCCCCACATCCCAGAGGGCCTTTGTTTCCTTCACTGGGGACCCAGGGTGGGAGGGCCGCTGTGGGAATTCCTGCAGAATTCTAGGCATTCAGGCTTTGTGGGGAGGGCGGGGGAGACGCATGGAAAACTCTGACCCCCAGCGTGGTCACTAGGGTGGGGGGTGGTGGGGGGCGGACTCTGTGACCTCGAGGGAGCAGAGCCGGTGGCCTTTGCAGAACCAAAAGCAGGGCCTGGGCGGCGTCTGCCTTGTACCTGGAGTCTGGCCAGCCTCCCTGGTCTGGCTCGACGAGCCCCCCTCATCCCCCAGGCCGGCCCAAGGGACCCCACGCTCCCGGATGCTGGGCCGAGAAGGTCCAGAGAGGTGGGCGGGGATACGAGAGGCTCCAGGGGCCTCGGGGTCAGACGTGGCTGCTTGTCCCGAGTGGGACCTCCGTGGCGCTGCAACCTCCCTGGCTGCTTCCTCCTCTATAAATGGGGTTTCCAGTGGGGAGTGAAGCCTGGTGGCCCCTTTGTCCCTGCTGATCTCTGAGCCTCCCCATCTCCTCCTCTCCCTGGGCAGGCACTCCTCCTCATCTTTCTCAGCCCCATGGAGTGGCGGCAGCTGATGGCTTATTCTTGCTCTCTCACTGCACCGTAGGTTGATAGTAATTCCCCTAAAGATGCGTCCTAACCGTGGTACCTGTGAATGTGACTTTATTTGAAAAGAAGGTCTTTGCAGATGTCATCAAATTGGGGCTCTTGAGATGAGACCATCCTGGATTTAGGATGGGCCCTAAAGAGGAGAGTGAAAAAGTTGGCTTAAAGCTCAACATTCAGAAAACTAAGATCATGGCATCTGGTCCCATCACTTCATGGCAAATAGATGGGGAAACAGTGACAGACTTTATTTTAAGGGGCTCCAAAATCCCTGCAGAAGGTGACTGTAGCCATGAAATTAAAAGACGCTTAATCCTTGGAAGGAAAGTTATGACCAACCTAGACAGCATATTAAAAAGCAGAGACATTACTTTTCCAACAAAAGTCCATCTAGTCAAGGCTATGGTTTTTCCAGTAGTCATGTATGGATGTGAGAGTTGGACTATAAAGAAAGCTGAATGCCAAAGAATTGATGCTTTTGAACTGTGGTGTTGGAGAAGACTCTTGAGAGTCCCTTGGACTGCAAGGAGATCCAACCAGTCCATCCTAAAAGAGACCAGTCCCGAGTATTCATTGGAAGGACTGGTGCTAAAGCTGAAATACTTTGGCAACCTGATGCGAAGAGCTGACTCATTGGAAAAGACCCTGATGCTGCGAAAAATTGAGGGCAGGAGGAGAAGGGGATGATAGAGGATGAGATGGTTGGATGGCATCACTGACTCAATGGACATGAGTTTGAGTAAACTTCGGGAGTTGGTGATGGACAGGGAGGCCTGGTGTGCTGCAGTCCATGGGGTCACAAAGAGTCGGACACGACTGAGCGACTGAACTGAACTAAATCCAATGAGCCCACTCCTAGTATTCTTGCCTGAAGAATCCCACGGACAGAGGAGCCTGGTGGGCTACAGTCCATGGGGTCACAGAGAGCCGGACATGACCAAAGGGACTTAACATGCACATGCAGGCACTACAGGCTGGGCTTCGGATGGAGGGGCCCTAACACGTGATCACGTTTCACTCACCCTCATCCTGGGAGCCGGGCACCTCTGCAGCTCCAGATGGGTGCCTGAGGCATCCGGGCACCAGGATTCATCCCAGCTCTGCCAGCCCGCAAAGCTCTGGGCACTCAACCACTGAGCTGTGCCATCACTGGTGAACCCCCATTCCTGCCAGCTGCAGCCGTTGGCGAGTTTCTTCCCCGAAAGCAGATGGGTGGTCCAGAGAAGGAAGGAAGGGGCTGTCCAGATCCTCTGTGTGCCAGCTGCTGTGAGCGTTGGCGGCCAGTGACTCACAGCCGTCACCCCCGCCCTGCTACCCGCTGCTCCACACACAGCCCGGAGGGACTGACACCGCCCCCCTTCTGACAATGTCCCCCTCAAAAAGCCACGTTCACCCAAATCCCCATCTCAGGCTCTGTTTCTAGGGAACCTAACCTAAAATGAGGTTGTGTCTGATTTCCCCAACTTAGAATCTTCCCATACTCCCTCAGTCCTTCTAGAAAGAGTCTTGCCTCTTCAGCTCAGCCAGAGAGTCCTCCTCTACCCCCTTGCTGACCCCGCTTCTTGATTCTCAAAAATGAAAGTGTTAGTCGTTCACACTTTGCAACCCCATGGACTGTAGCCTGCCAGGCTCCTCTGTCCTTGGAATTCTCCAGGCAAGAATACTGGAGTGGGTTGCCATACCCTCCTCCAGGGGATCTTCCCGACCCAGTATTGAACCTGCATCTCTTGTGTCTCCTGCATTGGCAGGTGTGTTCTTTACCAGCTAAGCTGGCCCAGCGCTTGGTAAGAAGAGGCAAGAACAGCTTCTCTGGACACTTTTATAGAGGCGAGATTTCCAAGGTCCTCTTGTGCATTGCCAGTATTTGTTGGGTGTTGATTTGGCTGGGCATTTGGTAAGATGTTTTCTTGGTGTGCTAGAAAAGTCCAACTCCCAGGACTCTGAGCTGGAGGTGAAAGGTGCAGTGACACAGTCTTTTCAGAGGAACATGGAAAACCTAGGGAGCCTTAGAGGTCTCTGCAGCCACACCAACCTCAAGGCTGGTTAGGGCTTAGATGAGTAATGATTGTCAGGCAGGATAACCTGCTTGAGAAATGAACCAGAGCTTATTTTAGCTATTGAGTCATCACAGAAGAATGAGAAATATTTTCCCTCCCTTCAGCCCCTCTCAAGGATCCTCAAAGTCTTTGCTTTCTAAAGGGTGGTGTTTACCATGGACGGAGGAGCCTGGTGGGCCGCAGTCCATGGGGTTGCTAAGAGTCGGACACGACTGAGCAACTTCACTTTCATGCATTGGAGAAGGAAATGGCAACCCACTCCAGTGTTCTTGCCTGGAGAATCCCAGGGATGGGGGAACCTGGTGGGCTGCCGTCTATGGGGTCGCACAGAGTCGGACACGACTGAAGCGACTTAGCAACAGCAGCAGCAGTAGAGAATCAAAAAGCCGTGTTTTGTTTTTGTTTTTTTAAGTCTAGTACATAGTCAGGCTTCATCTAGCTGCAAATTACAGACCCTGACTGAAATTAACTTACACTGAAGCAGAACATATTATTTTGTCTCCCTGGAAATTCAGGAGAGCAACAGCTTCAGGCATGGCTTGATCCAGGGGCTCAGGCAGGTGGTTGGGGATCTGTCTGTGTCTCTTGGCCGTGCTTGCCTAATTCTTCAGTGGGCTCTCTCCATTGGCTGGCAAAGATGGTGCATCACAGCCCCAGGGTTTCATCTCACCAGCCTAGTGAAGATTTCCTCTTAGGCCGGAGTCTTTTTGGCTCAGCTTAAGTCACATGCTCATTACTGAAGCAAGCACTGTGGCCAGCCTTGCTCAGTACTCAGGAACCTGGGGTGTGGCTAGGAAGGGAAGATTTGGCAGTAAAAGGAAGAGATATTGTGTACACCTGGGGCCTTAGGGGGATGGAACCAGGCTATCCAGGAGAGGCTTGTGGGAACTGTTTGTGGAAACAAGCTTCAGAATGGCAAAAGCCTGCCCCCTGGCAAGGGAATCAGATCTAAATTTCATCAGACTTAGAAAAGCAAACTAATGAGATTTTTCTCACAAGTATTATGGAACTGACTCATACCATTTGGGGGAGTAAATCCTAAATTCTTGTTTGTTTAGTCGCTAAATTGTGTCTGACTCTTTGTGACCCCACGGACTGTAGCCCACCAGGCTCATCTGTCCATGAATTCTCCGAGCAAGAATACTGGAGTGTATTGCCATTTCCTTCTCCAGGGGATCTTCCCCACTCAGGGATCGAACCTGGATCTCCTACCTTGGCAGGCAGATTCTTTGCTGCTGAGCTACCAGGGAAGCCTCGAGTCCTAAATTCCGGGACTTTCCTTAATCAGCCCAGTCTCTAGAACTTCTGAGGAAGTGGCTAAGAACATGGGTATGGAGTTGACTCCTGGGCTTGAATCCTGGCTCTGCTACTGATTAGCTGTGTGACCCTGGGCAAGTTACTCAGCCTCTCTGTGCCTCCATTTCCTCATCTGAAAAATAAGGACCATGACATTTCCTGCCTCATAGGACATAGTGACGATTAAATGAAGCTCTGAAAGAGTGGGTGATGTGCCCATATTTGTGGCTCCAGTTTGCACCAGCTCAAATGCCCCCAAGTTCTGGCCTCTAGTGTCTCCAGTGCTTGAACGTAGCAGGAGCCTGTTGACTGTTGAATGAATGAACGAAAGGTTAAAAGGAAAGGTTTATTTCTTTCTGCTCAGAGCTCTGTCATTGGGTTCCTTCAGCACACAACAGAGGGGCACTTGGGCCTCCCAAGACTTGGTTCCTCCAAAAGCAGGCTCTGAAACAAGGATTTGGATGAAAGTACAGGCATCCCTCAGTGATATTGTGGGTTTGGTTTCAGACCAAATGGCAATAAAGCAAACACTGCAATAAAGCGAGGACTCTTGAGAGTCCCTTGGGCTGCAAGGAGATCAAATTGGTCAATCCTGAAGGAAATCAGTCCTGAATATTCATTGGAAGGACTGATGCTGAAACTGAAACACCAATACTTTGGCCACCTGATGCGAAGAACTGACTCATTGGAAAAGACCCTGATGCCGGGAAAGATTGAGGGCAGGAGAAGGGGACGACAGAGGATGAGATGGTTGGATGGCATCACCGACTCGATGGACATGAGTTTGAGCAATCTCCAGGAGTTGGTGATGGACAGGGAAGCCTGGCGTGCTGCAGTCCATGGGGCCACAAAGAGTTGGACATGACTGAGCGACTGAACTGAATTCTGAATTTTAAAATTTCCCAGTGTATATGAAAGTTATGTTTATATCACACTGTAGTCTATTAAGTGTGCATGAAAATAGCATTATGTTAAATAAAACAATATAGATACCTTAGTTTTAAAATACTTACTGCTGAAAGATGCTAACCATCTTCTGAGTCTTCAGTTGGTCATAGTAGTAACATCAAAGATCACTGATAACAGGTCACCATAACAAATAAAATGATCATGAAAAAGTGTGAAATATGGCAAGAAGTACCAAAACATGACACAGAGACTCTGAGGGAGTGAATGCCATTGGTAAAATGGTGTCAATAAACTTGCTTGATGTAAACCTTTGTTAAAAACAGCAAAACCCTGCAATCTCTGTGAATCACAATAAAGCAAAACACAATAAATTGAGGTGGTGGTGTTGGTTATTCCCTATGTCATGTCTTGACTCTTTGTGACCCTATGGACTGTAGCTCACTAGGCTCCTCTGTCTGTGGGATTTCCCAGGCAAGGATACTGGAGTGGGTTGCCATTTCCTTCTCCAGGGGATCTTCTCGATCCAGGAATTGAACCCGCGTCTCCTGCATTGGCAGGCGGATTCTTTACTGCTGAGCCACCAGGGAAGCCCCTAGTGTGTCTGTGCTTCTATGTAAGTCATCCCAGGAGACACTGTCATTGTATATGACCACACGGACTTTCAGAGGGCCTCATCCGCCACTCTGTTTCACATTCCCCTTTTGGCTAATTCTAACCTGGAACTCATCACTTCATGGCGAATAGATGGGAAAAAAATGGAAACACTGACAGACTTTATTTTCTTGGGCTCCAAAATCACTGTGGACAGTGACTGCAGCCATGAAATTAAAAGATGCTTGCTCCTTGGAAGAAAAGCTATGACCAACCTAGACAGCGTATTAAAAAGCAGAGACATCACTTTGTCAACAAAGGTCTATATAGTCAAAGCTATGGTTTTTTCCGGTAGTCACGTACAGATGTGAAAGTTGGACCAGAAAGAAGGCTGAGAGCCGAAGAATTGATGCTTTTGAACTGTGGTGCTGGAGAAGACTCTTTTAGAGTCCCCTGGACAGCAAGGTGATCAAACCAGTCAATCCTAAAGGAAATGAACCCTGAATATTCACTGGAAGGACTGATGTTGAAGCTGAAGCTCCAATACTTCGGCCACCTAATGCCAAGAGCTGACTCACTGGAAAAGGCCTTGATGCTGGGAAAGATTTAGGGCAGGAGGATAAGGGGGCAACAGAGGATGAGATGTTTAGATGGCATCACTGACTCAATGGACATGACTTTGAGCAAACTCCAGGAGATGGAGGGAAGCCTAGCGTGCTGCAGTCCATGGAGTCGCAGAGTCAGACACCACTGAGCAACTGAAGAACAAACCTGGAATCATATAGAGAAGGGATTCTGGGAAACTGAGTTCCCAGCTTAAATGCATGCATGCGTGTGTGGGTGCTTGCATGTGATCATGCTCAGTCATGTCTGATTCTTTGTGACCCCACAGACTGCAGCCTGCCAGGCTCCTCTGTACATGGAATTTTCCAGGTAAGAATACCAGAGTGGGTTGCCATTTTTTCCTCTAGGCAGCTTAAATGAGCTGACCGCAAAGTTTGCTCCATCTGTCTGTCCTACCTCCCCAGGTCCTCCAAAGCTGGGCAGCCAGGGCATCTTGGTTTCCTTCACGTGACTTCTTATTCTCCCAAAGGACCTCCTCTTCCAAGAGAATGTAAGTATCAGCCTCAAAATTCACAGCGTCACTTCTGCTGTGTTCTACTGGTCAAAGCAAGTCACAAGGCCAGCCCAGATTTGAGGGGTGAGGAAATAGATTCCACCTCTGGATGGTTTTGTTTTTCTTTTCAAACTGTGTTTTCAATTGTGAGACACTAAACTGCCATTGTTGGAAATGGACTATGATAAAAATATAAATGCACAACCCTGAATGTAAACGGAGCACCCCAGAAGTGTGTTGTGTACAACCTGTGCAACTGTCCCGACAGCCCTGCTGATGCCACAGGATTCACCTGTTTTTCTCCCCTTGTGTGGTTGGCTTCTGTTATTTTATTCTTTAATATTCATTTATTCAGCTGTTCTGGGAGTTGCAGCAGGAAGGATCTTCATGTTTCTTTGTGGCATGTAGGATCTTTCAGTTGCAACATGCAAATTCTTAGTTGGGGCATGTCGAATCTAGTTCCCTGACCAGGGATTGAACCTGGGCCTTCTGCATTGAGAGGACACAGTCTTAGCCACTGGACCAAGAGGGAAATCCCATGGATTGTTATTTTTGAATGCCCACTGTCTACCCATTCAAAATGGGCACAGTAACTACCCCTATTCCTACCTGTATTTTAGTGGACTGACCCTCTCAAACTCCCAGTGTGGGCCTGTGCTTATGAACTCTATCACCCTAGCCATAGTGATTGGCATGTGACCCAGTGAGCTGGACCCATGAGATTCAGTCATAGGACTTCTGCTGAAATTCTTGGGAAACTCTGTCCAGCAGGGTTGCTTGGCAACTGGAAGCTTGGAACTGCTGGGGACCATCTTTGCAATCATAAGAGAAAGGCCTGGCTTAGAAGGAAACAGTGAAAGTGGACAGAAGAGCCAAGAGATGGAGAGAGTGAGCGAGAGTCTCATGACAGCATTGGGACTCCTGGATCCAGCCATGCCTGAAGTCCTTCCCACAGTCATTCCAATCATGTAAAGCCTCTTTGATGTAAGTTTCTATCCCTTGTAACCAAGAGATATTGTAATCTGACAATGCTATACAGCTTATTTGGATCATGATGAGGATTAAATGTGCTATGATATATGAAACATGGGGCTCCTAGGGGGCCCACTAGAGGTCTGCTTTCAGGAATGTTTCTTCCCCTCTCCCTGACGGAACACAGTTCCAACTTAAAATCTACTAAAAGCACTAAACAATTTAGAACAGGTGTGGATGGCTTTCGCTGGTTGTAGAACAATAAACTCACAGAACCCAAATTTTACACCACTCGCCTGTACTCTTGACACCCTGTATTCTTAATTTAAATTCTGAGAAGGCAGGCGAAAAGCGATTGCTTTAAATAAACCATGTGAAATGGGGCAAAAACAATCTCGAGAGACACCCGCTTTGTTTTCTCTGCAAGAGGAAAGAGGCGGGGGCGGTGGGGGGTGGGGGTGGTGATGCAGTGCAGGGAGATGGAAATCTATAAAGACGGCCTCCGTCTGCACGGAATTAAAAAGAAGTTCACAAGTGTGGGGGTCTAGACTTGGCTCTCAAACGACTGCCTTCTCTTGGGGGCACTCCAGCGCTCCCCCCGACCCCCGCTCCCCAAGTTTGTTTTTCCTGGGCCTGGGCTTAGATGTCGGGCAGGCGGAGTGATCCCGGGACTGCACCCCACCCTGGCGAGCCTGGGGAGGCCTCTGGCGGCTCCGGGTCTGCGTGTTTAGAAAAGCATTCGGGCTGATTGTTTATTCTGGGTCTGCTGCCGGCCCGCGGGCGGCAACGCAGGGCCTTCCAGATGCTTCCATCTGGGGTCTTGTAAACAGGCCATACTGCCCGGCCCACCGAGGCCCTCCTCCGCTGGTCCCCACCCCCCAGGCCACCAAAGCAGGTTGCCAAGAAGCCCTTCTGACCAAGGCTCCCTGCTGCTCACAGCTTTCGGGGGGGCCCTCCACCCGCCACCAACAGCTCTGACCCGGCCGGTCGAGGGTCAGGGCCGGCTCGCAGACACGTTGTGTTTTGTTCTGTTTTACTTTGTTCTGTATTGTTTTAATTTGAACTGGCTTTGAAAACTCGGAAGGTTTCACAGGAAAGTCTGGATCCTGGTTTCTCTTTGGAAAAAAAATGGCAATGTCTAGTGATACAGGGTTTGCCTTCCTATCCAGCAAACACGAGCTGCAGCGGAGGAACAGCCAGTCCCTTACGTGGGCCCTTATCTTAATTTTGATTGCCCCAGAAGCAGGCTCTGAGTGCAAAGAGTTTATTAGGGAGGGGATCCCGGGAAGCGCTGGGTGGGGAACAGGGCCGGGGTGGGAAGGAGGTAGCTCAGGATGCTGGCTGTGGGCAGCTGGGGCTCAGTGCCTCTGGGCATATCTGGGAGTCATGCTGCCCGAGGGGCCAGGGAACTGGGGTGTCTCCTGCCAGCGCCTGTCCTTGGAGTATTAGCTCCCTGGCACTGCCAGTTGGACCAAGAAAAAAGCTTAGTTAGAAAGTCACAAATGGGACTTTCCTGTTGATCCAGTGGCTAAGAATCCGCTTGCCAATGCAGGGGACATGGTTTGATCCCTCGTCCGGGGAAGACTCCACATGTGGTGGCACAGCTAAGCCCTCGCGCCTCAACTAGCGAAGCCTGAATGCCCTAGAACCCGTGCTCTGCAACAAGAGAAGCCACCACAGTGGGAAGCCAGCACACCACAGCTAGAGGGTAGCCCCCTCGCCACAACTAGAGAAAGCCTGCATGCAGCAATGAACACCCAATGCAACCAAAAATAAATAGATTTAAAAAAAAACACTCAAACACACTAATTCTCCCACTTCAATTGGGTGTCCAGTAATTCAATTTTTTAAAAAATATATATTTATTTGGCTGCCCAGGGTCTTCGCTCGTGCGTGCAGGCTTTCTCTAGTTTCAGCAGCCAAAAATAAATGAGTAAGTTTTAAAAAAGAAAGTCCTGGATGGAGAAGCATTGCATGCACTAATGGCAATGCTCTGTAGCATCCTTTAGATGGCCCTGCCCTCCTGCTTGCCATGGGCCCTCTGCTCTCTGTCTCTATCTCCCTGACAGGAAGCTGTCATGCTTGTGTCAACTTAAAAAAGAATACACAATGTGAGAGTTTCGAGTTAAGTTTTGTTTGGGGACAAAATGAGGACTATAGCCAGGGAGACAGCACCTCAGGTAAGCTCTGAGAAACTGCTCCAAAGAGGTAGGGGGAGAGACCGTATAGATGCGATGCTAGTGAAGGGGGAGTACACGCAGTCAAGCACTTACTTTTGCAGAACAAGGAGCAGTCATCACCGAGAAGGATTTTAGTGCTTTTCCAGGTAGGAGGAGACATAAGAATTGGACTCATAAAATCAGCTGCTGAAAATATCTGTCTGAAGACCTATCCTGCCAAGTTTTTCCCTGAGTCCAGAGTGCCTCATTTCTGCTCTCCACCTTGAACTCCTTTCAGAGGGTGTTGAGAATCAGTAGCTGCCGCAGCTCGTGATTTAATCATTGTAGATGTAGATGGCAAGTGCCAATTTGTAGCTGACACTTGTACTGCTGATGTTTTCTTCTTTTTTCTTTTTATTATACACTACAGAATACTCTGCGTGCTACACAATACACTGCATGATCTTCTAGCAGGGATAGAAGAGCATGACTGAATTGTTTTTCATCAATCAGGAAAACGTTTGCTTAATCAATGTTCTCCAAACCCTTTGACTCATAGTCACGGTTTACTTGAGAGACCCACCTGTCTCTTTCCATCAAATACCACTGATATGAGTAATGGGCAACCCTTTTTCCCTCGCCCCCGTTACTGAACCTGTGGATGCCCGCAGTGGCCATTCCCCAGGATGAACAAGCCCACGCCCATGAAGGCGATCCCGGGGAGAACCTCGAACCACATCGCGACACTGTTCCCCGCCCGCCTTTTTTTATTTATTTATTTATTTTCTATTTTTTTAAATGTATTTATTTTTTTAATTGAAGGATAACTGCTTTACAGAATTGTGTTGGTTTCTGCCAAACATCAACATGAATCGGCCGTGGTGGTTTAGTCGCTAAGTTGTGTCCAACTCTTTGCGACCCCGTGGGCTGTAGCCCGCCAGGTTCCTCTGTCCGTGGGATTCTCCAGACAAGAATACTGGAGTGGGTTGCCATTTCCTCCTCCAGGGATCTTCCCGACCCAGGAATTGAACCTCCGTCTCCTGCACTGTAGACAGATTCTTCTACCTACTGAGCTATGAGGGCAGCCACTACCTATGGAATCAGCCACGGGTACATATATGTCCCCTCCCTCTTGAACCTCCCTCCCATCTCCCTCCCCATCCCACCCCTCTAGGTTGTTACAGAGCCCCAGTTTGAGGTTCAAGTCATACAGTGAATTCCCGTTGGCTATCTAAATTACATATGGTATTTTAAATTTCTGTGTCACTGTCTCCATACATCCTGCCCTGTCCTTCTTCTTCCCACCCCCCGCCTTGCCCCGCTGTGTCCAGAAGTCTGTTCTCTATGTATGCGTCTCCACTGCTGCCCTGCAAATAATTTCATCAGTACTGTCTTTCTAGATTTCACATATATGTGTTAGTATGCGTTATTTGATTTCTCTTTCTGACTTACTTCACTCTGTATAATAGGCTCTAGGTTCATCCACCTCATTAGAACTGACTCAAATGTGTTCCTTTTTATGGCTGAATAATATTCTGTTGTTTATATATGCCTTCCCTGGTAGCTCAGCTGGTAAAGAATCTGCCTGTATGCAGGAGACCCTGGTTCGATTCCTGAGTTGGGAAGATCCCCTGGAGAAGGGCTAGGCTACCCACTCCAGTATTCTTGGGCTTCCCTGGTGGCTCAGACAGTAAAGAATTCACCTGCAATGCAGGAGACCTAGGTTGGGAAGATCCCCTGGAGAAGGGAATGGCTACCCACTCCATTATTCTGGCCTGGACAATTCCATGGACGGAGGAGCCTGGAGTGCATGGAGTCTCAAAGAGTTGGACACAACTGAATAATTTTCACATTCGTATATGTACCACATCTTTATCCATTCATCTATCGATGGACATCTAGGTTGCTTCCATGTTCTAGTTATTGTAAATAGTGCTGCAATGAACATTGGGGTACATGTATCTTTTTCAATTTTGGTTTCCTCTTATATGCCTAGTAGTGGAATTGTTGGGTCATATGGTGGTTTTATTCCTAGATTTTTAAGGAACCTCCATACCATCTTCCATAGTGGCTGTATCAATTTACATTCCCGCCAACAGTGCAAGAGGGTTCCGTTTTCTCCACACCCTCTCCAACATTTACTGTTTGTAGACTTTTTGATGATGGCCATTCTGACTGGTGTAAGATGATACTTCACTGTGGTTTTGATTTGCATTTTTCTAATAATGAGCAATGTTGAGCATCTTTTCATGTGTTTGTTAGCCATCTGTATGTCTTTGGAGAAATGTCTGTTTAGGTCTTTTCCCCACTCTTTGATTGGGTTGTTTGTTTTTCTGGTATTGACTTGTATGAGCTGCTTGTGTATTTTGGAAATTAATCCTTTGTCAGTTGCTTCATTTGCTATTATTTTCTCCCATTCTGAGGGTTGTCTTTTCACCTTGTTTTGATTTTCTTATAGACGAGAACTGTCCCTCTGCCTAAATCACCTTCACAAATAGGAGAGTAAAAAGCTAAGAATGCCCCATGTTTATAGTTACAGTCTGCTCACTCCTCCTGTTTCTGTGACTGGCCTGGTCCCTGTTGGGCGCTGTGTTGGCAGCCTCGCACCCACAGAGCAAAGCCCTGTCATTCATGTGGTGAGCAGAGCCCTTGGAGCACTGGCTTTCACCTGGTAACACCTTAGAACTCCTTCCTCTGAGCCCAGGGTGGTGGCCAGCTCTCAGCCCACATCCTCTCACCCATCCTCACAAGTGCCCTGGGGGGCCCCCCAGAAATACCCCATCTCCCGGGAAGCAAAGGCATTACCCATGTTTACTACCAGCAACAAAGTTATCTTGCTGTCAGCCCATCCATGCAACAAAGCCCAGAGGAACCCCTCAAACACACTGATTCTCCCATTTCAATTGAGTGTCCTGCAATTCAATTCTTTTTTTTTTTTTTCATATTTATTTATTTGCCTGCACAGTGTCTTCGTTGGGGCACGCAGGCTTTCTCTGGTTTCAGCGATCGGGGCTACTCTCTAGTTGCCAGCACAGGCTTCTCTTTGTGCTGGCTTCTCTGGTTGTGGAGCATGGGCTGTAGGTGCATGGGCTTCAGTACTGCAGGGTGCAGGCTCAGTAGTTCTGGCTCACAGGCTTAGTTGCCCCAGCAGCCTATGAGATCTTCCTGGACCAGGGATCCAACCTCCGTCCCCTGTGGCAGGTGGATCCTTAACCACCAGGAAGTCCCAGCAATTCAGTTCTGACACTAACTTGTGCCACTTATTAGACTCCACAACTAGAATTAGACCCCACAGGTTAAGGGCTCAGCCTCACAAGACAGTCCCCGCTTCAGACCCCAGCCATAAATGGGGTCCCCAGGTTACCTGCACTTCTGTCCCACCACCTAGAGATCTGAGGGTTCTCACAATGCCCCCCATTCAGTTTGATCATTTGCTAGAAGGGCTCGCAGAACTCAGGAAAGAGCTGTCCTTACTATTACGTATCACCGTTTATCATAAGGAGGCAGGTGAACCGCCAGATGAAGATGATGTGAGACACAGGGTCTGAAGGGTCCTGAGCACAGGGACCTCTGACCCCTTGGAGCTGGGGGTGTGCCACCCTCCTGGCACATGGATGAGTTTACCAAGCCAGAAGCCCCCAGAACCCCATTATTTAGGGTATTTTTAAAATTGAGGTTTGAGTACACAGGCACAAGTGATTAGATTGTCAGTCGCTGGTGACTGAACTCAATCTTCAGCGTTTTTTTCCCAGTAGATGGGACTGAAAGTTCCCATTCTCTAGGCACTTGGCTGTTTTTTCTGGCTACCAGCTCCCCTCCTGAAGCTTTTTAGCCCCAGTCCCTGGAGTTCCCATTAACAAACAAAAGACGCTCTTATCACTCAGGAAATTCCAAGGATTTTAGGGGCTCTGTGCCAGGAATGGGGCAAAGACCAAATAGATATATTTGGTATCTATAAAATATATATATGTACATATATTTTATTATAACACACACACACACACACACACACACATCTCTACTTTTCGACTGAGTTGCTGCCCAGGCCATTCAGACGGCAGGGCAGAATGGGGATCCCAGAGTTGCTTCTCTTTCTGGGATCCCTGTTCCTTCCTTCTCCCAGCATCTATGTTTATTGAGCATCCACTTTGTGCCAGGGCTGAGCTGCCCAGGTGGGGGTAGGGGTGGGGGTGGGCCTGGCCCCAACTGGTACCACTCTATGAGGTCCTGGAAGCCAAGCATCCACTGGCATAAAGTAGCCACTGAAGTCCCTGCTGTGTCTAGACTAGGGAACTCCATAGAGACTAATGGCCCAGTCAGTGGTGGCCAAGGGCTGGGGAGAGAGGGGAGTGACTGCTAATTGGTTGTTAACTAAAACTAAAACAGCCGGTTTCTGGGTTTTGTTTTTAACCAGCAAATGGGGTTATTGAGGAATATCAGAGAATTGCAATTCAGGACAAGCATGTTACAGCGTGTAACCTATAACCAAAACTATAACTAAGTCCAGAGACACAAAGACAGGACCATTCTTTATAGGAAAGGAGAGTTGGGCGGGGCTATGATAAACAAAGAGCTCATTGGAGGAAGCTGGGAGTTCCTCCAAAGTGTAGTGGCTTTTCATTGGCTGAGTTGTTGCAGCCTCTCATTGGCTGGGCAGTTGCCGGGCAAGGAGGAAATCTTCCTTCTTCCTCCTGAGGTAGTAAAGTAACGACTTTCTTTCTGTTGGAGATGCAAGGTACGTCTCTTCCTGTTTGGAGTCTGCGGATAGCAACGTGTGAGAGGGTGTGAGAGCTCCCCCTTCTTGCCATCCTGAATCCAACATAAAAGAGGTTTCATCTATTCATCAGGGTACTTGGGGTGATAGAAATGTTCCAGAACCAGGTAGTGGTGATGGTCACACAACACGGTGAATGCACTAAAAGCCAGTGAATTTTTTAATTTAAAATGGTTGATTTTATGATACATGAATTTTACTGCAATTTAAAACAATAAAATGAATGAACTTAATATGAATAATGTATATTTTAACCCAGTCTATCCAAAATGTTATTTTATTTATTTATGTATTAGAAAGATTTGTTTTATATATTTATTTTGACTGCACTAGGCTTTCGTTGCTATGCACAGGCTCTCTCTAGCTGTGGGGAGCAGGAGCTATTCATCACGGTGGCTTCTCTTGTTGCAGCGCGTGGGCTCAGTGTTTGTGGCCCTCAGGCTTAGTTGCTTCCACAGCATGTGGAATCCTCCCGGACCAGGAATCGAACCTGTGTCCCCTGCATTGGTAGATGGATTCTTAACTACTAGACCACCAGGGAAGCCCCCTAAAATGTTATTATTGGAACATGCAATCGATATAAGAAGTTATGAATGAGATATTTTATATTCCTTTTTCCATGTAAAGTCTTGGGATTCTGGCATGTGTTGGGCAATGCACTACGGCTCCATTTGGACTGGCCACATTTCAAGTTTTAGCAGCCAAGTGGGGCTGGCTACTCCCTCGTCAGACAGTGAGGCTCTAGAAGGAAGCAAGGCTTCAGAGGAGCCACCAGAAAGTAAACTTTTCACTGCAAAGCCCCTCCATTTGAGTGTGTGATTTGCTCATGGAGCCTCTGGAGTCTTGTCTGCTCTGGTCAGTCCTCCCTACCAGAGATGGGGAGAGTGGAGGGGGGCTGAATGGAGCCCCTTCTCCCAAAGAGATCTCTGCCCAGATGTGAATGGGATCTTTGCAGATGTAATTAAGACCCTTGAGGGAATTCCCTGGGTGTCCAGTGGTAAAGGACTTGGTGCTTTCACTGCCGTGGCCTGGGTTCAATCTCTGATCTGGAAACTGAGATCCTGCAAGCTGCGTGCTTGCAGAAAAAGAAAAGAAAAATCATTAAAAAAAAGACTCTCAAGAGCATCCTGGATTATACAGGTGGGGGCCCCAAATCCAATGACAAGCGTTCTTATAAGATGAAGAGAGGATGCAGATACAAAGATGATGGAGGCAGAGATTAGAGCGATGCAGCCACAAGCCAAGAGCACTCAAGGACTGCCAGGTAAGGAGGAAAAAGTTTTTCTCAACCCTCTTAGGGTCCCTGGCTGGGTGTGGAAGTTGAACTGACAAAGATGAACAGGAGAGAAGGAAACACGTTTGACTGAATTTTTGCTTGTATAGAGGAGTCTTTACAAGAGAATACATACCAGAAGTGATCAAAACAGGAAGATTTTGTACCTTTGAGACAAAGAAACAAGTAAATTTGTGAAGAACGGGGAAGACAAAGGGGTTTGGGTTTGGGGTGGGAAGTGGAGAAATAACTAGGAAAAAGGTGAAATGAACAAACCTTTTTCAGATTTCGCAACCCCCAGTTCCCTGCCCTGGTGATAAGAAAGTCCCCCTTCCTCCTGGTACAGGGAGGCCACCTCTCCCATGGGAATTTTATTCTCCTGTTTCAGGGAAGAAGGACAAGGTCAGGGCAATCTTTCTGCTTCTGCTTGAGGTATTCAGCATGCTGGGGTACAGTATTCTGGGCTACAGTGTCCTGAGCTTCATCAATTGGAAGCCCCCAGAAGCTGGGAGAGGGGCAGGAAGAAGGTTCTCCCCCCGCTGAGCCTCTAGAAGGGGCCAACCCCGCCAGCACTTTGATTTCAGACTTCTGGGCTCCAAGACTGAGAGAGAATAAATAAATGTCCGATTTTTAAAATTATATTTATTTATTTTTGGCTTCGCTGGGTCTTCGTTGCTGCGTGTGGGCTTTCCCTAGTTGCAGCAAGCAGGGGCTACCCTGGAGAGGCGGTGTGTGGGCCTCTCACTGCGGCGGCTTCTCTTGCTGGGGAGCATGGTTCCTAGAGCGAGTGGGCTTCAGTCTTGGTGGCTCGTGGGCTTATTGCCCTGAGGCACGTTGGATCCTCCTGGGCCAGGGATCGAACTTGTGTCCCCTGCATCGCAAGGTGGATTCTTAACCACTGGACCACCAGGGAAGCCCCAATTATTTTTTTCAAAGCCACTCAGTTTGTGCTAACTGCTATGGCCACCCCAGGGAGGGAAAAAAGAGAGAGACAACTGTGTTCACATTCCAAGCAGCATCCCTCCTGCTCCTTCCTAGGGGCAGTTCGAGCCTGGGCTTCAAATCCTGGGATCTGGGTTCAAATCCTGAACCTTGGAACCCAGGACATCTTCCTGAACCTTCATAAGCCTCAACCACCCCATCTGTACAATGGGGATAAAGGTGCCCCCTGTTTTCTAGGGGTGTCATGGGAATGAGTGAGACGTGCAGGTAAATGCAGACCCAGGGCCTGGCAGAGAGCGAAGGGACCCCCCAGAGCAGCGATGTTCATCACTGCCATTGCTTCCATCTTGTTGTTCAGTCGCTCAGTCGTGTCCAACTCTTT
Source organism: Bos mutus (assembly GCF_027580195.1). NCBI lineage: Eukaryota > Metazoa > Chordata > Mammalia > Artiodactyla > Bovidae > Bos > Bos mutus. The sequence goes on from NC_091641.1 coordinate 31,737,771, forward strand.
GCAACCCCTTGGGCTGCAGCACGCCAGGCTTCCCTGTCCTTCACCATCTCCCAGAGTTTGCTCAGACTCATGTCCATTGAGTTGATGATGCCAAACCAACCGTTTCATCTGTCGTCCCCTTCTCCTCCTGCCGTCAATCTTTCCTAGCGTTAGAGATGAAGAAACTGAGGTTTAGCAAGTGAAGTGGCTTTGCCCAGTCATCGGGCACCAGGAGTCAGGGAAAGGCTGGTTGTCTTGAATCTGAATCCTGCTTTCTCGAACGCTCTCTCTGTTCAGCCGTTCCTCTGGCTCCCCATTCCCCACCCCATGCTCCGGTTCCACCAGCCAGAGCTGCCTAGGGTTACCTGTCTGCTCAGTCTGTCCGTGTGCCACACCTTCCATCTCACTGTTTCTGTAAGACAGTGTCCTTCCTGCTCCTCCCTGCATCGAACTCTGGCTTCAACCAGTGCCGCTTCCTCCAGGAAGCCTTCCCTGACTGCCTGCTCCCTATGGGGGCTCTCCCAGGAGTCCATCCATGCTGAATCAGCAGGGTCCCTGCCCTCCAGGAGTTGGTAGTTGGAGGGGAGAATGTTACTCCACCTTTGCAATGCATGCATGCGTAATTAGTCATGTCCGACTCTTTGTGACTGCGCAAATCTAAATAGGCAGGACAATACGGTCTGACCCCTTGAATCCAATTGTGACCAAATTACCCAGAATAAAGCAGCCCTGGGGACCTGCATCTGGCTGCATTAGGAGAGTCCCTGGTGACAGAGCAGCTCTGGCCTCTGCCCTTGTGAGCACCTTTCCTCTTTCCACCCCGAAAGAATCAGAAACGGAATCAAAAACAAGAGTCAAGAATTCGTTTGGGGATTTCCCTGGTGATCCAGTGGCTAAGACTCTGCACTCCCAATGCGGAGGGCCTGGGTTCGATCCCTGGTCAGGGAACTAGATCCCACATACTGCAACTAAGACCCGATACAACCAAATAAATACATAAATAAATAAAAATATTAAAAATAAAAAAAGAGAACTCATTTGGTTGGCCCTCTTGTGGGAAGAAGGCAATCTCTGCCCTAGTTATGCCACCACACAGGGCAGCTTTTGCAACGACCAAGTGCCTCTGTGTCTCTCCAGGGAACAGGATTCTGGGATGAAGGAGAAGGACTCTCGAAAGTCTCTGGAAGCCACAGGGAGCCTCCCAAATGGTGTCCGATGACCTCTGGGCTAGGAAGGTGGAAGTGAAAGTGTTACTCGCTCAGTCGTGTCTGACTCTTTGCGACCCCATGGACTGTAGCCCACCAGGCTCCTCTGTTCATGGGATTTCCCAGTCAAGAATACTGGAGTGGGTTGCCAGTTCCTTCTCCAGGGAATAATCCTTAAGGATCAAACCTACGTCTACTGCTTTGGCAGGCAGATTCTTTACCGCTGAACCACCAGGGAATCCACAGGGGATCCGTGGTCCAAAGACAGTTCTCAAGAGAGGTCTTGATTGACACTGGTTCTCAAAGGAAAGACATCAGAGCTTTTCTGTTCCTCTTTTAATCCTCCTTTTCTGTGGGTAGGCACGTTGCTGTGCTGTGCTTAGGTGCTCATTCGTGTCTGATTCTTTGTGACCCCATGGACTGTGTAGCCTGCCAGGTTCCTCTGTCCATGGGGATTCTCCAGGCAAGAATACTGGAGTGCGTTGCCATGTCCTCCTCCAGGGAATCTTCCCAACCCAGGGATCAAACCCAGGTCTCCCGCATTGCAGGTGGATTCTTTTCCATCTGAGCCACCAGGGAGGGTGGAACTGCTCCCAAACAGGGCTGACTCATACCTGGGGCACTTTAGCTCCTCCTCACCTCCCCACCCTTCCCAGGGGCTCAGACAGACAAAGGAGTGGGGAGCATGGGTGGAGAAGTTGGTCGCCAGTTCTGAGCTGGAGGGGGAAATGGGAAGCTGGTGAGACCCTTCCTGTTACTTGCTAGGGCTCTTCTGGGTTCCTGATCCAGGTCTGTCCTGCCTGGGCCTTGGGTAACTTTCTGTGCAGGTTTCCTGTGCCCATGAGAGTCCTGCCAGCTGGGTTGGTGCCACCACGCACTGGTCACGTGTAGTCAGTTCTGACCACAGGTGGCCCCACAAGAGGTTAGCCAGCTCTTCCCATAGAAACCTCCTGGGGGTTGCCTATGGCCCTACTTCCCTCATTCTCTACCTGCCTTCCGGAAAACCCAAGGGGACGGCTAGGGAGGAGCCTCCCCACTGACCTGAGCACTGCCCCCTGCTAGGCTGACCCCTGGGCAACCCCAGCTCCAGTGAATGAGAGGACACCAGGGTCCAAGGCCACCCAGTGCCCAGAGTCACCGCGTCTGACTTACCGCGCTGGCCTTGTGCAAGATACACTCTTCCAGTTTCGGCTGTGTGGGCAGTGCTCTGAGATCCTCAGGCTCCAACGCTGGGTTTCCATCCTCCCCACAGACATGTGGCTGTGCTGCGCACCCACCTGCAGAGAAACCTCTTACCCAGGCCAGGTGGCGATTTCAGAGCTCCCAGGAGAGGAAGCGGCCTTTGCGATGACACCAACATGTGTGTGTGTGTGCGCGTGCGCACACGTGTGTAGGAGCAGGGGGAGTGCTCTCTTACTTCCCATCCTGCTCAGCAGACAAAAGGCCTGGGGGAAGTTTGCTCCTGATTGGCTGCTGGTTTAATAGCTATTTCCAGGCATTGGTGGGTGGCAAAGAGCTTTTACAGACACGCCCTCTGAGGGCAGGATTGCTAGAGTTAGCAAAGAAAAATAGAGATGCCTAGTTAAATTTGACTGACGGAGAACTAACAGGTGATTTCTTTAGTGTAGGTATATCCCATGCAATGTTTGGGGCATACTTATGCTAAAAAGATTTCATTGTTTGTTTCTTTGTTTGATCTTAGCCCTGGGGATATTATGTATTCATTGTTTATCTGACCTTCAAATTTAACTGGGTATCCTCTATTTTTCTCTGGCAATCATATCTGGGAGGTAGGAGAGCCCACATATTTGGGAGCTCTTACTCCCTTGACTTCTCCTTCCTCCCCGACCCTGTTAGATTTAATTATCTGTGTGGGGAGTGTCTAAGTATTTCGATCAGGACTGCCATTGTAATGAGGTCTTGCTGTTTCCCCCGCATACAAACTGGCCACTGATTCCCATCCCCCCAGCTCCATCCAAGAATAAGGCCCTGGTCACCTGAGCCAGGTGGTTCTCCTTCTGGCACATAATGGGTGACCCCGAATGGGTATACACACAGCATGACTCTCTGTTTGAGGAAAGGCGCCTCAGCAGTTGTGCAGTGCACAGCTTGCACGACTGTCTGCAGCAACCCTGTTCCCACTTCTAGATTTTGACCACCAGCAATTTTCTTTTTCTCATTTACTTCTCAAACTGGGTGGCCCAAAGACATCATCCCTTTCCCCCCAACTGCCTCTATCCAAAGAAAACTCAAACCATCCAAGAAGGCAGTGCAGCAATGTTGAAAAACGGTTGAGCGCCCAGGCTGTGCACAGAAGGGCTTTTGATTCTTGGGACCGACCTAGCATCTGCTGAAGGGGCACTCCCTTCCCGCTGCCCAGTGTGCAAGCGGGGCACAAGGCACTGGATTAAAGGTTTCCTGCCTGCCTGCCCGCCTACCACATCCTTTCCCGCTCCTAGCCCTGGCCACCCTGCCCCCCCAGACCTAGGCATAATTTTAGAAATGTAATAGATGCTGCTGTGCACTTTCTTGGCCTGGAGCCTGTGGGGGCAGGTCCGAAAAGAGTACAGACTTTTTTCCCCAGGCCATGTTGATAGAGATCCTCTGTTTTCCCCTAGGGACAGGTTTCTGAGGAGCCACTGTACAGGGATAAGCCCCCCACACACATTTGCTTCCTTGGGGAGTCCCCTCACCCCATCCCATCCCATTATTTTGCAGGGTCAGTGCCAGCTTCTCTTGGACTTTCCTGAGATCCTCAAAGCCACCAGCAGCAGTGGGGACTACAGGGAGTGGAGCGCAGGTTCGAGGGCCCCAGGTGATGGGGGCCATGAGGACCTCTTTGCAGACCACTGGGGTCCTTTGGTCTCCTGGAGCTCTAAGTGATAGACTGGGCCCTTTGGGTCTAGGGAAAGAAGGCCGGCCCGATTTTAGGACTGGGGGCCAGGACAACAGTGAGCACTTTTGTTTTTTCCAGGACAGGAAAGCCTACATGATTTTGATTCCAAGAATTGTCCCATTCCTGGAATGGATGCTCTCGAGGTTTCTGGAGTATGAATGAGAAGTGGGTTGCACGGGAGACACATCCAGAGTCTAATGTCCAGTGACTAACGTTTATAGTGCTCTCAAATGACCGGGTCTGCGCTGCATGCTTTAGCTCCTTCAACTTCCCTTGAACCCTTGCAGATGGCGGGGTGGGGACTGTGGATGTACCCATTTAACAGATAAGGAAACTGAGGCTCTGGGAGGTGAAGTGATTTGCCCATGGTCATGCAGCCAGGCAGTAGCACAGCCAACATTCCTAAAGCCTGAGTCCTCTGCCTTGGGAGTATCCCCCCCTCGGTCTTTATTTTATTTTCTAACAGTTTTATTGAGATATCATTCACATACCAAACAATTCACCCATGTATTTATTTATTTGGCTGCACTGGGTTTTCATTGCTGTGTGCGGGCTTTCTCTAGTTGCGGTGAGTGGGGGCTGCTCCTCGTTGCAGAGCACAGGCTCTAAGCACGCAGGCTTCAGTAGTCGTGGCTCAGGGACTGCAGAGCGCAGTAGTGTGGCACACGGGCTTAGGTGCCCTGTGGCACGTGGGATCTTCCCAGACCAGGGATCGAACCTTTGTCCCCTGCATTAGGAGGCGGATTCTTAACCACTGGACCACCAGGGAAGTCCCGATTCACCCCCTGAAAGCGTACAGTTCAATGACTTTTAGTACACAGAGAGTTGTGCAACCATCACAGTTTTAGAACATTTTCATCATCTGGGGAGGAAACCCTGCTCCCTTTAGCTACTACCTCCCACTTCCCTCACCCCCTACCCCCTACCCCTGAGCAACCACAATCTACTTTATGTCTCTGGCTTTGCTTATTCTGGACTGTGAAGAAGGCTGAGCGCCGAAGAATTGATGCTTTTGAACTGTGGTGTTGGAGAAGACTCTTGAGAGTCCCTTGGACTGCAAGGAGATCCAACCAGTCCATTCTGAAGGAGATCAGCCCTGGGATTTCTTTAGAAGGAGTGATGCTAAAGCTGAAACTCCAGTACTTTGGCCACCTCATGCGAAGAGTTGACTCATTGGAAGAGACTCTGATGCTGGGAGGGATTGGGGGCAGGAGGAGAAGGGGACGACAGAGGATGGGATGGCTGGATGGCATCACTGACTCGATGGACGTGAGTCTGGGTGAACTCCGGGAGTTGGTGATGGACAGGGAGGCCTGGCGTGCTGCGATTCCTGGGGTCGCAAAGAGTCGGACACGACTGAACGACTGATCCGATCTGATCTGATCTTGCTTATTCTGGACATTTCACATCAACAGAATCATACATTATGTGACCTTTCGTGTTTGGCTATTTTCACTGGCCATGATGTTTTCAAGACTCACTCATGTCATGGCATGAAGCAGCCTTCATCCCTTTAGGGCTGAATGATATTCCGTTTGTGTGAGTAGACCGTGTCTCTCCCTTCGTTTGCGGATGGCCATGTGGGCTGTTTCCACCTTTGGGTTATTGTGAACAGCACTGTTACAAACATGCACATACGCGTTTCGGTTCTCTCGTGAGTCCCCCAGTCTTAAGTAAGCTGTTCAGGTGCCCACCTGTGGGCATTTTCATGCTCAGATCCCCCCACCTGGGACCCCAGCTGCCTAGTCCAGCCTGAGTGCGGAACCCAGCTTGCGTCCGCTGTCTTGCAGCGGCCACTCCCTGCCCCTCCCTGTGCTGTCGCCCGTGTGCTGGGTGGCCTTGGTCCACGTGCTCAGCCTCTCTGGACCCCAGTGCCTTCATCTGTAAAGTGGGGTCTAATTATGGCTCTATGGGGCTGCCATGAGGCTTGAGATGGTAAGAGCTCTAGGGGCAGAAAGCTTGCAGACAGGTGGTGGGGTGGGCGTTTGTTCATCCCTTATGCCAACTCTTCTCACCCTGCCAGCTGCCACTTTTTAAGTAAAAGTAGCTGCCATCCTACTTTTAAGGAGTGCAAGCTAGAGCAGAAGTTCTTAACTGGGTAAGTTTGTCCCCTGGGGACATCTTACAATGAACACCTTTGGTTTTCAGAATGTTGAGGGGCTGGGGGGTTGCTGTCTGATGGGGAGAGGCCAGAGATACTGCTAAACACCCTACAGGGCACAGGATGGCCCCCCATGACAGTGAATGAGCCAGCTCCAAATATTAATGTCGCCAAGGTTGAGAAACCCTGATCTCATGATAGTATTGTTGCTCATTCATTTTTCATGTATGTATGTATTTACCTGTAACCTCGCCTCTTGCCAAAATGAATAAGAAGTAACTAACACGGATATCAACAGAGCAATGAAATTTTTTTCTAATGTGCAAACTTAAAAAAAAAAAAAGGAGGGAAGGAAAATTAAAAAAAAAACACTCATGTTGAAGTAACCTTCCAGAGCTGGGATGTACATTTGGTCTGAGTTTCCTAGCAGCCAAAGCAAAGAGGGGAAATAGGATCAATTGCAAGATTGATCACTGTTTCAAAGGTGAAAACAAATTAAGAGTTCAGAGGAGGTCTGGCTGAAAACAAGAGTTAAAGAGGAATCTGGCTTTCTTGGGCCTGAAGAACCCAGGGCTTTTCTCTTTATCTAGGGGACACAGCAGCATGCTGGGGCTGACAGCACTGTCCTCAACAACAGCCCTAAGGGGAACTCAATTGTTGTTGTTTATCCGCTAAGTCATCGATCCCATGAACTGTGGCCCCCCAGGTTCCTCCAGCCATGGGATTTCCCAGGCAAGAATATTGGAGTGGGTAGCCATTTTTTTCTCCAGGGCATCTTCCCGACCCCAAGGATCAAACCCAATCTCCTGCATTGGCAGGCAGATTCTTTATCACTGAGCCACCTGGGAAGCCCCTAGGGAACACAATAGTGACTGTCATATTCTCCAAAGCAGGCGGTGATGTAAAGCTGAGGCCAGTTGGGCAAGGGCAGCCTTTCCTGGAGTGCCTGTCCTGAGGGTGGTGGTTTACTTTTCCAAATCGAAGGCAGAAACCAGGGCCAATGCTTTAGGCAGTTACAGGGATGGCAACAGGGGCTCTGGAGCCAGACTGCCTGGGCTCTGGAGTGACTCCCAAGTAGCTGTGTGACTTATGGCCGTTCTCTAAACCTCTCTGAGCTCACTTTCCTCATGCATAAAATGGGGCCCAAATGTACTTACCTTACAGAGCTGTTGGGAGAATGAAGTGAGATAGTATATAACGAAGGCTGACCCCAGGCCTGAAGTAAACAGTTCAACTATTATTTCTGTGCCCTGGATGGTACTGGGTAAATATTTTGAAACACCTGCTTTTTTTTTTTTTAATAAGTAATGAAAGATTCAGCCTTGGGAGTGGGAATTACGTGTTTGGGCTTCAGTCCTGCTCTGGAAGGCAGTGAAAGGGTGAAAGGTCTTGGCTAGGGAAATCCTACAGCTAGATACAATCAGGTCCGATCCCACTGTTTTTCTGCTTAAAATTTCTGACTCCTCATCACTTAAGAGTGGCCTTCAGAGGCTTGGTCCCAGAGCCTGGGGGCCCATCCCTGACTTACCACCAATCTCTTTTCTACAAATGACCTCCATCTTACTTCCTAGTAATTCTGAACCCCAGGTGATTGTCAGCCTGCCAGGCCTTTGCCCGTGCAATGCCCTCCACCTGGAATGCTCTCCCTCCCTGTCTGCCTCACTCATATCCTAAGATTTGACTTGATCATCAGCCCCTTTAAGAGGCCTTTGTTGGATTTCCTACCCCCCAGGGAGCAGTAATTTCTTCTTTGTATTCACCTCCCTCCTCAGCCACTCCACAGGGTCAGCATTCAGAACACAGATGCCTTCACTCACTCATTCACTCGTGACTCAGTTACTCATTCATAAATTTGCTCACTCATTCACTGATTCAACCATTCATTCATTAACTCATCAGTAACTCATTGATTGATTGATTCATTAATTGTTTCATTCATTCAGTCATAAATCAACCATTGAAAGCTTACTGTTGACCAACCCCTTTTCTGGCCACTGGGGTTAAAGCAGTGAACAAATGAGACGAAAAGTCCTACCCCTGGGTCTTTGTGACTCCAACCCTTAATAAACCGTCCCAATATAGAGTTCTCAGACTCTGTGGTCTGCCTCCTCTGATCCCGGGGTTCGATCCTTGGGTAAGGAAAATCCCCTGAAAGAGGAAATGGCAACACACTCCAGTATTCTTGCCTGGGAAATCCCATGGGCATGGAAGCCTGGAGGGTTACAGTCCATGAGGTCGCAACGTCAGACAGGACTTGGCAACTGAGCATGCGTGCATGAATCTGAAGGTAAAGAATCTGAAAAAGAATACCAGTTCAGTTCATTCCACTCAGTCATGTCTGACTCTGCAACCCCATGGACTGCAGCACGCCAGGCTTCCCTGAGCTTGGCTCTGGGAGTTGGCTCCATCACCAACTCCTGGAGTTAGCTCAAACTCATGTCCGTTGAGTCGGTGATGCCATCCAACTGTCTCATCTTTTGTCATCCCCTTTTCCTCCTGCCTTCAATCTTAATATAAAATATATGAAAAAGAATAAATATAAGTATAAATATAATTATATAACTGAATCAGTTTGCTGGAACTTGAAACATTGTAAATCAACTATACTTCAATTAAAAAAAAATAATACCACCAAGTTCAGAATAAACTGCATCAATACCAAAGGGAAAAAAAAAGAACTCTGCCACTAGCTTCATTAGCCTTAGTCTCACCTCCTCCAGGAAGCCCTCCCTGACCACCCTACCCAGATGCACCTGGAGCTTCTACATCCTTTCCATATGCCCTTTTTCCATTGACTGTTATAAAAGTATTTGGAAGGTCTGTCTTCCCACTGGACTTAAACTTGATCTTGGGCATTATTTGTTCTCCTGGGCCTGCCACAATGGCTGGCAGCTAGCAATGATCAACATATATTTATTGAATGACCAAACAGGGTTGGGGCAACCTGAGATGACTTGGCTCCTCCCTCTGGGGCCCAAAGGAGGTCCTCCTGAAGGAGGGAAAGTAGGTTAGGAGTCCCTCTGCAGGGCACCGATGGTGTGAGTGTGGAGAGGGGATTAACTCTTGGCCCAGGAAACTGTGCCAAGTGCCCATCTGTCTTCACGCTGCCAGGGGGACAGTTGGGTGTGTGTGAGGTCAACCTTGCCCAGCGATTTCCTTGCCTGCAGATTGAGGGCTGTTGTCAGGCAAAGTGTAGCAGCCGGCGCAGTTTGCTAGTGCCCCACGCCGGCTTCACTGGTTTATCCTGCTGTGTGGCCTCAGACAAGTCACTTGACCTCTCTGTGCCTCGTTTTTGTCCTTTGTAAAACGGGACAACAAAAGACATCACCTCTTGGCGTGGCCAACAGGGTTAGCAGGATGAGAACATCCATGGGGCCCAGCTTGAGAAGTACTCTACCAATGTGTGTTGTTGTTTGGGTTATTTTTTCCCCACATCTGGCCACCCAGCAGGTGTTTACTGAGCACCTACTATGTGCCAGACAAGCTGAGTGCCAACTGCTGGAGACTGTGAACAGGATCCTGTTTCAAACAAATCAGATTCCTTTAAAAACATTTATGAGACTGTCAGGGAAATATAAACCCAGACTGGATGACATGGAATGAAATTCAAAAAGTTCATTTTGCAAGAGGCACATTGTAGTTTTCTGGTTATCCTTTTCAAAAGAGTCCTCATCTTTTAGACACTCAACCTGGGGTGTTTACAGATGACATGTGATGTCAGGGATTTGCTTTGAAACAATCCAGTCTGTAAAACTAAAATTATTCATTTTAAATGTGTGTGTGTGTGTTTTATGGACTGTATCACGTGGCTTGCGGGATCTTAGTTCCCCAACCAGGGATCAAGCCTGGACCCTTGGCAGTGAAAGTGCAGAGTCCTAACCACTGGACGGTCAGGTAATTCCCTGAAATTATTCTTTTTTGAAAGCTTATTTTTTAAACAAAATCCAGTGGCAGAGGGAGGTTGTTGCTGTGGGGTTACGTAGACAGTATCAGATGGACTGCAAGTTGATGATGAGGAAGGTGTTTGTAATGGTCCATAATGAGTTTCACAAAACGGCATGCCTTAACCCCATGGATAATTGCACACCCTGCGTTGATCCAGATGAGCCAGAGACAACCACAGATGTCCTTAGCTCCCCGACCAGGGCTGGAACCCACACCCCCTGAAATGGAAGGCAAAGTCCTAACCACTGGACAGCCAGGGAAGTCCCAAGAGTGTGGTCTTGATCCCAAGTGGGCAGCCAGTGATGGGCTTCGGTGGGGACGTGATGCCGCTGGCCCGGTGTGGTTGTGAGAAAACTAAGTAACCCGCTGAAGGGCTCAGAGTAAGCACGCCGCTGGTGACTCTGACAGACCCCTTTTATTTTTTCCTTCTTGTCCTCAATCCCCCCGTCCAACACGGGACTGCGGAGGGCTCCCTACCCCAGGAAGGAGGTGGGCACAGGGCGAACACCTGCCAAGCCTTAAAGAAGGCATGCAAGGGTCTTGCCTAGAAGCAGGAAGCCGCAGCTTTTCAGCTACAAGGAAACCCAGGCCTTATGAGGGTTTTGGGGGCCCCTGAAGGCAGAGCCGACACAAGTCTGTATCCCTATTCATCCATCTGCCCCGTCTGGATAAACCACAGGCCTTGTCTTCCCTGCTCAGCATTTTCCCAGGACTGAAGGTTTGTGTCCCCTTCAAATTCATGGGCTGATGGGAATTCCCAGTGGTCCAGTGGTTAGGACTCTGCTTTCAGTGCCCAGGATGCAGGGTTCAATCCCTGGTGGGGCAACTGAAGTCCCACAAGCCATGCCGTGCTGCCAGAAATAAAAAACTTAAAAAAAAATCCATATGTTGAAGCCTAACCTTCAATGTGAGAGTGTTAGGAAGAAGGGCCTTTGACAGGTGAGTAGGTCATCATGATGATGAAGCCTGCCAATGCTGGAGACACAGGTTCGATGCCTTATCCGGGAAGATTCCACACGGCTCTGAGCAACTAAGTCCGTGTGCCACAACTATTGAGCCTGTGCACCCACGAGTCCGTACTCCTTAACAGGAGAAGCCACCACCATGTGAAGTGCGCGCGATTCGCCACAGCTAGAGAAAAGCTTGCACAGCAACAGACCCAGCACAGCCAAAAAAAAAAAAAATTAAATTATTAAAAAATGAATAAAAGAGACCCCAGAGAGCTTCCCTGACCCTCCCCACCATGTGAGAACGTTGAGAGAAGACAGTTGTCTATGACCCAGGAGATGGGCTCTCCACAGACACCGAATCTACTACCACCTATCAGAACGGTGAGAGCCAAACGTGGGTTGTTTGCAAGCCATCTCGTCTGCAGCATTCTCCTGAGAGCCCGACCTGACTAAGCCACCGGCAGAACACAGTCGGGACCACATCGCTCATGGTCACAGCCTACGATACAGTCCATCCTCCCAGCCCTGGGATGCTGAGAGTCTGGGTTCCAGGTTTCCACTGGGGAAGGAGACGAAAGGATGCCCACCCTGCCCTTGAAGTCCTCCGAGGGCCAGCCCTCTCCACTGTGGCTCAGGCCCTGGCCGGTTCCCACAGAGGAAGAGGAAGTCTCTCTCTTTCCTACAGGGCTCTCTCTTCCTGACACAGGGCGCCTGGGTCACAGATGTTTCACGTCAGAAGTCAGAGGTGGTAGTGACTTAATCACCCAAGCCTGCAGTTCCTTAAAAAGGTGTGGGTCTCAGCCTTTTCAGAAAGCAGTTTGGCAGAAGGTTTTTCAGGGGCCTGGAAAGTCTACGCTTTCCTTTCCAGCGATCACACGTCTGGGAAATTGCTCAAAGGAACCGATTGTAAAACAAGGAAAGAAAGACTGAGTGCCCAGTGATACCTGCTGCCGTGACATTTGTCACACATGTCAACATGTATGTTGACACCCCTTGTGGATTCTTAAGTAGGCGTTTAGAAGGAGTTATGAGAGCTCTTCATCAACATAGAAAATACTTAGATGAACTGAAGTGAGAACACAATATGAGGCTGGTGGGCGAGGCTAGTGGTGGTGGCGGGGCAGGAGGGGGTCTGTTGATTTTCCTAATGGTCTGTGATACTGTCCTATTGCTCTAAATGGCAGGAAAACCAGCCTGCGTGTGGCGAGGGGGTTTCCAGCCCCGCTCCCCAGTTGGCAGCCCCATCCCCAGGGCTCTGCCCACCAATCCAGCCTTAAAACTGGTGCTCCTGTTCCATTTTCGAAAATGGAGACTGACATATTAAGGCGTGTTTCCTTTTTGGATGATCTTGTGGCTTTCTGGAGCAAGATGGGTGGAAATAAGCCAGGGAGGCCCTTGTAGCCCACTGGGAGGCAGAGCCCTTCGGGGCAGGGTTTTGGTCTTTTTCACATCAAAAAACTTGTTGACAGCTCAAACTGCACAGCCTCTTTCCTGGAGACTGAGGCAGGAATGTTTATTTTTACTGAAAGGTTTAAAAAGGTCTTTATTTTATTGCAAAAGCAATGCACGCTCATTGTTTAAAAAAGAAAGAACCAAATAGTATAGAATTGTATAAAACAAAGCTCCCTGCCTGCCTCCCTCTTTCTTTCCGAGGGAAACCCCTCTTGGCTGTTTGTGTCTTTCTTTTTAGATAGGTTCCATATCCGGGGTTTTCAAACTATTTTTAGCTACAAGCCCCAGTGAAAAAATAGACTTTGCATTGTAACACAGTACCCAGGGACACTGGACAATAGCTAGAAGTCTGATGAAACGATACTTGTTATGAGGAATGCCAGCGGCCTTGTCTTCTGTTCTGTGTTATTCTAGACAGTCTACTCCATTCTATCCCATTTCCTTTAGAAAAGAAAGGCGGCTGTTCTTAACCCAGTCCCATGGTTTCATGTCCCCCCGCTCGGTGCGAAAGTCCTGCTGTAGATGTTCCTAACGCACAGCATCATTATTCTCGACTCCCTATTCTACTACTTGCTTTTTGCACTAGAAGGATACTGCAACTCGCTTTCCATAAATGGACACACAGGGCTGTTTTCTTCCTTCTTAATGGCAGCAGAGGAAAACACATGAGTGGTTTTTTGCTGTTTGTCCATCTCCTTCTTAACGGCCATTTGCGTTGTTTCCACACTGGGCTGCCACCAGTGAGGTTTGGGGGGTGGGGGAAACGCCCAGCTCTGGGGCCATCGGAGCGGTGATTCCCAGCATGGGATCCGCAGGGCGGGGAGCAAGCATGATGGCTGCTGATAACAACCTGGGGTGGGGGCGGGTACGTTGAGTGTGCATCTAGGGGCACAGAGGACCTCTACACCCAATGACCACGCAGGATTTTGTTTGTTTCATGTCACGCCCTGCTTACCATATTGAGAAATACACATGTGGGTTTTAGAATGAGATGGTTCCCAAGTCACTTCTTCTTTCTCTCCGTTTCCTCTTTTGTCCCTTGACAGCTTTGGAGGAGGGGACCCTCCTCAACCCTGATTTCAAAGGTCTTCCGCTTGAGCCTTCTCTGTTGTGTGACGTGGTGGGTTATTTCCCAGGGGGTTCAAAACGGGCTCCGTGCACTCGTGAATACGAGCTGGACTGGGACCCCACAGCTGCAATGAATTAGAATGGGCACTTTCTCAGGTGGTGCTAGAGGTTAAGAACCCCCTGCCAAGGCAGGAGATGGAAGAGACACAGGTTCGATCCCTGAGTTGGGAAGATGCCCTGGACAAGGGCACGGCAACCTACTCCAGTATTCTTGCCTGGAGAATCCCATGGACAGAGTTGCCTGGTGGACTACAGTCCATAGGGCCACAAAGAGTCGGACACGACTGAAGCGACTCAGCACTTTATTTGTAGTTCTATCTTAGGTTCAGATCCTGGTTCTGACACAAGTGGGAAAAACCTTGGGTCTTGGTTGCTTCATCATTTATAAAATGGGATTTAGAACTTCTGCTCAGGGAAACAAGATAGAATAATGGGTAAGCACATGAATTTCATTTATTTATTTTGACCACGGCCACATGCAGGTAGCATCTTAGTTGCCCGACCAGGGGTGGAAACTGTGCCCCCTGCAATGGGAGCACGGAGTCTTAACCACTGGATCTCCAGGGTCTTTAGAAAGAACCTGTCTGGATTTTGATCATGGCTTCACACTAACCCGCTGTGTGACCTTGGGCAAGCTATATAACCTCTCTGTGTCTCAATTTCCTGATACATAAAGTGGGGAGAATAATAGTGTCTACTTCCTAGGGTTCTGGCGAGGATTAAATGAGTTAGGCTGATGCCTGGCTATGCATTTATTATTATTGTTATTATTAAGAAAGATGGGTTGTTGTAAAGATTAAACGAGATGACGGATGTACAAGTGCTCCTATTGGATCTGGCATGTAGTAAATGATCACAATTTTGTTTTTTTTAAAAAAAGTTTTAAACAGAGGATACTTTTGGTTCAGAGTGCAGAAGATCTGGTAATGAACATTTAGCCCTGGCTCTTGACTAGCTAAGGAGGGAGAAGAAACCTTAGAGGCTGGGGGCGGTGGGGCAGAGGGGTTTGCAAATGTTTGCTCCATGTTTCAATGTCTCCTTTCAGTGGCTCAAGAAGGTGGAGGAGGGGATGGTGGCCTGGGAAGTGTGGGGTTAGTGGTGGTGGGGGAGACAACCTCGATCTCTAAGGGTGGGTAGGTAGAAGGGGAAGTAGTGTGATTCGTCTTTTTTCTGGAAATGCTCCTGATGATATTCGCAGGTTAGGGCTTCAGGATTGCGTATGCTTGGGGCCCGGGGTACAGAAAGGGGAAGTTGGGGGTGTCAGGGATGTCAAGGTGCTCCCTACTTCCCCTCCAGATTGCCTTCTCTTTATTCCAGTGTGAGGCTTGCGCTAGGCATGTGAGAGACATCCATGAACTGCACACAATCAGATGTGGAATAATAAATGTTGTTGTTGTTGTTTAGTTGCTGAGTCATGTCCGACTCTTTGTGACCCCATGGACTGTAGCCCGCCAGACTCCTCTGTCCATGGGATTTCCCAGGCAAGAACACTGGAGTGGGTTGCCATTTTCCTCCTCCAGGGGATTGTCCGGATCCTGGGATCAAACCTGTGTCTCCTGCATTGGTGGGTGGATTCTTTACCTCTGAGTCATCAAGGAAGCCCCAGAATAATAAAACGATGTCATTAATTAGAAGCTAGTAAGTGTTATGGATGGAGAAGGGAATGGCAATCCACTCCCGTAGTCTTGCCTGGAGAATCCCATGGACAGAGAAGCCTGGCGGGCTACAATCCGTTGGGTCACAAAGAGTCGGACACGCCTGAGTGACTAACACAAGTGTTACAGAACAGTGGGGGTGGGGTTAAGAGGGTGAAGGAGGGGCTGTAATTTCAGAGAGGGCGGCCAGAGTTGCCTGGTTGAGAAGGTAACACTTAGGCAAACACCTGAAGGAGAGAGCAAGTCATGTTGATACCTGGGTGCCAGTGGTCCCGGCAGAGAGAAACAGCCAGTGCAAAGGCCCTGAGGCAGAATGATGCTGGAACAGCAGGTGTGTGACTAAAGTGGAGTGAGTGAGATTGAGAGTGTTTGGAGATGAGGGCAGAGCAGAAGGGAGGGTTAGATCATATGGGGCTCTGGAGGCCTTAGGGAGGGCTGGACACCTCTCTGGACTGTGGGGAAACTGAGTCAGGAACTCAGGATGGGTCGTGAGTATATTGCTTGGGTGACATTACTTTCTTTTCATGGAGATGGAGACATTACTTTCTTTTCACTTTTTTCTAGGGGATCAAAAGTGTAAGTCCAGAAACAAAGGGCTCATAGGCTTTGTGGGTACTTGTTTTTGTGGAAGGGGAGCCTAAGAACAACAGCGACAAGTTTAAGATTAGCAGATGCAAACTATTATGTATGGAAGAGATAAACAAGGTCCTTCTGTATAGACAGGGAACTATATTCAACATCCTGTGACAAACCATAACGGAGACGAATATGAAAAAGAATGAATATATGCGTGTCACTGAATCACTTTGCTATACAGAGAAAATTAACACAACATTGTAAATCGACTAGACTTCAATTAAAAACAACAACAGCAGTAACTCAGGGATAATAGCAGCTATGAACGTCTGGAGCCTTCCTGTGTGCCAGGCGTGGTGCCAGCCACGCTGTTTCTTTTCATGAGTTCATCTCTGCTGTGGCCTCACTGGGCGATGTTGGGACAGTGGAGAAAACAGAGAGTCTGGAAGGGGGAGGGGTTGACTGAGGTCCTGCCACTCAGAGGGAGCCAAGAAGGGGACTGGAGCCCAGGCCTCGGGCTTTACATCTGGATGACTTCAAGGCGCCATCCATTTCCTCAAACAGAGGGGGCCCGACTGCCCACCTCCCACCCGCAAGCCCTGGTCTGACCCTCTGGCGGTTGGGCAATTCCAAGTTTCCTGGACTTACGGTCACAGCCCCCAACCTGTGCTTCTCCTTCCAGCCAAAAGAGGAACCAGCCTTGAACCGATGGACAAACACTCGCGTTCAGGTTCAAATTCCAGAAAATGCAGGATCAGTCCAAGCTGTGGTGTGCCAGAAGCTCACTCAACCCCAAGTGAGTGAGTTTCTGCAAGCTGAGTGGGAACGTGGCATGGTGTTGGGGCACCTGGGAAGGCGGGGCCTCGGTGAAATAAATCAGACCGAGAAAGACAAGAATCGGAGATCTCACGCACAAGTCAAACTTGAGGGAAAAAAAATCACCAAACTCAGAGAAAAAGGGAAGAGATGGATGGTTGCCAGAAGGTGGGGCTGGGGTGTGTGTGAAATGAGATGATGGTCATTCGAAGGTGCTCAAAAGGTACAAATTTCCAGTTATAAAATTAATAGGTCCTGGGGAAGTCATGTATAGCATGGTGACTATAGTTAGTAATAATACAGTATCGGATATTTGAAAATTGCCAGGACAGTAGATCTTAAAAGTTCTCATCCCAGAGAAGAAGAGCTACGTAATTATACATGGTGACAGATGTTAACTAGACTTATTGTGGCGATCACTTTGCAATATGTACAACTATGGAATCGTTATGTTGTACACCTGAAACTAATATAATGTTATTTGTCAATTACATCTCCATTCAGGAAAATGAAGGGAAAGTGGCAGAAGGCTCCAAGGGAGCAGAGGAACTTTCATGGGGACCTTGGCTGGGGGTTGTGCGGGGAGCAGGGGAAATTAACTGTTCCCTTTCTGACAGGGGAGGGCCGGGTTTTGCTTCAACCCACACAGAACTGCTAATTTCTCTTTTGTGGGTTGCATCTCTATGGGAGGCTACAGTGGAGGGAAAGTCTCTGAGGTTCAACAGCCTAAAAGATACAGGTCTGGGTGATCTAGAAGGCTGTAAGCTCCAAGAAGCTCTCCGTGGCGAGGTGACTAAACAGGGACATGGAGACAGGGTTCAACTTGCCGCTGCTACCATTGCTGTGTGACTTTTGGCGACTCGCTTAAAGTCTCTGGGCCTCATCTGTAAAGTGATGATCACCCTTGTCCTTACATGATAAGACTGCCCTCACAGGGCTGTTGGGCATACTATCTTTAAATAAAGATGATTCAGGGATTCGTGCTCCACCCGCACCGCCCCTTCTCCCCCTGCAGGGCTGTTGGAACGGATCCCAGAGAACGAAGCTCTTCTGTGCCATGAAGACATTTGTTTCCTGGAAGCTGCAACAATTAGAAAGCGCCAGGGATGACTGCAGAGTCACAGGGTACTCATTATTGATTTATTATCTATCTCCTGCTCCCAGCCAGAACTCCAGGGGAGTTGGGACCTTGCCTTCAGCTTTGTGATCCCAGCTCGAGGCCCCTGCGACAGTCCTGGCACCCAGATCACAGCAGCTGAGGGAGTGAGAAGGCTGTGTGACAGCCTCTGGAGTCTGCTGGACTTGGTTCAAATCCCATCTCCAGGCACCTTCTTGCTGTGTGACTCGGGGCTTGTTATTTAATCTCTCTGGGCCTCCAATGCCTCATCTGTAACACAGGAGGGTTTTTGTGAAGAGAAAAGGAGATAGGGACTTCCCTGGTGGTCCAGTAGCTGAGAATCCACCTGCCAAGGCGGGGGACTCGGATTCGATTCCTGGTCCGGGAGGATCCCACCTGACTGGGCCCCTGCGCCACAACTACTGAAGCCCTAAGTGTGCCCTGGAGCCCATGGTCTGCAGCGGGAGAGCCATCGCAGTGAGAAGCCCGAGCACCGCAACTACAGAGTAGCCCCCTACTCACTGCAACTAGAGAAAAAGCCCACGTGCAGCAACCAAGACCCGGTGCAGTCAAAAATGAATATTTTTTTTAAAAAAGAGAGAGAAAAGGAGATAATGGATATAAAAGGGTCCAGTGTCCAGGACCCCGTGGGGGTAGCGTTAGTGTCTATCCTCCTCCTCCTTAGGCACTGGGGGTTCATTCCACATGCTTGAGCCATTGCTGTGGTCCAGGTGGTGTTTAGTTGCTAAGTCGTGTCTGGCTGTTTGCAACACCATGGACTGTAGCCCGCCAAGTTCCTCTGTCCATGGAATTCTCCGGGCAAGAATACTGGAGTGGGTTGCCATTTCCTCCTCCAGGGGATCTTTCCCATCCAGGGATCGAACCCCTGTCTCTTGCATTTGCAGGCAGACTCTTTAGCACTGAGCCACCTGGGAAGCCCGTGCAGTGAGGGGGTATCTTGTTAAATAGAACCTCAGGCATACAGCGTGTCATTCAGGTGATGTTATTGGGGGGATCAGGCCTCTCCTCCTGAGGACACTCTTTCCCCTGCAGTTAATGGGCCCCCCCAACCTCCACCAAGGAGGTCTCCAAGGTCTGCCTCTGGACAGACCAGGAAAGGCCCCACCTGCTGCTTCTCTGGGGCCTGGTGGAGACAGAGGCCTGGCTAGTTCGGGGCTCGTTCCCACACCTTGAGGGCAAAGGCTGGCCCACATAATTATGGGGTTGGGTTAACTCAGCCCAGCCTCCACGTTGGCCACTGTCTGTAGGTAACATCGCTTTGGCCAAAGGCCTACCGGCCAGGCAGACAGAATAGAGAACGCCCAGTTAAATGTGAATTTCAGACAAACAATGAGTAATTTTTTTTTAGCTCAAGAATGTCTTGGGCAAGGCTGATAATATATCACAAGTCTGCAACATTCGGGATATTACTTGCTGTTTATCTGAAATTCAAATTTAACTGGGCGTCTTGTGTTTTTATTTGCTACAGCTGGCAACTCCACTAAGGCCTCTCTCTGCCCCTGAATTCACCCCATTTCAGCTCCATCTTGGCAGCAGCAGAAGCAAAGGGCATATCCAGGGCCAGAACCCAGCCAAGGGCAGAGAGCCAGGCTCTGGGCACAAGGAAGGCCTCTCATGTCCCCAGCCTCAGTTTCCCCGTCTTTGTAACTCAGCAGGAAAAATCTTGGCTGCTCGGGCCTTTTGCAAGGATGAATCGTGTGATGTGTGTGTATGTGGGAAACATGTTTTGAAAGTGAAAAAGGTGTTGTAGAAACATTAGTTACCAGAACTCATTGTTATGAATAACACAGGTCAGCCAGTGGAGGCGGCTTCTGGCAGCTGGGTTCTTTTTTTGAAAATTCGTTTTTCGAAAACAGCAATTGCTGTTTGTTCTTAAAAATGTTAGAAGTGGAAAGTAGCAAAAGCAGAAGAAAAATCCCTATCTCCCTGCTCCTTCCTGCCCCTGGCAACCACTAATCAGTTTTCTGTATCTACAGAGTCTTCCTGTTCTTGAAATTTGATATGTGGAATCATATACCATGTGACCTTTTGTGTCTGGCTTCTTTCACTTAGCAGGTTTTCAGGGTCTGTCCAAACTATAGCAAATGTTAGCATTTCCCTCCTTCTTATGATCAAATAATATTCCATCATAAGGATATACCACATTTGGTTTATCTGTGCATCAGTTAATGGACATTTAGGTTATTTCCATCTTTTGATTATTTGGAATAATGCTATGAATATTCCTGCACAAATTTTTGTTTGGAAACCTGTTTTCAACCCTTTTGTGTATACAGCTAGAAGGAGAACAGTGGTTGCACCATTTTATAGTCCTACCAGCAATGTGTGAAAGTTTCCATTTCTTCACATGCTCCCCAACACTTGTTTATTTTCCATTAAAAAATTTTTTTTTTTTATGACCACCATAGTGGGTATGAAGTGGTTTCTCGCTGTGGTTTTGATTTGCATTTCCACGATGGCTAATGATGTTGAGCATCTTTTCATGTGCTTGTTGGCGTTTGTATATCTTCTTTGTAGAAATGGCTATTCAAATCTTTTGCCAGTGTTTTGTTTAACTTAAATTTGTGTGCGGTAAAATATACATAATGTAAAATTTATCATTTCAACCATTTTCAAGTGTACAGTTCAGTGGCATTAAGTATGTTCACAATATCATCACTCTCCATCTCCAAAAAAAAAAGGCTATTTTTAAAAAGCAGTTTTAGGAGCTTCCCTGGTGGCTCAGTGGTAAGGAATCTGCCTGCCAACGCAGGAGACACAAGTTTGATCCCTGATCTGGGAAGATCCCACATACTGCGGAGCAACTAAGCCTGTGCACCTGGGCTCTATAGCCCAGAGGCCACAACTGGACGACCAAAAACACCCAACTACCACTTCTGAAAGTGAAAGTCGCTCAGCTGCATCCAACTGCTTGCAACCCCATGCAGTGCAGCCTGCCAGGCGCCTCTGTCCGTGGAATTCTCCAGGCCAGGATATTGGAGTGGGTTGCCGTTTCCTTCTCCAGGGGATCTTCCCAACCCAGGGATCGAACCCAGGTCTCCCACATTGCAGGCAGATTCTTTACGATCTGAGCCACCAGGGTTCTGAAGAGGGGATTAAAAACAGGGTATTGTGCATACGCCGGGTGCACACCACCACCTAAGGGTGCACAAACCACCTAAACCACCCTCCAGCGCAACCTCTGGACCCACCCCTACTCTCCCTCCATTTCAGGAACCAGCTCCCCTTGGGGAGGAGCAAGGGAACCTGTTACTTGTTTTCCATCCCTCCTGCTGCAGCAGAAGCCCAGATAAAGCCTTGCCTGAAGTTCTCATCTGGCCTCTTAATCAATTTCTATTGACTAGGGAAGTCCAACGACCCTGGTTGATAACAGTGCATTTGTTACAATTGATGAACTTACACTGACATCTCATCATCACCCAAATCCATAGTTTATATTAGGGTTCACATTTATATATATATATATATATTATTTTTTAACATTTTATTTATCTGTTTTATTGTGGGCCGTGAGGTCTTTGCTGCTGAGCATGGGCTTTCTCTAGTTGCGGCACGCCAGGCTTACTCTCTAGTCGTGGCGCACAGGTTCTCACTGTGGTGGCGTCTCTTGTTGCAGAGCCCCAGCTCCGCAGGGTATGGGCTCCAGCAGCTGTGGCGCACAGGCTCAGTAGTTATAGCTTGTGGGCTCTAGAGCACGGGTATGTATGTAGTTGTGCTACATGGGCTTAGTTGCCCCGTGGCATGTGGTATCTTCCAGGACCAGAGATGGAACCTGGGTCCCCTGCACTGGCAGGCAGATTCTCAACCACTGGACCACCAGGGAAGTCCTTAATATCTTTATTTATTTATGTATTTGACTGTGTCAGGTCTTAGTCGAGGTACACAGGGATCTTTTGTTGTGGCTCGAGGGCTCAGTAGCTGTGGCGCACAAGCTTCGTTGCTCTGAGGCATGTGGGAATACACACACACACACACACACATCCTAGAGGAGGGCCTGGGGACCCACTCCAGTATTCTGGCCTGGAGAATCCTCACGGACAGAGGAGCCTGACCGGCTACAGTCCACGGGGTTGCACAGAGTCAGACATGACTAAGCACAACATAGCGTATATACACATAAATATATGTGTGTGCGTGTGCACTCAGTCGCTCAGTCGTGTCAGACTCTGCAACCACTGGATTGGCAACCCCTGTTGCCCGCCAGGCTCCTCTGTCCATGGGGATTCTTTAGGCCAGAATGCTGGAGTGGGTTGCCATGCCCTCCTCCAGGGGATCGTTCCAACCAGGGAATCTAACCCAGGTCTCCCACATTGCAGTGGATTCTTTACCATCTGAGCCACCAGGAAAGCCCATGTATATATAATTTTATCTTATTCATTTTTGGCCATGCTGGGACTTCACTGCTGCTCAGGCTTTTCTCTAATCATGACGTGTCGCAGCTACCCTTTCTTGCAGTGTGCAGGGCTTCTCATCAGGGTGGTTCTCTTGTTGCAGAGCACAGGCTCTGGGGCACGTGGATTTCAGTAGTTGCGGCGTGGTTCCTGGGCTCCAGAGCAGAGGCTCAGTAGTTGTGGTGCACAGACTTGGTAGCTCTGCGGCATGTGGGATCTTCCCAGATCAGGGATCGAACTTGCGATTCCTGCACTGGCAGGTGGATTCTTAACCACTGAGTCACCGGGGACCCCCAGTGTCCCCTCTTGCTGTTGTACATCCTAAGTGAAGTCACTCAGTCATGTCCGACTTTTCGACCCCTTGACTCCTGCCAGGCTCCTCCGTCCATGGAATTTTCCAGGCAAGGATACTGGAGTGGGTTGCAATTTCCTCCTCCAGGGGGTACATTCTAAGGGTTTGGACAAATACAATGACATATAGCCACAAATATAATGACATATATCCACAAATATCCACAAATATAAGAACATGTATCCAAAGATATCCTCAAATATAATGACATATATCCACAGAAAGTCAGACACAACTGAGCGACTGAGCACACATGCATGCATCCATCATAATATCATACAGAGTATTTTCACTGCCCTAAAATTTCTCTGTGCTCTGCGTATTCATAGTTTTGCGTTTCTCTGGGACTTTTCCACCATCCAATGCCTAATTAAAAAACTGAGTTGATGTCTTTTTGTTGTTGATTTGTAAGGGTGCTTTACAAAATCTGGATACTAGATCCTGATTAAATGATTTGGAAATATTTTCTCCCATTCTGTGGATTGTCTTTTCACTCTCTTGATATAGGCATACCTTGTTTTATGCTGTTTTGCTTTATAAATAAACTGCAAATTGCACTTTGTAGATATAGCAAGTTTTTTTTTAGACCTTGAAGGTTTGTGGCAACTTTGCTAAGCAAGTCTATTGAAGTCATTTTCTCAACAGCATTTGCTTACTTTGTGTCTATCTCTCTGTCACATCTTGGTAATTCCTTAAATCTTTCAAACGTTTTCATTACTATTATATTTGTTATGGTGATCTGTGATCTTTGATATTACTACTAAGACTCTCTGAAAACTCAGATGATGGTTAGAAATTTTTAGCAATAAAGTATTTTAAAAATTAAGATATGTACTTTTTAAAAGACATAATGCTGTTGCACACAATAGACTATAGTACAGTGTTAATATATATTTAATATTCACTGAGAAGCTAAAAAATTTGTGTGTCACTTTATTGCAATTTTCACTTTCTTGTGGTGACCTGAAGCTGAACCCTTAATAAACCCAAAGTATACCAGTAGTGTCCTTTCGTGCACAAAAACTTCAATTTTGATGAAGTTAAATTTATCTATTTTTTCTTTTTGTTGCTTAAGCTTTTGATGTCACATTTAAGAAACCATTGCCTAATCCAAGATCACAGAATTCACACTTTTGTTTCCTTCTAAGAGTTTTACAGTTTTTCCATCTTGAATTCATTTTTTGATATGGTGTCAGGTAGGGATTCAGCTTTACTATCTTGCGTGTGAATATGCAGTTGCCCCAGCACCGCTTGCTCTTAAGACTCTCTTACCATGAAATGGTCTCAAGATCTTTCTCAAAAACCCATTGCCCACATATGTGTGGGTTTATATCTGTTTGTTTATTTTTGGTTTTGTTTTTGTTGCATAGCGTGTGGGATCCTACTTCCCTGACCAGGGATCGAACCTGCGCCCCCGGCATTGTAAGTGCAGAGTCCCAACCACCATTGGACTGCCAGGGAAGTCCCTCTATAGTTTTTATTATTATTATTTTATGTTATATGTATATATTTTTTTCCTCTAGAGTTTTAAAACAAGAAAAGATTGGCATCACTAATAATATATACCTGGCAATTTCTCATGCTGGGAAGGAATTTGAATTACCCTCCTTTAACTGAGTAATATGTCCATGGCTGCTAGTATTTGGGTCCACTTGGTGAAAGGTGGTGAGACCTTTGGGTAGGGAAGAAGGGGGACAGTTTGCTGTAAGACCTTGGACAAGTCACTCTCTGCCTTGGGTCTCAGTGTGAAGTTGGAGGGTGGGGAGAGGTTCCACCTCCAGAAGAGTTCTGGAATCCAAGTCTATGAATCCACAGGGGGCTCTTAGGCTCTCTGCCCCAGTAGCATTTCTCTAGGTAGCCACAATAGGGTTCCGCCCATTCTCCAGGACTCTGTATTTGGGGCTTCCCTGGTGGCTCAAATGGTAAAGAATCTGCCTGCAACATGGGAGACCTGGGTTCAATCCCTGGGTCAGGAAGATCCCCTGGAGAAAGGAATGGCAACCCACTCCAGTATTCTTGCTTAGAGAATCCCATGGCTAGAGGATTCTCACCTCAAAGCCACGCCATCATCAATGCCCTGTAATGACTTTCCAGGGGACCTTGCTAGCAGGATCAGGGCTGGTGTTATTACTATAGCAGGATAATAGAGGCTCTTATCAGAGATGCAGCATCTGTTGAGGGGAAGTGAGTTGATGGATGTTGAAATAGTGGGGGCAGGAGAAGGGGATGACAGAGGATGAGATGGCTAGATGGCATCACCGACTCGATGGACGGGAGTTCGAGTGAACTTCGGGAGTTGGTGATGGACAGGGAGGCCTGGCGTACTGCGATTCACGGGGTCGCAAAGAGTCGGACACGACTGAGCAACTGAACTGAACTGAAATAGTAGTTACTCATTTCCAGAGCTTTCAGTGATTGAGTGAGAAAGTACCTAGGGGCCACGGGACACCCTGGGGGCATGCGAAGCATTGGTTTGGCCAAAAAAATTCATTTGGGTTTTTCTGTTTCATCTTAGGAAAAACCTGAATGAACCTTTTGACCAGTCCAATAGTTAGCAGTAGCTGCTGCTGCTGCTAAGTTGCTTCAGTCGTGTCCGACTCTGTGCGACCCCAGAGACGGCAGCCCATCAGGCTCTGCAGTCCCTGGGATTCTCCAGGCAAGAACACTGGAGAGGGTTGCCATTTCCTTCTCCTATGCATGAAAGTGAAAAATGAAAGTGAAGTCGCTCAGTCGTGTCCGACTCTTAGCGACCCCATGGACTGCAGCCTACCAGGCTCCTCCATCCATGGGATTTTCCAGGCAAGAGTACTGGAGTGGGGTGCCATTGCCTTCTCCGAGTTAGCAGCTAGGATAGGTTTAATTTAGCACCATCTGTGGTAAACGCTATGTTTGCCTTGTTCAGCTAAATCTCTGTAGATCTTATGAGACAGGTACTGTTGTGCCCATATTACAGACAGGAGACTGAGGCCAGAGAAAGTGGGCACATACCCAAAGGCACATGAGTTTTCTTGGGTTGCCTGGGTACATCTAAATGCACAGAATTGAGGTATGGGGAGAAAAGGGCCGACTTCCGGAGGGCAGGGAGCGCTGGATGCCTTGGCAAGGGATCTGGAGGTGATCAGTATTGTCTGAGAACCGGGAAGGAGAACAAATGCTGAAGATGGGGACCCAGGGGCGCAGGGGAGAGCAGAAAGGGAATGAAAATCAGGAGGGCAGTTCAAGGTGTGCGGGCACGTGGCGGGGATCCACGAGCAGGAGCAGAACCAGAAAGGGGAGACATTCTCCCCACCAGGATGGGGAGAGTGGGGTCTGGGCTGAAACTGGGGGGTTCCAGGGAGTGAGCGGGGTCTGGGAGTGTCAAGGGGGTGTTCCGAGGATAGCGGGAGATCGGAGCGGTGGAGGGGAAGGGCAGAAGCCAGAGGGTCGCAGGTCCCTGGCGGGGTTTCTAGCTTGCGGGAGGCGGCCCCCGGCGAGTGGGGAGGATCGGGTCCCGGCGGCTCGTAGGGGCGGGGACTAGCCGGAAGCGGGAGCCGGAGCGCCCCGCCCCGGCCGGTCCAGCCCCCGCCCCCCGCCTTCGGGCTCTCCTCCCGGCCGCCTTCCAGCCAGTCCGCCCGCCAGCTCCGTCTGCTCAGACCTCTCGGCTCCACTGGCGGCGCGCGCGGCGGTGAGTGAGGTGCGCGTTGGCTGGCGGCGGGGGCGCGGGCTGGGGTCGCCGACGGGGAGGAGGCAGCGACCGGGGTGCTGATCCGCGGAACTTCGAGCTGGTGGTGGGTGGAGAGCGGGGTCGGTGCGGCGCGAGCACCCGCTCGGGACTCCGCGGGAGTGGTGGCCGTGTCCCGGAATCCTGGCGGGTCCCCGGGGTTCGAGGTGGTTGGAGGGCGTCGGAGTCCCGCCGCGATCTTCCGCGCGGGGCCGGCGAGGCCGGGCTTCCAGTCACTTGGCGCTTGTTCCCGCCGCAGTCCAGGCTGGGTCCAGTTCCTGCTCCCCGAAGTGAGCCGATCGCCCGCGGATCGCGCGCGGTGGGGTCATCCCGCCCCCACCTGAAAGAGCGCCCCGTGTTGGTCACGGGGGCCTCCACCCCGGGAGAGCACACCCCGAGGCTTTTCAAGGAAGTCTTGCCTCGCTTGGTGGCTGCTCTCTCAAAGTTGAAGTTTCCATACTCTTTATCGCCCGGCGATTTAGAAACAAAACCAACCAAACAAACAAAAAAAGCCCAACAGATTTCCGACGCCGGTCCCAGAAATTCGACTTCTGGGGTCCACGATATCTGCTTTTCCCCGCCATCCCCGGCTCCAGGGGGTTCCTCATAGTATTTAGGACCGCTCTCAGCGGACACCGGCGGGTCTAGGGAGCCCACGAGAGATGAAAATTCGGGACACAGAGCAAAGTCAGCCAGGGCCCTGGCTAGAGCCCTCGCGGGGAGGGGGTGTGGGGGGGGTTGCGGGTAAGGTAGGCACTCTGTGAGCGCAGGGATGGGCCGGGACCCCGTCCACTGCCGCTGCCAGATACATGCCAGTGGCACAGGATGGCGAGGTGGACATTGGCCCTCCACGCCCAGCTAGGTAGGTGGCCTCTTTCTCTTTGGTTTCCAGGTCACTGTGATCTGGGCAGTGGGGTCATTGTTGTGCCAGAAACCCTTCCATCAAGGTCAGGACAGGAGGTGATGGGGAAATGGGGTATTCTGGACCGGCTGTGCATTCCAGGGATCAGGCCAGCTGGTCTTTGATTAGTTTTCTGGCTTTTGTGCTTCCGATAAGTGGGGCTGATGTCATTGCATGTCGGACTGAGCTTTGGTGGCTGGGAAATCCAGTTTCTGGAAGGCACAGGGCCTTCCCATCTTAGTGCATCAGGATAAGACTCGCCCACCCGTCTTCCCAAGGGGAGTAAACCCTTGGCTGGGTGAGCTGGTGCTGGTTCAAGGACTGTCTGGAACGCTGGTTGGCCCTGCAGTTCCCCTGGGGCTCTTTTAAGGAACGTTGTGGTTTGCATTAGTGTGTGCTTGACTGCCTCCCTTATCTTCTTACCCACCCACCCCGGAGTCATCTCTGATTGACTCTTACAATGAGACTCACCTGGATACCGTGTCCAGCATGAGCTGGTATCTGGGACTCTACCAGTGTGTTTGGTTTTATCGAAGTTGGATTAGTAGGCCTGCAAGCAGGTGACTTGCTCTACCTGGCGTAGAATAATACCCATGCTGCTCCTGGCTTACCTCTCAACCAGTCCTTGCACTGGGGTTTAAAGGTGCCCCAGACTCTCTAAGAAACATCTATTGTAGATCTACGATGGGAGGGGCCCATCTTCCCCCTTTCCTGTTTCTTGAAGGCATGAATAATAGATGCTTTTATTCACATTTGTGAAAGTATCCTCATTATAGTGTTTTTGTGGATTAAGTGACTCATTGATTGATCTGAGATGGAGGATCAGTTTCTTAAGTCTCTAAATACTAGATTGAAGTCATTTCACTGTCTCTAGTGAGTAAACTTTCCTTTGTTCCTTTAGTCGCTTTTACTGGATGGTTGTGGGGAAATAAAATGCTATTCTAGCCTTGTAAAGGACACAGAAAAAATGGCTCTAGGTTCTGAGGGGTTTATGCTGCAGGTGGAAAGTGGAAAAAAACACAGGTGGATAGTCAGTGCTCAGCAATCCCCTTGACTCAGGAAGGATTGAAAGAAATGGAAAGGAGTGAGCTATGAAGGAAAATTTCATAGGAAAGCAGAGACCTGAGAATACACATCACAGAAGGTACATGTATTCCAAATGAGCAGAAGAGGCTCAGCAAAGCTTTGGAGGAAGTGCAGGCCAGCCCATAGTTGAGGACAGTAAAAGGGAAGCCACTGAGAGCAAAGGAACTGGAAGGCATTTCCAGCCCAACTTCATTTTCAAGGAGATAGGGCATGCTTCCTTGCTTTTACCCACGACTGGCAGTGCTATGGTGCCACTCTGAGAACGGGAGCATGCCCATCAAGGACTTAAAATTCTCCCACTGAAAAGGAATCAACCCCAGCTACAGTGATGGTGGGAAAAAAT
Source organism: Bos mutus (assembly GCF_027580195.1). NCBI lineage: Eukaryota > Metazoa > Chordata > Mammalia > Artiodactyla > Bovidae > Bos > Bos mutus. The sequence goes on from NC_091641.1 coordinate 31,766,385, forward strand.
GAGTTCCATGACTCAGAGTCCTAGAGTCTTGACACTGTGACTTGTCTTCTGTGTTTGTGCTTTTACTGCAATGAAAATAGCTCCCTGGGCAAGGTGGTCCGTCTCACCAAGCAAATAGCCTTCCTTAACTCTGCTGTACTTCAGTACCTACGTCCCTGTCTTTGGTGCCTGTTCCCCTTGCCTCCCAACCATGGCCAACTGGTGTTTACTTATCGGGGTTATTTGAGCTCTAAGTGGTACTTTCCTGGGTCCTCACAATTTCGTCTTACTGTTTGCACCTGTACTGGAGCTCAGGGCAGTCGGGATAACATTTTTGTAGCCAGTGAAGTTGTCTTTTGACTGCAGATTATTTCTGTAGAAGAACTGTGTGTACTTTTATAAGACTTAGGGCCTGGACAGAAGAAAGTAAATATCACGGGTGTCTCATTGGCAATTCCCTGTTTACCTAGTAGGTAGGAAGTTAATTCACCAAGATCCGAATTTCTTCTTCGTGGGTGTTAACATCAGGGAAAATAATGGTGAAGAATTTAAGCTATTTAGCTCATGGGGGTTTTTTCTTTTCTTTTTAAAAAAAATTTATTTATTTTGGGAGATCTAACCCATGCCCCCTGCAGTGAAAGCAAGGAGGAAATCCTGACCACTGGACTGCCAGGGAATTTCCTCTCGTGGAGTTTTAGAATTGACAGCGTTCCTGGGGTAAATGTAAGAGCTTAGCATTGACTCACCCTATCCTTGAGTCCAGGGAGATTATTCATAAAGGCTGCATTGGTATTTTTTAAAGTTATGTAAAAAATAACAATATTACAGAAAGCATGAAAGATAACGAAGAGTATCTGGTATAATCTCAGCCTGTGAATGAAACAGCTAACATCAGTTTTCCTTATTTGGCGGCTTCTTGTCATGGTGCCTGTTTTTTTATGAAGTTGTAATCAGGGTACGTATAATTTTGTCTCCTGATGCAGTCCTATTAATGTTCTCATTGTGCTGTTTCATCAAAAACCGTCATTCATGTGGAAACTGGGGATGTGGTTTCACCAGGAATCCAGGGGGGGAATTGTTTCCCTTTGATTCTGGGGGCGCAGCTCAGCTCCCCAGTGGAAGCATTTTCCATTCCACAAATCACTGTAATTTGTATTTAAGCCATATTTGAACCTGACTCTCAGATTGTGGTCACTTTATCTTTGCCTGGCGAAAGAAACTGAATTCGGAAGATGGAATGTGAAAACACGTCTCTGAAATCTTTCCCTGTGAGCTTCTGTATTTTTAACAGAGGTAGACTGAATTTATTTGGGTTCGTTGGCCTAAGAACCTTAGTGTAATTTCTCACTTCCTCTCCTGAAGAGAGTTGGAGATCCCAGTTTCCCTTTTTGTCTAAATTCTTCCTCCTAATAGATTGTAAAGAATAGTTTTCTACAGAGACCGTGAAAGACCAGCTCTCTTTGACCTCCTCCGCTGGTTCTCCACCTTGTGTACAAACTGGGCTATTTTCTTAGGAGGCCCGACAATTTGCATGCGTGTGTGTCGTTCTTTTTTGCACAGGAATGTCTTTTTCCCTGGGGTCAATTCTCTAATGCTTGTATTCTTTTCTGGGGCCTGGACTGTGGGGGCAGGGAATGGAATGGAATAATCTTCCCCTTTCTCTTCCTGAAAGAACTGAGGATTAAGTTGGTGGTGAAAAAGCTGCCTTATCTTCTCTCTGAAGGCCTTGTCCTTTTGTGTGTTGATCTAATACCTAAATCCAGAAAACTGTTCTATACACATCAGGAGGATGTATTTTTAGAAGTTTATCACCTACCTGTGGCCACCTATTTGTGGCCAGGCATCAGTGTGCAAATGCTGGGAGGAGATTCCTTAAACTTTAAGGCTTATTCACTTAAAATGGGGGTATCTGTGTGTCTGTCTGTCTGCCTATCTACCTGTGTATCTATCCGGTAATTGGTAATCATCTATCTATCTACCTGTGTACCTATCTAGTAATCGGTCAGAGAGAAATACTAGAAACCCTGATCATCACCCCAGCCTCCACTTAATCCTTCCCATTTAACCGAAATACCTGAGGGGAACGAAATACCTGAGGGGAAATAAAACTTTCTTTAAAAAAAAAAAAAGTAAATTAAACTTTAAACTTCTTTTTAATGGCAGCTTGATTTTTTTTTTTTTATTAAAAAAAGACTTATTTATTTGTTTTTGGCTGCACTGGGTCTTCGTTGCTGGGCAGACTTTTCTCTAGTTGCAGCGAGCGGGAGCTACTCTTCAGTTGCGTACGTGGGCTTCTCATGGCGGTAGCTTCTCTTGCTGTGGAGCATGGGCTCCAGGCAGGCGTGCAGGTTTCTGCAGTTGTGGCGCAAGAACTTAGTTGTCCTGAGGAACGTGGGATCTACCCGGACCAGGTATTGAACCTGTGTCCCTTGCATTGGCATTCAGATTCTTAACCACTGGATTACCACGGAAGCCCTGTTTTGTCTTTAAAAACTGAACTTGTATGCTTTTGTTTTTTTTTTTTTTTTAATATTTATTTATTTGGCTGTGTGGGATCTTAGTTATTGCGTGCGGGATCTAGTTCCCTGACCTGGGGCCCTCTGCTTCGGGAGTCATAGTTCACTGACCTGGGGCCCTCTGCTTCAGGAGTCTTAGCCAGTGAACCCCCAGGGAGACCTCCATCTGATAGTTTAATTTTAGATTTGCCAGAAAGTAGCAGTTACTGCAAGGAGTTTTCCATCCGCCCCTCCCCTAGTTTCCCCGCTGTGAATGTCTTCCCTCATCTGTGAACATCGCTGTGAATGTCTTCCCTCATCTGTGAACATCTTACATCATCACCGCAGGACTTGTGTGAAACTAGGAAACGAGCGCTGGCACCTCACTGTCGCCCACCCTCCAGACACTGTTTGACGTTTCTGCTAATGTCCCTTTTTCTGTTCCCAGACCCCATCCAGGGTACCACGCTGCATTTAATCACACCTTCACCAAGTCTCCTCCTGTCTCCTCAATCTTTCCTTGTTTTTCATGGCTGTTTCTAAGCAGTAATGGGGAAAGATTTTGTAGAATTTCCCTCACATTGGGTTGGTCTGATGTTTGTCTCGTGATTCTACTGGGGTTACCGATTTTGGGGGCGAAGGCCACAGAGATGAAGGGCTCTTCACTTCACAAGGGGGTACAACATGATACCCAACATCGCTGCTGCCAGCTTTCCCTGTAGCAGAGTTCCTCTTTTTCCTCTCTTCATAGACCATTAGCCTTTCCTTCCTCCAGGGGATCTTCCCACCGCAGGGATCGAAACCAGGCCTCTTGCATTGCAGACAGATTCCTTACCAGCTGAGCCACCAGGGAAGCCCAAGAATACTGGAGTGGGTAGATTATCCCTTCTCCAGCGGATCTTCCAGACCCAGGAATCGAACCGAGGTCTCCTGCATTGCAGGCAGATTCTTTACCAACTGAGCTATCAGAGAAGGCCTCACTCAGGAGAGGAAGGGTCAAGATTAAGCTCTACTTCTTAGAGAGAGAAGAGACTTCCCTGTAGCTCAAACGGTAAAGAATCTGCCTGCAATGCAGGAGACCAGGATTCGATCCCTGGGTCGGGAAGATCCTCTGGAGAAGGGAATGGCAATCCACTCTAGTATTCTTGCCTGGAAAATTCCATAGATAGAGGAGCCTGGTGGGCTGCAGTCCGTGGGGTTGCAAAAAGTCGGACACGACTGAACAACTAACACACAGGGGGCTAAGATCCAACATGCCTTGCGGAGCATATTAAAAAGCAGAGACATTACTTTGCTGACAAAGTAGATGGACGAATGTCCATCTAGTCAAACCTATGGTCTTGGGTTTCCCTGGTGGCTCAGGTGGTAAGGCATCTATCTACAATTCGGGAGACCTGGGTTTGATCCCTGAGACAGGAAGATTCCCTGGAGAAGGAAATGGCAACCCACTCCAGTACTCTTGCCTGGAAAATCCCATGGACAGAGGAGCCTGGTAGGGTACAGCCCAAGGGGTCACAAAGAGTTGGACATGACAGAAGAGACTTCACTTTCACTTTCACTTAGAGGGAGGGTGCTTCTACACATTTGGAATTCTTTAAGGAAATTTGTCTTTTCTGTATTTAAAAAATACATACTCCTCTGCTCAATGTTATGTGGCAGCCTGGATGGCAGAGGAGTTTGGGGAAGAATGGATACCTGCATCTGGGTGGCTGAATTCCTTTGCTGTCCACCTGAAACTATCACAATATTGTTACTCAGCTATACTCCAGTATAAAATAATAAGTTTAAAAAAGTAAAAAAAACATAAAAAATACATACTTCTCTAGTTTTCTACTTCTAAGTAAGTAATCAGAATGTAAATTCATAATAAAGATAATGAACATACTATACATTATTCATGAAACTTAATAAGAGAGTAAATCAGAGTTCTCATGCAAAGAATTTTTTTCTCTTTCTTTGGTGTTGAGACTACGAGAGGGTGGAGGTTCAGTAAACTACTTGTAATCATTTCATGATGTGTAAGGGAAATCATTATGTTGTACACCTAAAACTTACACAGTTGTTGCTGTTCAGTTGCTAAGTTGGTGTCCGACTCTTTGTGACCCCAGGGACTGTAGCCCGCTAGGCTCCTCTGTCTTTGGGATTTCCCAGGCAAGAGTACTAGGGTGGGTGGCCATTTCCTTCTCCAGAGATCTTCCCAACTCTGGGATTGAACCCACGTCTCCTGTGTTGGCAGGTGGATTCTTTACCACTTTAGTCACCTGGGAAGCCCCCCAAACTTATACAGTGCTGTATGTCAAACTGGAAAAACTACACCCTGCCATTACACTCTTTGAGCTTACGCCATAGATTGCCCCATCATATATGGGCTATATATGCCATCTATGCGCATGAAATCTCTGGCTAGGAGGTGGTCTGTGCGTCGCTTTCCCCAGAGCTCTGTGGAGGGAGAATCCAGAGAAACAAGGATCCCAGCCCTTCCCCAGAGGGGTGTGATGCGGGCCAGTTAGGGAAACAGAATCTAATTTGCAGACAGGAAGCAATTAAGGCAGATGAGGGAGGTGAACATCATCCAGGGCTGGGATTGTTACAGATAGGCCAGGGGATGGCTGAAAAGACTGCAGGAGGTTAATGCTTACTTCCCTGTCTTCACCTGGTCTCGCTGAAGGAAACAGTTTTATAATTCTCAAAGACATGACAGTTATAAAACCCACAGTCGTCTGGAATATGGCCAAAATTAAGGAAATAAGCAAATAGGAGCCTCCCAAGTAACGCAGATAGTTATCATCAAGACAAATGCCCAGCTTGTTGACTTTCCTTATGGGAGGCTCCCAGGGAAGCTAGTAGCTCTTACTTTACATCGAGTTCTTACCCACGGGAAGCCTTCAGAAGCCTTGAAACAGCAATGGGGGGATGGGATGGGGGCTGTGTGCAGCCTGGGGTGTCACAGAACCACAAGACTCCGAGGTGAGCATTTTCTTATCTTTTTTTTTTTTTTTTTTTGCAGACTCTTAAGGAGGCAGAGAGAAATAGGGGATCATTTTAGAAAATGATTAAGAGACTTTCAGGGGAGGGATAGTGAAAAAGGGCCTCGGTCAGATGGTCAGATGATAGCAACCCCAGGAGTTACAGCAACACCAGGAGTTACGAGCCTAGAGTTTTTGTCGTGTTGATTCTGTGATCTGGGGAGAGAAGCCCTTGGCGATGGGCCTTTGGGCCTTTGATGTGTGTTTATACTGACGGGGACTTGTTGGGTGGCTTTTGCTGTGGCTGCTTTCTCCTGGTATTCTAGGTTTTGAGGCTTATTTTTAGAATCTGAATTATCCTTGGCAGGAGTTGCAAACTTGGAGGGGGTTTTTCAAGTCGCTTTTGGGCTGCTGGTTAATGAAACAGAACCTGCTTGGGAGGCGGGGGTCCCTCCCTGAAAGATTCGGCCCCGTCCCCACCTCGCCCGGACCAGGCTTATTTTTTGTTTGTTTTATTTTGGTTGTGCAACGTGCGGGGATCTTAGTTCCCTGACCACGGATTGAACCCGCACCCCCTGCAGTGAAATCGTGGAGTCTTAACCATGGGACTGCCAGGAAGTCCCAGGGCTGGACTCTTGATGGTACAAAGGCTCCCATAACCTGGCCCCACCCTCCTGGCCAATCTCTGTCATTTCCCCAGGGAACACGGGTGTGCCTGCCTCTGCATCCACCTCCTATTTCCCTTGCCCGCATCCTTCTCTTGTCTCAGACCTTCCGCTTGCCTTAGAATCTGGGCTCAGTTTCCCCTTTGTGTCTGCTCCCATGTCTTCCCAGACTGATTCACTTTTCCTCCTCAAATGGGTTCCTTCAGGCCAGTGAGGGAGGGCCCATGCAACCCTGCCCACAGTCCCACATCCGTCCTCAGCTTTTAGAACTTCCCGCATGAAAAATAGACCACAGTGCAAAACGCAAAGAGAAGAGTTTTGCTGTGGCCGATAGGATGTTGGTACAGATTTGGGACTGAGATAGAGGAAGCGGTGGTGTGCATGTCTTCTCACCAAAGAGAAGTAATCAGTAACTTGAAAATCTGTCTGCGAACCCTTAGGGAGGGGCCGAAGGCCAGCTGATGGGCATGAAACACCAGTCATGGGACCAAGGACTGATGATGTCATGTCACCCAGAAGTGGGAGGATGTGAGAGACCAACCTGGGAAGGGCAGATATGGGGTTTGCAGAAGAGGCTCTTTGTCCCTATTAAAAAAAAAGTTTATTATATTTTAAATTTAATTTAATTTTAAAGCGTTTAATTATAAGTATGTTATAATTAATACAAATTATAGAGAATAGATCATAGAACTACACATTTATTATGTTATAATTATATTTAACTTAAATAATTTCTTAATTTTTTAACTATATAGTATTGCTGTGGCTCAGTATACAAAAGACCGAGTCTAAGAGTGAAAAGCATTCATCCAGCTACATTCCCCAGTGTACCTCCCTCCTCCTTTTACAGGCAGCCACTGTTATCTGTTTCTCCCCCCACCCCCCCTTTAGGTTGGGTGGTTCGGTGAAAGCGCTGAGTCCTAACCTCTGCACTGCCAGAGAATTTCCGGTTACTGTATTACTTCCTTGTGTACCCATTTGGAGACATTTCATGCCTATTTTATAAGGAAATGTGTATCCTTCTTCCTTGTACACCAGTGATGGCCTGAGACGATAGACACCATTTGGGCTTTTTTTCACGCAGTGATCTGTTAATATTGCAGGGATATCTGTGTTTCCACACATGAAGTTCCTCGTTCAGTCTTGATGGTCGCATGCCATTCCCCTCTGTGGGTGGAGCGTAACTGGTCTACCCAGTTCTCTGCTGGTGGACAATTAGGTGGTTTCTAGCAACAAGGCAGTGGGTTACCTCTGTGTGCTCAGCATTTGTCACTGCCTCAACGCATGGCGTCAGCTCCGATGCACATACCTAGAGGAGGAATCTCTGGGTTAAAGGACTCCTGCGTGTTACATTTTGGTAGGTGCTTCCACGGTGTGAGACTCAGTTTACCTCCCTATCAGGCCTGGGGGAGAGGCCAGCTCTGTGTTCAAACAGTTTGCCCTTTGCTAAAGGTGAAGATGGCAGATGTGGGGTTGAGGAGTTGAGGGGGCTCTCAGGGTTGTGTGCAGACCCCCAAGTCCCTGGGGTCCTTCCATGGAAGGGCTGACCCGGAAGAAGATGGAGGTGCAAGGCTAAGCTAGTGAGGAAGTCCTTCCAGAGAAGGTGCCAGCAGCCTTGGGAGACGAGGACAGTAAATGGGAAGTGGGCTTGGAGGGGTCATGGCCGAGGGTGGAAGGAGATTGGTGGTCCCGGGTGAATCCGAGGACGTGGAAGAGAAGCTCGCAGGCAGAGGGGCTGAGGATGCAGGCTGGGGTAGCGGGGGCTTTTATTTTTACCTTTCTTATTTAAAACATTTATTTATTTATGGCCCTGCCGGGTCTTTGTTGCTGCTTGGGCTTTGTCTAGTTTCAGAGAGCGGGGGCTACTCTCTAGCTGTGGTGTGCGGGCTTCTCATTGCAGTGGCTTCTCTTGTTGAGGAGCCCAGGCTCTTATCCAGCGTGCACGGGCTTCAGCAGTTGTGGCTCCCGGGCTCTAGAGCACAGGATCAGTAGTTGCGGCGCATGGACTTATTTGCTCCATGGCATGTGGGATCTCCCCGGTTTAGGGATCGAACCTGTGTCTCATGCATTGGCAGGTGGATTCTTTACCACCGAGCCACCAGGGAAGCCCTGTTTTTACCTTTTAATGAGGAACAATTTGAACAAGCTTAGAGATTAGGAGGGGCTTCCCAGGTGGTACTTGTGTTAAAGAACCTGCCTGCCAATGCAGGAGACACCGGAGACACGGATTCGATCCCTGGGTCAGGAAGATCCCCTGGAGGAGGGCATGGCAACCCACTCCAATATTCTTGCCTGGAGAACCCCGTGGACAGAGGAGCCTGGTGGATTGCAGTCCATGGGGTCGCAAAAAAATCAGACATGACTGACTAAGCACAAGCAAGCCTGAGATCAGGAGAGGAGCCAGCTGAGAGGGCAGGGCTGGCAGAAGGGGTCATTGCTGGAGCAGCGTCCCTGGGATGTGGCAGGGCGTGGTGGGGTGGCCATTCTCGTGGGCTTTAAGTAGAGGTTGAGCCCGGAGAAGAGTTCCTGCTGAGCTGAGGGTGGGCGGACAGATGCCTGGGAGCTAGGGTGGGAGGTTGAGGGGCTCAGGTCCCTGCTGGGGGGCACTGCTGTGGGAGTGGGAGAGACCCTTTGGGAGTCCGCAGGGCTGGTGGGAATTGGGCAACCCAGCTAGGAGTGGACAGGTTTGTTTGCTCTGCCTACTGTAAGAGATTACAAGCCTAGTAGCTGAAATAACATGTTTCTTATCATACAGTCTGGAGGTCAGGAGTCCGCAATGGGTGTCACTGGGTGAGACTCCAGGCGCTGTTCTCCTGGAGGCTCTCGGCAAAAGAGAATCTATCTCCTGGTCCTTTCTAGCTTCTTTATTTTGTTGTTCGGTCGCTCAGTCGTGTCTGACTCTTTGGTACCCCATGGACTACAGCACACCAGGCTCACTTGTCCTTCATTATTACCCGGAATTTTCTCAAATGTATGTCCATTGAGTTGGTGATGCCATCCAACCATCTCATCCTCTTTCGTCCCCTTCTCCTCCTGCCCTCAATCTTTCCCAGCATCAGGGTCTTTTCCAATGAGTCAGCTCTTCACATTAGGTGGCCAGAGTATTGGAACTTCAGCTTCAGCATCAGTCCTTCCAATGAATATTCAAGACTGATTTCCTTTAGGATGGACTGGTTTGATCTTCTGTCCAAGGGACTCTCAAGAGTCTCCTCCAGCACTGGTGTTCAAAAGCATCAATTCTTCTGTTCTCAGCCTTCTTCTTTATGGTCCACCTCTCACATCCGCACATGACTACTGGAAAAACCAACTAACAAACACCTATGTATCTTGGTCCATGGCTCCCTGAGCCTATTTCAAAGCCAATAGGGCCTTTTCTATCTTTGAGGCCCTCCTGCCTCCATCTTCTAAGGACCATTGTGGTTGTCTTGGGGCCACTTGAATCATCTCTTCCTCTCAAGGGCCTTAACCTCATGACAGCTGCAAAGTCCCTTTTGCCATTTAAGGCAACGTGTTCTGGAACTTCCCTGACCGTCCTGTGGTTAAGACTTCGTCTTTCAATTCAGGAGGTGCAAGTTTGATCCCTGGATGGGGAGCTAAGATCCCACATGTCTCCAGGCCAAAACCCAAAACATAAAACAGAAACTGTAAAAAAAAAAAAAAAAGAAACTATATTGGATGGCATCCCCGACTCAATGGACGTGAGTTTGAGCAAGCTCTGGGAGATGGTGAAGGTCAGGGAAGCCTGGCATGCTGCAGTCCATGGGGTTGCAAAGAGTGGGACATGTCTTAAGTGACTGAACAACATATTGTATCAAAGTAAATAAAAACTTAAAAAAAAAAGTCGACATTTAAAAAAAAATCTTTAAAAGATAAAAATAAGTATTAACAAAAAAAAAGAACCACATATTCTGGGAATTGAAAGTGAAAGTGTGAGTTGCTCAGTCATGTCCAACTCTAGGACCCCATGGACTGTAGCCCACCAGGCTCCTCTGCCCATGGAATTTTCCAGGCAAAAATACTGGAGTGGGTTGCCATTCCCTTCTCCAGGAGATCTTCCCGACCCAGGGACTGAACCCAGGTCTCCTGCATTGCAGGTGGATTCTTTGTCGTCTGAGCTGCCAGGAATGAGCCTTCTGTGATGAGGATGTGGACAACTTTAGAGGGCGTTACTCTGTCTCCCCAGTGCGGGTGAGGGTGGGAGGAGCCAACTCTAGGCGGTTTGGACAAACAAGTAAAGGCGTGAAGGTAGTGGCCTGAGAAGGGGCGAGTGTGGTGTCAAGGGATCTGCGTTCTGCCTTCTGCCGGTCTGTGTCGCTGCGAGCAAGCGACCTCCCCCTCCTTGGACTTGATTCCGCCTCCCTGTAAGTAGTTAAATCTAATGCTTTTGTAATGACGCAAGTGCCCAGTGTTCTGAGCACATGCAACCCTGTGAAGGTGGGGGTCCGATTATAATTCCATTTTCCTGATGAAGAGACCGAGGCATGGAGAAATGAAACACATTCAGACTGCCTAGAAGTGACAAGAGCTGCATTTTGAACTGAGGTTGTATGCTTCTTTCTTTCTTTCTTTCTGGCTGTGCTGGGTCTTTGTTTGCTACTCGGGCTTTTCGCTAGTTGTGGGGAGCAGGGGCTACTCTAGGGGCATGGGCTCAGTAGTTGTGCTCCCGGGCTGTAGACACAGGCTAAGAAGTTGCAGCACATGGGTTTAGTTGTTCCACTCGAGGGATCTTCCCGGACCAGGGATCGAACCCATGTCTCCTGCATTTGGTAGGTGAATTCTTTACCACCGAGCCACCAGAGAAGCCCTCCAGGTTTTTGCTCTTAAATATTTGACTTGTCTTAAAAATCCTATCATCAAAAAAAAAAAAAATTCTATGGTCTTAACTTTCTTTGGGCCCTTTCTGTTCCCCTCTATGTGCCCGCACCTGCTCACATTCTTCCATGTCTTCTCTTTTCCCCAGATCATTGTTGGGTATGCAGGCTGTGGTCCACGTCAATCCCTCTGACCTCTTAGAGATGGGTGGTACCCAGCCACGCTTGTAAATAACAGGACCCTCACAGGTGTTTCTGAAAACCCCACACACGGCGGTATCAGGTACCAGGCACACACATCCCACCTCTAACGTCTCTGAGCTCAGTGGCAACGCTTCTCCACCAGGTCAGGTCCTGATTGGAGTCGGCGATCAAGCCCGCGTGTCTTCTGCAATTGCCCAGGGAGAATTTACTCAGCATCAGGAATCACCTCTCTGTCCTCCGTCTCCTTTATTTTTGAACCCTGCTTGCCTGTCGGTCATTTCACCAGAAAGGATTGGAGCTGGGAAGGAAGAAAATCACCCAAGGCTCCTTAAAGCCCCTAGTTTCTGCCGAGCTCCCCCCTCCCATCCTTGCTGGTTCTGAAGCACTGAGGGTGGAGGTGCCTGCAGAAGAGTGAACTCTCTCCCCCTTCTTCCTGTCCACGCACGTCAGCAGCAGTTGCTGACGTTCATGGTGTCTCAGGGTAGAAGGTCATTAGAGTCTCTGCATTTTCTTGACACCCATGATGAAAGACTGTCATTTCTGGAGAATGCATGACGCACCATCTGGGTTAGATGAAGTGGCTTCGGAGCCACACCAGGGACCAGGTGATGAATGTGGAGTGATAGGTATTACTGAGTTTGGGCTGGTGGTATCGAGGCGCCTGTTCGGAGTCCAGATCTTGGATGGATGGTGGAGCTGAGGGAAGCACCCCCTCCTCACTCTCTTCTGAAATCCCAACCAGAACTGGGAGTGGTTGTTGACAGAATCCATGTGCACCCCTTCACCAGAGCCCCAAGATGAAACTTAACATTGAAGAGAAAAAAATCAACTAATCTTGAAGTTTGGAGGGTGTGGCTTTTTTTTTTTCTTTCTGTTTTTATCTTGTTGGTGTTTGCTTCCCTTTTCAAGTTCTTTCTGCCCACATCTTGATCTTGTGCCTTGACATCGCAGGGTGCCCTGTTGAGAAGAAGTATCACTCTCTCCAAAGAACTCTGGAGGAAACAAAGGATTCCAGACCAGTTAAGCGATTCCAGTTCTGGAGCATATTTGCTGATGCTCAGATCAGATCTGGCCATCACGCTACCTTGAACTGAACTGTGAGGGCCATCTATTACTGAGGTCTGTTGTTAGTGATATCTTCCTATCTATCGTTGTTCAGTCGCCTAGTCCTGTCTGACTCTTTGCAACCCCGTGGACTGCAGCCTGCCAGGCTCCCCGTCCTTCACTATCTCTCGGAGTTTGTGCAAATGCATGTCCGTTGAGTCAGCGATGCTATCTAAACATCTCATCCTTTGCCGCCCCCTTCTTTTGCCTTCACTCTCTCCCAGCAGCAGAATCTTTTAACATCTTTCTATTTAAAAAGCTTTATTTTGGTTAGATTCTAAGTTGAAGCTCTTAAGGTTAAGTTCCTTCCATTTATGTTTACTTCCAAATCTGGATGCCATCCAAGATGGATTTTGGTGTCCTTCTTATGCATAGGTATCATCTCCAAATATATGTGGGAATATCGGGGTGACCAACTTGTTCTGGTTTGCCTGGGACTTTCCCAGTTTAAGTACCAAAGCTCCTGTATCCGGGGAAACTGCTCCATCCTGGGTGAACTGGGACAGTGGGTCACCCTGTGAAGTACCCATCATGTTTTGAGCTTAGTTCTGAGCGCTGGGGATGCAGATGTTAATAAATTTCAATCCCTGTGACCAGTAGAACAGAGCAATATGTGTAATGACAGCTAGCACTTGCTAAGGGCATGCGTGTCTCTCATTGCCCTGTGTCCCTGTCACAAGTGGATTCATTTAATCCTCCTAAGAGCCTCGTGAGGAAGAAACTGTGAGTATGCCCATTTCACAGATGGGAAAACTGAGGCACCAAAGTCATGCTCCAGGGAACTCAAAAGCGACTGACCACAGGCCATCTGGCTTCAGACCATGCACCACTGATTTCTGCACCGTGTAGAGAGGTTTGGGAGGAATTAGTTCTTCCCTGGGAAGGCCAGAGATTGCCTCTTGGAGGAGGTGACAGGTGAGCAAGGATATGATGGGTGAGAGGGATTTGCAGACCTGTGGGGAAGAAAGGAAACCGGCAGGCGGGTGAGAGGGGGCAAAGAGGAAAGAGCTGGGCTCGTTTGGGGCCATCCAAGCAAGGCTGCAGACACGTCAAAGATTTGCATCCGTGGTGGGAGGTGAAGTGAGAGGGGCAGGGTGCGGAGTAGCGGTGCAGTGTGTCCTGAGAACCCCTGGGCGACCCAGGACCTTTGGTCACCTTAACTAGGGGGCACATTGGCAGCTCTCTGAAAGACCCCAGTGGTCTCTCTTAAGTAAATGAGCCACTGGATGGCTGAACTAAGGCCAATGGATTGGAGCTTAAATTACAGTCCTTGGCTTGTAATATGGAGACTGTAGAGATTTCTAGCACTGCCTCTTTTCTTTCTTTTCACTTTTTTTTTTAGTTTTTTGCTTCATGGCTTGTGGGATCCTAGTTCTCTGATCAGGGATGGAACCCATGCTCCCTGCATTGGAAGCACCACATTCTAACCAGTGGGCTGCCAGGAAATTCTGCTAGCACTGCCTTTTCTTTTTTTTTTAAGTTGTTGTTGTTCCTCACGTTCACCAGACATTAAAATTCACCATCTGAACGTGTACAGTTCAGCGGCATGCAGTCCATTCACAGCGCTGTGCAACCATCCCAGCTCCAGAACATTTTCATCACCCTCAAAAGAAACCCTGTACCGGTTCCCTCCCAGCACCCTCACCCTGCACCCCCAACCCCTGCACCCCTAGTTGGTTTTCTGTCTGGATTTACCTATCCTGGACATTTTGTATAAATGGATGGAATCACACAATGATTTCGAGTCTGACTTCTCTCAAAGTCATGTTTTTGAGGTTCACCCCAGCGATGTTTTGGAACTGCCGTTATCAGTGACCGAGCTGGTCGGCTGACCATCTCTAGGCTTCCTAAAAGTCCAGCCCCTGCTTCTGAATTTAGGATTCCAGGCAAACACTGCCAGGCTGGGCCCCCATGCCCTTCACTGAGCACCTGTACAATCACAGACAGAGTAAGTTGACTCCCAGAGCTTGAGTGAGCTCCACTGAGGTGTTTCGGGGAATTCTGTTTAGGCCAAGTATTTTTAGGAAAAAAATCTGGTGCTGAAAGTGACTTGGAGTTTATTCTTGCGTCTTGAGGTTTCAGGATCAATTCATTAATCACAGCTCAAAGAGAGAAGATGGCTGTGCCCGTCGGCATGGCTTCTCTCCAGGATTTTGAGGGCTTTTTCCTCCTGTCTTTCAACAGAGGGGATATTAAAAAGCCCAATCTGAGACTCAGATGACGTGGCGTTTGCTCTTTCTTCCCTGGGAGCTGCAGCAGGCGGTAGAGGTATCCCATCTCCACACGGTTTTTTAAACAGACGTGGAATCTCACAGGACCTCCCTGCTGGCCCAGTGGTTAAGACTCCGTGCCCTCACTGCAGGTGGTATGGGTTCGATCCCTGGCCGGGGAGCTAAGATCCCATATGCTGCATGGCACAGCCAAAAAATAAAAATTAAACAGATATGGCATCTCAGAATTCTGAGATCACCTCTTCATTGCTGCTGCTCTAAGTCTCTTCAGTCATGTCCAACTCTTTGGGACCCCATGGGTCATAGCCCGCCAGGCTTCTCTGTTCATGGGATTCTCCAGGCAAAAATAGTCGAGTGGGTTTCCATTCCCTCCTCCACAGGATATTCCTGACCCAGGGATCGAACCTGCGTTTCCTGCATTGCAGGCGGATTCTTAACTGCTGAGCCACCGGGGAAGCCCGAAAGTGAAAGTGAAAATCGCTGAATCATATCTGACTGTTTGCGACTCCATTGACTATACAGTCCATGGAATTCTCCAGGCCAGAATACTGGAGTGGGTAGCTGTTCCCTTCTCCAGGGATCTTCCCAACCCAGGGATTGAACCCAGGTCTCCTGCATTGCAGGTGGATTCTTTACCGGCTGAGCCACCAGGGAATCCCCATTGCTTGGCTCCTCCAAAAAGAGCAGGAATTGCTCTGTGGATATCTACCGTAAGTTGATCAGTGACTCCTGGACCCCTGATCATCATTAAAGAAGCAGATCATTTTGAATTGAAAGTCCTCAGTGACAAAATTAGTTGGGAGTCCTTAATTTGTTGCTGTTGTTCAGTCACTTAAGTCATGTCCGACTCTTTGCGACATTATAGACTGTAGCCCGCCAGGCTCTTCTGTCCAGGGGCTTTTCCAGGCAAGAATACTGGAGTGGGTTGCCATTTCTTCCTCCAGGAGATCTTCCCCGCTCAAAAATCAAACCCATGTCTCCAGCGTCTCCTGCATTGACAGGTGGATTCTTTACCAACTGCGCCACCTGGGAAGCCCCGGAGTCCATAAATGGGCAGGTGTATTTTAGAATCTTGTCTTGGGTATGTGGTGTGAAAGTCTAGAAATTAATCTTCAGAAGTGTGAGGGAGGTAGAGAAAAAAAGAGGTGACCTGTCACCTTGGGTTCAATTGATTTTCCTTTCACATTTCTTTGAAGGGTAAATTGTGTGAAATGAGTTGCTGATTGTGTCTGGATCTCCCAGCCTGGGAGGTATTTTGGTGAGTTTTAAAGAGCTCCAGAGTCCAAGGGGGCATGGATTTTAACCCCAACCCTGCCGTTTCGTCTGTGTGACTTTGGACAAGATTCTCAGCCTCTCTGGGTGCCCAGTTTTTTCATTTGTATTGAAGTCTATTTTGTCTGATAATGAGTATTGCTGGTCCAACTTTCTTTTGATTTCCATTTGCATGGAATACCTTCTCCCATCCTCTTACTTTTCATCTGTAAGCGTCTCTAGGTCTGCGGTAGGTCTCTTTTAGACAGCGTATATATGGGTCTTGTTTTTATATCCATCCCACCAGTCTCTTTTGGTTGGTGCATTTAATCCATTTACATTTAAGGTGATGATCGACATGTATGATCCTATTACCATTTTCTTAAGTGTTTTGGGTTTATTTTTTGTAGGTTTTTTCCTTCTCTTGTGTTGCTTGCCTAGAGAAGTTCCTTTAGTTTTTGTTGTAAAGCTGGTTTGTTGGTGCTAAACTCTCTTAACTTTTGCTTGTCTGTAAAGCTTTTGATTTCTCCATCAACTCTGAACGAGAGTTGCTGAGTAGAGTATTCTTGGTTGTAATTTATTTTCTTTCATCACTTTAAATATTTCATGCCATTCGCTTCTGGTTTGTAGAGTTTCCATTGAGAAAGCAGTTGATAACTATGGGAGTTCCCTTGTATGTTACCTGGTTTTTTCATTTGTATAACAGGTTGATGGTATTGTAATTTTTCATTCCTAACTTACTGTTGTGGGGATGGGATGATGGCAGGTAAGGGTGTGAATTACAGGGCCCCTTGCAGTAAAGTAAGATACCGTTACGGTTCATCTTAATGTAGTTGTGAATCTGGGGTGGTTGGGGTATGAGTAGTAGATACTGCTCAGCCAAGTAGGACCTCTGTATTCAAAGATGTCAAAATAAGGCTGCTTATCTGCAACCCCTGAGCACCCTTTACCTTCTTCCTGGGGTGAGGACCCAGCAGATTCAAGACCAGAGGAGTGACCCGTGTAGGAGGAAGCGGATGCCAGCTAGCCCAGCCCTGCTTGGCCCCTGTACAGCAGCAGGCAGTGTCCCCCAGTCTGATCCCCCCTCACTCCATCTACCTCCCTTTCTCATGGCTCATGAGATTGAAGTTGCAAGAGGGCTGGGCCTGCCTGGAAAAGAACATGCAGATGTCAAGGACCCTAGGACTTGGTCGGTAAAAGGAATGAGTTCGGACAATTGCATTTATGACACCAAGAAAAGAGGGGTCACATATCAGAAGGACTCAATGAATAAATGTGGGTGATTTGGGATACTCAAATATTAACACCTCTTTCCAAATAGTGGGTTCTCAGTGAGGACCCATGGGGAAAAATCAGTTCTTAGGGGAGGGGAGAGGGGGCAAAAAAAATCTTAGATATCACAATGATGTGTGGCCCTCCAAAACTCAACCCTGCCCAACCAAGTCTTATTTCTTAGTATTTAATTTCTCTTGTTAGGTGGAAATTAAATTATATTCAAATTCATTAATTGAATTTGAATATAATTTTTTTTTTTTCCCTTGAGGAAGGGGGAGAGGAAAAGAGCGGAGGCAGCTGTAACGAAAGCAAGGTTGGGAAGTCCTGCTCTGAACTGGGTTCGATGAATGAGCTACTCCCAGACTCATTTCTGTAGGCCCAGGAATAAATAGCGGTATAACCCTCCCTGACCATTTAAGAGAGTAACTTTCACCCACCCAGCAAATCACTGAGACTTGGAACAAGGGATGTTTTCAGTTAGGGACCCCAGACTTCCAATAGGCATATTTGTGGATGAGAAAATGGGGGCCAGGTTGGTGCAGCTGGTCACGGGCCAATTTCCAAGGTCAGGCCTGGTTCTTCTTGCTCCAGGAATGCATCTCTTCGTCCCTCAGAAATGCCTCTTTTTTATACACAGTGGTTGCATTCAGCTACATAACATTCGGCCCCAGTGCAGCGTGGAAAGGCAGGGCCCCTGGTTCAAGAAGTATTTGGAATTTCAGCATGGCGGCCGCATTCAACTGAGCTTGGCAGGCCCTTGTGCCCATAGGGTCCCGTGGGACTACATGGGTCGCGTGCCCGGGAGGCCAGCCCCAGTCACATTTTCCATGTTTAAAAAATGAGTTTGAAATGCCTCTCTCTGGATTTGGAAGGAGCTAAATAAAAGAGTCATTCTGAGATGGTGAGAAGAGAAATCTCCAGCCCTTAACATTTCCCTGATTCCTGTGGGGGCAGGTGGAAGGTGGGTGGAGAGTCCCCTTCAATGTGTCCTTTTAAATGGAGAGTCGAGAAAAGCTACTCTCAGGGGCTTAATAACAAAGTTAAACAACTGGGGAGGGAGGAGGGAGACCCCCTTGTTTGTTCCTTTATTCCCCCCACAAAGCTCCCCGTAACTATGGCAACCTGAGTTCTGCAGAGGCCTATACCCAAGCCACCCGGGGGGCAACCAAAGGATTCTCAAGGCTGTGCTTTTTTTTGTGGCAGAACTGTGGCTTTGCTGTTTTGTTAAACTCAGAGTTGCTTTCCTGTAGTTTCCAGTTTGTCCCACATGAATTTCCAGAATTGTGCTCTGGAGCGATGGAAGTGTTCTCTGGTGGCAGTGGAGGGTGTCTGCATGTGTCCCCATGTGTCTGTCTGTGTCCGAATGTCCGTCTGCCCTTAAGCGTTTCACATTGTGGGGGAGAGGAGGAGCAGATGGAGGCCAGTTGAACAACCACCCATTCTGGAAGGGTGGTTAAGTGGGTGGCTCGGTGGGCCTCCTGATCTTGGGGGAAATCAAATTAAAAAGAAATGGGGGATAGCGAGAGGGGGGCAAAAAAAAATGGGGACTCACTGAAGTGGCATTTCCTGGCCTGGGGCCTTGGGGAAGAAAGCAGGCTGTGGAATTTATTTAGAAAGCTTTTGAAGCAGCTGGTTATGTTTTTTTCTTAAAAAAAAAACACACACACACACACACATAACCCATTCTAGGCTGTTGGCTCTTGTTCTTTTCAGAATTATGAGCGTGTTTATGTGGCTATTTGATCCAAAAGCCGCGTTCCCAAGAGACAGTGTCCTAAAGTTCCAGAAAATAGGACGTGACTACAAGGAAGCTGATGACGGCTAATAAAAGGGGGCAAGGGTGGGTGGGTGTTCATTTCCAGAACAGAAACCCAGGGCCTTCCTTCCTTGAGATGTCTTGGAAAGAACCCCGCCTCCCCCCAGCTTTCTCCCTCCTGCATGCTCTGCCTCAACAGCACAGTTCACAGTTCCCGGCTGAGTTTCTTCCGTTTCGGAGGAGAGAGGCAATCACTCAGTCATGTCCAACTCTTTGCTGCCCCATAGACTGTAACCCACCGGGCTCCTCTGTCCATGGAATTTTCCAGGCAAGAATACTGGAGTGGGTTGCCATTTCCTTCTCCAGGGGATCTTCCTGACCCAGGGATTGAACCCAGGTCTCCTGCATCGCAGGCAGAGTCTTTATCGTTTGAGCCACCAGGGAGCCTTTCCCCTTACAAAGCACTCTGCTTGCAATCGTGGCCGACTGTGCTGTTTTAGACTTTCTGGACCCCCCACCCCCACCCCCGAGATGCTTTCTGCCCTTGTGGTGTTTTAAATATGACTCATTTTTCATAATAAGTGGCGCGGGCAGCTCCGGGGGCTGCCTTTCCTGAGACAGGAAGGGACAGTGAGTCTTTGACGGTCAGCACGGATATAAAGTACCTGGAAGCCCCAGGCGACTGTATTCTCCCAGCTGGGTCTCCTCCAGCCCAGTCCACAGATAGGGGCTGCGGGGTGCGGCTGGCGGGGGACAGCCTGGAGGGGACAGCAGCTGACTTCAGAGGTGACCCTGGTAGAGACGTGTCCTGGGGCTGAGGTCTGTGGCCAGCTTCCCCGCCCACTTCTTCTGTTTCTGGGTACCAGAGGAAATTGACACAATTATGAACTTTAACCACTTTTCACAGTCTGTTTCGGTTTTAAACCCTAAACCTGTTTTCGCAGAGATGTCCTGTGGTCCTTCTGGTTAACTCCTCCTGTACGGTAGACCCCCAGCCCCACTCACACATAGGGGCCTTCGGAACTGTGTTTCTTGTTTCTCTTACAGACCTTCTGCTTCCTTTGCCCTGTTTAGGGTGAACCTTTCTTCTAGAACCTTCCTTGGCTCCCATCGCTGTCCCATAGGACCAGAAAGAGAGCCATGTAGGCAATTCAAAATTGTTTGCTACTGCTTCTGCTGCTAAGTCGCTTCAGTCGTGTCCGACTCTGTGCGACCCTATGGACGGCAGCCCACCAGGCTCCCCCTCCCTGGGATTCTCCAGGCAAGAACACTGGAGTGGGTTGCCATTTCCTTCTCCAATGAATGAAAGTGAAAAGTGAAAGTGAAGTCGCTCAGTCATGTCCGACGCCTAGAGACCCCATGGACTGCAGCCTACTAGGCTCCTCCGCCCATGGGATTTTCCAGGCAAGAGTACTGGAGTGGGTTGCCATTGCCTTCTCCATCAAAATTGTTTAGTAGCTACATTTAAGAATCCACCTGCAGTGTGGGAGATCTGGCTTCAGTCCTTGGGTTGGGAAGGTCCACTGGAGAAGGAAATGGCAACTCACTCTGGTATTCTTGCCTGGAGAATTCCATGGATAGAGGAGCCCGGCGGGCTACAATCTACTGGGTGGCAAAGAGTCGGACATGACTGAGAGCGATGAACAGAACCATATTTTGAAAAGTAAAAAGAAACAGGTGAAATGAACTTTAAAAAGCATGCACGCTAAATCGTGTACGACTGTTTGTGACCCCATGGACTGTAGCCCACCAGGGTCCTCTGTCCATGGGATTTTCCAGGCAAGAATACTGGAGTGGGCTGTCATTTCCTGCTCCAGGGGATCTTCCCGATCAGTGAGCAAACCCAAGTCTCTTGCATGTCCTGCTTTGGCAGGTGGATTCTTTACCACCTGGGGAGCCCAAAATGAACTTTACCAACATATTAATTCTGGCTATCTAAAAATATCATTTTGATGTGAGAAGTGAAGTGAAGTCGCTCAGTCGTGTCCGAGTCTTAGAAACCCTATGGACTGTAGCCTACCAGGCTCCTCTGTCTATGGGATTTTCCAGGCAATAGTATAGATTTTCCAGGCATTTTGATGTGTAGACATATAAAAAAATTATGAATGAGATATATCACATTCAGTTCAGTTCAGTCGCTCAGTCGTGTCCGACTCTTTGCGACCCCATGAATCGCAGCACGCCAGGCCTCCCTGTCCATCACCAAGTCCCGGAGTTCACTCAGACTCACGTCCATCGAGTCAGTGATGCCATCCAGCCATCCCATCCTCTGTCGTCCCCTCCTCCTCCTGCCCCCAATCCCTCCCAGCATCAGAGTCTTTTCCAATGAGTCAACTCTTCACATGAGGTGGCCAAAGTACTGGAGTTTCAGCTTTTATCATCATTCCTTCCAAAGAAATCCCAGGGCTGATCTCCTTCAGAATGGACTGGTTGGATCTCCTTGCAGTCCAAGGGACTCTCAAGAGTCTTCTCCAACACCACAGTTCAAAAGCATCAATTCTTCGGTGCTCAGCCATTAACATTTTTTAAATGTTTTCACATCCAGGGTGTATTTTACATTTACATCACATCCCAAATCGGATGCTAAAATTTTATCAGAAACGTTTGATCTTGATTCAGAGTTCCTTCAGTTTGCTGTTGAAAAAGTAGATTCACATACCCAAGGCATCCCAGACTTACATAAAAGTGTTCTGATGAATGAATCATGTATCCTTTTGTTGTTGTTGTTGTTCTGACTTCGCTGCACAGCTTCTGGGAATCTTAGTTCCCCAACTAGGAATTGAAGCTGGGCCGTCAGCAGTGAAAGTGCAGAGAGTCCTAACTACTGGACTGCCAGGGAGTTCCCTGTATCCTATTTCGATTTTCTTTTTTTAAGGTTTGTTTGTTTTTTGGATGTTCTGGCTCTTTGTTGCTGTGTGCAGGCTTTCTCTAGCTGTGGCGAGCAAGGGCTACTCTTCATGGCGTGCACGGGCTTCTCTTGTGGAGCACAGGCTGTAGGCACGAGGGCTTCAGTAACTGCAGCTCCCAGACTCTAGAGCACAGGCTCAACAGTTGAGGCCCATGGGCCTACTTGCTCCGAGGCATGTGGGATCCTCCCAGATCAGGGATCGAACCTGTTTCTCCTGCGTTGGCAGGCTGATTCTTTACCACCGAGCCTCCAGGGAACACCCCTGCCACCCACCCCACCCCCATATTCTATTTTAAATTTAAATCACTTAAATATAATTTTAGCCATTCTGTTCCTCGGTCACATTTCAAGTGTTCAGCCAGCCTTGTGTGGTTGCTGGCGGCTGTAATGGACAGCCCAGATAGAGACCATTTCCCCCATTCCAGAAAGTTCCCTTAGATAGTCCAGGCTTATAGAATAAAGTCCAAACATCTCCGTGGGACTTTCAAAATTTTCTAGAACCCAGCCCCCACCTGTCTGGCTTTACTGATTGATTTTTCTGCACGTTCATTTTCCCATGCCTCTCTTTCCACTTTGAAAGCCCTTTCATCTCTTCCCCCAGAGAAATCTCTTCTTTCGGGCTGGGCTGAAAAGCAGAGTGTCCTTGAAGGAGTCTCCCCCTTTCCCCGCGGCAGAATGAATGCTTGCCTCTGCTTCCACGGGTTCTAGAAGAAGAGACAGGGTGCGTGGGAAGCAGCACCAGGCCAGCCAAGCCCCCGGCCCGTGGCTCACCGCCCTCAGAACTCAGGGCCTCGTTTCTCCTGAGACAGGTTTGAATGCATCTTCTAACTCAGCCTTAGCCCTGCCCCGCTGGAAAGCAGAACCAGACAAAGGACAGCACTGTGTCCTTCTCCAGCGGCCCCGGGGGCAGCCGAGCATGGGACCGCAGACAGGAACACGCCCCGGGTCCAGGCCATGTAATTCTAGGCAGGCATCAGCTCTGCGGGGAAAAAAAAAGACTTTTCTTGGCCCTCACAAAAGGAAATATGTGCTCTGATTCTCGTTTGTCAAAATGTGAACTGCTTGGTGTGTGTGTGCCTGTGTGTTTACTTTAAAAAAAAAACTATAACATATTGAAGAAGGAAATGGCAGCCCACTCCAGTGTTCTTGCCTGGAGAATCCCAGGGACGGGGGAGCCTGGTAGGCTGTCCATGGGGTTGCAAAAGAGATGGACACGACTTAGTGACTAAAACAACAGCAACAACATACCATATTAAAGAATATTTTTCCTATTACTTAGGCTATCAATTGTAATCAGATATATTAAAAGCTACAAATACTCCCCAGAATAACTTAATGAATGCATGATAAGAAGTAAAATAAAAACCTCTAGCATATATACAGAAAAAGGGCACATAATTGTACAACTCTGCTGCTGCTATGCTGCTAAGTCACTTCAGTCGTGTCCGACTCTGTGCGGCCCCAGAGACGGCAGCCCACTGGGCTCCTCCGTCCCTGGGATTCTCCAGGCAAGAACACTGGAGTGGGTTGCCATTTCCTTCTCCAATGCATGAAAGTGAAAAGTGAAAGTAAAGTCGCTCAGTCGTGCCCCACTCTTAGCGACCCCATGGACTGCAGCCTACCAGGCTCCTCCGTCCATGGGATTCTCCAGGCAAGAGTATTGGAGTGGGTTGCCATTGCCTTCTCCGAATTGTACAACTCTAGTTTTCACAAAGTGGACATTCCTATGTAACCACCCCAGATGAAGAAAGAGAACATGACTAACCCTCTTCCCCTGCTTCTAGGCTCCACTTCCCCTTCCCAAATTAATCACTTTCTTGACTTCTAGCCCCAGGGTTCCTTTCTGGACTTGAGGTATCTAGCATTACATGGTATGCGTTTCTTGGCATCTGGCTTGTTTTGCTCAGTATTCCTTTTGCCATAGTTTGTAGTTGGGTTTTGAAGGCCTTTGTTTTTTCCGTCCCCTGAAACACTGAGTAAAGGTTGCAGCGATTAATGAAAAAAAGCGACAAAAGAAAAAACATTAGATGTGAAAGATTGTGGTTAGGTGATGGTTTCAAGTGTGAAAAAGCTTCTGCTCACATTTGGCTGATGTTTGCCTTGGGGATTTTTTCTCTCTCTCTCTCTTTTTTCCATAATTTAATTTACTTTTGTCTTCGTTGCTGCTCTGGATTTTCTCTAGTTGTGGCGATAGGGAAGGGGCAGTGGGCTACTCTCTAGTCGCGGTACATGGGCTTCTCATTGCAGTGGCTTCTCTTGTTGCAGAGTGCAGGCTCTGGGGCCTGCGGGCTTCAGTAGCTACAGCGCACAAGGTCTAGAGTACAGGCTCAATAGTGGTGCATCGGTTTTGTTGCTCCGAGGCATGTGGGATCTTCCTGTTTTAGGCAGATTCTTTACCACTGAGCCACCAGGGAAGCCCCTCCCCTGGTAAATTTCTAGTTTTGGGTGATTTTTCTCTTGTTATTATCTACCTTTTATTTATTTATTTAAATGAAAATGCAAAGGATGTGCAATACCCAAGGCAATCATTTTTTTTTTTTTTTTTGGTCAGCATGTGGGATCTTAGTTCCCTGACCAGGGATCGAACACGTGCCCCCCGCAGGAGAAGTGCAGAGTCTTAACCCCTAAACCACCAGGGAAGTGCTCTACCTTTTAGCTTTACATAGGGAATCTCTTGTTAAGGTGGTCCTTCCTGGGTCTGGAAGGGCTGATGGTCATTCCTTTTGTGGCTTTTGAACGAGGCTGGATACTGGTCATTTCCTGATCATCTGTTTATCAGGAAGAAAATGAAAGACTGAGGGTGGAAATGAAGAGACTGGACGGGGGCGGGGATGTCCATGGAGTTGCTGATCTGGTGTCTTCTGGTTTTGCTTTAGGTAAAATGTCTGTTCCAGGATCCTACCAGGCGGCCGCTGGGCCCTCCGCGGTGCCGACTGCACCCCCATCCTATGAAGAGACGGTGGCTGTCAACAGTTACTACCCCACACCTCCAGCACCCACGCCTGGGCCGAACACGGGGCTCATGACGGGCCCGGATGGGAAGGGGATGAACCCACCTGCCTACTACACCCAGCCAGTGCCTGTCCCCAATGCCAATGCAAGTACGTACGTACAACTTGCTGACCCCCTTCCCTTCTACTGCAGAGGGCACAGGTTCGATCCCTGGTCGGGAAACTAAGATCCCACATGCCACTTGGTGCAGCTAGAAAATAATAGGAATCCACCTGCAATGCAGGAGACCCAGGTTTGATCCCTGGGTCGGGAAGATCCCCTGGAGAAGGGAATGGCAACCCACTCCAGTATTCTTGCCTGGAGAATTCCATGGACAGAGGAGCCTGGTGGGCTTCCATCCATGGGGTCATAGTCAGACATGAGTGACTACCACTTTCACTTTCAAATTGATAAAAATAATTTTTTTTTAAAAGGAGAGCCACCAAAGCGACTCTGCCCGAGTCTAGGCAGTCAGTCCAGCTTTCCCTGTTCTGAAATTTCACATCTAGTCTTGGGTTCCATGTCAGGGAGGCTTTTGGCTTTTCCATAATATAAGGCATGGTTCATGAGCTTTCCCAAGTTGGACATCAGCTAGTCCTCTGGTGTTCATCACAGGGGGATGACCACCTATCCCAGAAAAATGTGGGAATGGGAGCTTGATTTGGGAGGCTCTCGCCCTTGCTGCTGAGGTTTGTCTGGAGAACCCTTGCCCCGAGGCTAGGGGTGGAGTAGGAGAGGGAGAGAATGCAGCCCATCGAGCAATGGGTAGGCTACAGCCCACCCCCAGCTCATCTTGAGTGCAGGCCACTCCCGTACCTTCCAGACTTTCTTCATGACCTTTCCCTTTGTTACTTCCTGCTGCTCAGATGCACTCAGGTATGTTGCTGATTCAGTGTAAGCAGCTCAGAGAGTGGGCCCAGGCATCAGCCTGCCTGGGTTCATCAGCCTCCTTGTGCCTCAGTTTTCCCCATCTGTAAAATGGGGCTCATCAAGTACCTACAACCGGGGACTGTTAAGGTTAAATAAAGCTCTATGAGTAATCCTGGGATAAACATGAACTGTCATTTGGGGGCCTTCGCTGGTGGTCCAGTGGTTAAGACACTGTGCTCCCAGTACAGGGGATTCAGGTTTGATTCCTGGTCAGGGAACTAAGATCGCACATGTTGCGTTGCCAAAAGATAAAAACAGTCGTGCTGAAGTGACTTTGACTACTCCAAATGGAAGATAACAAGGCTTTAGACTATTTTATAGATCCCACTCTGATCAATAAGTAACTCATTCTTGCAGCCTCAAAAAACTTATTAAAATTTACCTTAGTGCTAAATTGTGCTTTAATACTGCTCCTCTGCCAACAAAGGTCCGTCTAGTCAAGGTTTTTCCAGTGGTCATGTATGGATGTGAAAGTTGGACTGTGAAGAAAGCTGAGCGCCGAAGAATTGATGCTTTTGAACTGTGGTGTTGGAGAAGACTCTTGAGAGTCCCTTGGACTGCAAGGAGATCCAACCAGTCCATTCTGAAGGAGATCAGCCCTGGGTGTTCTTTGGAAGGACTGATGCTGAAGCTGAAACTCGAATACTTTGGCCACCTCATGCGAAGAGTTGACTCATTGGAAAAGACTCTGATGCTGGGAGGGATTGGGGGCAGGAGGAGAAGGGGACGACAGAGGATGAGGTGGCTGGATGGCATCACCGACTCGATGGACATGAGTTTGGGTGAACTCCAGGAGTTGGTGATGGACAAGGAGGCCTGGCGTGCTGTGATTCATGGGTTGGCAGAGAGTCAGACATGACTGAGCAACTGAACTGAACTGTTCCTCTGCCGGGGATGGTGTGTGTGCAGGAGCTTTCTATTAATAGGGCTTTCTAGGAGAAGTAAGTCTGGTTAGCTCTGGGTGGTAATGTCCCCTAACACAAAGATCACAGAAGTGGCATTTCAACAACATAAAAAAGAACAGAAGGAAGTTACTTTGACAGAACTATGAGCTTCAACAACTTGGCCAAAAATCAAAAGAAACACACTAAGCCCTGAGGGCTTCGTGATTTCCATCACCTCTGGTGCTCTTCTGTTGCTTGTGGATGTTGTCCACGTCATTTTCTCTTTTTAGCGTGACGTCACATATCCCTAGCGTGTATCAACATGGTCCTCCGACTTTAAAGAACTGGGTCAGTATTCCCTGGTTTGGTAAGTGCCAGCCTTATCTCTGGACGTTGGAGCTAGTTAAGGAGCCCGTGTGAAATGAAGGCTTGTGTACGGAGGATTCACTGTATACCAGCACGGAATGAGGTTCTTTACCATCTTTGTCCCATTTAATCCCAGCGACGGCTCTTACTGCATTTTTTCAATAACACCTTTATTGAGATAGAATTCCCGTATCATAAAGTTCACTCTCTTAAAGTATACAGTTCAGTGGTTTTAGCATATTCACAGAGCTGTGCAACCGTCAGCACTCATTCCAGAACGTTTCCATCACCCCAGAAAGAAACCCCATTCCCGTTAGCAGTCACCCCCTCAACCCCCCTGCTCCTAACCCCTGGCAACCACTAATCTATGGATGAAGAAAATTGAGGCCAAAACCCATCACATCACTGTTTCTGAAATTACCATGTGCAGACCACCTTCATAGAACCACTCAAAAGCTTAAAAATTGGTTTGGGGACCCTGCCCCAGACCTGCTGAATCAGACCATCTTGAGGGCCGGGCCCAGGAATCTGCATTCTGTTAGCTCCCCACTTGAGTCCAGAGATGGTCGAGTTTGAAGCCTGGTGGAACTGGGCCAAGTCTCCCCAGAAACAGTCCTCCCCACCTCCCCCCTGCAATCTTGTGTGTGGAGGTTTCAAGAGCCCCTCAAATGAAAATTCTGGAAGTCTGCCACTGTTCTCTCTTGTCATCTTTCTCCTCTTAACCCAGTCCCCAATTTGTTTTGGTAAAATACACATAAAATTAATTGCCTGAAGCATTTCAGTGCACGGTTCAGTGGCATTAAGTATGTTCCTATTTTTGTGCAATCCCTACCACCTCACATCTCTGGAACTCTTTACATTTTACAAAACAAACTCTATACCTATTAAATGGTTGCTCTAATCCCTCTTATCCCCCAGCCCTGGCACCCACCATTACACCTTTTTTTTTTTTAATGTGGACCATTTAAAAAACCTTTATTGAATTCGTTACAATATTGCTTCTGTTTTATGTTTTGATTATTTGGCCTCAAGGCATGTGAGATCTTTGCTCCCCGACCAGGGATGGAACCTGCACCCCCTGCATTGAAGGCGAAGTCTTAATCACTGGACTGCCAGGGAAGTCCCCATTCTTTTTATCTCTGTGAATTCGGCTACTCTGGTTGGCTCCTTTATGTGGACTCATACGGTATTGGTCTTTTTGTGACTGGCTTATTTCACTTAGCCTAATGCCCTCAAGGTCCATCCACGTTGTAAAATGGATCAGAACATCCTTCCTTTTTTAAGGCTGAGTAATATTCCACTGAATGAATGGACCACATTTTGTGCATCCAGTCATTCACGGATGGACGTTTGGGTCACTTCTACCTCCTGGTTCTTGAGAACAGTGCTGCCCTGAACACGGACGTGCAGGTATCTGTCGAGACCCTGCCCCTCTTGGTTCACACGTAACGGATGTCTCCCCCGAGACCCTGCCCCTCTTGGTTCGCACGTAACGGAAGTCTCCCTCGTGTCCTGATTGGCCGGTGTGTTCTGTTCCCCTCATCAGTTGCCGTGCAGACCGTCTACGTGCAGCAGCCCATCTCCTTTTATGACCGCCCGGTCCAGATGTGTTGTCCTTCCTGCAACAAGATGATTGTGACGCAGCTGTCATACAATGCAGGCGCCCTCACCTGGCTCTCCTGTGGGAGCCTGTGCCTGCTGGGGTAAGTCTGGGCTCCACTCACACCCTGAGCGCTGCCGAATTCCTCTCCTCCAGGATTTCTTCTCCATTACGGGATGTGCCCTGTAGAATGTTGAGCTCGCCTCTCTGGTCTCTCCCCACTGGATGCCAGTAGCTCCCCTGCCCCCGTTGTTACAACCCAGAAATTGTGCACAGTTGGGGACTCCTGCCCTCGATCCTGTCAGGGCCTAGAGGCTGCTCACCTGTCATTTGTTCTCAGACCGCTCCCTGCGTGTCGCGACAGGCGAGGCAGCCGGGTGCATCTGTGCAGGACGATACCCTTGGGGATTTCTTTTTCTTCTAGAATTTCATGATCTAAGTAATAATGTTTGTTTGATTCGGAGAGAAGCTTTAAACAATGTGTACATTAAAATACTTTATAGTCGTCTCTTCAAAACTTCTTATCCTTTTATGACCCCCAGTAGCTTTCTGTTGCCTCCACAAGGGGAGTGTGTAAATATTTATGTCTGAACCGAGGGTATTATGTTGAAAGAGATAATACTTTCTGTCCTGGGAGAAATTTGAGGAGGCACCACGTAATTTTTTTTTTTTCCCCCAAACAAAGGCAGGCAGCCTCCGTATTCCTGGTTGTGTGAGTCACTTGGCAAACCTCAGGCGCTCCTTTCTCTTCCTTGAAGGAAGCGGGCTTTGCGTGTTTCTTTTCAGAAGCCTTGCTTGGCTGTTTCCTCATTTTCTGCTTGTGACCTAAAAAAGAGAAGGAATGATAGTTCTCTTCCTAATTTCAAAGAGAGGCTCAAAGCCCCTAAGAGCTTAATTGACTTCCTTGAGGACTTGTATAGAGTGGGGAAGAAAGGATACTGAAAATGCGACATAGAGGTTCATCATCTTTTGGACGTTCCTGTTGAAACTGACTTTGTCTTTGAAATCAGGGAAGGACAAAATGGAAAAGTTTATCCCATATTGGCCCCTGGCTTTCGAATGGAGGCAGCTTTTTGTGTCCCTTCCTCCTTTTTCTTCCTTATGTGCAGTAGCGTGTTCTCAGGTCCTGCTTCTCACTGCTGTGTGGCTGTGGGCAGGTGACTTCACCTCCCTGTGCTCCAGTTTCCTCATCTGTAAACTGAGAGTGCTAATGCCTCCCTTGGGGGTGGCGGGGTTTGTTGAGGATAAACTTGGTGAGTGTGTGTGCATTGACCCTTGGAGCCAGAGGTTAGGCTTATCTCTGCCCTTATGTGAACCCAGGTAAGCTTAGGCAATAGGAAATTCCATTCATGAGATTGTTTCCTCATCAGGTTACTTCCGGATCCTGCTTTATATAAACCAGTGGCTTCCTGTAAAATGCTGATTTTTTTTTTTTTAAACTGTGTTTTTGGCCAACTTTGGGTATAAGGCTGTGGGGTGTCTTCTGACACCAGCCAATGCTCCAGCACCAGGTGGGTGTCCAGTGATTCCATTCAATTCAGACACTAATGACCTGGAGTTCAGTACAGACCCCCACAGCTTAAAGGCTCACTCCCACAGCTGGCCCCCGACTTCAGATGCCAGTCAAAAGTCCTGGATCCCTGGTCCTTCAGACCAGTCAGGGATCCTGCTAGTTGCTCTTCAGGTCTGATAATACGCTAGAATGGCTCACAGAACTCAGAATGGCACTAGTCTGACTTGCATTTACTGGTTTATTATACAGGAGACAAACGGACAGCCAGATGAGGGAGTAACAGGGTGAGGTCCAGATGGGTCCTGAGAGCTTCTGTCCCTGTGGAGCTGGGATGTAGCCACCTTCTGGGACATAAATGTGTCCACCAACCCAGAAGCTCTCCAAATACAGTCGTTCAAGAGCTTTTATAACCTAGTCCTCAGCCCCTCACCCCTCAACCCCTATTCCACCCCACAGGTCTGTGGTTGGGGCTGAGAGTTGTAAGCCTCTAGTGACTTAGTCTTTCTGGTGACCAGCCCGTCCTGAGCCTGTCTAGAGACCCACCCCAGACACCCTCCGTAGCATACACTCAGGTGTGATGGAGAGCGATTCCTTGTGAATATGAAGATGCAACTCCATCACTCAGGAAATTCCAAGAGTCTTGGAGCTCTGTGCCAAGAACCAGAGACAAAGACGGAATATCTTTCTTCTTACACCTCAGGCTGTAGGAAGGTCCTTCCTGCTGAGAGGTCCTTCCTATGTGTGCCGATGATGGCTTATGTAGGTTAAAGGACATAATTTGTGGGACTTTATTTGGTTGCTGCTGTGAGAAGCAGCTTCTCTGTATGGAAAAACGATCAGTTTTCCAAGACAGAAGTCAGCAAACTACAGTCCAGGGGCCAAATCCAGCCCCTTGTAAGTTTTATTGGAACATGTCACGCCCTTTATGAACAGACTGTGGCCGCTTTCACGCTTCAGTGACAGAATAAGACCCGTGTAGCCTGAAACACGTTCTCCCTGGCCCTTTGTAAGAGAAGTCTGCCGATTGCAATCTAAGACTTTGAAAGATGCCCCAGTGACTGAAGAGTTGATAATACGCCCAGGACAGTCTGTCTGTTGTGACAGCCTTGGCGAGAGTTGGAGCTGCCATAACAAATTACCATAAACCTGATGGCTCCAAACAAAAGGAATTGTTTTCTCTCACCATTCTGGAAGGTTCCCAGGTGGCACTAGTGGTAAAGAACCCACCTGCCAATGCCAGAGATGTAAGAGACATGGGTTCAGTCCCTGGATTGGGAAGATCCCCTAGAGGAGGGCATGCAACCTGCTCCAGTATTCTTGCCTGGAGAATCCCATGGACAGAGGAGCCTCGTAGGCTACAGTCCTTAGGGTCTCATACAGTGGGGCCTGACTGAAGGGACTTAGCATTCTGGAAGCCAGAAGTCCAAAATCAAGATACCACGCTCCTTCGGAAGGCTCTAAGGGCAGAATCTATCCTTGCCTCTTCCAGCTTCCGGAAGTCCAGGTGTTCTGGGTCCTGGCTATATCTCTCTTGTCTCTGCCTCTGTCTTTCCATGGGCTTTGTCTCTCTCTCTGTATTTCTTTCTTCTTTTGAATATTTAGTATGATAGAGTTTTCTTATTAATTAGTTAATTTTATTTCTGGCTGCACGGGGTCTTTGTTGCTGCACACAGGCTTTCCCTAGTTGCAGTGAGCGAAGGCTGCTACTTCTCATGGTGGTGGCTTCTCTTTGCGGAGCACTGGCTCTAGGCGCTTGGGCTTAGTCACCCCACGGCATATGGAATCTTCGCCTGACCAGGGTTGGAACCCGTGTCCCCTGCATTGGTAGGCAGATTCTTATCCACTGCACCACCAGGGAAGTCTCACCTCTCTGTATTTCTGTGTGTCTTCTTCTCTTATCAGGACCCCAGTCTTTGAGTTTAAGGAGCCCACCCGACATGATTAAGGAAGATCCTATCTTGAGATCCTTAATTACATCTGCAAATACCCATTTTTCCAAATAAGACCACATTCATATGTTCCAGGGGTTAGGACTCTGACATATCTTCCCAGGCGGTTCAGTGGTAAGGAATCCCCCTGCCAATGCAAGGGACCCAGGAGACACGGGTTTGATCCCTGAGTTAGGAAGATCCCCTGGAGAAGGGCATGGCAACCCGCTCCAATACTCTTGTCTGGACAATCCCATGGCCAGAGAAGCCTGGTGGGCTACAGTCCGTGGGGTCGCGGAGCCCGACACAGCTTGAGCACGCACGCACGTGCTGTTTGACGGCTGCCGTCCAGATCACAGTAACACGCCGTGTGTGTCCCCTCTTTTGTTCCAGGTGCATCGCAGGCTGCTGCTTCATCCCTTTCTGTGTGGACGCCCTGCAGGACGTGGACCACCACTGTCCCAACTGCAAAGCTCTCCTGGGCACCTACAAGCGTTTGTAGGACTCAGCCAGGCCTGAAGGGAGCCGTGTGCTGCAGGAAGGCCTCTCCGACTCTTCACCCAGCCCCTGCTCCTGGTGAAGGCTCTACCTTGGTGGTCTCGTGTCTCCAGGGGCTCCACCTTCGTGTCTTCTTTTGGGGGGAAAATATCGCAAAAATCACACACCTCCAAACCCCAGAAATGACTGCTCGGAGTCGTGCACAGACATGCAAAGACATTCTCCTTGAGTGCTGGGTCCAGGGTTTTCTGTCTCCCTCCTCCCCCTGACCGTGACCCCAAGTCATTCCATCTTACTGTGATCGTTGTCCCGTCTGAGTATCTTCTGGTGATTTGCCACTGGCTGGCTTCTATTCTTGCCTCAGTGGGCCTTTCTCTCAGTGGTCTCCAAATCAGAAGCCCCAGACTGCCTTATTTTGAAACTGTTCTGGCCCCAGTACGGCTGAACCAACCTTTAGTGCCTACCACCATAGCCATCTGTTTCCACTTCTGATAACAAAAACCTTATAGACTAAGGGCTTGGCTCTCAGATTCTGTAGCTGCAGGCTTTTAAATAGCACATGAGTTCACTTTAATTTTTTAATTTGTCTCTAAGTACAAGCAGGGGTTATTCACACCCACATAGCCATGAGGTCATAAACGCAGGCTAGAAATAGAAGGCTGGATCTTATCACTGATCTGCCTTCTTGGGACCAGATCCTCAGCCACTTTCTACGAAGGGCTTTTTTCTGGTAGAGTGATTGTTTTTTATATTAACACTTTTTGTGACCTTCTTTTGGTCTTAAACACCTTTGAGCATAATTTTGAAAGAAGGGACTTACAGAACCATTATCCATAACCATATGACTGGTATCATCTTCCTATTTGCCAGTGCACACTCACTTATTTTTTTTTTTTTTTCCTTAACAGGAAAAGTAATGGATAATTTCATCCACTGCCTTTTCTTGGGTTTAGTGTATTTCCTAGAAACCTCTATAATGGAACTCATTAAAGTTGGGCCCTTTTGGGGTTCCTAATGGATGTTTGGAAAGACAAAGCACGTTTGAGCACGTCTGGGTACCATGGTGCTGAAAAGCGTGGGGACCCGACTGTTTCAAAGGCCTCTGAAGTCTGGATTTTATTTTTCAGAAATACAGTTTGTTTGTATAACATCGGAAGACATGATTCCTAGGACTGAAGCAGCAAGCTAGAGTTCTCAGTTCGCTGCTGTGTCATCTTTGAAATCAAGACAAAGCCGGGCTGGACTTTCAAGAGTCCCCGTTTTGATAATGAATAGGCACAAGGAATGCATGTGAATAATACTGTGTAGAAATCAAAGCCTAGACGTTGATCAAAAATCTGTATATTGGGTGAAAACTATAGTCATAACCCATTGATTCAGCTTATTCATTTAACGTTTTGAAACTTCCAGTAATTATTTTTGCAATGACTATAGATATACTTCATAGTACTTTGTTCTCTGCTTTTCAAAAATAAAGTCTTTGGTTCACTCCGTGAACTATTTATCAATTCTTGCCATGTGAAGAAAGGTCTTATGTTGTGTTTCCAGCTGTTGTTACAAAGAGCCTTTATTTGTTCCATAACAGTACAAAGTCCTTCATGATAGAAAACTTCAGACTGGCTGAATATCCTGCGATGTCAACATGAGCGATGGTGAGTTGGGTGGATGGCTAGTGAGTCAGATTTGAACATGAGGCCGTTGGAACCCAGTAAACATCATTAGTGGCAGCAAGCCGTAGCTTTCAAGTTTTAATAAGATGCACAGAAGGAAGCTGTTCTCATTCATGCTCCGAACAAAACATGCTTTGTTAATTGATCGGGGTAGATGTGAGATGCTAGAAGGAGGGCATTGTAACTCGCCAGGACTATGAATGTCATCCCCTCTTTTCCTACCTGGTGATAAAACTTCATTTTGGAAGGTGACGGTAAACTGTGTCATTGCCGTACGACTTTTATCAATTTAAACCCTAACTTCTGGTTTTGAAAAATTGCCACTCACCCCAATCATGAGCGTGTATTTTTCTTTCTCTTGACAAAATTGAAGGCCATGCATATTTAGCAGTTTTGCTCAGATGGTGGCATATAAATTGTCTCAAACTGTTATCCATTACATATGCAGAGTCTTCAAAATCTTCAAAACAACAGCCCTATTTCAAGGACTGTAACATATATAGTCTGCAGAACTTGAAAAATAACATCGGATGCCTGGCACTTGGCGTGTTCAGTAGACATTCCATTTTATCGTTCTAAGTACAGGCTTATCTGTATATTTTTAACAAATTAAAAGACTATTTTGTGCTGCCCTGTTTGTTGGGGACTTGGGAATCTGTTGGAAGCACTGCATCACATTCAATTATTGCAAGAGCTTTATTTTATATCTACTTGGACCTCAAAGAAGAATTTGTATGAATTTCAAACCCTGAATGGCTGTATATCTTGTTTGTATACCTTGAGTCCATCTAGGCCTTGTACATGCAAGTTTGGGTTTGTGTCCTATTAACAAAAAGAAATCAGTTTATTGCATCTGTTTTAGCCAGCTTAGAGCACGTGACTCATTCCTGGCCGACCGCAGCATTACCCATGAAAATGTTTTCTCTGGGACAACTGGCTCCGCAGTTGCTACCGAGAACACTTCTATGGGGCCCTGAACTATTTATAAAATGTGGCTTCATACACTCACACACAAACTTGGCTTCAGTTTTCTCCCCAGCGACAGCCTTCCGTGTTTGGGATATTAAAGTCCTGCTTTGACTTTCTGGGCTCCAAGATCTCTGTGTAGGAGTAAGTGTAGACGTTGGAATTTTACTTACAAAATTCTGATTTGCATTTTGGATCCTATTAAAGTTATCTCCTGTATTTATGACTCAGATGTTTACAATGAGTCGTCTGTTTTTCATGGGCGCACGAGTGAATTGAAAGTAGATCCAGCAAGGGCGATGAAAGAGAGAAACCCGGAGGTTTCTTTCTTTTTTTTCTTAAGTCTGAAGAATGTTAAAGAAACAAGAATCTGAGGCTTGGAAAGACTGGGAAAAAAAAAAGAAAGAAAAAAGTTCATGGCCAAGTGTACAGTCGAGTGCATTTAACTGTTTTGTGACTGTTCTCTGCAGTTTGAGGAAAAGTATTCACACATATAAATACCTTTTTTAAAATTTTTTTACTCTTTCAGGTTATTTTTTTAGAGCAGTTTTAGGTTCGTAGCAAAATTGAGCTGAAGACACAGAGATTTCTCATGTACTCCCTGCCCCATGCATAGCCTCCCCCATTCTCAACATCGCCCACATTTGTTACAACTGATGAACCTACACTGATACGTGATCGTCATCCGGCATCGGTTGCGGGCATTAGGGTCACTCTTGCTGTTGTACGTTCTCTGTGTTTGGACAAATGTAGGATGACCTGTATCCACCATCTCAGGATCATACAGAGTGATTTTACTCCCTAAAAACTTTCCTGTTCCTGCCCGCCTCCCCCAGCCCCCAGCCACTGTTCTTACTGGCTCTATAGCTTTGCCTCTCCCAGATTGTCATAGAGCTGGAAACATACACACGGGAATCAGCCTTCTCAGAGCGGCCTTTTTCACTTAAGAATATGCATTTCAGGTTCTCTACGTCTTTCCATAGCTTGGCAGCTCATTTCTTTATTATTCAGATAATATCTCTTCGTTTGTTGTTGTTCGTTTGGTTGGATTTTGGGGCTGTGCCTCACAGCCTGCAGGGTCCTAGTTCCCCAGTCGGATGGAACCCTCGCTCCTGGCAATGGAAGCATGGAATCTTAACCGCTGGATCCTTTACCCAGGAAAGTCCCAGCACTTAAGCTATTCTTACTGCCCTGTCTCAGTGATCTCCTCGTACCTGGTCTCTCAAGTGGGCAAACTCAGTGTAGCCCGTGTGTGCCGTGTCGGTGTCTTCAGAGAACACAGGATTGTACACCCTGTGTTTATGTAGCTGTGTATGTGTGAGAATACTACTGGGTTTAGGTTTAGCTGCTTGTTGCTCAAGAAGAACCCGACTCCCCGCTGTTGATCGGGGCAAGAGCTTTGAAAGGGGAGTTTAAGGGAGGCACAGGTAGGGGGTGGAGCTATATGCAGAACAGCAGTCCATTCCCACAATCGCCTTGAAGCTGGTGGTGCCGTGGCCTGAGGAACATCATCTTGATTGCTTTAGGTACAAAATTCCAGGGTCAGTTTGCCAGCGTTTGCTTGAGGCCAGTTCTCAGAATTTTGTAATTTGGAGCAGCTTATGTCATCGCTGCTGTCTGGTCATCTTGCAGTTAACTTCTTTCACCCCGTGGGGGTTTTAGGGTCTGCAAAACACCTCAAAGGGTATGGCTCAGAATATTACCGATAGCCCTTGAGAAACTAAAGGCCCTTGACTTGTTTAAGGGCTTCACTACTGCTATTTTGTCTTGCTCGACTCTTCTTGTGTGTCTGCATTTTCTCACTTCTCTGATTAAATGTATTCCTTGGCTAAAGTTTCTCTACAGACAAGAGGCAGGCAGAGGACATGGAGTGGTCTGTCCTGGGGAGATGCTCTGTTACAGGGGGGAGTCACAGTGCAAAGTGAGTGCCAAGGGCAACACCTGGGAACCTCTAGTCTAGCACGTCTGTGGTTTTCATGTATCATTTTTTAAAAACTGTTTTGTATTGGTGGTAGAGCCAATTAACAATGTTGTGATAGTTTCAGGTGAACAGCAGAGGGGCTCAGCCGTACGTATCCATGTATCATCAGTTGACTTCTGCTGTATCCGAGGAATTGTACAGCTTGGATGCCAGATACCCCTGCCTGGAAAGCGTGAGCCTCGACCCAGCACTGCCCTGCCTGCCAACACTTCCTGGCTTTTTGTTGGCTGTTGTTTCAAATTTATGTTTAATGGGAGGATAATTGCTTTACAGTGTTGTGTTGGTTGCTGTTGCCAGTAACTTGAATCAGCTATAAGTATACATGTATCCCCTCCCTCTTGAACCTCTCTCCCAACAGCACGTCCCACCCCTCTAGGACGTCACAGAGCACCGAGCTGAGACCCCTGAGCTATACAGTTGCTTCCTGATAGCTGTCTATTTCACACATGATGGTGTACATGTGTCCGTGTTGCTCTCTCAGTTCGTCTCACCTGCTCCTTCCCCCTCTGTGTCTCTTCTCTCTGTCTGTGTCTCTGTTCGTGCCCTGCAAATAGGTTCTTCGGTACCATTTTCCAGTGGCTTCTTTATTGTTTCCTTTAGGCTAAAATTCATGTAACATTTTAAAAAAATTTTACATTGGAGAATAGTTGCTTTACAGTTCTTGTGTTACAATAGTTGTGTACAACACAATATAGTTGTGTATATTGTGTACAACAATCGTTGTGTTAGCTTCCAGCATACACCAAAATGATTCAGTTATGCATATATCTGATCTGAAAAAGAATTAGAGCCTTTTCCCATATAGGCTTTTACAGAGTATTGAGTAGAGCTCCCTATACTATACAGTGGGTTTCTTGATGATCTGTTTTATGTATAGTAGTGTGTATATGTCAATCAAAACCTCCAGTCATGTAACATTAAAGTGTATAATTCAGTGACGCCTGGTGCATGCACAGTGTTGGGCAGCTCACCACCTTTATATCGAGTTCCAAAGCATTTCTATCAGCCCAACACAAAACTCCGTACCCTTAAGCAGTATCTCGTCACTCCTCCTGCCCCAGCACTGGGCAACCACCCATTTGCTTCTGTTTCTCTGGAATTACCTATTCTGGATACTTCATATAGACATAATCACACTTCATGACCATGCACATCTGGTTTCTTTAACAGGTGTCACGTTTTCAAAGTTCATCCACACTGTAGCATGTACTCAGGGCTTCGTGCCTTCCAGTGGCTGAATAGTATTCCATCGTAGGGGTATGCTGCATTTTGTTTGTCTCTTTATCACATTTTGGTGATTGTGAATAAGCCCGCTGGGAACATTTATTGGCAGTTTTCTGTGTGGGTATATGTTTTCAGTTCTCTTTGGGTTGGAATTGCTGGGTCATATGGTAGTTCAGTTTAACTTCTTGAGCAACTGCCTGAGAGCTTCTTCTTTTTTAAGTTTGTTTGTTTGTTTGTTTTAATATTTATTTATTTATTTGGCTGCCTCCGAGTCTTAGTCGCAGCACTCAGGATCTTTGCTTGTGGCGTGTGAACTCTTAGTTGCAGCATATGGGATCTAGTTCCCTGACCAGGGATTGAACCCAGGTCTCCTGCATTGGGAGCACAAAGTCTTAGCCATTGGCCCACTGGAGAATTCCCCCAATGGCTTCGTAAAGCCGCTTCTGGCTTAGACTACCATTTGGAACTGCTCTGGCCTGGAGAACTCTGCTCTGTCCTGCAGTGTGAACTGTTTGGAGCAGCCAGGTAGCGACAGAGCTGGGCTTGGAGCAAGAAGACCTGTGCCCTGGGCTGGCCTGCCCCGGATCCTCAGCCGACCTGAACCCCACTCGGTCCTCTGGCACTCGTGATCTTGGGTGGCCTCAGCTTGCAGCGAGGCTTGGCTTCCCAGCCAGAGACAGGCCAGGTTGCTGTGGTGAAAGCACCTGGTTGGTGGTCAGCGACAAGGGCCCTGGCCCTTTGGCTCCTGCAGAAAAGACGGGAAGTAGTCAGCAAAGTAAAGTATTTATTAAGAGGGGAGAAACAAGTGCAGTACATGTAGATGGCACACAAGCGGACTTGGGGGGAGAGAGTTGTGCCCTCGTGGCAGCTTGAATCACTTTTATGGGGTATTTCTTCCGGGTTTCCTTTGGTTAATCATTTTGGTTTGCCTGGCTCACTTCCCATATTTTCTATATCTCAGGATCCTCCCATGTGTGCGCACGCATCTCTTAGCCAAGATGGATCCGACCAAAAAGGCCTCTGGGTGGAACGTCCCTTGACACAACTCCCCTTTGGTCTCCAAGGAGCCTTTCTGTGTGTGTGTGGTTGGGAAGGTCTCCTGACTTCAGGAAAGAGACTTAGGTGATCTGGACAGGGCCTAGCCTTCTCCTGTAATTGTCCAGCTTGTCTCATCTTGGAGTTTCGGACCACGGCGGGTAAATCTCCCACCACTTTACCCTGGGGGGACCCATCTACCGCCTGCCTCACTCCCACTGAGCCTGAAAGAGGAGGAGGGGTGGATGGTGCATCTCGGCTCCTCTGTGTGGCCTCTGAGAGGTTCAGCTGTTGGTCCTTTGTTTACCCGTATGCCCAGCATGGGAAATAGTAAAGGGCGGGGTGGGAGCACTGACCTCTGCCTCATGGAACTGATGGTAGAGGGGGAGAGAGAGACATCAAATAAGAAAACCTAACACTTCCAACCTGTTACAAACCAGGAGGGAAAAGTGGAGGAAAATAGCCGACTGTAGTGATTTTACTTGTGGGGGAAGGGCACCTCATCCTCGCAAATTATCCAGTCATTCTGATGTTTTCTTCTGCCCAGGGGGCAGCCTTTATGTTTCAATGCCAGAGGAGTCTGAAAGCTGTGTTAGGAAAGTTCATTTCTGTTCTGTGTCTTTGCGTGATTTCATTTGTTCTGTCTCCCTCTCTGGGTAGAATCACTGGATGCCTTCCATTTTCTTTGGAAGAATGAAACCTAACCATTTTCTCTAGCTCCTGTCTCCAGATTTCCCCTTGATACCAGGAAGGGCAAGGCTGGCTTCGAGTAAGTGGGTGGATTCTGGCCAAGTGTGGTCAGTAGAAAATGTCCCATTGGCCCAGAGGGCCACAGGGTTCTCCCAGGTGCCTGCCCACGGTCCCCTCGAACCCGAGTATCCTCAATAAGAGTCTGGTGGAGAAAAGGGAAAGTGAGAAACACTTGACAATCAGTTCTAGGGTTTCCCTGATGGCTCAGATGTTTAAGAATCCACCTGCATTCAGGAGACGGGTTTGATTGCTGGATTAAGATCCCCTGGAGAAGGGAATGGTTACCCACTCCAGCATTCTTGCCTGTAGAATCCCATGGACAGAGGAGCCTGGCGGGCTACAGGCCATAGTGTTGCAAAGAGTCGGACACGACTGAGTGACTTAACACTTTCACTACTTTTTTGCTTTCAGTGGGGTTGTTTCTTTTGCTTGGTTCTGGGCATGGGAGGGGTGGGAGCTGTCCCAGCAGAGAGAGCCGGGGAGGTAAGAACCCTAACAACTCTTTAAGGTTATTTTCTAAGCCATAATCTGCATTTCTTGTTCATGTCTAAAATTAAAGTGGGAGGAAAATAAAAACCCTTATCATAAGCCTGATGGAGGGGTGGTGGGTTGAGGTCTCCCCTTTCTGCACATGCTTGAACTTGAAACCCTTACACAGCAGGGAGCTCCCAGCAGCTGGGGGTGGGTGTTGGGGAGGGGTGTTGGGAGTGGGATAGGGGTGGGGACTCTAAACTCATCGGTTTCATCAGTGGAATCTGATCACTGCTGCCCACAATGATGTGATTTAGAGACACTTTCCCTAGTTTCACTAAGGGCCTTTTTTTTTTTTAAAGGAAGTACAGTGAATTCGGGCTTCCCAGTGGTGCTAGTGATAAAGAATCTGCTTGCCAATGCAGGAGACGTAAGAGATGTGCGTTCAATCCCTGGGTTCAGGAGATCCCCTGGAGTAGGAAATGGTACCCCACTCCAGTACTCTTGCCTGGAAAATCCCCTGGACAGAAGAGCCTGGTGGGGTACAGTCCGTGGGGTTGCAAAGAGTCAGACACAACTGACTGAATGCACACACACATAGTTACTTAGAGTTAGTTTCAGTTGTATAACCGTGATTCAATAAATTGCATTATTATAAAATGTGGGCTATATTCCTGTGCTGTCCAGCATATCCTTGTAGCTTATTTGTTTTATATTTAGTAGTTGGTGCCTCTTAATCCCCCACCCCATCTTGTCCCTCCCCACTTCCTTCTCCGAACTACTAACCATTGGTTTGTTCTCTGTGTCTGTGAGTGTTTCCATTTTGTTATATTCTTTTGTTTACTTTATAGATTCCACACATAAGCTGTGGTTGTATTGGTTTACTTTTTCCTGCTTTGTGGTTTTTCTAACTAGGTATTTTCTTCCTCATTTCATCTTCTTCCTGCTGTCTGTCCTAAAGTCGTAGATGAGCTCTGGGTGTGTGTGTGTGTGTGTGTGTGTGTGTGTGTGTGGTCTCTGTGAGGGTGCATGGGGGTCTGGACTTGTGTGTGTATGTGTGTGTGTCTGTGTTTGTGTGTGTATGTGTGTGTCTGGGCTTCGTCATTGTGCATGTGTGTGTGTATATGTGTGTCTGGGCTTCATCAGTGTGTGTGTGTGTGTGTATGTGTGTGTCTGGGCTTCATCAGTGTGTGTGTGTGTATGTGTGTGTCTGGGCTTCAGTGTGTGTGTGTGTGTGTGTGTGTCTGGGCTTCGTCAGTGTGTGTGTGTGTGTGTGTGTGTGTGTGTGTGTGTGTAGTCTCTGTGAGGGTGCCTGGGGGTCTGGACTTGTGTGTGTATGTGTGTGCGTCTGTGTTTGTGTGTGTGTGGTCTCTGTGAGGGTGCCTGGTGGTCTGGACGTGTGTGTGTATGTGTGTGTTGGTGGATGTTTGGGGAGGGGTAGTTCTAGGTGTCTGTGATGTGTGTTTCTCTGTAGTCACCGTGAGTGGTTCTGTGTGTGTATGTGTGTGTCTGGGCTTCATCGGTGTGTGTGTGTGTGTATGTGTGTGTCGGCTTCATCAGTGTGTGTGCGTGTGTGTGTGTATGTGTGTGTCTGGGCTTCATCAGTGTGTGTGTGTGTGTGTGTGTGTGTGTGAGGGGGGGTCTGGGGGTCTGGACTTGTGTGTGTATGTGTGTGTCTGGGCTTCGTCAGTGTGCATGTGTGTGTGTATGTGTGTGTCTGGGCTTCATCAGTGTGTGTGTGTGTGTATGTGTGTGTCTGGGCTTCAGTGTGTGTGTGTGTTTGTGTGTGTGTGTGTGTAGTCTCTGTGAGGTGCATGGGGTCTGGACGTGTGTGTGTGTGGGTGTGTTGGTGGATGTTTGGG
Organism: Bos mutus; assembly: GCF_027580195.1. Classification (NCBI taxonomy): domain Eukaryota; kingdom Metazoa; phylum Chordata; class Mammalia; order Artiodactyla; family Bovidae; genus Bos; species Bos mutus. The sequence continues at coordinate 31,808,699 of NC_091641.1, forward strand.
GAGGGGTAGTTCTAGGTGTCTGTGATGTGTGTTTCTCTGTAGTCACCGTGAGTGGTTCTGTGTGTGTGTGTGTGCGTGCGTGCGTGCGTGCGTGCGTGCACACTTGCAGGGAGAGAGAAGTGACAGAGCTACTCAGAGCTGCATTCCCTCCGGGTTTCCCTTCAGTCCCCGAGCTTGCGAGGCCTCCAAGGACTTCAGGCCAACCTACCCAGCAGGGAATGGCTGTCACCTTGCTGATCTCAGGGACTGAGAAGGTGAGAACAGTGGTTTTTCCACTTCCTACACGTAAACCACTTGCAGTACGGCGTGGGCGTGAGCGTGCCTGGCCTCCCTGACCTCGTCAGTCACTCCCCATGGTAGACAGGTGACTCTGCTTGAGAAAGACTTCCTGAACCCTCCACTGCAGGACCAGGCCTGCCCATCGCACTCAGCCTGGGCTGCGGGAGCCTTTACAAACCTGTGCGGTCTGGCCACACTCCAGACCAACTGGATCGGAACCTCCCAGGGTGGGGCCGACTTCCCTACTGGGCACCTGGGGCATTTGATATTGTTAGGGGCTCGGGGAAATGAACGATTTTTAAAATATTTTTAAATTGTATTTATTTATTTTTGGCCATGCTGGGGGTTTGTTGCTGTGTGGGCTTTGCTCTAGCTGCCGAGAGCGGGGAGGGGCTGCTTGTTGCAGTGGCCTCTCTTGTCGGGAGCACAGGCTCTGGGGTGTGCGGACGTCAGTGGTTGCAGCTCACGGGCAGTACTGCAGACCCCGGGATCTGGAGCGCAGGCTCAGTAGTTGTGGTACACGAGCTTCGTTGCTCTTTAGCATTTGGGATCTTCCTGGACCAGAAATCAGACCTGTATCTCCTGAATTGGCAGGTGGATTCTTTAGCCACCAGGGAAGCCCTAAAATTTTTTAATAGGAGGGAAAAGCCTGAATAAAATAATAATGAACATATAATAATGACTCTAACCTGGACTACATTGCTCTTCCTATCAATGCAGCCTTAAAATATACCTTTCAATATAGGAATAGTTTTAAGGACAGAGGGGCCCAGGTCAAAGGCCCTGGTCTACTGTTTATGGGATAGAATCAATCTTGCCTCCCTTCTTTCAGTAAAGGTTTACTGAGTGTGTAATGTGCAGGGAGGTCTTCCCAGGTGGTTCAGTGGTAAATAATTAGCCTGCCAATGAAGGAGATTCGGCTTGGATCCTTAGTTCGGGAAGAGAAGGAAATGGCAACCCACTCCAGTATTCTTGCCTGGGAAATCCGATGGAAAGAGGAGCCTGATGGGCTATGGTCCTCAGAGTCGGACACGACTTAGCCACTGAATAACGGCAACAATGTGCGAGGAGGCAGCCTCCTTGGTCTTGGGGAGTTTAAGTAAGAACTTCATCATTTGGACTTCCCTGGGGGCTCAGACGGTAAAGCATCTGCCTACAATGTGGGAGACCTGGGTTCAATCCCTGGGTTGGGAAGATCTCCTGGAGAAGGAAATGGCAACCTACTCCAGTATTCTTGCCAGAGGAGCCTGGTAGGGCTACAGTCCGTGGGGTCGCAAAGAGTTGGACACGACTGAGTGACTTCACTTTCCTTTCATCATTTTAGGATTGTTTTGCATGTTATGATAAAGTTATCTTGTGTAGAACACTTCTATAGGCTTCGCCAAGACAAGAACTCTTCCAGATGGAAAAGAAAAACATCTTCACCAGTTTACAGATAAAATAATAACAGACACAGAATAAGCTGCTGAGCAACCCACAGCTCAGTGAGGACTTCTGATACTATTAATAATATATACCTTGGTCTTTTTAAATATAGATTTCTGGGGCTTTTGCTCGGAGATTTGGATTCAGAAGGCCTGGGAAGGGCCCCAGGAATATGTATTTTTATATAAAAGCACCCAGCTGGTTCCTAAGGGTAGGTGAGTTTAAGAAATGCTGCTCCATGTGGCCTGGGGCCAGATCAGCCGAGAGGAGGAACTGAAGTCAGCCCAACGGAGGGGCCCACTCGGCACTATTGACGTCTGGGTCCAGATCTTGGGTGGGGGCTGTCCTGTGCCTTGTTGGATGTTGAGGAGCATTCCTGACCCCTACTCACCAGATACCAGAAGCACATGCCCCAGTCGTGACAACCAAAAACTCTCCAGATGTTGCTCAGTGTTCCCACGGGGACAGAATCACCCCACCGAGAGCCCCCTGGGCTAAGTACATGGGCTGAATCCGACGTTTCCTGTGTTTGGGAGGTGGGGCGTCCTTCACTGCCTACGTGAGTGCTCAGTTGCTCAGTCGCGTCTGACTCTCTGTGACCTCTTGGGCTGTAGCCCACCAGGCTCTGTCCATGGGATTTTTTCAGGCAAGAATACTGGAGTGGGTTGCACCTGTCTTTAAAACATAAAATATGCCCATTTCCAAGACTCCCCTGATGTCCAGTGGCTAAGACTCCACACTCCTAATGCAGGGGGCTGGGGTTTGATCCCTGGTCAGGGAACTAGATCCCACATGCCACGACTAAGAGTGTTCATGCCACAACAGAAAAGATCCCACGTGCCACAACCAAGATTGGTGCAGCCAAATAAATAATCAAATTTAAAAAATTTTAAAAAACATTTCCATCAAAAGGAACGGAGCACAGACTCCTGCTACCATGTGGATGAACCGTGACAACATGGCACTCAGTGAAAGACGCCAGTCAGAGAGGCCAAGTCCTATGAGTCCATTGGTATGAAATGTCCAGAATAGGTGACTTCGTAGAGACTGAGCACAGATTGATTGCAGGTGAGGAGCTGCTGCTGTGGCTGCTGCTGCTGCTGCTGCTAAGTCGCTTCAGTCATGTCTGACTCTGTGCGACCCCATAGACGGCAGCCCACCAGGCTCCCCGTCCCTGGAATTCTCCAGGCAAGAACACTGGAGTGGGTTGCCATTTCCTTCTCCAATGCATGAAAGTGAAAAGTGAAAGGGAAGTCGCTCAGTCCTGTCTGACTCTTAGCGACCCCGTGGACTGCAGCCCACCAGGCTCCTCCATCCATGGGAGTTTCCAGGCAAGAGTACTGGAGTGGGGTGCCATTGCCTTCTCCTCAGGTGAGGAGGGAGAGTACTTAAAGGACATGGGGTCTCCTTTGGGAGTGATGAAAATATTCTGGAACTAGATAGAGGGGGTGGTTGTACATCATGAAATGTACTAAATGCCATTGACTTGTTCACTTTACAACAGCTAATTTTTTTAAATTTATTTTTAATTGTAGGATAATTACAGTATTGTGACGGTTTTTGCCATACATCAACATGAATCGGCCATGGGTATACACATGCCCCCTCCCTCTTGTATCCACCTCCCATCCCTCTTGGTTTTCACAGAGCACCCATTTTGGGTTCCCTGAGTCATACAGCAAACTCCCACTGGCTTACAATAGCTAATTTTATGTTAGAAAGGTTTCATCCCAATTTTTTTTAAAAAGTGCCAATTTGTATAAAGTGATAGTTGGTAGGAAGGGACTGGACTGAATCGTGAATGCAGCATAAATTGGATCTGTAAATGAGGTCATGACCATTCAGTGTAATAAGAAACATAACATGTAATTAAGTAATATTTTTAAAGCAAGGATAGAATTTGAGGGCTGAACCTCAGTACTGCTGTCTTTGGAACTGGTACAGTGCCGGGTTACAGTAAGTATGCCATATGAGCTTGTTGAATTTGAGAAGCAGAAGAACTGAAAGCAGATCCATCAAGAACTGTCACTGAGCCATGTGCAACCTGCTGTATGGCTGAGGTGTATCATTTCAACTTCCTGGGCTGAGTTCCTCTCTTCTCTAAAAAGAGGCAGGCTTATTCTTCCAGTTCTAAAAGTCTGTGCTGGGAAATGCACAGATTCAAGGGAAGGCTCTGGAACATGCCAGAACATGCTGGAACATTCCACGGGCTGGCTCTCTTAGGGTATCAGAGGCAAGCTCCTGGGTGAGCTAGGAAATCCTTCAGGACACAGGTTTGGCATTCAAGTGTTGCAGGAAGGGGGACCGCTTCCAGGGCCTAAGAGTGGGCTCTTGTCTAATATTCTGACATAAGTTGTCTGAGGAGACACATGTGCTGACCAAGCAAGAGACTTTATTGGGAAGGGGAGCCCGGGCAGAGAGCAGGAGGGTGTGGGAACCCAGGAGAACTGCTCTGCCATGTGGCTTGCAGTCTCGGGTTTTATGGTAATGGAATTAGTTCCTTGGTTGTCTTTGGTCAATCACTCTGACTCAGGGTCCTTCCTGGTGGGGCACGCGTTGCTTAACCAAGATGGATGCCGGCGAGAAGGAGGTGGTAAGACACGTGGTGTCTCCTTTTGTCCTTTCCGGATCTCTTCCGGTTGGTGGTGGCTCATTAGTTCTGTGTTCCTTACTAGGCTCTCCTGTCGTAAAGTAACTCATGCAAATAGTTATAATACTATGGTGCCTGGCCAGGATGAGTGGCTTCAGTCTGTTTCCCCAACACAGGAGTCTCAGGACCAGGCAGTTTCCAGCTTTGATAAACAGGGTCAGAATAACCTAGCAGGTAGACTAAACCAGCAGTCCCAAACTTTTTGGTACTAGGGACAAGTTTTGTGGAAGACAATTTTCCACTGACCGGGGAGTGGGGAGGATGGCTTCAGGATCACCTTTATCGTGCATTTCACCTGTGTTGTGTTAGATTCTTTGCCACCCCAAGGACTGTAGCCCGCCAGCCTCTACTGTCCATGAAATTCTCCAGGAAGAAGACTGGAGTGGGTTGTCATTCCCTTCTCCAGGGGATCTGCCTGACCCAGATATTGAATCTGAGTCTCCTGCATTGCAGTCAGATTCTTTACCATCTGAGCCACCAAGGAAGCCATTGTGCACTTTATTTCTAGTATTATTATGTCAGCGCCACCTCAGAGCATCGGGTATTAGATCCTGGAGGTTGGGGACTGCTGGACTAAACTAAACAAGAACTGGCCACCTGGGTTCCCTCCCAGCCATCTGCTTTCAGGCATGGTCTGCGTCAGCCCACTCGGCTTACGTGAGGATGGAGCCACCTCTGCAGTCATCTGAAAGCCCCCACATTCTTTTCATAGGTGGGCCATGGGGGTCGCCTCCCTCCCTGCCTGGCCCGTGAATGCCACCTTTACAGTGACTCTTTTACATTCACTGGCCTGAGGCAAAGCATTTTTTCCTTGGGTCATGATTAATGGAGCCCATCCCCTGAAAGCAGAAACAAATAAATGCTTGAGCTCCTCACTGAGCTCACTTATTAGCTCGCAGCTGTTGTGAATGGAATACCGGGCAGGTGTGTCTGTTTGGAGGAGATGGAGGTTGGGACCAGGTTAATAGAAAGCTGAGAGGCTGGCGCAATGGCTGATGGGTCTCTGAGTAGCAGGTGATGGGGGAGAAGGTTCTGGGAGGACCCGTCTGCCAAATACAGAGACGTGCTCAGACGCCCCTGTAGAGTCTTCTCTGCAAACAGCTACTGACGGGGGGCTTCTGGGTAAGAACTTGTTTGTATGCTTTTGGTAACAGCTTTATTGAGATGTAATTTACATACCATGTTATCCACCCTCTTAAAGTGTGCAATTCAGTTTTTTTTTTTTTTTAGTATATTCACAGAATTTTGCAACTATCGCCACAATCTGTCTTAACATTTCTCTTACCCCCGAAAGACACTCACCCACTCCTAGATCTAACCAAGCACTAAGCTATGTTGTCTCTACAGATTGGCCCATTCTGGACTTTTCTTATGCTTGTAATTGTATACTTGTATTCTTGTACTTGCTCAGTTGTGTCCGACTCTTTGCACTCCATGGACTGCAGCACACCAGGGTTTCCTGTCCTTCACTATCTCCTGGAGTATGCTCAAACTCATGTCCATAGAGTCGGTGGAATTGTATAGTATGTGGATTTTTGCATCTGGCTTTTCTCTTAGCACATTTCTGAGGTTTATCCTTGTGGCACGTGCTGGTACTGCATTCCTTTGGATGGTCAGATAATCTTCCCTTGTGTGGGTATACCACATCTCGTTTATCCGTTCTTCTGTGATGCCTACTGTTTTCTAAGGAATTCATGGGTCTAAAATGACTATTCATTGTAGTGGCTGTTCAAGAAAGAATTAGCTGGGCGCCATTTGTCAGTGAAAAGTCTTTTATTATGGTGGCAAGCCGAGGTTGGAACTTTGGAGGGTGAAAGGGGCTGTTGTTTATGATTATACCAGGCAACGGGTGTGAAGTGGGGCTGTGCTGGGCAAACCCAAGGGGTGGATGCCTTCGTTCCAGGGCTAAGTGAGAATGCTGAGCGGTCTCCTTCGGCAGACCCTGGGCTGAGGACTCTGGGTCCTCGAGAGGCCCAAGTGTAAATTTTTTTCAGGCCTGGTCAAGTAATGACAAAGTCCCTACCTGACAGCACCCCAACCCCATCCCTGGGGGAGGATGGAGAGGAGCTGTGCTCCCTGGCGTGTTTGGTGACAGCCAATGAATTGCAGTCTCTGAGGGGAACTGCAGACCAGGCCCAGATCCTCCAGGCTGCTCTGCAAGCCTGCATTCCTCCTCTTTATCTGGGGTTGAGGGCAGGAGCCTGCCTCGGGTGCCCCTGCTATGACCCCACTGGACTCAGAGCCTCCACTCCCCTCCCCCACCCCCTCCAGCTCAGGGTCCATAAACTGCCATAGAATTTTCTGGGGGGGCTCCCTCAGTAAGTGAGAAAAGCCTCACATTTGGGCTGATCCCTTCCAGGTTGCTGGTTCCCAGGGGGCAAGTCAGCGCTTTGTTGGCTGTAGGAAGTGATGCAAAGTTTAACTCCTTTCATTTGGGGCTGGCTGGTTGCTTGACCAGGCAGCTCAGCTCGCTCACTCCCAGCTGAAGCTGGGCTCCTGACATTAGCTGGAAGGGGGATTGGATCTTTGATTGTGAAGTGGTGTCTGGGGGTGGGGAGGGGTGGAGCTGGTGTATTAAATTTAGAATATGCAGACTATGACTGTCTGAAATAGGCCCAAGCTCCCACTCTAGGGAGAAAACCCAGGGTTGTTTTGATTAAAGGTATAGTTTCCATACATTCACGCAAATGAAATAAAGTCACAAATGTATTATCTGCAGAAACAGTGGAGGTAGCCTGCTTTGCAATCAGCTGGGTGTCAACTTAAAAAATATTCATGGCCTAAAAGTTGAGAATTATGTTTTATTTGGCGGGAATTTTTAGGTCGCCAAGCCTGGGAAGCAGCATCTCAAGTAACCCTGAGAGAACTGCTCTGAGGAGGCAAAGTGGTGAGGGAGCCAGGTTATATAGATTTGCAGCATTCAATTAAAAAATAAATTAAAAAAAAAATCCCAGGGAAGCAAAAAAAATTTTTTTTTGGCAACAAAAGGCGGGTAGTCTGAATGTCAAAAGATTATTGCTAATTAAAGGAAAACCAGGTATTTTAAGGAACTTAGAGCTTTTCTATGTATGGGTAGATGCAGGAGTCTGGGCTCACTGAAATCTTTCCTTTGGTATACATCTCGTATCTGGGGCCGGTATCCTGTTTTCACATCCTGGGTTTCCTTAGGACTCACGGTAGGGACTGGCTGCAGCCTGATGGCTATTAGAGGGCGGGCTTCTTTCCCTGTCTTCTCAGGGGTCACCATTGGTGGTGGCTGCAATCACTGATGACTGTGACATCCACTGTTTACTGATATGGCAGGAAATATTCCATTTGTCGTGGGGGAAGGACAGTCCTCTACCCCAGGTCACAGCGAGCAGGAGATAGAAAGTGAGCACCTGTATGGTTCCTGACCTGTGGCTGGGGCAGAGGTCACTCACTTTTCCCAGGCTCTAAGTGGTTAAATAACTCTTAAGTGGTTATTTTTATTTATTTATGTTTATATGTATGTATTTATTTTTGGTTATTTCTATTTTATTTTTTGTTATTTTTATTTATTTTTGATTATTTTTATTTACTTTTAAGTAAATAAAAATTTACTTTTAAGTATTTCCAGATAAAATACTATAGGTTTATTTAAAACAATTCTCACCTTGAGTATGCAAAATACAAACACCACAAAATGTTCATTTTTTTACTTTATAGTTTACCAATATACAAAATAGAAGTTTGCTTAAATTTAAAGTACATACTTTTTTAAGGCAAAGAACTATATAGAAAAAAAATTGTTCTGCTTAAGGCATACTTGGGAATAAACCATTGTACAAATTATTGCACATCTGAAACCACGGTGCATAAGACTGCAGAGAAAGGTTAAAGTAAGCCAGGTGCGTTTACCTGACTTAGGTTTAAGTGTTTCTTCCTTTTTCTTTTTAATTTATTTTTGGCTGTGCTGGGGTGTTGGTTGTTGCTCAGGCTTTTCTCTGGTTGCAGCATGCGGGCTTCTCATTGGGGTGGCTTCTCTTGTCGTGCAGTCTAACCTCTAGGACACATGGGCTTTAGCAGTTGTGGTACATGGTCTTAGTTGCTCCGAGGCAAGTGGGATCTTCCTGGATCAGGGATCCAACCCGTGTCGCCTGCATTGGCAGGTGGATTCTTTACCACTGAGCCACCAGGGAAGCTGTAAGTGGTTATTTTTAAAAGTGCTCTGGGAAAAGCAAAGCAGGAACTTGGTGGGGGTCGGTGGGGTAGGGGATGGGGAATCCTAAACCCAGAGCCTAGAAGTCCAGACTCTGGGTGTCAGCAGGGTTGTCATACTATAAAATGTTTGTAGACAGAAAAAAAAAACCAACCCTGCCTGTCACGTCATTTCATTAAATAAAGAATGTTGTGATCACCAGCCACTGCGGCTGCCCTGGAGGGGAGTTCAGGGTGGAGAAATTCAGGACACAACAGGGCAAGAAATCGAGAGATGAGTTGTTGAGCAAGGAATAGCGACTTATCTGGAAAGCCAGCAGACTGAGGATGGTGAACTAGTGGCCCCTCCAAACCGTCTTCCCTGAGACAGAATTCAGGCTTTTCTGCTAAAAGGGAATGGGAATGGGGCGTCAAATCCTCCTCCTGTGGAGACTCTGGAGACTCCTTTTTTTCTCCTACAGTCCTTCACAGGTGGGCCAGGTCAAGATGTTTCCTTTAAGATAAACAAAGGTATTTTAGCTTAAGGCTCATTCTATGGAAGGCAGGGTTCCCAGAGATGGGCCTCTAAATTTATAATTGAAGCTTCTAGGCAACATTCCTTTCATGATTAACTTGTAGCAAAGGCAACAGAATACAAAGGTTAAAGAAACAGATCCAATATGGGGTCAGATTTGTTCCTCTCTATTGTAATACTGGCCCTAGGTAAGATGTATATTAAAGGAGTAATTTGGGGCTTCCCTGGCAGCTCAGTTGGTAAAGAATCCTCCTGCCAATGTAGGAGATACAAGAGACAAGGGTTCGATCCCTGGGTTGGGAAGATCCCCTGGAGTAGGAAATGGCAACCCACCTCCAGTATTCTTGCCTGGAGAATCCCATGGACAGAGGAGCCTTCACAAGCTGCCAGTATTACATCCAGACTTCTTGGCCCTTTCACTTATAAACTATTTTTAAATAAACATATGCCCCAGAACAAAGTTCAAATGGCACGGAAACAGGAGAGAGGTGGGCAGGGCATAACCTTTAAAAGGATGACGTGACAAACTGGTTAGAACCAATTAGGTCCAAGATGGTGGATGATTCGACTCCCAATAGATCTTGACCTCATTATACACTCATTGTAATATAGTAGCATGAGCTAAGTGACACCCACCCACCAGCCCCATGACAGTTCCAAGGTTGACCATCAAAGGACAAAATTGGGAGGTGGCCCAGTTCCTGGAATCTTCCCACTCATTAGCCTATGAGTTACCTAGCTCATAAAACCTAACCACCCCGTATTTCTTGGCCTTTCACCTTCTGAGATGGCCCACACTCTATGCAATGTATATGTCTCTAAATAAATTCACTTCTATCACTTTGTCTCTCATTGAATTCTCTTTTGCCGTGAGACATAAAGAACCTGAACTTCCTGAAGTCCTGAGACCAGGTGAAAATGTTAGTCATTCAATTGTGTCCGACTTTTTGCAACCCCATGGACTGAAGCCTACCAGGCTCCTCTGTCCATGGAATTCTCCAGGCAGGAATACTAGAGTGGGTTGTCATGCCCTCCTCCAGGGGATCTTTTGGACCGAGGGATTGAACTCAGGTCTCATGTATTGCAGGCAGATTCTTTACCACCCAAGCCACCAGAGAAGATGAGGAGAGGTGTGCAATCTCAATTAAAAGACAGTGGGTTCAAGTCCCAGTGTGAGTTGCACGGTTTCATTAAGTGAACAATGGGCTTTCCTTCACAACTCTGGTGGCTTATTCCGTTGTTTTCCCCAGATGAAACCACTCTTACCAGTTCCTGCTGGGTCCTTCCAGAGAGTTCTATACATTAACAATTGTATTTTCTGTCTTCTATCTTTTAACATACAGTCCTGGCATAAAACCTGCAATACCCGGCATCTTGTTGTTGTTTTTCTTTCTTTAACAAAATATTTCAGATCTGGCCCATTTTTTCCCTAAAGTTACACATTACTCCATTGTGTGGATGTATTTCTTTGTGTAATTCACCTGACCTGTACAAAGGACAGGGTGGTGGCCTCTAGCCTTGGGCTATCACAGGCACTGATGCTGGGAATGAGCTTGTGGATTTGTAAGCAGATAGGAGGTCTTCAGAGAAAGGGAACCAGGCATGACTTTCTTGACAAAAAAGAAGCCATTTTTAGCCTAAAGCCATCTTGCGATCTAGGCCTGGCCACAAGGCTTGCCCTTGAACAGGACTCAGTAATTAATGTTCTTAAGGGAAGTGAAGAAATGCAGGAGCAAAGAAAAAGCAGTCAAAAAACAGTAGTTTAGCAATAAAACGGAATCCCACTTCCTCCTCAAGGGATGTACGGAACAGTCTGCTACATCTTTGAGTTCTATAGAAACTAAGGTTCCCACCTGGGTGGAGGGTGGGATGATGGGGTCAACTTTCCTGATTTCAATCAACTAAAGCTTGGACTCTGTTGACTTTGGTCCCAGCACTATGCTGAATTTTCCTTTGCCCAAGCCCCTTCATGAATATGCATGTACTCTTAACTTAAAACTACTCCAATTTTGCTGTTCAGGAGACACAGCTTTGGGAAAGATGACTGCTATTCTCCTTACTTGAAAAAGTAATGAATCCTCCCTTCTATCGATCTTTGGCTTTCTTGTTTCATTTGGCCTGACACCCACCAAGAGGTGAGCCCAGTTCTCAGGTAACAGATTTACTGTTTTTCCCTCGAGCAAGTACAGTGGTGGTCACGTAGCCCCGAAGATGTCCACACACAAGACCCTGGAGCCTGTGAGAATCTTATGGCCAGGGGACTTTGCAGATGGGGTTAAGTTTGTGGGCTTTAATATAGGGAGATTATTCTGGATTATCTGGGTGGTTTCAAGGTGGTAAACTGAAGGGAGTGAACGTCGCTTAGTCGTGTCTGACTCTTTGTGACCCCGTGGACTATACAGTCCATGGAATTCTCCAGGCCCAGAATACTGGAGTGGGTAGCCTTTCCCTTCTCCAGGGGATCTTCCCAACCCAGGGACTGACCGAGGTCTCCCACATTGTGGTCAGATTCTTTACCAGATGAGCCACAAGGGAAGCCCAACAATACTGGAGTGGGTAGCCTATCCCTTCTCTAGGGGATCTTCCCGACCCAGGAGTCGAACCAGGGTCTCCTGCATTGCAGGCGGATTCTTTACCAACTGAGTTATGAGGGAAGCCTCCAGGGAAACTGAAGAATGACCCCCAAATATATTCACATTCTGACCACCCAAGGCCTCGTACCTGTGGCCTTAGGGGCAGGAGTCAACAGGTAAGAACCTTGAGATGGGGTTCCTGGATGATCCTGGTGAGCTCACTGTCATCACAGTGGTCCTTGAAAGGGGGAGATGTCAGAATTGGAGGAGCAGGTGTACCAGGACGGAAGCAGAGACTGAAGTGATGGATATTAAAATGAAAGAAGGGGCCACAAGCCAGGGAGTGTAGGAAGCCTCCAGAAGGTGGTAAAGGCAAGGAAATAGATTCTCTCCCCTCAGAGCCTCCAGAAGAAATCAGTCCGGACAGCATCTTGATTTTAGCTCAGGAAGATAGATCCTTGTCAGACATCTGATCTCCAGGACAGTAAGAGAATAAATGCCCATGCTCGTAGGTCACTGTTTCTGGTAATTTATTATCATAGCAACCATAGGAAACAAATACTCCCAGTCTATCACGTGAGCAGATAACTTTCTCTGGCTGGAGGTAGAAAGATGTAATGGAAGGAAATACTCAAAGCACACAAGGGACCACGAGGAAGTCCTGAAAAGGAAAGTGGGCAGGCTCTGGGAGCAAAGTCAGGCTTCCAACTGGAAATGGACACCTCAGTCCCGCAACTGCAAGGAACTGTGTGCCGCCAACAACCTGGATGAGCTTGGAAGCAGATTCATCCTGTGAAATAAAATTCATATTTTATGGCAAGAAAACTTGAAACATAAAAATTTCTCTTCTGTTCTTTGGCCTCCCTTTGGCTCTCTGTGCATTGTGTATCTGCATTATGAATCTGTTGCAGTTCAGTCACTCAGTCGTGTCCGACTCTTTGTGACCCCAAGAACTGCAGCATGCCAGGCTTCCCTGTCCATCACCAACTTCCGGAGCTTGCTCAAACTCATGTCCATTGAGTTGGTGATGCCATCCAACTATCTCATCCTCGGTCATCCCCCTCTTCTCCTGCCTTCAGTCTTTCCCAGCATCAGCGTCTTTTCCTGTTGCAGGGAGGAAGCCAATTCTGACTCCATGTTGGAACTGTTTCTTTGACTTGCCTTTCATTGCTTTTGTTGTTATAATCATACAGAATGGTTTGCCTCAGAAAATTCTGCCCCTCTGCCTGACTGTTAAACACAAGTGCCTTTATTCAGAACCCTGTCCACGTGTAGATGGCAGGAAGGAAGACATTAACACATCCCATGCCTGAGGTGCCATTCTAGGAGATGTTTGCAAGATGAATGGCCTTTTTACTTTGCTTCCTCACTTCCTCATCTCTGATCTATAAAAGAACCTGGCATCCAGACCCCAATAAAATGGTTATTTTGAGGCACTAGCTTGCCATCTTCTAGGTCTGCCGGCTCCCCGATTAAAGTCTCTTCCTTGTCTCAACACTTCCTCTTCCGGACTCATTGGCCTGTCATGCAGCGAGAACAGCGAGCTTGGGCTCAGTAACAAATCGACAAAACTTCTTCTATTAGCAGCATTGCCTGAAAAAACACATGCCGTCTGAAAGCTGAGAGTTGTTTTATTTGGTGGAAAATTTTAGGACTTCAAGCCTAGGGGACCGCATCTCAACTAACCCTGAGATAATTGCTCTGAGAAGGGAATAGAAGGGCAGTGGAGGAGTCAGGTTATATAGAAGTTTGCAGCAAAGGGCGGGTAGTCTAAGCATCAAAAGATTTTTGTTAGTTAAAGAAAACTAGGTATCTCAAGGAATTTAGCTCTTTTCTATGTGGAAGATGCAAGAGTCTGGGTTCAACTGAAATCATTTCTTTCATATGTATCTCAACCATCTGGGGACAGTATCCTGTGATTTTTCATATCCTTAGCTCCTTGCTCACTGTAGGGAGTGGTGGCAGCCTAAAGACTTCAGGATCACAGAGATTGTTCTTTCTGGATGCCACTGGGGCTCAGAAATTCACTTTGGAGGGCTGGAATCACTAATGACTGTGATGTCCTTGTTTACTGAAATGGCAGGAAATACTCCATTTCTCAGCAGGAATACCTGTTCAACCATAAAGAGCAACATTCTCCCAGCATAAACATGACGATTCCCTAAAATATAACATTTCTTCTTGAGCTTGTAAGGGGTCACATGACCTACTACAATGATGCTTCGATCTAGATTATATAAACTGTCAATAATGTCTTCTGATGTACAGTCCTCTGTCTCAAAAATATTATATAACTATGCTTTGACTTCTAATGGGGATAATAGTTCTCAGAGCTTTCTGAGATGCTCTTCCTGGGTTTGCTCAAATAAAATTGTCCATTTCTTTCTTAGAATGACTAATTTTTCATCAACAATCCCTAGAGCCTCCAGGAAAGAACACAGCCCTTGGTGGATTAAGAAATGGCACATCTAAGAACACTGAAGTAGTATGCAGCTGTAGAGAAGAACAAGTCAGATCTGTGACGTTTTGTTAAAGAAAAAAATAGGCACAGTGTTCCATGTTTTAGGTCACCATTATACATTAAAAGATGGGACAGAAGGAAGAAAGAACATGTGGCTTTGCTTGGCAATATGTAAAATCCCCTGGAAGGATCCACCAGGAAAAAGTAACACCTTGATCTCAGCCTGTGAGGTTTGAAGCAGCTGAGCTGTTGTTGCATTTGTTGCTCTTCTGTCCTCCAAGACTTTGAGATCATAAATGGGTGTTGTTTTAAGGCACTGAACTGGTGGTAATGTGTTATAGCAGTAGTAGGAAACTAGGTAATTAAAAAAAAGTATCTTTTGTAGATTTGGGTCAAAAGTATATTTAAAAGTGTATTTAAGTGTATTTAAATTTCCTTGTTCAGTCACGAAGTCGTGTCTGACTCTTGGAGACCCTATGGACTGTAGCATGTCAGGCTTACCTGTCCTTCACTGTCTCCTGGAGTTGGCTCAAACTCATGTCCATGGAGTCGGTGATGCCATCCAACCACCTCATCCTCTGTTGCCCCCTTCTCCTCCTGCCCTCAACCTTTCCCAGCATCAAGGTCTTTTCCAATGAGTCAGCTCTTCACATCAGGTGGCCAATTGGAGCTTCAGCATTAGTCCTTCCAATGAATATTTGGGTTGATTTCCTTTAGGATTGTGTAGTTTGATCTCCTTGCTGTCCAAGGGGCTCTCAATTAAATTTTCAGTTCAGTTCAGTTGCTTAGTCATGTCCGACTCTTTGTGACCCCATGGACTGCAGCATGCCAGGCCTCCCTGTCCATCACCGACTTCCGGAGTTCACTCAAACTCATGTCCATTGAGTCGGTGATGCCATCCAGCCAGCTCATCCTCTGTCGTCCCCTTCTCCTCCTGCTCCCAATCCCTCCCAGCATCAGGGTCTTTTCCAATGAGTCAACTTTTCGCATGAGGTGGCCAAAGTATTGGAGTTTCAGCCTCAGCATCAGTCCTTCCAATGAACACCCAGGACTGATCTCCTTTAGAATGGACTGGTTGGCTCTCCTTGCAGTCCAAGGGACTCTGAAGAGTCTTCTCCAACACCACAGTTCAAATGCATCAATTCTTCGGCGCTCAGCTTTCTTCACAGTCCAACTCTGACATCCATACATGACCACTGGAAAAACCATAGCCTTGACTAGATGGACCTTTGTTGGCAAAGTAATGTCTCTGCTGTTTAATATGCTGTCTAGGTTGGTCATAACTTTCCTTTCCTCCTCAAAGGTTGTGCTCATTTCCGCCCTGCTGTAGTACATGGGATGCTTGCTTCCCACACTGTAGCCGTTTATCTCAGTGCTTTAGCTTGGTCTATCTGGCAGAACAGGGTATCACCTGGTAGACTTAGGAAGTTTTACTGAGGTATAATTGACATACAGCAAACCATACATATTTAAAGAGAACAATGCGATACATTTTGACATGTTTATGCCAGTAGAACCATGATCACAATCAAGATTGGGAAAACACTCATTAACCGCAAATTTCCTCATTCTTTGTGATGTAAATTCCTCTTTCCATGCAACTCGCTTTCCAAATTTTCAGTTTCTAGTATTTCGTGTAAATGGAGACACAGTTCTCCCCGCTCCAGCATCTTTCAGAATAATTAGTTTTAGGTTCATCTATATCCATGTATATACCAATAGTTTGTTTCTCTTTATGACTGAACAGTGTTTCGTTGTGTGGATTCACTACACTGTGCTTATTCATTCACCTATTGATGGACATTTGGATTGTTGCCAGTTTTGAGCTTTACAAGCAAAGCTGTTATGAATATCCATGTCCAAGTCTTTGCATGGACCTATGCTTTCTTTACTGTTGGTTAATTATCTCAGAACAGAGTGGGTGGGTCAAACAGCAGGGGTATGTTTGACTTTTGGAGAAACTCACCTGGTAGCTTTATTTTGTATTTCTTTTATGGCTGAGGTCGTGTCTTTAGTTTGATAATTTATTTCTGCATTGTTTTCTGTGAATAGGATGCTCATACACTCTGTCCATTAAGTTCTCTGTCTCTATTTGTAGTGCTGTTTTCATCATATGGTAATTCCCACGTGTACTTGGCTCCTTTCGGGCTCCTCTCTTTTCCACTTGAACATAATATGGAGCCAGAGGACACCCGAACAGTAATTTACAACCCCTTCATTTTGCCAATGAATAAATGAGTCCAGAGAGGTCAGGTGACTTTTCTAAGATCACACAGCTAAATGAAAAAGTAAAGAGATGGGCTACCCCTCCCCACCAACCCCAGTGTTTCCAATCACATTAGTAATCAATGTGGAGCAGTCTTCACTTTGAAGATAAAAGATATGGCAGAAAATAGAAGTCACACAGTGTCTGGTCTCAGATCACAATGGAATCAAACTCTAAATCAACATCAGAAAAACTGCTAGAAAAATCCTCAAATACCTGGAGACTGAAACACAGATTTCTAAATAACACATGAGCCGAAAAGGGAGTCTCAAGAGAAAGTTTTAAGCATTGTGAGCTACATGAAAATGCAGCTTGTCAAAATGTGGGATTCAATGCAAGAAGTGCTTACAGGGGGATTTATAACACTGAATGCATATATGAGAGAAGGAGAAATATCTAAGGTCAACAAACTTCTTCCTGAGGAAACTAGAGAAAGAAGAGCAGATTGTAGAAAGCAGAAGAAAAGAAAGGATAAAAATCAGAGCAGAAACCAATGAAGTTGGGACAGGAAACCAGAGCGAATCAACAGATCCGAAATCTAGTTCCTAGAAAAGATAAGTTGACAAGCCTTTAGCCAGGTTAATTAAGGAAAAAGAGAAAGGATGCAAATTGCTAACAGCATAAATGAGGGATGAGACATCTTTACAGATCCCATGGATGTTAAAAAGATAGTCAAGGAATAGAAACAACTCTATGCCCACAAATCTAATAAACTACATGAAATGGACCAATTCCTTGGAAGACATAGTCTGCCAAAGCCCACACATGAGAGAATAAACAATCTAAACACACATATCTTTTACAGAAATTGAGTCAAGAATTCATAACCTTCCAACACAGAAATTACCAGACCAAGTGGGTTTACTGATGAATTCTACCAAACATTTAAGGAAGAAATTACACCAATTTTCTACATTCTCTTTCAGAAGATAGAAGCAGAGGGAATAATTCCTAATGAATTCTAGGAGGCCAGCTTTATCCTATGAAAATCAGACAAAGACACTAAAAGGAAAATTATAAAACAATATCTTATGAATCTAGATGCAAAAAAAAAAAACAGCAAAATATTAGCAAATCAAATCTAGCAATCCAAGCTTTCCCCCTGAGATCAGGTTCAAGACAAGGACATCTCTTTTCACTACTCCTTCTCAACATCTTATTGACAGTCCTAGGTAATTCAAAAATGTAAGCGAAGGATACACAAGGAAGAAATAAAACTATCTTTCTTCACAGATGACATGATCACCTATATAGAAAATGTGAAAATATCAACCAGAAAGAAATCTGAAACTATTCAGCAATTATAGCAAGATTGCAGGATGCAAGATTAATATACAGTAGGGACTTCTTTGTGGTCCAGTGGTGAAGACTGTATATTGGCAGTGTTGGGGGCGTGGGTTCAATCCCTGATTGGGGAACTAAGATCCCATGTGCCATGTGGCCTGGACAAAAGATTAAAAAGTTTAATATACAGCAGCCAACTGCTTTCCTATCTACTAGCAATGAACATGTGGAATTTGAAATTAAAATCAATACCATTTATATTGTGTGTACTCAAATGTGTCTGACTCTTTGTGACCTCATGGACCGTAGCTTGCCAGGCAACATGCAGTTGCAGAAGACCCAGAGTAGCTAATACAATATTGGAGGAGAAAAAGTGGGAAGATTGACACTACTTGATTTCAAGACTTAAAATAAAGCTATAGAATTCAAGAGAGTGATACTGGTATTAGATAGATCAGCAGAACCCAGAAACAGGCCCTCATAAATATAGTCAACTAATCTTTGGCAAAGGTGCAAAGGGAATAAAATTGAACAACGACAGTCTTTTTAATAAATGGTGCTGGAACACTTGCCAAAAAAAAAAACTAGACACAGACATCACACCTTTCACAAAAATTAGCTCAAAATGGATCACAGATGTAAATGTAAGTCACAATGATAAAACTCTTAGAAAAAAATCGAGATGACCTGGGCTTTGATGATGACTTTTTAAATTTAACACCAAAGACACGATCTATGGGAAGAAAAAAAATTGATAAGCTGGAATTAAGTAAAATGTAAAATGTCTGCCTTGCAAAAGACACTGTCAAGAGAATGAGAAGATCAGTTACAGACTGGGAGAAAATATTTGCAAAAAATACATCTGATCAAGGACTATTACCCTAACATATCCAAAGAACCCCTGAAACAACAATAAGAAACAATTAAAGTGTGGGACAAAGACCTTAACAGACACCTCGCTAAAGAATGTGTACAGATGGCAAATAAGCATATGAAAAGATGCTTTGCATCTTATGTCATCAGGGAAATGAAAGTTAAAACAATGATGAATACCATTACATGTTTGTTTATTTAGGATGTGCGGTGTAGCATGTGGAATCATAGTTCCCCAGCCAGGAACTGAACTCAGGCCAAGGCAGTAAAAGCCCAGAATCGTAACCATTAGGCAGCCAGCAAACTCCCAGTACAGCTACTTTGGAAAACAGTGCAGTGATTTCTTACAAACTTAATTACAGCCTCACCATATGATCCAGCAATTTACTGGATCATATTACTATTTACCCAAGTGAACTGAAAACTTATATCCACACAGGAATCTCCACATGGGTGTTTATAGTGGCTTTAGTGTAATTGCTAACATTTAGGAGCAACCAAGGTATCCTTCAGCAGGTGATATAAACTGTGGTACATCTAGACAATGAAATATGATTCACCTCTAAAGAGAATTGAGCTATCAAGCCATGAAGAAGACATGGAGGGAACTTAAATGCATATTGCTACGTGAAAGAAGCCAATAGTAGGCTATGAACTGTGTGATGCCAGTTACATGGCACTTTGGAGAAGGCAAAACTATAGAGACAGTAAAAACATCAGTGGTTACCAGGGATCGGGGAAAGAGGGATGAACAGGCAGATTACAGATTTTTAGGGCAGTGATGTGATACTATAATGGTGGATATATGTCATCATACATGTGTCCAAACCCATAGAATTTTCAGCACCCAGTGAACCCTAAGGTAAACAACGAACTTTAGGTGATAATGATCTGTCATCTAAGGTTCATCGGTGGTAACAAATGTACCTTTCTGATGGGGGATATTGACAGTGGGGAAGGCTAGGCATGCGTGAAGGCAGGGGTATTTGGGAAATCTCTATGCCTTCCTGTCGATTTTGCCATGAACTAAAAACTGCTCTGAAAAATAAGGTCTTGAGAAACATGGCTGAAGTGTTTATAAAGGGCACATCGCCTCTGAAAGTCTTTACCCGCTTAAGAAGAGCTCACTGCACCCCCTACCGGTCAGTTCTCTACAGTGCGGCATCTCCTGTCAGCTCTATAAAATCGTGCTGTCTTTGTTGTTCAGTGGCTCAGTCGTGTCCGACTCTTTGTGACCCCATGGACTGCAGCACGCCAGGCTTCTCTGTCCTACACTATCTCCTGGAGTTTGCTCAAACTCATGTCCACTGAGTCGGTGATGCCATCCAACCATCTTCAATCATCCCCTTCTCCTCCTGCCTTCAATCTTTCCCAGCATTGGGGTCTTTTCCAATGAGTCAGCTCTTTGCATCAGGTGGCCGCAGGATTGGAGCTCTAGTTTCAGCATCAGTCCTTCCAATGAATATTCAGGGTTGATTTCCTTTAGAATGGACTGGTTGGATCTCCTTGCAGTCCAAGGGACTCTCAAAAGTCTTCTCCAACACTATAGTTCAAAAGCATCAGTTCTGAGGCACTCAGCTTTCTTTATGGTCCAACTCTCACATCCATACATGACCACTAGAAAAACCACAGCTTTGCCTAGACGGACCTTTGTAGACAAAGTAGTCTCTGCTTTTTAATACGCTGTCTAGGTTTGTCATTGATTTTCTTCCAAGGAGCAAGTGTCTTTTAATGGCTGCAGTCACCATCCACAGTGGTTTAAAAAGCAGGCTTCTTATTTTTGGTGGCTCTGACTTGGGAGTGATGGGCCTTATTTTATCCTCTGTCTTATTTCAGTACTAGAAGCTTTCCTCCAGTTCTTTGCCACCCCAATCCTGCAAATTCTTTCAAGGAGGAAGCAGCTTAGTTTTCGGTGGGAGGATGAGGAGGTAGGAAGTCTTGGCTAGGAGAGGCTGATTGTGAATCAGATCCTTGAATCCTGGTGCTCCATCCAGCCAGTGCACCAGGTTTTTGTCCGGTAATGATGGACATGGGGAAGAGAGGCCAGAGATGCTGGGAGCCCTACCCTGGTCAGTTCCAGTAGCCTGGGTGATGGCAAACCCAAATGGCCATCAGAATGTCCTGGGGAGAGGAAGCGGGAGAGCCGCCCCCCACACCAGTGGTTCTCGTTTTCCAGGCCTCTACTGTGATGCTGTTATGTTAATTGAGAAATATCATATAGAAAGTTGAACCGTTTTAACTTTGCTTTTTAAAAAAGTAATCTGTATTTGTTTGGCTGCACCAGGTCTTTAGTTGCTGCAAACACGCAAACTCTTGTTGAGGCATGTGGGGTCTAGTTCCCTGACCAAGGATGGAACCTAGACCCCCTGTACTGGTAGCACGGAATCTTAACCACTGGACCACCAGGGAAGTCCCTGTAAGGTTTTCTTCCAGATTCCTGACTGTGAAAGGGGAAGGAATCTAGACGTGTGGGCAGAGACCAGAGTCTCCTGGAGGAGAAGATGGAGAAAGTGACAACCACTGAGCAAAGCTGCCCAAGTTAACAGCTTAGGGACCCTGGAGCAACCCTGGGTTAAAATCCTCAGAAGCTGCGTGACTTTGGGCAAGTGACTTAACCTCTCTGTGTCTCTTCTTTTTGTTTGTACAATGGGATGCTGCTAGTTCAGCCTGGCGGGTTGTTGGTGATGGGGTGGGCGGTGGGAAGGTTTGACTGAATGAGTTAATGTTCAGTGAGTGTTTTGCCTTGTACCTGTACAGGTTTTTAAAAAATTGAGATATGTTTGCCACTTGACATTGGATAAGCTTAAGGCATGTGACCCATTAGTTTGATACATTTATACTGCAATACTGTTGCCTTTGTAGCCTTAGCGTCATATATAATGTATTTCTTATAGTGTTGGGGAAACTTCAGATCTAGACTCTTAGCAAGTTCAGTATTTACAATAGCATTTTGTTGTCTGTAAACACTGTACTGTGTATTAGGTTCCAGGACTTATTTCTCACCCAGTCACAAGTATATAGTTTTCTAACAATATTACTATCAAGTCTTCGAAGTCCTGAGAAATCTCTCCTCCATAAGCTGTTCCCAGTGATTCCCTGACTAGGGCTCTCCTTAGTACATTTCATGTTTTTTGCGTGTGCCTCTCATTTCCCTTCTAGAATTTTAGCTCATCCAGGCCAGCCCAGCCGCATATCGTTTTCTGCTTTTTCTCACAGTATTTAGTAGCACGCCCTGCCCATAACGCATCGTGGGGCCCCAGGCAGCTGTAAGCTGAGTGGCCATTGCCATCTTCAGCCCTGTGTGTTGGGAGTTTCTGTGCTCACGCAGTACAAATGCTTGAGCTGCAGGAAGGGAAGGTGAAATTACTGGTTTCAAAATATAAAAGAAAATGACTCGGGCTTCCCTGGTGGCTCAGTGGTACAGAATCCGCCTGCCAGTGCAGGAGACACGGGTTCGATCCCTGGTCCAGGAAGATCCCACATTCCTCACAGCAACTAAGCCCGTGTACCACAACTGTTGAGTCTGTGCTCTATAGCCTGTGAGTGGCAGCTCCTGAAGCCTGTGCGCCTAGAGCCTGTGTTCTGCAACAAAAGAAGCCTGCACACCACAACTAGAGAGGAGCCCCTGCTCACTGCAGCCAGAGAAAAGCCCCCACAGCTACAAGGGTCTAGCACAGCCATAAATAAATAAAATTTAAAAAAGAAAATGGCCCAAGTCTAAAAGCATAATTGGTTATTTCCATAGAACATAACGTGTCAGTCAAGTTGGTGTTCATTTAAGAAAGCTACATTTAACTGTTAAGAGGTGAATGAACAAACAAATGTGCTTTACCCACTCGATGGAACAATATTCAGCTATAAAAAGGAATGAAACACAGAGGCTAGTACATGGCTGAACCTTGAAAATGTGGTGCCCAGTGAAAGAAGCCAGGCATAACATGCCACGAGTTGAATGACTCCATTTCTAGGAAGTGTCCCAAAGAGGCAAATCCATGGAGACAGGAAGCAGACCACTGGGGACCAGGGACTGGGGTGACGGAAATGAAGAATGACCGCTTGTGGGGGGTGGGGGTATCTTTCACGGTGATGAAAATGTTCTAAAATCGGTGCTGGTATTGGTTGTACAAGCCTGTGGGTGTACCAGAACTACTGAATTGTGTACTTTCAATGGGAGAATTGTATGACCTATCTCAATGCACGTGTGCTCAGTCATGTCTCTTTGCGACCCCATGGACTGTAGCTGGCCAGGCTCCTCTGTCCAAGGGATTTTCCAGGCAAGAATACTAGAGTGGTTTGCCATTTCCTTCTCCAGGGGATCTTCCCAACCCAGGGATCAAACCTGCGTCTCCTGCACTGGCAGACGGATTCTTTACCATTCTGCCACCCATCTCAAAGGGGTTTGTAAAAAAGCACATGTGGGGCTTCCCTGGTGGTCTAGTGGTTAAGACTCTGTGCTTCCACTGCAGGGGGCATGGGTTCGATCCCTGGTTAGGGAAGTTCCCTGCATGTCGCATGTCATGAGTTGCAGCCAAAAAAGAAAAAAAAAAAAAAAGCACACTTATTGTGGAAGCAGATGCATAAGAGGAGGGGCTAGTCCATGAGACCTGCAGGGGCTGAAAGAGGTGGTAGCTGAGGAGCTCGGCTGCCTGCAGCCCGAAAACCAGGGGTGCCGGTGGATGGCAGGGAGCCTGGGAGTACGTGTGAGTGGACCCTCAGGCTTCCCAGAAGACTTGCCCTGCTTCTCTGCTGGTGGTCCTCATGTGTGCAGGAGGGAGGCCTTGGGCCTGAAGCATGGAAATAAGACCCCTCAGCTGCGGAGAGCCATTTCTGAGGCTAGGCTGGCCCTTCTGTTTACTTTGCCCACCCTAACTAAGTACTGGGAATAACAAACCCCAAATCAGACCTCAGAACTCAATATGGTGGTGATGGTTGCATAATGTCACGAATGTACTCAATGCCACCAAATTACCACTTTCAAATGGCTAAAATGATAAATGTTATGTTCTAGCCATTAGACCACACACAAAAAAGGGCCAACCATGCTACACTGCCTTCTGCCCCGAGAGCTCTACAAGACTTGAAGAGGCAAATCTTTTTCTTTTTTTCCTAGACAGAAAAGGGATTTTTTTCCCCTCACTGATCAGAAGCACCCCCTCCCTCCCTCCCTCCTGGGGCTAAGAACTTTTTTAGAGGCTTCTGATTGGCTGGGTCTTTGCCCTGGAAGCCCCCTCCTCTCCTTCCTATCCCCTGCTTGCTGGGAGAGTGGATTGAAGCTGAACCCTCTCCTTTGGGAGAGAAGGCTCCTTTCTGGACTGTTTGGAGTTGCCCTGCAGAGAAAGGCTGGTGGCGTGGGGCTGCCTTGGGCCAGCGGCAATGCCAGCGCTCCTGGGCTTCCTTGGTCTGGTCCTGTTCTGGGTGCTGGTGCCAGCGACTGCAGGGAGTAAGTAAAGCTGCTCAACCCTATTCTGTTGGGGCGAAGGGGCGGCAGCCCAGATCCACTTGGGATGGTGTTTTTATAGCCAGATGCCTGTTTACCAGTCCTTCTGCACATTCTTGGTTTTACCTTTCATGGGGGGAGAAGGAAGGAGAGATTACAAGTGGGTCCCTCGTCTCTCTCTCACTCCCATCTTCCACCAACATCCTCTGGAATCCAGAGTCCAGATTTGAAATCCTAAGTGAGGAAACTCTGACTTCTAGGCTCCCCAAGCCTGTGTGCAAGGATGCTTAGCAGTCTGCACGGTAACAATGTGAGATGAACTTTAATTTGTTGTCTGTTTATTGCAGGAAGGTATAAGACAGTGCTATCTACTAAAAATACAGTGCAAGCCAATATGTAATTTTAAATGTTCAAGTAGCCACATTTAAAAAGTGTTAGAAGGTAAAATTTTAAAGCATTTTTAAAATTTTATTTTGGTTGCCCTGATATTCATTGCTGCGCATGGGCTTTTTCTAGTTGTGAGTGGGGGCTTTTTAAAAAGAAAAACAACTTTTAATTTTGTACTGGGTTTAGCTGATCAGCAATGTTGTGGAAGTCATTTCAGGTAAACAGCAAAGGGACTCAGCCATACATATGTAAGCATCCATTCTCCTAGCGGAGGCGTCTCTTGTTGAAGAGCACTGGCTCAGTAGTTGTGATGCGTGGGTTTAGTTGTCCCACAATATGCGGAATCTTCATGGACCAGGGATCCAACCTGTCTCCCTTGCATTGGCAGGTGGATTCCTAACCACTAGGATCACCAGGGAAGCCCTGAAATTAATGTAAAAGTATATTGTAATTGTTGTTCAGTCGCTAAGTCGTGTCTGACTCTTTTTTACCCCATGGACTGCAGCACACCAGGCTTCCCTGTCCTTCTCGTCTCCTGGAATTTGCTCAAATTCATGTCCATTGAGTCAGTGATGCCGTCCAACCATCTCATCCTCTGCTGCCCCCTTCTCCTTTTGCCTTCAATCATTCCCAGCATCAGGGTCTTTTCCAATGAGTCAGCTCTTTGCATCAGGTGGCCAGTTATTGTACTTGACCCAAAATATCTAAAATATCATTAGAAAATGTAATCAATATAGAAATTATTAATGAGTTTTATTTTCTGTTCTTCGAAATCCAGTGTGTCCTTTATACTTAGAACATTTGAATGCTAAATATTCATTGCAAATGCTTGATCTCTTATTAGATATCTTAAAATGTTGAGTTGAAAGAGATGAATGAGGTCATTATGCTTTTGACTTTGGGAGTGGGGCATGATGAGGTTTTAGTATTGAGTGGAGAAGTGCTTATTTGAGACAGTAAAGATGGGAGATATGAAACAGTCATCTCAACCATTCTGGGTAAGACAGAAGTAGGGGTTAAAGTCAAGGCATGGATCCTGAGGTTTTATCAAACAAGGTAAATTTGGGCATGAAGCAAGACTATTTATGGTGTATTCTGTAGAATGTGATAAGGCAAGAGTGGGGCTAAACATGCAAAGAATTCTTGAAAACACTAGGTTTATATCATAGTACTATGCTGCTGCTGCTGCTAAGTCACTTCAGTTGTGTCCGACTCTGTGCAACCCCATAGATGGCAGCCCACCAGGCTTCCCCGTCCCTGGGATTCTCTAGGCAAGAACACTGGAGTGGGTTGCCATTTCCTCCTCCAATGCATGAAAGTGAAAAGTGAAAGTGAAGTCGCTCAGTCGTGTCCGACTCTAGCGACCCCATGGACTGCAGCCTACCAGGCTCCTCCATCCATGGGATTTTCCAGGCAAAAGTACTGGAGTGGGTTGCCATTGCCTTCTCCATCATAGTACTATATCACTTTGTTTTATATAATGTGCTTTGTGGAGAATGACGATTCCATCATTTAATAAAAATTAGCTCAAATCCCCACCCCCAATTCTTTCACATACTGAGTCGTTTCAAACATCTTTTAAAGTTTTCCACGGGGAGTGGGAGGGAGGTTCGAGAGAGAGGGGGCATGTGTATACCCACGGCTGATTCACACTGGAGTATGGCAAAAGCCAACGCAAAGTTGGAAAGCAATAATCTTCCAATTAAAGCATTAAAAAAATTTAATTAAAAAGTTTTCCGATAACTGACTTGAGCATAGGTTTTAAATTTTATTAAAATTACATAAAATGAAAGGCTTCTTCATAGCACCAGCTACATTTCAGATGTCCACTAGCCACATGTGGCTGGCAGATACTTCCCAGACAGTGCAGGTCCCGTTACAACTGTTTTGTTCACTGTATTTTCCCTTGTTTGCCTCTCACACAGTTGGTGCCTAGTGAGTCTGTGTAAATAAATGAATGGGAATCAGACCTGACCTCTGAGAAAGCTGAAATGAGGCTCGATTTCATTCCTGAGTGGTAGAGATGACATCAATTTCAGTCCATTTCCAGTCTGTCCCTAGAAGTGATGAAAAGATTTATCACTCCCCAGTTTTTGACATTTCCCCCTTCTTGGTTGATACGTTTAGTAGGATAATTGAATGGTCTTTGTTCTTCAGAAACTTTTTTTTAAAGCTTTAGATATGTCTTTGTAAGTGCTTGAAAAATGGAAGGGAAACAGACTTGGTTCAAGCAGAATGCTCTCCGAACACCCCTTCTTCCTGGGAGCTCGTGGTAGACCCAGGCTTGCAGGCATCACTGCTCTTGGCGTAGCTGGGCAGAAAAAGCTGATGCAGAGGTTATCGGTGGAACAAAGAAGCTGAATGCTGGATCTGTGCACAACTGGGAGTTTAATGGTTATGCACGAACATGTTTAATTTGGAGCCCAGGGTTCAAGTGATCAAAGAGCTGAAGGCAAGTTGGCAGGGAAATTGATTGAGTTAAATATCTTTGAAATGTGATTTTATCCATTGATATTCTACTTTAATGCAAAGAGTATTTTGTTGGATGAGCCAAAACATTCAGGGGAAGCAAAAACTCTGCCAAATACCCTACTGTTTTCTATTATTGCAAAGGTTTAAATGAAATGGCATAAAATATACTTTGCCCCCATTTTGGGAAACTATATTTTTCTTAAGGGATTAAAAACAGGCTGGCACATGTCATGATTACCAGTTGAGGCACAGTGGGGTGGTTTTGAGAATAGAAATGCTCTTACTGGAAAGTCATTCTATGAAAATGGCTGCAGATGGACCCCTGGCTAAGGCTGTTCTGAAAGGATATGGATGATGTCCAGGAAATGCCAGGCATGTGGCTGGAAGAAAGAACAATGAGGAGTAGGTGGAAATGGGGAGTCTTCAGGTGAGGGTTGGGATGGGCGGGTGGAGAGAAGACGGGCCAGGGAAGAGGTCTGAGGGTCCCCAGCAGAGCATCCTTGGCAGCCTGAGGAGGTCCCTGGCTGTTCTGCTCATACCCTCATTGTCTTGCAGCTTAGATGGTGGGTGAATGAGGTATTATGAGATCGACCAGGGAGCTGAGCCAGATACCATCCTTCACTGCCACAGTCTTTCGGGCTTGCCTTTGTTGGTTCATCCATTCCTTTATTCACTCACTTATTCGTTTGTGACAATGTAGTGGTTAAGGCTGTGGACTCAGGATGCCTGGGTCCAAACCCTGGCTCCTCTCCTAACTATGTCTCAGGCTCTGGGCCTCCGTGAAATGGGAGTAATGATCGCACTCATGACAGGGAACTGTCAGGATTGAAGGCGCTGAATATATAATTTGTTTGGAACAGCGCTTGGCACATGATAAATGCTATATGCTACATGTATTCATTCATTCATTCATTCCAGTATCGACTGGGAACCAGGCACTCGGGGATGCAATTTTGATGAAGATGACCAAGATAGTGAAATCATTAACATTTTTATAAGCATTGTGAAGAGAATAGGATGTTAAGATAGGGACTGACAAGGGGGTTTACTCTGGACAGGGAGACATGCTCACGCTGGGGTCTGAAGGAGCGTAGGACGTGAGAACTGGAGGAAGAGTGTTGAGACCAGAGGGAACAGTGTGTGTAAAGGCCTTGAGCTGGAGAAGGAGCAGCATGACTGGAGGTCGGGTGGGGTGAGATATGGCCAAAGGGGCAGACAGAGGCCGGCTGGCTTGGGAAGGATTTTATCATGAATGCATGTGGGTTGGGGTGGTTGGGGAGAGACTTAGGAGCTCTTACGCAGGGAGTGATGCGATTAGATTAAGGGCTTTAAAACATGACTGTAACTGTTGGGAATGAACTGTGGACACGGAACAGTTGGAAGGCTACTGCAGTGGTCTAGGTGAGAGAAGATGAGGCTTTGCCTGGAGCAATGGCTGTGGGGATCGAGACATGAATGGAGAGAGAGAAGGATGGAGTAAGGGAGAGAGGGATGGATAGATGGATAGAAAGATGGACAGAGAGAGACCGACGGATAGATGAATGAAAGGAGGGGTGGATGGGTGGATAGAGGGAGGGAGAGACAGACAGATGGCTGGAGGGAGGGAGGGGTCCACAGAGAGGTGGATGGAGGGAAGGAGGGATGAGCTGACGGAGGGAGGGGGGCTGGAGACCTGATGGAATTGGCAGCACTTGCCGACACGTGGGGCTTGGGGTGATGATAAGAGAGAAGGGGAAGCACAGCTTCCAGGTTGCCAGCTCGAGCAGTGGGAGGACCGTGGTATTAGTATCCAAGATGGGGAAGAGTGGGGCGGCTGGAGGGTGCATGGAGGTTACTCCCAGCTGCGTGCGAGAGAGGAGAGCGGGAATTAATCTCTTTTTGTCCCCCTGGCCCCTTTAACGTCCTCTTTCCAGAGCAGGTCAGTGGCCTATGGGAGGGAGCTGTCACATGTCTCCTCCTGGCCTTGCCCTGGTTCCATCTGATTTGTGATTTCAGAAATGCCAGACTCGCTGGTGGGGCAGGCGGCCTCCTGCATGACTTCCTGCACAGGTGAGTTTCTCCGGACACCTTATCACACTTCTGGTGAACTCAAGACGAGCGGGGTGGTGGGAGGGGTGTGGGTTTGGGGAGGCGAAGCTGATCATGGCCAGGTCTAATTAGGGACAACCCCTGAGGGCCTCAGCCACATTCCCAGGGAGACCAGTGAGGAAGAGCAAGACTAGTTCTGCAAAGGCCACCCAGTCATCAGCATTTAGAGAAACAAATCACACACTCAGGTTAAAATGTCCTTAAACCATCCCAGCCCTAAAGCCCTGGGGCTTTCCCTCATACTCTGCGGTCTCCAGGTGGAGTAAAATCTTCAGCCAAGTGATTCTATTTGCATCATGGGGTGGAGTAGATGAGAGAAACTGGGGGCAAATAGCTTAGAAGGAAGCATTTTCGGAATGTGAGATGTGGTTGTATTTTGAGCACAAAGAAATGAACATGAATGTGTTCATTCAATTTCAAAGCCCAGGAGAAGGATGAGCTGTCATAATTAATGCTTTAATGGTGTTTTGCAATTGGTCTGTGGTCTAAATAGAAGGTTCGGGAATCACAGACTCTCTGCTCTTGAGATCCGATCTACCCCAGAGTACCTCCCCCACATCCCCACTATCTCCAATACCTCCAGACTAGCCAGTTCTGCAGCTCTGTGTTCTGAAAAGATCAGGGAACTCTGTCCAACCCACCCCGCTGTCCCTGCTGATATCCACCAAGGCAGTAGATGAGGAATCATCAGTCAGTCAAGGTTTGGATTCCAGCTCTGCAACCTTGGGTAAGTTAGTTAACCTCTCTGAGCCTTGGTTTCCAATTCTGTAAGATGGAGAAAATAAGAGTACCCACTTCAAAGTTGTTATGAGGCTTCCAAAAGCTAATGTAAAATAGATCAGTGGTTCTCAACCAGGATGACCGTATCTACCAGGGACATTTTGCAAAGTCTGGAGACATTTTTGCTTGTCCCAACTGGGGCGTGCCACTGGCATCTGGAGATGCTGTTGAGCATCCTATAATGCACAGAACAGCCCCCACAACAGAATTATATGGTATCAAAATATTGATACCACGGAGGCTGAGAAACTTGAGTGTATAAAGCCCTTAGAAGAAGGCCTCGCACGCGAAACACTGGGTAACATTGATTAAGCACTCCTTGTGATTATCTTCGTTTTCTTCTTCACTCTCTTGGGGTCTGCAGCCTTCCCCTGAGCTGGGAGCAGGAAGCTCACCAGCCAGATGAGAGGGGAAGGTGACAGTTAGGATGCCTAAGTAGTCCAGGTGGAGCTGAGTCTCAGAAGGTGTCAGATTGTCAAGGTGACACCGTGTGCCCTCTCTCTGCCCTCCAGGGTCAGCTGATCCTCACCTCCCCGTGGGCACCAGATACGTCTATCACTTTTCCACTAACACCAGCACCAGCCTGCAGGGGGCCCAGGTGGAGGGGAGTGGCCTTGGTCTGCAAGGCTTGGTCACCCTTGATGTGCTTGGTCCTTGCCAGATGGCCTTACAGGTGAGTATCACTGAGTAACCAGGGGGTCATGTTGACATGGGGGAGGGCCACAGGGAAGCCACAGCGCCTGAAATCAAATTCAAGCGAGGGCTCTAGAGTAACATGGGAATGTGGCACCATTTTGGTTGTAGAGGGTGCCAGGGTAGATCCAGTGTTGGGAGGAGTGGAGATTAAAGAAGGAGTGAAGGGTATTCCTTGGAGCAGGTATAGCCACAGGATGGGATCAAGCTATGTCCTTGGGAGAATCAGTTCAGTTTGGTTCAGTTGCTAAGTTGTGTCCAACTCTTTGCGACCCAAGCACACCAGACTTCCCTGTCCTTTACCATCTCCTGGAGTTTGCTCAAACTCATGTCCACTGAGTCGGTGATGCCAGCCAACCATCTCATCCTCTGTTGTCTCCTTCTCCTCCTGCCTTCAATCTTTCTCAGCATCAGGGTCGTTTCTAATGAGTCAGTTCTTTGCATCAGGTGCCCAAAGTATTGGAGCTTCAGCTTCAGCATTAGTCCTTCCACTGAATATTCAGGACTAATTTCCTTTAGGATTGCCTGGCTTGATCTCCTTGCAGTCCAAGGGACTCTCAAGAGTCTTCTCCAACACCACAGTTCAAAAGCATCAATTCTTTGGCATTCAGCTTTCTTTATGGTCCAACTCTCACATCCATACATGACTACTGGAAAAACCATAAATGGAGGGTCACAATTGGGAAATTGTAGGTCCCAGGGGTGAGCAAAATCAAACCAAATCAAGGCTTTGTAAGCAAAGGAGCAGACTATGATGGACAGCCCAGACCCAGCTGGGGACTCCAGGCCTGCCCTGGGCATCTCTGTACAGGCACACCACAGAGAGATTGTAGGTATGATTCCAGGTCACTGAAATAAAACAAATATTGAAATAAAGTGAGTCACACTAATTTTATGGTTTCCCAGTGTATATCAAAGTTACGTTTGAACTAAATTGTAGTTTATTAAGTGTGCAACAGCATGATGTCTATAAAAAGTACATAATTAAAAAATACTTTATTGCTGAAGACAGCTAGTTATCATCTGAGCATTCAGGGAGTTGTAGTAGTCAGATTAAAGATCACTGATCATAGACCATGCTAACAAATATAATGAAAAAGTTTGAAATATTGTTAACACCACTAAAATGTAACACAGATGTGAAATGAACGAATGCTCCTGGAAAAACTGAAAGACTTGCTCAATGCAGGGTTGCCACAAACATTCAATTTGTTAAAAAAAAAAAAAAAAAAAAAAGGCGGTATCTGGGAAGCACAATTAAGTGGAGCACTGTAGAACGAGGTCTGCCTTCATAGACAGTGGTGGTACTGGGTTAGGTCAAAGTGGAATTATGAGCTAGATTCTCTTAGTGGCTGTAGTGATGAAAATCTTTTTCATCAAGATTTTCCTGAAGCTTTCTCATGTTCCTGCAAGCGGAAATGCCTGACTATTCTCTGGTCTCTTTCTGATGACGCTCATGTGTTTCCTGGACAAACCTTCCCACTCTGCATAAATGGCTGCCTAGTTTCCACTGAAGTCTCATGTCCCATTTGTAAGGGGTTTTTGAACTGACTGGAGTGTTTGCTGATGAAAGTTTCTCAAAACTGCTTTGTTATGTTTTCATGTAGACCACAGGATGGAGTCTTTTGTGAGGTGGCTCTGAGCTGCCTCTGACGTCCTAAACTATCCAAATATTGGTTTCGGTCAGAATTGCCACTTTGCTGTCCTTTAAAGTCCATCAAAACTGTAGAGGTTGTTTTTTCCACAGTCTTCACAAGGCAAATTGTGTACTGCTGCAATTTTGTTTGTTTGATTTGTTTTTAGCATTAAAAAAAATGGATACTGTTGAACGTTGACAAGGGTAGAAAGAAGGGGCTTGTTTCAGAGACTCGTGGCACAGTGAATTCCCTGGCAGTCCAGTATCTAGGACACCATGCTTCCACTGCAGGGGGGCACAGGTTTGACCCCTTGTCGGGGAACTAAGATCCCAAAAGCCACACAGTGTGGCAAAAAAAAAAAATTGTCATAAATGGAAAATGTACAGCCACTTAGGAGGCAATCCATTAAGTATATTTTTGTAGGAAAAGGGTGAACATAAGTATTAAGGACAATGAATTTTACAGATTGAACACTCCTGTGTAGCCACCTCCAGATCAAGAAACTCCCATAACCTCCCTCTTTCTCTCTTCCAGTCCCTTCTCCCAAAGGCTCCCCTGAGTTCCAGCACCATGGATTAGTTTTGTTCATCTTTGAACCTCTCTTTAATGGAATCATGCAGGAGGTTCTCTTTTGTGCCCGGTTTCTTCTTATTTTTTATTTTGATTTTTTTTTTTGATCATGGTAAAATATACATAATATAAAATTTATCATTTCAAGTGTTTCAATAGCAATATGTATCCTCCTGTTGTGTAACCATCACCACCCTCCACCCCTAGAATGTTTTCATCATCCTAAGCAGAAGCGCTGTACCCCTTAAATGACATGTATATAGTTTATTTATTGGCTATGCTGGGTCTTTGTCGTCGCGCATGGGCTCTCTCTAGCTGCGGTGCTTGGGTTTCTCATTGCCATGGCTTCTCTCATTTCAGAGCATGGGCTCTAAGGCACGTGGGCGTCAGTAGTTGCTGCTCTCAGAGTCTAAGCATGGGCTCTGGGCTCAGTAGCTGTGGTACACAGGCTTAGTTGCTCCATGACACGTGTGATCTTCCCAGATCAGGGATTGAACCGGTGTCCCCTGCATTGCAAGGTGGAGTCACACTCTCTGGACCACCAGGGAAGCCAGGATTAGTTACTCTGAAAACGTGAAATCACGGGGCAATGAAACCATGTGATACTATAATGACAGACACATGTCATCATACGTTTGTCTAAACCCATAGAATGTACGACACCAAGGAACCCTCATTTTTATTAGGGGCTTTGGGTGATGGTTATGTATTAGTATAGGGTCAGCAGTTGTGACTAATGTCCCACTCTGGTGGGGGATGTTGATAATGCAGAAGTCAGGGGGTACATGGGAAATTTCTATACCTTCCTCTCAGTATTGCTATGAACCTAAAACTGCTCTAATAATAATAATAATAATAATAAAAGTGAAATCAGTCAGCTTAGGGATGCAGGGTTTTTAAAAATTGTTTTGTTTTTGGCTGTTCTAGTTCTTTGTTGCTGCCTGGGCTTCTCTTTAGTTGGAACTAAAGGGCTACGGTCTAGTTGCCGTGTGCAGGCTTCTCATTTCAGTGGCTTCTCTTGTTGCGAAGCACGGGCTCGAGGTGCTCGGGCTTCAGCAGTTGCTGCTCCCGGGCTCTAGAGCACAGGCTCAATAGTTGTGGTGCACAGGCTTAGTTGCTCCGTAGCATATGGAATCTTCCTGACCTAGGGATCAAACCCACATCTCCTGCATTGGCAGGCGGATTCTCTAGTGCTAAGCCACCAGGGAAGCCCGGGATGCAGGTTTTACGGGTGATTTTATTTTTCATCTTTAGAGAGTCCATCTTCTTTAGCAATAAGTACACACATGTGTGAAACCATGGTGATCTGGGGAC
Source organism: Bos mutus (assembly GCF_027580195.1). Classification (NCBI taxonomy): domain Eukaryota; kingdom Metazoa; phylum Chordata; class Mammalia; order Artiodactyla; family Bovidae; genus Bos; species Bos mutus. Next base: position 31,842,581 of record NC_091641.1, read on the forward strand.
ATCCAAGTCTTCTTTTCATGATGACAAAGCACTTTTTGTTTGCTTTGCAATCCTAGCTTACTTTCGTTTATACTGTGTAGCCATATGAATCTCTCACTCAAACTTCCAGGGCCTTTTGGGGAAAAATGAGAAGCTAATGGGGCTTCCCTGGTAGCTCAGCTGGTAAAGAATCTGCCTGCAATGCAGGACACCCAGATTCGAGCCCTGGGTTGGGAAGATTCCCTGAAGAAAGGGATAGGCTACCCGCTCCAGTATTCTTGGGCTTCCCTGGTGGCTCAGCTGGTAAAGAATCCACCTGCAATGCGGAAGAAGCTAATGAGAACTTTCTGTACAGTGAGTGGGGAGCAGAGGGGCCTGACTGTTTAAATTATTTACCCTGGAGATATTCAACGTCTACCACCTCACATTAGAACCTTCTGCTCAATGGGCAGATCTCCCTGCCTACCCCTCCCTCACCAGCATGAATCACGAGGAGGCCCAGAACTACTTTAGCTGGGGGAGGGGGCGCTGGTGTGGTCCTGGAATATCCCAGGAGAGGTCACCAACTCAGTGCATCCTGCTTCAGCTCCAGCACTTCCAGCTGACATCCATCCTGGGGTCCAAGGTGGAAGTTCTGAAGCAGTCGGAGAGTTTGAGGTAAGATGCTGGGCCTTGCTCCCCATGGGGCTCCCTTTTCCAATGGCCACTGGGTGCACCAGATTGTATTGAAAGAATCCAGTTAGGGTAACCCCCTTACATCAGAAAAAGGCCATTTTGGATTGAAGTTCAAAGAGGATTCCATCTTTGTTTTGACCTTATAAACACCCAGACCATTGATGAGGACCATTGGGGGTTGTTGTGATGTGGGAGCCTTGAGGGGCTCCAAAGAGCTTCAGATAGCCTTCCCTTATCTGGAGGAAGGAACTCTCGCCCCATATTTTCCTGGATGTCACTCTCAGCATGTCCAGATTTTATGTCTGCCCAGCACCCTCTGGGCTTCATCTTTAAGAACATTCTGGAAGACACTGGGCACCATTGAGGCCTGCCCTTCTCCTCCTCCTCCCTGCTGAGATGGGGGTTTTCCCTGGAGACCCATAGCTTCTTTCTCCCTCCCCAAGCCAAGCTCCCCTTGGTGACCCAGCCAAGCCTGGAATTCTCCCTTGGCGTGTTTCCCAGGGACTCCTGAAGTGGCTTCCGGGCCACAAAGCTCAGTCCAGCCGCCAGTCTGAAGACAAGCCCATCTCCGCAGATTCCTCTTCCTTTTTAATTGCAAATTCATTTGTTTAAAAAAAAATAATAAAGCCTTTGTGCAGGGATACAGGGATGGTGGAGCTGTCAGGGGCAAACGGATCCCCACTGAAAAGCTTAGGGGGTCCTCTTCGAGGGGCCAGTCAGGGCTATTGTCCCTGGGGAGTCTCATCAGAAATGCTAAGTCAGTGCGCAGGGCTGTCAGCTCCTGGAGAGACCAGACTGACACTAGTTATTCCAGAAGGGTCGGGAGCCATTAGCATTTCTCTTGAGGCCTGAGGCCCTGGGGGCTGCCACGGTGGGTGGGGGAGGGGGGCGGGAGCAGACTCCACGTGGAGCTGGAGAGGGGGCAGTGACCTCCCCCGGGAAGTTCAGTAGGGACTCTTGTGTCCCCCAAGGTTCTGCTTGCTGGCTGCCCTGTGGGGTTTGGGGCTTTGCCAGTTTCCCCGTCATCACGGGGCACCTCCCTCTTCAAAGCTCCCCACACAAAGAGCAGTACTCCCCAAGCCCTCACCCCCAACTCTATCCTCTCCCTCACCAGGCTATACCAGACACAGGCTCCTGGTCTGTGTCAGGTGAGGGGTGACGGGAAGGGCACTGGGCTGAATTCTGGACCCAGCTCCTCCCAGACTTGCTGCGTGATCCTCTCCAGTCGCTCTCCCTCTCTGGGCCTCGTTTCCTCCTTCTACAGTGCTGGAGCCTAAGTCACTTCTGCCATGGTCCGTGTGCGGGTTGGAAAAAAATTTCCAGACACCAGGCAGAATGAGAGGAGAATAAAGTTTGGTAGAGTGGGAGACCCTGATAGAACAGCAGGCTGGCTCAAGGGAGAGCCAAACCCTTTTGCAGGCGAGCAGCCACTTTTTTAGAGCCTCAAGACAGAGAAAATTCCTCCTGGAAGGGTGGCATTATGTCATTGGTTGGGATGCTATAGGGTGGGTATTTTACTTAATGGGGGTCAGGGTTAGATCTGGAGGCTCATGGCAACAGTTGCTATGGGGTTTGGTCAGTTCCAGAGATTTTTATCCTGTGACCTTGGTGCAGGGCTCCACAACTTCCAGCTCAGGGTGTCCGAGACCTGTGACCTCCAGAGCCATCCTGCCTGGGTTCGGATCCCAGCTGTGGCCCTGAACAAGTCACCTTACTGCTCGGACCCTCAGGTTCCTTCCTATATAACGTGAATGGGCTGGGAAAATAAGTTTTGCAATGCAGGACGCCCTGGGAAGTTCAGCTTTTTCTTTTTTTCAAGCTGGGTTCACCCATTTTATTCAGGTGGTGACAAGGCTGGGAGTAGCTTCAAGCATAGACTTGGCTGTCTTTTGTGTGGTTTCGCTGAGACCTGGCTGGAGAGCTGAGCTGAGTTAGGAAGCCAGGCCATTTGGGCGGGGTGTGGGGATAGCTGGGTGCTTCCTACGGGACTGACCTATGGGAGGGGCCCACGCTGGAGGGGCACGGTTGCGTAGCAGAGAAGAGGTGCCCTGGGGCCTTAGATGGGCCAGTGCCCCCTGACGGCCACCCCCGCGCAGCGCTGTCCTGGGCCGGGAGCCCCTGCGCCTTGTCCTGCAAGCGGGGCGCGTGGTCCGCCTGTGCCCCCGCCGAGCCGAGCCACGCTGGGCCCTGAACGTGAAGCGGGCGGTGCTGAGCCTCCTGCAGAGTCATCCAGGTGTCCGCGACCCCCACACCGTGGAGGAGGTGAGTTCTGAGTCTCGAGAGGCGGGTGGGTGATGGAGTGACGGGGAGCAGGGCGCTGACTGGGTCCCGCTCGCCCAGGTGGACATCCTGGGCAGGTGTCCCACCACGTACCAGCAACTCGGAAGCAGGCTGCACAAAACCAAGGCCCTGGGGCAGTGCTCCCTGCGCCGGGTGCGCGCCTCCCTGCGCTCGCAGGCCCTGCCCGCTGCGGAGGAGGTGAGAGCGGGGCTCGCCCCCACCCTGTCCTTCCTTCTTGGCCCACTCCCTGTTCTCTTCTCCTTCCCAGGCTCTGTCCTTTCCCTCCCCCACTTGCTCATCTCTCATCCTCCTCCCCCCTCCCCCCCCCCCACCGCCTAACGCCCCCCCCTCCCCCCACCGCCGACTTCCCTGTCCCTCCTCTTCCCGTCTCCTTCTCTCTCCCCGTCTCCTTCTCTCTCCCCCTCTCCTTCTCTTCCCCACTCTCCTTCTCTCTCCTCCACGGTTCCCTGCAGATGAAAGTGTTGTGTAAACAGTTCAGTTCAGTCGCTCAGTCGTGTCCAACTCTTTTGCGACCCCATGGACTGTAGCACACCAGGCCTCCCTGTCCATTACCAACTCCAGAGCTTGCTCAAACTCATGTCCACTGAGTCGGTGATGCCACCCAACAATCTCGTCCTCTGTTGTCCCCTTCTCCTCCTGCCCTCAATCTTTCCCAGCATCAGGGTCTTTTCAAATGAGTCAGCTCTTCGCATCAGGTGGCCAAAGTATTGGAGTTTCAGCTTCAGCATCAGTCCTTCCAATGAACAGTCAGGACTGATTTCCTTTAGAATGGACTGGTTGGGTCTCCTTGCAGTCCAAGGGACTCTCAAGAGTCTTCTCCAACACCACAGTGTAAACAGTAGGCATCTATATAAGGATAGGAGGTGATCACTATTAACATGACTAATACAGAGTCTCAGCATCTAGAAGCGGCTGCAGGACTGCAGATACCGGCTTTCTTCATTTTCCAATTGAGGCTTTATCCTTCCTCCCCTTGGGGTGACTTCTGACTGCTCTTTCTTGCCTCCCTTGGTCTCCCACCTCTGTCTATGGGGAGAGGGATCCTGAAGCTCCAAGGTAGTCCCCACTGGGCTTCCCCCAGCCTTGGCTGTTGCTACCAATTTGGGGGTTCCTGGGGGTTCCCTCACTCCCGCGGTCTGAGCCTCCGCCTCTTCCCCACATGGTCCAGCAGTCTGGCCTGGCCTCCCGTCTGACCTGCGTCCAGAGTTTGCAGGCCGGCGTGCTGCGGGAGGCCTCCTGCACACAGCTGGACACCGCGGGGCCCCTCTCCAGGGAGGCAAGTACTGCACCGATGTGGACCTTTTCCTCGCTCTCTCTGCTGCAGGAGGTACCCCTGGACCCAGCTGTCACAGGTGATGGGGGTAGGGGTGGGCTGGGGTGGCCCCTGGACCCTTAGGTGAGCCTCCCAGTCTCCTCTGACCAGAGGGGCTCCAGCAAGCAGAGGCTCCACTGCTGTGTCCCTGTCTGGACACCCTTGAACACCTTCTGAAAGTGGCCATTGTCAGGGTCGGCCTCTTTTTCTGGAAGTTTCTGTCGGCGCACATGGCTCTCAGGCTTGGTCTTGGCTTCCTCTCTGGGTCGTTCTCAGTGGAGATGGCATCTTCTGGTTCCCAACTTTAGTGGGAGAATCTACCTTACACCTGATGACCCTTCGACCTGACCATTTTGGGAGCGAGCTGACTCAGGTTTCCTGATTTTTTGGAAAGTTCCTGCCAACATAGAGCATCCCCTGGAGCATGGTTCCCTTCTATGATTTTTGTACAGAAAGAAACAAAGCAAGGCATGCATCTGAGGGAAAGAGATATATATATTTTTCCACGGTGAAAAAAATGGCTGTCTCCCTGAATCAGGAAATAAGGGTGGTTAATTCTTACTGCTGACAGTTTGGAAGGATTTACTGTGGGCCAGTATCTGTGCTGAGTGCTTTATGTGGATTATTTAATTTAATTCCCATCATGACCCCATTAGGAAGTTACTGTTGTTTGTAGTTATATTTTTTTCACTGAAGGAAGCTGTGTCCAAGAAGTAAAACTGACGTGTCTGAAGTCACAGAGCTAATGAGAGGCAGAGCTGGGACTTGGACCCGTGGGGTCTTTTCCACAGCCCTGGTGGATAATCAGGTTTGTCTCAGAGAACAGACTTGCTGCCTGCACCACCCCAGGGAGAACCCAGCAGATGGGGACTGAAGCCCTGGGTCTTCCCAGCATTCCGTTTGGTTCCATGGAGCACAGGCTGAGATCCTAGGCTGACCTGCCCCCCGAGGCTCCCTCAAACACAGACACTGGCCATCACTGGGGCATCTAGTTTCAGGACCTGCCTGTTGGTTGACCATTGAGTTGAATGAGCTTTTCATCTTTTTTTTTTTTTTTTTTAAATAACAGGTGTAATTGAGATGTAATTCACATACTGTGTAGTTCATGCATTTAAAGTGAATAATTCAGTGGCTTCTAGAGTCAGAGTTGTCCATCCATCATCAGAATCAACTTTATGACATTTTTGTCACTCCAGAAGAAACCTTGCACCCATTGGCCATCACCTCCTGTTCCCCCAGTTCCTGGCAACCACTAATCTACTTTCTACTGCTAGATTTTTCCATTCTGGACAGTTTGTATAAGTAGAATGAGATAGTATGTGACCTTTCATAACTGGCTTCTTTCACTTCCCATAGGTTTATCCTATGGGATGAACCTATCTTCCCATGGTTCATCGTGTTGTAGTATGTGTCACAGTTTCATTTCTTTTTCTTGCTGAATAATCTTCCATTCCACGGAGGAAGTTTCCATGTTTCGTCTGGCAATCCCCAGAGGGTTTTGGGGTCACCTTATTGGGCCCATCCCTTACTGATGGGTGCATGGACTGTTTCCCGTCTTTTGCTTCAGCAGGAATGCTGGCATGATTTTCTTGTGTGTGTTCCCCTCCCCTGTTGCCAGAAACATACTGGAGGGAGCCTTGGCAGGGTGTGGGAGTGGCTCCCAGGGGTCCTTCCACTCACTCTGACATTTCCCCCCATGCGGTCATCCCTGCTAAGAACGTCTCACCTCAGATTCAGACAGTGGAGACTTAACCCCGAGCAGCTTGTTGTACGAGTGGGAGGAGACCCCATCCCAAGCTACAGTGGCCACAGGGGCTGCATCAGTGAGGAGGCTGTGCCTGGCTCCGGCCACAAGCTTTGAGGTAAGTGGCTTCTCCAGCCCCAGGCCAGGGTCTGCCTGGGGCCTGGGGTCCTGGGAAACCCTCCTCTTCCTACCAGATCCTTTCAGGTGCACTTGGTAGAATATTCAATATTAGAGATGCTGGGTACTGTTGGGCAGCTTATGCACTGCACAGCTGTGCCTGGCTGTGAAAGCAAAAGGAAGAACTCTACCAGGTGTGTGCAAACCTTGACCTAGTGCTGACGGGAGAGGAGCCTGGAGGAGGCCTCCTTCTCATCGGCCTGTCTGCGGGCACATGGGCCTTTAGGGCCCCCAGACCAACCTTCTGGACCTGGCCTGTCCTAGAGATCTCTCAGGACACACACACTGTACACGCACACCCCCACACACACAATCTGGAGGAAAAAACGCAACACCCCCCCCCTCCCCGCCACATACCCACCCCACCCACACACACGCAATCTGGAGGAAGAGATGGCAACACACACCCCCCCACACACATACCCACCCCACCCACATACACAATCTGGAGGAAGAAATGGCAACCCACTCCAGTATTCTTGCCAGGATGATCCCACGGAGAGAAGAATCTGGTGGGCTGTAGTCCATGGGGTCACAAAAGAATCAGACGTGACTTAGTGACTAAACAACAACGAACACACACAAAGAATATATTGAGGCTTCCCTGGCAGTCCAGCACTTAAGACTCTGCACTTTCACTGCTGAGGACCTGAATTCCATCTCTGATTGGGGACCTAAGGTTCCACAAGCTGTATGGTGGCCAAAAAGAGGAATGTATTGAATTTGTATAAAATATGTTGAACATGTAGTCAGTAAATATAGACTATATGTATGTATGTACTGAAGACTCAGATACACACACACACTGTACATTTTGCGTGTATGTAGCAGAGACACGCTTGCAGCTGGCTCTTCACTGTTTCGGGGGCCGGGAGCCAAGGCCCCAGCTCATTGCTCTCTGGAACCCCTGACCTGGGGGGCTCTGTGGGGGTCAGAGAAGAGTCAGAGAGCAGCCCCAAGGAGAGGGCCCACAGCCCCGCGAGGTGGTGCTCCAAGCCTGAGGCTAGAGGGTGACAGAACTGGCTGTTCGCCCAGGCACCCTGGCCCCCTCGGCAGGGACTCTCACCCTGGCACTCCTGAGCCCCTGGGGCGCCCCGTGCACTGTCAGATGTTTAGCTGCCTCCCTGACCTCTACCCACCAGTGTCAGCATCGCCTCCATCCCTGTCACGATAACCCAGTGTCTCCACGTGTTACCCGAGTCCCCTGGGGAGCACGCTCACCCCCACTGAGAACCACTGCTCTGCCTCCTGTGTTCCAACCTGCCTCCTTCCCTCTGGCCCCAGAGCCTCACCCCCGGCCCCCTGACCGGGCATTTCCCCAGCAGAGGCAGCTCAGGGCCAGGCATGTCGTCGGCCTGTCTCCCCTCCTGCAGCCTGGCAGCAATGGCCCCAGAGGGCGCAGGGCGGCTGTCCTGTCTTTATAGCGCTAACAAGGAAGCAAATTGTTCCCACCAGGGAGGTCCCCTGGGCTGGGGTGAATTGCTGAGGACTTTGTTCCTGAAAATAGCTTCTTGGGGATGCCTGAGTGCACATCAAGCGTGCTTCGCATCCCTCTCCCCGGGAGAGGGCCCACCGGTTACCAGGGGGATGGCCCGTGGGCTTCCGCTGGGAATGCCTCTGCCCCACCCCATTGTTGGTAGGCAGGAGACAAGATGGGTTTTTCAGTTTGGAAACAAAACCAGGGCTTGGGACTCAATAGAGAGCAAATTCCCCAGCCTGACCCTCTGCAGAGAGGCCCCGGGGATTTCGATGTGAGGGGCAGAGGCCTGGGGTGGCCAAGAGCCTGGTGGAGTGAAGGAGAGGATGGGGAGAGAAGGTGGGCGGGTCAGTGCCCCCCGCGTCCCCAGGCTGCCAGGGAGGACGCCTGAGGAGCGCACAGCTCCTGACCACCATTCTGGGATACTCAGAGCACCCACCTCCCAGACACTGACTCAACACCGACTCTGTACAGCCAAGCATGGATGGTGGTGTGCCAGGCTGGCTTGTACTGACTTGCCAGAGCTGATGGTTAGCCTCTGGACATCCCGCAGGTTGGTTGCTAAGCAGACATCACCAAAGATGAAGTTATACTCTAATGAGAACCTGCTGTATAGCACAGGGAGCTTTATCGGTCCTCTGTGGTGACCTAGATGGATGCTGGAGCTAACTCCCTTCAGTTGTGTCTGACTGTGACCCCCATGAACTGTAGCCCGCCAGGCTCCTCTGTCCATGGGGATTCTCCAGGCAAGAATCCTGGAGGGGACTGCCATGCCCTCCTCTAGGGGAATCTTCCCAACCCAGGGATTGAACCCAGGTCTCCTGCGTTGCAGGTGGATTCTTTACCCTCTGAGCCACCAGGGAAGCAGCAATACTCCAATTAAACAAAAGATTGTTATACCCCTTTACAGTGAAAATGAGTCATATTCAAAACGAAGGTAATGAGTACTCAGTATCATCGTCTGCTAGTTATTTCACTACATTTTTATCTTTGCGCTGGTGGTCACTGGCATCCACTGTGGGTTAGAAACAAGCCGCGATGGCTTGCTTCTCTACGGTGACTGCACGTCCGCGTTCAGTGATGTTACCTCGGCTGCTGGTAATGGCCACAGTGGGAGTATTGATACCATGGAAACTGTCAATCGGGGCTTTTTATCTCCCCTCTCCAGGGCCTTGAGTACAGGATGCTGGTTAAGAGTGTGGGTTCAAGTCTCAGCTCTGCCACTTAGTAGCCCTGTGGCCGCTGTCACCTGACTTAAGTGCTCTGTTAAGTGAGGAGAGTCATAGCCCCTCGTAGGGTCAAGGTCAAATGAAGTGGTGCCTGTAACGTGCCTAGAGCAGCGCCTGGCCCTCAGTGGAGGCTCCACGCAAAGCAACCATTGTTATTGTTATTACTGCTATGCATCAATGTTGCTGAGGAGGGCATGGCAACACACTCCAGCATTCTTGCCTGGAGAATCCCATGGACAGAGAAGCCTGGCAGGCTACAGTCCATAGAGTCACAAAGAGTCGGACACGACTGAAGTGACCACACACACACCCACACACCCACACCGGCTCCGCCAGCAAAAGTCACACAATCGGGATGCTGCCTACCCTGGGGGCAGACACTCTGGTGGGAGAGTTGGCCCATGACACCTGTTTCCTGTTTGAGTCCGGCTGAAGTCAAGCTGTGTGCACAGAACTCAGTCCCAGCCACTGAGAGCAGAGGAGGCCTGAGCGATGCAAGCCCATCCCTGCAGCCGTGGACCCCCGGCTGGGTGGGGTGAGGACTCACTCTTGACCAAACCCAACAGGAAGCCAGGAACCTCATCACTCTTTCTATGGCTTTGGGTTTGGGCTGAGGCAACAAATCTGAGACTGAGGGGGCATGGGGGAGGGAAGGCAGGATGTGGGGCCAGCATCCCAAACCCACTATCTCCTGAAACTCCTGAGAGGTGTGGGCTCTGAATAGAGTCCTTTATTTCCTCGAGTGTTTGGAGACTTGGTGACTGTGCTGGTCAGACCTGTAGACAAGGGGCGAAAGCTGCAAACCCCTGCCGATTAGCCATCACTGTTCATAATTCTGAAAAACGTTCACATATTTTCTTTAGTTGGAAATATCAGACACTTTGTGAAATATGGGAGGACTCATTACAATAATTACGATCATCGTAACATGTTGTTTAGTTGCTCAGTTGTGTCTGACTCCTTTGCGACCCTGTTGACTGTAGACTGTCAGGCATCTCTGTCCATGGGATTTCCCAGGCAGGAATACTGGAGTGGGTTGTCATATTCTTCTCCAGGGGATCTTCTTGGCCCAGCGATCAAAACCACGTCTCTTGCATTGCAGGTGGATTCTTTCCCACTCAGTCACTGGGCTTTTATTAGAGCATAAAGTCCACGAATATACACGCCATCTCTCCTTTTCACCCCCATGTCCCTGGCCCATGTATGCCTGGCACATAGTAGGTGCCCAAGAGCTTGTTAAACTAAAAAATAAAAATGGGCCAGCCTGTGTGCCAGGAGCTTAGGATTCAGTGGAAAGAAACCCATATGAGTAGCCTCATCTCTTTGGGTCTGTGAAGCTGTGGGAGGTACTGGAGTTCCCATGTTCTTTGGAGCCATGTTGATGGCTCAGCTGATAAAGAATCTGCCTGCAATGCAGGAGACATGGGTTCGATCCCTGGGTTGGGAAGATCCCCTGGAGAAGGGAATGGCGACCACTCCAGTATTCTCACCCAGAGAGTCGTGTGGACAGAGGAGCCTGGGGGGCTACAGTCCATGGTGTTGCAAAGAGTTGGACACAACTGAGCGACTAAGCATATCTGGAGACAGGGGGATGGATGAGGTGACCTTTGGGGTTCGAGTCTCTCACGCTGCCCCCTCTGATTTCCAGGCCACAGAACTGTTCCTGACGCTGGTGTCTGAGCTCCGAGGCCTCTCTGCGGATGAGCTCATTGGACTCTGGGGACTTTCTTTTAAATGCCGAGACAACTGGTAAGGGGCTGGGCCAGGAGTTGGCTGGGGGGTCCTGGTGGGGCTGGATAATCTTGCTGCTGTTCTAGGTCACCCTCGAGAGATGACCGTGACATTTCAGCTCATCCCTGTGATATGTTATCTCATTCCTGACTTGTCCTTCTGTCTGGGGACATCTGCCAAGAAGACGATTAATCGGGGAGCTTGGAGGTTCCCACGGGGCTGGAGACTGGAGGCTGCGGAGACTGGAGGCTGCGGGGCCTGGCGGGGATAAAGACAGGCATTGTTCCCTCCCCACACAGGGTGCCTCTGGCAGGGAGCCGGAATTAGCATTCCAATGTGCCTTGGGTTCCCTTTTGCTGGGAGTGGGGGTTGCTGAGCAGGGCTGGGATCCACCCCCACACCCTGCTGATATGGGGCCAGCAAGGGGTATAGAGAGGCCCCAAGGGTGGAGGGGAAGTTCTGAGTCCTGCCTCCAGGGGCAGAGGACTGTAGAGGGTTGAGGGGGAAACCTGTAGCTCCTTTCCCAAGTTCAGCTGTTCACTAGGCCCACAAGATCCAGATTTCAGGTGTGTGAGCTTTTCAAAGGCTCTCAGATCTTGAGACCTGAAAAATATTTTATTGACTCAGAAATAAGAAAGAAATCCCCCCAACCCGCTGCAGCCCACCATATCAACATTGTTGTTTAGTTGCTAAGTTGTGTCTGATTGTTTGAGACCCCATCTTAGCCCACCAGGCTTCTCTGTCCATGGGATTTCCCAGGCAAGAATGCTGGAGTGGGTTGCCGTTTCTTTGTCCAGGAGGTCTTCCCGACCCAGGCATTGAACCTGCATCTCCTGCATTACAGGCGGATTCTTTACCACTGAGCCACCAGTATGTTAATCGTTCAGTCATGGCTGACTCTTTGTGACCCCATGGATGGTAGCCCACCAGGCTCCTCTGTCCATGGGGATTCTTTTTATTTTATTTTTTTTTACTTTACAGTATTGTATTGGTTTTGCCATACATCAACATGCATCTGCCATGGTGTACACGTGTTCCCCATCCTGAGCCCCCCTCCCACCTCCCTCCCCATACCGTCCCTCTGGGTCATCCCAGTGCACCAGCCCCAAGCTCCTGTATCCTGCATCAAACCTGGACTGGCAATTCGTTTCTTATATGATATTATACATGTTTTAATGCCATTCTCCCAAATCATCTGCCCCCCTCTCCCACAGAGTCCAAAAGACTGTTCTATACATCTGTGTCTCTTTTGCTGTCTCACATACAGGGTTGTCGTTACCATCTTTCTAAATTCCATATATATGCGTTAGTATACTGTATTGGTGTTTTTCTTTCTGACTTACTTCACTCTGTATAATAGGCTCCAGTTTCATTCAACTGATTCAAACTATTAGAACTGATTCAAATGTATTCTTTTTAATGGCTGAGTAATTGTGTATATGTACCATAGCTTTCTTATCCATTCATCTGCCATGGGGATTCTGCAGGCAAAAATACTGGAGTGGGTAGCCATTCCCTTCTTCAGTGGATCTTCTAAACCCAGGGATCAAACTCAGGTCTCCTGCACTGCAGGCAGATTCTTCAGACAGTCTGAGCCACCAGGGCAGCCCGTGAATCAACATTATCACATGTCTATTTGAAGGACTACAAACTTAATAGCTAATAATGCACAGATACCTTCCAAGCCTTTTATCTGTGTTCACGCATTTAATCCTGACAATGACCCCATGAGGTAGGTGGTTTTATTCCTATGCAACAGTTGTAAAAGGAAACCAAGGCACAGAGCAGTTAGGAAACTTGCCCAAAGTCACACAGCAGAGTTTAGATTTGAACCCAGGTGGTCTGTGCTTATCCATCAAATTCTTAGGGTCTTAAATATAAGTGATACTTGGGCACATTTTAGCTGTCTTTGCTGTAGGGAGGGGCCTCTGAGTCTCCATGTGGAGTTCCCTATTCCCCTGGTGACTCACCCTACTTGTCACTTGGGATATTCCCACAAATCCCTGTGTCTCGCTTGTCTACCTAGATGTTAGGAGTCAGGGAGGTGGGGAAATCATCCCCAAATCTAGAAGTTTCCAAGACGACTGATACTCTTGAGAGATTTCTCTTGCCCTCACCTCCTCCTCCATTTCTGCCCAGAGCCTGGTTTTCCTGGGCCCAAATCTATAAGGGAAAGAGAGGAAATACAAGGGCAAGAGATGGGAAGGGCAGGTGGGATATCTCCAGAGGAAGAGGCTTGTGTTCCTGAGGCCTCATGATCATCTTGGAGCTGGCCCAGTCATGAGCATTCCCATTTTATAGATAAATAAATTGAGGCCAGAGACTGTTTATGGGCAGATGGTGTGTGCGAGTCAAGGGTGGGTGGGATGCCTGGCCCTCTGAGTCTGTGGATGTCACTCATCAGGGTTGATAAGGTGGGGGGCCCAATCCGCTCCACCCTGTGTACCCTGCTGCCTGTGTGACCCATCCCTGGGAGCCTCCCATTTCTACTGTAATTGAGGCACCCATTCAGCCATCATCTCCCCATTTAGACTCATCACTATGCAAAGGTTCAAAACCTTTCCTGAACATACAAACCTTTCTGTAATTTCAAAAAAAGAAAAAGGAAAGATTGTGATGTTGGGCTGAGAGCATTAGAGGTTTACTGAGGGGCTTCTGTTTAACGCGGGGCCACCTGCCAGTTGTTGACTCCTGTTCTACGCAAGGGATTCTTATCCTATGAGGTGAGTGTGGTTGGTTTGGGGAGAGCGGTGGGCAGGGACTCACATCGCCCCAAACTGCTGTGTCTCTAGAGTGGGCTGAATTGCCAGGGTTTAGACTGGGTTTCCTTGGCAGGTCAGAGGGTAAAGAATCTACCTGCAATGCAGGAGATTCGGTTCAATCCTTGGGTTGTGAAGATCCCCTGGAGAAGGTGATTGGCAACCCACTCCAGTGTTCTTGCCTGGAGAATGCCATGGACAGAGGAGCCTGGTGGGCTACCGTCTGTGGGGTTGTACAGAGTCAGATACAACAGACCGAATAACTTTCAGACAGGGCTGCTGGTGTCTCCGGGGCCCTAAGAGCACAGGATCCCCACCAGGCTGCCTGGGTCTGGCTCAGCCCCTTTCTGGGTGTGTGAGCATAGACACGTCCCTGCCTTACCTCTCTGAGCCTCTGATTGCTCCCAGATGACCGGAGGCTACATGAGGGAGGCGTCCTGGAGGACACTTGGGCGTGTAGGCCGCCATCGTGACGTTCCCTGGGCCTCTCTCCGTGTCAGGCAGCCGCTGGTGGATGCCCTGCCCTCCTGTGGCACCGAGGCCTGCGTGGGCCTCATGGCAGAGCTCATCATGTCCGGGGAGGTGGAGGCAGACGAGACAGAGGCGTGGCTCTGGTCGCTGGCCTTCGTCCCGGAGCCCACAGATGCTATGGTCCGCGTGCTGCTGGTGAGCCCTGTGCCCTGCCCCAACCCATGTGGCCCCACCCCTGCTCTGCTGCTGATTGGACGCAGCAGGGAGGGACGGGGGACCTGCTGTCCTCCAGGGTTTGTGCCTCTGCCTGGTGGGGCCAGTGGAGGCAGATCAGAGAAACGGGGTTTGAGTCTCAGCAGTGTCCCAGCCAGCTGCATGATCCTGACCTATCTGAGCCCGTTTTTCTGGTCTGTAAGACGGAGATCGAACAGTATTTGCCTCTTGGGCTCGTGGTGAGAAATGAGATGCTGAATGTAAAGCACTTCTCTGGATGCCTTGTGGGGAGACCCAGCAGTTTAGAGCTGCTGTTGTTCTTGTAATCAAGCGTATTTAATGAGTCTCAGGATTAAGAAAGCGTGTGAAACTAGGCTAGGGATTTTTAACAACCCAAGGAGGTCCTATTTAACCCCCATGATGCCTCTATGATGTAGGTGCTCTTATCCCTCCCATTTTACAGATGAGGAAACTGAGGCCCTAGGAGGCTGGGCAGCTGGCCCAGGTGATGCAGCTGCTGTGCCTTTTTCTTGAACCGTGGGGCGTGTCCTCATTCACCTGGGAGCATGTCCTTAGTCGGGGGGCGTGTCTTCACCCACCAGGGGGCGGGCTCACTTGTCACTCCTCACTCTGCCCTCCCAGATTGACAGGGGGCCAGGATTCAGAGGCCACCAGTGGGGAGTGTATGGGAGACCCCTGGGCTGGCTGATGCGGGGGAGGGGTCTCCAGCAGGATCTCAGTCCCTCATGCTGGTCGGACTCTTGACTAACTGTCCAGGTGGAGCATGGGGAGCACTCACCCCTGTCCACCCCCCACGCCCCCGCCCCTGATGCCTGCGTTACAGTAGGGCCAGTCCATGCAGGCTGTGTGGTTGGCTCCGTTCAACAGGGAACCAGGCACTGAGTCACAGCCAGGCCAGGACTGGACCCAGGGGGCATTGCTCACAGCCTAACAGGTGACACGGTGGCCACACAGACAGCAGTGCCCTGCAGGGCCCGCGGGGACTCAGCCAGTGCCGGGCGGGGTTGGGCGTCCCCTTCTTTCCTTTCTTTCTCTCCTCTGTTTGCTCAGCAGAAGTGCAGAAGTGTGGGGGGTGGGGGACTTAGGGCGCAGACCCTGGTGCGCGATACCACCCCAACCCCGCATTAGAACCCAGCCTAGTCCCTTACCAGCACGACCTTGGGCAAGGTGCTTTCTTTGCCTTGGGATGGTGTGGACTGATAGGCGTTCTGATGTGGACTAAGTGTTACATACACACTGGTGTCGTGGCTGTGGCCACTTGCCAGGGACACACAGGGAGCAGAGCAGGTGGGTCCCTGGGCTGTTGGAGTCCAGGCTCTTCGCTCGCCTGTCTCCTGCCGTTTCTCATCCTGCTAGCCCAGAGCTTGTGCCTCTCAGGGCTGTATTTGTTCTCTCATCCCATCACAAGAACGCACTGACCCCCAGTTGTGACAGCTTATTCTGTCTCCAGCCTGGCCATGTGTCCCCTGTCAGCCTGAAATACTGTTGTCCAACCTGGATGCAAGAAAAGGTCTTCTGGGACATTAAAAAAATAATAATTTTATTGGTTGATTTAATTTTGGCTGTGCTGGGTCTTCACTGCCGCGTGGGCTTTTCTCTAGGTGCAGCGAGCCTGGCTACTCTAGTTGTGGCGCGTGGTCTCATTGCCGTGGCTGCTCTTGTTGTGGAGCACGGGCTCTAGGGTGCACAGGCTTCAGTAGTCACAGTTCCCAGGCTCTAGAGCACAGGCTCAGTCTTTGTGGTGCTTGGGCTTAGTTGTCCCGTGGCATGTGGAATCTTCCTGGACCAGGGATCGAACCTGGGTCTCCTTGCATCGGCAGGCAAATTCTTTACCCCTGAGCCACCAGGGAAGCCCCCTGGGGTATTTTAAGAAATGCTCCCTGCAGGTCCCCCACGGGCAATTTATTTACACCCTCAGGAGTCCGGGCGGGGGTGCATCTGTATTTTTAGGAAACATCCTGTGGGGAGGCTTGTGAAAGACCCCTTACCAGGCTTCTTGGCTGGGGTGGGGGCCGGTTTCTGTCCCCAGCCTCTGCTGCAGGCCCCGGGGGCCAGGTCCAGTGCCTTCCTGGGCATCTCAGCTCTGGTGCACAACCTGTGTATGTCTCTGGATGGGCCCTGTGAGCAGCTGTCTGGTGTCGGCTCCCTCGTGAGGATCCTGGGAGATGCCGTGGGTGCCAACTGCACCTTCCGGGAGCCCTCAGACGCTGATCAGGTGAGGACAGCCCACACCTGGGCATGGGCCCTTGAGGGGGTCCCTGCCAAGCAGGCGAGCTGTAGACTGGGCGGGTGGGCTGGGCGCCACCACCGGCCTCAAGGCCCCACCATCATCTTGTTTCAGCTCCTGTTCGTGCTGAAGGCCATTGGCAACGCTGGCCGGGCGGCCACGGCTCTCACCCCCAAGCTGAGCACTTGTGCCTCCCTGGAGAGCTGCCCCCCTGAGATCCGGCTGGGGGCTATCCAGGCCTTCCGGAGGGTTCCCTGCTCTGCAGACGTGAGCGCCTGGGAGTTATTTCACTGGGCTTGGCATTGGGCAGGAGTGGGTCTTGAACCACTGTTAATGCACGTCTTCGCTTGCTCATTCATTCATCGCATTTAGTGAGCACCTACTATGTGCCGGGCACTGGCATGAACCAGGTGCCCAGGTCTCTGCTGTCATAGAGCCTGTATCTGGGGTGGGGGGGCATGTATTCATCGAATACCCAAGTAAGCGAGTGATTACAAACACGCCACACGTAAACGATCTGTGCTGCAAACCCGCTGGTTCAGGAGTCAGCAAGGTCCTTGGTCGACATCCAGCTTGTTGCCTGTTCTTGTAGGTAAAGTGTTGTTGGAACACAGCTCTGCCTGTTCATTGACGTGTGGTCTGGGCTGCTTCCTTGCTATGATTGTGGAATTGAGTAGTTGCAAGAGCAACTGTATGGTCTGCAAAGGCAAAAAAAAAAATTGACCATCTTTCCCTTTACAGGAAGTTTGCTGACCCTTGGACTAATGTGGCTCTTGTCTCATTTAGAGTCAGGGTCCTTCCTGTGATTTGACCACTGACCCACGAGCACCTCTTGGCTTCATTTCCTGCTTCCCTCACCCCCGCTACTCCTGCCCAGCCATGCTGGTCTCCCTGTTGATCATCAAGCCTCCTGGGCTCACTTCTGCCTCAGGCCATTTACACACGCTCTTCTCCTTTCCTGGAATGCCTTTCCTCTGTATTTCCCTAGGCTTTACTCCTTTATCTACAGAAGGTTTTTACTTAGAAACCACTTTACTGTGGGGGATCTTCCTTGGCTTCCTTTCACCTGCAAAACCGACCTTTTCAAGCTCCCCTAGGCATCCGGCTTCCCTATTTTATTTTTCCCTTTTTAGCAGTTATGGGCTTATCAGGTGGTACTAGTGGTAAAGAACCCGTCTGCCAGTGTAGGAGATGCAAGACACATGGGTTCAATCTCTGAGTCAGGAAGATCTCCTGGAAGTGGGCATGGCAACCTGCTCTAGTATTCTTGCCTGGAGAATCCCATGGACAGAGGAGCCTGGAGAGGGATACAGTCCATGGGATTGCAAAGAGTCAGACACTACTGAAGTGCCTTAGCATGCAGCAACGTACTGTATGTTCTCCTGCTTTACTATCTGTCTCTCTGCACCAGAATGTAAGCTTCAGATGGACGAGCGGGGTTTGTCTTGCTCACAGCTGTTCCCTTGCACCTGGCTGGGCACATGATAGGTGCTCTGTTAATATTGCTGCATGAGTGGATGGGTGGATGGCTGTGCTGTGAAGGGAACCAGCAGGTGCTAAGGGAGGGAATCGCGGGGTACGGGAAGTGGCTTGCTTAGGAAGGTGGGCAAGGGGAGTATCTGTAGAGGGAATACCTCCTGTGAGTCTGCTGCTATGGTGTTTTCATAGATGTTTCACAGATGATGTTTTCTTGGAATGTAGCCACACCTGCCTGTTTACCCATTGTTTGCATGGTGCTCAGTTGCTAAGTCGTGTCTGACTCTGTGACCCCATGGACTGTAGCCCACCAGGCTCCTCTGTCCATGGGATTTCCCAGACAAGAATACTAGAGTGGGTTGCCATTTCCTTGTCCAGGGGATCTTCCTTACCCAGGGATCAAACCTACGTGTCATCTCCTGCACTGGCAGTTTGAGTCTTTACCACTGGCATCACCTGGGAAGCCCTTACCATTGTTACCTGTAGAACTTGTTAAGGCTCTGGGCTGGGGCTCTGGGAAGTTAGGTATTAGCAGTGACTGGGCAAACTCCCACGTCCCACAGTCGGGCCACAGGTGAGAGTGTCTGGGAGCAGTGGAGACTTTGGGAGAGCCAGGTCGAGGCAGCGGGACTCCTGCTGGAGCCAGGGCAGACAAGGGGACATGGCGCTCTTGGGTGGGGGTGGGTGTGCTCTGGGTGATGGCTTTCCCTTTGCCCGAGGCAGCGATCCGTGCTCTCCAGCCTGTACCAAAACGCCGAGGAGGATCCTGAGATCCGCATCAATGCCTACCTGGCCCTGATGAGGTGCCCGGGAGAGGAGGTGTTTGCCCAGGTGCGGCGTACCCAGGCCGGAGAGCAGTCCACCCAGGGTGAGCAGCTGCAGGTGGGGGGCAGGGGCTGGCCTGGGTGCCACCTGATGGGGCGGGGTTTCCAGAGCACTCTGCCTCCATCCCTCAGGTGTCTTCCCATCCCTTTCTGTTCCCCTTCTTTTGCCACGCCATCAAGACAAATAGCCTCACATGCTCTCCTTACCCCGGTGGCAATTGAACAACCCAGAAGTTGCTTCTCTCTGATCCTCAGTTTCCTCATCTGTACAATGGGGTGACAGTCGCTGAGCTCCTTTCTAGCTTTGGCCAGGTCGTGGCACACCACCTAAAGGAGAGAGGAGAGGAGGAGAGACTCGAGGCAGATCAGGGACAGTGTCTGCGAATCTCAGACCCCTTGTGGGGTCAGAGAGTTCCTTTTAAACAGGTAGAACTTCATAAAATAGGCTCAGCTAATTTTTGAAGTTTTTTCCCTAGGACACAGTGATTTGACATAATTCACAGTGAGTTGAGAGTCTGGGGACTGCCTGACTGGGTTCAGGTCCCAGCTCAGCCACTTCCTACCTGTGTGCCTTTGGGCAAATGACCAAACCTTTGTGAGCCTCCGTCTCTCCATCTGTGAAATGGGGGTAATAACAATACCTTCCTCATAAAGGAAGCATAAAATGAATGGATACAAGAAGGCATTTAGAACATTGTAAGTGCTGTATGCATAGCTGTTAACTGTCAGTGTTATTATCACTACTGCTGTTATTGTTGTTGTTCAGTCATTCAGTTGTGTCCCACTCTTTGCGACCCCATGGATGGCAGCGTGCCAGGCTTCCCTGTCCTTCACCGTCTTCCGGAGTTTGCTCAAAACTCATGTCCATCAAGTCAATTATGCCATGCAGCTATCTCATTCTCTGCTATGATTATGCAGCCAAAATTTCAAAGCAGACGGCAAGATACAAATGGAAAGTTAAAGGCCGCCTTCCTTGCCTAAGTCCTATTTCCTGAAGGCACTGACTTTGACCATTCTCTTGTGTGTCCCATCAGAACATGTAGTGCGTGTATGAACATGGATGTGTTACTACCGTAACAACAGCAGCAACTCCGGATCACGGTGTACACACTGTGCCCCTTGTCTCTGCCTTCAGTGTGTCCAGGGGCTCTTTCCACATCAGGGCACTTGGGCTCTTAGCTGCAGCTGCGGGATGCTCCACTAGGAGCTTAAACCATAGTCCGCTTTACCAGTCCCCAGTGATGGGCATTTAGATTTTTTTTTCTGGTCTTTTGCCATGAGAAACAGCAACCAAAATGAATGTCTCTGTCCATCCCCCTTCAGACCCTTTTGCTAATCTAGCCGGAGGATAATTTCCCAGAAGTAGCCAACATAAAAGGCTTCCCAGGTGGCGCTAGTGGTAAAGAGCCCAGCTGCCAACGCAGGAGACGTTAAGAGATGTGGGTTTGATCCCTGGGTTGGGAAGATCCTGTGGAGGAGGAAATGCAACCCACTCCAATATTCTTGCTTGGAGAATCCACATGGACAGAGGAGCCTGTCAAGCTACAGTTCCTAGGGTCTTAAAGAGTTGGACATGATGGAAATGACTTAGCACGCACACACTCAGCCAACATAAAGGTGTGCACACACGTTTAAAAGTCTGATGTGATGCTGCTAAACTACTTTCTAAAGAAATGACGCCTCCCCAGCCCCCAAAGGGAAAGAAATGGTGCTACTCAAAGCCGCAGTTTGTTCTTGGCAGTTTCTAGGGTGGGATGGGATGTGGGGCTGTTCTACACCAATAGACCACTGGGCCAAGCCCTCAGAGGGGGTCAGCCAAGGGGCAGCCTTAATAGAGACCCTGGGGTATCAGGCTTGTGTGTTGCCTGATGGGAACAAAAACATTCTCACCTCTGTTTCATGGTGGATTGTTCTAGAAGCCCCCTGCTGGGCATTCTGAGAGCCTGGGATGAGCAAGGGGGTTGGTGTTCCCAATTAGAATAATATCCTCTGTTGGACTGCTTCCACTGGGTGCACTCATTTCATTTTTAACTCTCCAGAGAGCCTCAGAGGGTCCCCATCACGGATTGCATGTTTACCCTTTCCCAACCCTAAAAGATACTCAGTCCTTTAGGTCCAGACTCTGCCCTTGACTGATCTGTGCAAACTGCCCTGGGAGATGGGTCATTATAGTTCATTTTACCGATGAGGCAACTAAGGCTCAGAGAAGTGGAGTGACCAGCCCAAGGTCACACAGCTCATGAGTGGTGGAACCGGGATGCAGGCTCAGGTCTGACTTTCAAACCAGGGCTTTCCCCACTCTCTCAAACCACTCCAGTCCCCACTGGGCTCCAGTGGGCTCCCTTTTCCTTCAGGAAAGTGCATCAGAATGCCCTGCGCAGCCTAGATTTCCAAGTTCCATTAAGGCGCTTCTGTTTGCTGTTTATCTACAAAAAGGACGTGGTTCTCAGTAGCTAGGCTCCTGAGAAGCCCCTGGTGGGTAGAAATAGCAGGACCTGGAGCGGGGGGCTGGGGGTGTTTTCTCTGTACTGTGTCAGCTGTGGTTCCTCCCTCATCGCCCTCCCCTCCTCTCCCCACTGGCTGCGACTGGACTCCAGTGGGCTCCTTTGTGTGGAGTCATCTCCTGCAGCTGTTGGAGACGGACGACCCCTTAAAACAGAGCCTCCGGGAAGCTGTCCCTCAAGACATTCTTAGCCGGGAGTTCCATCCAGAGGTGTGGAAACACTCGTCCTACTCTGACGTCACCTTCCGCTCAGGTATGGGCATCTCTGGCCAGCGCTGTCCTCCTCGGGGACCACAGAGGCTTGGGGACCCGGGAGTTCTGACTCTGGAGGACATGTGGATAAGCCTGAGGCCATGTCTGTTGCTAAATGTCCAGATAGTCACATGCCATCTGCTTGATTTTTTTTTTTCCTGTATCTTCATAGCAACCTGGCATTTTTGTCAGAAGAGGTAAAAAATAGTTAAATATGAGCCACATCATAGCATTCAATAAAATAGTACTTCCGTCTTTTCTCTAAACTGGTTCTTTTAAACTTACTGTTATGCTAAAAGAAAACCTCTTATTGCTACTCTTAGCAGAAGATTAGTTTAATTCTAAAAATAGGGTTGTCCTAAAAAGAGATGCGGTGACCATGAAACACTGTTGTTGAATTCTCACGGGTTCTTGCCTGCTGAGGGCGGTGAGAACTGCTTTTCCCTGGGTTAAAAGGGAGATTAGCATCAACCAGAGACAACTGCTTCCTTGTAATTAAACAGAATCAAAAAGAAACCCCATTCTAGGTTAAGTATCCAACCCCCCTCAGCTACTTGGAAAACTAGGGGGCAGGGTGGGGTGCTGTGGCTGCCCCCACCTATCAGCAGATCTGGGTACATTCGTGACCTTCCCTCTGCCCTTGGTAAGGCTTACTTCTAAGCTTCCTGTCCTGGCTGAGAGGATGCACCGTGTGTCTAGCCCTGTCTCCAGCCCCTTGGCTGTCAGCTCCTGCCCGGTGAGTGGTGTGGTGGGCACTGATCCTTTCTCTCTCTTCCAGCATCAGGCAGCCTGGGAGCCAACCTGGAGGGGACCCTTCTCTTCTCTCCAGCCTCCTTCCTCCCCCGTTCTGCCACAGCCAACCTGACCATCCATGCTCTTGGTCATGCCTTCAACCTCCTGGAGGTAAGAGGGGGCCTTGTTTCAGTCTCTTCAGGGTGTCTCCTGGGCTTGGGGCCAGAAATCATCCCATCCATCCATCTTTCCATCCCTCACTTGTTATCTATCGATCTACTCCCAGCCCCCAACCTCCACCTACCCATTTATCTGCCCATCCACCCATCTATTTATCCAGCCTACTGACCCATACATAAATCCATACCTTTATGACCCCCATATCCCTCCTGCTCTCCCTCTCTCTCATCCATCTATGTGCCTCCCATCTCTCTCCATCTACCCTCTCACCTACTCATTTATCTTACCAGTCATACACCCATCCACCCACCTATCTATCTATGCACCCACTTAGCTATCCATCCACCTATCCATCACCCCATCCATACAGTCATCCATCCATCCTTCTCATCCACCGATCCATTTATGTACCTTCCCACCCGTCTCTCCATTTACACTCTGATCCGATCATCTATTTATTCTCTCAGTCATCCGCCCATCTATCTGCCTGTTTATTAATACTACATACCTGCTCATCTGTCCACATGCTCTTCCATGTTTGTACATCTGTATCCATCCATCTTTCCATCCATGCTTCTATCCTCATGCATCTATTCGTTCACATACCCCTACTATCTCTTCGTCTACTCTCTCGTCCACTATTTATTCATCTACCCTTCCGCCCATCCATTCGTCTGTCTGTCAGTCTCCCCACCCGCCCTTCTCTTCATGTGTTCTTTCACTGATCTATCCACCCTTGTATCCATCTGTCCATGAACCTGTCATCAACTGCACAGTATCCATCTTCTACCTAACATGTGCCAGGAACTATGCTGTGTGCTGGGCTCAGAGAATATGATGATGATCAAGAGATGTAATTCCTGCCTTCTTGGTGCTCACAGCCCAGAGAGGTAGACACATAAGAAATGAGTAGACACGTTCATAAAACAACGGCAACTTTAAGTAGTGAGTTTAGAGATCTGAAGGATGGACGGGAGCAGTCATGTGAAAAACCGAGGTAAGAACCTTCCAAGGGGAGAGAGGGCAGTGTGTGCAACGTCCCTGAGATGAGAGAGGGCTTAGTGTGTTTAAGGAACAGAAATAGATTAGAGAACAGGAGGAGAATGTTAAGATGGGAGCTCGGGAGGGAGCAGGACCATGTTGAGGAAGGGTTTCAAGTTGGGGAGTGACACGCGATTTGAATGTGGAAAATGATTTGTAAGGGGAAGCAATGGAAAAGGGATGATCTCTGAGGTCATGTGCCCAGCAAGCTTTGAAGTAATGTAACACCTTGGGGCCCTTCCATCTCTTCCCCCAGGTCCCTGGAGCTTGTCTGAGGAAGGGCTCTCTGTGCCCTATCCCAGCGCTTTCTAATTTATGGAGAACTGGGGACTTACCATCCAAACTTTGCCTGCTGGGCACCTGAGCTTAGATCTGCCAAGGGCTGAACTTCTGGTAATTTCTCTAAAAATGCCATCATAGACAGCTAGATGAGAGGTCGGAAGGAAAGGATGTAAGAATGAGTGAATACGTGGGTGGATGGATAGGTAGATGAAATGAAGGAAGGACTCATTAATTCATCCATCAGATTTTGAGAATCAGTCAGGTCATCTGTTAGGGTTCTCCAGAAAAGTAGAACCAAGAGGGTTATAGAGGCTGACAGGTCCCAGAGATCTACAGTCAGCAGAGCTGGGAGACCCAGGGGAACTGATGGTGTACTTCCCGTCCAAAGGCAGGAAAAGTCAGTGTCCCAGTCTGAAGACAGTCAGGCAGGAGGAACACCCTCTTATTTGGAGGAAGGGTAGCCCTTTGTTTCATTCAGGCCTTGAACTGATTAGATGAGGCTCACCCACATTATGGAGGGCAATCTGCTCGACTCAGTCCACTGATCTAAATGTTAAACTCATCCAAAAACGCTCTCACAGAAACATATGTAATAACACTGGACCAAATATCTGGGCACCCTATAGCCCAGTCATGTAGACACAAAATTAACCATCTCACCAGGCATTGAGTGCACTTGGTGAATGAGACACAGGTCCCTGCTCTTATGGAGCTCAAAATCTTGCAGGGAGACACACAAATTAGTCTGAGTGTGACCTTGGAGTATTGTGCTTGACACTCAGAGGAAGGGGTAATAAATTTGGTTGAGGGTGGGGAGGGGAGATGTATGGAGCCGGTAATATGGGAATTCAGGGAAGGCATCCCAGAGGTGGTGACATTTGAACCAGGCCTCAAAGAATTGATCAGAATTCTTGCTGTGTGGCATTTGCCAAGCAGATGTGGAGCTGAGATTTTATCTCTCGACATTTGGGCCTGGATGGGCCCTACGGAGCCTGGAGGCCCCTGTTCAAGCTCCCAACCCCACAGCTCTTGGTTACTATTATAACCAAGTTACTGTTCCCTGAGCCCCTGACTTTCCTTCCCAGTTGGGGCTCCGTCTGGAAAATGCTGAGGAAATGGCCCGCAGGCTGTTTGGCCCCAAGTCATTCTGGGGGCAGGAAGAGGAGAGACAAGCCCAGGCGAAGGAGCCCCCAGAGGCAGAGCCAGGGCCCACACTGCAGCCGGCCGACCCCGCCTGTACAGGAGAAAGGTCCAGAAAGATGAGAGACTTGCAGCAGAAGGTAAGGGAAGCACCTGTGCCCACCTCATTTCACCCTCCCCCCTGTCAGGTGCCAGCTTGGGCTTTGGGACTGGGGGACTCAGGTGTCCATGAACTCTGACCCTGCCCTCCCACCCCTACCCCCTTACAGAAGCAAATTGCTGGTCAGATCTCAGCAGGGAGCTGCTAGCCTGCCTTCTTTTGAAAAACCATTTGATATATCACATACTTAGAAAAGTACCCACCTTGGAAGTGTGTTTCCATCAGTGAAACATCCTTGTAACCGGCACCCAGACCCTCATAAGCTCCCCAAAGGCACCCTTCTGCCTCTCTATTCTGGTTTACCCACCCATAACCAGAGGTAAGCAACCACTGTTCTGACTCCTAATAGCACTGAGTAACGTTAAAAATCAGCCTTGTTGAGGTGTAATTGCCCTGCAATAAATGGTATGTGTTTAAAGTGTTGACACATACTGTTTGACAAGTTTTGACATATGTAAATACCGTGAAGGGGCTTCACTGATGGCTCAGTGGTAAAGAATCTGCCTGCCAGTGCAGGGGACAAGGGTTCCTTCCCTGGGTCAGGAAGATGCCCTGGAGGAGGGAATGGTGACCCACTCTAGTGTTCTTGCCTGGGAAATCCCGTGGACAGAAGGACTGTGGCGGGCTACAGTCCACGGGGTTGCAGAGTTAGACATGATTTTGTGACTGAGAAACAGCAGCAATACACCATGAAACCATCATCGACTAAATCAACATATCCATCACCCCCAAAGGTTTCTTAGTGCTCCTTGATCCCTTCTTCCTGCTCCACCCCTGCCCCCCTGTTGTGATATGCTCTTTCTGTCACAATAGATGAGTTTGCATTTTCTGGAATGTTGCGTAAATGGAATCATGCAGCATATACTTTTGTCTTTAAAGCATGTGCTGCTTTCTGGCCTCACTTCCTCTATTCAGTGTAATTATTTTGCGATTCATCCATCGTGCAGGGTGTACGAATAGTTTATTTCTTCCTGTGGTCAAGCAGTGTTCCATTGTAGGGATGGACCACAGTCTGTCTACGTGTTCACCTGTTGATGAACGTTTGCGTTATTTCCGGTTTGGGGGCTGTTACACGTAGGGCTGCTATGCACATTTATGTATGGGGTGGTGGTTTAGTTGCTAAGTTGTGTCCAGCTCTTGCAACCCCATGGACTGTAGCCTGCCAGGCTCCTCTATCCATGGGATTTTCCAGGCAAGATATTGGATTGACTTACCATTACAAATCTACATATAAACATATGTTTTCAGGTTTCGGGTAAATATTGAGGGATGGGATGGCTGGATCATATGTTTAATTTTTTAAGAGATAGCTAAATTGTTTTGCAAAGTGGTTGTACTATTTTGCATCCCCACCAGCAGTGTATCAGAGGTCTAATTCTTCCACATCCTCGCCAACACTTGGTAGGATTAGACTTTTTAGTTTTAGCCATTCTAATAGTGTGCGGTAGTATCTCATGGCTTTATTCCCTAATGTTGCTAATGTTGAGCATCTTTTCATGTGCTTATTTGTCATCCATGTGTCTTTGGTGAAGTGTATGTTCAAATATTTTGTCCTTTTTTAAAAAAAATTGGGTTTCTTAAGAGCAAGTTTTGAACATTCTTGATCTATTCAGAACACAAGGCTTTTATTAGCTGTGTGACTTGCAAGTATTTCCTCCCAGTGTGTGGCATGGTCTTTCCATTCCCTTACAGTGTCTTTTTCTGGCCATGCTGGGCCTTCCCTGTGGCGTGCAGGCTCCTCTAGGTGTGGCGCCCGGGCTCTAGAGTGCATGGGCTCGGTAGTTGCAGTCGTGGGCTTCTCTTGGTTGTGGTGTGTGTGCTTAGTTACCCCACAGTATGTGTATCTCAGTTTCTCAACCAGGGATCAAACCCATGTCCCCTGAGTTGGAAGGCAGATTCTTAACCCCTGGACCCCCAGGGAAGTCCCAACAGTGTCTTTTAAAGAGCAGACATTCTTGATTTGGATAAAGTCACGTTTATCCATTTCTTTTATGTCTAGTGTTTTGGGTGTTAACATCTAAGAAGTCTTTGCCTAAAGCAGTGTTACAGAGATTCTTGGAACTCTCTGGAGACTTCCAGAGTTCTCTGCGCAACATTTTCCCCTCTTGTACTCTGCCCTGCAATGTCCAGTCACCTTGGTGTCCCCAGGCTCCCAGATCCATAACTCCAAGAGTCTGCCCTGCCCCACTCTGTTCCCCTCCCAGCCCCTCAGCCTGAACTCCCTCCAGGCGGGGAGCTGAGGCTCACCTTGCTATTTCCTGTCTCTTGGTTGTTCATCTCTCATTACCTGATGGTGTCTAATGTCTTGGGAACTTTCGTTTAATCTGTTTCATCTGAGTTTCGAGTTGCTCGACATGGGGAGGTAAATCCAGTCCCTGTTACTTCAATCTGGTTGATAGTAGAAGTCACGTCTAGTTCCTTTTGTGAACTTTATGTAAATGGAATCATTTACGTGTACTCTTTTGGGAAAAAAAAAATGAGGTGACATTCACGTAACATAAAGTTCAGTTCAGTTCAGTCGTGTCCGATTCTTTGTGACCCCGTGAATCGCAGCACGCCAGGCCTCCCTGTCCGTCACCAACTCCCAGAGTTCACTCAGACTCACATCCATCGAGTCAGTGATGCCATCCAGCCATCTCATCCTCTGTCGTCCCCTTCTCCTCCTGCCTCCAATCCCTCCCAGCATCAGTCTTTTCCAATGAGTCAACTCTTCACGTGAGGCAGCCAAAGTACTGGAGTTTCAGCTTTAGCATCATTCCTTCCAAAGAAATCCCAGGGCTGATCTCCTTCAGAATGGACTGGTTGGATCTCCTTGCAGTCCAAGGGACTCTCAAGAGTCTTCTCCAACACCACAGTTCAAAAGCATCAATTCTTCGGCGCTCAGCCTTCTTCACAGTCCAACTCTCACATCCATACATGACCACAGGAAAAACCATAGCCTTGACTAGACGGACCTTTGTTGGCAAAGTAATGTCTCTGCTTTTGAATATGCTATCTAGGTTGGTCATAACTTTCCTTCCAAGGAGTAAGCGTCTTTTAATTTCATGGCTGCAGTCGCCATCTGCAGTGATTTTGGAGCCCCCAAAAATAAAGTCTGCCACTGTTTCCACTGTTTCCCCATCTATTTCCCATGCTGTTTAAAAATATACAATTCAGTGATATGTGATACATTCACAGGGTTGTGCAACCACCCCATCTGTCTAGTACAAAACATTTTCATCACCCCAAGGAGACCCCACCTCCGTTAGTGGTCACGCGCCGTACCCTCATTTCCCAGCCCTGCCAGCCATGAATGTGCTTTCTGTCTCGATGGATTTATCTATTCTGGACATTTCTTATAAACAGAATCATACACTGTGTGGCCTTTTGCGTCTGGCTTCCTTCACTGAGCATGTTCTTGAGGTTCGTTTGTGTCATAGCATGTATCAGTACTTCATTCTTTTTTTCTATCCCACAAATAATTCCTTTCTTAATTGAAGTATAGTTGATTTATTCTGTGATGGTTTCTGGTGTACAGCAAAGTAATTCAGTTATACATGTGCGTGTGTGTGTGTGTACATATGCACTTTCTCAGATTCTTTTAAGATATTGAGTATATTTCTCTGTGCTCTATAGCAACTTCCCTGAATGGACTTCCTGAACTTCCCTGCAGTGGTACAGTGGTTAAGACTCCGTGTTTCCACTGCAGGGGATGAGGGTTCAGTCCCTGGTTAGGAAGCCAAGATTCCACATGCCTCATGGTGCAACCAAAAAAGACAAAATTTAGGAGCTTCCCTCATGGCTCAGCTGGTTAAGAATCTGCTAGCAGTGCAGGAGACCCGGGTTCGATCCCTGTTTCAGGAAGATCCCCTGGAGAAGGAAATGGCAGCCCACTCCAGTCTTCTTGCCTGGAGACTTCCATGGACAGAGGAGCCTGGTGGGCTATAGTCCATGGGGTCACAAAGAGTCAGACACGACTGAGTGACTTCACTTTCACTTTCGTGCAGAAAGTCCTTGTTGTTTATCTGTTTTATATATAGTACTGTGTGTATGTTAATCCCAAACTCCTAATTTATCCCTCCCCGGCCCCTTTACCCTTTGGTAACCATAAGTTTGTTCTCTATGTCTGTGGGTCTCTTTCTGTTTTGTAAGTAAGGTCATTTATATCATTTTTTAGATTCTACATATAAGTGATATCCCGTGATGTCTGTCTCTGACTTTACTCAGTGAGATCATCTCTAGGTCCATCCACGTTGCCCCAGATGACGTTATTTCATTCTTTTTTATGGCCGAGCAGTATTCCATCGTGTGTGTGTATCTCTCATCTTCTTTATCCATTTATCTCTCAGTAGACACTTAGATTGCTTCCATATCTTAGCTGTTGCTGCTAGAAACATTAAGGTGCACGGTGTGAAGCGCTCTTGATTTGCATTTCTCTAGTAATTAGTGATGTTGAGCCTGTCAGCCATCTGTATGTCTTCTCTGGAGAAATGTCCCTTTAGATCTTCTGCCCGCTTTATGACTAGGTTGTTCTGACACTGAGCTGTGTGAACTGTTTATGTATTTTGGAAATTAATCTTTTGTCAATTGCATCACCTGCAAATATTTTCTCTCAGTCCATAGGCTATCTTTTTTTGTTTATGGTTTCTTTTGCTGTGCAAAAGATTCTAAGTTTGATTGCTACTGCTTGCTGCTAAGTCACTTCAGTCGTGTCCGACTCTGTGTGACCCCATAGACAGCAGCCCACCAAGCTCCTCCATCCATGGGATTTTCCAGGCAAGAGTGGGGTGCCACTGCCTTCTCCTCCAAGTTTGGTTAGGTCCTGTTTATTTTCCCTTTTATTTCTTTTGCCTTGGGAGACTGACCTAAGAAAACATTGCTACGATTTATGTCAGAGAATGTTTTGCCTATATTCTAGGAGTTTTATGGTGTCATGTCTTATGTTTAAGTCTTTAAGCCATTTTGAGTTTATTCTTGTGTATGATGTGAGAATGTGTTCTAACTTCATTGATTTACAAGCAGCTATATAGCTTTCCCAGCACCACTTGCTAAAGAAACTGTCTTTTCCCCAATATATATTCTTATGTCCTTTATCATAGATTAATTGATCTTAGGTGTGTGAGTTTATTTCTGGGCTCTCTAACGTGTTCCATTAACCTATGGTTCTGATTTTGTGCTTCATTCCTTCTTAAGGCTGGATACTATTCATTGTATGGATGAACCATGTTTTGCATGTCCCTTTACCCACTCATGGACTTTCGGGCTGCTCCCATCTTATGATGATTGTGAATAAAGCTGTCCACATCCTCTTTTTTGTGTCTGACTTCTTTTGCTTAAAGTATGTTTGTGAGATCAGTCTGTGTTGCTGTGGGTGCTTGCAGCTTGTTCATTGTCCTTACTATATAGCATTCCATGGTGTGAACAGACCACAGTTTCTTTATCCAGTTACTTTTGATGGGCTATCCATTTACTGTTAACAGTTTCCTTATCCATCTTTAAAGCCAGCATCTGATGTTTAGGTAGTACATTCTTGTGCATGTCTCTGTGGTGAATGTGTGTGCATGCATTTGCTCCATGTGTGCACAGTAGTGGACTTGCTGGGCAAGGGGTGTGTGTGTGTGCCTCCTCTGGTTTCCCACTTGATACTAGTACTGAGTATTTTTCTTACTGAAAACTTACTGTATGTAAACATTTTAATACCCATTCTGTGGGTGGGGACCTTACTTTACATAACCTTTTCCCCACCAGTGGATACTGAGGTTGTTAGTCCCCTTTTGGTCTTATAAATGTCATTTCCATGTACATCTGGGGGTGATCAAGCTGGTGGCTGAGGCATTTCCTCACCTGTTCACTCACTCACCATCAGCTGTGACCCACACACAGCCCAGGAACACAAAGATGATCAGGGCGTGGTCCCTGCCGTCAAAAGCCTCTTGGACTAAGTCTGAAGCCAGTGAGTAACTTGAATGAGGGCTGTGGATTGGATATAAATGTTTTTTCTTAGAATCACAATCCCACAATTTCTTAGAATAACACAATTGGTCTGTTATTTTCTCACTTTTTTTAAGGCCTTTTTTTTTTTAGGTTTCTTTTTAATCAGTCAGTTAACTTTTGTCTGCTCTGGGTCTTTGTTGGTATGTGCGGTCTTTCTCTGGTTGTGGCGAGTGGTGGCTGCTCTTCATTGTGGTGCTCGGCCTTCTCACTGCAGTGGCTTCTCTCGTCGCGGAGCACAGGTTCTAGGTGCTCGAGCTTCAGGAGGTGCAGCGTATGGGCTCGGTAGTTGTGGCACATCAGCTTAGTTGCTCCGTGACGTGTGACATCTTCCTGGTCCAGTGATTGAACTTGTGTCCCCTGCCTTGGCAGGCGGATTCCTAACCACTGTGCCACCAGGGAAGTCCTGTCTTCTCGCTTTTGGTATATATTCACTTTGCAAGATATATTTTGCACAAGTGCAGTGAGGAGTGGGACTTCCCTGGTGGCTCAGATGGTAAAGTGTCTGTCTACAATGCGGGAGACCTGGGTTCGATCCCTGGGTCAAGAAGATTCCCTGGAGAAGGAAACAGCAACCCACTCCAGTACTCTTGCCTAGAAAATCCCATGGATGGAGGAGCCTGGTGCAGGCTACTGTCTGTGGGGTCACAAAGAGTCGGGCACGACTGAGCAACTTCACTTCTTCAGTGATGAGGGACAGTAGTCCTTGGCCTGAGTGCTGGAGAGACAGCATGGTGGGGACCGTGGTAGACAGGCTTGCAGCTCAGGCCTCGGCTCACTGGCAGCCACCGCTCAGTTCTGAATGCCTGTTGCCCTTTTGGGGAGGGGGAGACTGGGAGGCAGTGGGAGACAGGCCAATATTTCTCTTTTTTTTGAGAAGCTGGGTATCTGGATTTTATATAAAATCTTCCAGGTTTTAAATAGTAGAAATAAAAAAAAATATATACTGCCTGAAAAATAAAGACCAAGAAGCTGTCACAGACCAGAGGAGACTGAAGAGACATGATACCAAATACCATGTGGTACTGGATTCAATCCTGGAACAGAAAGAGGGTGGAAGGGAAAAACTGGTGAAATCCGAATAAAGTCTGGAGTTTAGTTAAAAGCATGTTGGTGTTGGTTTCTTCGTTTTCACTGTGCGTCTTGGTCGTGTAAGATGCTAACAGTGGAGGAAACAGGGTGAGCTGTACATGGGAGCTCTCTGTACTAGCTTTGCAACTTTTTCTAAAAATTTTTACTGAAGTGTAGTTGTGGCTCAGCTGGTAAAGAATCTGCCTGCCATGTGGGAGACCTGGGTTCGATCCCTGGGTTGGGAAGATCCCCTGGAGAAGGGAAAGGCTACCCACTCCAATATTTTGGCCTGGAGAATTCCATGGACTATATATAGTTCATGGGGTCGCAAAGAGTCAGACACGACTGAGTGACTTTCACTTTCATAGTTGACTTACAATATAGTGTTAGTTTCAGGTTTACAGCAAAGTGACTCAGGTTTCCATATATGTATGTGCTGTGCTTCGTTGCTCAGTCATGTCCGACTCTGTGCGACCCCATGGACTGTAACCCTCCAGGCTTCTCTGTCCATGGGGATTCTCCAGGCAAGAATACTGGAGTGGGTTTCCATGCCCTCCTCCAAGGGATCTTCCCAACCCAGGGATTGAACCCAGGTCTCCCACACTGCAGGCGGATTCTTTACCAGCTGAGCCACCAGGGAAACCCCCATATATGTGTATCTACTCTTTTTTAGATTCTTTTCACATATAGGTTATTAACAGAGTATTGAGTAGAGTTTCCTATGCTGTATAGTTACTTATTATCTATTTTATATGTAGTAGTGTGTATGTGCGGAGAAGGCAATGGCAAGCCACTCCAGTACTCTTGCCTGGAAAATCCCACGGACGGAGGAGCCTGGTAGGCTGTAGTCCACGGGATTGCTATGAGTCGGATTGACTGAGCGACTTCATTTTCACTTTTCACTTTCACGCAATGGAGAAAGAAATGGCAACCCACTCCAGTGTTCTTGCCTAGAGTATCCCAGGGACGGCAGAGCCTGGTGGGCTGCTGTCTATAGGGTTGCACAGAGTCGGACACTACTGAAGTGACTTAGCAGCAGCAGCAGCAGCAGTGTGTATGTGTCAATCTCAATCTCCCAGTTTATCCACCCCCTTTCCCCTCTGGTAACCATAAGTTTGTTTTCTATATCTGTGACTCTATTTCTGCTTTGTAAATAAGTTCACTTTAGTATCATTTTTCTGGATTCCACATGTAGGTGATACCATATGATATTTGTCTTTCTCTGTCTGGCCTACTTCACTCAGTATAACAATCTTTAGGTTCATCCATGTTGCTGCAAAGGGCATTATTTCATTCTTTTTCATGGCTGAGTAGTATTCCATTGTACCACCTCTCTATCCATTACTCTGCTGAGGGACACTGGGGTGCATCTGTGTTTTTGAATTGCAGTTTTGTCTGGCTATATTGCTGGATCATATTCAGCCTGGATTTTTGAAAGCCTCTATTATTTACACACGCACATTGCACTGGGTGTTGGGTAGACTGTGCAGGTATAAGAAAGTATATCTGTGGGTTCTGCCTGTGGACCATGAGTTTTGCAAGTCCTGTTCTGAACCCCACAAGCCCTTGACCTTTCTCTCCAGCTGCCCCTTCCCCCTCCCAAGGTCCAGGGGCCTTGCCCAGCTAAGCCAGACCTGTTCCTGGTCACAGGTGGCCCGGAGGCGCGGGGAGCGGCAGGCGCTGAAGTGTCAGCTGAGCATGAAGGTGTTTGGGCATGAGTTGAGCTTTGTCAACTGTGGGGCGATGGGGAGCCGCGTGACTCACCAGTCCCTGAACCTGGCTGAGCTTGCCATCAAACTCCTGAAGGTACCTCAGGCTGGGCTTGGCCCATCCCTGCCATCTGACCTGATGATGTTTCCTTTGATGCTTTGGGGGAATACTAAAGTACTTTCAAACTCAAGAGCATGAAATTTGGAACCAGACTGCTCAAGGTCAAAAATTGGCTGCACCGCTTACTGCCTTGGG
The DNA here is from genome assembly GCF_027580195.1 of Bos mutus. Lineage (NCBI taxonomy): Eukaryota > Metazoa > Chordata > Mammalia > Artiodactyla > Bovidae > Bos > Bos mutus. The sequence continues at coordinate 31,876,493 of NC_091641.1, forward strand.
CACATTGTTGAATTTACCATGGCCTCAGTTTCTGCATCTGTGAAATGGGCATGATAGAATAGTAGTAATAAAATCTACTTCATAGAGCGGTTGAATCAAATGACTCAGTGCAGTAAAAATGCAGCAAAGTGGAGTGTGCCTGACACTTACTAAGTGCTCTGTACCAGGTGTGCAAGCACAGTCCACACCCTGGGTGGGCCTGGATGCCTGACCTCTGACTATGACCTGCAGTAAACTGTCTTGGTTCAAACCCTAGTTCTGCCGGTTTCTAGCTACATGGGCTCAGCTGGGTTATTTTTATCTCTTTGGGGACTCTGTTTTCTCATCTGGAAACTGGGGACAATGATAAGGTTCTGTCTGAGGTTGTGAGGGGCGAGTGAGGGGGTCATGTGCACTCTACTGTTCTCTGACTGCAGGGCCAGGAGGTTCAGGTGAACCGGAGGCTGAACCTGGTGATGGAGGAGCTCACGTTTCCCACCATGTCCGGCCTCCCAGCCCGGTTGACCCTCAATGTCTCGGCTGCCGTCAGCATCCGGGTCCGAGGGACAGCCGACTTCCAGCAGCGCTCAGATTTCTCTGTGAATGGTTACGTCAAGCCCAGGTAACTGGCTCCTCAGATCTGGGGGACATAGGTGGATCAGGGCCTCCCCCTGCAGAGAGCTGAGGCATCAGCATGGGCTGAGGGGGAGCCCTGCTCTGCTGACTACCTTTATACCAGCTACTGTAGATGGAGTGTTTTTTGTGCCAAGAGACTAAGGAGATCCTGGGCAGTTGTGCCCACTTTACAGATGAGAAGACTGAGGCTCAGCAAGGTACAACCCCCATGCCCAAGGTAGCACAGCAGCTGGGATTCACAGCTTGTGTCTCAGCCCCGCTCTTCCCTCTGCCCCCTCTGCCTCTTGGGGGAGAGGGTGGGAGGAGAGGGAGGCGGGGGCATTTAAGGTACAGGAACCCACATGGCCACACACAAGGTGGACACTTTTCTTATTTCCATTAAGGGTTAAGGAAATTGAGACTCACAATGAGTGCACAGCTGACCCAGGGCCACGCGGCATCAAGGATTTTGAGCAGAACAATGCTCACCTCTCCCAGGCCTGCTGGGTGACTCTCCCAGTCACTAAGCTGACCTGCCTTTCATTTCTGGGTCCAGTGTGGGGAATGTGGGTGTCCTGTGCTACCTTTTGTTGGGCATAGAGACCTTGGGCTTGGGCTCTGACAACCAGGGCTCCAGACTGGCTGTTCCATGGCCCAACTGTGGAACTCATGCAGACGGCGTCACCTCTGTGAGCCTCGGTTTGTCTGTCTATTAAATGGGGCTAATGATGGTGAGGGTTCAGTGGCAAGGTATAGAGTGCTTGGCCCACGTGGAGTGTGTGGTCAGTGATGGCCACAGCGGAGGAGCCGCTCTGACTCAGAACCATGGAGTGAAGCTGGCAGGGGGTTCGTGGGTGGTGTGTGGGTTGGCACTGGTTTGGCTATTGCCTGGGGCCATAGGCTGCAGCCATGTGCTTCTTCCTTAGCGCGCTGCTCCAGATCTCGGCGCAGATGGGCACAGTGGGTGCCCTGGGGCAGGCCGGGCTGAGGTGGGTGACTGGTGTCCGCGGCACTGCCAGCCTGGATGGTGGGATCCAGGCGAGGAAGGGCCAAGACCTCAGGGTGCATCTGAATACACCAGAGGAGGTCGTGGAGCTGTTCCACTTCAGGTGGGTTCCCGAACCCGAGGAGGGAGCCCGTGAATATGTCTGTGTGTGAGGCAGGGTGGGCACTGGTGTGGGTGTGAGTGTCTGTGAGAGAGTGCATGCCTGTGTCTGAGTGTGTGTGCCTACAGGTGTGCCTGTGAGTCTGTGTATGTGATTGCATGTCTGTGGGTGTGTTTGTGAGACAATTTGCCCATGTCAGTGAGCGGGGTGTATCGTGTGTGTGTGTGCATGTGTGTGTGTGTGTGTGTGTATGTCAGGGTAGGGTGGGTGTGTCTGTGACAGGGGCTGAGGGAGACCGGGAGGTGGGGCCTCCCACAGTGCTCAGATCTTTCCGGGGGTCCCTCCTGGGGTCTGCTCTTCCCCAGCCTCCTGGAGAGGTGATGCTTAGAGAACAGTGAATTCAGAGGAAACAGGAGAAGCCAGACTGCCCCCACCCCACCTCCTCCCTTCCCTTGCTGGAGGCACTGTTGCCCACCCGACCCTCTCTGGGCAGCAGCCAGTGGGGTCTCCTTTTACTTGTCAATTAAATCCTTTCACGCTCCCCCTCCCCTATTTAAAATCCCTTGCTTGCATCCAGAATAGCCCAGCTAGCATGCTTTCCCTGCCGGATGGAGGCCCTGCCCACTCCCTCACCTGTCTCCTGCCACTACGCCCCCCCTCACTCCCTCCCCACCATTCTGACCCCCTCACCACCCTTTTGTCAGTGGTCCTAAAGAGCGCCCTTTATTCTCACCCTAGGGCCTTTGCACCTGCCGTTCCCTCTGGGATGCCGGCTCCTTCTCATCCTTTGATTCTCTGACCATATATTACCTCTGCAGAGTGTCCCCTCCAAACCCCCCAACTAACCAATGCCTTGCTGTATCCCCAAGATGGATGCTATGCCCATGCCATCCCATAATTTAGGTTTTTCATAGCGCTTGTCACCCCCTGTGTTCATGGACTGACTCCCCCACCAGCGTGCTGGTGCCCCAAGGGCCTGTCCAGTTCCGGGTGGGACCTGCCTCAGCATCTCGCCCTGGTGGTTTTATGGATGAATGCAGTGATTCACCTGGCACTTCCTCCCTTCCCACCCAGCTCTCAGCTGTATCTCATCACTGGGGATGGTGTGAGGAGCCTCAATCACCTTCCCAGCCCTTCCGAGGCCCAGTCCTGTACCAGCAAGGAAGGTGGGTGCCAGCAGGCCCTCCGTGTCATTGTCCCAGGATGGGCATCTTGGGGGCTGAGGGGTAAGATAACAGCTCCAAATTCCAGAGTTATCTTCTGCCCAGAAAGTACTTATGCCCCTTAGCTCAGTGATGCTCTGTCTAGACTCTGTGTGTTCAGTTACTCAGGTGTGTCCGACTCTTTGTGGCCCCACGGACTGTAGCCCGCCAGGCTCCTCTGTCCATGGAATTTTCCAAGCAAGAATACTGGAGTGGGTTGCCATTTCCTGCTCCAGGGGATCTTCCCGACCAAGGGATTGAACCCACGTCTTTTGTATCTCCTGCATTGGCAGGTGGGTTCCTTACCACTAGCACCACATGTGAAGCCCTCCCTATACCTTATGAAAATAAGCCAAAATAGCTTTAAAAGTGCCGAATGCACAGAGATGTTTGTTGCATCATTATTTACAGAGCAAAAAAAAAAAAAAAAAAAAGGTGGCAACTCAAATATCCAACAGTAGGAGAATGGCTTATTATGACGGCCTTTGAGCTAAGAATAGACTTTTATGTTTCCAAACAGTGAAAAAATAATCAAAAGAAGACTATTTCAGAACATGTGAGAAATTAGTGAAGTTCATAGTCCAGTGCCCAGAAATGAAGTTTGATTGGTGCAGAGCCACTCCCGTTGTCTGTGGCCTTTCTTCAACAACAGCAGAGCTGAGTAACAGCAAACTGCGGTCACGGTTGTGTGACCAGCAAAACCTCAAGTATTTACCATCTGGCCATTTACTTGAAAATGTTTGCCAACTCCTGGTTTAGTAAAATACTGAGATACCCCGTAACTTTTGAAGTCTGTAAAGAAGGGCATTTTTAAGTAGATTTTTTGCATTTCCCTTTTTACGTGTGTTTATATGTGTGTATTTTTGGCTGCGCTGGGTCTTCACGGCTGCACGCAGGCTTTTGTCAGCTGCGGTGAGTGGGGACTACTGTCTCCTGTGGCGCATGGGCTTCTCACTGTGGCGGCTTCTCTTGTAGCGGAGGGCGGGCCCCGGGGCAGAGGCTCAGCAGTTGCAGCACACGGGGTCAGTAGCTGTGGCATTCAGGCTTAGTTGCCCCATGGCATGTGGGATCTTCCTGACCCAGGGATCAAACCTGAGTCCACCGCATTGGCAGGTGGATTCTTGACCACTGGACTACCAGGAAAGTCCTGAACTTCATATTTTAATAGCAAGAAAACTCCTTGATGATAACATCAGGTCAAAGGCAACAAAATTGAGAAGGAAGAGAAGGAGGTAGATCAGTTGCAGATCTTGCAATCATTTGGGGGGTAAAGTGGGGAGGAGCCTACTTAAGTTACTTCTTTAGGCTAAACCGTGTCCTGAACACTCACTGAGCTGTAAATCCTCCCAGCTACAGCATGGGGCTGGATCTATTATCAGTCTCCATGGACAGATGAGAAACACCAAAGCACAGAGATGTTAGGTAACTTGCCCAAAGTCACACAGCTGGGCAATGGCAGAACGGGAATGCGGATCCAGGCTTTCTTGCTCCAGGGTCTGGGTCCTACATCGTACTGCCGGATATTCTGATAGTCTATACGAGGGGTCCTGAACCCAGGGGTGATTTTGACCCTACCCTTGCCGGGGACAGTTGGCAATGTCTGTTGACATTGCTGGTTGTCATACTGGTGTGGGAGGTGCTAAAGGCGTCTAGTGGGTCGAGCCCAGGGCGGTCCCCCACAATGAGGAATTATCCAGGTCACGGGTTGAGAGTGCCAAAGCTGAGAAACCCTGGTCTACACAGCACCACCTGCTATGATTAATGACTAAATGATACTGTTTCTCCGAAGAATGTGGAGGTGCTCTTTCTTTGCTGATGGGAGCATCCGTGGCCCTGCCCGGAGCCCTCAGCTCTCTCCTGACTGGCGGTGCCTGCTCCCTTTCCCACAGCAGCCCACACCTGGGGATGGCAGCTCTGCACTGAGGTGCGCTGGCCGGCACCCGACCAGCCCTCCCTGCTCTCGGTGCCTGTGTTCGCAGCCGTGACGCTGAAGAAGCAGGACCAGGGGCTCCAACAGTATCTGCTGGAAGCTGCCTACACCTTCCACCCCCAGGTAGGCCCTAGGGAACCTTCTTCTTTCTCATCTGGATTCAGGGCCTCCCTAGGTCTTCTACTCAGGGGTCAGTGTTGACCATCACTCATAAAGACGGGGGCCTCCTCCCCGGAGCTGTTGGGCTGGGCTTGTCCTGCTGTAGTTCCCCTCCTGCCTCAGGACCCTTGCACATGCGGCTCCTCTGTCTCTGGCTGTTGGCTTGTTAACGCTGAATCAACCTTCGTAGCTCCACTCAAGAGGTCACCTCCTCAGGGAAGCCTGCCCTGATTGCCCTGAAGTGGCCATGTTCGTATGTTATGTGCTCTAAGGGCACTGTGTTCCTTCCCTTTCAGTCACATTTGTGTTCATTATTGAAGCTGGTTAATTAAGATCTGTCTTCCCCACTAGTCACTCAGTTCCTGGGAACAGATCCAGTGCCTTTCTCACTCCTGGGTCCCCAGCACCTGGCACAGAACAGACACTCAACAGCCTCCTATCTGACCTCCCAGTTCCCACTCTTGTCTCCTTCCCGTGTGTTTTCTACCAGCAGCCAGACAGACCTTCCAAAATCCCTAAAGGATTGTGTCTGTCCTCTGCTTGGGACTCTGCAGTGGCTCCTTTCTTTCTGACCTACAGGCTTTCAATGATCCAGCCGTGCCGGCCTCTCCTCCCCATCTCCCCACTTTTTGACCAGGTTCACCGCTCTCCAGACACACTGACCTCCTTTTAATTAAATACCAAGCACATTGCTGCCCAGGGCCTTTGCATTGGCAATTTCCTCTGCCCGGAACACTCTTTCCTAGACATCCTCTTGACTCTGTGCCTTGCTGCCTCCTGGTCTCATCAAATGCCCCTTCTTCAGAAACAACTTCCCTCCCCTGACCACCCGGTCCAGAACAATGACCCCTGACTCCGAGTTTGTCAGCAGAGCACTCACAGCCACCAGCTGCCGTCTCACTTCCTTCTGTGTCTGGAGGTCCTGTGAGTGTGGAGTGGCTGCCAGGAGGGCAGGACTTTGTGTATAACACTCGGCTGCACCCCCTGTACCTGTAATGGTGCCTCGCACGCAGCAGTGAATGTTACTTGGTTCTGGGTGAATGTACGATGGTGCAGGATACACTTACTTACAGAAACAGACTCACAGGCTGAGAACGAGCTTATGGTTGCCAGCGGGAAGGATGGGGCAAGGGATGGTTAGGGAGTTAGGGATGGACATGTACAAACAGCCGTATTTAACATGGACACCCAACAGGGATCTGCCGTACAGCACGGGGAACTCTGCTCAATGTCATGTGGCAGCCTGGATGGGAGGGGAGTCTGGGGGAGGATGGATACATGTATGTGTATGGGGCTGAGCCCCTTCATTCTCCACCTGATACTGTCACAACATTGTTAATCAGTTACACCCCAATACAAAATAAAACATTTGTGTTTTTTTTTAAAAAAAGCAAAGCACACAAAAGCTGGGAGATGAGCACGCTGAGCTGGTGAAGAGGCCCAGGGGGGTCCAGGCAGGTGTGTGTTGCAGCTGCTCCTGAGTTGTCCTGTAGGACTCTCCTCCAGGATGTACAGCCCCAGACTCCTGGTTTTAGGGTTCTTGTCTTTCAAGGACAAGAATGACCATAAGAACTCAGGTTTTGGGGTTTTTTTGGAAACACACATTTATTTACTTTTGGGTCTTCATTGCTTTTCTCTAGTTGCGGCTAGTGGGAGAGCTTGGGCTCCTCACTGCAGTGGCTTCTCTTGTTTCGGATCATGGGCTCTAGAGTGTTTGGGCTTCAGTAGTTTCTGCATGTAGCCTCAGGAGCTGCAGTTCCCAGGCCCCAGAGCACAGGCTCAGTAGTTGAGGCGCATGGGCTTAGTTGCTCTGCAGATTGTGGGATCTTCCTGGACCAGGGATGGAACCTGTGTCTTCTACGTTGGCAGGTGGATTCTTTACCACTGAACAATGGGGGAGGCCCAGAACTCAGGTTTTTTTCAGGTGGGGGGACCTGGTTGGGTTCTCGGTCTTGAGGACTCTGCTGTGTTTCCAGAAGGACTGCTGGCTCCCTCAAGAAGCCTCAGCTCACATCTTCATGGGCACGCCCGGATCGGAAGTGCCCAGGGACGTCGGGGTGGACATCACCTACAGCTGGCCTCAGGGGAAGTTCCGTCTCAAGCTGCTCCATCCCAAGAAGAGAATTGAGCTTGATGGTAAAGACAGTGGTCCCCTGTCACTCTGCCCCCGGCCACAGGCCGGATCCGTGGGCCAGATACAGCCCTCTCACTGTGGACTCCTCAGCCACCTTCTGAGGTTGGCACTACATAGAGCCCGGTTTAATGGATGAGAACCCCGGGGCTCAGAGACTAGGAAGCCAGGAGGACATCCCCCAGTGAAGGCAGGGGTGGATCCAGGATGTTGAACCCTGGTCTCTAAACTCTCATGTTGTCTCCCAGGAAAGATCGAGACTGTCCAGAGGGCCCGCATGGGTCACCTGGAGTTGATCCTGGATGAAAGGGACGTCTACTACATCAAGGTTTGCACCCCGTCTTCAAACCCCTGGTGTTGACACCTGCCACCTCCCAGGACACTTCCGGTCCCAATCCCTGCTTACTCATCACCACCTCCTTTGATGTATTTTGTTTCTTTTTTAATTTATTAATTTGTTCGATTGCATCGAGTCTTAGTTGTGGCATGAGGGATCTTTGCTGCAGCATATGGGATCTTTTGCTGCGATGCGTGGACTCAGTAGTTGTAGGGCATGGGCTTAGTTGCCCCGTGGCATGTGGGATCTTAGTTCCCTGACCAGGGATCGAACCCATGTCCCCTGCATTGGAAGGTGGATTTTTAAAAAATCTTTATTGATTTATTGGGACCTTAGTTGCATCACATGGGACCTTCACTGTGGCATGCAGGACCTTTCAGTTGCGGTGTGTGGGTTCAGTTGCCCTGAGGCATGTGGAATCTAGTTTCCTAACAAGGAATCAAACCCAAATCCCCTGCATTGGTAAGCAGATTCTTAACCACTGGACCACCAGGGAAGTCCCTCTCGTACTTTAGCTGTTCTTCTCTATCCACCTACTAGGACCATCTAGTGTGAAAACAAAAATGGGTTCAGATCTTACCACCATCGATGTCAAAAATTGATAATAGTAACACAGGAGCACGCTTTAAGAAATTCAGAGTAGACAAAGGTATAAAATGGTAAGTCAAAGAGTGCTACTCCCCAGATTTCCAGAAGAAATGTCAAGGCACACACCGAGAAATCTGTGTGAGTTTTCCAGGGCTGCTCTATCAAAGTACCCTGAATTTTAAGGGGCTTAAACAATGGAAATTTTCTCATAGTTCTGGAGGCTAGAAGTTCAAAATCAACATGCTGGCAGAGTTGGTTCCTGCTAAGGCTCTAATCCATGCTTCTCTCCTGCTCTCTAGTAGCCTTGGGGATTCCTTGGCTTTTAAGTGGCTGTCTTCCGCCTTGTCTCCTCATTGTCTGCCCTCTGTAGGCATCTATGCCCAAATCTCTCTTTTTGTAAGTTTCCCAGGCCGGATTAAGGTCCACACAAATGACCTCATCCTGCCTTCATCTGCAAAGATCCTGTTTACCAGTATGGTCACATTCACAAGTCCTGGGGGTTAGCTTTGGAGGGAAGCACAGTTCAGCTCACAATATAGATTTGAAAAACCTTTCAGTTCTTCAAAAACATCTATTTGTTTGTTTTTGACTGTGCTGGCCCTTTGTAGCTGTGTGATCTTTTTTCTAGTTGCAGGGAGCAGGGACTACTCTCTATTTGCAGTGTGGGGACTTCTCTCGTGGCTCCCGGGCCCTAGAGCACAGGCTTGGTAGTTGTGGCTTGCTACTGAGTTGCTTCACCACATGTGGGTTCTTCCCAGACTGGAAATCAAACCTGTGTCCCTTGCATTGATGGGTGGATTCTTTACTACTGAGCCACCAAGGAAGCCCTATAGGTACTTTTTAAGGTTTTCAACCTGGAGGACCTAAATGGGACTCAGTGGATCCTCTGAAGCCCCTGCAATTGTGCAGAAGTTTTGTGTCTGTTCTCCTTCTGGGGAGAGGGTTTAGACCTTCCAGCCAATGCTCAAGCAGGTCTGTGACTCCAAAAAGGATAAAATGAGCAGCTGGAGACTTGCTCCTGCCAAGCAGGACCTCTGGGCCCCTTTGGCCATGAGTCTGGTTGTTCTGTATCTGTCTCCAGTGGATTCTCAGAGAGGTCCGACTTGAAAATTAAAGCCAGGGTTGGAATTTTTGCAGCATGAACACACTCTGAGCTCCCAAATCTGCTTCCTGTCTGGTGCGAAGACCAAGTGTCAGGGGAGAGCATCTTCCTCTTAGAACCCCAGCTGCCTGCTGGCTGAGACTATGCATCATTTCAGAGCTCCCAGGAGCCCTGAAGCAATCCTGCTTTGCTAAGCACACTAGTGCTAATTGCCTGCCCCTCCATGCAGGCCAGCCTGCTGCTCTCCAGAGGGCTGTCCTGCAGGCCTGGAAGCATTGGCCTTTAGAGAAACTCCAGTTCTAGCTGCCTCAGATTCATCACGATCCTGGTAACAGCTGGAGCTTCAGAACTTTGCAAAGCCTTTTCTAGGATGGGCAGGGGACACATATGGCTTTGACTCTGGGTCTCTCTTTTAGTCCTCTCGGTAAGCCTGCAGGAAATGAGGAAGCTAAGGCAGATGAACTCAGGAATACAAAGCAGAAAGGCTGGGCTCAAGTCAACTCAGAGTTTGTGGGCTTTAAGGACAGCGTGGAGGAGAGTGTTAGATGTCAGTGCCCTCTCCCCTGTGCAATGATAGAGCATCCCTAAGTCCCAGGTTGCTATTGATCCAGCTCAGCTGTGATTACTGGTTCTCGCTCTCTTTTTAAAAAAATATATATATTTATTTGGCTGCACGGAGTCTTAGTTGGTGCACATGGGATCTCCGATCTCTCCTGCGGCTTATGGGATCTTTAGTTGCAGCATATGGGAACCTAGTTCCCTGACCCAGGACCCCCTACCTTGGGAGCGTGGAATCTTAGCCACTGGACCACCAGGGAAGTCCCTGATTAGTGGTCTCTTTAACTGATAAGTATTCTGGTTTGGATGAGAAATTCTATAATCATGCTATGCTCGGGCTGCACTTTGCGAAAGCTACAGCTAACTGCCGAGCAGCTTCTGATACAGACCGGAGAGAAGCATTAGCAAGACACACCATGAAGTGAGAGAAGCGGAGCAGAGTGGAGAGTCTGCGTCTGTTTTTGTGCAGAGCAAGAGGCAGCGTGTGTGTGTGATTGAGTACACGCGTACACACGTGTATATACACATGTATGTACACATGTACATACAAGTACACAGAGACAGACTCATATCTGTAGGCCCACACTGTCTCTGGAAGATGCACAGATGCAGGCACGGTGGTTGCCTTTGATGGAGGCTGTGAGACCAGGAAGGGGAATGAAACTTATTTTTCATTGTCTTTATTCATTTATGCAGTAGCTGCTTATTGCTGCTGCTAAGTCACTTCAGTCGTGTCCGACTCTGTGTGACCCCATAGACGTCAGCCCACCAGGCTCTCCCACCCCTGGGATTCTCCAGGCAAGAACACCGGAGTGGGTTGCCATTTCCTTCTCCAATGCATGAAAGTGAAAAGTGAAAGTGAAGTCGCTCAGTCGTGTCCGACTCTTAGCCACCCCATGGACTGCAGCCTACCAGGCTCCTCCGTCCATGGGATTTTCCAGGCAAGAGTGCTGGAGTGGTACCTACAATGTGCCAGGAAGACAGCTCAGTGGAAGAGATAGGCATATAGAATTCTCTCCTTTTGGAAGAGAATGGGAGAGATCATAAAATACATAAGCAAATTGTGATGCTAGGTGAATGTAAGCACTGTAAGAAAAGGGAATTGATGAGCTAGATACAGGGGTCTGGACTATGAGAAAAAGGGTCTGAAAGTTGGCTTCAGTTTTTTACTTAATCATTTGGCTGCACTGACTCTTAGTTGTGGCATGTAGGATCTTGTTCTCTGACCAGGGATTGAACCTGGGCCCCCAGATTGGGAGCACAGGGTCTTAGCCACTGGACTGCCAGGAAAATCCCTTCAGTTTTAAATAGGCTTACAGGGTAAGCCTGACTGAGGAGATAACCTTTAGCAAAGACATAAGGAATGTGCAGAAGAGAGCTCTGTATATCACTGGGGGAAGGGTATTGCAGGTAAAGTGCACAGCACGTACCAAGGTCCTGGGGCAGGAATGTGCACAGGATGTCAGAAGCACAGCCTGAGGCCCGTGTGGTTGGATCAGCACAGGAGAAGGGATGGAAAGTGAGAGGACAGAGCATGTAAGACTTTGCGAAAGAGTAATCAGAGGACACTGATTTGTGACTGTCATCAAGGAACAAAGGCAAAAACAGGATTTACAAGAGAGAAAAGACCCTGATGCTGGGAGGGATTGAGGGCAGGAGGAGAAGGGGACGACAGAGGATAAAATGGTTGGATGGCATCACCGACTCAATGGACATGAGTCTGAGCAAGCTCCAGGAGACAGTAAAGCATGGGGAAGCCTGGCGTGCGGCAGTCCATGGGGTCACAGAGAGTTGGACACGGCTGAGTGACTGAACAACAGCATAAAGCAGTGGACAGTCTGGGAACAGTGAGGCTGTTGTTTCATCTTTTGGATAATCAGATCAGCTGGCAGCCAGCAGAGAGGTCTGTAGGATGGGTCTACAGTTGGCACAGCCATCAAAGTTGGCAGCCGCAGCTGCTATGGGTTCTCTGGACAAAGCTCAATCATGGAGACATGGAGTATGTTTGGGGTCATCTGTGTCTTACCTGCCGGGGTCCTCCCTTGTACCGTTTGCTTTGTCTGGCTAGGGCTGCGTGGCTGACTTCCGGAGCTAGTCTGGCTTATTGCTGTTGTTTTTAAAATATTTATTTGTGTGTTTGTTCATTCAGCTGCATCGGGTCTTCGTTGCAGCGTGTGGGCTCTCGAGTTGTGGCTCAAGTGCTTAGTGGCCCCACAACATGTGGGATCTTAGTTCCCCGACCAGGATCGAGCCCATGTCCCCTGCATTGGGAGGTGGATTCTTGACCACTGGACCTTGTTGACCTTTGCAAGGGCTTTGGCTTTTACCCCGAGGAAGATAGGCATGCCATCATCTCCCGTGCGTGGAAGTGCTCCCCCTGGTCACCAGGGCAGGAGCCAGGAGAGCGGGGAGAAGGTTGTCAGCAACACAGGCATGATGAGCAGGCTCAAGCCGGGGCAGTGGTGGAGGTGGCCAAAGTGGTTACATTCCAGAATATTCTGCAGGGAGAACTGGCCAAGAGTCCCTGACAGATTGAAAGGGGGGCAGGGGGGAAGAGTCATTCATACTTTGTCTGAATTTGAATAGGAATTACCCATTCCCTGGTGGCTCAGAAGATAAGGAATCTGCCTGTAAAGTGGGAGACCTGGGTTTGATCCCTGGATCAGGAAGATCCCCTGGGGAAGAAATGGCAACCCACTCCAGTATTCTTGCCTGGAGAATCCCATGGACAGAGGAGCCTGGTGGGCTACAGTTTATGGGGTTGCACAGAGTTGGACATGACTGAGTGACTGACACTTTCATTTTCACTTACCTATTGTGAGCAATTTTGTAAGAAATTTGAGAAGGATCAGCCCAGAAGCATGTTAACCTGGCTTCATCTCCTGCCCTCTGTCCAGTCCCGGTTCTTGGGGTCAGGGTGGGGCCTGTTAGCTGAGCCCATCCCCGCAAATGATCTGGGACCTTTCCAGGGCTGGAGCAACCTGTGGCCAGCAGTGGGCAGTGAGGCCCAGCGGTTTGAGGCCCAGCTGGAGGTCAAACTGGTGACATCGGGCAGCCCTGTGGTCCTCACCGGAAACCTCAGCCGGCAGGCAGGCAGCCGGTTGGCCTTCTCTGTGTCACTGAGCAACCTGCTGGGTGATGAGGCCCACGTGTCAGGTAGGAGGAGGGTGGTGGCCCTCCCTGCCACCTTTCCTTAGTGACCAGGCTTCGGGAGAGGAGGGGAGGACTGAGTACCCCACTTGTAGTCCCCATCACCCCAACTCCCAATATTCACATTCCATTTAAGGAAAACCCAGACCTTATATCTGCTTGCAGTCTCTGCCTCAGTCCCCAGTGCGCTCAACTGGCCCCATGAACCATAAACCGGCACCTTTTGGACTGTCTAGGTTCTGACCCACATTACATGTTACAAGATGGGTAAAAAACATGTTTTGCATTTTTGACCCAAATTGCATGGGGCTCCGTTTGGATCTTGAATACACAACCTGGCCTGGATACCCACCCACCTGACCAGGCGCCGGCCCTGGTGCTGGAGCTGGCGTGGAGCCCTCCCAGCGGTGCTCCTCATAGGGTGTTCTGGTAAATTCCGAGGGAGTGATGTGAGTGGCTGGCCCTGGTGACCAGCTGGCCTGTGCATTTGTGATAGTCTTAACCATCATGACTGTTCTTGTGATCAGGCTGAATGTGTAGCAGAAACAAGTTTCAGAAGGTGAAATTTACCTGACGACCCTTGACGCACTGTCATTTCTTATCTGTCTGATCCCATTTTGTCTTATTATACTTTATTTAAAACCTTTTGGTCTGGACCCACAAAAGTGACTTTTGGGGTTGCCAGCTGGACAGTAAAAATGCTATCAGCGGCCCTGATGTCAGCGGTCCTTGGTAGAGACTCAGGCATTGGTTCTACCGGGACCCCCTGGGCTGCTCCCCCATCCTTTCCTCGCCTGGCACCCTGGGGCACGGCCCATGACCACACTGTACCTGCCCTCTCTCCACCCGCTCTCCCCACAGCGCTGCTGGAGAAGAAGGTGAAGGACGGGCTGCAGGTGGTGTCCCTGGGTGCTGAGCTCTTTGTGCCAGGGCTCGTGGGGCTGCGTGCCCTGGGCCAGCTGCAGCGGCTGGGCCACCTCTGGACCAGCTACCTGAGGATCAAGTACGGCCTCCGGGGTATGCCTGTGTGCTGGTGGGGGGCGAGCTGGGGAGTGGCTGGACTTGTGCCCTTTCCTGGGGCGGTGGCTCCGAGGGCTTAGGTGCCAATGTCACCTGGGGTGTTTTGGCCTTACCGTATAGCTCCTTAGCTAAAGAGTCATTCTATTAGCTTTGAATGGAGCTAAGTCCCTGCCCGTTAAAACAAGAAAAACTCTGAGTATGTGTATTGGTGCATTGCTTAGTTGCTCATTCGTGTCTGACTCTTTGTGGCCCCATAAAGTGTAGCCCACCAGGCTCCTCTTTCCATGGAGATTCTCTAGGCAAGGATATTGGAGTGGGTTGCCATGCCCTTCTCCAGGAGATCTTCCCAACCCAGGGACTGAGCCCAGGTCTCCCGCATTGCAGGTGGATTCTTTACTGTCTGAGCCACCTGGGAAACCCTGAGTGTGTTGGGGTTGGGCATAAATCAGTCTCTTAAAACCTCCCAGTTGGCAGATTCCAATGAGTGATGTTAGTTGAGGCAGGTCCAGAGGGCTGGCTGAAGCAGGGCTGTGCCGGATGCTCCTCTGCTCAGAATGAGGATGGAGGGCTGCCTGGCAGAGGAAGGGCAAGGGTCTCTGGGTTGCTCTGCACAGGTCAGGCCAAGCAGCTGGCTCAGGAGTGCAGCACCAGCCAGAAGCTGTGGGCAGAGAGCGGCTCAGAGGCCGCCTACAAGCTGGAGCTGAACCACAAACTCCACTGCACGCAGATCCCAGCTTTCAGTCACAAGGTGGGTGCTTGAGCCAGTTGAGGGGGTCTGGAGAGAGCCCCCCACAGGGTCAGGGAAGTGGTGGGTGAGCACCCTGAACCCATCTTCAGAGAGCTCAGTTGCTCAAGGTCATGTATGGGGATGGATCATGGATTGGAACTTGGGTCTCATCTCCCCTCTGTTCAGCTGGTGTTTATTGAACACCTGCTCTATGCCCAACCCTGGGGGAGAGCTGTGCTCAGGGCAGCCCCCGGTCTCTGTCATCCCATTGCTGGGTGGGGGCCAGAGAGCAAGAGACATGGGCCAAATCGCGTGAATTATAAATGCCATGGATGATAAACAGGGCAGAGACTGAACGAACACAGGGGAGTCTAATCTGGACGGGGCTGCAGGAAAGGCTTCTTTGGTGGAAATGTATTTTAAGCTGAAAAGTAAAAAATGAGATAGTTCTGTTCCCATGGAAGTGTGCTATAGCCAGAGGGAACAGTACGTGCAAAGATCCTGGGACTGAAGGGCGAATGGAGGGCTTAAGGAACTGGCAGTTCACCAGAGTGATGAGCGGCGAGCCACAGGGAGAAGTGGCTATTTCTCGGTTACTTTACTTTGTTTCCAGTTTGCCTCTTCCTCTGACCTACTGCTTCCACGAAGGCGGGGCTTCTGGCTCCTTCCTTCCTGGCTATCTAGCGCCCAGTGAAGCGCTTACCTGGTACCTGGGGAAAAATGTGTCCAATAATTGAATGAATGGATGAGCCTGTGTTGCCTCAACCTGTGGTTCAGAGGCAGGAGGAAGCAGAAGGATGCCAGGAGCCCCCAGGTGGGGAACCCTGATCCTTGTAGATTCAGCTCAGGGAACCAGAGGCTGCTGTGGGAGAGGGGAGCAGGGGGAGGTCTTGGGCTGTTATGAAGATCAGGCGTTATCTTCCCATGGTGGGCTGGCTCTTTCTACTCCTTATCAGGGCATGGATAAGGCTCAGGTTGGGCCTTCTAGTTTCTCACCTCGGGATAGAGGGTGCCAGAAATATAGTCATAAAAGTAAATCATATTCAAATGCAAAATTTTATAAAATCAAAATCAGTGCAAAAAACCCCTCCAAAATCCATACCTATTACAGAATTCTCTCCCCAAATAAGCAAGCCTTGCATCTCGGGATGGGTGGCAGCGAGTAGACTCAGGACTGGGTACACAAGGCTTCCTCGGGGGTCTCCCTGGGGGGTGTGTCCCCAGGTCCAGCTGCGGCATGAGGAAGGCTCGGGCCACCTGCGCTGGGAGCTGGAGGCAAGCTACGGGAAGCACTGGGATGACAGCCGCAACAGGAGGCGCCTCCGCATCCTCCACACCTTCCAGAATGACTCAGGCCCAGCCCTGAGCAATCACGTCCTGGAGGTGAGTCCCGCCCCCTCAGGGCCGGTCCCTGGAGCTCAGCATGCATGTGGCAGCAGGTTCTCAGTTACACGGACGCAGGAGCTAAAACTCAGGCCCAATATATGGAATTTAGAAAGATGGTAACAATAACCTGGTGTACGAGACAGCAAAAGAGACACTGATGTATAGAACAGTCTTATGGACTCTGTGGGAGAGGGAGAGGGTGGGAAGATTTGGGAGAATGACATTTAAACACGTAAAATATCATGTAAGAAACGAGTTGCCAGTGCAGGTTCGATGCACGATACTGGATGCTTGGGGCTAGTGCACTGAGATGACCCAGAGGGATGGTATGGGGAGGGAGGAGGGAGGAGGGTTCAGGATGGGGAACACATGTATACCTGTGGCGGATTCATTTTGACATTTGGCAAAAATAATACAATTATGTAAAGTTTAAAAAAAAAAAAAAAGCGAAAAAAAAAAAGAAAACTCAGGCCCAGAGATCTTCCCTTTGGCATCTCCGGCCCCCGTGTCCCTGGGGAAGTTAAACATTTGCTGGTGTGCCTTGCGGCAGTTTGCAAGGGGGCTTGGGAAATGCAGATTTCCAGCTGTAAAAATGCATTTTGGAAAAGGTTCACTTGCAGGGTTTCCTGGAAGGTGCACTCTTTTTGGAAAATCAGAAGTAGCTTGAGAGCCTAGCCTCTGAACATGCTCTTACAAGGCACATATTATCTTTCTGAGTTTCTTTTTCAGTTGTTTTTTTAAAATGTTTCAGTTCAGTTCAGTCGCTCAGTCGTGTCCGACTCTTCACCACCCCATGAATCGCAGCACGCCAGGCCTCCTTCTGTGGTCAAATATACATTACATGAAAGCTTCCCTGGTGGCTCAGATGGTGAAGAATCTGCCTGCAGCGCAGGAGACCCTGTTTCGATATCTGGCTAGGAAGATCCCCTGGAGAAGGAAATGGCAACCCACTCCAGTATTCTTGCCTGGAGAATTCCATGGACAGAGGAGCCTGGTGAACTACAGTCCATGGGGTCGCAAAGAGTCGGACACGACTGAGAGACTAACACACACACACGACATGAAATTGACCACGCTCACCATTTTTAGGTGTACAATTCAGCGGTGTTAAGCTCATTTATATTGTTGCGTGGCTGTTACCATGGTCCTACCATGGTCCATCTTTTTCATCTTGTAGAACTGAAACTCCGGACCCATTAAATAGTATCTTTCCATCCCACTCCCCCAGCCCCTGGCAACCACCATTCTATTTCCTGTCTCTCTGAATTTTAGGACTCTAGGTACCTCATGTAAGTGGGATCCTATAGTATGTGCCTTTTCGTGACTGGCCTGTTTCACTAAGCATAATGTCCTCAAGGTTTATAAGTCTGAATGAAATTCCGTTGTATGGACGGACCCCATTTTGCTGATCCATTCATTCCATCAGTGGACACTTGGCTTCAAATACCTGTTTGAGTCCCTGCTTTCCAGGCTTTGGGGGTATATACCCTGAAGTAGAATTGCTGGGTCATGCAATAATCCTACTTTTAACATTTTGAGAAACTGTCATACTGATTCCCATAGCAGTCATACCATTTTACCACCCCACCATCCGTGTACAAGGATTCCAGGTCCTCCACATCCTTACCAACACTTCTTTCTGGGCTTTGTTTTTTTTTAAATAGTAGTCATCTTAATGGGTGTGAGGGTCTCATAGATTAGATTTGCATTTCCCTAGTGATTGATGATGTTGAGCATCTTTTCATTCTCTTATTAGCTGTTTAATTATCATCTTTAGAGAAATGTCTTTTCAAATCCTTTAGTCCTTTTGAATCAGGTCGTTTTTGTTTATTTTCTTGTTGTTGCTGTAGTTCTTAATGTATCCTGGATACTAAACCCTTATCAGATGTATGGTTTACAAATATTTTCTCCCATTCCATGGGTTGCCTTTTCACTCCATGAATAGCAATCTTTGTTGCACAAAAGGGTTTAATTTTTACATAGTTCAGCATGTTTATTTTCACTTTTGTTGCCTGTGTTTTGGGTGTCGTGTTCAATAAATCAATTGCCAAATCCAGTCTCATGAAGCTTTTCAATCACGTGTTTTCTTCTAAGAGTTTTATAGTTAGGTTTTTGATCCATTTTGAGCTAAACCTATGTATGGCGTAAGATAAGGGTCCAACTTCTTTCTTTTGCATCGAATACCCAGTTTTTCCAGCACCATTTGTTGAAAAACGTGTCCTTTCCCCAACCGTAAATGTGTGAGCTTATTTCTGGGCAATCTATTGTATTCCATTGGGTTGTATGTCTGTCTTTTAGGTCACAAAATACTGTTTTGATTACTGTAGCTTCATGAGACCTCCCATTGTGTTCTTCTTTTTCAAAATTGTTTTGGCTATTTGGAGTTCCCTTGAGATTCAATATGGATTTTAAGATGGACTTTTCTATTTCTACCAAAAAAAAAAAAATACCATTGAGATTTTGATAAGGCTTGCATTAAGTCTATAGATTGTTAGACTTAGATTGTTAGCCTATAGATTGTTGGATCTTAGCAATATGAAGTCTTCCAGTCTACACACACAGGATGCCTTTCCATTTATTTGTCTTTTCTAATTTCTAATTTCAGCAGTTTTGTAGCTTTCAGTGCCTTCCTGCTTAACTTCATTCCTAAATATTAAGCTGATTTTAAATGATACCAGTACTCCATGAATAAATTCTTGTTAAAAAATACAACATTTAAAATAGGGCTCAAATTCCCTTTCACAGTTACCATCTCAGTTCCTGGTCCCCTCCTCAGCTGCCTGGAGAAAGCCATAATTATGGTCTGCATCACTGGAAAGGAGACCTTTTTCTATATATTTGCTCTGTGGCCCTGTTACGCACACTTAGTTTTGTTTGGGACGTCATGCTGTGCTTCCTTTAGCAGTGGATCTTAGAGAACGTCCCTTGTTGTCTTATAGAAGTCCACTCCATCTTTTTCAAATACCTGCATCATGTTGCATATGCTTCTGTCCTGCATTTTATTAGGCCGTTTCCCTCTTGGTGGTTTCTAAGAATGCATTCCTGAACATCTTTGGGCTTGCCTCCCTGGGCACATGTGTCAGGGGTCCCTGGGGCAGATGTCACAATGTAGAATTTCTGGAAATTTGGGCCTTTTTCATTTGCTGGCTTTATGTCAATTTGCCCTCCAAAATGTCTAGGCCCATCACCTACCTCCCAGCCATGCCCAACAGGAGCAATTTGCATTTCTCCCCAGTACTTTTAGCTTGAAAAATACTGCTGACGTGGGTGGAAACGGTATCGTGTTGTTTGAATTTGCATTTCCTGATGACTTAAGGCTGGGAGACACTGTTTTGTATATTTATTCTACCATTGCATTACCCTTTCTGTGAACTGATTTTTCGTATTGTTTGACATTTGGAAAAAATTAGTATACTTGGCTTTTGGTTGGTAGGAGTTCTATATATAATTGCAGTTTATACATCATATTAATGTTCTAAATTGGAAAAGTTTCTTATTTCTGGAAAACATCTGGCCCCCAGGGTTTTAGTGAAGTGATTAAGAGATTTGTGGCAGCATTTCTGCAAGCCTTCCAAAGTGTGGCAGATGCCATGTGAGGTTCTGGGGAGACAAGAAGCAATAAAGTAATCTTTATCTTTAAGAAGCTGACAGTGAGTAGAAGAGGGAAAGGCAGAGTGGTCAGTGATGAGTCATAAAGTATCACCAGACCATGTGTCAGGATCTTTGTATTATCTCATTTAATCCTTGTGCGGCAAGTATTATCTGTTCTCACTTTATAGAAGAGAAATGGTGTAACAGACTTGTATGAGGTCTCTCAGCTACTTTATGGCAGAACTGGGATTCAAAGTCCAGTCTGCCTCAGGCTATTCACCTCTTGACTGGACTGGATTGTGCCAGAACTAACTTACTATAAAATAATTGACTAAATGATCAGTCAAGAGAAAACACTTCCCAGTTCATTCTATGCAACCAGTATTATTCTGATGCCCAAACGAGACAAAAACATCATAAGAAAAACTAGAGACCATTATCTCTTATAAATACAGATGCAAAATCCTCAAGAAAACACTACCAAAACTCCACTGAGCAATCTATAAAAAGAATTACACAATATGACCAAGTAAGATTTATCCGGGAATGCAAGATTGGTTTAACATTTGAATATCCATCAATGTAATATATCATGTTAATAGAATGAAGGACAAAAGCCACATGATCATTTCAAAAGATGCAGAAAAGTATCTGGCACAACACCCCAGCAG
Organism: Bos mutus; assembly: GCF_027580195.1. Taxonomy (NCBI): domain Eukaryota; kingdom Metazoa; phylum Chordata; class Mammalia; order Artiodactyla; family Bovidae; genus Bos; species Bos mutus. The sequence continues at coordinate 31,896,745 of NC_091641.1, forward strand.
TCTAGCAGTGGAAGGGCACTTCCTCAACCTGATAAAGGCCGTTTGTGACAAACCCACAGCTAACATCATACTTAATGTTGAGAGGCTAAATGCTTTCCCCCTAAGATCAGGGAAAAGATACGATGTCTGCTTTTCACCACTTCTTTTTCACATTATACTGGAGGTTCTAGCTAGGACATTTAGGCCAAAAAGAAAGAAAAAAGGAGTAAAGAAAAGGCATTTAGATTGGAAAATAAGTAAAATTATTTCTATTTACAGATGACATGATCTTGTACATATGTTATAGTCAGTCGCTCAGTAATGCCTGACTCTGCAACCCCGTGGACTGTAGCCCACCAGGCTCCTCTGTCCCTGGAATTTTCCAGGCAAGAATACTACAGTGGGTTGCCATTTCCTTCTCCAGGGGATCTTCCCTACCCAGGGATCGAACCCATGTCTCTTGTGTCTCCTGCATTGGCAGGTGGATTCTTTATCACTAGCGCCACCTGGGAAGCCCAATCTTGTATATATTAATAGAAGACCCTAATGAACTCACCTTCCTCAGTGATCAATGCAAGGAAATAGAGGAAAACAATAGAATGGGAAAGACTAGAGATTTCTTCAAGAAAATTAGAGATACCAAGGGAACATTTCATGCAAAGATGGGCTCAGTAAAGAACAGAAATGGTATGGACCTAATAGAAGCAGAAGATATTAAGAAGAGGTGGCAAGAATACACAGAAGAACTGTACAAAAAAGATCTTCACGACCCAGATAATCACGATGGTGTGATCACTCACCTAGAGCCAGACATCCTGGAATGTGAAGTCAAGTGGTCCTTAGGAAGAATTACTACGAACAAAGCTAGTGGAGGTGATAGAATTCCAGTTGAGCTATTTCAAATCCTGAAAGATGATGCTGTGAAAGTGCTGCACTCAATATGCCAGAAAACTTGGAAAACTCAGCAGTGGCCACAAGACTGGAAAATGTCAGTTTTCATTCCAATCCCAAAGAAAGGCAATGCCAAAGACCATTCAAACTACCGCACAATTGCACTCATCTCACACATTAGTAAAGTAATGCTCAAAATTCTCCAAGCCAGGCTTCAACAGTACATGAACCGTGAACTTCCAGATGTTCAAGCTGGATTTAGAAAAGGCAGAGGAACCAGAGATCAAATTTCCAACTCCACTGGAGCGTAGAAAAAGCAAGAGAGTTCCAGAAAAACATCTATTTCTGCTTTATTGACTACGCCAAAGCCTTTGACTGTGTGGATCACAACAAACTGTGGAAAATTCTTAAAGAGATAGGAATACCAGACCACCTGACCTGCCTCCTGAGAAATCTGTATGCAGGTCAGGAAGCAACAGTTAGGACTGAAACAACAGACTGGTTCCAAATTGGGAAAGGAGTACATCAAGGCTGCATATTGTCACCCTACTTACTTAACTTATATGCAGAGTACATGATGCAAAACACTGGGCTGGAAGAAGCACAAGCTGGAATCGATTGCCGGGAGAAATATCAATAACCTCAGATATGCAGATGACACCACCCTTATGGCAGAAAGTGAAGCGGAACTAAAGAGCCTCTTGATGAAAGTGGAAGAGGAGAGTGAAAAAGTTGGCTTAAAACTCAACATCCAGAAAACTAAGATCATGGCATCCAGTCCCCTCACTTCATGGCAAATAGAAGGGAAACAATGGCAACGGTGTCAGACTTTATTTTGGGGGGCTCCAAAATCACTGCAGATGGTGATTGCAGCCATGAAATTAAAAGATGCTTGCTCCTTGGAAAGAAAGCTATGATCAACCTAGATAGCATATTAAAAAGCAGAGACATTGCTTTGCCAACAAAGGTCCGTCTAGTCAAAGCTGTGGTTTTTCCAGTAGTCATGTATGGATGTGAGAGTTGGACTGTGAAGAAAGCTGAGCGCCGAAGAATTGATGCTTTTGAACTGTGGTGTTGAAGAAGACTCTTGAGAGTCCCTTGGACTGCAAGGAGATCAAGCCAGTTCATCCTAAAGGAGATCAGTCCTGAATATTCATTGGAAGGACTGATGCTGAAGCTGAAACTCCAATAGTTTGGCCACCTGATGCAAAGAACTGACTCACTAGAAAAGACCCCGATGCTGGGAAAGATTGAAGGCAGGAGGAGAAGGGGATAACAGAGGATGGGATGGTTGGATGGCATCACTGACTCGATGGACATGAGTTTGAGTAAGCTCTGGGAGTTGGTGATGGACAGGGAAGCCTGGTGTGCTGCAGTCCATCGGGTTGCACAGAGTCGGACACAACTGAGCAAATGAACTGAATGAACTCACCAAAAAAAAAAAAAGTCTATTAGAGCTCATAAATGAGTTCCTCAAAGTTGCAGGATACAGAATTAATATACAAAAATTAATTGTATTTCTCTACACTAGCAATGAAAAACCTGAGGAAGAAATTAAAATAATTTCATTTACACTAGCATAAAAAGAATAATACTTAGGGATAAATTTAACAAAAGAATATAAAATGAATACTCTCAAAAACTACAAAGCATTGTTGAAAGGAACTAAAGAAAGGGGGAGGCGGGTGGGAGGGGGGTTCAGCATGGGGAACACATGGACGCCCATGGCTCATGGCTGATTCATGCAAATGTATGGCAAGAACCACCACAATATTGTAAAGTAATTAGCCTCCAATTAAATAAATTAAAAGAAACTAAAGAAAACCAAAATAAATGGGAGGGTATCTCATGTACTTGAATTGGAATATTTAATGTGAAGTTTACAAGACTTCCTAAATTGATCTGCAGATTCAACAATCTCTCCCTCTCCCTATCAAAATCTGCACTATCTTTTTGATAGCTGATCCTAAAATTCATATGGAATTTCAAGGGACCCAGGGTAAGTAAGACAGTTTGAAAAAGAACAAACTTGGAGGATTCACTCTTCCCCATTTCCAAACTCACTACAAAGTTACAGTAATTAAGAGTATTACGGTAGTGGCATAAGTCTATACATACAGACCAGCAGAATAGAACCCGGAATTAAAAAATAAGCCCTTACAAGAAAAAATAAAATAAAATAAAAAATAAGCCCTTGTACTTAACACTTGGTTGATCTTTGACAAGGGTGCCAAGGTAATTGTAGAGGGGAAACAACAATCTTTTCAACAAGTGGCGTGGGACAACTGAATAGTCATGTTTAAGAATATGAAGTTGCACACTTACTTCATATCATATATAAAAACTAACTCAAATAGGTTATAGACCTAAATACAAGAGATACGAAACTCTTAGGAAAAAAACATAAGAGGAAATCTTTATTACCTTGGATTTCTGAGATACGACACCAACAGTATAATGACAAAAATACACTGGATTTCATCAAGCTAAAAACCTGGCACTTTCTTGAAGGTCCAGTGGTTAAGAATCCACCTTTCAATGCAGGGGATGGGGGCTCAATCCCTGATCAGGGAAATAAGATCCCATTAGCCACAGGGCAGCTAAGCCCACGTGCCACAACTAGAGGGGCCCACAGGCTATAATGAAGACCCAGTGCAGTCAAAAATAAGTAAATAAAAATTTTAAAAACAACAGAAAACCCCAAATTTGTCTTCAAAGGACACCATCACGAAAGTGAAGTAACAACCCACGGGATGGAAGAAAACATCTGCAAATCGTATATCTGATAGAGGAATTGTATCCAGAATAGATAAAGAACACTTACAACTCAACATGAAAACGATAAAGGATTTGAATAGATATTTCTCCAAAGAAGTACACAGGTGGCCAATAGATACGTGAAAAGTTGCTTAAGCTAATTAGTCATTAGAGAAATTAAAATCAAAACCGCAGTGAGATGCTACCACCAGCATGCGACTCTCGATTGCTCAGTTGTGTCTGACTCTTTTTAGCCCCATGGAGTGTAATTCCTCTGTCCATGGAATTTTCTGGGCAAGAATACTGGAGTGGGGTGCAGTTTCCTACTCCAGGGGGTCTTCTCGACCCAGGCATTGAACCCACGTCTCTCGAGTCTTCTGCATTGGCAGCTGCATTTTACCACTAGCATCACCTGGGAAGCCAGCCCACACTAGACTAGCTGCAATGAAAAAAGAAAGAAACTAACAAGTGTTCGTGAGGATGCAGGGAAATTAGGACTCATATTGGTGGCATCATAAAATGGTGTGATTGTTTAGAAAAAAAGAGTTTTATGTTTCTTTAAAATATTAAACACAGAGTGACTGTATGACCCAACAATTCTACCCCTAGGTACTCAGGAGAATTGAAAACTTATGTCCACACAAAACTTGTACTTGAACACTTATACCAGCTTTATTCATAATAACCCCAAAGTAGAAACAACCCAAATGTTCATCAATGAATAAATTGACAAATATATTTATCTATACAATAGAATATCATTCAGTAATAAGAATGAAGTTCTGGGGTGGGATGGATTTGGAGGTGGGAAAAAGGTTCAAGGGAGAGGAGACATATGTGTATCTATGGCTGATTCATGTTGATGTATGACAAACCAGCACAACATTGTAATTATCCTCCAATTAAAATAAGTAGAATTTAAAAAGAAAAAAATGAAATTCTGACACATGCTACAACATGGATGAACCTTGAAAGCATCATGCCGTGTTAAAGAAGCCTGACACCAAAGGCCACATACTATATGACTCTATTTGTAAGAAATGTCCAGAAGAGGTAAATTAATAGAAACAGAAGGTAGGTTTCTGGAGTGTATGGGAAGGAGGCAATGGGGAGTGACTGCTAAGGGGTGCAGGGTTTCTTTTGGGGGTAGGCTGGGGCAGCTCCTGGTAGCCAGGGAGCTCAGGCTGCAGTGGAGAACCAGTGGAATGTTCTAGGTTGGAACCATCCTCATAGTTAGCACCAGATCTGATTAGCGTCGTGGATGTGGGTCTCCAGTTTGTGTTGCAGGTGCTGGAGAGGCAGGTGGATTACCGAATGCAGCTGCACCACCTGAGCATCCGCCATCCCCACGTGGAGACCAGCACACACCTGAAGGGGCAGTACAACGGGCGGCTGCCCTTCGTGGCGGGCGTGCAGTGGAAGGACACGTCCCGGGCCACCCTGTGGAAGTGGGAAGGTGAGTGGCCTCTACGGGGTGTCCTTGGCTAGCGGTCTTCACTCAAGTCATGCCCACCGTCTGCAACAGCCTTCCCTTTGTCTGCCTGGCCATCTCCAGACTCAGGGCTTTAATGTGTTGTAGGAAACACACAAACACATCCCGATTTCTTACCCTTACTAACAGCTCTACATTACAGGGCCTTGCCTACTTCTCCGACCTTATCTCACCCTACTTTCCCCATTGCCCATCACCCTGCAACCCTACTGGCCTCTTTCTGTTCTCCAGACATACCTCAGGGCCTTTGCACTTGCTATTTCTTCTCCTTGGAACACTGTCTCCCCTTTAAAAAGATGGATGTACCATAGTTTATCTTTGAATTAATTTTTTTTATTGAAGAAATACATAGTTTGAAAAGTGAATTAGACTATGACATGGAAATTGTTGAAGGTGGGTGAATGTTACATGGGAATCTCATCATAGTATCTGTATTCATGTATAGTTGAAAATTTTTTTAAAGTTTTAAAAGTTAAAGTTATAACAAACACAGTAATTTTCTGCTTCATGTCTTCCTATCCCAAATTTTTCTTGAAATGGCAATCACTGTAAATTCTTTTTACTATTTCTTATCAGACCTTCCATCTTTTAATCACACTTACTTCTTGCTTTTTCTCTCTTAGGCATTTTTATTCTCCATGTATTTCTTATTATAGAGGATGAGAATTTAACTTGCACCATCTCTTTTAAAATATGTATTTCCTTCTCTTCCCCCCATACAGTTACAGTTTGTTAGTATTCAGTGTTGATATAATTGTGTCCCTCACAGCTGAGACACCTGGTATACTAGAATTCTAACTTTTTGTTTTTTTTCTAGAGCTATAGTAGCCTTTCCCCCTGTTTGATTAATTTTCTATTTTCCTCCTATGATTATTCCTAGAATTTTTAGCAACAGTGTAAAACTCTTCTCCAGAGGGTCACACACTTCAGATTACTTGTCAGCTTCAATCGGTTCTCATAGTTTTCTTGTCGACACTTCCTGGAGCCACTGCTGCTCCAGGGTAGACCAGCTGTGTCCTGGGACATCCCCCCACCATCATTCAGGGAGTGCCTTCCACTTCTCTGGGCCACAGTCCCTGCTTCTTGCACTCATGTGCTTTCTTGCTTGACTCTTTTGTTCCAATGGAGCACATCCTCCAGTAACTTCTTGAGAGAGGATACATGGAAAGTGTATTTGTTAGCTAGGGCTGTGTTAACCAATTACCACAAGCTGGGTGGCTTAAAACAGTTTATTCTCTTACAGTCTCCAAGACTAGAATTCTGAAGGTGAGGCATCAGTAGGGCCATGTTCTCTCTGTGACCCTGGGTAGAATCCTTCCTGCCTCTTCCTAGCTTCTGGTGGTGGCTATTAATGCTTGACGTTCCTTGGTTGGTACATTGAGTTACATTAGAGTTACATTGCTCTAATCTCTGCCTGCAGGAGACACAAGTTCGATCTGTGGGTTGGGAAGATCCCCTGGAGAAGGAAATGGCAACCCACTGCAGTATTCTTGGCTGAAAAACCCCATGGACAGAGAGCCTGGTGGGCTACAGTCCATGGGGTCACAAAGAATTGGACATGACTTAGCGACTAAACAACAGCAACAGTCTCTGCCTCTGTTGTTACATGTTCTGTGTGTGTGTGTGTGTGCAAACTTCTCTCTTCATATAAAGATACCAGTCATGTCAGACTTCGGGCCTCCCCTACTCTGTTAAGTGTCTGTGAACCCTCAGTGTGTCCAGCTCTTTGTGACCCTATGGACTGTAGCCCACCAGGCTCCTCTGTCCATGGGATTTTTCAGGCAAGGATACTGCAGTGGGGTGCCATTTCCTCCTTCAGGGGATCTTTCATCACTGAGCCACCTGGGACTCTGGTATGATCTCATCTTAACTAATTTTATCTGCAATGACCCCATTCCCAAATAAGGTCACATTTTGAGGTACCCGGGGTTAGGGCTACATATCTATTCGAGAGACACAATTCAACCTGTAACAGGATGTAAACATTTTGAAACCCTGAATATTTAAACTGTCTTCATTTGATTTGGCTGAATAGAGAACTCTGGGTCGGAAATGATTTCCCTTTGAGATTGTGAAGACATCGTTCCACTGTCTATGTGAATCAGTTGACAGGTCTGGTGCTATTTCTGATCCATCATCCTTTGTCTGTGACCCTTTTGTCTGGAAGCTTTTAGGAGCTTCTCTTTACTCCTGAAAGTGAAAGTCGCTCAGTCATGTCTGACTCTTTGCCACCCCATGGACTATACAGTCCATGGAATTCTCCAGGTCAGAATACTGGAGCGGGTAGCCTTTCCCTTCTCCAGTGGATCTTCCTGACCCAGGAATAGAACTGGGGTCTCCTGCATTGCAGGCAGATTCTTTACCAACTGAGCGATGAGGGAAGCCCTTATTCCTCATATCTTCACATCTTACGATGATGAGCCTTGGTTTGGATCCATCTTCATTCACTGTGCTAAGGACTTGGCATATAACCCTGCAATGTGGAGACCCACCATTTGAGTCTAGGTAGTTTTCTTATACAGTTTCTTTGGTAATTTCTTTCTGTGTTCTGGAATTCCTGTTGGTCAGATAGATGTTGGTCCTCATAAACTAAACCTCTGATTTTCTCTTTTCTCTCTTTTGTTCCGTCTCTTTGTCCTTTTGTTCTGTTCTGAGGGCTGATTTCCCCAGCTTCATCCACCAGCCCTCCTGCTGACCTTTTTAGTTTTGTTTAGCTTGTATTCCCAAGAGCACTTTTGTGTTCCTGCAAGTTCTTCATGAATGCATTACCTTCTCTTCTCTATGAATGTAAGTTACAGAAGTGGGGGGCTTTGATCTGTTCCCCCTGAGTTTCTTTTTTCTTTATGTTTCTGAAGTTCCTTTTAGTAGCTTTCCCCACATGCCAGGTAAGAGTAGGGTATGTGCTTTTGTTTAAGATTCAGTAACTTGGAACTTGTTTGGAAGGAGGTTCTATGGGAGGGGAGGTGTGTGTGCTCTTTAAAAAAAAAAATTACTTTGTTGAAGTATAGTTGAGTTACAATGTTCTATTAATTTCTGCTGTACAGCAAAGTGATCCTGTTTTATTTATTTATACACACACACACACATTTTTTCTATTCTTTTCCATTATGGCTTATCATAGGATATTGAATATTATTCCCTGTGCTATACAGTAGGATCTTGTTGTTTATCCATTCCATATATAATAGTTTCCATCTGTTAATCCCAAACTCCCAATCCATCCCTCCCCTTGTTAACTATAAGTCTATTCTCTATGTCTATGAGTCTTTTTCATAGATCAGGTCATTTGTGTCATATTTTAGATTCCATGTCTAAGTAATATTACATGGTATTTATCTTTCTCACTTGCTTCATTTAGGATGATAATCTCTAGTTGCATTCACATAGCTGCAAATGGAATTATGTCATTCTTTTTCATGGCTGAGTAGTATTTCATTTGTATATATGTATGTAAATCAACGTGAGTTTGAGTGAACTCTGGGAGTTGGTGATGGACAGGGAGGCCTGGTGTGCTGCAATTCATGGGGTCACAAAGAGTCGGACACGACTGAGCAACTGACGGATGTATGTATGAGTGGGGGTGTTCTTGTTGACTGATGGACTTCCCTGTTGGGTGGGGTCCTGGCTCTCCCTGAGGACCCTGGGCCCCGTATCTGTGGACCATTGTTTTTCAGTCACTCTGTTCTTCTGTGGAGCAATCTCCCCATCTCCTGTGGAACTGGCACCTCAGGTCAGGGCACCTGACTACACTCTACTCAATATCTCCCTGTTCTCAACTTGGCAGCTCGCCCTCTACACTTGCTGTGCTGGGCCCCCCTGAATCCTGGCCTCTCAGCCTCAGTTTCCCCACATAGTGAATCTCCTATCTCCACTAGGAGGTGGGGGAGTGCGCCCTCTCTTTGACAGACTCAGGGTTGAGCTCAAGGGTCCTGTTCATGGGAGTCTTCTCTGATCCTCCTGACCTTGGTCTAACTCCCTCTTTCTTTTCCTTCCTAGCACTCAGCATTTTCCTCCTAGGTAGGGCTTCCCTGGTGGCTCAGATGGTAAACAATATGCCTGCAAGGCGAGAGACCTGGGTTCGACCCCTGGGTTGGGAAGATCCCTGGAGGAGGGCATGGCAACCCACTCCAGTATTATTGCCTGGAGAATCCCCTCAGAAAGAGGAGCCTGGCAGGCTACAGTCCATGGGGTTGCAAAAGAATCAGACAGGACTGAGCAACTAAGCACAGCACAGCACAGGTCTCATATGTTTATTCAGGATTTCTCCCCCACCACTGCCCCCAGACCGCGAGTTCCATCAAGGCAGCAACTATGCCTCCTGTTCACTGCCACGTTCCGAGAGTCTGGAGCAATATTTACTGAACTAGCCCTTGAGCGAGTGGGAGATTTATTACAAAGTACGAGAGGGGTCCAGTGACTGCTTTTAGTTCCCTGTGGAGGGGTAACGTGCTATGTAGAATGTCAGCTTTTTGATGATGGTGATGACTGATCTTTACTCTTCCAAGTGGATGCTTCCTCTGTCCCAAGACACAGTGATTGGTACTACTGTACGCATTTTACAGATGAGGGAAGCACAGGCTCAAAGGGGTCACATAGCTTGCAAGAGTAAAGGCCATGCTCTTGATCACCTCACTCCAGTGCCCCCTCTCCAACTTTCCTAGCGTTTCTTCTAACATATCTTCCTGAAAACATTTCAGACATACAGAAACGTGCAAAGACTGCTGCAGGGAACACCTACATGTTCTCAGTGTGGATTCTACTATTAACATTGTACTCCACCTCTCTTGTTACCTATCTGTCCACTTAGCCATCTGTCTTATTTGTTGGTAACAGGTCAAATTAAGTTGTAAACCACGGTCCATCTCACCCCTCAGCATTTCAGTATGGTATCATTTACTAAGGTGAAATGCCAACATCTCCCGGGTACCAGTTGATGAGTTTTGACAGGTGCACCGATCTGTGAAACCTGAGCTCCTGTCAAAATTCAGAGCATTAGAGTCATTCTAGAAGGTTATTCTTGCCTGGAGAATCCCAGGGACAGAGGAGCCTGGTGGGCTGCCATCTGTGGGGTCGCACAGAGTCGGACACGATTGAAGCGATGCAGCAGCAGAAGGTTCCCTTATGTTCTATCCCCAGTCATTCCCAGTTATGAGATGTGCTCTGCAGTGACCGTGATGACTCTACAGGGGTCTCTTGCTGCCTGCCAGAAGCCCCCTTCTTGCCCTGGAGATAACTACTTTCTTGTTCTCTGCCTGTCGCAGGAGCCTTGAACCTGAATAGTCCCTGGCTGATGGTCTCCATGGCTCACAGGCTCTACTGGCCTAACAGAGCCATGTTCCAGACTGTGTTGGAGCTGACGCTGGGCAAGGCCTGGACCCTCAAGAATTTGGTGATGAATGTGGCCTGCAGGGGCCAGGGCCTCCAGAGGCAGGGCAAGATCCACGTCTACACCCCGGCTACCACTTACCTCCAGGTGCGCATGCTCAGCCACGCCCCCTGCCCACCCCCTTCACCAGCGGCCAGGGAGGCTGATGTCTTGTGGTTTAAATCTTGTGAGCAAAGGGTTAAAACTGAGGTTCGGGGGTTTTCCATACTGGGTCCCAGATGCGTGAGGTCTGGTTCACTCAGTATTGACACTCTTCAGAGTTAGTTGCCAATGGAATTTGGGAGAGTGGACCGCAAAATAAACCTCAATGTCTCATGTTCTTGCTTAGCAGCTGATACAGTAAAATATGAAAGTAGGTTGAGCTGGTACCTTGGAAACAAGTAGATAGGAGGCTTTTGCCAAAACGCAGAATGAAAACTTTGAGGATGGAGGTCAGTTTTATACCACCTGCCGAGTGAAGCAGCATAGCAGAGTTTGGAAGGAAAGCAACCAGAGAAGGATTTCCATGGTGTCACATGTGGGAACCTGGTACATCAAGCCTCTCCTTGTGTTGGACATAGGGGAGGGGTGGTCCAGGCCTCACTTGGGCTCAGGAGGAGGCAGCTTGGTGGACATGTCTGGGGACAGCATGCTACCCTCGAGGCAGGGGCCAGGTGGCACCAGGGTGGACTCAGAAGGAGCAAGTGACTCCCAGCAAGGTTAGGGACCTCGAGAGGGCAGCTGTGTGACAGATAAGGCCAGGACAGGATGTAAGGAGGGGTCGGCAGGCCCGCTCCTGCAGGTGACACAGCCCAGGGGCGTGATGGTGGCCTGGCCTGGGAGAAGACAGCAGAGGCAGGTGTTCAGATTGCAGAACTTACTTGAAGGTGTAGATGACTGACTTGCTTATGGATTGGTTTGGGGAAGTGAGGAAGAGACAAATGACCCCAGGTTTTTGGCTCAAGCAGTTGTATAGCTATGGTTTTTTGAAGTAGTCATGTACGGATGTAAGAGTTGAACCATAAAGAAGGCTGAGTGCCGAGTTGATGCTTTCAAAGTGCGGTGCTGGAGAAGACTCTTTGAGAGTCTTTTGGACATCAAGGAGATCAAAGCAGTCCATCCTAAAGGAAATCAACCCTACATATTCATTGGAAGGACTGAAGCTGAAGCTCCAATCCTTTGGCCACCTGATTCGAAGAGCTGACTCATTGGAAAACACCCTGACGCTGGGAAGGATTGAAGGCAGGAGGTGAAGGGGCACCAGAGGATGGGACGGTTGGATGGCATCACCGACTCAATGGACATGAGTTTGAGCTAGCTCCAGGAGATAGTGTAGGACAGAGAAGCCTGGCGTGCTGCAGTCTGTGGGGTCACAAAGAGTCGGACACAACTGAGCTACTGAACAGCAACAAAGTTGTGTAGAAGCAGGTGCCATTTGCTGAAATGGGGCCCGTAGGTTCTGGGGTGACCTGAGGTCAGTGATGCATGGGGTAAGGTCTTGGGTAGTTATAGTATTTGGCAGGAGGTTTGGTAATTCCCAAACTCCGTCTTGGCCCCATTACCTCTCCTTATGAGTCCCCTGAGGGAGCTGTATGAACAAGGGACAGAGGCCAGCAGGGCACAAGGCAGAGGCTTGTTGTTCCTAGAGGGGGTTGGTGTTCCTAGAGGGGCTTGTGCAAAGGGCAGTGGGCTGGGTACACAGCTCAGCACAAGGCTAAAGAGTTCTACTTCCCAGCCCCAGTACAAGCCCAAAGAACACCTAGCTCCTCCCATGGCTCTGAAAACCATGACAGTGATGCAGGGAGAGAAGGCTACCCCTCTGTTCCCTTGTGTGCCCTTCAGGAATGGCATTGGAGGGGTTTTGAAGGATGAATAGGAATTCACCAAGTGGGACTGAGAGAAAGGGACTCCCAAGATGAGGAGGAAATAGGGTGTGCAAAGGCTTTGGTCAGCCTCTTCATCCTCATTGCAGGTTTCCACGGTGACAGCCTTGGCACAGAGCCTCTTTAGCAGCCGGAGTGAAATAGAATCAGCCTGGAGCGAAGCAGTGCAGAGCGAGATTCATGCTGAGAACAGCCAAGACCGTAAGATCCTGCGCTGCTGGTTGAAGGGCCCCCAGCGGGAGCTGAACCTAACGGCAGCCTACAGGCACACGGAGCAGGTAAGGGTCCAGGTGGCCTGTGCTGGAGACTTTGCCATCGAGGACCCTGAATCCCGTATCTGGGATGGGGAAGGCTACTAGTTTGGCCTATAAGCCTCCCTGAGCCTCAGTTTCTTTATCTATAAAATGGACCCCAGCCATATTAGCACTGACTGCAAAGCAAAGGTCTGCCACCTGGTACTGGACATCCAAGTGCTTCATTCCTCCTGGGCCCCTGGTGAGGTCTTGCCATAGCGGCGTGCCTGTGTAACCTTGAGGTCTGATGGTGTGGAGGCTGCAGCCCATTTGATCAGCCCTTCTCGGTGGTCATTCCTGGGGTGATGAGTGGGCAGTGGGGGCTGCCCCTGGAGACCCCCAGGGCAGGATGTTTTGCAGCTTGGACCCTCTGGACATCCCTCCACATCAGCCTGGTCCTCATTGCAGCCATGGAAGAGTCATGTATTGCTGACGGCTCTGGGGACGGGTGCCAGGGGCCATCCTGAGGGCCTGCAGCTGGAGGGCATACTGGAGGAGCTGGTTCAAGACAGGAGCTTGTACCGGAAGCAGGGAACCTTCTTCCCTTCGGTATGTGTGGCCCCTTCCCCCAGTCTGCTTCCCCTGAGGTGTGGTGCTTGCCTGGGTCTCCTGTTCTCCAGTGTGGAGGGTCACCAGGGAGTGGGGTGTGCCATGTGGCCTGGAGGGGCCCAGACAGAACCCAGAGCTCGGAGATGAGCCCCCTCCCTGAAAGCCCCCACGTCCCTCACCCCCTTTCATTAGTGTGCCGAGGTGGGCACAAAAAACAGTCTCATCACCCCAGGCTGAAAGCTGCTCTGGGGGAACCATTTCAGTTCCTGGAGGCACAGCTGATTGAAAAGCCTGTTCTTTGTTGGGGGGTGAACAGCACAGGGTTGGAGTCAGAAGACCCAGCCTGAAGTCCAGGCTGTGTGCTGACCAGCTGGGGGTCCTTAGCCATCTACTGTCAGAACAGCAGCAGTAACCCAAAACTAACAGCAACTGCATTTGCCAAGGTCTCATCCATTTTTTAATCTCATTTATATTTATTGAGCACCTACTGTATGCCAGGTTTTCCCTGGTGGCTCAGATGGTAAAGAATCTGCCTGCAGTACAGGAGATGCAGGAGACCCGGGTTTCATCCCTGGGTCCGGAAGATCCCCTGGAGAAGGGAAATGGCAATCCGCTCCAGTATTCTTGCCTGGAGAATCCCATGGACAGAGGTGCCTGGCAGGCCACAGTCCATAGGGTTGCAAAGAGTCAGACACGACTGAAGGGACTTCGCACGCATGCACATAGACAAAGTCTTTTTAAAAAAACATTTATTTGGCTGCATCAGGTCTTAGCTGAGGCACACAGGATCTTTGTTGCAGTGCGCAGGCTTCTCTAGTTGCATTGCTTGGGCTTCTTTCTAGTTGTGGCACGCGGGCTCAGCAGTTGGAATGTGAGGGCTTAGTTGCTACGCAGCGTGTGGGATCTTAGTTTCCTGACCAGGGATCAAACCCACATCCCATGCTTTGGAAGGTGGATTCTTAACCACTGGACCACCAGGCTAGTGCCCTGTAACAAAGTCTCAACTCTGCAAGACAGTGACAGGCCCCTGGGGCACAGATGTCCTCTGACCCTGCCAGCCGCTTTAATGCTTTCAGCCTGTTCCCCACTCTCCACCCCAGGCACCCCTGGACTGTGCCCCTCCCGCAGCGCATCCTCCTGCAGGAGACCTTCACAGCTGACAGGCGGCACCAGCGTTACTCCTTGGAGACCAGGGTGGTCCTCGGTGCCCAGGAGGAGACCCTGCAGACCGTGGTCCTGGGCTACCAGGCCGGGCACCCCTATGTGAGTGGACTCCAGGGTTCAACGGGGAGGGTTCCATCTGCCTCTGACCCATCTGTGTGTGTGTGTGTGCACACACGTGTGCATGTGTGTGGTTGTCCCTCCCAGGTCTGCGCGGGCCTGACCCACCCGTACGACGGCAGGGCCATCCCCAGGAGCTTGGACGGGTGCATGGTTTTGTGGAATCGGCACGTGGTAAGTGAGGGTCCCAGAGGTCTTTTCACCCCGGTGGTCCCCGGTTCAGGTTGCCATCTTCTCTCAAATGGACGAAACAAACGGAGAATTCCGGCCTGAGTTTTCTATTCTGCTGTCTGCCTAATTCAATCTACTTGAGAGCCTGAGGGAGTTTTTCAACACGCCAGCGTAGTCATTGTTGCCCCCTCACTTAAAACCCTCACCTCTTCTCTTGGGAGAAAGACCCCAGCCCGGACCCTGTGCTAGTCCGAGACCGTGATTGGGACGTGTCTGCCTTTTTATCCTGAGAGCCTCAAGGCCTGGCACACAGTCAGTGCTTAAATGAACAGCTGTTGGCGGTGCTGTTGAAAGTCCATTCTAGGACTCCCCTGGCGGTCCAGTGGTTAAGACTGTGCTTCCAGTGCAACGGGCACAGGTTCAATTCCTGGTTGGGGAAGTTCCACATGCTGCGTGGTGCGACCACAATTTTAAAAAAAGAAAGAAAAATGCATTACATACCTAATTTAGAGCAGGGGTTGATCAAGTTTTTCTCTGAAGGACCAGATGGTAACTATTGTAGCCTTTGCAGGTCATACAGCCAGTGTTGCAACTACTCATCTCTGCCTTTGTAGCTTACAAACATTGTAGGAAACACACAAATGAATGGGCACAACTGTGTTCTGATAAAACGTTTGCTGTGGGCTGAATGTTTGTGTAACCACCCACTTCCCCAGATTCATATGTTGAAGCTCTAATGTGATGGCATTTGGAAGTGCGGGCTTTGGGTAATCAAGGTCATGAGGGTGGAGCCCTTATGATAAGATTGTTGTTCAGTTGCTCAGCGCTCAGTCATGTCCAACTCTTTACCATCCCATGGACTGCAGCCCGCCAAGTTTCCCTTCCTTCATTATCTCCCAGAGTTTGCTCAATCTCATGTCCATTGAGTTGGTGATGCCATCCAGCTGTCTCATCCTCTGTTGCCCCCTTCTCCTCTTGCTCTCAATCTTTCCCAGCATCAGGGTTTTTCCAATGAGTCAGCTCTTTGCATCAGGTGGCCAAAGTATTGGAGCTTCAGCATCAGTCCTTCCAATGAATATTCAGGTTTGATTTCTAAGATGGACTGGTTTATCTACTTGCAGTCCAAGAGACCCTCAAGAGTCTTCTCCAGCACCACAGTTCAAAAGCATCAATTCTTCTGTTCTCAGCCTTCTTTATGGTCCGACTATCACATCCATACATGACTACTTGAAAAACCATACCTTTAACTCTACGGACATTTGTTGGCAAAGTGGTGTCTCTGCTTTTTAATACACTGTCTAGGTTTGTCATACAGCTTTCTTCTAAGGAGCTAGTATCTTTTAATTTTATGGCTGTAGTCGCTGTGTGCAGTGATTTTGGAGCCCAAGAAAATAAAGTCTGTCACAGTTTCCGTTTTTTCCCATCTATTTGCCATGAAGTGATTAATCTTAATGATAAGATTAGTGTCCTTCCAAAAAGAGGATCAGAGCTGAGCTTTCTCTCCACCATCTGAAGACACAATGAGAAAATAGCCATCTGCAAACCAGCAAGAGGTTTCTCACCAGAACCCGTCCATGCTGGCAACTTGGTTTTGGACTTCCGGTCTCCAGAACTGTGAGATGTAAAATTTCTGGTGTTTGAGTCATGCAGTCTGTGGCATTTCTGTTATAGCAGCCGAAACAACTGGATTTGCAAAATCAGGCTGGCCAGTTTTGTTTTTTTTTTTCCCCAGTCTGTAGTTTTTAACCCCTGACTTAGAGGGTCTTGGCATTTGTGTTCTAGGAGTGAAACTCGTTTTTGCCTCTGTGCCCTTAGCAGGTCATCTTGTGTCTCTGGATCTCAGTTTCCTCTTCTGTGCAGTGGAGACAGCAACCCTCATCTCTTACGCAGTGTTATGAGGATCGAAATGGAGTACAGTGATCTTTCTTGAGTACTTGTTGTGCAGTTGCTAAGTCATGGCTGACTCTTTGTGACCCCATGGACGGCAGCATGCCAGGCTCCTCTGTCCTTCACTGTCTCCTGGAGTTTACTCAAACTCATGTCCATTGAGTCAGTGATGCCATCCAACCATTTCATCCTCTATCATCCCCTTCTCCTTTGCCTTCAGTATTTCCCAGCATCAGCATCTTTTTTAGTGAGTCAGCTTTGTGCATCAGGTGGCCAAAGTATTGGAGTTTCAGCTGCAGCATCAGTCCTTCCAAGATTGTACGTGGGTACAATCTCGAGTACTTACAACATGACTATAGGCCCTCATCCAAGTCTCCTTCCTGACCCCTCTAGGAAAACACACTCCAAGAGATGATCCCATTCTCCAGCAAGCATGTATTGAGCACCTGCTGTGTGCCGGGCCCTGGAGAAGGAAGACAGTGGTGGTTTCTCCCTTGGGGATATCCACAGGTTTGGGGCTGGAGCTAGGCCAGCTGCTGTACATGGAGAGAGACCTGTGTTTCTGGGGCCTCACTCCCCTGCCTGTCAAACTGGGCCGTGAGCAGCCCCCAGGTTTGGGAGTTGGAGGTCCTGAGGGGAAGCCATGGGCAAGATGACGGCCCAGAACACCTGCACAAATGTTTCCCGGTGGTGTGTCCTGTTTTCTAAACCGGAGATTGCAAAATGGCGAATGGGCCAAATCCAGTCTGCAGATGTGTTTTGTTTGGCCTGCTTAGCATTTAAATTAAAGAAAAGAAAGTGTCAACATTTAAATCAGAAGATTTGGAATAAAACCCAGATCTCTGCTTCTAATTATAAAAAATTGGAAGATCTGACTCACTGGGCCTAAAACCCCACCTGACACCAACAGGCTAGAACCAAGTAGGTGGGGATCCTTTAATTTAATTTAATTTGACTGTTTTTTCTAAAACCCTGTGTACTCAGTCATGTCCAACTCTTTGTGACCCCACGGACTGTAGCCTGCCAGGCTCCTCTGTCCATGGGATTTTCCAGGCAAGAATACTGGAGTAGGGTGCCATTTCCTTTTCCAGGGTTTTAAAACCATATCTTTGTTTAATGACACACATTTTTCACTTCTCTTGGGACCTTTGTTTCTTCCTCCTCCATCCTGGCTCTGAAATAAAGCAGTGTATTCTTTGAGAGATGTTCACCAATGATAAAATTCTAGTGGCAAGACATTGTTTAACTTCTCAGGCAGCACAGGTGGGAAAAGATGGCAGCCTGCTGCTTGTACTTAGCGTGTGGCAGAAGCGAAATGGTTGTTGAGTGAATAAGTGATTAACTCTGTGTATGTATTTCCTGTTGCTGCTATAATAAATTGCCACAAACTTAGCGGCTTAACACAGCAAATTTATCTTACATTTCTTGAGATCTGAAATAAAAAATGGGTTTCACTTGGCTGAAATCAACATGTTTCCAGGATTGCATTCTTTCTAGAAGTTCCAGGGGAGAATCCTTTTTTTTTTTTTTTGCCTTTTCTAACTTCTAAAAACCACCCATGTGTCTTGATTTATGGTCCCTTTCTCTGTTTTCAAAGGTAGCAGAGTAGCATCTTCCTCTCTCTGACTGTGACTCTCTTGTCTCCCTCTTATATGAATCCTTGAGGCTTCCCGGGAAGTCCAATGGTTAAGACTCCATGTTTTCACTGCAGACGGTGCAGGTTCAATACCTGGTCAGGGAACTAAGATCTCACGTGCTATTTGACCAAAAAAAAAAAACCCAACACAAACCAAAAAAGCCTTGTGATCAGCTCATTGGATAATCCAGGATAATCTGCCCATCTCAAGATCCTTAATTGTAAAATCTCTTTTGCCCTGTAAGGTAACAGATTCCCAGAGTTCAGGGTTCAGGACATGGACATTTTGGGGAAGGTGGGTATTTTTCTGCCTGCCAGAAATTAAACATTCTTCTACTTAGCATGGCATTGCCCTTGGGGTTTCAGGCTATAACTACAACTAGCGATTCTGCATTCATCTAGATATTTGTTGAGCACCTACTATGCACCTGCGCCATGCTGAGTGTTACAACTGCAGCAGTGCCTAGAACAATCACCCTTGTGAATGAGACACAGGCCCTCAAGCCTACCCTGCTCGCCCCACCTGTGGGCGCTGGAGTTTACCATACACATCAGAGACCCCCCTGTGCACCTGCCCACTTTCTTTCCTGTGACTGGCGCAGTGCAGACTGCTTTCACCCATCAATCTTGGGACCACTTTGATTGCTGGGTTCCGAGGGTGGCCTCTGCAGGCATTCAGAGATGCGGAGTCCCCTCTCTCAGGGCCGTCGGTTCTTGTACAGGCTAAGAACAGAGGTGTTGAGGCCACTCTGAAAGTCAACCAGAAAGTCTTGCTGCATCTGAAGGCTCTGCACCATGACAGATCGCGGCATGGTGAAGTCTGGCATAACCTGGCCCTGGGCGTGGCTCACTCCTTCCAGGTACCCATCCCTGGGCTGGGCAAATGCTGGCTGGTGACCTCCAAGCAGAGCTCGACTGTTGGCGAGAGTGAAAGGTCCTGTCTGTTCTTTCCTAGCTGAGGTTCCCCCAAGCCCTGAATGTGGACGGGGACGTTGTCTTCAGACAGAGTCACGAGGGAGCATTTGACTGTGGTGTGGATGCACGAGCTACCATCAACCGCAACGTCACGTCCCAGGTCAGAAGACTGAGTTCTGCCTCCTAGCTGGGAGAGGAGGGGATTTAATGTTAGCATGCGGGTGTCCTGTATGGGAGGTGGCAGGGTGGCCCTGGCAAGCTGAGAGCACAGGCTTTATTTGGGCAGCGTGCATATGATGAATCAGGGTGCACCATTGTGACAAAAGTTTGCTTTACTGTGAAAGTTTATTCTGCAGTCATGTCACACTTCATTGTGGGTCTACTCCACACACTCACTCAGGGACCCAGGCTCCCACCACCCTGTGGCTCTGCCCCAGCTGGCTAGATGAGGAGAAAGAGGGTGAGAATTTTGCAGGAGGTTTTCATTGGTCAGGCGCATAAGTAATTCCACTGGCGGGAACTCATCACTTGACCCCCACCCAGCTGCAAGGGAGGCTGAGGAATGTAGTTTTAGCTGTATGTCCTAGAGAGAAAGGAAGTGCATTTTGGTGAATATATAGCAGCCACTGTGGGTATATTCATTAATTCACCATATATAGATAGTGTCTCTGCTGCATGAGAGGCTCTGTGCGATGTACTGGGACTGCACAGATGACTGTTTCTGTTCCCATCTCCAAGGAGCTTTCAGGTTCAAATCCTAGCTGCACTGTTGACTTGCTTGGGTAAATTATTCAACCTCTCTGAGCATCAGTTTTTCCTCCTGTGAAGAAGGATAGTAATACCAGCCTGTGAGAGCAGGGGTGATGATTGAATAAGATGATGATTGTAAAACCAGCTTCCCAGTGCCTGGTTCATGCTGCTGCCAAGTAGCTTCAGTCGTGTCCGACCCCGTGGGACCCCATAGACGGCAGCCCACATGGCTCCCCCGTCCCTGGGATTCTCCAGGCAAGAACACTGGAGTGGGTTGCCATGTCCTTCTCCAATGCATGAAAGTGAAAAGTGAAAGTGAAGTTGCTCAGTCATGTCCGACTCTTAGCGACCCCATGGACTGAAGCCTACCAGGCTTCTCCACCCATGGGATTTTCCAGGCAAGAGTACTGGAGTGGGGTGCCACTGCCTTCTCCTGGTTCATAGTCAGGGTCAAATAAATGGCAGCTGTGAACACAGGAGGCATGAGCAGACACCGTGGCAGGGGGAGGATGTGGTCTGCAGTTCGAGAGCTGTCCTCTCAGCCCCGTGTCTGGGGCCTCACTTCTCAAGCTTCCAGGTAAGGCAGTCTCCATAAGATTTAGGCTGAGAACCATCCTGAAAGGATGGTGGCTTCAGGCGTCTGCTGTGGGGCCTGGGTTTGGGACATCTCTGGGATGACCTGTCCCTCCTCAGTGCCCAGCCAGCCGCCTTCTTGGGTTCTGCATCTCACTCTTTGCTCCCTCTGACCCCCTCACCCTTTTCTACTTCCCCCTCCCAACAGGTCTCGGTCCAGCTGAACGGATCTGACTCCCATTCGGTGGTTTCCTTCCAGCTCAGACGTCCCCGTGGACCCATGTTTCCTCCAGACTTGCAGGTGCAGATGGTAGTCCCTTCGGGATGACCTCAGTTACCTGCCAAGTATTGTCTTTGAGCAGCCAGCTTGCTGGGAGATGGGGCGGAAGGAAGGGAGGATGGAGGGGAGGGAACAGGGGGAAGGCCACACCACGATGCTAAGCTTAGCCAGACAGCCCCTCCAGAATCAAGAACAGATGGGAAGGAGATTTCCAAATCGGTCATTTGGAAGTGATTGTCTAGGCAAGAAGGGTTTTCAGCTCCCTGGAGGGTGAAAGGATCACATTTCACCCTTGAAAATGGAGAGAGGCAGAATTGTCCTCAAAACCCTGCCCTGTGGTTGGGTCTGGAAGAAACTGTATGAGCCTTCAGAATGGCTTTTTAGATCCCAGAGTATTTTGCCCAGTGTGGGGTAGAAACACACAGGGTTTCATTCTCCAGTGAAAGGAAGAGGCAGGGAGAGGCGTGCAGGTGGGAGGGCTGTGCTTTGCTCCCCCAGGGCCAGCTCCATAGAAAGCCCCCCATCTTGGTTACTTTGAGAGTATGCCGTGTACACAGGAATTAGGCTGCGGGCTGGGAACATGGAGGTGTAGGTGGGTAATCCCCACTGCGATGAGGACCAGAATTTGATAGCAATTTTTAAATGCCTGCTGTGGCCTCAGTCCTGTGCCTGTGGGTTTTGAAAACTTGAGGGGAGCCCCAGAAGGGCTCTGAAGAATGGAAGCTGAACGGTCTCAGAGGTGTGTTTTCGCATGTGTTGGTAGCTCTGAAATCAGGATGTGTCTTCAGACCCACACTGGTTCATTGTCTCATCAGCAGCCTTTTCACTTTCAAGGTGTATAAAATCATGGCACCTGTCAGACTGGAAAATGTGCCATCGCCAAAGTCAGTTATAACAGGAGCTGATGGCCCTTGAATGTTTGCCGTGTGCCAGGCTCTGGTCTCAGCCCTTGATGTGGATCATCTCATGGATGCCTCGTGGTGCTGCTGATCGGCATTTTGCAGATGAGACTCTGAGGCACAGAGAGGCAATGAGCCCTGTGCAAGGTCATGGAGCACATAAGTGGAGAGTCTTGGATGGGCACCCAGGCAGGCTGGACGTGGAGCCCAGTGTGGCCCCAGCACTCATGGTGAGGGAGGAGGAGTCCTGCTGGACCCTTGGGTGCTGGGTCACCTAATGGATTCAAGCTTTATTATTACTTTTTTAAAAATTAAGAGTATAGTTGATTTACAATGTTGTATTAGTTTCAGATGTACAGCGAAGTGATTTAGTTATACTAAATACTATATATTTAGTTATATGGGTTGGGAAGATCCCCTGGAGAAGGGAACAGCTACCCAGTCCAGTATTGTGGCCTGGAGAATTCCATGGACTGTATAGTCCATGGAGTCGCAAAGAGCTGGACACAAATGAGCGACTTTCACTTCATATATGTATATATATCTCCACTCTTTTTTAATGTTCTTTTCCCACATAGGCCATTAAGAGTATTGAGTATATTATTACTTTTTAAAACAGCAGGAGCCTTTGCTCACATTATCTCTGTGTTTGAATGAGGGCTGGGCCTGGGCGGCAGGAACCCAGCCTTCTCAAACCCATCTCCCCCAAAATATCAGGTATCTTTTCACTGATGTTTCTCAACCTAATTTTCATTACTGCATCCCTGACCAAGGAGGCTTGTTGGGCACTTTTCCCCTAATTGTCCCCTCTATGAAAATTTAAGTCCACACATGTCCTGTATTTCTGTTATGTGCGGATGCATATCTGGGCCTTGTATAAGAAGTTATTTTTTTTAACCAAAGCCCTCTCACAAGAACCAATTATGCATTTAAAGCGATATTGCCCCTGTTGAGAATGCATGCTCCACAAGACCTCTCGGGCCCACAGAGTCAATCAGAGAAGACACGGTGTACCCTGGAAGTTCCCAGCCTCAGCTGCACGTTAGAAGCCGGTGGGGGCAGTTTTATTAACAGAACATACCTGGACTGCAGCCTGGAGATGCTGAGTTGATTGGTGAGGGCATCCCAGGCACTCTTCTAAAAAATTAATAAATCTCAGTTTTTACAGCAGTTTTAGGTTTACAGGAAAATTGGGCAGAAAGCACGGAGAGCTCTCACAGACCCCTGTTCTCCACACGGTTTCCCACTTACCGACAGCTTGTGGGACTTCCCTGGTGGTCCAGTGGTGGACGGTGCTTGCACTGCTTCGGGGTGCCGGCTCGATCCCTGGCCGGGGTCTGAGATCCTGCATGCCGCATGGCTTGGCCAAAATAGAAAAATAAACAGATAAAAGGAGAATGTTTAAAAGATAAGCCAAACATCTTGCCTTAGTGTGGTACCTTTGTTAAAATGGAGGGACCAATATTAATTCATTATGAACTAAAGTGCATCATTTACTTTAAGGTTCTCTCCTTGTGCCATTCATTCTGTGCGCTTTGCCAAGTGCGTAATGTCATAAATCAGCTTACAGTAGTTTCACTGCCCTAAAGATCCTCTGCGAGCCCTCTGTTCCTCCTTCCCCCTCTCTTACCCTCTGGCCACCAGTTACCATTTTCTGTATTTTTAGTTTTACCTTTTCCCCTGGAACATCATACAGTTGGAATCATTCAGTTTGTAACCTTGAAGTGAAAGATTGGTTTGTTTCATTTAGAATGTGCTGTTACAATTCCTTTGTGTCTTTTCACGGCTTAATAGCTCATTTCCTTTTATCACCGAATACTGTTGCATTGTATGGGATACACTGCTGTCTATCAATTCAAGTAGCGAGAGGCCAGGCATACTTGTAAAAGCTCCCCATGGGACTGTAATGTGCAGACTGGGCCAGGCCAGTTTCTACCCTGTAGTGGGGGAACCGAGGCCCAGATCAGGATGTGGGCTTCAGATCCTACAGAGTTGGTGGAAGACTGGGCCTCGCTGCTTGCACCCTACTCCTCCCCACATCACTCTGGGGGCCTGGTCAGGCCTTTGCTCCAACCTCACCCCAGGTGCGAAACTGAAGTCGTTCAGTCATGTTCGACTCTCTGTGACCCCATGGACTGTAGCCTGCACCAGGCTCCTCTGTCCATGGGATTTTCCAGGCAAGAATACTGGAGTGGGTTGCGATTGCCTTCTCCAGGGGATCTTCCCAACCTAGAAATCGAATACAGGTCTCCTGCCTTGCAGGCAGATGCTTTACCCTCTGAGCCACCAAGGAACTCACCCCAAGTGTGGCCCCTCCTTATGCACCAGACATTCTCCCCTTTGACCTCCAGAGCTTCTAGTGGTTCTCTGGGCCCCAAGGGGCACTGTGAGCATCCTTTTCTGTAACTGAATTGCCCAGGGTCTTCTGCTCCCCACAGCAGCCCTATTTCAGGCACAAGCATGAATTTTAGAGCCAGGCAGGCCCAGGTTGAATATGTGAGTCTCTGAGCCTCAGTTTCTCCATTTGTAAGACAGAAATCCCACCTCCTAGGTAGTGGGAAGGACAAGGTGATCCTGTTCCTGTGCAAGGAGCTGGGGTCAGGGAAGGCTTCCACCTGATCTTCCCTCTGTCTTATTTCTCTTCCTGAGTATTTGCTGTCCACTGTGTTTGGTGATGCTCAGTACTGGAGTGACTCCGGAAGACTTCCTGGAAGAAGAGGCCCTCCTGCATACCCAGCTCCCACAGACCCTTCCTGTCCTTCCTCTGCTTTTTTTTTTAATAGTATCTTTTATGAAAATAAAAAAGAGGGGTTCCTCTGGTGGCTCAGATGGTAAAGCATCTGCCTGTAATGCAGGCAGGGCCAGGTTTGATCCCTAGGTTGAGAAGATCTTCTGGAGAAGGGAATAGCTTCCCACTCCAGTAGTCTTGCCTGGAGAATCCCATGGACAGAGTTACTTGGCAGACTACAGTCTATAGGGTCGCAAAGAGTCGGACGCGACCGAGTGGCTAACGCTTTCACTTCTACTGTTTTATAAAAGTGTGTATTTATTTATTACATGGCTCTGTTGGGTCTTAGTTGTGGCATGTGGTGTCTTCCTCGTGTCATGGGAGATCTTTCTTTGCAACATGCGGATCCTCTACTTGAGCCGCAAGGGCTCAATAGTTGTGGCTCGCACGCTAAGTTGCTCTGTGGCATGTGGGATCTTAGTTTGTCCCCTGCATTGCAAGGTGGATTCTTAACTACTGGAGCATCAGGGAAGAACCCCCAACACCGCTGCTTCTGAACACTGTCCTCTTTCCCCGCAGGTGCAGGCGGCTGCCGCGCGCTACAGAGAGCACAGCGTCAACGGCTCCCTGTCTGTGCACGTGTCTGGCGAGGAGCTGGTTCTGCTGGAGGCCAGTGCGAGACAGGACAGCCGGAGGAACACCCGGGGCTGGGGTATGAGTGTCCTCCTACACCAGGAGGTCCTCAGAGCCCCCAGGGCTGTTCAGCTGCAGCTCTCCAGCAAGGTCGCCCCAGCCAGGTGAGCATCCCCAGGTGGCTTCAAGGAGGGAGGGGGCCTCTGAGGTTGAAGGGCTGAAGTCCTGGGAGATGGGAAATCATCACCCAGAAGTGCCCTCTGGGACCATCGCTGAATGGGGTGGGACCATCCGTGCCATTCTTGAGTTTAAGGCTTGAGGAGGTAGAAGGGAGGAAACATTCAATTTTCCACTTTGATCTATTTTCCTTTCTTTTTTAGTTATAACAGCATTCACAGTTGTTGTTAAGTTGCTAAGTTATGTCTGATTCTTTTATGACCCAGTGAACTATAGCCTGCCAGGATCCTCTGTCCGTGGGATTTCCCAGGCAGGAATATTGGAATAGGTTGCCATTTCGTCCTCTTGGGGATCTTCCTGGACTAGAGATTGAACCTGTGTCTCCTGCATTGGCAGGCAGGTTTTTTACTGCCTAGCCACCTGGGAAGCTTTATTCCCAAACTTCAAAGGGTTTGAGGTAGATTATGAAAATGTACATTGTTCTAGGTCAAGAACTAGCAAACTTTCAGGAAAGGACAGGATGGTAAATATTTTTGGATCTGCGGGCCACACGCTCTCTGTGGCAGGTATTCTGCGATTGTAGTACAAAAGCATCGTAGACAACATGTAAATCAACGCAAGTGGCCACGTTCTGATAAAACTTTATTTACTATACAGGTGGGCTGGTTTTGGCCCACAGCTTGCCAATTCTTATTCTGGGTTTCAAAAAAAAAAAAATACATGAGGAAGTTCGGGTGAAGGGAAGGAAAAATGGGAAGATGATCAATGTGGCATCAGTAAACGAAATGCGTGCCTTTTTCTAGAGTGGAGCTGATGATTTGACTCTGAGCTTCCTAACAGCCAGGGCAAAGTAAGAAACCAAACAATGGCATTATTTGTAAATAGTGCCTTTCCTTAGGGAAACACACACACACACACACTCACACCTGTGTGAGTGTGCACCAAGCAAAGCATGGCTGATCTTGTCCCTGGTCTTGGTATTCCCATGGAAAGCAACTACCATGATGTCATATATAGAGCTTACCATGTGGGACTTCCCTGGTCGTCCAGTGGTTGAGACTGCACTTCCAATGTAGGGGGCATGGGTTCGATCCCTAGTCAGGAAAGTAAGTTCTTACATGCTTCGTGTGTGCTAAGTCACTTTAGTCATGTCCGACTCTTTGCGACCCGTGGATTATAGCCTGCCAGGCTCCACTGTCCATGGGATTCTCCAGGCAAGAATACTGGAGTGTGTTGCCACGCCCTCCTCCAGGGGATCTTCCCTATTGAGACATCAAACTCATGTCTCCTGTAGCTCCTGCATTGGCAGCTGGGTTCTTTACCACTAGCGCCACCTGGGAAGCCTTACGTGACTTGAGTCAAGAAAAGAAAAAACCCAAACAACAACAAAAAAAACACGTGGGTGATTGGCACCATGTCACCTGCCCCGATTCTCCAGGAATTTTAAGAGCAGGCTTCCTGGGACTGTTTTGTCCCTTGTCCCCCGCCGTAATAACATAGACTGATAACTCATTAGCAATGTCAGTTCAGCATCAGTAGTTCGATGCTTTCCTCCTCTTTACAGAAGAAGAAACTGAGGTTCAGGGAGTTGTGTCTTTGTGCAGAGCCCCACAGTGAGTGGGCAGCAGCCCTGGGATTCAGCCTCCCATTTGACTGACCTCAAAGCCCGTGATCTGAGCCCTCTGTTACACTGCATCCCTGCGAGCTGAGGGCCCAGGAAGGCGATCCCATGATGGGTCTGAACGTGGGGTTCAGGGATTCGTACGGCCAGACTGGCTTACTTGAAGGGGAAAAACACCATTTGCTGCAGAGATAGCTGCTGATGTTTTCCACGCCCCATCACTTTCCTTCCTAGGATCTGGCTGTTTTCCAAAGCCCTGCTGGACCAGAGCACAGTGCAGCTCTTCCTCAAGGCCTCCGAGGCGCGGAGAGGAGGCCGGGTCCTGACCCTGCGGACCCAAGCCCAGCACACAGTGGCCGCCTGGACAGCCCTGCCCCGTCTCCTGACCCTCGTGGGGGTGCTGAAGCAGAAGGAGGTGCTCAGAGAGGGTGAGAGCCTGGGGAGCACTGTGGGATTGTGGGCGAGCACCCTCTGTGGATCCTCCATGTAGATGAAATCCTGCACATACTCAAGTCCACAGATGCTCTGTTCCAGCATCACACACACTCGTGATGCTCTTTGGTCAGCAGTTAGTACCTTGGGCTTCGCTAGGGGCTCAGCTAGGGTACAGAATCTGCCTGCCAGTGCAGGAGACTCCAGAAACATGGGTTCGAACCCTGGGTCAGGAAGATCCCCTGGAGGAGGAAATGACAACCCACTCCAATATTCTTCGGGCTTCCCTGGTGGCTCAGAGGGTAAAGAATTTGCCTGCAATGCAGGAGACTGGAGTTCGATCCCTGCGTTGGGAAGATCCACCGGAGAAGGGAATGGCAACCCACTCCAATATTCTTGCCTGGAGAACTCCACAGATGGGGCTGCTAGCAGACGGTAGTCCATGGAGTCACCAAAGAGTTGGACACGCCTGAGCGAGTAACACTTTCAGACTAACACTTTCAAAATGAATCTTCTGCTGTCTAAATACTAAACAGAGGGAGTGACTGGATGAGACACGTGGGACTGAGTAATTTTCTTTTTGGAGGTTGGAGTACAAACTGGTTTTGTTGTGTTTTGAGATTAATCCATATTGTCACAAGTAGCAAATGTCATTTCTCCATTGTAGTCCATTGTATGAATATTCCATGATTTCTTTGTACATCTTACTTTTTTTTTTTTGTTATTATGCAACACATTTTTAAAATTGAAAACCAAACTAAACAGGCTACCTTGTACAGGACTTGTCAGAGCCTTAATGTGCTAATGATATTGGAAATATCCAGGAAGCAGGGCTGAGTGCAGTGTTCCCTTCTAACACTTGTTTTATCTTTTGGCTGTGCTAGGTCTTCGTTGTGGCATGTGGGCCCTTCATTTATGCCATATGGGCTTTCTAGTTGTGGGACATGGGCTTAGTTGCCCCTCAGCATGTGGGATCTTAGTTCACCCGTTCAGTTCAGTCACTCAGTCGTGTCCAACTCTTTGTGATCCCATGGACTGCAGCCAGGCTTCTCTGTCCATCACCAATGCCTGGAGCTCGCTCAAACTCATTTCCATCGAGTTGGTGATGCCATCCAACCATCTCGTCCTCTGTCGCCCCCTTTTCCTCCTGCCTTCAATCTTTCCCAGCATCAGGGTATTTTCCAATGAGTTGACTCTTCAAATCATGTGGCCAAAGTATTGGAGCTTCAGCTTCAGCATCAGTCCTTCCAATGAATAGTTCACCAACCAGGGGTCAAACCCACATCCCCTGCTCTGGAAAGCAGTTTCTTAACCCTGGACCACCAGGGAAGTCCCTCTAACAATTTGTTTTTCTTCCAGTTTTATTGAAATTTAATTGTCATGTAGCACGATATTAGTTTGTGTACAGCATTGTGATTTGACTTACATACATTAGGAAATGATAATCACAGTAGGTTTACTGAACATCCGTCATCTCATTTAGACACGAAATTAAAGAAATAGAAAATTTCTTATGGTGAGAACTCTTAGGATTTTATACTCTTAATTTTCATATATGACATATAGCAATGTTAATTATATTTATCATATTGTATATTACATTCTTCTGTGGGAGGAAATGGCAACCCACTCCAGTATTCTTGCCTGGGAAATCCCATGGACAGCGAGCCTGGCAGGCTGCAGTCCATGGGGTCTCAAAGAGTCAGACAGGACTCAGTGACTGAGCATGCATATTACATTCCTAGTACCTCTTTATCTTATAACTGGAAGTTCAAACCTTTTA
This sequence comes from Bos mutus, assembly GCF_027580195.1. Classification (NCBI taxonomy): domain Eukaryota; kingdom Metazoa; phylum Chordata; class Mammalia; order Artiodactyla; family Bovidae; genus Bos; species Bos mutus. The sequence goes on from NC_091641.1 coordinate 31,925,720, forward strand.
AAAAATGTTTTATAGTTGATTCACAATGTTGTTAATTACTGCTGTACAGCAAAGTGATTCAGTTATATATACGTTCTTTTTATGTCCTTTCCCTTTATGGCTTATCATAGGATAGTGAATATATAACAGTGATATATTGTAATCACTATTCATATAATCATCATAATATGTTATAATCATCCTAACATGATGTTATAATCATCATGATGTTATGTGATATATCAGTAGGAGCTTGTTGTTTATCCGTCCTTTATATAAAAACTCATCTCTGCTAACCCCAAGGTCCCACTCCACCCCTCTTCCAGCCCCCTCCCCTGACAACCACAGATCCGTTCTTCACTCTGTGACTGTGATTCTCTTTCTGTTTTGCCGTGGCTGTTGTTCAGTTGCTAAGTCATGTCTGTTTCATGGATAGGTTCACATGTGTCATATTTTAGATACAACACATAAGTGGTATCATTTGGTATTTGTCTCTCTCTTTCTGACTGACTTCATTTAGCATGGTAGTCTCTGGTTGCATCCGTGTTGCTGCAGATGACGTTATTTTGTTCTTTTTATGGCTGAGTAGTATTCCGTTGTATGTGCACCACGTCTTCTTTCTCCATCCATCTGTCAGTGGACATGTAGGCTGTTCCCACATCTTGGCTCTTGTGAACAGTGCTGCTGTGAGCTTAGGGATGCGTGTGTCTTTTTGAATTATAGGTTTGTCCGGATATATGCCCAGGAGTGGGATTGCTGGAGCATATGGTAATTCTGTTTTTAGTTTTTTGAAGAACCTCCATCCTGGCTCAAAACTGCACAGTGGCTGCACCAATTTATATTCCCTCCAAGAAGCATGTACATTTTGATTGCCTTCATCCAATACCCCATCCCCCACCTCTGATAACCATAAATGTGACCTTTTTTAAATTGAAGCATAGTTGATGTCGGAGAAAGCAATTGCATCCCACTCCAGTACTCTTGCTTAGAAAATCCCATGGACGGAGGAGCCTGCTAGGCTGCAATCCATGGGGTCGCTAAGAGTTGGACACGACTGAGCGACTTCACTTTCACTTTTCACTTTCATGCATTGGAGAAGGAAATGGCAGCCCACTCCAGTGTTCTTGCCTGGAGAATCCTAGGGACGGGGGAGCCTGGTGGGCTGCCGTCTATGGGGTCGCACAGAGTCGGACACGACTGAAGTGACTTAGCATAGCATAGCATAGTTGATGTATATTATATAAGTTACAGGGAGAAGGCAATGGCACCCCACTCCAGTACTGTTGCCCGGAAAATCCCATGGATGGAGGAGCCTGGTGGGCTGCAGTCCATGGGATCGCTAAGAGTCGGACACAACTGAGCGACTTCACTTTGACTTTTCACTTTCATGCATTGGAGAAGGAAATGGCAACCCACTCCAGTGTTCTTGCCTGGAGAATCCCAGGGACGGAGAAGCCTGGTGGGCTGCCGTCTATGGGGTCGCACAGAGTCGGACACGACTGAAGCGACTTAGCAGCAGCAGCAGCAGCAGCAGCATAGAAGTTACATGTTGAACAACATAGTGACTCACAACTTAAGGGTTATGCTCCATTAGAAGTTATTATAAAATATTGACTATATTCCCCATGATATATGGTCTATCCCTGTAGCTTTTTTACTTTGTACATAATGGTTTTTACCTCTTAATCCTCCATCCCGCTTCCCTCTCCCCCTTGGTAACCACCAGTTTGTTCTGTATATCCGTAAGTCTGTTTTTGTTTTCTATTATATTCACTAGTTTGTTTTATTTTTTAGATTCCACATATAGGTGATATACAGTGTTTGTCTTTTTCTGGCTGACTTATTTCACTTAGCATAATACCCTCCAAGTCCATCTATATTGTAGGAAATGGCAAAATTTCATTCCTTTTTATGGCTGAGTAGTATTCGTGTGTGTGTGTGTGTGTGTGTGTATTATGTCTTCTTAATGCATTTGTCTGTTGATGGATGAATTGCTTTCATATCTTGGCCATTGTAAATAACACTGCTATGAGCATTGGGATACATATATCTTTTTGAATTAATATTTTCTTTTTGGATATATACCCAGGAGTGGAACTGCTGGTTCATATGGTTGTTCTATTTTTAATTTTTGAGAAACCTTCATACTGATTTCCATAACGGCTGCACCAATTTACATTTCCATCAGCAGTACACAAGGGTTCCTTTTTCTCCACATGCTTGCCAACATTTATTATTATTATTATTTTGATGATAGCCATTCTGCCAGATGTGAGATGATATCCATTATGGTTTTTATTTGTATTATTCTGATGGTTAATGATGTTGAGCATCTTTTCATGTGCCTATTGGCCAACCTGCATGTCCTCTTTGGAAAAATGTCTACTCAGGTCATCTCTCCATTTTTTACTCAGATTGTATCGTCTTTTCTTGATGTTGAATTATGTGAGCTGTTTATGTACTTTGGATATTAACCTTTTATTGGTCGTATCATTTACAAACATTATCTCCCATTCAGTAGGTTGTCTTTTTGTTTTGGTGATGGTTTCATTTGCTGTGCAAAAGCTTTCAAGTTTAATTAGAGTCCATTTGTTTATTTTTGCTTTTATTTTCCTTTGCTTTAGGAGACAGACTCAAAAAAATATTGCTACGATTTATGCCAGAGTGTTCTGCCTATGTTTTCCTCTAGGAGTTTTATGGTTTCTGGTCTTATATTTAGGTCTTTAATCCACGTTGAGTTTATTTTTGTACGTGGTGTTAGAGAATGTTCTCCTTTCATTCTTTTACATGTAGCTGTCCGATTTTCCCAGCACCAATTATGGAATAATCTCATTTTTTATGAGTTTGTTTTTGAAATGTAATTGACCTGCAACACTCTTAGTTCCTGTTACACAATATAGTGACTGGATACTTCTGTATGTTTCAAACTGATCACCAGGATGAGTCTAGTTAGGATATGTTACCATACAAAGATATCACGTAGTTATCGGCTATGTTTCCCATTCTGTACATTTTATACCCATGACTCATTTATTTTGCAACTGGAAACTTGTAGCTCTTAATAGCCCTTACCTATTACCCCGGCCCACCTCCCCTGTGGCAACCACCTGCCTGTTCTCTGCATCTTTGACTCTTTCTGTTTTATGTTTGCTCACTTATTTAAGATTCTATATATAAGTGAAATCATATAGTATTTGTCCTTCATAATACCCTTATGTTGTTGAAAATGGCAAGATTTCATTCTTTTTTGATTGAGTAGTATTCCATTATGTATGTATGTACTGCATCTTCTTTATCCATTCATCTATCAATGGACACTTAGGTTGCTTCCATGGCTTGGCTATTGTAAATAATGCTGCAATGAAGGTTCAATTCAGTTCAGTCACTCAGTCATGTCCAACTCTTTGTGACCCCATGAACTGCAGCAAGCCTTCCCTGTCCATCACCAGCTCCCAGAGCTTGCTCAAACTTATGTCCATCGAGTTGGTGATGCCATCCAACCATCTCGTCCTCTGTTGTCCCCTTCTCCTCCTGCCTTCAATATTTCCCAGCATCAGGGTCTTTTCTAAGGAGTCAGTTCTTCGCATCAGGTGGCCAAAGTATTGGAGTTTCAGCTTCAGCATCAGTCATTCCAATGAAAATTCAGGACTGATTTCCTTTAGTAATGAAGGATATATTCTAGATTTCATTTAGAAATGAATGATTTCATTTAGCAATGAAGGTAGGGGTGCATATATCTGTTCTAATTAATGCTTTCATTTTCTTCAGATAAATACCCAGAAGTGAATTTGCTGGATCACTTGGTAGTTCAATTTTTAACTTTTTGAATTATACTGTTTTTCAAAGTGGCTACATCGAATACTTTTTATTTTGACATTTTAGTCTTACAGAAAAGTGATTACAAAGAATCCCAGAGGCTCTTTACCTGGCTTCACCAATTATTGACATTTATCACAATTGCTTTTATCATTTTTATTCTCTTTTTTGGTCTCCCTGTATGTATATGTGTCTATAGAACATTATTATTTGCATACAAATTTTTTTATTTTTGGCCACATTGCACATCATGTGGGATCTTAGTTCCCAACCAGGGATCAAACCCACACCCCCTGCAAAGGAAGCATGGAGTTTTTAACCACTAGACTGCCAAGGAAGTCCCTAAAATTTTTTTAATTCTTGAACTGTGTTTTAATAAGCTTCAGACGTAATAGTTCTTCACCCCTAAATAGTTGTGTTTATTTCCAAAAAAATAAAGACATTCTCGTACATTCTTCAATACAGTTCTTAACTCAGGAAATTAGCGTTTATATGTTGCTGTTAGCTACAGACTTTATTGCGATTTCACTGGATGTCCCAGTCATGTCCCTTATAGTAAAAGAAAATCCTGAATTGTGCTCTACATTTAGTTGTGTTGTTTCTTTGGTCTCTTATTCTGCATCGGTTCTTCTGTATTTCTTTCTCTTTCACGATCACATTTCAAAGGGTGCAGGGCAGTCGGTTTGTGGAATATCCCTCGTGTGGGCTTTGCCGGATGCTGCCTTACACGGCTACTTTCAAAAAAGCCTTGTTGGCAGCGTGCCACCGAGTGTCACTTTGTCCCTGTGCTCTTGGTGACATCAGTCTCGATCACTTGGTTAAAGTGGCCTCTGCTAACTTTCTTCCCTGTTAAGCATCTTTTCCCTTTGTACGCTAACTTCATAAAACAAGTTGAGAAGTACTTTATTCCCTTCTGTTTTCTGAAAGAGCTTGTGCAAGATGGGTGTGAACACTCCTGTAATTGTCTGATGGACGCTACCAGGGAAGCCATCTGGAATTTTCTTTGTGGAATTTTTTTTTTAGAAAATGAATAGATTTATAAATCTATGTATATTTTCTATTTCATCCTTATCATTCTGTGTAAATTCTGTTTTTCAAGGAATTTGTCCATCTCAACTAAGATGTCAGCCATATTTGTAGTGGTTTATTATATGTATTATAATCTTTTTAAGGTATCTATAATGATACCTTCGCTTTTGTTCTTGACGGTCGTTATTATGTTTCGTCTCTCTCTTCCTTATTAGTCTAACTAGGATTTTGTCAATTTTTAAAATCTGTTCAAAGAAACAAATGTTATTCTTTTAAATGTTCTGGGTTTTTTTTGTTGTTGTCTCTTTTCAATTCCATTGACTTCAGACATTATCTCTATTATTTCCTTTCTTACACTTAATTTGGGTTTACTTTGCTGTGCTTTTTATGATTTATTTATGGCAGCTCCTCAACCCATTGACTTTTAGACCTTTTTCCTTTTCTAATATAAGCATGTAAAACCATACATATTCCTTTAGCTGCATCCCACAAAATTTGATGTTGTGAATTTTTATTATAATTTGTTTTAAAATATTTTCAGATTTCCCTTATGATTGCTTCTTTCAGCCATGCATTTGAAGTCTATTGCTTAATTTCCAAATATTTGAGATTTTTCTAGATAGCTTTTTAATATTTAATTTCGTTATGGCCAGAGGATTTCTTCTGTAGGATCAGTCCTTTAATATTCGTTGTGACTTGTTTTATAGGCCAATCTATATCTGTCTTGTGAACACATCTTATGCAATAAAAAGAATTTGTATTCTGTAGTGTTGTTGGGTGTAATGTTCTATAAATGTTAGTTAAGTCAAGATGCTTGGCTGTATTGTTCTGATATATACTTCTACTGAATTTTTTTGCCTGGTTATTGTATCAAGCAGAGAAAGATGGTAAACTTGCCGACTATGTGGGTTTCTCTAGCTTGTTTCATTTGGTTTTTGCTTCATGTATGTGCGTGGCATACTGGTATTGGGTGTATAAGCATATGTGATTATTATTCTTAGTGAGCGCCAGGTCTATCCTTAGGAAATGGCCTGCTGTCTCTCCCACAGTTCTTTGTCTCGAAGTCTATTTTGTCTGATGTTAATGTTGCCACTCTTGCTTTTCCTTAGCATTTGTACTATATATATATTTCCATCCTTTTTCTTCCCGCATATTTACTTCCTTAATATTTAAGGTACATTTCTTATAGCCCACATACAGTGGGATTTTGCTTTATATATCTAGTCTGACAGTCTCTGCTTTGTTATAGTATTTAGTTGATTTATGTTTATCATGATTATTGATGATTAGATTTATGTCTACTATTTTGCTGTTTTGTTTTCTACATTGTCATATACTTTTTCTTCCTCTGTTATTATTTTCTTTTGCCTTCTTTCTGATGATTTTAAGAATTTTAGAACTCAGTTTTAACTGATCTATTCCTCTTTCAACTATGCCTCTGTATATTCTTTCACATTCTACTTAAGAGTTTCTGGTATGATTTCTCTTCAGTATGAAGAATCACCTGTAGCATTTCTTGGAAGGCTGGCTTGCTGACAATAAGTCTCCTTAATTTTTATTTATTTGAAAAGGTCCTATTTTGCCTTAATTCTTAAAGGATATTTTTAAATGTATATTTCTTGACACATTTGGATAAACTTTCATATTTGCTTCTTCAGAGATTTCTTTCTGACCAGTTCTCATTGTCCTCATCTGTGGTTTCCAATTGCACATGTTTTAGAAGTTTCTGCATTGTTCCACAGATCTCTGAAGCTCTGTTGATCTTTTTAGTCCTTTTTCCTTTGCTTTAAATATCTATCAGTCTGTCTTCAAGTTCACTAGCTCTTTCTTCTCCAAACACCCCCCAATAAAAAATTTTTAGATTGTCCAATAATTTTTTTCAATCACAGATTTAATATTTTTTAGTTCTAGAATCATCACTAGGTTATTTTTATTTCTGGTTTTCATTCAATACAAGAATATTTTCCTTATATTTTCGAACATGGTTATAAGAGCTGTTTTAAAATCTTTGTCTGCTAATTCCAGTGTCAAGGTCATCTTCAGGTTGATCTCCCTTGACTATTGATTGCCCTTTCTCTTAAATGTGATTTACATTTTACTATTTCTTTGTACATTGAGTAATTTGAGATTGTACTCTGGACATTTTAAGTGATGTTAAGACTGATTATTTTCTATTTCTCTGAAGAGTATTATTATTTAAAAAAAATGTTTAGCATGCAGTAAACTTGGCTGGTCTCAAAATCTAGACTCTGTCTTTCTTCTGGTGGGCTGCAGTCGAAATAATTTTCAACTCTTTTATCTTAGCAGGTCTGCTTAGAAGTCTGTCCCACCCTTGTTCAAGGATTAGCTTTGGACAGACTTCATACATAGAATTTGGGATTCTCCCCTGTGGTTCTCTCTGGAATTTCTCACTTCACTTTCCATTTGCTGTCATCACCCTGAACTCTGTTCTCTGATTCTGTAATTGGTAAGACCATGGATTTCTGTCTGAGTTTTGCTCATCCTTCTTGGCACCAAGAAGAGTAAAAACATGCAGCTCAACTATCGCTGGTCCTTTCCTCCAAGTGTTAACTCCCTTCCATTGTCACTCTCTAGTCACTTCAGATAATTGTTTCATATATTTTGTCCAGAACATGCAATTGTTACCTTGAGAGGGTTACTCAATTGAAGTGTCCCCACCACCATTAATGGAGATAAATCTCCTGTGTCTTTTTGATATATCCCTATCATACCTTGGCCACTTCTTCCTTTATGGCCAAAAAAATGTCTCAGTCTCACGTTACACTTTCCCTAATATGGAACAAGCCATTTCTCCAAGGATTCCTGACTCCTTTTGTGCGAAAATAGTATTTAAAAACTAAGATCTGGGATCTAGATGTGTTTATGTCTTTCTAGGCCTTCTGAATGAACAGACCAAGAAAACAGATGGATGTGTACATACATACACACATATCTTTTCTGTCTATAGGTATATAAGTTTACAATTACTAGTTCATACTGATGCTCTTAATTCCAGTCCATCATGAAAAAGTTCATTCTGTTTCTTTCCCCCTTTCATATTTCTTATTCCTCTCTTCAACAGCAAGAAATCTGGCTCTACTTATGCACAATATATTTAGTTATTTGTTCAGCCCCAGAATACATAGAAAGTCAGAATTACTAACCTATATCTTTGAGGAAACAAAGCCTTTTAATTAGAATTCGGTATTTGTTTAGAGTTCTTCTGAGGGTATAAATCCAAACGGGGCTTCTCAGGTGGCTCTAGTGGTCAAGTATCTGCCTGCCAATGCAGGAGAGGTACTAGACATGGGTTCCATCCCTGGATCAGGAAGATCTCCTGGAGTAGGAAATGGCAACCCACTCCAGTATTCTTGTCTGGAAACTTCCATGGACAGAGGAGCCTGGTGGAGTATATAGTCCATGAAGCCGCAAAGAGTTGGACACGACTCAACACAAAAAAATAAATACAAACATGGTATTTAAACTTTAGTTGGCGTTAATCTCCCACCCATCCTGTGTGATGCTGTTAATCATTTGAAATACAATTGGTTCACTGGTTTCTGTTTATATTCCATTTTCAAGTTTCCAATCTATCAATTTTGTGTGTTTATTTTTTGATTATGTGAAACTGCAAGGTTCCAAAAGTCAGGATTTCACAAAAAGGGATTTTTTGCCCAAATATCCTTGACCATCATGCCCTGGCTGAACATCTGTCCAGGGCCCAGTTTTTCAGAAACTAAAGACTCTGCTTTTCTACCAACCTTGGGGAAATAGAATCATTCTCTCATCTTGGAGTAATATTAACACCAACCCTCCTAATTCCTAATTGGTTAAATTGTGGCAAAACCAAATTGCAGGGACTTCCCTGGCAGTCTGGTGGTGAAGACTTTGCCTTCCAACACAGGCGGGTGCAGCTTCAATGCCTGGTCAGAGAGCTAAGGCCCCATTTGCGTCCTGGCCAAAAAAGCAAAGCCTAACACAGAAGCAATATTATAACAAATTCAGTAACGACTTTTAAAGTGCATTTTTTTTAAAGAAAGCTAATTGCATAATAAAATACATAAGACTGTATGACATAGGTTTGAAAAAACTTATCAAATAAAGAAAGTTATATCAGGATACTGTTCTCAAGTTTACTTTGATTTACACTGGTAGTCTCCCCTTCCTCTTTCTGAAGTTTGTCATTTGCAGCTGATAACAGACTCGCATGCTGATCTTAACACACATTGCTTTATTTAAAAAAAAAACAAAAAAACTTTACAATGTTGTGTTGTTTGCTGCTGTGCGGCAAAGTGAATCAGCTATACCTGTACATATATCCCCTTTTCTTGGATTTCTTTCCCATTTAGGTGGCCACTGAGCATTGAGTAGGGGTCCCTGTGCTACACAGGAGGTTCTCATTCGTTTCCTGTTCTATACATCGTCGTGTATATATGCCAATCCCAGTCTCCTAGTTCATCCCACCCTCCCATTTCCCCTCTTGGCATCCATACCTTGTTCTGTACGTCTGTGTCTCTATTTCTGCCTTCCAAAGAAGGCAGTTTTCGAGGTATACTTTCTTGGGGCACAATTTACATACAGGGAAGAACCCTTTCAGTTCTGATAAACTGGTGGTGTACCCACCAACGTAGTCTAGATGCAGAACAATTCCATCTCCTCCAGAAGTTCCTTCCTGCTGCTCACTGTCATTAGCCTTTGCCCCACCCCCAGTCCCTGGCAGCCACCCAGTTGTCTGTCCCTGTAGCTTGGGCTACTCCAAGATGTCAGGTGAATGGAATCGTATGGTACGGAAACTTTGAGTATGACATCGTTTGCCCTACATAATGTGGTTGATATTCAGCCAAGTTGTATATATCAGTAGGTTTTCCCCCTTTTGTTGGTAAGTAGTATTCCATTGTGTGGATATGCTGCAGCTTTAAAAATATTTTACTTATTTATTTGACTGCATTGGGTCTTAGATGCAGCATATGGTATCTCTGGTTGCAGCACACGGGCTCAGTAGTTGGGCACATGAGCTTAGTTGTTCCATGGCATGTGGGATCTTAGTTCTCCAACCAGGAGTGAACCTGCATAGAATTCTTAACCACTGGACTACCAAGGAAGTCCCAGTGCTGCAGTTTATCCATTCACAGCTGAAAGCTATTTGTGTTGTTTCTAGTATTTTCAATTATGAATGAAAATGAAAATCACTCATTCGTGTCCAACTCTTCGCAACCCCATGGACTCTGTAGTCCATAGAATTCTCCAGGCCAGAATACTGGAGTAGGTAGCCATTCCCTTCTCCAGGGAATCTTCCCAACCCAGGGATTGAAACCAGGTTTCGCACATTGCAGACAGATTCTTTACCAGCTGAGCCACCAGGGAAGCCCAAGAATACTGGAGTGGGTAGCCTGTCCTTCTCCAGCAGATCTTCCAGACCCAGGAATAGAACCAGGGTCTCCTACATTGCAGGTGGATTCTTTACCAGCTGAGCCACTAGGGAAGCCCCCAATTATCCAATTACGAATAAAGCTTCAACCATCATGGGTCTACCGGTTTTTGTGGGAACATGTGATTTCATTTCTCTTTGGTAAATACCTAGGCATGGGATTGTTGTGTTGTATGGCAAGTATATATTTATAGGAAATGGCCAGACTATTTGTAGAGTTGCTGTACCGTTTCTACTCCCAGCAGCAGTGTGTGAGGATCCTAGTTGCTCTGCGTCTTTGCTAGCAATTTGTATTGTCAGTTTTCGGCTTTGAGTTTCGTTTTTATCGTTCTAATTGATTTGTAATTGTATCTCATTTTGGTTTTAATTTGGATTTCCCTCTTCCTTGGTAGCTCAGCTGGTAAAGAATCTGCCTGCAGTGCAGGAGACCCTGGTTCGATTCCTGGGTTAGGAAGGTTCCCTGGAGGAGGGCATGGCAACCCACTCCAGTATTTTTGGCTGGAGAATGCCCATGAACAGAGGAGACGGGAGGCCACAGTCCACGGGGTCTCAGAGTCAGACACGACTGAGCAACTAAGCACACAAATGACTAATTTTGTTGACCGTCTTTTCATAGGCTTATTTGCCACTGGTAAATCTTCTTTGGTGAAGTGTCTGTTCAGACATTTCGCCCACTTTAGGGACTTCCCGGGTGGGTCCAGAGGTTAAGACTCTGAGCGTCCAGTGCAAGGTCAGTCCCGCTGGGGAGCTAAGAGCCCCATGCCTCGTGGTGCCATGGCCAAAAAACAAACAAACAAAATTTTTGCTCATTTTAAAAATTGAGTTGCTTGGGTGCTTATTGAATGTGGGAATAATTTACAAGTCCTTTATCAGATATGTATTTTGAAAATACCTATGGCTAGTCTTTTTTTAAAAAAAAGTGATTTTATGTATTTATTGGCTGTGCTGGGTCTTTGTTGCTGTTGGACTTTTCTCTAATTGTGTCTTCTGTGTCTGACTTACTTCACTTAGTATGATAATCTCTAGGTCCATCCATGTTTCTGCAAATGACAATATTTTCTTTTTATGGCTGAGTAATGTTCTGTCGTGTGTGTGTGTGTGTGTGCGTGTGTGTATCACATCTTCTTTATCCATTCATCTGTTAATGGATCCTTGCTGCTGCTAAGTCGCTTCAGTCGTGTCCGACTCTGTGCGACCCCATAGACGGCAGCCCACTAGGCTCCTCTGTCCCTGGGATTCTCCAGGCAAGAATACTGGAGTGGGTTGCCATTTCCTTCTCCAATACAACTGAAAAGTGAAAGTGAAGTCGCTCAGTTGTGCCTGACTCTTAGCGACCCCATGGACTGCAGCCCACCAGGCTCCTCCGTCCATGGGATTTTCCAGGCAAGAGTACTGGAGTGGGTTGCCATTGCCTTCTCCAAATGGATCCTTAGATCTTGGCTATCCTTAGATGCTGCTATAAACATTGGGGTGCATTTATCTCTTTAAATTAGAGTTTTCATCTTTTCCAGATATATGCTCAAGAGTGGATCATATAATAGTTCTATTTTCTTTTTTTTTAAGGACCTGCATACTGTTCTCTATTAGTACCAGTTTGCATTCTTACTAACAGTGTTGGGGGGTTCCCTTTTCTTCTGTGGTCAGTTTTTATTAATTTGTGTGTAGGTTTGGGCAGGGTTCGTGGTAGCTTCTTTACATGTGGACTTCCAATCAATTCAGCACATTTTTTGAAAGGAGTGTCCTTTTTCTACTTTGCGCTTTTGTCAAAAATCAACTGAGCATTTGTGGTGGGTTTATTCTTGAATTCTATACTATTCCATGGACACTATTTCAATTTTCTTCACAGTAATCAAGTGAAGTTTTACTCTTGATTATCCATGTTTTCCGGATAAGGACACAGGTTAATCTTCTAGAGAACATGGAGACACAGGGCCCTACAATGTAAAGAATCTGTAAAAAAGATGATTGCAAGATTCTGTGAGAAAGTTCTATCTGTATGGAAAGTACTCTGTGACAGTTTAGCATGCGCTCGGTGTCTGGAAGCATAGAACGAGGGTGTCTAACCAGGGCTGTGGCTGCAGAAGGGTTAAGGAAGGCTTCCTGGAGGTAGTGACCCCTGAGTCACTTGAATAAGAGGAGGGAACTTGGGCAGTTTGACCACATTAAGGCCCTAGTGGAGACTGGTGGGGGTCAGGAAACCTAAATGGTTTTGATAAGAGTGAGAATATCCCTAATGCATGACTTATGTATGGCCTGGGTCAAGGGTATGGAATCTTTTTCTCCAGGTGGGTAGAAGAGACCTCTGAGCAATTTTTTTCTTCCTAAAATTCCAAAATTCCCAGGTCTCAGTTTTGTTGCCTGTAAAATGGGGCCATTCCATCATGGTGATATGTGATTCTCGTGAGCAGGATTCAGCAGCGCTGGTGTTAACAGACATGCCTTATCAGGCTTACTGCTTTTATCCAAAGCTGCTTTATTTGTGAATTAGGTTGTTTGGTCCTCGGAGCATCCTGGGGGTAGGGGAAGCTGATTTCATTTGCTCCTGTTCTCAGATATGCTCTCTCTGACATGAGTTAACATTACATCATGGATCTAGGAACTTTCTGCCCCTGGGTTCTATTCCTTCTTTCCCAAAGCAGCCCAGTGCCCTGGGCTGACGCCCTTCTTTTTTCGGACTATTTCCCATCCTTTGCAGGTACTATCAAGGTCACTGCCGACTCAGCCGTGCTGGGATTCCTCTTGCGGGACAAGCACGAGAGGGCAGGGAACAGCACCAGCATGCGCAGTGTGACCTGCATCCTTGCCCAGAACAGCAGCCAGGCCTTGCCAGGAGAGCTCCGGCTGAGCGGGCGGCTGCAGGCCCAGACGGGAAGCCTCGGGGGCCAGGCCAGCCTCCGTGCTGACACGGCCAGCCTGGCTCTGGGCGGGGTCTGCACCTGGGGCCCTGGGCACGGCCAGCTCTCTGGCAGCCTGAGTCACAACATCAGCGCTTTGAGTGAGGCAGGTAGGAGGGGCTGAGAGAGCCCAGTGGCTTCCTTCCCTGAAGACTCCCAGGGCCTGCAGCCAAGGGACTTAGAGCCCCCGGTCCCTAAATCCACCTCCCAGCTCTGTTTCCTTCCCCCACCACCTTCTCCCAGTGCCTCCATCTTCCCTGGGCTCTTTTTCAGCCAGAACACCAGTTGCAACCCAGTACAGACACACCCAGGCTCCCCAGGTGGCTTAGTGGTAACGAATCTGTCTGCCAAGCAAGAGACGTGAGTTCGATCCCTGGGTCAGGAAGATCCCCTGGAGAAGGAAATGGCAATCCACTCCAGTATTCTTGCCTGGGAAATCCCATGGACAGAGGAGCCTGACGGGCTACAGGCCATGGGGTCTCAGAGTCAGACACGACTTAGCAGCTAAGCTACCACCACCACCACCACCACCACAGACACACCTCCAAACTAGAGGGCAGATAGCCCCTGCCACCTGCCCCTCCTCCCAGGACTCCCCACCCCCAGTCCAGCTTCTGGGCTTGGAAACCTGGTTTAGCAGGACTTCCAGGATGTTCTTGGCACCGCAGTTAGGAAATAGCTCAGACACCCCCAGCTCTAGCTTCTTGGGGACAATTCCATGGGCCTGGGGGTCCCGAAGGTGCAGCAAGGTGAGAGCACAGGATCAGACCCCTGCTTCCTAAGAGCCCATCCCTACCTTTAGGGAGCGAGGAATCCAAAGGGGACACGGGGCCTGTTACTTGCCAGGTGTGGCCATTGTGGTCTTAGGAAGGATCTGGGAGGCGAGTTCGCCTCAGGGCTCAGGGGACCCTCAAGAGAGAAGGCGGGCTGTCAGGGACCCTGTTCTGGCTCCCGTGGGGCATGCCATCTCTGTGGTTCCTCTCGCCCCCAGGGCTCTCCTCCGAGGCAGGGATACTCCTGTCACACACCCACGTCACTTCCAACTTCTCAGTGCACGTGATGCTGCGAAGTTCCGGGGGTCAGCTGGATGGGGCCCTTGGCCTGGAGGGCGTGGCCACCAGTGCACCCGGCAGCCAGCTCCGCGCCAGCCTCCACCACACGGTGCCCGGCCTCGGGCGCTGGGGCCTCCCCTTCTCCGTGGATGGCTGTGGACACTTGCAGGTGGGTGAGAGGGCTGGGCCCGGGGCCTCGTGGGAGGAGTGGGTCCGAGGGACACCCACAGCTGTGCTTCTGCCCAGCTGGAGGGACCCAGTCTGGAGGCGGGGTTGGTGGTGAGCGTGGATGGCGAGGAACTTGGTGGAGCCAAGGAGAGGAGGGGAGCAGGTGACCGTCGGGAGCTGACCCTGGGGCTGCACCCCAGCCTCGTGAGGCTCCAGGTAAGTAACCCTTAGGTCTGTATGTGGGTGGGGCCAAGCCAGGATCACTGCCTCTGCAACTTCTCTAATAACCTACCCATTTACCACCAGCTTGCCCCGCCCACCGCCCCCGCCCCGCCCACCTTCCCTCCCAGGCTCTCACCAAATTTCCCGTCCTCCTTCTTCTCTTCCATCCTTTCTCCTTTCCTCCCACCCTCCCCTCCCATTCATCCACATTCCCTTCCTTTCTTCCTCCCCACCCTGTCTTCTCTTCTGCCCACTTCTCTTCTCTTCCTGTTAATGCTCCCTCCCCTGCCCCTGTAAGTGGCAGTGGAGTAGAGACACTCTGGGTTTATCTGGTCCGCTGAGACGCGCACCCATCCGTTCACGTTCTGAGTACCTCCCCTGGGGAAACCTGGAACACTGGCCAGCTATCTTTTACATTGGTCTCAAGAACGAAAAACAGGAAACCACCTTTGTGCCCATCACTGGTGTGGCTAAACGGCATCCAGAGTGTGCGGGAGGCAGGATGAGTGAGCAAGGTGTGCGGCCCATAAGCCAAGCTGCTTCATCACTTACCAATTGCATGACTTCAGGCCAGTTGCTTACTCTCCTGTGCCTCAGTGTTCTCATCTGCAAAATGGGACTGTTAATAATGCCTGCCTCCCACAGTTACCTTGAGGATCCAATGAGGAACCAGTGAGAGCCTGGCACACAGGCTCTGTGAGGACATGAGTTCTGGTTACTTCCGGCTGTGACGATGCTGTGGGTTAGCACTTCGTTTTGCACAAACCTCTCTTTGAGGGTTATCTTCCCAGGGAGGCCTTCACTAGGGGAGATGGGGTCAATTGGATCTTAACACTCTGTCCAGGGTCAAGGTTGGGGAAAATACCTCATGCCTACACATGCCCCCTGCCCACCCTGCTGGCCATCCTAGGTCACCTGCAGAGGAGATGTCATGCCTGCCTAGCTGTCAGGGCTTTGCTGGGGGGTACATCGCCAAGTGGCTTCTTGAGGTACCAGAGTCTCTGTCACCATCAGGGCAGCAGAGATAGATGGTGGTCTGCCTCCGGGGAAGGCTGGGGAGGGGCAGGCACAGTCTGAGCACCAAGGCCTTCCTGCTGGATGGCTTAGGGAAGGCGGGGCCCACTGCCAGGCTGACCTGCACAGTCCCCTCCTGCAAGCCCTTAGCATCCTCAGGGACCTGCATCTGGGCTCCCAGCCCAGCCTGACAGTGGATGGGTGGTTCCTTCTGTAAACACAGTGACAAGGACCCAGGATTTAAGTGTTTCAAGCCAGCCTTTGCCCTGGGGGTGGGAGTGGGGGGTGTCTGGGCTGGTGACAGGCATATTTGGGCCTTTCAGGGAAGACGGAGCGTGGGCCTTACAGGCACACATGCTGCCCAGGCTGGGCCTCAGCCCAGCCCATGAAGCTCTGAGCTCTCCCGGGCCAGGGCCCAGGTGAACAGTAGGTTATCTCCTTCAAAGGCAAAGCCTGGTGGGGAGGCCCGCGTGCAGGGCTTGGATTCCCTCATCTCTAGCGGCACCCAGTGTCTCCTGGACCAAGAGCTGTGGGTGAACTGGACCTGGTCAGGGCTGCCCTGTGGACAGCTGAGCAGACAGCTGGTTGTAGGGCTGGCTCAGCAGAGCTTTCAGCCCAGCTGGCTGTGGGGCACCAGGCAGTGAGCATAGCCCTGGGCATGGCCCTGGGGGAGGCGCACACTCGCCTGGCCTGGCTGCCTGCTGGTTCCCCTGGAGGAGCCGGCCCAAGGAACCAACCTGCTCGGGGAGCAGGGGAGACATGAATCTGGAGGTGTTGAATGGGTGCTGCTGGGTGTCCCGCCTGGGGCACTGCCTGAGGGCCTGGGAGCCAGTGCTGTGGGCTCGACACCTGGCTGTCCAGGTAGAGGGAACGTCCTTGGGGAGGACAGTCTCTGCCAGTGTCCCCTCTGTGAGCACAAAGCGTGTGACGCTTTCATGCCTCCAGCTTGAGTAGTGGCAGTGGGTTCACCCAGCACAGGGAGACCCAAGGGCCAGAAAACTCAAACTACCACAGCTTTCTGCCCGCTCCTGCCACTAACCTGCTGTGTGACTTAGCCGGGCCTTGACCTCTCTGAGCGTCAGCCTTGTCATCTGTATCCTGCGGTGGCAGTATACAGCGCGTCCCCACCTCACGCTGTCGAGCAGGAAGCGGACCAGTGCACGTTAAGTGCCGTCTCAGTTGGGTACCCTCTCTTTTGCCCTGGTTTCAGCTACCAGGGAATCATAATCTCATTTTACAGATGTGGAAACTGAGGCTTAGGGACGTGAAGTCACCTTCCGAGGGTTGCACAGTGGCCTAGATGGCAGGAGGGTTAACCAAGGGAATTGAGGATCAGGATTGAAGGGGTCTTAAGGGGCAGATGGGCTGCCTACCCCCAGAGGAAACTTAAGACTAGGGGGGCATGTGAAATGAATAGCTACACGTGTGAGAAGGACTCAGAGCTGGCGGCAGGAGGGGAGGGTGTTTGCTGCAAGGACTAACTACGCAGGAGGGTTAGGACAGGAGCTGTGAATGGGTGGAACTTCCCTCTGAGAGTCATGGCTTGGAATTCCAGGAAAGGGCTAGAAAGGGGGCATTCCTCAGTCCTGGAGCAGGCCAGTGACATCCAAGCAGGAGAGCCATGCCCTGGCCCCATGGGAGGCCACCCCGAGCTCCATGGCCCCTCTTGTGGTCTCCATTTGGCCGCGGTGGAGCTGATACATGCGTTCACCCCATCACCGGAGGCGCTGTCCCCGCCCCAGGCAGACAGATGAGTGCTGGGTGACAGGAAGGGGCTGAGGGCAGCTCCTGGTTCTGTCTTGGGGGTGCAGACTCCCCCCAGAACCCCAGATCCTGAGAATTATACCACTTAGAGGCACACTGACTTCCATTTGGGGCAGAGTGCTGGGTGACAGGAAGTGGCTGAGGGCCAGTTCCTAGTTCTGTCCTGTGGGTGCAGACTTCGCCCTGCAGAACCCCAGGTCCTGAGAATATACCACTTAGAGACACAAGTAACTTCCATTTGGGGCATTAAGAGGGACATGTCCAGACCAGAGAGGTTGAGAGGCCTGCACTCTATTGTGGAAAAGAGAGGAGAAAACAGAGACCTCAGGGGAGGGGGCGTTTTTTGTTTTTGTCAGTCTCTCAGTTGTGTCCGACTCTTTGTGACCCCATAGACTGTAGCCTGCCAGTCTCTGTCCATGGGATTCTGCAGGCAAGAATATTGGAGTGGGTTGCCATGCCCTTCTCCAGGGGATCTTCCCAAGTCAGGGATCGAACCCAGGCCTCCTGCCTTGCAAGAAGATTATTTACTATCTGAGCCACCAGGGAAGCCCCAGGCGAGGGGGGCATGAGGGGCCCCAAACTGCTCTCAGTGGTTAGATTTCTTGACCGCCCCCACCCACCCACCCCGGGAGGCTGTTTTCAGCTCTTCAAAGAGAAGAGAGGTGGTGGGTGCCCCCGGAGGATGAGGGCTTTCTTGACCACCTGTGGACAAACGGACAGTGGGCACACTTCATGGGGTTCTGTAGGGACCCCCTCACCTGGCCTTTCTTGGCAGCAGAATCCAGCTGTGCTGGCACTGAACAGCTCCTTCCTGGTGCACACCTTTGGGGCCAGCCTGGTGGCTCAGGTATCGTCTGGGGACACCTTCGCCCGAGCCCACATCCACTCAGCCTGTGGCCACCGTGCTCATCTGGACACTGGCCTCCAGCACGCGTGGCCTCCACTTCAGGCACTGGGAGTCCCCCCCAACAACCACATCCGAGTATCTGTGGGGGGAGATGAACCCGCCCGGGCCCAGCTGGAGGTGGCCCTGGGCCTGTGCACCCTGACCGCCCGTGGGGACTTCAGATCAGAGGCCAGCGTCACACACAACTGGACCCTGGCCCTGGTGAATCACTGCCCTCTGCTGGAGGTAAGCCCCCCGCCCCACATGTCAGTGTGGGTTCCCACCTCCCTTTATAAATTATTAACCACCTACTGTATGCCCAGCTTTGCACTCAGCATGGGAAACTTTGGGCTATTTTTTTCTTTTGCTGTTGTCTCTTAAACTGGGGGACTCATTGACTGCAAAGCTTTGAGCCAAAAACAGGACCAGAATTCAATTTTTCTCCTCTTTTGCAAAGGGCCCTCCTGAGACACTGGTTCGCATCTTTTCTGTGGTTCAAGTTGGTTCTGTTCTTATATCTCACTTCCTGCATCCCTGGGGTTAAGGATCCAGGAGTAAGAATGAGACTAGTGCAGAGAAATAATATGAATGCTGAGTACTCTCTGAGGCCCCTTGAATCCTCACCCCCGGGGGAAAGGGCTGCTTGTACCCCCTCGTCCCCCATGATACACTGGGGCCCAGAGAGGTGGGGGGACTCATTCATTCCCATCTTGGATCTGTGCTTCTGTGTTGGGTGTGTCTTAGGCCCCAGTGGAGCACTTAAGACCCCAGTTGCTTAAGGTCTCTGCCCTCCAGCAAGTGTACATTGATGTTCGTGATCTCATTCCAATAGCCAGTGCTTTCTGGATGCCTGGCTTTGGATTCACAAGGATTAACTTACTTCCATCTCCCAGCAATTTATGATCAACTCCCATTTTAGAGATGGGTAAACTGAGTCCGTGTGTTTGGAGAGACCGAGTTAGTGGTGGAACGGGAATTTGAGCCCACATCTCTTGATGGGGTACCCTTGGTATCGCTCACCTTGAAGAAGGAGGTGCTGATAGAGTTTAGGCCGTGGGGCCACTGCTGCCCTCTTCCCACCCAGACGCGTCTCCAGCTACCCCACCTTGACTTCTGGTGTGTGTGTGTGTGTGCTGAGTCACTTCAGTCGTGTCCTACTCTTTGTGACCCCATGGGCAGTAGCCCACGAGGCTCCTCTGTCCATGGGGTCCTCCAGGCAAGGATACTGCGGTGGGTTTCCATGCCCTCCTCCAGGGGGTCTTCCCAACCCAGGGATCGAACCTGCATCTCTGTCTCCTGCATTGGCAGGCGGGTTCTTTACCATTAGCGCCACCTGGCTTCTGGCACTCACCTGAAATCCAACCACTTTCTCTATATTCCAGGCGACAGGAATCCCGCAGACCCTGCACTCCGAGGGCAGCCTAAGCTGGGGCCCCTGCGAGTTCGACCTGACCACGGACTTCCATAGTGACCGTGGAGATGCCCACCTGCAGTTGGCCCGTTCCTGCGGGCCCCAGACCTTGGTCCTGGGGCACCTGGCCCACTCCCTGCCCCTCCTGGGCCGACTGGGCCTGCCACCCCGGAGTGCCATCAGCCTGACCGTCCAGCCTGGCCCCGCCCCCCACAGCTCCCTGTCCCTCCAGATGGGGCCGTGCCGGCTGCAGGGTGCCCTGGAGCAGCACACTGAGAACCAGAGCACGTGGATGCTGGCCACCGAGCCGGGCTGCCCGCTGCTGGAGGTGTGTAGAGCGGGCCCACGAGGTGCCTGGAGAGGAGCTTCCCGTCAGCGTGAGGCCTGAGCCTGGCTGACACCCCCTCCAGGGACTTCCCGAGACCAGCTACTATTTCCCCAGAGCCCTGTTGGACCCGTGACCCCTCTTATCTCTCATCCCGTGTTCCCATTTGACAGATGAGGAGATCGAGGCTGGGTGAGATTAGAGGCACGCAGTGCCATGGAACCTGAGGACCACAGGCTCAGAATTTATGAGTCTGTCTTTTTAGTAAAATTTTAAGAGCAGGAAGGGAATGAGAGGAACTCTTCTCATGACAGTTGGAAACAGTTGCATCTTGGTTTCATAACCTGTTAAAAACCACAGGCTGGGTTCTATATGAGCCGAGGGACAGTCTGAGGATTGTCCTGTGATGTTTGGGGGAAGGGGACCCTGTGACTCAGGAAAGGGGGAAGCTGGAGTCTAGGTCAGCAGACAGGGCTGGTGCCCTCATCTGAGTGGCACAGGCCCCTGCCCTGTGTCTCCTGATGGAGCTTCCTGAGCGTAGAGACAGGGTCTGGTCTACTCGGCATCCCTGAGTAGGGCTGGGTGCTGGCAGATGTTCTGTCTCTGTTAATCAGGGCGACACAGGATTGGTCCACAAGAGAGCAGAGCATCATGGGATGAAGCAGGCCTACCCACTAGGACTGTCTACGATGATGGAGATGTTCTTTGCTATCCAGGGCAGTAGCCACTAGCCACAGGGAGCTACTGAGGGCTTAAGACAATTTTACTCATGCTACAGAGAAACTGAATTCTTACTTGGGCTTCATTTTAATTTAGATGGAACCAGCCCCATGTGGTTACTGACTATCCTAGTGGACAGCAGAGAGGTGAAGCACAGACTGAAAACAGATCAGGTTCAAACCTTAGCTCCTCTACTTATTAGCTATGTGATTCTGGGCAATGACTTCACCTTGTTGAGCCTCGGTGTTCCCATCTGTAAAATGGGGACTAGTAACTACCAATCTCAGAGTCATTGGAATAGCGTGAAAAGAGAACATTCTGATGAAGCACTCAGCATGAGACTGTGTGTGTACTGAGTGTTCTCTGATGGACAACTGTTGTGTGTTGTGGTTGAAGCTGCAGTTTTGTTGTTACTGTAATGGGAGAGGAGCGGGGGTGAGGAAGAGGGCTGAAGATGGAGAATCGGGCCACTTGGTGTGGGACCACCCTCTGACCCCTCTCTCTGGGGTCCAGCAGGGCCTGGGCCTCCAAGCAGAGACACAGCTCAGCGACTCCCTGCAGGCCTTGGGTGGGGAAGCAGAAGCGTCAGGGGTCCTTGCAGCGGCCAGCCAGACTGCTTCCTTGACCTTGGTGGTGACTCTGCACCCATCCGAGGCCACACTCCAAGCGAAACTGAGGCCCATGCTGCCTGCACTGCATGCGCTCCCCGAGACCTCGCTAACCGTCCATTGTGGGTGGGAGGCCGGGAACCGGCTGCGCCTGGAGCTGCACACTGGGGCCTGCGAGCTTCAGGGCAGTGGTGAGCTGCAGCTGGACCACCGGCTGCAGTGGCGGGTGGTGGCCGAGAGCTCCTGCGAGGGCCTGCAGGTACGTGTGCCGGGGGTGAGCACGAGGGGTGAGTGCCAGGGTCTCCAGGCAGGAACCCTCCTTTTTAACCACTGCCAAAGTGACAGAGATGGGGTGAACTCTGGAGGACTGGAGAATCTCCTCTAAGCCCTAGACATACAGCTGTAAACACGGCAGAGATGAGTGCCTCCCTGGGCAGACAGGCAACCCCCAGGATAAATCACCAAACTGTGGAGTGTATTACACAGGGGTGAGGGCAAAGGAGAGAGAGAAAGGGGAAAAGGGGGTCATGAAAAACAGAGCAGATACTGCAATTTTATATGTCGGTCAAGGTTGGTCCCCCAAACGGGGTGACATTTAAGCACAGACCTGAAAGAGAGGAGAGAGTAGGATTGTGGGTACCTGAGGAGAAGGTTTTCTCTTTTCTTAAAAAATATTTGTTTCTATTTATTTATTTGGTTGCACCAAGTCTTAGTTGAGGCATGTGGGATCTTTAGATGTGGCATGAGAACTCTTAGTTGTGGGATTTGGGATCTAGTTCCCTGACCTTGGATGTGGCATGCGAACTCTTAGTTGCGGGATTTGGGATCTAGTTCCCTGACCAGGGATCGTACCTAGGACCCTTGCGTTGAGGGTGTGAAGTCTTAGTAACTGGACCACCAGAGAGGTCCCAAGGGGAAAGGATTTTCTGGGCATGGCCAGTGTAAAGGCCCTGAAGCAGAGCTGGAGAGGGAAGGGCATTCTCTAGGACTGGGATCAGCAAACCGTCTCTATGAAAATCCAGATAGCAAATATCTTAGACTTTGCAGGCCATTCAGCCGCTGATGTAACTACTCAGTGCTGCTGTTGTAGTGCAATGTGCCATAGACAGTATGCGGAGAATGGGCATGACTGTGTTCCAATAAAGCTTTATTTACAGCAGGCAGCGGGCTGGGTGCGGCTGGTGGGCAGGCGTTTGCTGACTTCTGTTTTATAAAAAGCCCATGGGGTGGGAGCACCCTCAGATTCAGGATCCATCACGGAGGTGGAGAGATAGGATTGGAAAGAAGTCAGATGTGGGTGTGAGAAGTAGGGGAGCCAGATGGCGACTGTGTAAGAAGAGGACTGGGGCTGCTGCTGTTCCTGTGATAGGAAGGACGTGGGTGGAGAAGGAGGGTTGGGAAGGGGGTGTCGCTGACTCACAGGCCCTTTATGGATGTGTTAAATCTGACAGGGCTCTCAGGAGGTCAGCTGTGGTCTGAACTGGAGGTCTCCTCCTCTTGGTGGTCACATTTAAAGCCACAGACTGAGGACTTCCCTGGTGGTCCAGTGGTTAAGACTTCGCCTTTCAATACAGGGGTTGCAGGTTCAATCCCTGGTCGTGGGGCGAAGATCCCACATGCCTCAGGGCCCAAAAACCAAAACATAAAATAGAAGCAATATTGTAACAAATTCAATAAAGATTTTTTAAATGGTCCACATCAAAAAAGAAAAGAACTCTTAAAAAAGTCACAGACTGGCTGAGATGGCTGTGGGGTAGGTGAAGACTAAGCACTCAGGTTGCAAAGCTGGGGAAGATGAGAGGGAAACAGCCAAGGGTACCAAGAAGAACAAGCCAGGAGGAGGAGGAACCCCAAGGGAGAAGGAGAGCTCATGGCTGGGGAGGAAAGTGTTAATAGGGTCAAACGCTGTGTCAGGCGGGTGGAGCCAGGCAGCTGTCCTGGGCACTGGAAGGCCAGGAAGCCCAGACTGTGAATAAATGTTCTGCCCCCTGTTCCTGGTGGCCTTGAGCATATCCTTGTTCCTCCCGGGGCTTCAGAGTCATCATCGTAGATGGGTGCAGTGACCTCCTCCACTGTCATGATTAGATGGACCTGCCCTGTGGTCCGCGATGCGCTGGTGGGCGGAGCCTAGGGAGATGCCCACGTGGGCCGGCCTTGCAGCCTGCTTCCTGAACAGGCTCCCATCCCCTCTCAGGAGCAGGTGTCTGGGTTCTGTGAGCCTGGGGAGTTGGAGGGGTTGGGGGAGGAGAGGAGGGGAAATACCTGTTTCAGAGCTGCCAGTGTTCTAAGGCTCTTGACCAGTTGCTTTCACGGGATGTGGTTCTCTTGGGCATAAAGATGTGATCTTTGTGGTTTGGGGAATTGGGAAGGGGGCCGGAGGAAGCTCTTTTGACAGTGCAGGGCTACTGAAGTGGGGCCCTCTGGCACTCCTAAAATCTGACCCAAGTCACAAACCCTGTCCTGTAGAGACTCATGTGGGCACATCCTCACCCCATTTGTTTTCAGTTCAAGGGAGATCATGGGACCCCTGATGCGCACTTGAGACCCACCCTAGTTAAAAAGTCCTACTTCCATCTCTTTCAACCCTTCCAGGCCCTGGGGGTCCCAGGCCGAGTCAACAGCTCCGGCTACATTGTGGTGAACTCCACGGCCATGGACGCTCAGGTGCTGGTCACTGTGGATGCCAGCACGCTACGGGGGCTGCTTGTCCTCAGTACCACCGAGGTGAGGGTGCAGACCAGGATGGCCTGGGATGCCGGGGCCAAGTGCTCCTGACGAGAGAAGCATTTGGATACCAGCTGAGCTCCAGAGAGGACCCTGGCAGATGAGAGCTTCAGGGTCCATGAGTAGAGGAATGAGACTTCCGAGGAGAAGTCCCTCAGCTGCCCCTTCCCCTTCCTAACTCCCCAGGGGCCATCGCTTATCTGACTCTTCTAATGTCATGGTCACAAAAGCACACAGCCTGCTCGCTTTTGCATCTGCCTCCTTTTATTCAGCATGACGTTTGTGGGATTCACGTGGTCTGTATTCTTTTTCACCGATGTATAGTATTCCACGGTGTGCTGGTATCACAATTCATCTGTTCGTCTTATCATTAGCATTTGGGTAGTGTCTAGTTTTCTATTATATATTTAATTAAGTAAGTAAGTACATTCTGATTTTATTTTTTAAATATCTTCATTGTGATATAATACACATGACAAAATTTACCATCGTAACCACTTTCAAGTGCACAGTTCAGTGGCATTAAATACACTCACATGGTTGTACAGCCATCACCACCGTCAGTGTCCAGAAGTCTCTTCATCTTGCAAAACCGAAACTACCCACAATACAACAACTCATCATTTCCCGCCCCCACCCCCAGCTCTACTGAATTTCCTTCCTTTTTAAGGCTGAAAAATATTGCATTGTATGTATGAATGGCCCATATTTTGTTGATCCATTTATCCATCAGTGGACACTTGGGTTGCTTCCACCCTTTGGCTGTTGTGAAGAGTGCTGCTATGAGTGTGCAAATATCTCTTGGTGATCTCTCACATGAGTCTTGGTTTTTCTCGCTCTGTTATAGAGCCAGCAGGAGGTGAACTTGCTGCTCACACACAACCTGCCTCAGCCCAACCCCTTGGCCCTCCCAGCCCAGATCTTGCTGTACCTGACCAACGAGAGGCTCGGGCCCAGCTACAGACACACCCTGCGGGTCGGAGTGGATGGCAAAGAGGTGGGGGCTCTGCCAGAGTGAGGGGGAGCTTGGTGGGGCTGGGAACTGGCCTGATGGCCCTGGTCCCACGTCTTCCGCCCTGACATGTATCCGAGGAGCTGACCTTCACTCGGTGGCCAGGGCACATCTCCCTGGGCTGCAGACTCCAGCACAGCATGCCTGCACTGCAGACGCTGTGGGTGGAGGACACAGTGGCCCTTCAGGTCAGCCCTGGCGAGCGGCAGTGATAATGGAAACCATTCATTCATTCAACAAACCTTTTTGGAAGTACCTCTGAGACAAGGGGATGGTAGAACAAGCTTCAGACCTCCCTCTGAGCCTCAGCCTTACATCTGGAAATTGGGGCTGCTGATACTCATTTTTCCCTGGTGGCTCAGCTGGTAAAGAATCCGCCTGCAATGTGGGAGACCTGGGTTCGATCCCTGGGTTGGGAAGATCCCCTTGAGAAGGGCCCACCCACGCCAGTATTCTTGCCTGGAGAATCCCATGGACAGAGGAGCCTGGGGGGCTACAGTCCATGGGGTCACAAAGAGTAGGACACAACTAAGTGACTTTCCCTTCACGTTTCACTTTCAGTATTCATTTCCTTCACCCAGCCACGCCCCCAGGACTGTTACACATTCTCTTCCTCTAGAGCCCTCTCCCTCACTCCCAGCAGACCAGAGCTCGTCCTCAGCCCTCTTTTTCCACGTTGTCCATACACATTCCCTTCACGGTCTTAACCGGTCTCTCATATCAATGGCATATCTGCACTGCCATGTCCCCCATCTCTTCCTCCCCTGAACCCCAGATCAGTAGGCCCACCTGCCC
This sequence comes from Bos mutus, assembly GCF_027580195.1. Lineage (NCBI taxonomy): Eukaryota > Metazoa > Chordata > Mammalia > Artiodactyla > Bovidae > Bos > Bos mutus. Next base: position 31,951,567 of record NC_091641.1, read on the forward strand.
ACTGTATCTCCATTCAGATGCCTGGCAAGGCACCTCCGACTTTAGCTGTTCCAAAACCAGAAAGGCCAGCCCCCCAGACCAGCCCCTCCCTGTCTCTCTCCATCTTGGCAAGCAATGCCTAGTCCATCCTTCCCACCGTGTCGTCAAACCCTTGAAATCAACCTCAATTGGCCAAGCCCTCATCCAGGAACCCCCTAAAGCGGCACCTCATTAGAACAAAAGACTCTATCACCCAGGAAGTTCCAAGGGACCTATGAGCTCCGTGTCATATTCCCCTGTCACCCCCATCACTCAGTCTACAAAGCTGTACGAGTTCTGTGCCAGGAACTGGGGTCAAAGACCAACCGTTAGCAGGAACTGGGACCAGGGGCCGCGGTGGCTGCAGCTTCATTGTGCCATGCCCTTCCTTGCCCCTCCCCAGCTTTCTCTTTTCCATCGACTTCCCATCATCCGACACGTGATGCCTTCCGTGTTGTCCCGGCCTGACTCCCACTGCTGGTGTTTAAGTTCCACGTGGTAATGTAACAGTTCAGACATTTCTGTCTGTCTCACGTGTGGCAGCCTCCGAAGGTTTAACAGTACCCAGCAAGTGGTAGGTGTTCAGTCAGCATGGTTGAACGATGGAGTGACACCTCCCGCTTTATAGCTGCTGCTGCTAAGTCGTTTCAGTCGTGTCTGACTCTGTGCGACCCCAGAGACGGCAGCCCACCAGGCTCCCCCGTCCCTGGGATTCTCCAGGCAAAAACACTGGAGTGGGTTGCCATTTCCTTCTCCAGTGCATGAAAGTGAAAAGTGAAAGTGAAGCCGCTCAGTCATGTCTGACTCCTAGTGACCCCATGGACTACAGCCTACCAGGCTCCTCTGTCCATGGGATTTTCCAGGCAAGAGTATTGGAGTGGGATGCCATTGCCCGCTTTATAGAGCGGGCGACTTAAAGCAGGAATCTGCTTGCCACCTGCTGCCACGCACTGTGTGTTCTGATCGTAATGGCTAATGTGCTGTTGTGGCTTCAGTGATTAACTCACAGGCACATTGGTGGGGAACTCGCAAACTCAGAGCCTTTGGGGCCCCCTGGAGAACTCCAGTGTATCAGGTGAGCTGTAAGGGGACCTAGAGAGCTCACACCCTGTCTAAAGTCTTCCCAGTTGTATATTTTTAACTTTTTGAGAAAAAGCTTTTTTTTTTTTTAAATGTATTAACTTTTGTTGGGGTGAAATACATCTTTACCATTTGAACTGTTTTGTTAAAAGATATTTTTATGCGGACCATTTTCTAAAGTCTCTGTTGGATTTCTTACAATATTGCTTCTGTTTTATGTTTTGGTTTTTTGCCCATGAGAATCTTAGTTCCCCAGCCAGGGATTGAACCCTCACCCTTCGCATTGGAAGGCAAATTCTTAACCATTGGACTTTGAGGGAAGTCCCCTGACCTATTTTAAACTGTACAATTTAGGTATTTAGTACACTGATAAATTTGTGTAGCTACTCTCTAATTCAGAGCATTTTCACCTCCCCCCCTCAGATGGGAGCCCTGTTACCCACGAGCAATCACTCCTCAGCAGGCACCTCCCCGCCCTCTAGTACCAAGCAGCACGTGTGTAGTTTGCCAGGTGTAACCCAGCTGTTCCTCCATCCTGGTTCCTCCCACTCCAGTGGTGTGGACCGTACAAGACCCCAGGGTTTGGGCGAGTGGGTCCTCGCTGGGCCAGGCTGGCTTTCTCTGCTCAGGGTGGTCCTGCGTCTCCTGGGTGGTGTTCCAGGTCTCTGCGGACGTTGACAGCAGCGGCGCTGGCTTTGAGAATTCAGGACGCGTCTCGTCGGGGTCCACGTCTCTGAACTACTCCGTGAGCTGCCATCACCGCGATGGGCGCCTGGAGTTCTCTGGTTGGAGCGAGCACAACAGCTGGGCCCTGCGGCAGGCGGGGTTCCCTGGAGAGGCCCGCCTGGGCGCCGAGCTGCAGATGCAGAGTAAGGCGGCTGGACCCTGCCCGGGAGTGGGAGTCGGCCCCCCTACACTGACACCTGCCCGCCAGCCTCAGGCCCGGCGTGACTAGTTCCAGGACTAACCAGGATGCCCTTGGCCTTGGAATCTGACTCTTAAAGGAGTGGGTATTCACTTCCCGGGGTGGTCAAGGGAACGTACCATAAAACGGGTGGCTTAAAACAACAGAAATTTATTCTCCCAACTTCTAAAGGCTGGAAGTCAGAAATCAGGTGTGGTCAGGGCCATGCTCCCTCCAGAGTCTTTAGGATTCAACCCTTACTGGCCTCTGCCAGCTCCCGGTAGCCCCAGGCATTCTTGCACTTACGGCTGTATAATCCTGGTCTCTGCCCCCGAGTCTCTGCCTTTCTTTCTGTAAGGATGCTAGCCATTGGATTACGGCCCATCCCAACCCAGCACCTCACCTTGGCTTGCTTTGTGGTTTAGTCGTTAAGTTGTGTCCGACTCTTGCGACCCCATGGACTGTATCCCACCAGGCTCTGTCCATGGGATTCTTCAGGCAAGATGACTAGAATGGGTTGCTACTTTCTTCTCCAGGGGATCTTCCCGACCCAGGGACTGAATCCGGGTCTCCTGCATTGCAGGTGGATTCTTTACCAACTGAGCCACCAAGCCTATTTCCAAATAAGGGCGCATCCACAGGTCCTGGGAGTTAGGACTTCAAACATAATTTTTAAGGGGAAATAGTTTAACCCATACTGGAGGAAGAAGGGAAGGTAACAGTAATAAGAGTGTTTTTGTTATTGTTTGGTTTGGTTTTTTTTTTAATGAGGAATTTTATTTTTATTTGTTTATTTGGCCACACTGGGTCTTAGCTGTGACACCTGGGATCTTTAGTCGCAGCATGCGAGCTCTTAGTTGCGGCAGGTGGGATCTAGTTCCCTGACCAGGGATCAAACCCAGGCTCCCTGCATTGGGACTTGTGGAGTCTTAGCCCCTGGGCCACCAGAGAAGTCCCAAGAGCTGGCGTTGATTGAGTGACTATGTGTATGTAATCACTGAGGCAAGCTCTCAGTACATAGCTCAGTGAGTCTGCTCGACAACCCCGTTCACACCAAGGGAAGCCTGAAGCCCCCAGTGGGGCCTCTGGGTCATCAGACCCTCTGACCTCTCTCCTGGCCCCTGCTCATTCCACTCCTTGATATTCTTCCAGCACGTGAGGCTTACTCCTGCCTCAGGACCTTTGCACAGGCTGTTCCCTCTGCCTGGAATGCTCTTCCCACATGACTCCTTGTGGGAGAAACAAGGAGGCAGCCCCTCACCACCTGCTTCTCAAATGTCATCTCCTCATTGAGGCCTTGCCTCTCCCCCTATTTATTTGCACCCCCACCTCCCTCCAGCTCTCCCCACCTCTCTCCCAGACTTTGTCTTTCTAACAAGCTGTGTAACCCACTTCTTAAATATTCTTATTTCTCACTTCCCACCTTCCATCCACCCCACACTCCACTCTTTGTTTGCAGAGTGGCAGATAGTAGGTGATCAGTTAATCATCTGTTGAGTGAATGGGTAGCAGGGAGTGGTGAGTAGCACCATCCCCATTCTGCAGGGGGGGAACAGAAGCTCAGAGAGGTTGAGTCACTTGTCCCATGCCACACAGCTGGCTCATGATGAATCCAGGCAGCGTGACTCCAGAGCCAGCCTCTGATCCAGCCCCGCCCCGCCATCCCGTGTGGATGGCAGAGATCAGGACCCCCGCATGGCCCCACGTCTCCTGGATGGTCCTCTTCTGGCCTCAGAATCTTCCATCCTTGGCTCTCAGCCTCCTGCAGGGTGAGCAGGCGCCTGGATCAGACAGGGGACTGTCTCACAGACTGCTCTGAGGAAGGGTTTGTCGGGGCTGCGGTGGGCCAGTGATGGGACAGGTGTCCCAGGAATGATTCCGCACGGCCCCAGTTCCTGGGCCAGGAGGCCTGGGGTGGGGTCTTCAGCCACGGTGGCCTCTCACCGCCCCCACTGCTGTCTCTCAGGGGGCGTGTTCTGCCCGTCAACATTCTTGGTGTCCCCACAATCAGGAACCTCCCCAGGCATAAGGGGACTGAGTCCCCTTGGATGTGTATTCGCTCCCCACTCACGCCCCACACATAGTAGGTGCACATGGGTGAATACTGCATAATGAAGGAAGGAGACAGACCCATCGTGAGACCTACTATGTGCCCAGTACGCAGATGTGTTATCTTAGTTAATCTTGGCGATGTCTCTTGAGGTGGGTAGCCTATGCCCACTCTGTAGGTGAGGAAATTGAGGCTCAGAGTTGCCAGCTTGTCCTTGTCTGCCAAGGAGGGCCCCCCAGGTGATGGGGCTGAGCGAGATCCCAGAATCTTTCGTGGAGGAGTTTCTTCTGTCTGCTGAGCTGAGTTGTGGCCTAACTCAGAGGCAGGGGACTGGAAGAGATGCCCGCACATGCTGGGGGAGGGTGCAGACCCTTGCCTGGGCCAGGCAAGCTGCAGGTCAGTATCATTTGATATTGATTTGATATTGTATTAACCCTGGAGAAAAGCATCATTGATTTGTTCACTCCCTCATTAGGTTCTGGGCACTTGTGATGTGTCTGGGGTGGTACTAAGTGCTGGGGTCACAGCAGGGAAGGAAATATATAAAGGTCCTGCCCTCATGGAGCTGACCTGGCGAGAGAGGAAGCAGGACGGGCTGGGAGGTACTTTAGAGGGGCAGTCAGGGGAGGCTGCTCGGAGGAGGTGTCATAGCAGCAGTGATTCCAATGAGAAGGAGCTGGCCAAGCCAAGACTGAGGGAACCTCACGACAGATGCTGTCACAGGGACTCAGAGGTGAAAGGCTCACCCAGGTCAGTCTCACTGGTATCCACAGGGTGCGACCCTAAACTGGAAAGGGAAATGAACCGCATTTCCCAGCAGCCTTTGCCACTCTCTGTCTCTAGAGACCCAGACACAGGCCCGTGTGGTCCTCCAAGCTGGGGACGATGGGATCAGCATGGACGCGGTAGCCCTGGTGGCCCAGCCAGTGAATGGCCCCCTGGAGCTGGTGGTGAATGTCAGCCACACGGCACCTCTTCTCCGGAGGCTGGGCCTGCCCTTTGCCAGCCAGGTGAGGCGTGGGTGGCCAGCCCAGGCAGGGGCAGACTCCCCTGCTAATTCTGTCAACTCCCATCCTGTTCCCAGGGGCAGAGGACCACTGTGTGCACAGTTGATGCGAATGGTCTTGCCTTGTGTCTGTCCAGCACTTTACAGTTTGCAAAGGCTTTATTAATAATGATGATAATTGTAACCAGCGGCCTCTGTGCTCCCCGCCGTGGGGCCGGTGTGGATGGGCTCCTGCACCTGCGTTCCAGCTCCTGGTCCTGTGTCCTTTCCACGCTTCTGCCTTTTAGTCAGAATCAAAGCCCAGCTTGCATTTGCACAGCACCTACTGCATGCTTGGCACTGTTCTGAGGGTCCCATATGCACTGGCTCATCTCCTAACACCCCAGTAAGAGGCAGAGCAGCACAGTTGCTATACATGCCGTGTCTGGAGGCCAGTCCCAGCTCTGTCATTTGCTGGCTGGCTGTCCTTGGGCAGATTCCTTAGCCCCTCTGTGCCCTCAGTCTCTTCATCTGTGAAATGGGGTAATAGCGGTACTGTTAATGTGAGGGTTGTGAGGATGGAGTGAGTCAGTACCAGTGATGGCCCTGGGATGGTGTGTGGCTCGAGCCGACGCTTCAGAAGCCTTTGCTGCTCTGATGCTGCTGGTGATGCTGGCCGCTGTAGTCATCAGCATCCTTGGGTCACAGGTCCATCTCTCGGTGACCTGCCCAAGGTCATGTAGCAAGTAGGCATCAAAACAGGGGCTCAGACTTGGTAGTGGGTCCTTCCTGAGATGCGCCCCCACACCCTCTAAGACAGGAACTGTGCTGAGTCCCCATGCAGCGGGCCAGTGGCGCTTGGTGTGAACTCAGCTTGCTTAGTGGGGCCCTCCCTCTCCCTCACGAGCCATGGAACATGTATCCAAGTCTTTTCCAGCCTTCTGTTTGGGGCTATCCAGCAATCCTCCTGCCCCTCACTCCCCTCTGCCGTGGGAGGAGGGGCAGTTCCCGGAGTCCAGGGGCCCAGGATGTCACTCTTCCCGCAGAGGGTCTGAGTCACCGTGACCCACCGCTGAGCAGCACTTCATCTGAATCCCCTTTTCCTGCCCTTAGCCTGGGTGGTGGGGAGGTCTGTAGGATGCCGGCTCTTTGCCGATGTCTGGGGTACAGGTGGACACTGGGGACCCATGGCTGGAAACCTGGGCTGCGGCAAGAGAGCCGGCCAGGGTGGGCAGATGGGGCCGAGTCTGATGGGCATCTGCCCTGCCAGGCTGGTGGGCGGACAGGGATGTGAGGGTCCTCAGGCCCCCCCTGCCTCCAAGCCTGTCTCCCCAACCCTCACCCCATCCTGTTCCCTCTTCAGCTCATGTTCCGGGAGCTCTGGGGAAAGGAAGAGATGCATTCTTCCCTGCAGCTCACGTGCGATTCTCAAACCAGCCTGGTCCTCAACATCCAAGGCCACAACCAGGCACTCAGGTGAGGGCTTTGCCACACTCTGGGAGCCCCAGGGGAAGAGGAATGAGTGAGGGAGAGGCCTCAGCTGAGCACCTGACCCACAGCACTGCTTCAAACCCTCCCCACAGCCCCACTGTACAGAGGTGGAAAGGGAGGCTCAGAGAGGCCAAATGACTTGCCCGAGGTCACACAACTAATAAAACATCTTTGACCTCTGGGGCTCGGGATACGAATGAGGAGTTCTTATTCTCCCAAGCTAAATGCATCCCAGGCCTCGAATAGTAATAACTAGTATGGCTCTTCAGTCTGGGAACCTTCTGGGGCGCCATGAAGTCAGGTGGGTCACCAGGCTCCAGGTGATGGAGGGCGATGAGGAAACTGCTGGTAATGATATAGACCAGCGGTTCTCAGCCTGGGGCATTGGGCAGTGTCTGGGGAAAGGTCCGGTTGTTACAGCCAGGAAGGAGGGTCTACTGGCTCCTCGCAGGCGGGGGCCGCAGCTACTGCCAGACCTCCTGGAATGCGCAGGTCAGGCCACAACGATGACTGGTGTGGCCCACGGTGTCAGCCGTGCTGAGGTTGGCACACGTGGTGTAGGGACACGCCTGGACAGGGCAGCCCCCAGGGCAGGTGGCAGTGGGGAGCCATGAGTGCCTGGCCTGAGGAGCCGAGGGAGGGGAGCTGTGAGCCCAGGGCTGCAGGAGGGGGCCAGGCTTAAAGTTCGCTGTCCAAAGCGAGAGGGCCCCATGGGTGGGCCCACAGAAGACCTGCCGCTGAGTACCACCCAGCCCCTGTGCTGGAGGGGAGACGGAGGCACTTGCCCACCATGCCAGGACCAGGCGGAGGCCAAGCTGGAATGCAAACGTGCATCGCTGCAGCCCTGATCGTTGTAGCCCACGGCCGTCAGGCCTCCGGGCATGTTAATAGCCCTTCATTGGGTTGCTGCCATGTTCTGGGTCTCCAGCCCTCTGCTGGGGTGGTTGGCTTGGTCCTGACCCGGCCTGCACAGGGCGCCCTCAAGCCAGGCCTCTCACGCCTTCTTTGCTTCCAGCAAAGAGCTGCGGCTCTCCGGCCAGCATCACCTCCCTGTCCTCCTTGGCCGCTGCCCCAGCAGAGCCTCCGCCTCAGCCAAGGTAACCGTGTCCCGGCCACCCCTGAGCCCCTAACTGGTTCCAGATGCCCTGCCCGAGGCGGGTGGGGGCCGCGCAGGCCGGCCCCGCTGCTGCGGAGTGTTAACACATCACATGTGTCCCCCGGCCTGCAGCAGGCCCCGCTGGGCCACCCTCGGAAACCCCTGGCTCCAGGTTTCCCAAACAGGCCCGGGTTTACATTCCTGGGCCGGCCTTGCAGCCCCCACCGGGGCCCACGAGACCCCCAGGAGCCAGGGGAGTCTTGCCCACCAGTGCCTGGCGCCACCTCCCCCCAGCCTGGCACGCTCCTGGGCGCTGGATGACGCGGCCTTTGAGCTGAGCCAGCCTCACCCCCCAGGTGCTCCATCTGCCTTTCCCACGGCCTCTGCGTGGCTTCCTGCCCTGTGTCCACAAGTCCTGTGTTCACCTGGAACCCCGGGATATCGCTATCTCAGGCATCTGCTCTGAGTAGCGTCTGGGGTGCTGGGCGTGGACAGGAGGGCCCGTGAGAGCTGCGATTCCCTTCCCTCGGTGCTTGCCAGTGTTTCTTTCTGTCTGCTCCCCCTCCCCGAAGCAGGAGATCCTGGAAGGTGTGCCCAGGACCTGGCCTAGGGCCCAGCATATAGTAGGTGTTTAGTGAGAGACAGGGAGGGAATGAATGAATGAATGGATGAGTGGATGAGTGAGCACACACACCAGTTGGCCGCTTCCTTATCCTGCCAGCCACCCAGCTTTGTAAAAAGCACCCCCCACCGGCCTTGGCCCAGGCTGACTTTGTTTATAGAGCACCTACTGTGTGCCCGGCTGTGTACCAGCACCTCACACACAATCTCAGAGCTCTGCAGACTTCACTCACCATCACTCAAGGAACCTCTTAGTTTTCCCCCAATCTTTCTTTTCAATAATTTCCAACCTATAGAAAAGCTACTATAGGGCAGTGACCATTTACCAACTGGTTTTCCCCCCAGTTTTATTAAGATGTAATTGACGTACAGCACTGTTAGTGTGTACAGCACATTAATCTGACTTGCATCTACTGTGAAATGACTGTAAAGAGTTAGTTAAATCTGTTATCTCAGAGAGAGATAGAAAAAGAAAAGGAAAAAAAAATCTTGTGATGACAACTGTTAGGATCTCTTCGCTCTCTTTTTTAAAATTAATTTTATTGGAATATAGTTGATTTACACGTTTAGTTTCTGCTGTACAGCAAAGTGAATCAGTTATCCATATACATATATTCACTCTTGTTTAGGTTTTATTCCCGTATAAGGTCACTACAGAGTACTGAGTAGAGCTCCCTGTGCCATACAGTAGGTTCTTCCCAGTTCCCTATTTCATCTCTGGCAGTGCGTATACATCTGTCCCAACCTCCCAATTTATCCCTCCTTTCCCTTGGTAACCGTAAGTTTCGTTCTTGCATCTGTGACTCTGGTTCACTCGTACCATTCTTACCAACTCTCAAATACATCATCCAGCAGGGTTAACGGCAGCCACCTCGCTGTACGAACATCCCTGGTATTTATCTTATATCACCAACTCTTAATATCTTGCCGCGTCTTTCTATTTATATTTACATAGGTTATATACTTGTATATATTCACACACATATTTTTGTACTGTGACTAATATTGAGCTGTTTCTGGAGGCATGTCCTTACTCATAAATACTGCAGCTGGTGTTTCCTATAACAAGGGTATTTTCTTGTATAACACAGTAGAATTACCAAATCCAGGAAATTTAACATGTGACATAATGTCACTGTTGAGTATACAGCTCATCATAAAAATTCCCAGTTGTGCAGTAATTCTGCTTTCTCAATAAGGTCCTTCTGAGCTGTTTTGTTTGTTTTAAATCTGGGATGCAGTTCAAGATCACCCCGGGCATTCAGTTGTCCTGTCTCTTTAGTTTCTTAACATCTAGGACAGAGGTCTGCAAGCTTTTACTGTAAAAAGCCAGATAATAAATATTTTAGCCTTTATACCCAATACCCTCTCTGCTGCCACTACTCAATTTTGCATTATAACAAAACAGCAGCCATAGACGATATATAAATAAATGGGCTTGGCTGTGTTCCAATAAAACTTTATTTACAAAGCAGGCAGTGAGCCGAATTTGGCGCAAAGACTGACCCCGATCTAGCGATTCTCTTCCTACCACCTACCTTTCTTTCCTTTAACATTTTATTATTATATTTCTCAGACACTGAAAGATTCAAACAGCTTCCTTGTGAATACCCACATACCTGTCACCTGGATTTTTTCATTCATATTTCGCTTTACTTTATCACACAGCTCTCCACCCATCTTAATTTTTAATGCATTTCAAAGTAAGTTCCTGATACTGATATACTTCCCCCTAAACATTTCTTATCATTAACCACCTTAAAGAAGAACTCCTGTGTTGAGCAACAAGGATTTACTGTATACACAGGGACTGTAATCAGTATCTTATAATAACCTATAATGGAAAAGAATCTGAAGCTGTATACCTGAAACTAACACAATATTGTAAATCAACTATCGTTCAATTTTTAAAAAGAAAGAAAACTTTCACGTGGATGATTTTGCAGTGTCCAAGCAATCATTTGCAAAAATGCTCTGTTTGAATTTGTCAGGTTGCTTGTGTAAGGTGTGATTCAGGTTGGACATTTTTGACAGGGGAGTCACTAAATTAATGATGTTTCTGGAAAGCTCTTAGAAATACCAATTCTTGACCCAGTTTCTAGAGGCTCTCTTTTTACAGGTCTTAGGTGGGGGCCCAGAGTCTATATTTCTAGCATGTGCTCTGAGTGATTCTGCTCTTCAACCAGCCTGTAAATTAGCACATGATTTCACATAGGGTCCATATCAACACATTAATAAAGTGCGTTTCATCATCCCAGTTTATCTGGTTAGAGAGTGAAGTCCTTGGGGGTTACGGAACTAGCTAGACGTCACTCACCCCATGCTTGGAAGAGCCAGAGCTGGGTCCTGGCCTGTCTGATGCACCGTCTGCGTGCTGTCCTCTGCTCCAGACTGCCCCCTCCCATTTACAGTGATAATTAGAATGCCTGCCTGCTGCAGGCTGGTCGCCACCTGCAAGTCAGTGTTAGAGCATGAAGGGCGTGGGAGATGCTTGTCCTGGCCACACCTGGGGGTCTAACCTGAGCTTAGGACCCTCGTGCGTGCTAAGTCGCTTCAGTCATGTCTGACTCTTTGCGACCCCATTGACTGCAGCCCACCAGTTTCCTCTGTCCATGGGATTCTCCAGGCAGGGATACTGGAGTGGGTTGCCGTGCCCTCCTCCAGGGGATCTTTCCTGGACCTCATGTCATCCCAATGCATCTCATCCAGGGAGCTGTGGGTCTTTAAGTCTGGGGGCTTTGGGAGGCAGAGAATACTTCCAGCACCTTCCTGAATGTTCTATCAGAGACTTGGCTGAGGAAATCCGCCTTGCTTTCCTTCTGACCCAGCTACGATACTCTGAGGGTGGAGCCGAGGGCACATTTGTGTTGATGGTGGAGGAGCATCATTTCCACATGGGTGCCGGGCTCGCAGCTGCGAAGAACAGCCTTACCAACATCATCAAGCTGGAGCAGAACTTCCCCCAGGTGCGTGGAGGAGGCCAGGGCAGGCTTGGCGGCGGGGGGACGGGGGGATGTTCCTGGGGCAGCCCATTGAGAAAAGAGGAATTGTCCGGTTTCCTGGGAGGATCCACTGCAGGCAGGGCTGTGATGTGGGCAAAATTTGCTGGAATGGATTCTCAGCTGGTCTCAATGTCCCTTCTTCCCTTCCCCCCTCCCTCCCTTTCATGTTATTTACTGAGCATCTACTAGGTGCCAGGCCAGACACTGTTCCAGAAGCTGGCGATGTTGCTTAGAGCAGACTGATGAGTCCGTCCTCTCATCAAATGTAGTCTAGTAGGGAGACTGCACCTGCAAAGCATCAGAGACATGGGCAGGAGACGCATCAGGGAGATCCCCTGAAGAAGGAAATGGCAACCCACTCCACTATTCTTGCCTGAAAAATCCCATGGACAGAGGAGCCTGGTGGGCTATGGTCCACGGGGTCATGCAGGAATCAGACACGACTTGGTGACTAAGAAACAACCACAAGTGGGGAGACTGATCAACAACAAAAAGAAAATCAAATAAGAAAAATATACCAGACGCTGATACCTACTATAGAAAAGGGCTTCCCTGGTGGCTCAGATGGTAAAGAACCTGCCTGCAGTATGGGGTGATATGAGCGGGAATGACTGGGGAGCTGTTTAGGTGGCCAGCAAAGGCCCCACTAAGGAGGTGAGTTAACCATTTGGAAACCTGGTGACAGGGCCTTCCAGGCAGAGGGAACGAGATGTGCAAAGGGCCTGGGGCAGGAATGACGTTGGCACGTTTGAGGAACGGCCACTGTGCAGGAGCAGAGTGGGTGAGGGGGAAAGAGCAGGCAGGAGTGCAAATCTAATCATGCAGGGTGCATCAGGCCACAGAGAGGAGTTGGGATTGTATCCTCTCTGAAATTGGAGGCCTTTGAGGACCTGATCCAAAGGGTGCTTTCAGACTCCTCTGGCTGCTGTGTAGTGAGTGACCTACAGGGGGCAGCAGAGTCTCAAGTGGATGGTGACTGCAGCCATGAAATTAAAAGACGCTTGCTCCTTGGAAGAAAAGCTATGACCAACCTAGACAGCATATTAAAAAGAAGAGACATTACCAACAAAGGTCCGTCTGGTCAAAGCTATGATTTTTCCAGTAGTCATGTATGGATGTGAGAGTTGGACTATAAAGAAAGCTGAGCACCGAAGAATTGATGCTTTTGAACTGTGGTGTTGAAGAAGACTCTTGAGAGTCCCTTGGACTGTAAGGAAATCAAGCCAGTCAATCATAAAGGAAATCACTCCTGAATATTCATTGGAGTGACTGATGCTGAAGCTGAAACTCCAGTCCTTTGGCCACCTGATGCAAAGAACTGACTCATTGGAAAAGACCCAGATGCTGGGAAAGATTGAAGGTGGGAGGAGAAGGGGACAACAGAGGATGAGATGGTTGGATGGCATCACCGACTCAATGGACATGAGTTTGAGTAGACTCTGGGAGTTGGTGATGGACAGGGAGGCCTGGTGTGCTGTAGTCCATGGGGTTGCAAAGAGTCGGACACCACTGAGTGACCGAACTGAACTGAACTGAACTAAGGGTCTCAAGAATGATGGTGTCTTGGACCGAGATGGCGGCAGTGGTGATGGGCTTTAGAGACATTTAAGAGTAAACTCCCTTCCTCCCCCTAAAAGTCTCCTCCACCATCCTCCTGTGGCACCCAACAGCAGGGAGAGTGCCCCTTGCTGAGCCTTTGCACAGGCTGTTCCTTCTGCCTAGAATGCCCTTCCCTATTTTGTCAAGCAGCCTGTTTCTCTGTATTCCTTTTCCCCTTGAATATCTTCCATGGCTTCTCTTGTCACCTTGCCCCATCATTTCCTAATTCTGTGACTGTCTCCCTACCAGCCTGGAGTCCCTGAAGGGCCACGGTCAGTCTTGGTTATCTTTGTCCCCCAACCCCCAGCCCTGGGTCAGGAACATCACACCAGCTCATTAAATGTTTGAGAAATCCTTCTACCAACCACAGCAGCCCCTCGTGGCACCGTCCGTGGGTCCAGCCCTGAGCTGAGCACATCACTCCCCTCGTCTCACCGAAGTCAGCACTATTATTCTTACCCCAGTTTATAGACGAGGAAACTGAGGTTCAGAGAGGTCAGGAAACTAGCCCAAGGCCACACAGCTTGGAAGTGGAGCTGAGAGGCGGCCCTCCTCTTTACAGGGGGCGTCAGCCTCTGGTTTGTCATAGCCCTTCTGCCCCCTTGCTCCACTCCGTTACGTCATCTACCAGCCCAGTAAACAATTAGAGCTTTGCTTCTTGTCTTTCCTTTTCTGAAAGCTGTTCTCCTTTACTACCCTCAGCAGAAACATGGGCTGGGCTCCCCAGTGACCCAGCTCCATCTTTTTTTTTTTTTTCCCCAGTTCCACGCCCTTCCTGGGGAGCTGATCCTTCAGACCTCATACGAGCGAGCCCGTGGCACCCAAGTCCTGCACCACACGGTGCTGTGGGATGGGCAGGGCGTGGCCCTCAAGGGGAGCCTCAATGGGAGCCTCTCCATGCCCTTCCTCAAGCCCGCTGGGACCCTTGGTCTGCAGGGTGAGTCTCCCAGGAGCCACGCATTCACCCATTCACTCAGCATCATCACTGAGTGCTTGCTTATCCCAGTAACTGTTCTAGGCACTGGGGGTCCATCGGGAAGCAGCATGGCCCAGGTCCCAGATCTCAGGGAGGAGGGCTGTGAGCAGGGATACACACCGAACAAGATAACATCAGAGTGTCTCCAGGAGTGAGAACGCCTATGAAAACAAGCAGGGTTTGGTTTTGGGGGTGGAGGGGGTGGAGCTCCTCCAGGTGGGTGGTCTGGGAAGGCTTGTCTCAGGAGGTGACTTTCAAGCTGAGCCCCGAGTGACAAGGTGAAGCTCTGGGGAGATCATCATGGGCGGAAGAGGAGGAACAGCAGGTGCAAAGGCCCTGGGGCGGGAATAGGTTTTGTGGCTGGAAGAATAGCAGCAAGGTCAGTGTGGCTGGAGTGGACTGACGGGAGGAGCAGAGGGGAGGAGATGAGGTGGGAGAGGTTAGGGGAGCCAGGACACACATGGTCTCAGCCTCTGACAAGGAGTTGGGGTTTATCCTGGGTGTGATAAGGCAGGAAGGCAAGGTTAGCGTGTGGAAGATGTGGCAACCCCCTGCATCCCCGAGGGCTTGCAAGCTGAGGCTGACTGCAGGTTGGCAAGGGAGGTGAGTGTGGCCCCAGCAGGGGCACCCGTGACCCCCTGAGGCTCTCCAGGAAACAGCCCCATCCCCAAGGGCCATGCAGACACACGGGCTGTCAATTCGTGTTTGAGGAGTCTGCGTACACAGAGCAGAAACTGACCTGCTGGCCTGCCAAGCGGGAGACGCAGTGCAGACCCTGGCCCGGGGCGGGCACGGCTTGCTGGGTGGCCCAGTGGGGTTCCCCGGGGTCAGGGTTGCCACATGTGTGCCCTCAAAGCAGAGAGAAAAAGAGGATCCTCAGCACGCCAGGGCAGTGTTTGTCGTGCGTGCCCGTGTGTGCGTGTGTGAGTGTGTGCACGCTCGGGGGCCCATGGATGGGCTGAGCAGCCTGTGGACCCTGCTGTGTGGTTACTGGGCGCAGAAACCAGCGGGTCTGGGGCAGAGGGAGTGAGGGGTTGCGGCTCTGCATGTGGTCAGTGCTCCTGGACTGGTGACCAGATGATGCCTTGAGAACCAGCTTACAGCCACTGTCTCTGGACACAGCTCCCCAGGATCCATGTAGGAACAGTCCCCTTCCAGAGGGTTCAAAGGTGGTCTTTGTCTGCAGCAGAGTCTCAGGTGGACTCCTGCTCTGGGGGGTCTAGGAAGGCAGGAGCAGTTGGTGGCCTTATGGGATGGAGTTAGATGGTGCCGGAGGTCAGGGCAGCTGGACTCAGGCTTCAGAGATGAAGGAAGAAAATCGAGGGCAAGGAGGCCGTGAGGCCTCAGCCATGGGCTGTGTCGTACCCCAGGATGGAACGAGAACATGGGGCAGCTGAGTGTGACCAGGCGGGTGTGGAGCATTCAAAGTGGCCGGGGTAATCGTGTGTGAGGGGCCTGAGAGTGATATCGGAAGGCATATCCGTCAGCTACTGCTGTGTAACGAATGACCCCAAACTCAGTGACTTACAGAAGTAAGAATTCATCACTGCTAACAAGCCTGTGGGCAGCTCTCTGGTCTTGCTCATGCATCAGGGTCAGGCGCTAACTTGGATAGGTGGTGCTGCTGATTTTGGCTGAACTTTCTTACTTGTTCACGGGCTGGTTGGCTGTCGCCTGATCTGGGACAGTCTCTGCTGAAACATCCAGGCTGTCCTCTGTGTGGTGTCAGCGTCCGGCAGGCCAGCCTGGGTTTAATCTCACTATGGCTGGGCAGGGGTCCCAGAGAGCCAGATGGAGCTGAGGCCTTAAGGCTGAAGCTGGGGATTTGCAGTGTCAACTTCACCAAACTCTACAAGCCAGTCACGAGGCCAGCCCAGGTTCCAGGGCCAGGGCAACAAATTCCACCTCCTGATGGAGGAGATACAAGGCTTCTTGAAGTCCTGGAATGGGGCTCTCATGGGGATGCTGATGGACTGTTGAGTGGCAGGGGGACCAAGTGAGGGGACAGCTTCTGAATTTTGTGCAGATTACGTGCGTGTGTGGCCCCAAAGTGGCCCCCGGCACCCTCTTGGCCTCAAGCTGATGCCCCCCCTCCCTGTACGCCCCTCCCTGCCCAGTGGAGCTCACCCACCCGCTGCCCCTGCCCCTTCCATGGCACTGCAGCTTCCGCCTGACCTCCGAGCATTCAGCACGCCGTCACCAGGATGACCTGGTTGTGGGCTGGGACGGCAAGGACCAGGTAGGTGTTGGGCTGGAACAGGACCTGGGAAGCCCACCTTGTGGCCTGAGTGGGGCATTCGGGGCCCTGCCCTGCCCAGGAGCATTATGGGTCCAAATGGGCTGAGCCCCGGTCCCCAGAGGACCACGGGAAGAGCACTGGCGGGAGGAGGGAGCCTGGGTCCCAGCACCACCTGGATGATAACAGGAAGACCAGTGGCTGATGCATAGCGACGGCCTCTTGTGTGCCAGGCAGGCCAGCCCCCTTTCATAGATGAAACTGAAGCTCAGAGGGGAATGGGGCTACTGAAAGGCAGGGCTGGGATTCAGATCCATGAAATGCTTCTAACCCCCAGTCCCCTCTCTGTCGTATGCTTGTCCCTATCTCCTGCTCTCCAATCCTCAAGTTACTCCTCTGAAAAATGGGCTGAAGCTCCCAGAGGGCCTCCCCCAGTGGTGGGCCAGCAGTCCTCACTCCCTTGACCCTGATGAAGGAGGTGACCTGTGCTGGGTGGTGGAGAGGCCCTCTCTGGGGGAGGCCTCCCGCTCAGCCTGTCCCCTCCCCAGGTGGCGCTGTCCTCCTCTCTGCAGCTGGGAAAGGGCAAGCTGGCCGCCCGCCTGGCCCTGGCTCACCCTTTCAGCCTCTCCTGGCGGCAGGCCCAGGCCAGTGGCCTTGCTGAGAGCAGGGGCGGCAGGCAGAGCTGGCAGGTGAGCGGGGAGCAGCCACGGGGCCCTGGGTAGACGGCTCTTGGGGGTGGGTGAGCCGCGTGGCTGAGGCCATGGGTGGGACATCTGGGACCATGTGCGGGGGAGGAGGATCTTGTTTGTCCATCAGAGACGAGGACGTCTCTGGAATCACAGTGTCCTGAAGCTGGGAACCCCGGGGGGGCCTTGATGCATTCATTCCTTCACTGGGACTGTATTAAGCACCTAATGTGTTCCAGGTCGTGTTGAGATGCGGGTGTAGTCCCTGCGTTGATAAAGCTCATTTTAGGGGGAGGAGCAGTTCGCGAGCATGTCTGGTTCATCACTGATGCGCTGGTTTGTTTAATTGGTCACTGCAGGGGTTCACATAGGGCAGCTTGGACTCTGCATCTGACTGGGAGGCTCTGGGCAGTCTTCAGCACCTCTCTAAGCCTGGGGTTTTTTTTTTCTGTGAAATGGGAGACAGTAGGCCAGTGTGTGCCAGGCAAAAAGACCAGAACTCAAGAGAATGAATGAATAAAAAATTAAGAGTTGTGATAAGCCCTATAAAGAAAGTAAGGAGGGTACTAAGAGAATCACTGGGGTCCGGTGGGGAGGGGACTTTAGATGGGGTGATCAGAGAGGGCTTCATGGAGGAGGCGGCTTGTCAGCTGAGGACCCGTGGATGAAGAGGAGCCCGGACGAGCTGGAGGAGCAGCGAGTGCAAAGGCCCTGAGATGGGAACAGGCTGGGAGCTTCAGGAGGAGCCAGAGGCAGTTAAGACCAGCACGGAGGAAATGATGGGGTGGGGCCCGGTGAGCAGGGAGACCAACTGTCTTAGCTCGGGGCTGCCATAGCAAAACATCACGGGTTGGGTGGCTTAAACCACAGACTAGAGGCTAGAAGTCCAAGATCAAGGGGCCAGCACGGTCAGGTTCTGGTAATAGCCCTCTTCTTGGTCTGAAGCCTTCTCTCTGTGTCCTCACAGTTGGGGAGAGAGCTCTGTGGGGTCCTTCTTACAGAGCACGGATCCCATCATGACCTCCCCCCCCAACCCCATCTAACCCTAATCGCCTCCCAACACCTCCTGATGTTGTCACATTGGGGATTAGGGCTTCAAGCCACAGGCCCCAGTGAGGGGCTCAGATTTCACTGCCCTGGGAAATGATGAGTCTGGGTGTTGAGAATGGGGATTTTTCCACCCAGTAAACACTTCTGGTCTGCAGTCTAGGCATGGCTCTGCACTCTTACAGACATAAGCTGGAAGAGAAGTCAGTGTCTCAACTCCCGCTTGCTGCTTCCATCCCCTAGAGGGTGGGCAGGGAGACCACCAGCTTCTCCACCTTCCCCCACCCCAATCCACGACACACAGATGGGGGGACCTCAGCCTTCCTCTGTCCCACCTCTCCCATCCACCTGCCACTGGCCGTGTCTCCACGCAGGTGCAGCTTGCCTGGAACGGAGGGCAGCCGCTGGCCTTGCAGCTCACCTGGGCCAACAGGTCCTCGACGCAGAGCACCTCCTGGGATGGTTGCGTGGCTGCCTCCCTGGGGCAGGTACACTATTGCCCGCCCTCCCGACCCGGCACCGGGCTGCCCCAAA
Source organism: Bos mutus (assembly GCF_027580195.1). Taxonomy (NCBI): domain Eukaryota; kingdom Metazoa; phylum Chordata; class Mammalia; order Artiodactyla; family Bovidae; genus Bos; species Bos mutus. The sequence goes on from NC_091641.1 coordinate 31,969,892, forward strand.
CCCCGGGCCCTGTGCTGCCCCCCGTGCCCCAGTCACATCCACATCCTCTTCCCCGTCAGCTCCAGGACACCTGGGGCCTGGGCACCCTCAGGGCCTGTGGGGCCTTAACGCAGACCCCAGCTGTGCTCAGCGAGTGGCTGGATCTGTCCTGGGACGGACGCCAGGTGCGGCAGAACCTGACTTACGAGGTGAGGCCTGGGGAGCTGGGTGGCCCCACCAGCTGCAGAAAGTGCCTGACTCTGGGGCCTTAGGGTCCTGGGTGTAAGTGCTCATTGTGCTGGGGGGCCCTGGGCAATTCATTTCTCCACTGCAAACCTTGGTTTTCTCATCTGTGAAATGGGTACAAGTATCCTTCCCTGACTGTAATGTCATGAAAGCACTGGGAGGTCAGGAAAGCAAGGTGCCCAGCATGAGGCGGGCACTTGGGGAGCAGACAGAGGAGTGGGTGAACCCAGTGGGCTGCTGGAGAGGGGTGGGGGGAGGTGGGGAGCTCAGGTTCCCAGAGGTGTCAGGGTCAAGGTCTCACCAGCATCACCATCTGCCTGGGGCTCCTCATGGACTGAGTGCTGCTCTGCAGAGCCTGGGGCAGGGGCTGGGCCATGGAGAGATGAGGGCAGCTGGCCTGGAAGTGCCCTTGTCCCTTCTGGGTTTCCTTAGGCCCACAGCCCCTCAGTCTCCCAACAGAGGTCCTGCCCGGAGTGTAAACGCCCGCTGTGGGGCTGCCCGGGGCTCTGATGGGGTTCCTGGCACCTCTTCTCCTCTCATGAGGGTCTCCTTCTCTCTTCCGGGATGAGGCCCCATACCAAGATGCCTTCTTCCTTCCAGAGGCGCCAGCCATTCCTCCCGGACAAGATCCATGCAGAGGCCATGCTGGAGCATGTCCTCGGGGCCCCCTGCTCCACGCAGAGCTTCTGGGGAGACGTGGAGACAGACCATGCCCGCTGGGTGCGCCACTCCCTGCGGCTGGGGCTCTGCCACCTGCCCACGGTGAGTGTGTCCCCGGGGAAGGGCCCAGGGATCCAGCGGTAAAGAGAGAGGAGGGTGCCCACCCAGGGCAGGGGTGTGAGTGAGGGAGCCGGGTCCCGTCATCATGGGTCCTCACAGGCCTGCAGGCAGCCCCGGGCAGGGCGCTGTCCTCTCTGAGTATCTGGTGTTTCATCTGAGGGATGGGAGACACAGTTGGTTCCAGCACGTGGGGTGATGGGGAGATTTAAGATGTGGCACTGGGAAAGTGCTCGACATGTAAACCAAGCTGCTGTTTTCATTGTTGTTAGGGGGAGGGGTTGGGACCCCTATCCCCCAACATTCCCCTGGGTTTGTTAGCTAGTTGATTGTTCTTTCCTGCCTTCCTCCACCCACCTTTTACCCATCTTTCCAGCCATCCATCCATCCATCCATCTACCCACTCTCCAATCCATCCTCCCATTCATCCATCCATTCCTTCATCCTCCCCATCTTCCAGCCTCCTCCCTTCCATCCATCCTTCCATCTATCCATCCTTCCCCTTTCCCGTTCCCCACACCCTCTCATCTCTCTAACAGTCCCGGGGGTCACAAACTTTTCCTCCAAAGGGCCAGGTAGTAAATATTTTATTTATTTAAAAAATTTGTTTTTGTTTGTGTTGGGTCTTTGGTCTTTGTCCGTGTTGCCGCGTGAGGGCTTCCTCTAGTTGCGGCGAGCAGGGGCCACTCCCTTGGTGCGCTGCACGGGCGTCTCACTGCGGTGGCTTCTCCTGTTGCAGAGCACGGGCTCTGGGCACCAGGGCTTCAGTAGTTGCGGTGTCCAGGTTTAGTTTCTCCGTGGCAGCTGAGATCTTCCCGGACCAGGGACTGAACCCGTGTCCTCTGCACTGGCAGGCAGATTCTTAACCACTGAGCAGCCAGGGAAGTCACAGTGAATATTTCAGGTCTTACAGACCATGTGGACTCTGTTGCAGCCACTCAAGTCTGCCATTCAGCCGTGAAGGCCACCGTGGAGGACGTGTAAATGAAGGGGTATGGCCAGTCCCAATAAAAACTATTTACAAGAACAGGCAGTGAACCAGATTTGGCCCATGAGCCGAAGTTGCCAGCCCCCAACCTGTCCATCCATTCAGAGAGCATTTGTGGGTCTTTCTTATGCCAGGCTCTGTTCTAGGTGCAGGCACAAGGATGGTGAAAGGGACAGACCAGGTGCCCGCCCTCCCGAAGCTCAGAGTCCCGTGGGTAGAAGAAGATAAACAAGACAGGTGTAGTGAATGCTATGAAAGAATGAAGCAGGGAGAGGGGACGAATGCAGAATGCGGTGAGAACAGCCAGTGCAAAGGCCCTGTGGCCGGAGCATGCTTATAGATGTTTGAGGAACACAGGGTGGCTTTTACAGAGAGAGCAAGGAGGTGAGGTTAGGAAGATAATGCACGTCCACAGGACCCGCCAAGGAGACCGGCTTCTCCTCCAAGTGCAACGGGAAGACAGAGGCTTTGAGCATGGCGACAGTGTCTGATTTGCATTTTTTTTTAGGTAAAATGGAGGAGGGGCTATAGGGTGGGACAGGAGTGGAGGCTGGGATAGGCTATTGTGACTGTCCTGGCGTGAGGGGCTGTCGCCTGGACCAGGGCCCAGCAAGAGGAAGCTGTGCTCCTGTGCCTCCCTGACCACCGACATGCCTGCCTTCTTGTTCCAGGCACTCTCAGTCTCTGGGGAGCACACCCTGGGCAGCGGTGAGCTCCTGCTACATTCCAGATGCCAGCTGGGCCTCGCCCCAGACCCAGATCACGGCCTGCACCTCAGCCTGACACTCCACAACCACAGCAGGCCCCGGACGCATGACTACTCCGGGGAGCTGGAGGTAAGGTGGCTGCCCGCCCCAGAGGAAAAGACCCTGATGGCCATCTGTCCCTGTCTGGCCAGTGGACCACCACTGACTGGGCAGCCCTGCCATCTAGTGGCCAGTATTGGAACTGCAGACAGGCACACGGAGGGGGCCTGAGCTTACTTGCAGTGGGAACCCCTGGGCCTGCCCACCCCTGACCCCCAGCCCTCCACCACCAAAACAGCTCCTCTGCTGCCCCAACACCAGCCTTTCCCATAACCAAGAGGCAATGGCTGGACTGCCTGGGCTTGAACCCCAGCCCCACCTCTTCCTAGCTAGCAATTTACCTCCCCTCTCTGTGCCTCAGTTTCCTCACCTCTAAAGTGGGGATAATCATTGCACCTGTCCTACCTCCCATGGGATTAATATCATAGGGATTAAATATCTTAACGTGTACGTTGCTTAGAACAGTGCCGGGTACAAAGCCAGCACTAAGGATTAGCTTCTTATATTGTGTCTGTTCACTCACTCAGTCGTGTCTGACTCTGTGACTTCATGGACTGTAGCTCACCAGGCTCCTCTGTCCATGGAATTTTCCAGACAAGAATACTGGAGTGGTAGCCATTTCCTACTCCAGGGGATCTTCCTGACCCAGGGATTGAACCTGTGTCCCTTGCATTGGCAGGTGGATTCTTTACCACTGCACCACCTGGGAAACTCCAGCTGCTATTACTATTGGCTATTATTGGCCCAGTCTTATCTTGTCTCTCCCTTTCCTGGCAACCCAGGGAGGTAGAAAGGGTTCAATACCTGCCCTGCCCTCATCTGGCCAAACGGTATTGGAAAGGGACCTCTCCAAGCCCCATTTCCTTACCTGAAAGTGGGGGTCAGATATATTTCATAAGGCGGTCAGTGGGGTTCTGGGCACCCCTTCTCCACCCACGCAGCATGGGTGTAGAGTAGGTGCCCCATCACTGCTGCCATAAGCCTATCTCTGTGTCTCCCTGGCCTTGACCTTGTGACTTTCCCTTTACAAGCCTCAGTATTCCCCTCTGTCAAATGGGAACAATCCCACCTCCTCTGCAGAAGTGTTGGGAAAAAAAGAAACAGCTCGCATGGCACATGCACACAGGAAGTGCTCATGCGATGGGCGTTTCCTGCCAGTGTCCAGAGCTGGACGAGGCGTTTCTGTGTCTGGAGCTCACCCAGCCCGTTTCCGAGCCCAGAAGCTGTGATGGTTTCAAAAGCATTATCCTTTCTGAGGCTTGCCAAGGCTGGCTCTCATTTCTCCGTTGGCCAGCCAGGCTGCGAGCCACCCCCGCATGTGTAATCCCAGTGCCCCAAGGTTCACGTCTCCCCGCAGTGGGTGGTCAGGGAGCAGCTGGTCCCTCTGCTTCCATCCCGAGCCCGTGGGTGGCTGGTTTTGACCGCTTCTCCCTTGCCCATGCCCTCTCGCTCCATTTTGGGGTCTGTGGCATGGGGGGGGGCTTTCCCAGCCTGGTTTGGTGTTCACGCCAAATGGAGAAGAGGGACAAAATTCGGGGGGGCAGGCACTCATCCCAGCTGCTGGGGCCCCAGCCACTCAGTGCCTAGGACAGAGCTCAGACGCAGGAGGCCATCTACGAGGAACACCCCAGGTGTGGTCTGCTGACGCCTGACACCCCCCCACCCCCGCACCGCACCAGGCTCACTGCCTGAGCACTGTGAAATCTCCCAGGAATTCCTGGGCGCCACCCCTCCCACCCACTCAGAAATCTGCTGGAAGGAGACTCAGGAAACGGCATGTTTTATTGCGAGCACCCTGAATTGGATTCCTAGGGCTAACAAATTACCCACCAACTGAGTGCCTTAACACGACAGAGATTTCTTCTTTCACAGTTCTGGAGGTTAGAAGGCTAAAATCAAGGTGTCAGCCGGCCGTGCTTCCTCTAGAAGCCCCAGGAAAGAATCCTTCCTTGTCTCTTCCAGCTGCTAGGGGCCACCAGCAATCCAGGAGTTGCTTCATTATCCCAACCTCTGCCTCTGTCGGCACATGGCCTTCTCTTTTTTTAATATTTATTTTTATTTATTTGGCTGTGCTGGGTCTTAGTTGCAGCATGTGGGATCTAGTTCCCTGACCAGCGATTGAACTCGGGACCCCTGGAGAAGGAAATGGCAATCCACTCCAGTATTTTTTTTTAAATATTTTATTTATTTGGCTGTACCGGGTCTTAGTTGTGGTGTGAGATCTAGTCCCTGACCAGGAATTGAACCCTGGCCCCCTGCACTGAGAGCATGGAGTCTTAGCCACTGGACCACCGGGGAAGTCCCCACCTGGCCTTCTTATAAGGACGCCAGTCATTGGATTTAGGTGTCCTTATATATGACTTCATCGCAAATTTATTTCATCTGCAAAGAACAGACATGCAAATGACACCATGTTCACAGGTGCCAGGGGTTGGAACCATCAGATCTTTTTGAGGAACACAATTCAACCCATAACAGACCTCCTGCACACATTCACACAAATACACACACACACACACACGAGTTCTGATTCCTGATAAATTTTGAGAACCACTGTTCTACATCTGATCTTACAGATTTTGAAACTGGGGTAACACACTTACTCTGGGCTGCACCGCTTGGGAGATGCAGTATTTGGACCAGAATACAGAGCAGCTGAGTTCAGGCCTGAGGGGGCTCCCCTCCCCCACAAATGCATCTCAGTCAGCCTGTTGCCTCCCCTCCCCGCTGGGTCTCCCTCAGGGTTCCTTCCCTTTAGGCCACTGAGGGTTTTCCTGACTCTGCCCCACCCTGGGTCTGGAAGATCCCCTGGAGAAGGAAAAGGCAACCCACTCCAGTATTCTTGCCTGGGTGGTCCCATGGATGGAGGAGCCTGGAGGGCTGCATACAGTCCATGGGGTCTCGAGGGAGTCAGACACGACTGAGCACACACACTTGGAACTGTTTTATCGGTATGTCATGAGCTGTTCCAGTCAGTTGTTCCACTGGCTGTCCACGGGGTTGCTAAGAGTGGGATGCAACTTGGTGATTGCACAACCACCCGTCTTGTGTCCCCTCCCCTCCAGGCTGGTGGCCACAGGGGCTGGGACAGACTGCTCAGTAGCCTGGCCTTTATGCCAGCCGCCACCCACAATGTCTCCTTGACCTTGCAGAGACATCTGTAGTGGTTCTCCTGCAGATACGGAAAACCTCGCCAGGTGGGAAATACACTCAGGTGCTGGGGATGTTGAAATGCCAGGGCCCAGCCGCTCCCCCCAGTCAGTTAGGTCAGAATCTCTGGGGTGAGGCCTGAGCATCAGGAATTCTTAAACCATCTGGATGCCATATCCGTGCGCAGTTAGGTCCCTGGATGTGGATTTTAATAAGCATTTATGCAGTCGGTAGGGATTCTGAGCCCTGTGCTTCCCTGGTGGCTCAGATGATAAAGAATCTGCCTGCAACGTGGGAGACCCGGGTTCGATCCCTGGGTTGGGAAAATCCCCTGGAGGAGGCCATGGCAACCCACTCCAGTATTCTTGGCTGGAGAATTCTTGGACAGAGGAGCCTGGCGGGGTACAGTCCATGGGGTCGCAAGAGTCGGACATGACTGAGCGAGTGCGCATGAGCATGAGCTGAGGCCTGTGGCAGGGTCGTTGGGTGAGGGGGACCCAGCGCTTGCTCCTGAAGGTATGGGGTGGGGTGGGCATTGCCTTTCCCCCAGAAGGTTCAACCTCGGTCTCCCCAGCCACCTCTCCCCAGGTCTGGGGCAGCAGAGGGCAGGGGCCAGGTCCCACTCAGGCCCCTGGCCCCTCCCCCAGCTCCATGGCCCCAAAGCTCAGTGGCTTGGCCTGCTGGGCCGCGTCTCCACCTCGGCTTCTCGAAGCCTGGTCCAGCTGGAGGGAAGCGTGGACGACGGGGATGAGAAAGTGAGGCTGTCAGTGTCTCGGGCCCCGAACTGCCTCCAGGCCTCGGTGGCCCACGAGGAAGGTGAGTAGAGGCGCTGGGTGTGGCTCGGTGGGGCTCAGCTTGGCCCAGGAGAAGTCAGAGATTGGGGTGATGCGAGCTCAAAAGTCAAAGGCAACCCTGGTAGGGCTTCGTGGCCCCCCAGCCAGGAGGAGAGGAGCTCTCCATGGCCACCTGGATTGACTGTGATGCCAGCAGAGGCTGGCAGAAGGTCTGGATCAGAGGTGGGTGTGGGGATGGGGAAGAAACCAGGCTTTGGGAGTTGGGGGGGGTCTGAAGGTTGACGTAGGCAGCTCAGTTTGAGGCCCTCAAGTCCCAGGGCCATTGAGACCCTGCCTGTGGGAAGTAGGGAGCTATAGGAGACTATGGAGTACCAGAGGAGTGGGCAGCTGGGAGGCGGATGGACTAGTCCTGGGCTCAACAGCAGGTCCCTTCCTGGCCCCAGGGAGCCAAGAGGAGAGCGTGCTGCTGCGGGCCTGCGCCCACAGGCAGGCGGCGGAGGTGGAGGCTCTGCTCCGGGACCGAGGGCAGCCCGTCCAGCCGCTGGTTCGCTTGACCCTGCAGGCTGCCAACCAGAGCCTCCGCTTGGCTGCACGCGGCTGCCAGGGGACCCTGCTGGGCCACGTGGAGGTGAGATGGCTGGGGGTGGGGGAGGAGTGGCCATTCCTACCACCCCCACCCGAGCCCCACCCAAGGCCACAGGCCCAGGCTCCCAGAGTCCAGCAGAGCCAAGGAAAGTGGAGGCAGACAGCCCGTAGCATGGCACGCGGGTCCACAGCCCTGCTGCTGGCATCGAACGCTTTCTGCCCGCTGCATTCCCGGGGGGCCAGCCTGTCCCTCTGTGTCCGCAGTCCAGGGTAGCTGCTCTCGGGTCCCAGATGCAAGCGGGGCTGGAGGAGAGGATCCACAGCTTGGATGCCTATGTGAGACGGTTCCAGCGCCTGGTGGGTAGAGTGCACTTGGGGTGTCACTGGAGAAGGGAGGGAGTGTGGGGCTGGGGGGGTCACTGCTCTGCTCTGTCTGGGGCCCCCTCTGAGGGCACGAGGGGTGCAGATGGCCCCAGACCCTCATGCTGATCCGGCCTCTGTTCTATCCGCCCAGGTACAGCCAGCGGGCGCCCTGGATGGCATGGCCGGCTTGCTTCTGCGGCTGTGCCAGGCGGGGCTGGGGGCCGTGCAGGACGGCGGCCGGGCGGTGGCCGCGCTGTGGGGCCTGAGCCCCGCCGGGCGGGTGCTCACCCTCCACGTGCCGCTCTCCCTGGAGAGGCTGCGGGCAGGTCTGGAGCAGCTGCGGAAGGAGCTAGAACGTGAGTGCAGGGGCAGGGGGTGCCTGACCCCAGAGCCCCCGACCCACGCCTGACCCCAGGGCTCCCGACCCATGCCTGACCCCAGGGCCCCTGACCCGGGCCCCTCACACTTGGCTCGGGGCCCTGGTTCAAGCAGGAAGGCCACCAGATTTCCAGCGGGCCTGCACCCCAACTTCCTTTAGAGTCCTCTGCCTTATTTCCTCATGGACCTACACCCTTCAGACTTGGGGAGCAGTGTCCATTTTTTTGATTTATTGCTGTTTTTGGCTGTGCTAGGTCTTTGTTGCGGGGCAGGCTTTTCTCTAGTTGCAGCGAGCGGGGCAGGGGGGCTACTCTCTAGCTGTGGTGCACAGGCTTCTCGTGGCGGAGCACAGGCTCCTCGGCATGTGGGATCTTCCCTGACTGAGGACCTAACCCGCATCTCCTGCATTGAAGGCAGATTCTTAACCACTGAGCCACTGGGGAAGCCAGCCATATCCGTTCCTGTAGGTCTCTGAGCTCATTTCCCTCATGTTCACCGCCTCACTTCTTCTGGACCTCTGCCCGAGTGTCTTCAGTCTCTGCCTGAATTCTTTAGGGCGTACAGCTTTATTTCTGCAAAGCCCGCTGCTGTAGATCCCAGGGCCTGTTTCTGGCTCTGTGATAAGCACCAGGGAGGCCATACCGGTTGTGACGGCTGCTGTCCCTAGCGCCCTCCTGGCGACACCGGGACCCTCCAGCCTCTCCCAGGGTCCAGGACCACCAGGGCTGACAGCTGGCCCAGTGGGGGACCCCAGGACCCTGCCCAGCACCAGGGCGGCCACCCTGAGACTGGCCGGTGCTTGAGCCAGACTGGCCGTTCCGTGTCCTCTCACCCCTGCTTGTGTGTCTAGTCAGAATCCCAGGGCCACCCTGGCATCGATGACTCACTAGCACTCAACTCTCAGCTTGGAGTTGCACCCGCAGCCATAGGGCCAAGATACAGAGCCAGGCCGTGGAGGGACAGGTATAGAGGCTCCAGGGAGACCCCCCCCAACCAAGGAGCTCCCAGACTCATCCTCCAGTGGGAGCGCGTAGGATGCCCTCACCGCCCCCTGCTTCAGATTGTGACAACACCTGTCAGACATCAACTGCCCAAGGGAGCTCACTAGAGGCTCCGCACCCAGGCTTCTCATTGCGGGGTGGTCAGGTGGGAGCCCCTGCCTGGCACAGACCCATGTCCCAGACTCACAGAAGGAAAGGGGGTGTTCAGCATGTTGTCTGTTGCACCCCAGGCCCAGGAGGGCCCTCTCACTAGGTCTGGGAATGGTAGGACTCCCCCAGAATCCAGCCAGGGGCTGCCCTGGTGAACAGGCCTTGCAGACGGGCAGCCTCGGGCCTGCCGGGTTGACGTCCAGTCTCTAGTGCCGCCACCTCATTCCAGGTCGCAGGCTCTATTTCCTTCCCGGGGGCCCGGGTTGTCTGGGAGAGGCGGGCTGGTTTCCCTGCACGGGCCTGGCAGGCGGCCAGCAGTGTTGCACTTGCCGCCAGGCCCAGGAGGCCTCACGGGGGGTGGTGGCTGCCTTCGCAGGGCCCCTGGCCACGCTGAAGGATGCCTACCTGGAGGTGACGGTGCAGCCCCTGGACAACGTGTGGCGGAAGCGGGCGGAGGAGGCCCTGCGGCAGCTGCAGGCCTGGGTGTCCGGGACACCGGGCACCTGGGGGTCCGGACCCCTTGGGGCAGCGCTGGAGGCCACAGGGGGCGCCCTGGAGCTGGTGAGGTGGGGCACAGGGGTGGGAGGCGGCGTCTCAGGCAGGGATGGCCCTGACGGCTCTCACGGCCCCCACCCTGTCCAGGCCGCCCACCAGATGCTGTCTTGGGCCGACGCTGCGCTCTCACGGGCACTGAGGCGGCTCCGCAGACCCCTGTTGGACCTGTACAGCTTCTCGGCCAGGTGACTGTTCCGCTCGGAGGCCCTGCCCCACGCCAGGCACACCTTCCACCTCATCCACTTCCCTGCCAGAGGCATTTTCATCCCCATTTTACAGATCAGAAAACTGAGGTCTGTTCTTCATTCTGCAGATATTTTACAAGCGCTCTCTCTGAGCAGGTGGGGTTTTAGATGCTGCAGACGCAGTGGTGAGTGGGACAGGTTCTGGCCCTCCCCTGGCTGCCTGGGGAGACAGTGACCAGGTTATCTGCCCCTCGGGGGCGGCAAGCCTTCCTGTAAACGGCCTGAGAGTGATGTGTACAGGTTTTGTAGCTAGCTGGCCCCTCATGTAGCCTTGGTCTTTTGTTTCTGTTTAGAATTCTTTGAACATGTCAAAGCCATTCTTAGCTTGTAGGCTGTCCAAAAACAGGACCACAGGCTGGATTTGGCTACAGACCATAGTCTACCCACCTTTGAGGTAGTACGTGTGCCAAGTCGCCTTAGTCAGGTACGATTCTTTGTGATCCCATGGACTGTGACCCGCCAGGCTCCTCGGTCCATGGAATTTTCCAGACAAGAATACTGGAGTGGGTTGCCATTCCCTTCTCCAGGGGATCTTCCCAACCCAGGGATCAAACCCATGTCTCTTACGTCTCCTGCCTTGGCAGGCAGGTTCTGTACCATTAGTGCCACCTGGGAAGCCCCTGAGCTAGTATGTTATCTAACTGCCACAGGGAAAAAAGGACATGGGGGCATTTTTTTAACATTAACCTTTTAATGAATTATTAGTTTGGCCAAGTGGTGCAGCATGCAGGATCTGAGTTCCCGAACCAGTGATTGAACCCATGGCCCCTGCAGTGGAAGTGCGGAGTCTTAACCACTGGACTGCAAGGGAAGATGCCGACGGGGGCATTTTACAGAGTGAGGCCATGGTTGGCTTCAGTGAGAAGGCAGCATCTGAGCCTTGTAAGGGCGAGGAAGTGAGCTGGGTATAGTCATGGGAAGAGAGTTCCAGGAGGAGGGCAAAGCCGGTGCAAAGGCCTGGGGGAGCAAATGCATCTGCTGCCGGAGGAATATGAAGGAAGCCGGGGGAGCTGGAGCGGAGGGTGGAGGAGTTAGGGAGATAACGGGCTTCTGGAATACACAGGAGGTTTTGAGCTGAGGAAGGACATGCTCTGCCTTTCATTTAATAAGATCCCTCTGGCGCCCATGTAGAGAATAAAGACTGGGGTCAGGAAGTGGGGGATAGAAGTGGGGGGCCCAGTTTAGAATGGTCCAGGCAAGGTGGGAGGGTGGCTGCACCGGGCAGTGGCAGCCATGGAGGAGCGTGAGGCAGTCAGACTCTGAACAAGCCTGGAGGACTGGCCGACAGGTTGGATGTAGGTGGTGAAAGAGAAGAGCTGGGGATGACTCCAAGGGTCTTGGCTTTGATGACTGAAAGGGTGGAGGGTTCATCTGTGGAGTAAAGGGGGTAACTGGGGTACAGGGATCAGCTTAGAGCTTTTTCAGTTGCCTATGGCTGCTGTAGCAAATTACCACAAGTTCAGTGGCTTAATGCAACACAGATGTATTATCGTGTGGTTCCAAGGGTCAGAATTTCAAAATGAATTTCAGGTTCTTCCCTTTTCCAGCTTCCACTGGCCACCTTTCCTTGGCTCGTGGCCCCTGCTGCATCTTTAAAGCCAGCAGTGTAGCAGCTTCTCCCCTCTGACCTTTGTCCTTGTATCTTTCCTCTGATCCTCCTGCCTCTTACGAGGTCCACTGTGATTCCACTGGCCACATGGAATCCGTCTCAGAATCTTTAGTGTGGTCACACCTACAAAGTCCCTTTGGCCACCTAAGATGATGTAGCCTTTCAGCAGCTTGGGCGTCTCTGGGGCTGTTGTTCAGCCTGCTGTGCTGGAAGTGGGTGGTGTGGGGCTCCTTTCTGGCCTGTTAAGTTTGAGTTGCCCTCTAGACACCCCACCGAGGCAAGCTGAATTTCTGAGGCCTGGGCCATCAGGCACTTTGGGAAGGGTCAGGAGGCCTTCGTGCTGGGGTCTCCCAGCTCCTCTGTGCTCCCCCTAGGGACCGCGCGGTGGTGGTAACGCTGCCGATGCTGCCAGCAGGGGATGAGCCCCTGGATGTGGCCCGCGTGACCAGCCACCTGATGGAAGAGCTGCTGCTGCGGCCGCTCCGAGCGCTGTACGGGACCAGCGTGCTGGCCGAGTACCACCGGCTCAAACGTGGCCTGCTGGGGGCCCCCTCTGGATGTAAGTCCTGTGCTCCTCCTCTCTGGGGGCCCCTCTGCCCTTTGGGATGCAGTGGCGTGGCCTGGCAGGGACAGATGGACAGTGGGACCATCCCCTGCTGGTACAGGGACACCCTAGCATCACGGTGCTGGGCCCATCTGCTCCCAGGCTGAGTGCCGAGGTTACTGGGCTTCCCAGGGTCACACAGGACTAGGGCTGGGCTGCGGATCCAAGGCATTTGTCCAGAAAGTCACAGCCTGAGTCTGAAGCCCAGCACAGAGGCATGGCGAGTGGCTGAGGACCAGGCCAGCTCCCTCCGGGGGGAACTCTGCAGGAAAAGCATAAAACAGACCTCCAGTTGTAGCCAGAAGGCCACTAATCGAGTCCAGACTGTCAGGCAAGACTTCGGGCCAGAGGCAGGGCCAGGAGCAGACACAGCTCCGGGGGCTGGGACCGCCTGGGAGTCTGCGTTCTCTCCTCCGAGTGTGTGCTGGTGAGCCATTCCACCTCTGTGCCACCCGGAGGGGCAACGTGGCTCACTTGGGAGGTAACAGGTGCATGCCTTTGGCACCCGGGAGAGTCTCAAGTCGGTGGGCAGGGCTTGGCAAGGAGTGCTGTGTAGCCTGGGGTGTCTTGTGATCGCACAGGTGAGGACAGGTGGGAATGCAGACAGGTGGGAGCCGCTGGAGTCGGGGACACTTGTCTGGCAAGCAGCGGGGCAACCAGGAATAGCCTGGTCCCTGGGTTCCGCATGTGTGACCTGGGGTTGGCCGTGACCTTTGGCTCTGACACCTGACGGAGGGACCCTCCTTGTGAGGCCATCATGGGGTGGCCTGGGTATGTGTTTGACAGACGGGGCTTCTCTTATCTGCTCCCTACCCAAGCCTCTGCTCCTCTGCTGGCCCGGTAGGTCAGAACTGCCCTGTCTCGGGACACCTTCTGCTCACTGTGAAGAGGGCAGGGCCCAAGTGGCACCTCCCTCCTGTGGGACAGAGCCTTTGTACTTTTTTCAAAATAGTGAACGTGTCTCTTTGCCGTAGCTTCAGTGAGGGTACAATTCAACAAATTGTGACCTTCCGTCAAGGGTGACAAGAAATGAGAGACAAATGGAAAAATGCCATTTGTATTCATCTTTATAAATAAAATGATGTGGTTAGTTCAGTTTGGAGGCAAAGGTGTGGAACCTGGTGTAAATCCTTTTGTTTCTGAAGTATGGATGTCACTGATTTACAATATGGTGTTAATTTCTGCTGTACAGCAAAGTGACTCAGTTATACATATGCTTTTTTAAAATATTCCTTTTCATCTGTGGTTATCGATATTGAATGTAGTTCCTCATGCTGTACATACATACATATTGAATACAGCTCCCTACGCTATACATACAGACATTGTTGATCTATTCTACACATAATCGTTTGCATCGCCTAACCCCAGCCCCTCCCCCTCCCCCTTGGCAACAGTGAATCTGTGCTGTGTCCACGCGTCTGTTTTGTAGACAGGTTCATTTGTCATATTTTGGATTCCACGTGCTCGTGACGTATGGCCTTTGTCTTTAACTGTTTATATTGGAGTATATTGATTAACAATGTTGTGTTTGTTTCAGGCGGACAGCAAGGTGATTCAGTTACACGTGTCCGTACATCTTGTTGTTTAGTCTCAAAGTCATGTCCGACTCTTTTGCGACCCCATGGACCGCAGCCCGGCAGGCTGCTGTGTCCATGGGGTTTCCCAAGCAAGAGTGCTGGAGTACTCTGCCATTTCCTTTTCCAGGAGCTCCTCCTGACCCAGCGATCAACCCTGCGTCTCCTGCACTGGAGCCACCCGGGAAGCCCATACGTATATCTTACTCGCCCATACGTATATCTTACTCGTTTTCCAATTCTTTTCCCATTTAGGTTGTTACGTAATATTGAGCAGAGCTCCCCGTGCTATATAGCAGGTCCTTGTAGGTCATCCGTTTTAAATATAGTGGTGTGTGTTGGGTTGGCCAGAAAGTTCACTCTGCAACATCTTACAGAAAAACCCAAACGATCCTTTTGGCCAACCCAATACATGTCAATCCCAAACACGCTTTAACTGTCCCTCCCCCACCCGTCCCCTCTTGTATCCATAGGTTCATTCTCTAAGTCTGTGAGTCTGTTTCTCTTTTGTAAATAAGTTCATTTGCATCATTTTTTTTTTTTTAAGATTCTACATATAGGAGATATCTGTCTTTCTCTGTCTGACTTCGCTCAGGATGGCACTCCCTAGATCCATCCGTGTTGCTGCAAGCGGCATTATCCCATTCTTTTTAATGCCTCGTGTCCCACTGCACGCACGCGCCCCATCTTCATTCGTTCATCTGTTGATGGACGTTCAGGTTGCCTTCATGTCTTGGCTCTCGTGAGCAGTGCTGCTATGGACACAGGGCTGCATATATCTTTTTGGATTAGAGTTCTGTCTGGATATATGCCCAGGAGTGGGATTGCTGGATCATATGGTAATTCTATTTTCACTTTTCTGAGGAACTTCCATACTGTTTTCCATAGTGGCTGCATCAGCTCACATCCCCACCAACAGTGTAGGAGGGTTCCCTTCTCTCCATATCCTCTCCAGCATTTATTGGTAGTTTTTCATGGTAGCCATTCTGACCGGTGTGAGATGGTGTTTCATTGTAGTTTTGATTTGCGTTTCTTGAATTATTAATGATGTTAAGCATCTTTTCGTGTGCCTGTTGGCTATTTCTTCTTTAGAGACATGTTTATTTAGGTCTTCTGCACATTTTTCTATTGGGTTTGGGTTTTTTTTTTTTTTTTTCCTCTATTGAGCTGTATGAACTGTTTTATATTTTGGAAATTAAGCCCTGGTCGGTCACGAACATTTTCTCCCATTCCGTAGGTTGTCTTTTCATTTCGTTTATGATTTCCTTGGCTGTGTAAAAGCTTGTAAGTTTGATCAGGTCCCATTTGTTTCTGTGTATTTCTATCGCCTTGGGAGGCTGCAGGTCGTCCATTTAAAGTGTCCGATTCAGTGGCCGGCGTGCATCCATCAACATGGTCAACTACAGAACCTTCCTCACCCCCAAAAGACACCCTGCATCCCTTAGCTGTCTGTCCCCATCCCTCAACTACACCCCAGTCCACTTTCCGTCTGTGGATCTGCCTGTTACAAACTTTGTATAAACGGAATCATGTAACATGTGCCCAGGCTTCTCACCCGGAGTTTCCAAGGGTCCCCAGTGCCAAAACGTGCATCCCCCCTCGGTTCCTTCTTGTTGCCGACTTGGCTGTAGACTGTTCTTCTCGGGGCGTCCCTAGAGCTCAAGCTGTCTAGAAGCTGGGGTTCCTGGAGACAGACCCCACTCCCCAGGTGGGCTGCCCCGAGGACACCAGCCAAGGAGCAGGCCCTGGACACCCTGGGCTGCCCTGTGGGCCCGGTCCCCACCCCAACCCTGCAGCCAGCGCAGCGGGCCCCACTCACCCTGCCTCTGGCTGTTTCTATCCAGACCATGCCATGGTGGCCGGGACCAGGTACGTGGTGACCTTTGACGGCCAGGTGTGGGGCATTGGTGACCGCTGTGGCAGCCTGCTGCTGGCCCAGGACTTTGCTCACAACACGTTCTCGCTGATGCTAAACCGGACAGGCTCGGGGCTCACATCGTTGACCGTGGGGCTGAACCACACCATCCTCGCCCTCTACCCCAGCCTGAAGGTGAGCCTGGCGAGCAGGGTGGGAAGGTCACCGGCCACTTTTCCTGCCTCCTGCCACATCCACACGTGTGTGCCCTGTGGAGCCTGTCCTAGCCCCTGTCTGGCCCACAGACCTACAGGCTGTACAGCAACTCCCTGCCCAGGGAGAGCTGTCTGGACAGGGACCTGCCTCCCGCCAAGACCAGGAGGGACGACCCCAGGATTGAACTGACCAGTGAGGACGGCGTCTCCATCACCTGTGACGTCCCCGCCGGCCTCTGCAGCCTGACTCTGAGCGTCTGGCAGCACGGTGGGTCTGGGCCCCCGCTCACAGCCTCCGAGTCGGTGCAGTCAGCTTCTGGGGCTGAGACTGACAGTTCCCAGCGAGCAGTTACTCCTTGTCCTTGGGAGGATGAGGGTGGGAGGCCCAAGGATGCTCTTGGGCCTCTGCTGGTCCTTGGGGTTCACAACCTGAGCAGATATCAGAACAGCCCAGAACTGGAAGAAGTGCAAAGCCCATCTCTTCCAGCTCTGATCACGGTCAGTACTGGGACAGCCCCTACCTCAGGGAGTGTGTGCATGCTAGGTTGCTTCAGTCGTGTCCGACTCTGCAACCCTATGGACTATAGCCTGCCAGGCTACTCTGTCCATGCGATTCTCCAGGCAAGAATACTGGAGTGGGTTGCCATGCCTTCTTCCAGGGGGTATCTTCTTGACCCAGGGATCAAACTGAGGGGTGTGCAACTCTGGATGCAGCCGGCTGGTTGACCACTGCACTGTTTTAGGAGCTACACTGCATGGTCAGCTCCTTCTCCTTTGATTCCCCCCACTGTTGTCCCCTGGGACAGGTGGCCAACGTTACTCACCCCCATGTCCCCAGCCTCGAGCAGCGGCACCAGGCTTTGAGCCCAGGGCTCTGACCCCACGTTCTGCCCCCTCCCCTTGACCTGGTTGGGACGTCCCAGGAACACTGAAGAGCTTGCATCCCGGCCACTTGGGAGAGGGCTGGTGGACAGAGAAGGGCCCGGGAGAGGAACAGACGCTTCCCTCACCGTCCTTATTCTCCTCTCTCTCTGGAGAAGAAGGTTCAGAGCCAGGGCTGCTGTTCAGGGAGGTCAGCCTTGGAGGACGCAGGGTCTGGCCCTGCCCCTAACCCTGGCCAGCGGGCTCTCATGGCCCGTCCTGCCTTCCCTGCTCCACAGGCCTGTCCGCTGGTCTTCTGGGCACCAATGACAACGAGGCCGGCAACGAGCTCATGCTGCCAGATGGCACACTGGCCAGCAGCCTGGAGGAGTTCGCCCTGGCCTGGCAGGTGAGCCGCTGGCCAGCCCGCCCTTCTGCGTGCCTGGGCATCATCACTAGGATTCTGGGGGTGGAGAGGGAACTGTCCATGTGGATTGGCCGTGCACGCGAGCAGCATGGGAACCTCATCTCCAGGGCTCCAGAGGTTCTCCATCCTAGGCCGAGGGGGTGGTGGTCCCCTCCTGCAGCTGGGGCACTCAGTGGAGCCTCCCAGGAGACAGAGGTCCAGGCAGGAGGCCTGAGTCTTGGGTTCACGCCCCCAGGTGGCTGGTGACTGCAGAGCCGTGGAGAAGACTCGGCCGGCATGCCCGGAACAGAGCCCCACCTGCCGGGCCTTCTTCCACGACCCCCACTCCAGCCTGGCAAGCTGTTTTGGAGTGGTGAGTGTGCGGCTGCAGAGGCCACGCAGCAGGTGGGCTGCGGGACGGAGGAGGCCCTCGCCCCGATCTAGCCTACGCCCCTCCTCTGGGCTACTCCCCGGGGTGCGGTGGGCAGGGACATTGACTCTGGGTGCCGCATTTCAGGTGGACCCAACACCCTTCCTCAGCCTGTGCGCCCGGGACACCTGTGGCACCCAGGAGCGCCAGCCTGCTTGCACCCTGGCTGCCGCCTACGTCCAGCTGTGTGCCAGGGGCTTCGTGCCCGTGGACCCGCCTCCACAGTGCGGTGAGTGGCTGCGCCGGCAAGCGCTCTGACCCCCTGCTTCCATCCCGGAGGGAAAACCCATTCCTTTCTCTTTGCTTCCGCCCAGAGGACACACACACAGTTGTACAGTGAGCTAAGAGGCAAAGCAAAGTTACGTGCAAAGGAGCACTTTTTAAAAAAAATTTAACTTTTATTTGGCTGAGCCAGGTCTTTGTTGTGGCACGTGGGCTCCAGCTCCATGACCAGGGAAGTCCCAGGAGTTAAGAAAGTTACTAAGAAAGAGAAAAAGAGGCCCCAAACTCCCCCACACTTCACTCCAGGTCTAGCGAACCTGGTGACCTCTGGTGTAGGACACGAGAGCTTGGGGAGGTCAGGCAGCTGTAAGGCAGTTGCTGAAAATTAGAGCCACAGGCCTGTGCTTAGAGGATGTGAATGTACACACCCTACAAGGTCTGGAAACCCTCGGGCACACCTGCAACCAAAGTCGTGTGTGTGATTCCCATGGCTCAGACACAGAAGTTGGCTACTGCAGCGAACAACGGCAGTGGACCCCTGAGAACGGAGCAAGTGCTCATGACACATGTAAGAGAACAGTTAGGCAGGCTTTACCGGGGGTCTGGAGATGTAGGGACCGCTGCAGTAGGGGCAGAAAGATATTGGGCTCATCTCTTAACAAGGAGAAGTAGGCATTTAGAGTCCAGGAGCAGGGGGAGAGGGGGTCAGTAGATGGAAGATTACTAAAAGGAGATTCTGGCTAAACTGACCTAAGAATTGTTGCTGAAGGCAGGCTCGGGAGATCAGACATCACCCAGTTGCAGAGGTCAAGGTGGTCAGCTCTGGAAGGGACTGACCTGCTAAAACTGGACAATGAAGACATGCTCATGGAAGCCCAAAAGTCAGGACCTAGGCTGAGAAGAGTTCTCAAGGAGCCTGAGTAGAGTCTGGTCAAGGAGAAAGTCTTTCTCCAAGACTTTGGGATGCTAGAATTAAAGATTATCAAAGATAAGCACAATTCCAGAACTGATTTCTAGAAATGAAAAATTATTCACAGAAATTTAAGACAACGCATTGTTGAACCAGGCGATTTTTCCAGAAACCAATGCCTGGGGCTGGCAATTTGTTATGTAACTGAATATTGATAGGTGTCAATATTCTATAACATTTAGGTAACAAAAATGTATTAATTCATCTCTGGTCAGTAAGTTGTTAATCGCAAAAGAGAAAATTAACTGGAAAATATGAGAGGAGGAAGTTGAAGTGAGAATTTTAGAATGAGAAAGTTCTCAGGTCCAAGGAGCAGAGTGGGACTCCCCCGGCAGTCCAGTGGTTAAGACTCCGAGCTTCCACCGCAGGGCACGTGGATTTGACCCCTGGTCAGGGGACTAAGATCCCACATGCTGTGTGGCGTGCCCAGCCCCCACCATCTGCAGTGATTTTGGAGCCCAAGAAGATAAAGTATGTCACTGTTTCCATTGTTTCCCCATCTATTTGCCATGAAGTGATGCCATAATCATGGACCAGATGCCGTGATCTTCATTTTTTGAATACTGAGTTTCAAGCCAGCTTTTTCACTCTTCTCTTTCACTTTCATCAAGAGGCTCTTTAGTTCTTCTTTGCCTTCTGCCATAAGGGTGGGGTCATCTGCATATCTGAGGTTATTGATATTTCTCCCAGCAATCTTGATTCCAGCTTGTGCTTTATCCAGCCTGGCATTTCACACAATGTACTCTGCATATAACTTAAATAAGCAGGGTGACAATATACAGGCTTGATGTACTCCTTTCCCAATTTGAAACCAGTCTGTTGTTCCACGTCCAGTTCTAACTGTTGCTTCTTGACCTACATACAGATTTCTCAAGAGGCAGGTAAGGTGGTCTGGTATTCCCATCTCTTGAAGAATTTTCCACAGTTTGTTGTGATCTACACAGCCAAAGATGGAGAAGCTCTATACAGTCAGCAGAAACAAGACCGGGAGCTGACTGTGACTCAGATCATGAACTCCTTATTGCCAAATTCAGACTGAAATTGAAGAAAGTGGAGAAAACCACTAGACCATTCAGGTATGACCTAAATCAAATCCCTTAGGACCACACAGTGGAAGTGAGAAATAGATTTAAGGGACTAGATCTGATACAGTGCATGATGAACTATGGATGGTGATTCATGACATTGTACAGGAGATAGGAATCAAGACCATCCCCAAGAAAAAGAAATGCAAAAAAGCAAAATGGCTGTCTGAGGAGGCCTTACAAATAGCTGTGAAAAGAAGGGAAGTGAAAAGCAAAGGAGAAAAGGAAAGTTATACCCATTTGAATACAGAGTTCCAAAGAATAGCAAGGAGAGATAAGAAAGCTTTCCTCAGCGATCAACACAAAGGAAAGAGGAAAACAACAGAATGGGAAAGACTAGAGATCTCTTCAAGAAAATTAGAGATACCAAGGGAACATTTCATGCAAAGATGGGCACAATAAAGGACAGAAATGGTATGGACCTAACAGAAGCAGAAGATATTAAGAAGAGGTGGCAAGAATACACAGAAGAACTGTACAAAAAAGATCTTCATGACCAAGATACTCACGATGGTGTGATCACTCACCTAGAGCCAGACATCCTGGAATGTGAAGTCAAGTGGGCCTTAGGAAGCATCACTACGAACAAAGCTAGTGGAGGTGATGGAATTCCAGTTGAGCTATTTCAAATCCTGAAAGATGATGCTATGAAAGTTCTGCACTCAATATGCCAGCAAATTTGGAAGACTCAGCAGTGGCCACAGGACTGGAAAAGGTCAGTTTTCATTCCAATCCCAAAGAAAGGCAATGCCAAAGAATGCTCAAACTACCGCACAGTTGAACTCATCTCACATGCTAGTAAAGCAATGATCAAAATTCTCCAAGCCAGGCTTCAGCAATACGTGAACTGTAAACTTCCAGATGTTCAAGCTGGTTTTAGAAAAGGCAGAGGAACCAGAGATCAAATTGCCAACATCTGCTGGATCATTAAAAAAGCAAGAGAGTTCCAGAAAAACATCTACTTCTGCTTTATTGACTATGCCAAAGCCTTTGACTGTGTGGATCACAATAAACTGTGGAAAATTCTGAAAGAGATGGGCATACTAGACCTCCTGACCTGCCTTTTAAGAAACCTATATGCAGGTCAGGAAGCAACAGTTAGAACTGGACACGGAACAACAGACTGGTTCCAAATAGGAAAAGGAGTACATCAAGGTTGTATATTGTCACCCTGCTTAGTTTATATGCAGAGTACATCATGAAAAATGCTGGACTGGAGGAAGCACAAGCTGGAATCAAGATTGCCAGGAGAAATATCAATAACCTCAGATATGCAGATGACACCACCCTTATGGCAGAAAGTTAAGAAGAACTAAAGGAGCCTCTTGATGAAAGTGAAAGAGGGGAGTGAAAAAGTTGGCTTAAAGCTCAACATTCAGAAAACTAAGAGCATGGCATCCGGTCCCATCACTTCATAGCAAATAGATGGGGACATAGTGACTGACTATTTTTCTGGGCTCCAAAATCACTGCAGATGGTGACTGCAGCCATAAAATTAAAAGATGCTTACTCCTTGGAAAGTTATGACCAACCTTGACAGCATATTAAAAAGCAGAGACATTACTTTGTCAACAAAGGTCCATCTAGTCAAGGCTATGGTTTTTCCAGTGGTCATGTATGGATGTGAGAGTTGGACTATAAAGAAAGCTGAGCGCCAAATAATTGATGTTTTAGAACTGTGGTGTTGGAAAAGACTCTTGAGAGTCCCTTGGACTGCAAGGAGATCCAACCAGTCCATCCTAAAGGAGATCAGTCCTGGGTGTTCATTGGAAGGACTGATATTGAAGCTGAAACTCCAATACTTTGGCCACCTGATGCAAAGAGCTGACTCATTTGAAAAGATCCTGATGCTGGGAAAGATTGAGGACAGAAGGGGATGACAGAGGATGAGATGGTTGGATGGCATCACTGACTTGATGGACATGAGTTTGAGTATAGAACAATAAATGGATCAAAGTAGCTTTGTGAGAACCCTAGAAACTAGTTAAGCAGCAGCAACAACCAAGTGAGTGCCTGACTGAGAAAAAGTCTCACTCCAAACAGTAGGAAATTTCATGGCTTTTTTTTTTTTTGGTTGCCTTCCCCAGTACGCTGTCAGAGAAGGCAGTCGGTTCCTGGCTCCTGCTTTGGGGTGGAAGGAAACGAATGGAACTTGCTTGCAACGTGCTGACTTGTCTGGGACCTGCTGGGGCACAGGTTCCCGTCTCTGACTCAGTGGTGATGAGAAGGCTGGCATGGTTTGGGTATCATGTGGGTGGTTGCCGAAAGCAGGAGTAGGTGCTGCTGCCAGAGACAGCCGCCAAGAGTCTGCAGGCCTGCAGGTGACTGGGGGCACAATTATGGACAGACGGATACAATACTGTATCTAAATCCCTGAGAACTGGGGGTGAGACGGCTAGTCTGCTGGGAATCTGGAGTTAAAGCATACACAGACCGGCCCAGGGAAGATACACAGCTAGAAAGTATTTGAAAGAACCCTGAACTTTCATACCAGGATGCTTAGTGAAGGCCTTCCCCTGAACAGGGGCAGTCTGCAAAGAATGGGAGAGGTGGGTGTCTTTTCAAACGCCCCGTTCCAACAAAAGATGACAAGACATGCAAAGAAACAGGGAGACAGGGCCCATTCAGAGAAACGGAGTAAATCTCCAGAAACTCTCGAGAAATAGGCCTGTTCCTTACTGGTAGGTTTCAAAACAACTTCTTAAATATGCTCAACAAGCTGAAGGAGAAGAAAGATGGCAGACAACTAAGTGAAATCAGAAAAATAATATATGAGAAAAATGAGACTCTCAACAAAGAGGTAGAAATTATAATAAAGAAACAAGTTCAGGAGCTGAAAAATTGAATAATCTGAGCTGTCTTCAAGAGACTCACTTTAGATCTAAGGACACACATATGTAGAAAGTGAAAGGATTGGGGAAAAAGGTATTGCATATAAATAGTAACTGAAAGAGAGTACACTTCAATAATGGATAGAACAACCAAAGAGAAGATTAGTAAGGAAACAGAGAATTTGAATAACACTGCAGATCAACCAGACCTGACATATATATATATGGAACACTTCACCCAATAGCAGCATTGTTCTCAAATGTACATTGACCATTCTCCAGGTTAGGCCATAGAACAAGTCTTAATAAACCTCTAAAATTTCAAGTCATACACACTCTTTTTTAGTCACAAAGAAACCAGAAATAGCAGAAGGAAAAACCAGACAAATCATAAATTGTACAAAATTAACACACTCAAACACCCAATGGTAATCACAGGGTAAATTAGAAAATATCTTGAGACAAATGAAAACTATGGAATTGAGGAAGAGCAGTGCTAAGAAGGAAATGTATGGCTGTACATCCTTACATTACAAAAGGAGCTAAAATCAACAACCCAAGTTCTTAAGGATTCTTGAAAAGAAGAAATCAAACTCAAAGCTTGCAGAAAGAAGGAAATCCTAAAGATTAGTTCAGAGATAAATGAAGTAGAAAGTAGAAAAATGAAAGTCAATGAAACCAAAAGTGGTTTTTTTTTTAAGATCAACAAAATTGACAAATCTTTAGCTAGATTGACTAATTTAAAAAGAAGACCCAAGTAAGTGAAAATCTGAAGTGAAATCAGGAACATTACAACTGATTTTTATAGGACTAAAGAGGATTATGAAAGAGTACTGTGAACACTTGTATGACAAGTTGGACAATCAAGATGAAATGGATAAATTCCTAGAAACATATGACCTGCCACAACTGAATCTTCAAGAAATCTATAACTAGCAAGCAAGTTGAATCAGTAATCAAAAACCTCCTAGCAAAGGAAAGCCCAGGACCAGATGGCCTCTCTAGTGAATTCTACCGAGGATTTAGGGAATTGAAATCAAGCTTTCTCAAACTCTTACAAAAAGTTGAAGCAGAGGGATCATCTTTAAATCCATTTTATGAGGCCAGAATTATCTTGTTACCAAAGCCAGACAAGGACACTTCAAGAAAACTACAGAACAATATCCCTGATGAATACTGATGCAAAAATCCTCAAAAAAAAAAAAAAAATACGGTTGGCCCTCTATACCTGTGAGTTCCACATCCACAGATTCAATCAACTATAGATTGAAAATATTTGAAAAAAAAGTCCGGAAAAGTTCCAAAAAGCAAATCTTGAAGTTGTTGCATGCTGGCAACTCTTTACATAGCATTTACATTGTATTTAGGTATTCTAAGTAACCTAGAGATTATTTAAACTATACGGGAGGATGTACATGGGCTGTATGCAAAAATTACATCATTTTATATAGGGGACTTGAGCATCCACAGATTTTGGTATCCATGGGAGGTCCTGGACTCAATTGGATACTGAGGGACAACTGTACTGGTGAACAGAATTCAAGAGCACATTGAAAGGATCATACATCATAACCAGGTGGGTTTACTCCTGAAATGCAACAATGGTTCAACACAGAAGATCAATGCAATGCACCATATTAACAGAATGACGGAAAAAAACACACACTCATCTCTAAAGTTATATTAAAGCACTAACTCAAAAGAGATAAAATACATAAATATTAGAACTAAAACTATAAAACTCTTAGAAGGAGACATAAGGGGGGGGGGTCTCCCCTGGGGGTCCAGCAGTTAAGAATCTGCCTGCCACTGCAGGGGACACGGGTTTGATCCCTGCTCTGAGAAGATCCCACGTGGTGTGTGTAGCTAAGCCCGTGTGCTCGTCCTGCTCTGCAACAAGAGAAGCCACTGCAACGAGAAGTCTGTGCGCCACAAGTAGAGAAAGCTCATGTGCAGCAACGAAGACCCAACACAGCCAAAAATATAAATGAATCTTCAAAACGAGAATAAATAGACCGACTGGATGTCACCAAAATTAAAAAGTTCTGTGTGAGAAATGACACAATCAACAGAGTATAAAGACAGCTTGTGGAATGGGAGGAAATACTTGCAAATGATTATCTGATAGGGGATTAATATTCCAAATAGACAAAGAATATCTACAACTCAACAACAAAACCTGTTTAAAAGTTGGTCAAAGGACTTGACTAGACATTCCTCCAAACAGGATATACAAATGACCGATAAGTACGTGAGAAGATGCTCAGTATCACTCATCGTTCGGGAAATGTGAATCAAAATCACAATGAGATACAAATTCACACCCATGAGGGTGGCTACTGTCAAAAACTTAGAGAACAGCGTTAGCAAGGATATGAAGAAATCGGAACCATTGCGCACTGTTGGTGGCAATGTAAAATGGTGCCACCAATATGGAAAACAGCATGGCAGTTCCCCAAAAAATTAAAAATTAAATTACCATATGATCCAGTCATTCCACTTCTGGGTATAATGCCAGAAAAGAACTGAAAGTAGGGTCTCAAAGAGATGTTTGTACGACTATCAGAGCATCATTCTTCACAATAGCCATGAGTTTCAAGAACCCGAGTGTCCATCAACAACTGAATGGATAAGCAAAATATATGTTTATGTACAATGGAATATTATTCCGTCTTAAAAAGGAAGGCAATTATGACACAGCGCAGCCTGGCTGAACTAGGACATTGTGCTAAGTGAAACAGGCCAGTCACAAAGAGCCCAATACGCATGATTCCCCTTATATGAGGCACCTAAAGTTGTCAGATTCACAGAGACAGAACATAGGATGGTGGTTGCCATGAGCTGTTCTAAGGGGATAACGGGAGTTGTTTAATGGGGACAGTTTCAATTTTGCAAGATGAAAAGGGTTCCTGGGATGGGGGTTGATTGCACAACAAAGTGAAAGTAACTGAACGCTACTGACCTGTTGAGATGGTCAACTTTTTTGTTATGCGTATTTTGCCGCAACTAAAAACCTTTGAATGAGAAACTTTTACTTCATATGCTAGGCATGGTGATACAACTCTAAACTGTACTTACAACTGCTGTAATTATTAAGAAAAAAATAAATACACTTAAGGAGACAAAATTCTTAGAGCAAGAACCACAGTACAGACAATAGACACAAACGGGAATTCAGAAGTGGGTTTTTCCAACACAGGCTGTACATTCTGGCAGGGAACTAGAAACTATTAAAAGTACAATATCATGTCTGAAAAAGAACCAAAGATAGAATATCAACAGATGACAGAACAGGCATTCAGTAAGCTTCTCTAATGCTCATACTTTTCTTTTAAACATTCTCTTAGCAAATGAGGGCTGGGAGGGGCCTTCCTTAACCTGGTAACTTGGGGTATTTGGTACCCAGCCTTTAACATCATAGCTGATGGACAAACATCAGAAGCAGGTTGGCAAGGAGACAGACACTGTTGTCTCTGCTTTTATTTCGTATTGTATTGATGACCCCGTCACACAGAGACCAGAAAAAGAAAGTAACAGAGATTAAAACTCACCTGCTAGAACTCCCCCGGTGGTCCAGTGGCTAAGCCTCTGCATTCCCAATGCAGGGGGCCCGATTCAATCCCTGGCCAGGAAACTAGATCCTGCATGCTGCAACTAGAGATCCCGCGTGCTACAACCAAGATCACAGAGCCAGTGTGCTGCAACCAAGACCCGGCACAGTCAAAATTAATAAATATTAAAAAAAATTTTAAACTCACCTGCTGGTGGCACCTTGCTCAGAGAGGTGCAGAGGATTTGCCTGGGTCTGTGACCCCTTAAATTGAAGAAGTCCCTGCTTCAGAGTGAACTGGAACTCAAGGGGTAAGGCTGTGGCTCCTTCTGAAAGTGCAGAGAAGTCATCCAGAGGTCAATGAGTGTTCCAGAAACATCTGAATATCCCTGCTGCTTCCATGACCTGGATACCCTCTTTCCATCAGGATTCAGCTCCTAAACTCCCCCTTCACCAATCGACTAGATAGCTTAGTGGTGTCTGACTCTCTGCGACCCCCTGAACTGTAGCCCACCAGGGTCCCCTGTCCATGGGACTCTTCAGGCAAGAACACTGGAGTGGGTTCCCTTCTCCAGGAGATCTTCCTGACCCAGGGATGGAACCTGCATCTCCTGCGTTTCAGGCAGATTCTTTTACCCCCTTACCCACCAACTTTGGGTACATCATCTGTACTCCCAAAGCATCAGGTGCTGGGGTCTGGTCCTCTCTCAGGCTGGGAACCATCTCCCCATTAAAAGGGGGAGATACTATTTTAGTGGGGGCCACTTGAGGCCTGACCCTGCTGGGCCTGCAGTGTGCCAGGGGCTGTAACAAGAGCCTGCAGCCTGATTCCAGGAAACAGGGAGTTCCCTGTCCTCTGGGTCCACAAAGCCTTATACTTCTCTCCTCTTTTCTCTGCAGTTTGAGATTCTGCTTGAGGCAGCACCAGGCTTGCCAAAGATCTGAGACTTCCTCTCCTTCTGCCACAATTCCATCTCATCCAGTTACAATCTCATCTCATCCAGCAAGGTCAAGATTCTTGTCTGGGGTAGAATGATGAGCACAAAATACCAGGAAGTCAGAGAAGATCAGGACTGAGGTGGATCCAGGAAAGAAGGGCTGTTAGTGATTTTGAAATACCTCTGGGGGCGATGGAGCCCACATTGGTCTGGATAATTCTCCATCTTCCTCAACACCTGCCCTGTGATCCAGGAGACAGCCTGGCCCGCTGGATCCCGCTCTGGAGAGGGAACGCCACTTCAGAACTATTCTTGCCTGTGATATTTCTTCACTCGCCCGGCTGCTATTTCTGAAGCCTCTGCTGTATGAGTCAGGCTGCCCCGGGTCTTCCTAGCTTGGGATTGGCTTCCCCTGAGGCATGAGTTTCCTTGAGGGGAACGGATGGTCCCAAATCCCTTAATCAAAGCCTGGTTGGGTGCTTCCCTCTTGGCACAGATCCTGATTCTAAGGTTGAATGTTCCAGGGGACTGGTTTCCACAGAGCTGTGCTCTGGGCATTCAGCCCCCAAGGGTACAGCCTGCAGAGTTGTTCACTTACTTTGGGGGAAGGCGTTGCCCTTGAAAAATTAAAGCTGGCAGAATCCAAGCACACGTGTATTAGATTGGTGGAGTCAGCTGTTCCACTGGAGGGATGGGGTGGAGGGGGGAGGCGTGGATGGCTGTGAAACCTGTTCACCAGTAGGGGGCCCCCAGGACCCTCTCTACACCGAATCAAGAGTCCAGAGCAGTGGTGAGCTATCAGCCATAAGGCTCCGTGCTACCAGAAAGCCAGATGCTGGTTCTCAGCTGTCCTTGGCCTCCCCACATGCAATCCTCGGCACACAGCAGGTGCTCAGTGAAGTTTAGAAAGAGGAACTCAAGAGGGTTTTAGACTTTCCAGCAGTAAATGCAAATGGGGGATCTGGTCCTGCTCATTCCCACACTCTGGAGGGGATGCTGTGTTGCCATGGTTATTACAACCAGAAGACTCCAGAGTCCAAGCTCTGCTCTTCAAAACACGTTTGCTCGTCCCTCTGACTTTATAATAACCCAATGAGGTGTGGACGATCCCCGAGTACCAGAAGCAGCTGCAGCAACAGGGTCAGAGAGCCCAGGGCACGTACCCAAGGTCACACGACTAGCAGATGGCCAGGCTGGCGCTGATCTGGGCCCGTCTGCCCCAACCACAACCATCCGCCTTCCACTTCATGGGGGCCTTGTACCGTCTATGGGCATACCTCATTTCATTGCACTTTGCAGACACTGCGTTTTGGGGGCTTGGGAGGGTTGTTTACATTTTATGAATGGAAGGTTTGCAGCAGCCCTTTGTTGAGGAAATCTGTCAGTGCCATTTTCCTCAGAGCATCGCTCATTTGGTGTCTCTGTGTCACATTTTGGTAATTCTCACAATATTTCAGACTTTTTCATGATTATAATATGTGTTATGGTAATCTGTGATGTTACTACTACAACTAGCATTTTTTTTAAGCAATAATTAAGATATGCACACTGGTTTTTTAGAAACAATGGTATTGCACACTCAATAGACTACAGTATAAACATAACTATTATAAGCAGTGGAAAGCCAAAATGTTCCTGTGACTCACTTTATGTCAGTGGTCTGGAACTGAACCCAGACATCACCGAGGTGTGCCTACAGTCTGATCTTTACAAAAGAGTCAAATGAACTTCAGCTGTATCCCAAATCATAATGTGGAATGCTTGTTCATTTTTTCCTAAAAGGCATCAAAACAGGGACTTCCCCAGTGGTCCAGTGGCTAAGACTCCACGCTCCCAATGCAGGGAGCTGGGTTCAATCCCCCTGGTCAGGGAACTAGGCCACAACTGAGAGTCCGCATGCATGCTAAAGAGCTCACACGCCACAGTGAAGACCGAAGATCCTGTGTGCCCCAACTAAGACCTGGTGCAGCCAGATAAAAAAGATTTTTTTCAAATTATTATAAATACAAGGAAAAAAATAGACATCAAATGACCCAAAAGCCATCTCATGCCTGAACAGAAATGCACCCACTGAGGTGCTGTGTTGGGCCTTGGAACTCAGCCCTGGAGGAGGAGGGAAGGGGGCGATGGAAGGCAAACCTGGAGGCCGGCGCCCTGTAGGTTTCTAAATCTGTGCAATGGCTCAGGGAGTTCTGGCCCAGGAAGGAAACTGCAGAAAGACTTGCCAGCCTGCCTCCCCGCCCTGTCCCTCACACACTGACCAGGAACCTAGCAGTGGGCTGGGGGCACTGGGGGCACTGGGGGCCCTAGGACGGAACACAGTTCCTCCTTCTCCAGGCTGATTCAACACCAACACTTGGCAGTTTGTAGTGTGTGGGGGTGTGCATGCACATGTGTGGCATTTAGAAAAACAGGGAAGGATTCCATTAAAAATTACCTATAAATAGCGCATAAGCCACAACTATGGAGCCTGTGCTCTAAAGCCTCGAAGCCACAACTAATGAAGCCCAGGCGCACTAGAGCCTGCGCTCACGACAGGAGAAGCCACAGCAGTGAGTGGCCTGTGCACCACAACCAGAGAAAAAACAGAAAACCCATGCAGCAACAGAAACCTAGCACGGCCAAAACTCAAAAAAAAAAAAAAAATTTTTTTTTAATACCTATAAATGTTCATACCTACAGCCAACTAAGAGCAGGTCCAGGTAAATTCCTGTGAAATTGACTCTCCATGAGATAATCTGGTAAAGGGTCAGAGAAGGCAATTCAAAAACTGACAAGTAAACATTAGGCAGAACATTTAACATTACTGGAAATCAAATGTGAATGAGAACAATAATCATAACCTAATTTATTACATTATAAAATAGATACATAAATAATAATACCCAGAACTGTTGAGGCTGTCAGCAAAACCCCTCCCCTCAAATTCTGTAAAGGGCAGTTTCAGTTACGAACAACCTCAGTAGCAGGTTTTGAAAGTCTTAAAACTATTCTTTCCTTTGACCTAATAAGCCCACTCCTGGGCCTTTATCCAAAACGAGGGAGTGAAAGGAGATAAATGATTCCAAAAGATTTCAAAATAATTTTATTACTCAAGATAATAAAAATTAAAGACAGCCAACAGAGAAATTTTTTTTAACTTGTAATATATTGCAAACACTATCTTGAACTCATTTGTCAAAAAGTTCAGCATCAGGCAGTGTCTTAACATAAAAAAGAATTAGCTTCCAAGTAAAGCAGAAGAGTGCATAAAAATCTGTAATAATAATGACTGCATATGGACAAAAGCTGGTAAGGAATAGAAGAAAATGGAAACTCCATATAGGAAGGGCATGACATGTAGCTGTTTTTTTTTTTTAAGTTAATTTGATTATTTTTCTTTTAAAATTATCTTTATAATTATTATGATGCTTTTTGTCCCTGAGAGTTTTAAAGGTTAAAAAGGAAGGAAGGAAGAAGACAGAAAGCAACCCAATTGTCCATCAGTGAATAAACAGATTTTAAAAGTGGTCTCTCCTTAACAAGATTAGAAACCAATCACAAGAAAAAAAAAAAAACTAAAAAAATAAACCAACACGAACACATGCAGGCTAAACAATATGCTATGAAACCACCAACGGATCACTAAAGATATCAAAGAGGAGATCAAAGAATACCTAGAGACAAATGAATATATGATGATTCAAAATCTGTGGGACATAGCAAAAGCAGTTCTAAGAGGGAAGTTTATAACAGTATAATCTTACCTCAGGAAACTAGAAAAATCCCAAATAAACAACCTACCCTCACACCAAAAGCAACTAGAGAAAGAAGAACAAACAAAACTCAAAGTTAGCAGAACAAAAGAAATCATAAAGATGAGAGCAGAAATAAATGAAATAGAGATGAAGAAAGCAATAGAAAAGATCAATGAAACTAAAAGCTGGTTCTTTGAAAAGATAAACAAAATTGATAAACCTTTAGCTAGACTCATCAAGAAAAAAAAGGACAGAGCTCAAATCAATAAAATTAGAAATGAAAAAGGAGAAGTTACTACAGACACCACAGAAATACAGAAGACCATGAGAGGAAAATAAAAAGGACAACTTAGAGGAAATGGGACAAATTCTCAGGAAGGTGTATACAATCTTCCAAAATGAATGAGGAATAAACAGAAAATATGAACAGACCAATCACAAGCAAAAGGATCGCTGGTGGCTCAGATGGTAAAGAATCTGCCTGCAATGTGGGAGACCTAGGTTTGATCCCTGGGTTGGGAAGATCCTCTGCAGAGGGGAATGGCAACCCACCCCAGTATTCTTGCCTGGAGAATTCCATGGACCGAGGCAGGCTGGCGGGCTAAAGTCCATGGGGTCACAAAGAGTCAGACACAACTGAGCAACTAACACACAATCACAAGCACTGAAATTGAAACTGTGATTAAAAAATTCCCAACAAACAAAAGTCTAGGACCAGATGGCTTCACAGGCGAATCCTATTAAACATTTAGAGAAGAGCCTATCCTTCTGACACACATATCCTTCTGAAAATATTTCCAAAAACTGCAGATGAAGGAACACTCCCAAACTCATTCTACAAGGCCCTGATACCTAAACCAAACAAAGATATCACACAGAAAATTACATGCCAACATCACTGATGAACATAGCTGCAACAATCCTCAACAAAATGCAGCAAATGGAATCCAACAACACATTAAAAGGACCATACACCATTATCAAATGGGGCTTATCCAGGGATGCAAGGATTTTTCTTTTTTTATTTTATACTGGAGTACAGATGATTAATACTGTTGTGATAGTTTCAAGTGGACAGGAGAGGGACTCAGCCATACATATACATGTATCCATTCTCCTTCAAACTCCCCCCCATTCAGGCTGCCACATAATAGTGATCAGATTTCCCTTATATGCAGAATCTACAAAGAAACCATACCAATGAACTTATTTATAAAACAGAAACAGACTCACAGACATAGAGAATGAACTTATGGTTACCAGGAGAAAGGATGGGGGAAGGGATGGTTAGGAAGTTTGGGATAGACACGCAAGGATTTTTCAATATCTGCAAATCAATTAGTGTGATTCAACACATTAACAAATTGAAAAATAAAAACCATATGATCATCTCAATAGATGCTTTTGACAAAATTCAACAGCCACTTATGATTAAAAAAAAAAACTCTCCAGAAGGTGGGCATAAAGGGAACCTATCTCAACATAATAAAGGTCATATATGATAAACTCACAGCTAATATCATACTCATAAAGATCATATATGACAAATTCACAGCTAATATCATACTCATAATATCATAGTGAAAAACTGAAAGTATCTCCTCTAAGATCAGGAACAAGACAAAGGATGTTCATTCTCACCACTTTTATTCAACATAGTTTGGAAGTGCTAGCCACAGCAATCAGAGAAGAAAAAGAAACAAAAGGATCCAAACAGGAAAAGAAGTAAAACTGTGACTGTCTGCAGATGACACGATGCTATTCACAGAAAACCCTAAAGAGGCCACCAGAAAACCACTAGAGCTCAATGAACTTGATAAAGACGCAAGGTATAATGTTAACACACAGAAATCTCTTGCATTTCTATACCCTTTCAATATGAAAGATCAGTAATTCAGGAAACAATTGCATTTATCACTGCAACAGAAAGAATAAATACTTAGGAATAAACCTACCTAAGGAGGCAAAAGACATGTACTCATAACACAGTACAGATACTCATGAAAAAAGTCACAGACAACACAGATAAAGAGATATACCATATTCTCGGATTGGAATAATCAATATTGTGAAAATGATTACACTACCCAAAGCCATCTACAGATTGAATGCAATCACTATCAAATTACCAACAGAATTTGTCACAGAAATAGAACAAACAATTTTTACCATTTGTGTGGAAACACAAAAGACCCTGAATAGCCCAAATAATCTTGAGAAAGAAAAACAGGGACTTTCCTTTGGTCCAGTGGTTAAGACTCCATACTTCCACTGCAGGGGGCATGGGTTTGATCCCTGGTTTGGGAACTGAGGTCCTGTGTGCCACAGCCAAGAACAAATGACAACAACAACAAACAGAGCTGGAAAAATCAGGCTCTCTCACTTCAGACTATACGACAAAAATACAGTAATCAAAACAGTATGGTACTGGCACAAAAACAGAAATAGAGACGAATGGAACAGGACAGAAGCCCAGAGACAAGCCCATGCTCCTGCGGTCACCTAGTCTATAACAAAGGAGGTAAGAATACACAACGGAGAGAAAACAGTCTCTGCAATAAGTGGTGCTGGGAAAACTGGACAGCTACATGTAATCAGAATGAAATTAGAACACTCCCTAGCATCATACACAAAGATAAACTCAAAATGGATTAAAGATCTAGATGTAAAGCTGGACATTATAAAACTCTTAGAGGAAAACATAGGCAGAACACTCAACACAAATCACAGATCTTTTTTGATCCACCTCCTAGAGTAATGAAAAAGCAAAAATAAACAAATGGGACTTGATTAAACTTAAAAGCTTTAGCACAGCAAAGGAAACCATAGACAAAACAAAAAGACAACTTACAGAACAGGAGAAAATATTTGCAAATGAAGTGACCAACAAGGGGTTAAATCTCCAAAATATACAAACAGCTCATGCAGCTCAATTAAAAAAAAAAAAAAAAAAACAATCAAAAACATAGGCAGAAGATCTAAATAGATATTGCTCCAAAGAAGACATACAGATAGCAAGAAATACCAAAAAGCACACGAAAAGACATTCAACACTGCTAATTATTAGAGAAATGCAACTCAAAACTACAATGAAGTACCACCTCAGGGACTAGTCAGGATGACCACCATCAAAAAGTCTACCAAAAATAAACACTGGAGAGGATATGGAGAAAAGGGAATCCTCCTACACTGTTGGTGGGAATGTAAATTGGTACACCCAATATGGAGAACAGTATAGAGGTTCCTCAAAAAACTAAAAATAGAGCTATCATATGATCCTGAAATCCCACTCCTGGGCATATATCTGGAGAAAACCAAGATACACGCACTCCAATGTTCAATGCAGCTGCTGCTACTGCTAAGTCGCTTTAGTCGTGTCCGACTCTGTGCAACCCCATAGACGGCAGCCCACCAGGCTCCCCTGTCCCTGAGCTTCTCCCGGCAAGAACACTGGAGTGGGTTGCCATTTCCTTCTCCAATGCATGAAAGTGAAAAGTGAAAGTGAAGTCGCTCAGTCGTGTCCGACTCTTAGCAACCCCGTGGACTGCAACCCACCAGGCTCCTCCGTCCATGGGATTTTCCAGACAAGAGTACTGGAGTGGGGTGCCATTGCCTCCTCCGGTTCAGTGCAGCACTTATTTACAATAGCCAAGATATGGAAGCAACCTAAACGTCCATCAACAGATGAATGGATAAAGATGTGGTATATTACTGAATATTACTCAGGCATAAAAAGGAATTAAATGATGCCATTTGCAGCAACGTGGATGGACCTAGAGATTATCACACTAAGTCAGAA
The DNA here is from genome assembly GCF_027580195.1 of Bos mutus. NCBI lineage: Eukaryota > Metazoa > Chordata > Mammalia > Artiodactyla > Bovidae > Bos > Bos mutus. Next base: position 32,004,598 of record NC_091641.1, read on the forward strand.
AGAGAAACACAAATACCATATGATGTCACTTATATGTGGAATCTAAAAAGGATACAAATGAACTTATTTACAAAACAGACCCACAGATTTGGAAAACAAACTTCTGGTTACCAAAAGGTAAAGTTGGTGGGGCAGGGATAAATTAGGGGGCTGGAATTAACATATATGCACCGTGTGTGTATATGCGCACACACGTGCTCAGGCATATCTGACTCTCTGTGACCCTGTAACCTGCAGGGCTCCTCCATCCACGTGATTCTCCAGGCAAGAGTGCTGGAGTAGGTTACCATTGCCTCCTCCAGGGCATCTTCCTGACTGAGGGATCAAACCAGCATCTCCTGCCTTGACAGGTGGATTCTTTACCTCTGAGCCACCATATATTCACTACTATATATAAAACAAGTAATCAACAAGACCTACTGTATGTCACAGGGACCTCTACTCAACACTCTGGAATAATCTAGAGGGGAAAAGCATCTAAAAAAAGAATAGATATACGTACATGTAAAGCTAAATCATTTTGCTGCAGACCCGAAACTAACACAACTGCCTTCAGCTCAAAACAACAGTTATACCTAAGTGGCAGATTTTGGGGTGGCACGTTTGCTCCCCTTCACCGCTCAGTCCCCTTCTTGCCGTCTGTGGGGTTATGACCACATTAAAGGATGGCCATTGTTTAAGGAGGAGTCTGAGTTTTACAACAGAAGTGGAAGAGAAAAAGCAGTTCATGTGGACCCTTGTCAAAGTGAGGAGGAGAGCTGACCCACTCAACCCACATCTTAGGAAAACCTGAGTCAGCTTTTATTACCTAATCTCACTTCTCAATTATTTTAAAGATGGGGAAGGAGTGGGTGGAAATGAGGTCATGCTGAAGCACTCTGGCCTGTAAACTTGGAATTCAGCTTCCCAGAGAGGAGCAAGATCCCTGGCTGTCCAATAAAGGATGCTTTCCAGTGAGTTCCTGCTGACTCAGGGCATCTGGGATGTGATGTGTGTCTTATTTTATTTCTCCCTGGAAGCATGTATGCATTCTCCGAATGTCAAAGTTCTCACAAATTGATAAATGAACAGAAAAATGACAACCTTAAGTCAATCCAGGGGGACTGGTGGGGAGAGGGGTTGAGCTGGTCAAGATGAAAAGGGGACTGTCAAGGCTGACTATGTAAACAAATCTGAAAACTCAAGAGCAGATGGATATTATCTAGGGGAAAAAATAACGTGTGTGCATGTTCAGTCATGTTCAGCTCTTTGCAACCCCATGGACAGCAGTCTGTCAGGCCCCTCTGTCTATGGAATTTTCCAGACAACAATACTGGAGCAGGGTACATTTCCCTCTCTGGGGTATCTTCCTGACCCAGGGGTCAAACCCTCATCTCTTGTGTCTCCTGCATTGGCAGGTGGGTTATTTACCACTTGGGAAGCCCTAGGTACCAACAAGCACCAAGGGAGAAAATATCTAACTAGACCAGAAGAAACTGAGAAAGTTGTTAAAAAAGATACCAGCATCCCCAAAGCCCCCATGGTGGGAGTGGGGAGAAGGGACCCTGACCTCAGGCCGGGATGCTTTCCCAGGTGAAATCAGCCAGTTTAAAAGCTAACGTCCACTCTCTGTAAACTGCTCCAGTGCCTAGAAGAAGAAATACCTCCAAATTCTTTATCAGGAATCTGTTGAGGCCAAAACCCAACCACTATAGCACAACAAAGGAAAGCCACAGGCCAACCTCATTTATGTAAAAAAAAAAAAATCAATGCAAAACTCCAAAATAAAATATTAGCAAATAAAACCCACAGGATCATTGAAAGGGAAAAAGTCACCAGAAACAGGTGAGACTTGTATGATATAACAAGGAAGTTTTGATATTAGGACATATTTTAATTCACTTTACATTAATATATTAAAGAAGAAAAATCATGATCTGTAATAGATGTTAAAAGGCATTTGACAGCATTTATCATTTAAAAACAAAATCTTTTATCAAATTAGAAAAGGTATACTTCTAATTTGAGATATCTAATTAACATATCATTAGCAAGATAAAATTATACACACAGACACACACACGCGTGCACCGAGCCCCCAAATCAGACTCATCTGTAATAACTCAAAGCAACAGAAGTCTCCATGAGACTCTGGCACAAAACAATGCCCTGCACAACTGCTTTGTATGAGGTTTCTAGCTGATGAAAGTAGGCAAGAGAGAGAAAAAAAAAAGGAAGCCCTTTAAGAAGAAAGGAAGAGGTCAAATAATTATGTTTACTCTGGAAAAATTCAAGGGAGGCAACCAGAAAAGCTGGCAGGCAGTGAGAGATTTCTCTAGGGGGTCAGACACAGAAGTAACCTACCAAAACACCTAGCCTTCCTATGCATAAACAGCAAGCACATGGAAAAGTTAGGAAAATATTCCACTTACAAGAATCAGTTCAGTTCAGTTCAGTCACTCAGTCATGTCTGATTCTTTGTGGCCCCATGAATCGCAGCACGCCAGGCCTCCCTGTCCATCACCAACTCCCGGAGTTCACTCAGACTCACGTCCATCGAGTCAGTGATGCCATCCAGCCATCTCATCCTCTGTCGTCCCCTTCTCCTCCTGCCCCCAATCCCTCCCAGCATCGAAGTCTTTTCCAATGAGTCAACCCTTCGCATGAGGTGGCCAAAGTACTGGAGTTTCAGCTTTAGCATCAGTCCTTCCAATGAACACCCAGGACTGATCTCCTTTAGAATGGACTGGTTGGATATCCTTGCAGTCCAAGGGACTCTCAAGAGTCTTCTCCAACACCACACTTCAAAAGCATCAATTCTTCGGTGCTCAGCCTTCTTCACAGTCCAACTCTCACATCCATACATGACCACTGGGAAAACCATAGCCTTGACTAGATGGACCTTTGTTGGCAAAGTAATGTCTCTGCTTTTCAATATGCTATCTAGGTTGGTCATCACTTTCCTTCCATGGAGCAAGCATCTTTTAATTTCATGGCTGCAATCACCATCTGCAGTGATTTTGGAGCTCCAAAAAATAAAGTCTGACACTGTTTCCCCATCTATTTGCCATGAAGTGATGGGACCAGATGCCATCATCTTAGTTTTCTGAATGTTGAGCTTTAAGCCAACTTTTTCACTCTCCTCTTTGACTTTCATCTGCCATAAGGGTGGTGACATCTGCATATCTGAGGTTATTGATATTTCTCCCAGCAATCTTGATTCCAGCTTGTGCTTCTTCCAGCCCAGCGTTTCTCATGATGTACTCTGCATAGAAGTTAAATAAGCAGGGTGATAATATACAGCCTTGACGTACTCCTTTTCCTATTTGGAACCAGTCTGTTGTTCCATGTCCAGTTCTAAGTGTTGCTTCCTGAACTGCATATAGGTTTCTCAAGAGGCCAGTCAGGTGGTCTGGTATTCCCATCTCTTTCAGAATTTTCCACAGTTTATTGTGATCCACACAAAGGCTTTGGCATAGTCAATAAAGCAGAAATTGATGTTTTTCTGGAACTCTCTTGCCTTTTCAATGATCCAGCAGATGTTGGCAATTTGATCTCTGGTTCCTCTGCCTTTTCTAAAACCAGCTTGAACATCTGGAAGTTCACAGCTCATGTATTGCTGAAGCCTGGCTTGGAGAATTTTGAGCATCACTTTACTAGAGTGTGAGATGAGTTCAACTGTGCGGTAGTTTGAGCATTCTTTGGCATTGCCTTTCTTTGGGATTGGAATGAAAACTGACTTTTTCCAGTCCTGTGGCCACTGCTGAGTTTTCCAAATTTGCTGGCATATTGAGTGCAGCACTTTCACAGCATCATCCTTCAGGATTTGAAATAGCTCAACTGGAATTCCATCACCTCCACTAGCTTTGTTCGTAGTGATGCTTTCTAAGGCCCACTTGACTTCACATTCCAGGATGTCTGGCTCTAGGTGAGTGATCACACCATCGTGAGTATCTTGGTCATGAAGATCTTTTTTGTACAGTTCTTCTGTGTATTCTTGCCACCTCTTCTTAATATCTTCTGCTTCTCTTACAAGAATAACCCCCTAATAAATCTCCAAGCAATAAGTGCACAAACATGTGCACAACCTATGTGAAGAACTCTATAAAAGCTGGGAGGGAGGTAAAACACTTCAAATGCAAAGAAAGCTGTGCTGCCTATGTTCCAGTTTAGAAAGGTTCAACACTAGAGAGATGGAACTATCAATACTAGTTGTTAGGGAATGGTGGGATTGGAACCCTCACACATGCTGGAGGGAATGTAAGATGGTGTGGTCACCGTAGGAAACTAACAATTTCTTAAAAAGTTAACAATATATTTACCATATGGCTCAACAGTTCCACTTCTAGGTATCTTACCCCAGAGAAATGAAAACATACACTTAGACGAAGACAGTGCACACAGCCCCATCAGCTGCTCAGTGAATGAACAAACTGGGGCATGGCCACACATGGGGTGTGCTTAGTCGCTCAGTCATGCCCAACTCTTTGCGACCCCACGGACTCCCACCAGCCTCCTTTGTCCAGGGGTTCTACAAGCAAGAATACTGGAGTGGGTTGCCATTTCCTTCTCCAAGGGATCTTCCCAACCCAGGGATCGAACCCAAGTCTCCCGCATTGCAGGCGAATTCTTTACCATCTGAGCCGATGCACATAAAAGGAACACAGATGAATCTCAAAAACATTATGCCAAGGGAAAGAGAGATGCAAAAGACCACATATTGTATGATTCCATTCATATGAAATGTCCAGAAAAGGAAACTAGACAGAAAGAGAACACCGGTTGGTTGCTGCCTGGACCTGAGGGGGAGGAACAGGAAGTGGCTGCAGATGGGCACAGAGACATCTTCTTGGGTCATGAAAAGTTTCTCAAATACGTAAAGATGGCAGCACAACTCTAAATTCACTAGACATCATTGTGATGTACACTTAAAATAAGTGATTTTTATTGTTAAAAAATAAAGCCATTAAGACTTCCCTGGTTGGTACAGTGGATAAGAATCTGCCTGCAGATGAAAGGGACATGGGTTCAGTTCCTGGTCGTGCACCGCAACTACTGAGCCCATGGGCAGCAACTCCTGAGTCGGGAGCCTAGAGGCTGTGCTCTGCACCAGAGAGAAGCCGCTGCAGCGAGAAGCCCTGGCACGTAAAGAATAGCCCCCACTCACTGCAACTAGAGAAAGCCTGTGTGCAGCAGCAAAGACTCAGCACAGCCAAAAATAAACAAATAAATTTAAAAAATAAAAAAGCCATTGAAAATAATTGAAAAATTAACTTCATAAATTTAACAGAGAATAACACAATCTCAATAAAAATATCAGACAGGGACATACGTACATGTCTATATATATGTTTGTGCATATTTTTTTAAACTAGACAAGCTGATTCTAAAGTTGATGAAATTTTAAACAACAACCAGAAATTTTCTGAAAACAACAATGAAGAAAAACTAATCCCAATAGGTAGGAAATCAGATTATACTGCAATAATTAAAACAATTTCATACCAACAAATACACATGGATGTATATTTATACATATGTATAACAAATCAGTGGCACAGAAGAAAATGCCAAATACCCTACGAAACTAATAAATTCAGGAATTTATTATGCCACTAAAGACTTCAAAGCCAGAGGTGGGGTGGGCATTCTCTAGTTATTGGTATTAGAACAACTGGGCAGCATGTGGGGAAACATTGTTAGGACCCTCTATGTTATTCCTTCCACCAAAATGAATTCTGAATAGAAGATTTAAACACAAAAGGTTAAATAGTAAAAGTACTAGAAGAAATTTTTTAAACCATCTCTTGTTAGGAAAGTCCTTTCTAAGCATGACTCAAAACCCAGAAATCCCATTTATACACAATCTAATAAAAAGTTTTAAAAGTCTGCAGGGCCAGCCCCAAAGGATTATCCTCCCCCGTGTCATGTGCTGTGTGCTCAGTCATGTCTGACTCTTTGTGACCCTGTGGACTGTAGCCCTCCAGGCTCCTCTGTCCCTGGGATTCTCCAGGCAAGAGTACTGGAGTGGGTTGCCATGCCCTCCTCCAGGGGATCATCCCAACATAGGGATTGAACCCGTGTCTCTTACATCTCCTATATTGTGGGAGGATTCTTTACCCACTCAGCCTCCTGGGAAGCCCCCCGCCTGTCATAAGCAACTCAAAAACTAAGCAGAATATATAAAACAATTGCTTGCAGGAATCGGGCAGTGCAGCACAGAGCTGCAATCCTTGAGAGAAGGGAAGTTCTTGAGATGAAATCTCACCACAGCTTTCTTTGGAAAGGAGCACTTTTCAGACTGCTGAGTGAGGATGTATAGCTTACATAGAAAGCAGCAGTCTTGCTAACTGGAGGAAAGGGAGATCAGAGTTCAAGGATGTTAGGGTATTTTGGACTTGTGCGACAAGGCACAGGAGGGGAAGGAGTCACACAGAAATCTGCAAGGAGGATCCTTAGATCCTTGACTAAATCCTAAACTGCATCGGCACATACTGAGACCCTGTGAGGTGTAATGGAAAACCCATTCTAGCAAAGCTGAAAACCAAGCCTTGACAGGGTCAAGGGTGATCAGCCAGCCAGTGATTTAACTGTCTGTAAGAACAAAACTCAATATTCTTTAGGGAAATAATATATCTGGAATTTTTACATGTTATCCACAAAGCTTAGCATACAATTCAAATTACTAGCTCTGTGAAATAGGAACACACTGTTAATAACAGTAGATCCATGCATGACCCAGAAGTTGGAATTAGCAGATATATATAGGTGTGCTAGGACTTTAAAATGTGTTAAAGAATCTAGAGGTAAAACAAGACAATGGGTGAAAATTAAAAAAGAGAAAATGGAAACTCAAAGAACCAAACAGAAGTTTAAGAACTGAAAGATAAAAATGTTGGAAATGAAAAATCCACTGAATGGATTTAAGAGCAGACTGGACACAACCCAAGAAAAAAATCAGTGACTAAGGACTGGTAAGTAGTAATTATCCAAACAGAAGCACAGAAATAAACAGGAATTAAAAATAAAAATCACAAGAGAAAAGAGAAAGAAAGAATGGATTCTAAGAAATGTAACTGGAGTCCTAAAAGAAGAGAGAGAGAAAATAGGGCAGAAGAATATCTTAAGATAGAGTGTTGTTCGTTCGCTCAGCTGTGTCTGACCCTTTGCCACCCCACGGACTGCAGCACGCCAGGCTTCCCTGTCCTTCACCATCTCCTGGAGTTTGCTCAAGCTCATGTCCATTGAGTCATTGATGCCATCCTCCAGGCTTCCCTGCTGGCTCAGATGGTAAAAATTTGCCTGCAATGCAGGAGACCCAGCTTCTATCCCTGGGTCTGGAAGATCCCCTAGAGAAGGGAATGGCTACTCACTCCAGTGTTTTGGTGCTTCTCAAGTAGCCCAAACAGTAAGAGACAACAGACAGTAATTCATTACAGTTGACTGAAGATCTCAAAACAGATTCAAGAAGCTTAGCAAACCCCAAACAGGATTAATACAAAGAAGACCACACCTAAGCACCTGAAACTAATGGAAACTAAAGAAAAAGAAAAAATCTCAAAAGCAGCTAAAGGGTGAATAAATTACATTCATGGGAGTAACAGCAATAGTGACAGATGAATTCATTAGAAGCAGTAAAAGGCAGAAGAAAATGGAATGACACTATCAACTGAGTATTTTATATCCAACATCATCTGTCAAAATGAAGGCAAAATAAAGAAAATTTCATGCAAAGATGAGAGAATTTGTCGCCACCACATCTTTGGTGCAAGAGATATTAAAAGAAGTTGTTCAGGGACTTCCCTGGTGGTCCAGTGGCTAAGACTCCATGTTCCCAATGCAGGGGCCCAGGCTAGATCCCTGGCCAGGGAACTAGATCACACGTGCCGCAACTAAGAAGTTCGCATGCCACAGTGAAGATCCCTCATGCTGCAACTGAGACCTGGTACACCCAAATAAATACATTTTTTAAAAGCTAAAAAAAAAAATTGTTCACACCTAAAGAAAAACGATCCTGTGTGGAAGCCCAAATGTGCAGAATAGAATGAGGAACAATCCAAAGAACTAATTTTTACAAATGTTTTTCTCCCGCTCATCTGAACTGGGAAAGGAAGGGATGAGAAATTTTTACCCTCTTCTCTCAACTGGGTACTACAGAGAGATCTGGAAGAGTGGACTTTGGTAAGAATTTTTATCCTCCACTAGCTCCTGCCAGTTTACTCAGAATCCCATCTTCAGGCTCCAGGGCAAGTAGAGCATCCCAGAGGGTCCCATCTGCATCACCAGGAACGGAAGGGGAGAAAACTATAATTTACCCCTCTATCCTTCTGAGTTCTTGGCTGAGACCTCTGTAATAAAAGGCAGAGGCATTTCCTAGGTGCTCCAGTGGTTAAGAATCTGTCTTGCAATGCAGGGGATGCGGGTTTGATCCCTGGTTGGGGAACTAAGATCCCATATGCCTCTGGGCAACTAAGCTCATGTGCTGTAACTAAGATCCGACGCAGCGAAATAAATATTTTTTTAAAAGACAGATTAACAGAAAAATGAATAGACATTTATTAACATATCCACCTCATGTAAATGGGAGATATTGAGGGGGAAAATGAGTTAACACTCAAAGTGGCCTGAATCACCAGCTTAAATACTATCCTCACCTAAAGACGAAAGATGTGATGAAATCAGTAGTGGGGAGGTTACCAGCATAATTAACAAGGGGAAGAGAGGGAGACACCTTTACAAATAGAGATTTCCTTTAAAAAGTAAATTCCCCTTACAAAAGGGTAACTTCTGCTCTGTTTTTAAAGCTTCTCATGTATCTGCCATTGTCTCAAAATAATCTTATGTCAAAGAAACATTATTTGGGGTGGCATATTCTGTTACCCTTCCCTACTTTGGGGGCTTCCCTGCTGGCTCGTATGGTAGACTCAGCCTGCAATGCAGGAGACCCCGGTTAGATCCCTGGGTTGGGAAGATCCCTGGAGAAGGGAACGGCAACCCACTCCAGTATTCTTGCCTGGAGAATTCTATGATCAGAGAGGAGCCTGGTGGGATGCAGTCTGTGGGGTCGAAGAGAGTCAGGCCCGACTGAGTAACACTTTCAGCACTTTTGGATGGAATAATTAAAAACTAAGAAATAGGCCTTTTTAAAAAAATGAGGAATACTAAACACTATACCATCTTTTCCTCAACTTCCAGGAATGTTTCTATTTCCTAGCAGCCAGGCCCAGCTCTGCGATTCTTACAGTTTCATTAGGCTTTAGGAATCCCTTTTCCCCAAAACTAGAAACAACAAACTGCCCACTGACTGAAGAATAAACAAAATACGGTCTCTCCATGCAATGGAATATAATTCAATCGCAAAAAGGGATGGAACACTGAAACATGCTACAACATTGGTGGGCTATGAAAACATCATGCTAAGTGAAAGAAGTGTAAAAATTAAAACAGAAACCTCATTTAAAATGGAGTCAGGAAGCCAGAAGGGGAGTTCTTACGTCCCACGACTGGATGTCAATTCCAGACACAGTAAGAAGAGATGTAACTTGCGTCTCCATGGTACTACTTTACCATCCTAGCAGGAGGAAGGAAGATTTTCTCCTCACCTAGCAACTGCCCAGCTAATGAGAGACTGTCACAATTCAGCCGATGAAAAGCCACTATACTTCAAACTTGCAGTTTCCTCTAATGGACTCTCTGTTTAGAACACCATCTCTCAACTCGCCTTTCTCCTCTATCAAAGAACCTACCTCTCTCTTGTTCCATATATTTGCCGGTGGTTTGTCATAGATGGCATGTCCTGAATTGCCATTCTTTGCTATTCCCAAATAAACCTATCTTCCTGGTGAAAATAACTGGCTGTTTTATTGTTTTAGGGCAACAGAAGCCAGACACAAAGTGCCACATGTTACATAATTCTGCATAGATGAAATGACCAGGATAGATCGATTGAAGGGGACAGAAAGGAGACTTGTGGTTGTCAGGCATGAGAAGGATGGCAGGATGGGCGGTGGGTGGGTGGGGGGCAATGGGTATGGAGTTTCTTTCAGGGGTGATGAAAGTGTTCGGAATCACTGGTAACGGTTGAACAACCTTGTGAATACACCAAATGCCACTGGACTGTACACTTTAAACATGAACTTCATATTCTGTGAATCATATCTCAATTCTTGAAGAAAGACTAGTAGCAGGAGGAAAGCGCTGAAAATGATACTTTGGTTTCATAATAAAACAAGGGATTTAAAAAAAGAAAGAAAGAAATCTCTTTCAGTTTCTGCACACTTCCTTCGTCTCCTCATCCATCCACCCAGAGAATTTTGTGTGTTTCCACCCAGTAAAAGGCCTGTGTCTGCCTTTTGGGGACTTGGAGCCTGGCAGGTAAATCAGAAGTGGGCCCTAAGTAAAAGGAGAGGCGTCCCATAGCCCCCCTGGGATCTGAGCCTCCCACACTCCATGACTCACTTAACGGAGTAACAGCCTTCCTTCCCGTTTATCATCTGGGAGAAAAAAATTAAATGGCACTTTTCTTTTTTCTGCCAATAATTTATATAAGCCAACTTTGCAAACAATGGTTTCCTTAGCAACTTCTGACCCATTCTCTTCAGACGAATTCTCTCCAGTTGGACTGTCCTTTTCCAGCCAATCTAAGTTGATCTTGAAATCTCACTTAAAACAGAAAAGTTGGGGTTTTCACAAATGGGCAAAGCATCAGCAGGAATGCCCAGGGCTGAGGGCCAAGGAAACAAGAAGTAATGTTTTAGTTTATCTTTCCATGCCATTGTGAATTCTGACAGTGATGATTTGCTTTCAAAGTTCATCAGTTTGGCATCTGATAGCAGCAAAAAAAAAAAAAAAAAAACCACGAAAAAACCAAAACACATAATCCAAAAGCACAGACAGGACAAATTAGGAAAAAATGGTTTTGGAAAATGTTGACTTGGGGAACGACAACTGTAATGCATTGTTACCTGATTTTCCTTTGAACCCGTGACAAGATGATCAGACCAGGGACCTCCCTTTCTGGAGAAAAGACGCTGCCTGGAGCCCCGCCCCCTCTGCGAAGCCGCACAGCACACGCAGCCCACCTCCCGGCTCTGCTCATCTCACCAGGTTTCCCAGACCAACAGAAGAGCTGTGGTCACTCACCCAAAGGGTGTGTGTGCTTCTGAGTCAGTCACTAAGTTGTGTCCGACTCTTTTGTCGCCCACCAGGCTCCTCTGTCCAGGGGATCTCCCAGTCAAGAATACTGGAGTTGGTTGCCATTTCCTACTCCAAGGGATCCTCCCAACCCAGGGATCAAGCCTGTGTCTCGAATCTCCTGCACCGGCAGGCGGATTTACCACTAGTGCCAGGTGTGTACTAAGTCGCTGCAGTCGTGTCTGACTCTGTGTGACCCCCTGGACTGCAGCCCGCCAGGCTCCTCTGGCCATGGGGTTCTCCAAGCAAGAATACTGGAGTGGGTTGCCATGCCCTCCTCCAGGGGATCTTCCTGACCCCGGGACTGAACCTGTGTCTCTTATGTCTAGTGCACTGGTAGGTGGGTTCTTTACCACTAGCACCACCTGGGAAGGCCCTAGAGCAAGCAGAGTGACCAGATTCATTCGTGTGCTGTGGATCAGCTGCCTGCCTCGTGCTCTCTCTCTCCAGACTAGGGCCGGCTTCACGAGTAAGCAAAGCATACAGCCAGGGCCCTGTGCTCAGACGCCCACTCCCCACACTTTGCTGCGTGCTCTGAGTCGCTGTCTTGAATCTTAATTTTTGAATGAGGGGCCCTGCGTTTTCATTGTATGCTGGGACCCACACTTTATGTAGCAGGTCCTGCTAGAGAGTCCTTTAATGCAGATGCTCGGGTGACCGGCACAGGTCAGTGTTAACACAAAACAAGGGGCTGGCCAGCCATGGAGCCCCTCCCAGCAAGGAGACCCATCCCTGACTCTAGGTTCAACTGACTCGGAGCCCCCTCCTACTGGAGCCTTAAACAGCTGAGTAACTGACCCCCCAAGACTATTTTGAGATTGACAGCCCACTTCTGCAAGAGCAGATCCATTTCACATAACTGTGGCATTAACAGTAACAAGAGGCGGGGAAAAACAAGGGACTTCCCTGGCTGTCCAGAGGTTATGACTCTGTGCTCCCATTGCAGGGGGCACGGGTTCCCTCCTTGGTCTGGGAATTAAGATCTTGCAAGGCCACATGGTACATCCAAAAATAAAATAGCAAGAGGGGCCATTGCCAAAGGACCAGGACCTGTTGCACGTGTTGTGTGTTAAAAACTCCTGGGCGCACAGGACCCTGTCTGCCCTTACTGTGTTACTCGGAGGGGTCTGTCCTGAGCGGAACAAGACCTGACCAACACCCTTCGCAGTGATGGGGCACTTCCCAGGGTGTGCAGAGGCGGTGTCCGCAGGGTGACCAGCAGCGCCCGGCAGCTGGCCAGCTGTGCCTCAGTGGCCTTGGTGGCTCAACCCCACAACCAGCCCAGTCACCACCCTGGGCTCCGTCCATTCCCTGCTGTGCACCGGGATCTGAAAGGCCCTTCCTTTCCCGCAAAGCCTCTTCTGGGGCTTTGGGAAGGAAGTGAAGAGGGAGACAGGAAACCGCAAACCCTTATAAGTCTAATAGCAACGTCACTTTTTGGTCCACGGCCCTCTCCTGGGGACACGCTGGCGCAGTTGGGGTGGGGGGCTGCACCTGCTACATTTCATCCTGAAATCACCCCCCTAGGGAGGGGAGGGTGTCATTCTCCCATTTTATAAGCAACACTGTAGCAGCACTGCAAGATGAGGCCCAGGCACTGAGAGAGGCCGGCAAAGCCAGGACAGGGACACGCGGGGTCTCTCTGACCTGGGGTCAGTCGTTTGTTTCTGCAGTGCTCGGACCAGAGGGGCCGTGGTGCCCATCTGGGTTGTGGATAACTCTGCTGGCAGAGGCTCGCCTCTCAAGGACACCGGTGGGGCCAGGGCTGAGCCAGATAATCAGTCCCTAGGAACATTCTCTTACAGAGAAACCCAATGGGGAAGTGACCGTGGGACCATCCATCGCCTTCTGCATCTCTGAAAAGCCAAGCTCTACACTTACAATCAAAAAGCCTCAGGGGCTTCTCAGCTCAGAGACAACTTAACAGTTGGCAGTTTCCTTTTCCCGTTTGGGTCCCAAACTGCCTCCAGAATTTTCAAAGTGTTAGTCATTCAGTCATGTCTGACTCTTTGTGACCCCATGGACTGTAGCCCACCAGGCTCCTCTGTCCATGGGATTCTCCAGGCAAGAAGACTGGAATGGGTTGCCATGTCCTTCTCCAGGGGGTCTTCCCAACCCAGAGATTGAACCCGGGTCTCCCGCATTGCAGGCAGACCCTTTACCGACTGAGCCACCGGAGAAACCCAAAGGCTAACTTTAAAGCCAGAATGAACCCCTACTCTCTGCTATGCCCGACACCTGTCTCTTGGAGCCTGCCTAGAACGCTGGTGACCCACTGACTCTCTTGTCCCCTAGACCAAGCTGGCAGTAGCCGCAGGACCCTCAGACGCTAGCATGAGAACTTTGCCTGCTGTGATAACCACCCTGGGAGCCCATACTCCCTGCTTAAACCTTCTGGGAACACTTACAGCCTGAGCACTGCAGAAAGGATTATGGCAACAGAGAAGAGGCATGTTTTTCCAATTAGTTATAAACCACCCATGTTGGAACATTTGCAAAACCAGCCGCTCGCTTCCACATTATCCAAGATACCTCCTTCTTTCTTTCTCATTAGTATGTTTACAAGGTTTTTAAGCTGACTTGGTACTCAAGGCCCATAACCATGAAATAGACAGGATGCTTGTGGCAAAATGCCTACACCAGAATACCAAGGCCCAAAGTCTCATCTTCCGTGAGCCAGGCAAGGAGGGAAGAGATGGAAATTAACCTCTACCTACAAGCATTCCCCACCTCGGGCGAGTAACACCCTTCAGTGCGTGCAATTACCTTTGTTTTAGATTTGGATATACATTTTACTACACACACATGTTTTTGAAGAAGATTTCCTGGCTGACATTTCTCACCCCCTGCCAAGTCTGGTCTAGGCTGCCAAGGAGAGGAGACCAAGATCCCAAGCCATGAGCTCATTCTCCTTAAGGGGCCTTGTTGGAAAAGCAGGGAATATGGGGAGAGCAGGGGAAATGCCATTCTCACGCCTACAGAGTGGGTCTCGCAATGGGCAGGCAGCTCTGAGAGCAGGAAGTAAGAACAGCGGGAAATGTGTGTGATCATGGCCAGAGTGTCAGTGTCAGATATGGGCGTGTCGATCAGATATGAGCTAACCAGGTCAGTCTGACTCCCGTTTTGCAGATGAGGAAACAGAGGCTAGAAGAGGTTGAGGGTCCCAGGCCACACACACCTTGAGCGGTGGTGGAGCTGGGCTCTGAAACCATACGGGGGAACCACTGACTGAAACTGCCTGCCCTGGCCAGGCCCCCTAGTGACCACGGGCGTGAGTTATCTTAGACAGGAAGTCCTGGTAAGGAATGCAGAACTAACAAGCTACCACCAACCAGAAGAATTCAAGGAAGGTCACAAGGAGAGAGGAGACGCAAGTCCATATGTCCTGCCAACCTCCCGGAATCCTTCTCGGCTGAGTGAAGCACATGCCACCAGGAAGGACCCTGAGTCAGAGTGACTGGCCAGAGACAGCCTAGAAACTAACCCAATTACCAGACAACGCAAGACTGCGAGCCATGTGGCAGAGCAGTTCTCCTGGGTTCCCTGACCCTCCTGCTCTCCGCCCGGGGCGCCCCTTCCCAATAAAATCTCTTGCTTTGCCAGCACGTGTATGTCCTTGGACAATTCATTCCAAAGTGTTAGACAAGAGCCCACTCTCAGGCCCCGGAAGGGGGTCACCCTTCCTGCCACAAAACCACGTTGTCTGTCTTTAGAACCTGCTTTAGCCCGTAAGCTGTTGCATTTGGAGGGGCCTTGTGATGGACAGAATTCTAAAGATGCCCAGTCCCAGGAATCCCACCCTCGGTGTGCACACATCTTCTCCCAGTCATCCAATCCAATGCTAACCTAGGTATGGCTGTGAAGGCAATCTGGAGAGGTAACGAAAGGCTCAAATCAGTTGACCTCGAGACGGATGGGCCTGACCTTATCGTACGAGCACTTTAAAGTGGAGCCACGAGGACAAATGAGGAGATCAGACTGGAAGCACGAGAAGAATCTGACACTGTTTGGGGCTTGAAGAATGGAGGGGGATGCATGGCAAAGGATGAGGATGACTCAGGAGCTAAGAGCAGGCCCTGACTCACAGCCAGGAAGGAGATGGGGATCTCAGTCCTGCAAACACAAGGAACTGGGTTCTGCCAACAACCTGAGTGAGCTTGGAAATGGCTTCTTCCCACAGCCTTCTGAAAAGACCTCAGCAGAGTGATTCGGTGGCTAAGACTCCATGCTCCCAACACAGGGGGCCCTGGTTTGATTCCTGGTCAGAGAACTAGATCCTGTGCTAAGTCCCTCAGTCATGTCCAACTCTTTGCAACCCTATAGACTGTAGCCCACCAGGCTCCTCTGTCCATGGGGACTTTCCAGGCAAGAATACTGGAGTGGGTTGCTATGCCCTCCTCTAGGGGATCTTCACAACCCAGGGACTGAACCTGTGTCTCCTACATCTCCTGCATTGTAGGAGGATTCTTTACCCACTCAGCTACCTGGGAAGCCTGACAAGATCCCACATGCTGCAACTAAGACTCAGCACAGCCAAATAAATAAATATTAAAAAAAAAAAAAAAATGGACCTCAGCCAGCCGACACCCTAACTTCAGCCAGTGAAGACCTGGGCAGAAAACCAACCGTGCCGAGTCAGACAAGCTGCTGAGTTTCTTAGGAGCCACTACAGTCCTTGCCCGTGGTCTGAGCACCAGTTCCGGCTGCCACAGCTGCCAAAGACTCCACGTCCTCAGTGCCTCTTCGGGCCTCTGAGCTGCCCTTCCAGCTTCCACGGGCCCTTAGAGCACCGTTCTTCTTGGCCAGAACCAGGTAAGCGGGGCGAGAAGAGGACTGCCCTTGAAACTAGAAGATGCTGTGCAAGTCTTGAGCCTCTTGGGGGCCTCACCAGCTTTAACTGCTGACCTCAGGGTAAGACAGCCTACATCTGTGCCGCCCAAGACCAACTGTAGCCATTAGCCGCAGACGGCTGTTTAAATTCAAATGCATGAAAATTAAGTAGAATTAAAAACTCAGTTGGGTGAGTTGGCTTGCCGGATAAAAATAAAGGCTGCCCAGTTAAATTTGAATGTCAGGCAAATAGATAATTTTTTAGTATAACTGAGCCCCAAATACCACATGGGATATACTTACACTAAAAGAAGTTTCTGTTTCTCATTCAAATTTAATTGGGCAGCCTCTTCTTTTTTAAACTAATTATGTCAGAAGTTTTAGATCTACAGAAAAATCATGACAACAGCACAGAGTTCCGACATACTTCACAGCCAGTTCCCTTCCTTATCATTTCTTACATTTATATGCTACCTTTACTGCAATTAGTGAGCCACTGGTAATGTTATTATTAACTAAAGTGCATGGTCTGTTCAGACCTCCTTAGTTTTTCCCAAGCGTCTTTTCTTCACTGTTCCACAATCCCATGACCCCCTGTTACGCTGAGTCATCAGGCCTCCTTAGGTTCCCCCCAGTTTAAATAGCCACACGTGGTGTTGCTTGCCCTGGCCATGATGATTTCTCAAGCTTGTCTTGTTTTTTTGATGACCTGGACAGTTTTGAAAAATGCTTTGTAGAATGTCCCTCAATTGGGACTTGTCTGATATTTTTCTCATGAGTTATACTGGGGGTTATGGGTTTGGAGGAGGAAGGTCACAGAGGTTGAGTGCAGAGCTCAACACAGAGCAAGGGCACGTGCTTTGGGGTTTTTTTTTTTGGGGGGGGTTGCTGCATCTTGCAGTGTGTGGGGATCTTAGTTCCCCAACCAGGGATCGAACCCACGCCCCCTGCAATGGAAGCACGGAATCCTAACCACTGGACCGCCAGGGAAGTCCCAAAGAGCACGTGCTTTCAACGTGACCACAGCTGGTGCGGAGCTTGCCCCCCTGGCCGAGGTGTGCTCGTCAGGTTTCTCCACCTCCTATACCCTCCCCATTCCCATGGCGTCCTTTCTGGAGTGGTCACCACGCACCGCCCGTGCTTGAGGAGGGGGAGGCATCCTGTACTTTCATTTATTAAATTCAGCAGCCCTATCCGTGGCACCCGGCACATGTCATGCTCCACAGCTACCGGAGGCTAGTGGCCGTCACAGCAGACAGCATTGAGTCAAAGCACGCAGGCCGTCCAAACACAGGTCCTTCACATACCACCCCCACTACTGTCCACTTAACATTTTCCTTTAAATAGGCTCACTTAAAAAAAAAAAAAGCATGCTCCAGAGCCCGCTTGTGGCAGCTACTGAGCTTCATGCTAGAGCCTGTGCTCCACAACGAGAAGCCCCCGCGATGGGAAGCCCCCGCGATGGGAAGCCACTGCGATGGGAAGCCCCCGCTCGCTGCAACTAGAGAAGAGCCTGCATTGTGCTGCAATGAAGACCCAGCAGAGCCAAAAATAAAAAAAAAAATTTTTTTTAAAGGAAACCGGATATCAGTACCCTAAGAGTCCGTTGGTGGCAGCCCAGCACATCCAAGAACACCTGGAGGGGTCCGGCCCGGCGCTTCCGTTGCTTTTTCCACCCTCTGTTTCTCCTCCTCCTCAGGGAAGCGGGATGGTGAGTGGCCCCCTTGGCTCCGGTCCTGTGAGCTTCGGAGTTCTTCACTCGGCCTTCCTCTGGCCAAGGCCCAATTCCTCTGGACGTCAGGATACCCACCCGAGGAGGCAAAGGGCCCAGGGGTCAACCAGTGCCGGGGAAGCTCTGACTTCCGCCAGGTACCTCCAGGCCCGGAAGCTGGAGAACTGCAGCCGCTGCACCTGGTTGCTTACAAGACTCACCTGGAGAGCTTTCTAAAGCTATTTTCCCGAGCCCCGGCCACGTGGATTCAAATGAAACATGTGGGTATACCGATATTCACAGCAACACTATTTACAACAGCCAAAACATGGAAGCAACCTAAATGTCCATTGACAGATGAATGGGAAAAGATATCGTGTGTGTGTGTGTGTGTGTGTGTGTGTATAGTGAAGTCAGTCGTGTCCGACTCTTTGCAACCCCATGGACTGTGGCCCACCAGGCTCCTCCGTCCATGGGATTTTCCAGGCAAGAATACTGGAGTGGGTTGCCATTTATTTCTCCAGGAGATCTTCCCAACCCAGGGATTGAACCCAGGTCTCCCGCATTGTAGGCAGACTCTACTGTCTGAGCCACCAGGAAGTCATATATATATTTATATGTTTATATATTTATATTTATTTATATATATATATTTATTATATATATAAATATTTATATATATATTTATGACTTCCTGGTGGGGAATATAATATATATTATATTATATTAATATATATTATAATATAATAATATATATTAATAATATATATTATATAACATATATATATATTACTCAGCCATAAAAAAAGAATGAAATAATGCCATTTGCAGCAACATGGATAAACCTAGAGATGATCATGCTAAGTGAAGGAAGTCAGAAAGAAAAATACCAGATGACATCACTTACATATGGAATCTAAAATATGAACCTATCTCTGAAAAAGACCGATAGACATAGAGAACAGACTTGTGGTTGCCAAGAGGAGAGTAGGGGACGAACGGATTGGGAGTTGGGGGTAAGTAGATGCAAACTACTAGATGTCGAATGGATCAACAACCAGGCCCCACTGTATACACGGAACTAGATTTCAATAGCCTATGATAAACCTGATGGAAAAGATTGTATTTGTGTATAACTGAGTCATCTTGCTGGATAGCAGGAATTAACACAATATGCAAATCAACTATACTTCGATTGAGTAAATAAATGAACAATGATGATGTGGGTGGAAACGAAGTTAAAAGCAGCCCCTTGGGGCTGATCATCAGCCATTTCAGGCAGTCTCCTGAGGCTGCCGTGGAGGCCCAGGCTGGGCGGGTCTCTGGGAGAGTCAGCCCTAAAGACCCCAGGGCAAGGCAGGGTACTCCCTGTTTGATGCAACTCCTTTTCCTCTTCCCTTCTCGTGGAAGCAAAGCTTAGTATTTTACTTCCAGTTGCTAGAGCTTCATTGTTCCTTCTTTCTTCTTCTCTATCTTTCTTGCATATCACGTCTCTGGTCCCTGGGATCAGGCCCAGAGCTAGACTGCCTACCCTCTGGGTTGCACCCATTGTATTTGGGGGAGATTAACTTGTTTGTTAATTTATTTGGAAAACTCAGCAGTGGCCACAGGACTGGAAAAGGTCAGTTTTCATTCCAATCCCAAAGAAAGGCAATGCCAAAGAATGCTCAAACTACCACACAATTGCACTTATCTCACACGCTAGTAAAGTAATATTCAAAATTCTCCAAGCCAGGCTTCAGCAATACGTGAACCGTGAACTTCCAGATGTTCAAGCTGGTTTTAGAAAAGGCAGAGGAACCAGAGATCAAATTGCCAACATCCACTGGATCATGGAAAAAGCAAGAGAGTTCCAGAAAAGCATCTATTTCTGCTTTATTGACTATGCCAAAGCCTTTGACTGTGTGGATCACAATAAACTGTGGAAAATTCTGAAAGAGATGGGAATACCAGACCACCTGACCTGCCTCTTGAGAAACCTGTATGCAGGTCAGGAAGCAACAGTTAGAACTGGACGTGGAACAACAGACTGGTTCCAAATAGGAAAAGGAGTACGTCAAGGCTGTATATTGTCACCCTGCTTATTTAACTTCCACGCAGAGTACATCATGAGAAACGCTGGGCTGGAAGAAGCACAAGCTGGAATCAAGATTGCCGGGAGAAATATCAATAACCTCAGATATGCAGATGACACCACCCTTATGGCAGAGAGTGAAGAGGAACTAAAAAGCCTCTTGATGGAAGTGAAAGAGGAGAGTGAAAAAGTTGGCTTAAAGCTAAACATTCAGAAAACTAAGATGATGGCATCTGGTCCCATCACTTCATGGCAAATAGATGGGGAAACAGGGGAAACAGTGTCAGACTTTATTTTGGGGGGCTCCAAAATCACTGCAGATGGTGATTGCAGCCATGAAATTAAAATACGCTTGCTCCATGGAAGGAAAGTGATGACCAACCTAGATAGCATATTGAAAATGGGCCAAAGAACTAAATAGACATTTCTCCAAAGAAGACATACAGATGGCTAACAAACACATGAAAAGATGCTCAACATCACTCATTATCAGAGAAATGCAAATCAAAACCACTATGAGGTACCATTTCACGCCAGTCAGATTGGCTGCGATCCAAAAGTCTACAAGCAATAAATGCTGGAGAGGGAGTGGAGAAAAGGGAACTCTCTTACACCGTTGATGGGAATGCAAACTAGTACAGCCACTATGGAGAACAGTGTGGAGATTCCTTAAAAAAACTGGAAATAGAACTGCCTTATGATCCAGCAATCCCACTGCTGGGCATACACACTGAGGAAACCAGAAGGGAAAGAGACACGTGTACCCCAATGTTCATCGCAGCACTGTTTATAATAGCCAGGACATGGAAGCAACCTAGATGTCCATCAGCAGATGAATGGTACATATAAGAAATAAGAAATAAGAAAGCTGTGGTACATATACACAATGGAGTATTACTCAGCCATTAAAAAGAATACATTTGAATCAGTTCTAATGAGGTGGATGAAACTGGAGCCTATTATACAGAGTGAAGTAAGCCAGAAGGAAAAACACCAATACAGTATACTAACGCATATATATGGAATTTAGAAAGATGGTAATAATAACCCGGCGTATGAGATAGCAAAAGAGACACTGATGTGTAGAACAGTCTTATGGACTCTGTGGGAGAGGGAGAGGGTGGGAAGATTTGGGAGAATGACATTGAAACATGTAAAATATCATGTAAGAAACGAGTTGCCAGTCCAGGTTCGATGCACGATACTGGATGCATGGGGCTAGCGCACTGGGACGACCCAGAGGGATGGTATGGGGAGGGAGGAGGGAGGAGGGTTCAGGATGGGGAACACATGTATACCTGTGGCGGATTCATTTTGATATTTGGCAAAACTAATACAATTATGTAAAATTTAAAAATAAAATAAAATTTAAAAAAAAGAAAAGAAAAGCAGAGACATTACTTTGCCAACAAAGGTCCGTCTAATCAAGGCTATGGTTTTCCCAGTGGTCATGTATGGATGTGAGAGTTGGACTGTGAAGAAAGCTGAGCGCCGAAGAATTGATGCTTTTGAACTGTGGTGTTGGAGAAGACTCTTGAGAGTCCCTTGGACTCCAAGGAGATCCAACCAGTCCATTCTGAAGGAGATTAGCCCTGGCATTTCTTTGGAAGGAATGATGCTAAAGCTGAAACTCCAGTACTTTGGCCACCTCATGCGAAGAGTTGACTGACTCATTGGAAAAGACTCTGATGCTGGGAGGGATTGGGGGCAGGAGGAGAAGGGGATGACAGAGGATGAGATGGCTGGATGGCATCACCGACTCAATGGACATGAGTTTGAGTAAACTCTGGGAGTTGATGATGGACCGGGAGGGGTCACAAAGAGTCAGACACGACTGAGCGACTGAACTGAACTGAACTTGTTTGTTGGGATCCACGGGGTCACAGATGGAGAGGAATCGCTCTCGGGATGAATTCCACCCAGACCCGCCCCCTCGACCCCCACCAACCAGACCCAGATGATTTAGATAATGACATTTAGCTGAGATGTTAGACTGAGTTGTGCCTTATATGGGATGGGGCTTCCCAGGTGGCGCTAGTGGTAAAGAACCTGCCTGCTAATGTAGGAGACATAAGAGATCAAAGTTCGATCCCTGTTCGGAAGAGCCCCTGGAGGAGGGCATAGCAACCCACTCCATATTCTTCCCTGGAGAACCCCATGGATGGAGGAGTCTGGCAGGCTGAAGTCCATAGGGTTGCAAAGAGTCAGACATTACTAAAATGACTTAACCTGCACGCACGTAAATGGGATGAGACCTTTGGGAGCCTTGGAACCAGGTGTGTGTATTTTGCATTTGGGACAGACCTGCATCTTTAGGGGGCAGAGAGCACTGGATAGGCTGAAGGCCTTGTGGCAAAGGTGTCTACATCCTAGTCCCTGGAGCCTGTAAATAAATATGTTACCTTGCACAGCAAAGGAGACTTTGTAGATGTGATTAGAAACGGGGAGATCATCACCTAGTGAGCCGAACCTAGTCACGGGAGTCCTTAAGAGCCCAGAAACTTCTTGGGCGGTAAGAAGGAGCAATGATGGGGAGGGAGAGACAACCACGAGACTTTTCATGTCTTCGGAGCCTGGACCTTCTCAGGAAGCGCTTAGTGACAGACCAGTGAAGCGAACATTTTTTTGAGCACCTGGATTCTCTAACGGCCGTGCAGACAAGTGGCTTCACCTCTCTGACCCTAAACACTCCTTTTCTGCAGATGACAGAAACAAGGCTCAGAGAGGTGAAGCAACTCACCTAAGGCCACCCAGTAAATAAAGAGCAGGGCTGAAATTCAGAAGCGGGACCGCGGGAACCCATCTGGTTGCCAAACCCTACGCCGCCCCCATATCCCGCCGCTGTTAGGGCTTGGCCCTAGTGGGCGAAACTCCCCGGGGTGGAAAGCCAGGAAGCTTATGGCCCGGTTTATTCCTTTGCTTCTTTCCCTGGCTTTCCATCCTGGTCTCTGGCTGGCAGACCGTTTCTGATGGAACAGGGCAGTTCTGCAGGGGACCGACCAGCAGGGGGCGCCAGCACCCGCGTAAAGACCCAGTGGTCCCAGAGGGTCTGATTTTCTCAGAATGGAGGTCCTGGTCCCCTCCCCCACAGAGAGCCACGGCCACCCAACCGGCCCGTCTTGGCCACAGCCTGCTGGCCACATGTCCTTGGGCAGAGAGCTCCATCTCCTTGGCAGCAGTTTTCCCGGGGGGCAGGGGGCGGAAAGCCCCTTCCCCGGGGCCGTTGACACAGTGAAATAAAATAACAGCAGGGGTAAGGTTCCCAGGCTCCTAACCCTTGCTTGAATTTGCATTCTTTATCAGGAGATGTTTAATGGTTCTTGCAGGACTATCATTTCAGATTCTGCCCAAACCACATGAGTCTTTTATTTTGACTCAGCTGTCTCTCTCCTTTTCCTCCAGTCTTTAATGTTTTCACCAAGTCTTCCCTGTTTGTACTTCAGTAGGCTCTCCGACAACGTTCTGGCGGGCGCCCTGGGGCTGATTATAAACTACCCGAGCCGGTTTGATTCAAGAGGCAGCGGCAAGGGGGCTCCTTGCATGTGGGGAGCTCTTGAGGGCTGAGTGTCAATTCAGGAACACGGTGTCTTTGCACATCTATCTCCTCCGTCTTCCTACCTGAAAAACCAGCCTTTCATGGAACACGCACTGACTGCCCATGTGTGTTGTGCATGGACAGACGGACACCTAAGACCCAGTCACATCACCGGAGGCCCCTTCCATGGGGACAGAGATACTAACAGACCTTTTGGAGCAATTTCTGTGCCTGTCTGTAGATCTGTGTGGGGAAAGGGCTTCTCTTCAGGTTCCCATGATCTTCTTGGGTCTCATCCACTCTACAGACTGGTCTCCAAGCCCAAAGTCAGACAAGCGAGGGCAGGACCAGGACTGCCCAGGTGTGGCTAAGCCCCTCTCTGCCTCAGCAGGCAGGGACCCCCAAAAGTGGTCCTTTGCACTGGCTCCAAGATGTCTGCTAAATGCAGGTCACTACGGCCGAAGGTGTGTGTCTCTCTCTTGATGTGACACACGGGGGCAGCTGCTGAGTGAACCTGGCCTGTGGCCCGAGGCTTGGTGACCCTGGGTCCTAGTCCATTTGGTGACCAACATTTCTCAGGGCCTCGCAGTCATGGCTGGATCCCCGAGGTTGGGAGGCGATTCTGTCCACGGCGTGTCCTCCTGATTCTTTTCCTCCTCACCATTAAATCACATACAACAGGCTATGAGAAAAAATGCTTGACTTTTTTCATGTGGTCTTTCCTTCTTCCTGCTTCACCTGATGCATAAGAATTTTGTGGTAAAACTACAGCTTTACAAGAATATGCAACAGAAAGATTTAGGGAACTCAGTGATCCAAAACCAGCTAAATGAGCTGGGTTTTTTTTTCTTCTTCTCTCTCTCTCTCTTCTTTTTTTCTTCTAATGTAAAGCAGTTCCAAGAAAAGTGAAGTCACGGCCCAGGGTGCTTATTTTCAGTTCTTAGAAAAGAGCCAATTTCAAAAGGGAAGCTTTGCAGCCGGAGCACACAGCCTGCCCTTGTCTGGTGAGGGGAGCTTGCTGATAAACCAACTTTGATTTGGCATCAGAAAACTAAAACCCCCGCCTGAGATGCATCTTCATCTGGTGATGTCAAGGAGGAAACGCGAGGCGAAACAGTGAGAGTTCTTAATATTCCGGCAGACCGCAAGAGCTCAGCTAACAGCTAAGACGCCGGGAGGGCCCAGGGCCAGCTCCGAGCTCCCTGGGAGCCATCGGCGTCTGCGGGGACTTGTCGGAGAGACACAGGCACCCTCGTCTCCCCACCTCCCACGCTCCTGAGGTAGTTCACTGCCAGGCGGCCCTATCGGCCCAATCAGAGATTTTTCATTCAGGCGTTTGTTACCAGGAATTAGGTGAGGATGGAGCGGGCAGGATATGGTTCTCGGCAGCCTGGGTTGGTCTTGGAGCAGAAGAGCCGGCTTCAGATAGAAGAGCCTGACCTCAGCAGGGCGGACTTCAATTTAAGGGCTTAGGGAGGCTACCGTACAATCAGCTCCAGGGTTACTATCGGGAAATCCAGGCTAATTGTGGAATAAACGGTTGGCCCAAGAATCCTATGACAGAGATGGCGTGGACAACATCAGAATGCAATGTCAGTGTAATCAAAAGTAAATGGTCAACTCTCTCTCCCAGCCAGGGGGAGCCTAAGGAGACATGCTGACTCTGTCATAGGGTGTCCTGGATGGGCTCCAAGAACAGGAAGAGGACACTGGAAAAAAACACTAAGGAAATCTGAATAAAGGGTAGAATGTGGTTAATAACATCTCAGTGTTGGTTCACTAATTGTAATTAATGTGTCATATTCGTGTTAAGATGTTAATAATAGGGGAAACTGGGTACAGGTAAATGGGAACTCTTTGTACATTCTTTGCAATTTTTCTGTGGACCTAAAACTATTCTAAAATACATATATATATATATATATATACATACATATATATATTTTTAAGAGGCAACTGAAGGATGTAAGTATGAACTTATTACCAGCAATAATCATTTGAGGCCTACCAAGTGCCAGGCACATGTAAAAGTGATTTACACACTTCCTCACTTATTCCTCACACCAGTGCTGTGAGCTCAGTATAATCTGCATTTTATAGATGAGGAATCCAAAGCACAGAGTAGGTGGGACAGATGAAGGGCTCATATTCAGGTCTACAGGGCTGCAGAGGTCCCAATGAGGCTCAGCAACAGTGACCAAACTCTGAACATACACTGACTCGAAACAAACTTCAGACAGGCAGCGAAACCCAGACCGGCAGGAAAAACAATATGCGTTTTCCGATTTCCCCACCTTTAAAAGAAGATGCTAGAGTTAAAAAATATAGCATACCCAGGGACTTCCCTCGGGGTCCAGTGGTTAAGAATCTGCCTTCCAATGCAGGGGACGTGGGTTCGACCCGTGTTGGGGAACTAAGATTCCACACGCTGTGGGGCAGCTAAGCCCACGCGCAACAACTAAAGAGCCTGCACACTGCGACCAGAGAAAGTCCTCAGCCCGCAACGAAGAGCCCGCACAGCCAAATACATATGTGTGTGTGTGAGTACATATATATTTATGCATATGCATATATATATGTATATTTATGTAAATATGTGTGTGTATGGGGCTTCCCAGGTGGCTCAGTGATAAAGAATCTGCTTGCCAATGCAGGAGCCCTGGGTTTGATCCCTGGCTCGGGAAGATCTCCTGGAGAAGGAAATGGCAACCCACTCTAGTATTCTTGCCTGGAAAATCCCATGGACAGAGGAACCTGGCAGGCTGCAGTTCATGGGGTCGCAAAAGAGTTGGACACGACTGAGCGCCACACACACACACACACACACACACACATATGTATGTGTGTGAGTGTGGATATATAGCACATCCAAAACACAGACACCACCACACGCTGGTGAGGCTGTAGAGCAGGAGCTCCGCACACGGCTGAGGGGAAAGCAAAATGCTGTAGCTGCTTGGGAAAACAGTGCTACAGACTGAATATGTTGTCCCCTCCAAAGGACCATAGGCTGAATGTGCGCCCTCACCCTGCCCCAAATTCATAAGTTGAAACCCAGCCCCAGTGTGATGGTTTATGGGGCCTTTGGGAAGTGAACGGGATGGGATCAGTGCCCTTATAGGAGGCCCCTGGGAGAACCTCAACCTCTGCCATCACATGAGGGCATGGGGAGAAGGCCTTGAATCTGCGAGCACCTTGACCTTGGCCTCCAGAACTGGAAAAAGTAAATTTCTGATGTTTTTAAGCGCCCCCCACCACCCCCACCCCGCAGCCTATGGGGCTTTGTTATAGCAGACTGAGACAGTCTGGCAGTTTCTTACAAGGCTAAGACATAGGCTGACCATATAGACACTAACTGGCTCCCAGGCATTTACCGTGGTGTGTTGAAAACGTATGTCCATACAAAACCTGTGCATGAATGTTTACAACAGCCCTATTAATAACTGCCAAAAACTGGAGTCAAACAGATGTCCAACAATAAGTGAATGGATAAGCAAACCATGGTACATCCATCCAATGGGGGATTAGTCAGAGTAGAAAGAAATGAACTATCGAGTTACAAAAGTACACGGAGGAACCTTAAATGCATATTGCTAACTTGAAAGAAGCCAGTCGGAAAAGGCTACAGACTGTGCAATTCCAACTATCCGACGTTCTGGGAAAGGCCAACTATGAACTATGGAGACAACAGGAAAATCAGTGGTTGCCAGGGGTTACAGGGCAGGGAAGGATGAACAGTTGGAGCACAGAGGTCTTTCAGGGTCCTCTGTGCTATAACGGTAGATATGTTATGCATACTGTATGTCACAAAGACTGACTCTTGATGTCATTGATGTACTTGAGTTAATAATACTGTATCAATGCTGCCTCATCGATTTTAACAAAGGTATCACCAATGTAAGATGTTACTAACAGGGGAAAACTGAGGGCATGTAAAGTAACTCACTGTAAGTTCTGCTCTTTTTTTTTCCCTAGAAATCTAAGATGCCTAAAAAATAAAATCTATTAAAAAGAATACAGCATAGGAAACAATTTATTGGTGGTAGAAATCAACTCCAGCAAAAGTTTACAGCAATGGGGAACAAAACCTGACCCCCTCCCTCCCTTGGCATTTACAATCTAAGGAAAAGTGAAGGCTGGGTAAGAAGCAGAGAGCAGCCACCCAACATTCAATACAATCACAACCAAACTCCATTCCCTACAGAAAACACCGTGAAGACTCTTATCTAACCAGCAGGCTGCCCCTCTCAGGGTCTCATCAAAAGTTATGAAGGAGGAGTTTAGTTCATGCCTGCAAGTCATTCTTCATCTTGATTTTCGTTTCAACAAGAAGTTCTGAGGGTGTTTCAACATCCCCAAGGGAAGGAAGAAGGGCAGGCATCCACGTCCAGCTCTGCGGAGAAGGGACCTCACGTTTAGGGCTGAGTGGCATCTGAGGCAGAAAGAGGGCTGTGTCTGTGAGAGGCCCCAGAGCCTGCAGTCAGAAAATGCCGTTTGACTTGCAAGCTGGATATGGAAGCTGTGGATTGAGGAGACACGGGGCCGTGAGGTCATTCCTTTTTTACGCAGCCTCTTTTCCTGCCCATAACCATGCTTTTCATCTCCACGGGCCGTGACTGAGGTTCAAATTCGGCCTCGTAAAACAGGGCCGCGGTGGTAATGGAAAAAGCATCATCACTTGTAAAACTTGGAAAATGCAGCATGAGGTTTCTGTGTGCTTCAGGGAGAGAGAATTAACACAGAGAGAGCAAAAAAAAAAAAAAAGAGAGAGAGAGAACAAAACATCTGCTTTTCATCAGCAAACAGTCAAAGCGAAGGGCAGCAAGGGCTGAGTTCACTGGAGTGTCCCAGCATTTAGTGGTCCTGCATCTGGACCGCTCAGAGCAAAGCTTTCTGATAAACCTTTGAGAAATATATACTGAGTGATGTCTATGAAATCCACATGGTAAGAATGCAAGTTGCTCCAGAACTTCAGTTGTTTTTTTAATCGCGGTTCCAACATCATCTAAGGAATATATATGCCTGTGTAAATCTTCCACTTCCAGCTCCCACAAGCTTTCGTGGAGGGGATTATCTGAAAGATCTGTCATCTTCACAGCCTGCAGGCAGGGCTCGGGGCTGCAGGCCTGAATCACTCCCATCACCATTACATACTTTCCTGGAAGAAGAAAAGCTGGGTGGTAAAAGTCCACACTGATAGAGAAAATACAAACAAAACAGAGACAGGAGTCCTTGAGAGGGTTTAACTTTATCAGGGAGGCAAACTGGAGACCCCCCACCCCACAAAAAAATGCAGACAGTAAATACCAAAATGCCAAGGTGATTAAAATACTTATATATCGATAGTAAATTCCACATTTAACCTGGAGAATGACATCCGTATCTTCTTTGGCTTCTGGTTTTCAAATGTTAATCAGAGCACACTGCATAAAGCTATCCTGCCTAAGAAATGGAAGAGATGCTCATACCAGAGGATGAGTTGTAATTCGATAATCTGCTCTAAGGCAGGGCCAGAAAACCCTGAGCTTTTCCCTTCTCCCTGTTTTTGCTCAATTGACGAGCCTGCGACTGGTCTCCATGCACAAGACTGGTCCTCTTTCTGCACAGACAACTCCTGACAGAGGATGGCTGGATGGCATCACCGACTCAATGGACACGAGTTTGAGCAAACTCCGGGAGATGGTGAAGGACAGGGAAGCCTGGCGTGATGCCGTCCATGGGGTCGGGAGGAAACTGAACAACTCTGACAGCCCCAAAGCAAAAATCTAATTCCCCTTCATGTTGCCACAAGAACTGGGCAGTGAAACCACGTACCTCGGATTGGGACTACAAACCCATGGCCTTCCAACTGAGATCACAGACCTGGTTTAGGGACCCAATGAAGTTCAGGTTCTTGATGTCTTATTGCAGAAAGAATTCAGTGAGAGACAAAGTGATAGGTAAGAAGTGGATTGATACAGAGAGAAACACACTCCACAGACAAGAGTGTGGGCCATTGCAGAGGGCAAGTGCCTCAAAATGTGGCATGGTTAGCTTTTATGGGCTGGGTAACTTCATAGGCTAATGAGTGGGAGGATTATTCCAACTATTTTTGGGAAGGGGCGGGGATTTCCAGGGGTTGGGCCACGGCCTACTTTTTGTTCTTTGATGGTCAACCTTGGAACTGTCATGGCGCCTCTGGGTGTGTCATTTCACTTGCTGATTGAGGATCAAGGTCTAGTTGAAGTTGACTTGTCTGCCATCTTGGACCCATCTGATTCTAATTGGTTTATGTTGTGTCCTCGGGCTGTCTCATTTTTTCAGAAGTTGTGCCTTGCCCCTTCCCTCCTGTTTCAGCAGGGGCGGCACCCCCCAAAACACCCTATCGGTCCAGCTGCCTGGGACCAATCTCTACCGCCTCCTGCCATCAGCTGGGCACACGTAAGCAAGTCATGGAGAGGGCAGGCTGCCATTCAATGATCTCATGACATATTAACCGCAACGCTCTTCCCATTCCCTTGGGGAAGTGGCTCTCCTTGAAAGCAAAACTTGGCCAGTCTTAACCACACAAAACTTAATTGTGTTAAAAAAAAAAAAAAAAAAACCCAAACACAGCAGGAAAAGCAGACATGCGGCCAGCCTCCACCGCATGCCCCTACAAGGCCGCTTTAATCATACTGCTTCCAACATCAGGGCTGGGTTTGCATCCAGGCCCCGGGGCTCTGACGGAAAGAAGCCAGGAGAGCTGATACCTTACCCTCTGGGCATCAGCCCCTGGTACTACATACTGAGGTTTCCCTGAACCCATCTCTACTTTCAACCTGAGCAAGTGACTCTGGGCTCCTCAGTGATGGAGGCTCATTATAAAAATACACTTGACATACCCCTCTAAATAGGCCTGAAATACTCGGGGAGATGGAACTCTAGGAAAATGACTTAAGACCCAGGAAAAGAAGAACAAACCCACAGAGATCCCAATAGGAGAGGTAATCCACACACGGGAAATCTGCACACAACGAGGCATACAACACAAATAGAAGGTTGTGTTATAACACAACCCAAAGGACTGAGTTGTTCTTGCCTTTCATGATCAGCCAACCCGGTTACTTAGTCTGGTTCCTTCTACCCACAGCCTCTCCCCGGATGAGTCTCTCTCCACTGTCTCTCCTTCCCCACTGTGCCCCGTCTCTTCCCCACTCACTCCCTTCCATCTGGCCTTCATCTCATGACCTCACAGGCCTGGATCAGTTGTCCCTCTTCAGCGCCCACGGCACCTTGCACTCAAGCTCAAGCCTATGACACATCACTTTGTGTTTTAATGGCTTGGTTACTCTTCAGGCTCCCTGTCTGAAAGTAGTTACCAACTTGTCAATCAAACCTTGGTATTAATTAGCAAGAGGAAATGGCAAGGCCCAGGCATGCAGGCATTCAGGCCAGTGGGTAAGTCAGATGGGTTTGTCAATGTGCAATGACCACTGAGGTACCTGTGCTGTGCTCAGTCACTCAATCTTGTCCAACTCTTTGCAACTCCATGGACCACAGCCCTCCAGGCTCCTCTGTCCTTGGGATGTCCCAGGCCAGAATGCTGGAGTGGGTTGCCATGCCCTCCTCCAGGGGATCTTCCCAACCCAGGGATCAAACTCTGGACTCCTGCATTGCAGACAGATTTCTTCTTTACTGTCTGAGCCACCAGGGAAGCCCACGCAGGTACCGACTGGTACCAACCTTATGCCAATGCTGGAGCCACCCATGGGAGACAGCCCTAGCTTGCCTTCAAAGAGCATTGTTTAGGGACCAAGACACCAAACAGCTCAGGCTACATGCTACACCAAGGGCCGGAAAACATTTTCTGTAAAGGGTTGGATACTAAATATTTTAGGCTTTGAAGGTCACAAGGTCTCTGTTGCAACTATTCAAGTCTGTAGCTATAATGAGAAAACATCCCCAGACAATACCTAAATGATTGTGTTCCGTGAAGACTTTATTTATGGACCTGGATATTTGAATTTCATATACTTTTCACGTGTCATCTTTCACACGAAATCTTTCGTTTTTTCTCAACCATTTGAAAACGGAAAAATCACTTAGCTCATAAGCCAAGCAAAAAGAGGTGGCACCCTGAGGTTTGTAGACCATGTCTAGATAAACACTGCAATGGAGGGCAGAGAGAGAGGAAGGCTGAAGGATGGGGCTGGGTGGGGAGAGAAGCGTGCAGGAGCATTACATCGTAAAAGCAATGGTCACAACCCTCACTATGACCCAGGAGCTGTGCTAAGGCCATTTTTAAAATGTACTGAATCCATACAACAGGCAGCAACTATTAGTCCCTTTGAAAGGCGATCCAGAAAGGTTAAGAACAATTCTCCAGGCAGAACATCCGAAAAGGGCCCGAGCCAGTTCAACCTAATGCTGAGAATAGTCGTCAGAAAGACACAGACCCCACCCTGTGGTAGTCTTGCCCAGTGGTTCTCAAAGTGTGGCCCCCAGGCCAGCAGCACCTGGGAGCTGCTTAGAAAGTTCTCAGCCCCATCCAGGCTAACTCTGAGGGTGGCGCCTGCCAGCAGTTTTAACAAGCCCTCAGTGTAAGTCTGATGTGCGCTCAAACGTGCACACCACTAGTTTAAAAGGAGAGTAGTGACTACAGCCTGACAGTCCCATGAGGGACGGGTACAGCAGGCCCCACTCCTGGGAAGTGGGGAGAGCTTCCCTAAGGAAGGTACCCTTGAGTCCAGTCTTTAGCGATGAACAGAAGTTCCCCACTACGGTATTTTCCAAAACTTGAGGTGGCGGGGTGGGAATCACCCCTGCGGAGGAGGCTTTGTTCCTGATGCTGGGGGGTCCCTCTCCCGGAGATTCCAGCTGGAAAGGCTGGTGCAATCCTAGGAACTCGTATTTTTTAAATGGGCTGCGGGTGATGCTTATCATCAGAACGGCTTAGGTGGCGCCTGGCTGGGAAGGAGCAGGAAGGAAGGGTATGGAGCCTGGTGACCATCATGCTGCTCCTGCGGCACTGCAAAAAGACCTGGAGGTGGGACGGCCCGGCCCCGCCTTTGGGCGGTACAAACCGAGGGCTAGCCAAGGGTTCGAATCCCGCCGTTACCTGGGACGAGGCAGGGCCGCCCGCGCGGCACCCGCTCCAGGCCGCGAACCGAGAAGGACCCGCTTGGGTCCCGCAGCCGCGCCTCACCGCAGCCGGCCTCCACCACAGTGCCCTGCATCCACACGGCCCTCAGCTCCAGCGGCTCGCGGCCCACCGCCGCCCGCGACAACCGCCACGAGCCCGGGCCGCCCTCCGCGTCGCGCCGCAGCTGCTCCGCCAGCA
This sequence comes from Bos mutus, assembly GCF_027580195.1. Classification (NCBI taxonomy): domain Eukaryota; kingdom Metazoa; phylum Chordata; class Mammalia; order Artiodactyla; family Bovidae; genus Bos; species Bos mutus. The sequence continues at coordinate 32,037,221 of NC_091641.1, forward strand.
CCTTGATCGGCGGCGACCGAGGCAGCCTCACGGCCGTGGGGCCACTGACGGACAACGACTCCGTGGGCGCCGCCATTCTGCCCCGCCTTCGCGTTCCCGCCAACTTTGATGAGCGGGAGGCCAGGTCCGCGGCTACCAATCAGAGGCGCGCTGGCGGGGCCGGCCAATGGTCGGGGTCGGGAGGCGGGGCCGCCACGCCGAGCGGCCCCACCGCGCCCCCCATCACAGGAGTGCGCATGCGTATGTGAAGTAAATAAACGCCCCGCCCCACAAGTTAGGAATGAACGGATGAAATGAATTAAAAGAGAAAAAAATAAATGAAGGAGGGAGGTAAAGAACTCCTTGTCTCCACGTACCTCAAAATTTGGTGTGCACGCAAATCATTTGAGGAATGTGATAATTCATCTTTACATCGCCTGGCCTAGCACGATTCTCTGAGGCTAATCAGTTCAGTTCAGTCGCTCAGTCGTGTCCGACTGAGGCTAATAAATACTAGAAAATACTGAAATGAACAGTAGCAATGATGAAGCTATGTTTATTGTCAGTTATCAAGAATCGAGTGGAGAGATAAGGCTGGAGAGAGGGACACGTACAGCTAGTAAAATTGCCCATTTTTTATTACTATGTTTATTTATTATACTTTATTTTTGGGGCTCCAAAATCACTGCAGATGGTGACTGCAGCCATGAAATTAAAAGACGCTTACTCCTTGGAAGGAAAGTGATGACCAACCTAGATAGCATATTCAAAAGCAGAGACGTTACTTTGCCAACAAAGGTCTGTCTAGTCAAGGCTATGGTTTTTCCAGTGGTCATGTATGGATGTGAGAGTTGGACTGTGAAGAAGGCTGAGCACCAAAGAATCGATGCTTTTGAAATGTGGTGTTGGAGAAGATTCTTGAAAGTCCCTTGGACTGCAAGGAGATCCACCCAGTCCATTCTGAAGGAGATCAGCCCTGGGATTTCTTTGGAAGGACTGATGCTAAAGCTGAAACTCCAGTACTTTGGCCACCTCATGTGAAGAGTTGACTCATTGGAAAAGGCTCTGATGCTGGGAGGGATTGGGGGCAAGAGGAGAAGGGGACGACAGAGGATGAGATGGCTGGATGGCATCACCGACTCGATGGACGTGAGTCCGGGTGAACTCCAGGAGTTGGTGATGGACAGGGAGGCCTGGCGTGCTGTGATTCATGGGGTTACAAAGAGTTGGACACGACTGAGTGACTGAACTGAACTGAACTGAACTGAATAACATTATAAAATAATTTAAGTTAATAAGATATGTTACTATATTTTTCACAAAAGGAATTCATGTTCATTATAGAAAATTTAGGCAAGGAAATCTAGAATCAGAAAAGAATTGTAGAAATCATTCAGAGATATCCACCCACTGTTGGTGTATTAGTATCCAGGTTTCAAAATATATACACACAAATATTGTTTTGTATATTGCTTTCAGTTAATAATAAATATCTTTCCAAATCAACAAATATCCCTCTGCTTCCTCTTGAGTGACTGTATAAGATTCTATTTGTCTCATCACCTACATGACCAATATCCTAGAGGAGGACATAGGCTATTTCCAGCTTTTCACTTTATAAATTGTTACAGCGAACCTTACAGTGAACCTACTTTTTTGGTTCATGTTTCGGATAAATTTCTAGAAGTGGAGTGAAAGTCGCTCAGTTGTGTCTGACTCTTTGCAACCCCATGAACTATACAGTCCATGGAATTCTTCAGACCAGAATTCTGGAGTGGGTAGCCTTCCCTTCTCCAGGGGATCTTCCCAACTCAGGGATTGAACCCAGGTCTCCTGCATTGCAGGCAGATTCTTTACTGGCTGAGCCACAGGAGAAGCCCAAATGCTTCCTAAAACTTGCATGTCCTCAGTCAGTCAAATCCTAAACCAACCAATCCTGTAAGTCAAAACCAGTGGTCAGGAGACTTTGTCCTCCTGGGACCTACTGCAATACCAGGCTTAGAGTCTTCATCAAGAGCTCCATTTTTATAAAGCAGCTAAGATGTATTGGAAAAGACCCTGATGCTGGGAAAGACTGAGGGCAAGAGGAGAAGAGGGCGAGAGAGGATGAGATGGTTGGATGGCATCACTGACTCAATGGATATAAATTTGCCCAAACTCTGGGAGATAGTGAAGGACAGGGAAGCCTGGCGTGCTGCTTGGGATCCATGGGGTCATAAAGAGTCAGACACAACTTAGCAAATGAACAAAAACAAGACGTACTGAACAAGGCTCTGTCCTTAGAGCTTTGTAGGGAGACTGTACTACAAAGGTGGGGAAACAGGTTCACAGAAGCTAAGTGGCTTGCCTGCAGCCTCCCTGGAAGTAGCCTCTGTAGGGTCCTGGGCTCTATACCTCAACCCTAAGCTGTAGAGTAACCAGATTCCTAACTTGGAAGGAAGTGGGGATTTTAGCCAAGAGAGAGTCTCACCCCTTCTAGCCTGATGGGTCCCTACTGGCCTTACCCAGGGAAGGCCAGGAAAGTGAGGGGGAAGGGAGTAAAGACAGGAATTTCCCATTGTTCTCTTGGCCTTCAAAACACAGGTCCGGGGGGCTCCTGCCCAAGCGGAGTGGGTGCACCGTGGGTCCCACCTGGGGGCTGCTCTGAGGTAGGTGTGAAGGTGGTCCTGGGTGTGGTGGCAGCAAGTCCTCCCAGAAGAGGAAAGCATCTTAGGTGAGAGGGATGAAGAGGACAGGGAAGGGGGAACTCAAACAGAGGGAAGGGGCGACCCAGAACTGAGTTGGAATGGGTCGCCTGAGAATGGGCGAGTGACATGGAAGGAAAAGAAGGAGAAACTGGAACGAAGATGCAGCCTGAACCACACCTGAGAGTCTTTTCCTTCCTTACTCTTTGGACATGACTGGTACCTGAGACTTTGATTTGGGGCCCATTTGGTTTTTAAACTTAAGGAGAGATCATAGTATCTTGATCGTCTTGCTTTCGCCACACCCACTATGTCCTGCTGCGGTAGGGTTTCTTCTGCTTGGGAACCTAGCCCTTCAGATCACCTTTCTTTGAGATTTTCTCAGATCAGATCAACTTCCAGGCTTAAAAACAGTGTGGGCTTCTTTGCTTTGGCCATAAGAAGGCTTTAGCCTACAATGTTGAGCACGACCTAACATCAGCGTTCCCTCACCCATACAGAGGCTGCTGTAACCTTAGATAGAGTTGACCTACTCTGCTTTATGACTTTTCCTCTTCCTTCAGTTTAAATTATTCAGTTTCCTTTACCATGTGACTGCTTATCTTGACAACCAGTAACTAGGTAGTGTGACTGAGAGGTCTGTGTTTTTTTTCTTAGAACTGACCTGGATCATGATTTTGAGATTAAATACCTATGCTGAAGCTGAAAAACAAAACAACCCCACAAGTCTGGGGACCTTCCTAGTGGTCCAGTGGCTAAGACTCCGAGCTCCCAATGCAGAAGGTCCAGGTTTGATCCCTGGTCAGGAAAATAGATCCTGAATGTTGCAACTCAGAGTTCACACACCACAATGAAAGATCCCACGTGCCGCAACAAAGATTGCAGATTCTGGGTGCTGCCACTAAGACCTGGAGCAACCAAATAAATAAATAATATTCAACACACACACACACAAATCTGAACATATCAGTGCTCAGTTTATAACCTCCTGATGGTGTCATTCCTACACCTGGAATATGAGCATTCCAGCCAGAGTGAAATGCACCAGGAGGGCCCAGAAAGGAGAGAGAGAAGGAAGCACTGAACAAACGGCTAGGATTTTAGAACAGCTGGGAGACAGAGTACAAACAGAGGAGTGGGAATAAAGGAGGTTGTACTTACATAATAACCTCACTCCTTATCCCCGTTTTAACAGATGATGAAACTGAGGTTCAGGCCAATGACAAGTTTAAGGCCACACAGATGGCGAGGGGTAGAGTCAGAATTCAATCCAAGTCCATCTGACCCCACACTTCATGCTCCTTTGACCACACCTGCATCCCACCTCCCCATCAAAGATGCCTCCGGACATTTCTGCTTATGCTTCTCTCTGCCCGACGCGCCTCCCCCAGCCTCTCCCAGCTGGCTCAGTCACCACGTGCCTGCCACCACCAGGACCGCTTCTCTTTAGGGAGCCCTTCTTGAGCCCAAAACTGGAGTCAACGCGTACCTTGCAGACCAGGCAGCTGACACCCCAATGCAGGGTTTTGCAGCCTCAGTCCTAGTGACAGTTGGGGCTGGGTAACCGAGTGTTGAGGGAGTTGTCCGATGTGCCTTCTGGGATATTGAGCAGCATCTTTGGCCTTCACCTCTAGCTGCTGGTAGCAGGTGAGCAACAAAAAGTGAGGTAGCAAGGTGGCGACAAAAAGTGGCTTCGGGTGTCACCAGTGTCCCCTAGAGGGTGAAATCACCCCCTGCTGAGAGCCACTGCCCTCATCTGCAGACTCGCCATGTTCTATCTTGAACTATAAATACTTGAGTCTGAGTCTGTCTCACCAGCAGAACAAAGGTTCAAACTCTGGGGCCAACAGCGGCCGAGCAGGTAACCCCTGTGGAGCAGTGACACGCTGGGCTTCGCAGGCCCCAGCCGAGGGGCCGATCACACTCAGCCAGTGGTTGCCACATGAGAACGTGGGTCCAAGCACTACATTTTAATGTATAATCTCCACATTTAAAAAAGTGTTGGCAACGTATTCAACTCTAAAACAGTGTGCATGCATACTCAGTTGTGTCCAATTCTTTGCAATCCCATGGACTGTAGCCCGCCATGCTCCTCTGTCCATGGGATTTCCCAGGCAAGAAGACTGGAGTGGGTTGCCATTTCTTACCCCAGGGGATCTTCCCAACTCAGGGATCGAAACTGTGTCTCTTGCATTTCCTGCATTGGCAGGCAGATTTTTTTTTTTTTTTTTAACCACTGCACCACCTGGGAAGCCCCTAAAACAGACAGACAAACATACAAAGACTCTGTGGTCCTGAATGCAGCCTGTGGTCATCCTGGCTCAAGGGCAGACAGTCTGCAAGTGAGGCCCCTAGAAGGTGAACTCTGGTCCTGGCACTGAGCAGCTTGCATGTTCATTTATGGAAAGCTCCTTGGAACCTCCTGCAAAATATCCACAGGGCTGGGCTGAGTGTTTTACCAGTTCTAGGAGTTGCAAAATTAGGTGTCTCAAATTATTGTCCTGAGTAGACAGCTGAGGTCTGCCAATACATGCTGGGTGAGCCCTTCCTTGGTGGAGGGCTATCTCCCTCCCCTCCTGCCACCCTTACCTGGGGCCTGGAGCCACCCTTGTGCAGGGCCTTCCCAGGCCCCAGCTTCCCAGTGAGATCACAGATTCCTGGAAGGGAGTTTCCTGCCATGAGGACAAAGGTAAGGCAAGGGAAACGTCTGTGCCTTGGCCTCACACTCAACCCACTCATTCACCAGATCAAATAAAAAATGCTTCTGATCGCCAGGAACAAAACCAAACCCCAATGCCCAAGGAAAAGAGTTTGCTCTGGAAGATCATCAATGCAGTAACAAGGAGATCAAACTGGTCAACCTGAAAGGAAATCAACCCTAAATATTCACTGAAAGGACTGATGCTGAAGCTGAAGCTCCAGTACTTTAGCCAGCTGATGTGAAGAACTGACTCATTGGAAAAGACCCTGATGCTGGGAAAGATTGAAGGCAGGAAGAGAAGGAAATCACAGAGGATGAGATGGTTGGATGGGACACTGATTTGTGACTGTTGTCAAGGAACAAAGGCAAAAACAGGATTTACAAGAGAGAAAAGACCCTGATGCTGGGAAGGATTGAGGGCGTGAGGAGAAGGGGATGACAGAGGATGAGATGGTTGGATGGCATCATCGACTCAGTGGACATGAGTCTGAGCAAACTCCAGGAGATAGTAAAGCATAGGGAAGCCTGGTATGCTGTAGTCCATGGGGTCACAAAGAGTTGGACATGACTGAGCAACTGCACTGAACTGAATGGAACATCTACAAAATGGCAAAAGCTGTCATTAGCCGAGCGCTTACTATATACTAAGCACCATGCCTTGTGCTTTGTGTGCAGAGTCTGTAATTCCTCAGAACAACCCTAAGATGTAACTGCTCTTTTTTAAAATTTTATTTATTTATTTTTGGTTGCACTGGGTCTTCATTGCTGCTCACGGGCTTTCTCTGGTTGTGGCAAGCAGGGGTCACTTTCTAGTTCTGGTGCGCAGTTTCTCCTTGTGTGGCTTCTCTTGTTGCGGAGCCTGTGCTCTAGGCACTCAGGCTTCAGTAGCTGCAGCTCGCAGGCTCTAGAGCTCGGGCTCAGTAGCTGTGGCTCGAGGCATGTGGGATCTTCCTGGAGCAGGGATTGAACCCATGTCCCCAGCATTGGTAGGTGGATTCTTATCCACTGTACCACCAAAGAAGTCTGTAAGTGCTTTTCTTAAGTCCATTTTATAGATGGGGAAACTGAGGTATGGACAGGTGATGTGACCTGCCCAAAACCACACAGCTGGTAAGAGGTAGGGCTAGGGATTCCAAGGCTTGGGACCTGGACAAAAAGTCCCTCTCCCATATTTTTCCATAATCAAGACCTCAGAGAAGTGGGCTCTTACCCGCTATCCTGCGTCATCACCAAGGTGAATTCCTCAGGGAAATTTTTTTTAAGTACAGGTTCTGTCAAAAAGGGGCTTCCCTGGTGGCTCAATCAGTAAAGAATTCACCTGCAATGCAGGAGACCCAGGTTTGATCCTTAGGTTGGGAAGATCCCGTGGAGAAGGGAATGGCTACCCACTCCAGTATTTTTGGCTGGAGAATTCCATGGACAGAGGAGCCTGGTGGGCTGTGGTTCATGTGGTCGCAAAGAGTCAGACAAAACTTAGCGACTAAATGACAACATCTAGTCAAGGCTATGGTTTTTCCTGTGGTCAGGTATGGATGTAAGAGTTGGACTGTGAAGAAGGCTGAGCGCCGAAGAATTGATGCTTTTGAACTGTGGTGTTGGAGAAGACTCTTGAGAGTCCCTTGGACTGCAAGGAGATCCAACCGGTCCATTCTGAAGGAGATCAGCCCTGGGATTTCTTTGGAAGGAATGATGCTAAAGCTGAAACTCCTGTACTTTGGCCGCCTCACGCGAAGAGTTGACTCATTGGAAAAGACTCTGATGCTGGGAGGGATTGGGGGCCGGAGGAGAAGGGGACGACAGAGGATGAGATGGCTGGATGGCATCACTGACTCGATGGACATGAGTCTGGGTGAACTCCAGGAGTTGGTGATGGACAGGGAGGCCTGGCGTGCTGCGATTCATGGGGTCGCAAAGAGTCAGACACAACTGAGCGACTGAACTGAACTGAACTGAAATGATAACAATGGCATTTCTAGCCTGTATGTGAGAACAAAAAGTTGTAAGGACTTGAAGGTTGGGGCTGAAACAAAAATCCTATTGTTTGCAGCTGTGATTGTCTATTTAGAAAAACCAAAATAAACTACAGGTAAATATTTAAACTAAAAAAGTTAGGTAGAGGGCTTCCCTGGTGGTCCAGTGGTTAAGAATCTGCCTGCCAGTGCAGGGGACAAGCGTTCGATCCCTGGTCCAGGAAGACCCCACTTGCCATGGAGCAACTAAGCCCGTGTGCTGCAACTACTGCAGCCCACGCTCCTAGAGCCTGTGCTCCGTGACAAGAGAAGCCACTGCAACGAGAAGCCCGTGCACCGAAACGAAAAGCAGCCCCTGCTCATTGCAACTACAGGAAAGCAGCAAGGAAGACCCAGAGCAACCAAAATATACACTAATTTTTTAAAAAACTTATTAAAGAAAAGGTAAGGTAGATTGATGGGTGGAGAGAGGGAAGGACAGGAGACCAGATCTGTGGTAAGATAAATTTCATTGTAGAATCTCAGAGGCGGATGCATGGGACCCACTGGACAATTCTTTCAAAAGTACAGAGATGGGGGATAATTCTAGGTTCCAGGGCCACCCCACAGCCTTCCTAAGTCAGATTCTTGGGGAATGGGACCCTAGAATGACTCTGAAGCCCAGCCAATATCCAGCCCCACCCAGTGACTAGCATGCTTCCTATGCCTTCATCACAGAATATCACCAGAAGGTCACTGGACAGACTGTTGCTTCTTAGTCTCTGGAGCCCCTTTTCCATGACTCCACGCCAGAGCATGGGGTCCTCCTTGCCACAGGCCCCAGCCATGGAAGTCGCAGTGCAGCCAGCTCTGGGGTGGGCTCAGAGATCAGGACGAAGAAGCAGAGTGTCATGCCTTTATGCATGATGGCTGGCACTCCCGGGCCTCTTGCACCAGTGGTGATGTCTGTTCTCCACTGCACACTCATGGTGGCCGGCCTTTTTGCAGCTTCTTGGAGGAGAGCTGAAGCACTGCCCACATTTTTTTTTTTTTTTTCATGTTTTTATTTTTTGGCCTCACTGCGCAGCAAGTGGGGTCTTAGTTTCCTGACCAGGGATTGAACCTGTATCCCCTGCAGTGGAAGTGAAAGTCGCTTAGTCATGTTTGACTCTTTGTGACCCCATGGACTGTGCATGGAATTCTCTAGGCCAGAATACTGGAGTGGGTAGCCTTTCCCTTCTCCAGGGGATCGTCCCAACCCAGGGATTGAACCCAGGTCTCCTGCATTGTAGGTGGATTCTTTACCAACTGAGCTACCAGGGAACCTATCCTGCAGTGGAAGGGGAATCTTAACCACTGGATCATTAGGGAAGTCTGTCATAACCCACATTTTAGAAGTAAGATCCATACTTCCAGGCTAATGATAAGAGCAACTGCTTCTGCCATGACCACTAGAAGCTAGGCATGGTGCCAGCTGCTATATCTATGTCAGCTCAATCATCCACAAACCTCTGCCAGGGACCTAACTCCACCTCCACTTTACAGAGAAGGAAACAAGAAACGAAAGCAATCAAACCCATGTGGCGCTGACACGGGAGAGGCAAATACATCAATGGAATGGAACTGAGGGTCCAGACATAAACTCATATGTCTAGGGCTAGTTGTTTTTTGATAAGGGAGACAAGATCATTCAGTGAGGAAAAAACAGTCTGTTCAATGAATGGTTCTGAAACAACATGCAAAAGATGAAAGTTGGACCCCTGTGTACATACTAAGTCCCTTCAGTTTTGTCTGACTCTTTACGACCCTGTGGACTGTAGCCCGCCAGGCTCCTCTGTCCATGGGATTCTCCAGGCAAGAATCCTGGAGTGGGTGCCATGCCCTTTTTCAGAGAATCTTCCCAACCCAGGGATTGAACCTGCATCTTTTATGTCTCCTGCATTGACAAGCAGGTTCTTTAATACTACAGCCACCTGGGGAGCCCACTGGACTCCCCTCTACCTCATACCACATACAACATGGATCAAAGACATATACATGATTTTGTATATGGCAATGAACTCTTGGAAATGACATCAAAAACACAAGCAACAAAAGAAAAAAAACAAATCGGACTTCATCAAAATGAAAAATGTTGGCACAACAAAGGACATTATAAAGAAAGAAAAAACAATCTACAGAATGGGAGAAAATATTTATAACTCATAAATCTGATGAAAGTCCAGTATCCAGAATATATTAAAGAATATTTGCAAGTCAGTAACAAAAAGGCAACTCAATTTAAAAATGGCCAAAGGACTTGAAAAGAATTTTCTCCAAAGAAGGTATACAAATGACTGGTAAGACATGAATAGACAGATGCTCAATGTCATGAGTCATTAGGGAAATGAAAAAAAGCACTGTCAGTATTCTTGCCTGGAGAATCCCACAGACAAAGGAGCCTGGCGGACTACGGTCCGTAGGGTCGTAAAGAGTCGGACACGACTGACATGACTGAGCAGCACGGATGCTGTCTGACTCCAAAGAGCTGACCGTCCCGGGTCTGCTTCTTACTCCCCCGACGTGAGCCCACACCCTCTAAGGGCCTCTATGGGCCAGTCCAGGTTGCTGAAGCAGAATCAGATCTCCTGGCTGAGGGGTGAGAGGTGGGGCTGGCCAAAGGTGGGGCTGGGAGACGAGTTAGTCTCCATGAAATCCGGGCACCTGGTGGCCAACATCCATTAAACAGTTTCTGAGCTTCAGCTTCCCCTTCTGGGGAGTTAAGGAGCTAGACCACCCTAACTCACAACTCCCCTGCGGACAGGACCTCTATCAGCAGCCCGACTTGATAATGAGCTCCCCAGGACTTCAACGTCTGGCCTCAGAAAGAAAATCCTCTGGTCCAAGGCAAGGAGATCCTCACACCTTGCCTCTCATGACAACCCTGGCTAGTAACACCCCCATTGCATGTGAAAACATGGCCAAAAACATGGACAACCCTTCCCCCATAAGAGCTAGAGGTAACAGTTTTTGAACATTTGCTTTATGCCTTACATATGTCATCTCGCTTCATCCTCATGAGGCAGCAGTGTTATTATACCCATTTTACAGATATAGGATACTGAGGCCCAGTGCAGTTTAACTTATTCAAGGTCAAATGGAAAAGAGTCATGCACACTCACCTTACAACCCAGTGTTCCTATTCTTGAGTGTCTAGCCCAGAGAAATGAAAACTTGGGTGCACACAAAAATACAGATGTTGATAACAGTCTATTCATTATCACCCAAAGCTAAAGACAACCCAGATGTCATTCAACAGGTGAATAGGGATGCAAACTGCAGTACACACACACCATGAAATACTACTCAGCCATAACCAGGAATGGACAACCGAGACACACAGCAACCTGGACAAATCTGAAATCCATTTGCTGGGCAAAGGAAGTCAGACTCAAAAGTTGACATACGGGGGCTTCCCTGGCCGTCCAGCAGTTAAGAATCCACCTTCTAATGCAGGGGACACGGGTTTGATCCCTAATCTGGGAATATTCCACATGCCACGGGGCAACCTGACCCGTGAACCACAACTACTGAGTCCACCCTCCCTAGAGCCTAGGCTCTGCAACGAGAGGCCACCACAATGGGAAGCCCTCACACACAGTGTAGAGTAGCCCCCGCTCACCGCAACTAGAGAAAGCCTGAACACAGCAACGAAGGCCCAGTGCAGCCAAAAATAAACACATTAATCAATCAATTAATTATTTAAAAAATGAGCTCACTTTCAAAAGAATGTTGACACACTGGAGCTTCCCTGGTAGTCCATCGGTTAAGAATCTGCCAACCACTACAGGGGCTCGGGTTCGATCCCAGGTCCGGAAAGATTCCACATGCCATGGGGCAACTAGGTCCCTGCGCTGCAACTGCTGAGCCCACGTGCCTAGAGCCTGTGCTCTGCAACAAGAGAAGCCCAAGCACCGCAATGAAGAGTAGCCTCCACTCAACGCAACTGTAGGCAGCAAGCCTGTGGGCAGCAGCCGAGACCCAGCATAGCCAAAAATAAACAATATTAATTAATTAATTAAAAAGCATGAGCTCGCTTTTAAAACATTGAAATATTGTATAAGACTCCATTTATATGACATTCTCCAATGGCTAAAACTATAGGGACAGAAAACTGATGATGAGTGGTGGCCAGGGGCTGGCGGAGATGGAGGGGCTGACTGCAAAGGGGCGTCCGGAGAGGACTTTCGGGGTACTGGGATTATTTTGTGTGCTGGTTGTGGTGGTAGTTATACCACACAGTCTCTACCTGTGCTAAAACTCCCAGCACCGGACATCCCTGGTGGTCCAGTGGTTGAGAGTTTGCCTGCCAATGCAGGGGACTCAGGTTCGATCCCTGGTCTGGGAAGATCCCACCTGCTGCGGGGCAGCTAAGCCCGGGTGCCACGACTAGGGAGCCTAATCGTTCTGGAGCCCAGGCTGTGCAACAGGAGAAGCGGCCGCAATGAGAAGCCTGTGCACAGCGATGAAGACCCCGCTAAGTCAAAATATAAATCAATTCCATTTTGAAGAATTCACAGAACTGTACATGCGCGTGCGCGCGCGCACACACACACACACAGAGCAGCCCTGGGAGAGATAACTACATGATACTGACAACAGGTTGCCTGCTGTCACTGGCTGTGGCCCAAGTGGGAAACGCCACTTCTTCTTCAAGGGACGAAGCCTAGGAAACCCAGGGAAGTTCAGAAGTATGCAAATGAATGCTTAAGGAGATGGGGGCGGGGTGGCTGCTAATGGGTAGAGTGTCTCCTTCAGAGCTGCTGAAAATGATTTGGAAGATGAATGTGGTGGTTGTACAACATTGTGAATGTACTAAATACATGGAATCGTTCACTTTAAAATGGTGAATTTCATCTTTTTTTTTTTTTTAAAGTTCCAAGCTGTGGGTGGGAGGGGAAAATGTCCAGGGTTAACTGTGCCCTAAATCTGTCCCGAAGAAACCAGGCCTCAGAGAGGTTAAGTAACTTGCCCAAGGCCGCACAGGCAGTAGGAGGCTGACCCTGAGTTAGTCTGCCTTCAAAGCTTGAGTCCTTTCCATGGGCAGATGTGATTAAATGAGTTAAATATTACCCCAGACAGTGACTGGTTATTACCTAGAAGCTCTAGCTGACCTTGTCTCCTTTGCCGAGGACGACCGCTGATCAGTATACGCGTGACTTCAGAGAACATATTTTTCAAACCACAACTAGGGACACAGAGTCCAGGCCAGGATCCCTTCCTCTCTGAATGGTGTGGACCTGATTTACATGAAAAGTCTTCCAGGGTTGTAAACAAGAAACCTGAGCCAATATATTGTACTGTAATGAACTCCTTTCCCCAAAGGATCACAATTCTGTGAAAGTGGAACTATTCTAGAAAATAGAGGCTGAGTGTCACCATGCACATTTGCACAGAAAGAAAAACACACACACACACTTCAAAACTTCTGAGTAAGGCAGGGAAAAGGGAATGCCTTATTTCATGGAATAGAAAGGAAAACTGGGGTATGTGAGATCTTGAAATGCCCCTCCTCACAAGGGTAGCAGGTGTCTTTTTCTGGTGGGTTTCAGGAGGGCTTAGGCTGAGAGGCAGAGAGGCGGGAGGCCCGCCTAAGCCTCAAAAGCGGTTTCTCCAAAGTGGAATGCCCCGAGTGCCTGAAAGAGTGGTTTCTCAACTGTCCTGAGACTGAGGTTTGGGGGGAGGGGCATGACCCGCCTGACAGGGTCACTGAGGCAGACCCAAACCTCAGCCTTGCAAAACAGCCCCACTGTTGAGTGAACCCAGCTGGAGACAAAGGAAGTGTGAGTCAACCCCCAAAGTTTCTTTTAAAAAGGCTGTATTAGGTTGCCAGAGCCACTGGGGTGTGTGCGAGCCTGAGGCTGGGCCCTGGGGGCCAAGACAAGACCGCCACCATCCTCAGGGACCTGTGGGCAGAGGGCTGGCTGCACAGGGGCTGGGCAGTGCCAGTCCCGGAGCTTGTAGGACAGCCCTTCCTTCCAGGGAGCCGTTGGATGAGGGAGAAGAACTCCAGCTGTGTATAAGCATTACCTCTGAGCCACATCTCCCTGCCAGGGGGTCTGAATTGCCCCCATTTTACAGAGCGACAGACTGAGTCTGATCTCTTTACTCATTTCTCTAGTCAACAAGCATTCACCAAATGCCCTGCAATATGCCAGGCAGTGGGATGCAGGAGTAAACAAAAACTGATTTCATGAAATTTAGAGCTTCGTGAAGGGTGAGGAGACAGAGGCTGTTTTGGGTGATATGTATGCAGGGATCATGGAGAGGGTCTTTATTTGGAAGGGATATGAGAGTTGGACTACAAAAAAGGCTGAGAGCAGAAGAATTGATGCTTCCAAATTGTGGTGCTAGAGAAGACTCTTGAGAGTCCCTAGGACTGCAAGGAGATCGAACCAGTCAACCCTAAAGGAAATCAACACTGAATATTCATTGGAAGGACTAATGCTGAAGCTGAAGCTCTAATACTTTGGTGTGAAGACCTGACTCATTAGAAAATCCCCTCATGCTGGGAAAGATTGATGGCAAGAGGAGAAGGGAGCAACAGAGGATGAGATGGTTGGATGGCATCACTGACTCAATGGATGTGAGTTTGAGCAAGCTCAGGGAGATAGTGAAGGACAGGGAAGCCTGGCGTGCTGCAGTCCACGGGGTGACTAAGAATCAGACACAACTGAGCAACTGAACAGCAATTGCAGTTGGCAATGATTAGTCTGAGACCAGAAGGATGAGAAAGAACCAGGGATTCAGGGAAGGGCACTCCTGGCAGGGGGAATGGCAGGTGCAAGGGCTCTGAGGTGGGAATGACCTGAAGTGAGAGGAACAGCGAGGCCAGCACGGGTGGGTGGCCTGAATGAGGGGTAGCCGGTGATGAGGTCAAGAGCGGGCAGAGGCTCTGGGAGACCAGCCAGGAGGCTGTAGTTGTAGTGACTGGAGATGCTGAGGTTTGAGCAGCAGCTACAAGGAGACAGGGGAAGTGGCTGGTTTCAGCTCAATCCCCTGGTGGCCCAATAAGCGGTGACAGAGAGAGGAGTCGAGGATGATGCCCTGGTTTGGAGACTGAGCAACTGGGTGACTGAGACAAGGGGGAAGTGAACAAGTTACCCAGCCAAGAACTGACTATCCGCCCTTCCCCGGTGACTCTTCACCCACTCCATGCCACCCCTCCTCCCACACCCCATCCCACCCCCTGCCCCGGAAAAGCCCATCATGCTCAGGGCCAGATTCGAGGACCACTGCGATCCGACTTCCTCTGGCCTCTCCATACTCCTCCTGACCTCACGCTGCTCCCCAAGGCACTCTTCCCTTGACCCCCACGCTCGCGCTCGGTCCCACCGCCTCATCTTTGCTTTCTCCCTTCCTCCAGCCCTTCCTCCTGCCTGAGGGCCCTCCCTTCTCCTGGGGGCCAGTGTTAGCCCCGCCTTTGCCTTGGAGGCCTCTGAAGGGCTCTTCTGAGTAGCCAGCCCTTACTTGACTGGAATTCCCATGGGGCCACATCCTAGCGCCCAATCCTGAGCGAGTTCCTTAAGGGATCCAATTTCTTCATCTGCAAAATGGGTTGAAAATAAAAGTACTCACCATATGGGGGTAGGGGCAGGATTAACAAAGAACTGCTCACTCATCTGGCCCCTGGAACATAACTAGGGGTAGCCAGTGTTATTTCTGGGTGGAGGAGAAGTGTCGTAGGGAAGTCAGTCAGTTCAGTCGCTCAGTCGTGTCTGACTTTTTGCGACCTCATGGACTGCAGCATGCCAGGCTCCCCTGTCCATCACCAACTCCCAGAGCTTGCTCAAACTCATGTCCATTGAGTCAGTGATCCCATCCAACCATCTCATCCTCTGTTGTTCCCTTCTCCTCCTGCCCTCAATCTTTCCCAGCATCAGGGTCTTTTCAAATGAGTCAGTATCAGGTGGCCAAAGTATTGGAGCTTCAGCTTCAGCATCAGTCCTTCCAATGAATATTCAGGACTGATTTTCTTTAGGGTTGACTGATTGGATCTCCTTGCAGTCCAAGGGACTCTCAAGCGTCTTCTCCAACACCACACTTCAAAAGCATCAATTCTTCAGCACTCAGCTTTCTTATAGTCCAACTCTCACATCCATACATGACTATTGGAAAAACAATAGCTTTGACTAGATGGACCTTTGTCGGCAAAGTAATGTCTCTGCTTTTTAATATGCTGTCTAGGTTGGTCATAGCTTTTCCTCCAAGGAGCAAGTGTCTTTTAATTTCATGGCTGCAGTCACCATCGCAGTGATTTTGGGGCGCCCCCCCCAATAAAGTTTGTCACTGTTTCCTTTGTTTCCCCATCTACTTGCCATGAAGTGATGGGACTGGATGCCGTGAACTTAGTTTTCTGAATGTTGAGTTTTAGGGAAGTAGCTGCTCTTTAGTAGGGAAGTAGCTGCTCTTTAATCCCCTTTATGCTCACTTGGGGAAGCATGTGTGGGTGCAGAAGAGCCAAGCGGCCATGAAGACTGTCCCACTCATGGCTCAGTCTCCAAGGTCTCACTGATGGATGCATGAGTGATTGCATGCTCCCCTGCATGGAAGACTTACTGCCGCTCTTTTGCAGGAGGGGAAACTGAGACCAAGGCCCATGCCTGGGTCTTCCTTTCTTCCTTCCTTTTTCCTCCCTCCCTCCCTCCACCTCCCTCCTTCTCTCTTTCTTCCTTTTGATGCATAAGGTCTTAGTTGCAGCATGCAGGATCTTTAGTTATGACATGAGGAATCTAGTTCGCCAACCAGGGATTGAACTTGGCCCCCTGCATTGGGAACGTGGAGTCTTAGCCACTGGATCACCATGGAAGTCCTGATGGGTGGATTTCTTCACTAGTCTTTCTCTCTGGCCAATTGAGCCTGAGTGACCCCCACGATGGGTCCCTAAGATGCACCCTCATTTCCTGAGGCAGCTGTGCCCTCGCCACCCCAGGGTGAGTGTGAATTCCCTTGGGCTCTTACAGTTGGCTTCATGACCACAGATGCCACAGCCGGCGAGGCCTGCAGCTGGCAGTGGGGACAGACGTCCTGCCCTCATTTACATCCCCTCCGCCCGCTGCAGCCAGAGGAACAAGAATAGGAAGCCACAGATCAGACCAAGCTGAGGCCTCGGTGTCCCCCGCCACTGAGGCACAGCGTCTGCTGGAAACCAGACCAGAAGGTTTACAGGAATCAGAGCCTCTGAGCAGCACTGAATGTGAAAGCAAAACTCAGAGACACAGACACACACAGACACACACACACACATGGAAGGACATACATGTATGTGCACATATATGTGTGTGTGTGCACCTCTCCCATACGGGCACATGCACAGTTGGTCACAGGCTCCTCTCCCTACAAACTACTGCCAGTCCAAGTGGTCGGTGCTCACCAGCCCCACCCACCAGGATGCACCCCCTCCTCTAGCCGCCATCACTGCTCAGAAGGGGGAGACCTGGGCTGCCCTCCTGGCTGTGCCTCTGCTAGCTTGGTGCCTTCCACAAAGGGTTTACACTTTTTGGACCTCAGTCTCCCTCAGTCTCCTAAAGCTGAGATAATTGTAATCATAACAAGAACCTCGTTCTCGAGAGGGGCCGCGTGGCCAGCCAAGCAGGCAGTGGGTGCTCAGTAGAAGCTCGTTAAAGGAATGAGAAGACCACTGGTGGTAGAGGGGTGCCAGCTGTGTTTACAGGAGGAGCCCTGTGATCGCTCCCCAGCAGCCCCAGGAGGCCAGAGGGTGCTCATTTCACAGAAGAGGACACTGAGGCCCTGGGGGTGATGGTGTCTTGTCCGAGTCGCCAAGGTCGGCAGCGGAGTCCACATCTCCTGACCCCAGCCCCGTGTGTCTGCAGGCAGGCAAGTCTTAGGAACAAACCCACGGGGGCCCGCCAAGTGCAGTCCCAGGGAGGCTCCCCGGCCCACCACACTCCCCACAGGTCCCGAAGGGGTCCCTGGGCAGCTGGGGTCAGAGGCCAGTGAGCCGGGGGCCTGGCAGGTGCACGGTGGAGGCTGAAAAGAGGACAGAGGGGCCCAGAGAGGGGAGGGGACTTGCCCAGGGTCACCCAGCATATCCGTTTCCTAGGGCTGCTTCAACAAATGGACTTAATGCCTTAAAACCATAGAAATGGATTCTCTTTCTGGAGACCGGAAGTCTCTGAAATCAAGGTGGCCGGATGATTCCAGTCTGCCCCTATCTTCACGTGGCCCCTGCCCCGCTCAGTCCTTACCCGCCATCCCCATGTCTCTGCGACTCAAATCTCCCTCTGCCTTTCTCTTATAAGGACACCATTCACTGGGTTTAGGTGAAAACCCCGTCTCCCTCTTCTCACCCTACATCCAGAAACTGAAACTGAAGTTGCTCAGTTGTGTCCAGCACTTTGCGACCCCATGGACTGTAGCCCGCCAGGCTCTTCTCTGTCCCTGAGGTTTCCCAGGCAAGAATGCTGGAGTGGGTTGCCATTTGCTTCTCCACCCTACATCCAGGGATGGTCTCATTTCCAGATCCTTAATTATCTGCAAAGACATTTATTTATTTATTTATTTTCTCTTTTTCATTTAGCGTGGAGTCTTAGTTTCGAGGCACTGGCTTAGCTGCTCCTCGACATGTGGCATCTTAGTTCTCCTAACAGGGATCAAACCTGTGTCCCCGGCATTGCAAGGCAGATTCTTAAGCGCTGGACCACCAGGGAAGTCCCCTGCTTTTTTTCCCCTCAAATAAGGGCACATTCATAGATTCTGGGTTTAGGACACAGACCTATCTTTTGAGGGACCACTATTCAAACCCGTACACCAGGGTCAGTACTAGGCAGAGCCCTCCCCATGTTCCAGCCCCGATGTTCACATTCTCCATCTGGGAGTCTCGGAATTCTAGCAAGCTGCAAAAAAAGCAATACCCATTCCATTGTCATCTGGTCTCTGCCTGTGGTCCCCAGAGATCCAGGGACAGGCAGGGAAGCTCCAAACACAGCCAGGCACGTTCCAGGAACAGCGAATCCTTTGTTGACCAACTGCTGGCCTCTGCAGACAGGAAGGGAGTGGGGACCAGGAGGAGCGGGTGCTGGGGTGAGTTTGGCTCCCCAGCCCAGAGGAGGGATGGGGTGTGGCCAAACTTCAGGTGAGCAGATTACCTGACCATTCTGACCCCAGGTGGGTGGCTGTTGAGCACATACTGTGTGTTGAGAATTTTAAGGGCTCACATTTAAAAAAAAATATGTTCAGCTTAATTATTTTTAAAAATAATCTATCGTTTTACTTATTTACTTGGCTGTGCTGGGTCTCTTGTCCGCGCGGGATCTGCTCTTTGTTGCAGTATTCGAACTTTTGGTTGATGCATGTGGGATCCAGCTCTCGGCCCAGGGATCGAACCCCGGCTCCTTTCATTAGGAGCACAGAGTCTGAGCTACTGAACCATCAGGGAAGTCCCCTAAGGGCTCCTTCATTCGCGCATTTCATTCTCACAAAAGACCCCATGAGGTCAGTTTTTATAGGCGAGAAAACCAAGGCACAGAGAAGTCAGGCAGTGTCCCACGGTCACACAGCAGGTCAGTGTGGCATTCTGACCTCCCATACTGGTTGGTTCCAGAGCCCACACTTGGTACCACGCAACTCTGTGGCCCTGGGAGACCAGAAACTCAGTGAAGACATAAAGGAATAGAGTGAGGCAGAGGGGCAGAACACAGCTAGGGCAGCCAAGAGCTGGTGGGAAGAAGGCCCTAGGGAGGGGGACCGTGGCAGAGGGACCCCACCCCCACCCTGCAGACTACCCCCTGCCTGGGCCTCAGCAAGCTAAGGAGGGCGTGTCTGGGCCCTCCCGGAAGGCGGCACTGCAGTTATCAGAGGACTTAACTGTGCATTGCCTTCGCAGCAGTACGTAATCCCACTTCTTGGAAACTCTCCTAAGGAAATTCTCCCCTTCCTCCTCCTGGGGGCTAAGCTACTAAGAGGGTGGCTTTGTCTCCCAGCCCAGGGACCACACACATTTCCTGAGAAAGGCAAGGCTGCTGGTGTGAAGCGCTCCCCTCCCCCCAGCACCTGGGGGGGAGGGTGGATAGGAGGCGGGTGATGAGTGAGGTAACTGGGGGGCTGGAAGGCAGAGGGCTGAGGGGCACTGTGGGTGGCCAGGCCCAGGCGGGGCTTCATTAACTATTCTGAGTTCCTCTTGAGACCATTCTTGGGCTGGATTATTTTTTTTCTAAATGTTATTTAATACCATTTAATTTCTTGTCCTGGCAGCACCCAAAATCACGTGTATGTGTGTGAGTGAGTTTATGTGTTAAGAGAGAGATTTTTTTCATCGAGGTATATGGTGGCTCAGGGTTCAAGAATATGCCTGTGGTGCAGGAGACACGGGTTCGATC
Source organism: Bos mutus (assembly GCF_027580195.1). Taxonomy (NCBI): domain Eukaryota; kingdom Metazoa; phylum Chordata; class Mammalia; order Artiodactyla; family Bovidae; genus Bos; species Bos mutus. The sequence goes on from NC_091641.1 coordinate 32,056,911, forward strand.
CCTGGGTCAGGAGCATCCCCTGGAGAAGGACATGGCAACCCACTCCAGTATTCTTACCTGGGAAAGCCCACGGAGAGAGGAGCCTGATGGGCTGTAACAGAGTTGGACACAACTTAGCAACTAACAACAAAACGAAAAAACCTACAACCCACATAAAGTGTACGGCTTGAAGTTTTACACCTATGTACACCCGCATAAGCCATGACCCAGATCAAGATTTGAGCCCCGGATCCTCTAAGCGTGGTCCTTAGGCCAGCAGCACCCACCTCTCCAGGGAGCTCTTGGAATGCAGAGCTGCAGCACCCAGCAGCATCTCCTGGGTCAGAATCTGCTTCCACTGAACAAAACCCCAGGGGATCATGTCCCGCCCCTGGAAGCAAGCTCAGCGGGGCCTGAACCCATGCTCTCACTAGGCGCAGCATCTCACAACAGCGCAGGGAGCCTTTCTAACTGCTGCCACCCCAAATCACTAAGGAGGGAAAGGGGTCACAGAGCAGATGACTGATGGGTGCAGGGTGCCAGTTGCCCAAATCAGTGTCTTTTGCCCTAGACACTGCTACTTTGTGCCTCAACTTACCCATCTGCAAATAGGCATAAAGATCTCTGCCCAACCGTCTCCCACAGCAGTGGGAACCCTTGCAACACTGGGGACTTGTGCCCCCCGGCACCTTCTCAGGCATGTCTGTGCACAGCCTCACTTAGGTGAACAAGCTTTGTCGTTGCTATTCACTTTGCCATTGCTGCTCAGTCACTCCTCGACCCCATGGACGGCAGCACGCCAGGCTCCTCTGTCCTTCACTATCTCCCAGAGTTTGCTCAAACTCATGTCCATTGAGTCAGTGATGCTATCCAACCATCTCATTCTCTTTTGCCCCCTTTCCACCTCAATCTTTCCCAGCATCAGGGTCTTTTCCAAAGAGTCGGCTCTTCACATCAGGTGGCTAAAGTATTGGAACTTCAGCTTCAGCATCAGTCCTTCCACTGAATATTCAGGGTTGATTTCCTTTAGGATTAATTGGTTAGAAGGGGAAAAAAAGAACTTTTGAGGGGTGGGGCACACCGTGGGGCATTCAAAATCTTAGTTCCCTGACCAGGGGTTGAACCCACACCACCGGAACTGGGAGAGGGGAGTCTTAACTACTGGACTGCCAGAGAAATCCCAAAGGAACTATTTTTAATATCCACATATCAATATGAGTATATCATATCAATAATGAGCCATTTTACAGGGGAGAAAACCAAGGCTTGGAGAGGTTAGACAACTTTACCGACAGCGATCAAGTGGTGCAGCCAATATCTGAATCCATTCTGTCTGAATCCAGAGCCCTACCTGATTGTAACCTGAGTCTCTCACACAGTGAACAATAGCAGATGTCCCTCCAGCAAGCTAAAGAAAGAAAGCATCTTTCTTCCTTTGGGAAAAAGCAAAAACAAACCGAAAGAGTCAATCACAATAATAATGCATGCACATGATGTAAAGAAAAATTCCAAACAGTCAAAGGCTGTTGAGGAGAAAGTCAGCTTCCCTCTCACACCATCCCTAGCCTCTCCCTGTCCTCCCAGAGGCAGTCCCCGTGATCAATTTCTTGTGCCCCTTTTCAAGGATGCTCTATATGGACCAGTACATGGAAATCCGTACTGTATTTCTTCATGTATACAAATGGGAGCATATACTCAAACATATGTGTGTGTCTGTGCTTAGTTGCTCAGTCGTGTCCAACTGAGCAAGCCTTTGGACTGTAGCCTGCCAGGATCCTCTGTCCATGGGATTTTTCGGGCAAGAATACTGGAGTGGGTTGCCATTTCCTTCTCCAGGAGATCTTCCCAACCCAGAGATCAAACCTGTGCCTCCTCCATGTGTGTATGTGTGTGTGTGTGTGTGTGTGTATGTGTATTCAGAGCTATGATTTTTCCAGTGGTCATGTATGGATCTCATGTACATGACTACAGGATTGATATGTATGGGAGAAACATCAATAACTTCAGATACGCAGATGACACCACCCTTATGGCAGAAAGAAGAAGAACTAAAGAGACTCTTGATGAAAGAGAAAGAGGAAAGTGAAAAACTTGGCTTAAAACTCAACATTCAAAATAAAAACCCCTCAACATTCAGAAAACTAAGATCATGGCATCCAGTCCCATCACTTCATGGCAAATAGACGGGGAAACAATGGAAACTGTGACAGACTTTATTTTGGGGGGCTCCAAAATCACTGCAGATGGTGACTGCAACCATGAAATTAAAACATTCTTGCTCCTTGGAAGAAAAGCTATGACCAACCTAGACAGCATATTAAAAAGCAGAGACTTACTTTGCCGACAAAGGTCCATCTAGTCAAAGCTATTGTTTTTCCAACAGTCATGTATGGATGTGAGACATGGACTATAAGAAGGCTGAGCGCTGAAGAATTTATGCTTTTGAATTGTGGTGTTGGAGAAGACTCTTGAGAGTCCCTTGGACTGCAAGGAGATCCAACCAGTCAACCCTAAAGGAAATCAGTCCTGAATATTCACTGGAAGGACTGATGCTGAAGCTAAAACTCCAATACTTTGACCACTTGATGTGAAGAACTGACTCCTTGGCAAAGACCCTGATGCTGGGAAAGATTGAAGGCAGGAGGAGAAGGGGATGACAGAGGATGAGATGGTTGGGTGACATCACCGACTCGATGGACGTGAGTTTGAGCAAGCTCCGGGTGTTGGTGATAGACAGGGAGGCCTGGGGTGCTGCAGTCCATGGGGTAACTAGAGTCGGACAGAACTGAGCGACTGAACTGAACTAGTGTATGGATCTGAGAGTTGGACCATAAAGAAGGCTGAGCGCTGAAGAACTGATGCTTTTGAATTGTGGTGCTGGAGAAGACTCTTGAGAGTCTCTTGGACAGCAAGGAGGTCAAACCAGTCAATTCTAAAGGAAATCAATCCTCATATTCACTGGAAGGACTGATGCTGAAGCTGAAGCGCCAATATTTTGGCCACCTGATTCGAAGAGCTGATTCATGGGAAAAGACCCTGATGCTGGGAAAGACTGAAGGCAGGAGGAGAAGGGGGTGACAGAGGATGAGATGGTTGGATGGCATCACCGACTCAAAGGACCTGAGTTTGAGCAAACTCTGGGAGATAGTGGAGGACAGAGGAGTCTGGCGTGCTGCAGTCCATGGGTTGGCAGAGTCGGACAGGACTCAGCGCCCAATATATTCAGACCTGCCTCTTGCTTTTATCGCCCTGCACTTGGTCTCCCTGCTGCTGCTGCTGCTAAGTCGCTTCAGTCGTGTCGGATCTGTGCGACCCCATAGACGGCAGCCCACCAGGCTCCACCGTCCCTGGGATTCTCCAGGCAAGAACACTGGAGTGGGTTGCCATTTCCTTCTCTAATGCGTGAAAGTGAAAACTGAAAGTGAAGTTGCTCAGTCATGTTCGACTAGTAGCGACCCCATGGACTGCAGCCCACCAGGCTCCTCCGTCCCTGGGATTTCCTAGCCAAGAGTACTGCAGTGGGGGTGCCATTGCTTTCACTGCTTGGTCTTCCTATCAGAACATAAAACCCAGGTTATGGTGTGGCTGTGTGGTAATCCACTTCGCCAGCTCCAGACTGCCGGGCACTTGCTTGCCTTTAGTCTTTTATGACCACAGCATGGCTGTGCCAAGGCTGCCTGCACTTCTTTCGAGCGCCTATGAACATTTCTGTATGATGCCACCCAGAGGCGGAACCACCCAGCCCTGGGTGTGTGTGATTTCAGCCCTGGCAGATACAAGGGGCATTTCTTATCTGCCAGCCTTGGACAGGGCCCAAGATGCCTGGCGCCTCTGGTGCCCAGATCCTGGGTGGGGGCTGGAGGAGGGGCCCAGGGGAGGGAAGGTGTTTTCTAGGAAACTGAAAACGGAACCAGAGAAAGGTGGGAGCAGCTTATTAGGCGAGAGGGACCCGGCTGTTGCCTTCTCCAGAGATAAGGGTCTGGAGCCTCTCTTTCCCTGAACATCTCAGGGGACAGCCCTGTCACACGCCCACCCCACTCATAGCTCTCGAAGACTCTCAGACTTGAGCTTTGCCTAGGACCAGGGCCTGGAAGGCTGCAGAAGATTTCCTGTGTGTTCACTTCATTGACAGTCATAGGTACGGATGTGCAAGGCCTCGCTGGCACCAACCTCCCCTGGGCCAGGCAGAGCCCCATCTTTTACTTTTACAGCTATTTGTTGAGTGCTAGCTAGGCATCAACATTCATTTCAAGTTCCAGTGACAGTATAGATATTAGTTCATTTGATCCTTGAAAACATACTGTGAGGTAGGCCTGCTTATTATGCCCATTTTACAGATGAAGAAACTGAGGCCCAACAGGCTAAGAACCAAATCAAAGTGACACAGCTATTGAGGGGGAGTCCACGTCCTCACCATTAAGCTGTGGGCAGTGGCTCTCATAGGTGGGTGAGCCCCAGCAGCCCCCTCAGGGTGGAGTGGCTTATTAAAACACCCTGTGCTGGGCCCCACCCTGAGTTCCTGACTCTGTAAGTATGAGTGGGTCATCAGGGACATCAGACCAGGGATCCTTCACAAAAGGTCTCATGTGTACCCATTTCCACCCCGTAGCCTGTGGCCTGGGCTTCACTAGTGACCCCGATCCCAAATAAGGAGCCGCTGAGGACATACCCAGCAGAAGGTGCAAAAGGAGAAAGAGAGCAGGTGAAGAGGGGGAGCCGCTGCTGCTGCGGAAATGAAGTTGCTCCAACCCCGCAGACGCAGTGTTAACTCAGGCTGCACACGAGCACGGCCTATGACCTTGCAAGCCCACTTCTGAGTCTCTGCAAGACTCACAGAGACCCAGCTGCGTGTTCACAGACAGACAGACAAGGGTGCTCAGATAGGACTGGGAACGCAGAACTCATGGATCATAGGGCAGATAGAAAAACTGTGGTCTGTTCATATGCCGGAATACCATACAGCGATGAGAATAAGCGAAGGTAAGCACACACGTCCACAGAGGGAGGAGCCTGGACTCGGCGTTCAGACACAGAAGAGGACACATTGAAGGACTGCATTTACGTGGGACGGGGGACAGGGGACAGGGGAGGGACTCTGGTGACAGAGTCTGATGACCCCGGGACCCGGGGGAGGGGCGGTACTGGCTGTGCAAGGCTCCTGGGAGCAGATGGTTCTCTGTCTCAGTCTGGCGGCCACCACACGAAAGTCAACACGAGTACAAGATGCTCGCGAGTGTGTCCTGTGTCCCCAAGGCCCAGGGGTCCTTGAGCCCCTGAGATCTCGGCAGCAAGCAGTTTCTGGGCAGAGGGTCCTAGCGCTTGGGCAGCTGGGCCTCTCATGTACACAGTTATCTTAAACCAGGGGGTTTAGTCCTCTCCCATGGAAGCGAGCTAAAATCCACATTCCAGCCCCATTTCTCTACAGCATAGGATGTGGAGGGCGGGGGCTGCATTTTAACCAAACTGCAGGAGAGGCCACAGTCCTCACGTGGAACTACGCAGCGCCCACCTTGGCCCCGGCCTCCTCTGCCGCTGGCGGCCCGTGGTGCGGGGTCCTCCTCTGTGCTCACCTGCCCCAGCTGTGGTTCTCAGGCAGGGTGAGAAAGATGTTTTCCTCTTCTAGAAAATTTTAAAATAACACTTCTATTGAGATACAACCCACAAACCCTATGCTTCACCCATTTCAAGTGGTTTCTAGGGTGTTCAAAGAGTTGTACAACCATCACCACAGTCAACTTCAGAACGTTCTCATTGCCCTGAAAAGACACCCTGTTCCCATTCACGACCCCTCCCCGCTGCCCCTCCTGTCAGCCCTAGGCAGCCACTAATCTACTTTCTGCCTCTACGGATTCGTATTTAAACATTTCCTATAAATGGAATCATACAGAATGCGGTCTTGTGTGTCTGGATCTCTTTTTGTGGTGTGTTTTCAAGGTTGCTCCGTGGTGTCGCATGGGTCAGGACTTCACTTTTATCGCCAAATGAGATTCTGTCTCACTCAGCACCTTTTCAAACATATCAATGCGGCTACGGCTACCCCACCCCAGACTGATCCAATTAGAGTTTGAGGGCTGGGGACAGAACAAGAAGTTTCCCTTGTAGCTCAGCTGGTAAAGAATCCGCCCACAATGCGGGAGACCTGGGTTCGATCCCTGGGTCGGGAAGATCCCTTGGAGAAGGGAAAGGCTACCCACTCCAGTATTCTGGCCTGGAGAGTTCCATGGACTGTATAGTCCGTGGGGTCACAAAGAGTCAGCCACGACTGAGTGACTTTCACAGGACAGACTACCTTCGGCCTGGGGTGAGAATCCCTGCTGCCACTCCTTCAAAATTCCAAACTGTAGAAAAGATAAGGTCTTGCTGTCTGTGACAAGATGGATCACAAATGAGACCCCTTTATACTAAGAGAAATGTCAGACAGTGAAAGACAAATAACTGTATGATTTCATTCATATGTGGAATACAAAAAAACAAGCAACAGGGACTTCCTGGTGGTTCGGTGGCTTAGACTTCACACTCCAAAAGCAGGGGGCCTGGGTTCAATCCCTGGTTGGGGAACTAGATCCCACATGCTGTAACTAAGACCCAGCAGAGCCAAGTGAAAAAATACAAGTAAATATTAAAATAAACAATAGTAAAAAACACACAAAATAAACGAACAGATTCAACAAGAACAGACAATTACATACAAAGAACAGACTGATGGCTACCAGAGAGGAAGGGAGGGGGCGAGGTGGATGAAGAGTCAATTGTGAGGAAGAGAAACTAAATTCTTCGTGGGAAGCATGCTATAGTGTATACAGAAGTAGAAATATAATGTTGTAAACATGAAATATGCTGTAAACCAATGTTAATAAAAAAATAAGTTTAAAAAAAAAAGGGTTCCAGGATAGGTTGAACGAGCCGCATTACACAGACTAGGAAGTCAGGGCTCAGAGAGGGGAGTGAGTCACTAGGCCAGGGTCCCGAAGACAGAACTGCTGAAGTGCATCTGTTGGTCAATGTTAACAATGCACCAACTGTATGCCTGATTCGGTAACCAAGGCATTCCTTCATGTTATTTAGTGTTTTTCACGTGCACAGAAAGCCTAGTCTCTGTTTAACCATGACTAGAATGGAATAATCGCCAAAGAATTGATGCTTTTGAACTGTGGTGTTGGAGAAGACTCTTGAGAGTCCTTTGGACTGCAAGGAGATCCAACTAGTCCATCAATGTTCATTGGAAGGACTGATGTTGAAGCTGAAGCTCTAATACTTTGGCCATCTGATATGAAGAGCTGACTCATTTGAAAAGACCCTGATGCTGGGAAAGATTGAAGGAGGGAGGAGAAGGGGACAACAGAGGATAAGACGGTTGGATGTCATCACCGACTCAATGGACATGAGCTTGGGTAAACTCCAGAAATTGGTAATGGACAGGGAGGCCTGGCGTGCTGCAGTCCATGGGGTCGCAAAGAATCAGACACGACTGAGCGACTGAACTGAACTGAACTGAGAATGGAACTGAGCTTCCCAGGTGGCGCAGTGGTAAAGAATCTGCTTGCCAGTGCAAGAGATGCAAGTTCAATCCTTGGAGGAGAGCATGGCAATCCACTCTAGTATTCCTGCCTGGAGAATCCCATGGACAGAGGAGCCTGGCCGGCTACAGTCCACAGGGTCGCAGAGAGTCAGACACAACTGAAGTGACCTAGCACACATGCTTGCCTATGCATGAGGCTTGAGTTCCATCCCTGGGTTGGGAAGATCCCCTGGAGAAGGAAAAGAGCAACCCACTCCAGTATTCTTGCCTGGGACATCCCAAGGACAGAGGAGCCTGGCGGGCTACTGTCCATGGTGTCACCAACTAAAGAGCAGCAGAATGGAACGAGCAAAGGAAGGCAGAGCAGAGCAAACACGAGGGCAGGGAATGTGTTCTTTGGTGTTATAAGCCGGGTGATGCTTCTCAGTCTTTGGGGAGTGCTCACGCCACAGAGAACCTGAGGGACTCAATAGGGAATGCTTTCATGGTGACCACATTTTGCCTACAATTATGGGGCATTATTCTCCATCCTCTGAAGCCCTCGGGTTCACAGTTACAATGCAACCATGCACCGAACACATTCTACTCTGAGCATCTCTGATTTGCCTGTCGTCTCTGGGGCTGCAGTCGTGAGCTGGGGCACGTCCTTGCTCTCAAGGGGACTGCGATCTGGGGCTGGATGGCAGGTGGAGAATAAATAAGGAGGCAGGACCATCCAGGTGTGTGGAGGGCAGAGAAAGTGAGCAGGTTGGGAAAGGCTCCCTGAGCCTGGGAAGGCAGGGCAGGCCTGGGACATTTTGCTGAGATCTGATGATAAGAAGGGCATTCCAGGGCAAGGGAACAGCCCAGCAAAAGCCCTGAGGCAGGAACAGGACTGCAATTCCAGGAATTGAGAGGGGCCATACATCACGGGTGAGGAGGTGGGTGGGGGCCAGGGTCAGAGAGGTGCTCAGGGGTGGGGCTGGGCAGGGGGAGAGGTGGACCAATGTCTGTGTCTGGCTATTTTCTAGGCAAGAGGACATGTCAGTGGACACAGCCAGCACTTTTACAAAATGCATCTCAAGAGCCGGGAGGTTGAGGCTGAGGGCCGGGCCTTGTGTGCAGGCAGGCAGGGGCAGAGGCCTGAGGCTGCATGAACAAAGGCCCATTTGCAGGCAGCGTGTCGCAGGACGGGCTTGCACAGACCTGAAGCTGGAACAGTGGCTGTTTCCAAAGCAGAAAATGAGAGTAAAAGTGCTTTCAACACAGTCACGAGAGAAGGGGTCCTAGCTCTGGTCAAACCTGCTGGTGTTTGCTAAAACTTCTCAACGGGCAAAACCAGAGCACCCGCATGCTTTCTCTGAGCCAGAACATTTTAAATATGTAAATAAATGGGAACTATTTTTTTTTTTTTTTTTGAGCACCCACGATGTGCCTGGCACTGGGCTGTAGATGGATACTGTGGGTTGAATAGCAGAATCTTTGTGTGGTCAGTCGTTATCTGACTTTTGCGACCCCATGGACTGTAGCCTGCCAGGCTCCTCTGCCCATGGGATTTCCCAGGCAAGAATACTGGAGTGGGTTGCCATTTCCTTCTCCAGGGGATCTTCCCAACCCAGGGATTGAGTCTCCTGTGTCTCCTGCATTGCAGGCGGATTCACTACTATCCTTTTTGTTATTTTCAGACAGCTTCCTTGGAGTCCTTTCAAGGGCCCAGGTTTGACCCTTGGTCAGGGGACTAGATCCCACATGTCGAAACTAGAGACCCCTCATACTGCAACCAAGATCAAAGATCCTGCGTTTTGTAACTAAGACCAAGCGGGGCCAAATAAATAAATATTAAATAATAATAATAAGGCTCTCAAGATAAGTTCATCCTGGATGAGGGTGGGCCCTAACTCCAGAGACAAGAAGCCCATGCAACGATGCAGGCAGAGCTTGGAGTGACACATCTGCAACCCAAGGGACACCAAAGCTCTTTGGTGGCCTCCAGAAGTGGGGAGAGGGCCTGGGGATTCTCTCCCAGAGCCTCCAGAAGAAACCAACCCTGTGGAGACCTTGGTTTCAGATTTCTGGTCTCCAGAACTGTGTTGTTGTTGTTCAGTCGCTCAGTTGTGTCCAGCTCGGCAACCCCATGGACTGCAGCACACCAGGCTTCCCTGTTCTTCACCATCTTTGGAGCTTGCTCAACCTCATGTCCATTGAGTCCGTGATGCCATCCAACCATCTCACCCTCTGTCCCCCCCTTCTCCTCAAGCCCTCAATCTTTCCAGGCATCAGGGTCTTTGCATCAGGTGGACAAAGTATTGGCGTTTCAGCTTCAGCATCAGTCCTTCCAACGAATATTCAGCATTGATTTCCTTTAGGATTGACTGGTTTGGTTTCCTTGCTGTCCAAGGGACTCTCAAGAGTCTTATCCAGCACCACAATGAAAGCATCATGGCAACCCACTCCAGTACTCTTGCCTGGAAAATCCCATGGACGGAGGAGCCTGGTAGGCTGCAGTCCATGGGGTCGCTAGGAGTCGGTCACAACTGAGCGACTTCACTTTTGCTTTTCACTTTCATGCATTGGAGAAGGAAATGGCAACCCACTCCAGTGTTCTTGCCTAGAGAATCCCAGGGACGGAGGAGCCTGATGGGCTGCCGTCTCTGGGGTCGCACAGAGTCGGACACGACTGAAGTGACTTAGCAGCAGCAGCGGCAGCAGCCTTCTTGATGGTCCAACTCTCACATCCATACATGACTACTGGAAAAACCATAGCTTTGACTAGACAGACTTTTGTCGGCAAAGTAATGTCTCTGCTTTTTAATATGCTTTCTAGGTTTGTCATAGCTTTTGTTCCAAGGAGCAAGCATCTTGTAATTTCATGGTTGCTGTCACCATCTGCAGTGATTTTGGAGCCCAAGAAAATAAAATCTGTCACTGTTTCTGTCATTTCTCCAACTATTTGCCATGAGGTGATGGGACTGGATGCCATGGTCTTAGTTTTTTGAATGTTAAGTCTTAAGCCAGCTTTTCAGTCTCCTCTTTCACCTTCATCAAGACACTCTTTAGTTCCTTTCCACTTTCTGCCATTAGAGTTGCATCATCTGCACATCTGACGTTGTTGATATTGCTCCATCTTGTCCGGCATTTCACACAATGTACTCTGTGTGTAAGTTAAATAAGCAGGGTGACAATGTTCAACCTTGACGTACTCCTTTCCCAATTTGGAACCAGTCCGTTGTCCCATGTCCAGTTCTAACTGTTGCTTCTTGACCTGCATACAGGTTTCTCAGGAGACAAGTAAGGTGGTGTGGTATTCTCATCTCTCTAAGAATCTTTCACAGTTTATTGTGATCCTCACAATCAAAGGCTTTAGTGTAGTCAATGAAGCAGAATTAGATTTTTTTTGAAACTCTCTTGCTTTTTCTATGATCCAATGGATATTGGCATTTTTTTTTTAAACCAGTCATCTTTTATTAGGTATTAATTCTCCATTAGGATATGAAAGGATTCAGCGGGGCCCGGCGAAGGTCATGGTTAGGAATGCAGTGTGTCCTCTTCAACGGTACTTCTTGACTGCTCTTGTTTAAGCTCCTTGTAAGAACGGCAACAGCTGAAAAGCACATAAGCTGTCAGCACCATAGAAAGCTCAGGGACGCTCCCTTTCTTCATGTTGAAATACCTGTTGTAATACTGGCAGTAACCTCTTCGAAATGCTCCAGCAATGCCTTTAGTGGTTGAATTCTCACATTAGTATTCAGCCTGGGAGCTCCCTTCATTTGACATCCAGGAGTTTCTCCTCCAGTGGTATAGCTGATGCCATCGTGGAGGCCTGGCTGTCTGCTCCTGTATTCCAGCTTCCTGTTTCTTCCCTCACAGCCACTCAGGGATCTTTTCCTTGCTTCAATAACGCAATCATGTCTGGCTTAGAAATGGAATGTCCTAGTGAGACCAAGTTACTATAGTTCTCCACCATCAATCACATCACAGCACAATTTCATCTGAAGAGGGTCAAGAAATTCCCACTTGTGTGGAAAGAACTCGATGACCACATCCTTGAATGTTATTGGTCCACCGGCCATGGTTTTAGACCTGCAAGAGCTGATCTAAAGGTTCCTTTATCAGAAAAACAGAGTCCAGCAAACCCCTCCATCCCTCGCCAGCTCAGGCCACCTTTGCACAGTTGTTGCCATGGCGACTTAACTGGCTTCTCACTTGGATGGATGTCATTCACAAGCCGTTGGCTTCAAGGAGCCAGGAAAAAAACCCGAGGTGGAAGTAACCTGCTTCATTGCTGGAGGTGCCATCTGGGGGTGTAAAGTTATCTGGATGTTGGCAATTTGATCTCTGGTTCCTCTGCCTTTTCTAAACCCAGCTTGTCCATCTGGAGAGCTGGGATTTGAACCCAAGTAATCCCGCTCCCAGATTGGCACAGTGGTAAAGAACCCACCTGCCAATGCAGGAGACTTGGGTTCGATTTCTAGGTCGGCAAGATCCCCTGGAGGAGGAAATGGCAACCCACTCCCATATTCTTGCCCGGGAAATCCCACAGACAAGAAGCCTGGCGGGCTACAATATGTAGAGTCAGAAAGAGTCAGACACGAGTGAGTAAGCACACAACGAGTCCTGCTCCAGAACCCCGGCTCTAGCCACCACCTTCTACTGCCTTCCACACACGTGCCAGGCCCTGCTCTGGTGGGGCTGCTAACCCTGTAAGGTTGATTTTTTTTTTTTTTTGGCTGCATTGAGTCTTCACTGCTGCACGAGGGCTTTCTCTAGTTGCGGCGAGCAGGGGCTACTCTCTAGCTGTGGTGTGTGGGCTTCTCAGTGTGGTGGCTTCTCTCGTTGAGCAGCAGGGGTTCTAGGGTGCGTGGGCTTCAGTAGTTGTGGCTCTCGGGACAAGCAGTTTCCCCACAGCGTGTAGGATCTTAGTTCCTGGACCAGGGCTCGAACCCGTGTCCCCTACACTGGCAGGCAGACTCTCAACCACTGGACAACTGGGTAAGGTTGGTCTTACCAGCCGTTTCCAGGTGAGGAAACCAAGGTTCAGAGGGCTATACATGCCTGAGTCCATAAGTGGCTTCCCTTCTCTGTCCCTCTGCCATGTCCTTTGGACCCGAAGCCTGGGAGCGGAGAGTGGCAGGACCTGTCCAGGCAGCAAGGCGCTGGCGTTTACCTGGCATGCTGCCCACCCAGAGCAGGCGGACCCTTGGCCCCTATCCCGGCAGGAAGACGAGGGAGGGCCTCCCGCCAGCCCCGGGTGCCAGGGCAGGGCTGGCTGCTGTGCCCCACTATCATCCTGACAGCCGAAGGGCCACCATCTGCATTTCAGGCCAGGTCTCCCCAGGCTGCGGGACGAGGGAAGGGTCTGGGGAGAGAAGATGGCCACGCCTTCCCTTGCACCAGGCTCACCCAGCGGGGAGGAAAAGAACCTCAGACCCCAGTTCTCCCATTGGCTTTCACCTTGGATAAGTCAGTTCATCCCCTTCAGCCTCAGTCAATCCATCTGTAAAATGGAGGCTTCCAAGAGGGGCTTCGGGGATGAGAGTGCCAGTATGGGCCAGCATCGGCTTCCGCGTCTTTAAACGGGGGGCTGAGGACACGGACCCTGAGGGTTCCTCCTGGAGTCACCCTCATTGGATGACGCCTGCAGGCTCCTGCATTTTAACAGACCCAGAGGGCCTGGGGACAGCTGTAAACAGCTCTCAAAGCACTCTCAAAGCTGTCCTCTCACATTATTGGCTTTTTTTGTTTTTGTTTTTTTAAACCACAAAACTACCACCCCAAGTGTGGGATCATGTCACCCAGAACAAGGCAGCTCTGTTGAAGGGTCCATTGTCTCTTCTTTCTTTACTCCAACCTTCAGGGGAAAACAAGGGTAATAGTTCGGTAGAGCACAAATTCCATGCTTCCCAGACGAACACATTTGGACATAATTCGTTTGCGTTCCCTTCTTCTACGCTTTCTTTTTAGGGGGTGGGGCATGCTTGTGGGATTTTAGTTCCCCAACCAGGGATCAAACCTGGACCCTCGACAGTGAAAGCACAGACTCCTAACTGCTGGACTGCCAGGGAATTCCCTAGTTTTTTAAGTTGAAGTATAGCTGATGTATAATATTACATAAATTACAGATGTACAACCTAGTGATTCATAATTTTTAAAGGCTATGCTCCATTCATAGTTATTACAGATCACAGGCTGTATACTCCGTGTTGTACAATATCTGCTTGTAACTTATTTTATAGACTTCCCAGGTGGCTCAGATGGTAAAAGCGCGTCTACAATGCAGGAGACCCAGGTTTGATCCCTGGGTCGGAAAGATCCCCTGGAGAAGGCAATGGCAACCCACTCCAGTACTCTTGCCTGGAAAATCCCATGGACGGAGGAGCCTGGTGGGCTACAGTCCACGGGGTCACAAAGAGTCGGACACGACTGAGCGACTTCACTTACTTCACCTCTTATTTTGCGCCTCTTACTCTCCTACTCCTACTACCCCCCCCCCGCCTTCGCCTCTCGCCACGGTAACCACGAGCCAGCGTGCTCTCTACATATGTGAGTCTGCTGCTTTTTCACTAGTCTGTTGTGTTTCTTAGACTTCACATATAAAATGGTATTATATAGTATTTGTCTTTGCCTGGCTCATTTCACCTGGCATAATGCCCTCCAAGTTCATCTGTGTTGCTGCCAGTGCCAAAATTTTGTTTCTTTTTTTATGGCTGAGTTTTTGTAATCTTCCGAGGATTACTTTATTTTTTTACTTAACTTTTTATTTTTCATTGGAGGATAATTGCTTTACAATGTTGAGCTGGTTTCTGCCAGACACCAATGTGAATCAGCCTAAGTAAACACATACCGCTCCCCACTCTCCCCCCCCACCCGGCCCCGCCCCTTGAGCCTCCCTCCCCCCACCCACCCGACCTCTCTAGGTCATCACAGGGCAACAGGCTGAGCTCCCAGTGTTATACAGCAACCTCCCCCTAGCTATCTATTGCACACGTTGTAATGTGTATATTTTAATGCTACTCTCAACCCGGCCCACTCTCTTCTTCCCCTGCGGTGTCCAGTCTGTTCTCTCTGTCTGTGTCTCTGTTCGTATGGCTGATATTTTTAAATTTTTAATTGAAAAAACAAACAACACGGGGGCTCATAACCATTCATGTTTTCTGCATTCTTGTCTTGATACACCAAGCATGGAGGATGGGGGCTTGGGGAAAAAGGAGGCCCCGCCTGGAGGGAGTCCCAGGGGAGGCGCTGCAGCCAGGGAGCTGACCTGGGAAGCTGGGGACCCAGGCTCCTGGCAGCCTTCCCTGGGGAGCCGCTCACGTGCCCGTCTCTGCACAGCCCCGCCAACCGCAGACCAGGCGGGAAAGTGAAAATAAACCCTGACTGGCGGCTGGCTGAGTTTCTGTTTCCCGTCACACAGCCACACAAGTGCCTTATCATCCCGGGAGCTGTGTTCAGTGGGCCCCCAAGGGCTGCTTTTGATTTTCTTAAGGGATAACATTTACATAACAAATGTATGAACTACATTAATCATCAGGGCCCAGCTTGACAATTTTTTTTAATACCTGTACCACTCAAATCAAGATCAAGGGCATTCCTAGCCACCCAGAAGGTTTCTTAATACCCTTCCTGACCCCTGTGCCCCAGCCAAGCCCCACACAAGTTGCTTAGTGTGTCCCTTTGCGGCCCCACGGACGGCAGCCCCCCAGGCTCCTCTGTCCATGGAACTCTCCAGGCAAGAATACTGGAGTGGGTTGCCATTCCCTTCTAAAGGGGCTCTTCCTGACCCAGGGATTGAACCTAGTCTCCCCCATTGCAGGCAGATTCTTTACCAACTGAGCTTCCAGTGAAGCACCCCCTCCCCTTTAAAAAAATAAATATATATATATATACACACATATATACTGTCACCACTCAAATTAAGATCAAGGGCATTCCCAGCCTCCCAGAAAGTTTCTTTATGCCCATTCCCAACCCTACCCCCACCCCACCCCCAATCTGCCTTCTAGAAACATCAGCTAGTCACACCTGTTCTTGAACTGTGTACAAAGCAAGCAGTCACACAGCACATGCCTTTCTTGGTTTCTTTCACCCAGCGTGACGAGGGTGAGGGTCATGTGTGATGCCATGTGAAGGGCTTTCTGCTCCGTTTTATTGCTGAGACGTGTCCTACTGCACAGATGCTCCTCAATTTGTTTGCTCAGTCTCCTGTTGATGGATATTTGGGATGTTTCCAGTTGGGGGCTGTTAGAGTTGCGTGGACATCTGTGAACAGGTCTTTGTGTGGACACAGGTTTTCTTTCCTCTTGGGTAAATACCTATAAGTGGAGCTGTCAGGTCATAAGGTAGGTGTATGTGTAACTTTATAAGAGACTGGTAAATGGTTTTCCTCTCTGGCTGTCCAGACCTGTTTCCAGACTTCAGAGGCCCCACTCCACATCATAGCAAACTTACAAAAGGACCTGTGAGCCACATTAAACATCTTTTTTTTTGAGTAAAAATAGTTTAGTTTTTTTTTTTTCCAGAGGCTTTTCGAATTTTCTTTTTGAAATTATTTGACCCCAAGTAACTCATTTGCGGACTTCCCAGGTGGTACAGTGGTAAAGAATCCGACTGCCAAGGCGGAGACACAAGAGACCCACGTTTGATCCCTGTGTCGGGAACATCCCCTGGAGGAGGAAATGGCAACCCGCTCCAGTATTCTTGCCTGGGGAATCCCATGGACACAGGAGCCTGGTGGGCTACAGTCCATGGGGTCACAAAGAGTCCATGCGCGCACACACAAACACACACAACTCATTTGCTCAATGGGGTCTGCTGGAATTTCTCAGCAATCATGGTTGGGCAGTCTGACAAGGGAGATCACTGACCCTCAAACTGTTTTTCATTTAGAATGAGATTTTTAATGAATAATACATTTAGCACCCTTTCTCATTGGATTTGTGAGCTCCTGTTCACCCCTCAAAACCCCACTCAAAGGCCCACACCTCCATAAAGGCTGCTGGTCATAGATAACAACAGCCTCACCTCCCTCACCTCAGCCCAAGTGCAGAGCCTGGCGTGTGGCCCTGCTGTCACACCCCCTTTGGAGGAGCACTGGGCAGCATCCCAGTCAGCGCCCAAGGAGCCCGTGTCTGGGGGACAGGGCCTGCCTCACACCTTCCTGGATGCATGGCACATGTTTGTTGACCTGATTTTTCCAGAATTTTCTGTAGGTCAGGTGCCCTTACCCAGAACTGCAGGGCCAGGTGGCAGAGGAGCTGGTACCACATTGAACATGACATAAAATACTGAGTGCTGGGAGGTAGGCAGAGGCCATGGTTCTCTTCCAGTTCTCTGAGAAGCTCTCTATGACCCCAGAAGGATTGAGGGGAGAATCTCTGATGGCTCTGGAAGCAGTGTTCCCGGGGAGAGGGCTTCAGTAACTTGTGACTACGGAGAACAAAGGAGGGGACAGAATGGGGTCCATTTGGTGAGTGTGTAGAACGCACCTTTGCTCTCTGCGCTGGGCCCTGGGGATGTGCAGGAACAAGACAGATAAGGTTGAGGAGTATAGAGTAAACACAGAAAGATGACTTCAGATCCTATCAGTGCTATGACAAGCAAAACAGGGAGCTGTGATAATGATGAGGAGGACGAGAAACATTAGACAGGGAGGCCAGGGGGAACTTCTCTGAAGAGTCAAGGGTCTCATGACGAGCAGCAGCCAGCCACAAGGCTCTGGGCCAGAGTGTTCCAGGCAGAGGGAATGGCCCGTGCAAAGGTCCTGAGGCTAGAACACCTCATGTTGGAAGGCTAGCCAGGGGGTCCCTGGGATCCCAGGTGTCTGTGGCATGCAGAATGGAGGAGGTGAGGATGGGTGTGTGCAGGGGAGGGGAGGGGGGTTGTCTCAGGCCAGCTCTGGGGGCCCACGGGACTTGGAAGTGAGGGGATTCCAGGCCTTCAGTTCTGGGTAGTGACAGCCTGGCACCTCCAAGTACAACCAAGAGGCCAAGGGGGTAGCCCACACCGCTGGGCTCCAGTATTGAGCAGATTGGTGAGTGACAGATTGGAGGAGGGACAGGCGACTTGTCCGAGGCCCCTTGGCACCTGAGAGGCCAGGCTCTCTCACTGCACCCCAGCCTCTGGTCCTCTCCAGGTCCTCTGACTCCCCAAACTCTCTCCCTCCTCAGGGTTGGTCCACTGCCTAGGACACCCCTCCCCGGGCTCCAGCCAACTCCAACCTGTGCTGTGGGGTCTCACTTAAAGCTCATTTACCAGAGATGCCGCCCAGACTGTGTCCCCAACTAACACTAGGTCTTCCCTTCCATCTCCCTCTTACAACCTTGACTTTTTCCTTTGTGTGGCATTTAACGCAAGTGGCGGTTCGTTTCATGTGTGTATTTGTGTGAGTCTTTGTTCACTGAGGGTCTCCCCACCCGGGAGGCCCTGGGAGGCTCGGGGTCTCTCCGCTGTCTTCCCACAGCAGCACAGGGCTGGCCCACACCTGCTTCAGGAGTGAAAGACCCAGATTTTAAGTCCAACCCCTCCAAGCCTCTTCCTTTGCCTCAGCTACCTCCACACAGGAGACTGGGGTCCCCTCCCTAGTCTCTCCCATGTCCCCAAGAGGTAAAAGCCCAGGATCTCCCCGATCCCTCTAATTACAATCCCCAGGGCCTGCAGGGAGGACAAAGCCCCCACCCCATCTGGCCGGCCAGAGACAGAGGAGGGAGCCAAGCCCCTGGGTCTCCAGCACAGCCCCTTCTCCCACGCCTCACGAAATGCATCTGTACTTGTGGGCCAGCGGCGGGCGGAGGGGCCGGTTTCCCCAGGTCTGCTTATCACTAAGTTAGTTTTGAAAGGTATATACCAGATGAAAGGCGGAATTCTAATTTATATCCTGGAACAGAAAAAGGACATTAGTGGAAACACCTGAAATCTGAATACAGTCTGCATGGCATGGTGAATGGTGATGTACCAATGGGTGTTTCTAGTTTTCATAGGAGACGACAGAAGATGAGAACAATGGGGGGAGCTGGGCAAGGCGGTTTATGGGAACTCTGTGCTCACCTTGCAGCTTTCCTGTAATCTAGAATTATTCAAATAGAAGAGGTTTGGTCACAAAAAATAAAGGAAAAAAGAGAGAGAGAGAATAGCAAGCCACCCATCAGACTGGTAAAAAAAAAAAGGTAAAGCTAGACAGTGAGGAACGTTCATGAGGACAAGGACAATGGGCAGGCTGTGTGTGTGTGACCTGGGACATCTGCAAGCCAGGTAGCACTTGGGGTCAAGTTCAAAGCACGCCTGTCCTACAGCCCCACAGTCTTCTCCTGCAGGGGCTCTCAGAGCGTGGCCCTCAGACCCGCAGGCTCGGCACTACCTGGAAACTTAGAAATGCAGGCCCCCTCGAGATGATCAAAGAGTCGGACACAAAGAGATCAAAGAGGTGCGCTGGAGATGTCGCAAAGGGTCGGACGCGACTGAGCGGCTGAACAACAGCAACAGAGATGATCGTAGTAAATGAAGTAAGTCAGGCAGAGAAAGATGAATACCAGATGATATCACTTGTGTGTGGAATCTAAAATATGACACTATCTACAAAACAGAAACAGACTCCACGGAGAACAGACTTGTGGTTGCTGGGGGCGGGGTGGGGGGTGCCGGGGGGCGGGCTGGGGGGATAGACTGGGAGGCTGGGATCAGCAGATGCAAACCATTATACCCAGTATGCACAAACAAGGTCCTGCTGTATGGCACAGGGGACTATATTCAATATCCGCTAACAAGCCATGATGGGAAAAGAATATGAAAAAGGATATAACGGAATCACTTTCCTGTTCAGCAGAAATTAACACATTATAAATACATCAACTAGACTTCAATAAAATAAGTTAAAAAAAAAAAAAAACAAATGCAAGTGCACAGGCTCTACCCCAGACATACTGAACAAAAGGAAAACAAAACCCCAAACAACCCAAACCCTTGGGTTGCGTGGCAGCTACAGGTGTTTTCACAAGCCCTCCAGGTGACTCTGGTGCTGCTGAAATCTGAGAACTATGAGTGTACAGATGAACTCCAGAATAAGCCTGCAGCACGGTCACAGAGAGAACTTGAATTAGCCTAAGTATGCATCACAAGGAAATGAAGACATGAGCGGAAAGGCGGTGTGCAACAGTGCAAATGCGCTCATCTCACCCTTGTGTGTCCACAGGGGTGAGCCGCACGCACAACACCCAGCAAACAAAGCAAGTCACAAGATACAGGCAGTATGATGCCAGCCAAAGGTTTCAGCACCCCAAAATGTTCGCATTGGGAACCTACACATATGAATATAAAGACGGGCCCTGGAAGGATGAGCACTAACATTCGGGAGGAATAAGGGAGGAGTCGGGGGCAGGTTCATGTCTGCCTAAAACGTTTGATGTTTTAAGCCAGAGATCTGAGGATAAGATACTCCGCATTCCTGGGAAGCTCTGTTAACATGACTTGAACTAGTACGTGCTCTTTAAAAATGATTCATCGAGAACCACACAAAGTTTAACGTGAGGGCCTCTCATTTCAATTCCACATTTACTGTGAGTATTTGGTGACTATACTTACAAAATTGGGTCTATGAATTCTCTAAAGAATAATTTATGTAATATTCTGGAAAAGACAAAACTATGGAGATAGTGAAGAGATCAGTGGTTGCTGGGAAAGGAAGAAGAGATGAACAGCTGGAGCACAGAGGAGTTTTAGGGCCATGAAACTATTCTGTAGGACACTGTCACGGGGTGACACATGTCATTATACATCTGTCAAACCCTAATACAAGCCACGTGCTGTGCTGAGCTGAGTCCCTCAGTCGTGCCCAACTTTTTGAGACCCCATGGACTCTGCCAGGCTCCTCTGTCCAGGGGATTCACCAGGCAAGAACAGAGTGAGTTGCCATGCCCTCCTCCAAGGGATCTTCCCAACCCAGGGATTGAATCCAGGTCTCCCGCATTGCAGGCAGATTCTTTACTGTCTGAACCACTAGGGAAGCCCAAGAATTCCCACCAGGGAAGCCCCAAGAATACTGGAGTTGGTAGCCTATCCCTTCTCCAGGGGAACTTTCTGACCCTGGGATCAAACCAGGGTCTCCTGCATTGCAGGCAGATTCTTTACCAGCTGAGCTACCCACGAAGCCCAATATAAGCCAAAGACTTTAGCTGATGTGTCAATACTGGTTCATCAATTATAACAAAGGTACCACAGCAATGCAAGATGTTTTTGGTTTTTTGGTCACACCTCTCGGCATAGAGGAGCTTAGTTCCTGGACCAGGTTTGGGATCTGTGTCCCCTACAGTGGAAGTTCAGATTCTTAACCACTGGACCACCAGGGAAGTCCCAAGATGTTAATAATAACAGGGGGAAAGTGGGGAGGGGTCTGGGGGGAGGGGTTGGAGAGGAGGTATATGAGAACTCCCAGTACTTGCTGCACAATTATCTGTAAACCTAAAATCACTTAAAATTTTTTTAAAAAGCAATTCATTAAGAGAAATGAATTAACCTCCCAAATGAAATGTTTTGACAGATGTTTTAATGTTTGTAATATCCAGACATGGAAGAAACCTAGATGTCCATCAGCAGATGAATGGATAAGAAAGCTGTGGTACATATACACAATGGAGTATTACTCAGCCATTAAAAAGAATATATGTGAATCAGTTCTAATGAGGTGGATGAAACTGGAGCCTATTATACTGAGTGAAGAAAGCCAGAAAGAAAAATACCAATACAGTATCAGATCAGATCAGATCAGTCGCTCAGTCATGTCCAACTCTTTGCAACCCCATGAATCGCAGCACGCCAGTCCTCCCTGTCCATCACCAACTCCCGGAGTTCACTCAGACTCACATCCATCGAGTCAGTGATGCCATCCAGCCATCTCATCCTCTGTCGTCCCCTTCTCCTCCTGCCCCCAGTCCCTCCCAGCATCAGAGTCTTTTCCAATGAGTCAACTCTTCGCATGAGGTGGCCAAAGTACTGGAGTTTCAGCTTTAGCATCATTCCTTCCAAAGAAATCCCAGGGCTGATCTCCTTCAGAATGGACTGGTTGGATCTCCTTTCAGTCCAAGGGACTCTCAAGAGTCTTCTCCAACACCACAGTTCAAAAGCATAATTATGGAATTTAGAAAGATGGTAATGATAACCCTGTATGCGAGACAGCAAAAGAGACACAGATGTATAGAACAGTCTTTTGGACTCTGTGGGAGAGGGAGAGGGTGGGATGATTTGGGAGGATGGCATTGAAACATGTACATTATTATATGTGAAATGAATCACAAGTCCAAGTTCGATGCAGGATACAGAATGCTCGGGCTGGTGCACTGGGATGACCCAGAGGGATGGGATGGGGAGGGAGGTGGGAGGGGGGTTCAAGATGGGGAACACATGTACACACGTGGCGGATTCATGTCAATGTATGGCAGAACAAATACAATATTGTAATTAGCCTCCAATTAAAATAAATAAATTTATATTAAAAAAAAAAAAGGCAAAGCAGCTCTCAGTAACATGTGAAGCCCACCCTGCAGGTGAGTATTCTGGGAGCAGGCAGACTTTGAAGGTAACAATGCTGTAAGCTCGCAGTCAGCGCCCCCCGCCCCTTGACCTCCCCGCCTAGAGTGCTGAGATTGGCTCCGATGCTGGCCAGCGGGGCTGCGATGAATTGTCACCTAGTCTGTGTCCCTCTGTGAGAGCTCACGGCTCATCACCGTGCGCTGAACTTTTCAAACACAGGAGCCACAAGCCCAGGTGGCAGGTGGGCACCTAACACATGGCTTGTCTGAACAGAGGTGTGTCTTGAGAGGGCAATCTACCCAGACTTGGTACAAAGAGAGGAAGAAAAGCCATCGTTTCTGTACGGACAGCAGCCGTCGCCCCTCCCTCCGCCCGGTGCCCCTCCTCCACGTGGCTTCCAGGACACTCCCCCGGCTCCCTCGGCCCCAGCTGCTCCTCAGCCCCCCGAAACTGGGAGGCCCCGGGCCCAGTGCTGGGGACTGTCTTCGTTTCCATCTCCGCTCACCCCCGTGATGCTCACAGTGGGCGCCCTGAGATGTCCGAATCCCCAAACCCATGAACATGTTACCTTACACGGCAAAAGGATTTTGCAAATTTGCTGAGATTAAGGATCTTGAGATGGGGCAATTATCCGAGAGTGTCCAGGTGGGCCTAGTGCAATCATGAGCAACTGGAAAAGGCTGGGGGCAGGAGGGCCAGGGTCGGGGGCGGTTGAGGAAGGAGGGCAGGGGGCGCAGTGGCCAGAAGCTGCGAGAGGCGAGGGGACGGGCTCTCCCCCGGGGGCCTCCAGAGAGGACTGCGGCCCTGGGGACACCTTGATTCTACCCCCAGAAGACCAGTTCTGGAATGCTGACTTGCAGAACTGTGGAGACAATAAATTTGTGCTGTTTTGTGCTATAGTTTTTGATACGATGTCACAGCAGCAATAGGAAACTGAGACAGTGAAATGACCCAGTCTTGTAAGCTAAATATGCAAGATGCCCAAATAAATCACCTTCAGCCCAGACGTCAGGCTCAGATACTGAACTGCCCGCTCAATACCTCCTTGGAGACTTCTGAATTCTGGACCTTTCCCCCAAGCCTTCTCATCGCCTGCTCCATCTCAGTTGATGGCAACTTGGTCCCTTCCGGGTGCTCATGCCAAAAGCCTCAGCACCATCCTTGACTCGTCTTTTACTTTTTTTTTTTTCAATTAATTAAATAATTTATCATTTATTTTTGGCTGTGCTGGGTCTTTGTGGTGTGCATGGGCTTTTTATAGCTGTGGCAAGCAGAGGCCACTCTCTAGCTGTGGTGCCCGGGCTTCTCACTGCGGTGGCTTCTCTTGTACGGATCACATGCTCTAGAAAGCATGGGCTCAGGAGTTGCAGCACACGGGCTTAGCTGCCCTGTGGCACGTGGAATCTTCCCAGACCAGGGATTGCATCTGGGTCCCCTGTATTGGCTGTCGGATTCTTAACCACTGGACCACCAGGGAAGTCCCTCTTCTTTCTCTCTTGCTCCCCTCATTCAGGCTGCTAATAAGTCCTGTTGGCTCCATCTTCAAAACTGAGCCAGAATCTAACCCCTCCTCATCAAGCCCACTGTGACCACCCTGGTCTGAGCCTCCGTCGCTGCTTCTCTGTGTGATGGATACAGCCTCCTCACTGGGCCCTCTGCTTCCACCCTGTCCCCACCCCTGCCCTTCCCAACATAGCAGCAGCACAAGGGGTCCCTCGAGTCAGAGAATGTCATACCTGTGGTCTCCATCTCATTCAGAGTAAAAGCCAAATCCTTAGCATGGCCAAGAAAGCCATCTATAATGTAACCCTCCCCTACCTGTATGATTTTGCCTCCCCTAACCCCTGACCTCTCTCTGCTGCAGCCACCCCAACCTTCTGACTGTTCCTTGAACACAGCGAGTACAGCCTCCTACCGGGGCCTTTGCACAGGCTGGTCCCTCTGCCTGAGACACGTCTCCCTGATAGCCACATCACTGACTCCCTCCTTGCCTTCAGGATTTGCTCAAATGTCACCTCATCAACAAGGCCTGCCCTGATTACCCTAAACCGCTGCTCGTTCCAACCAGCCCCAGCTGGTCCAGCCATCCTCATCCTGCTCTACAACATACTCAACAACTTACTTATCATACTACTTGCTCCATCGCCTGTATTAGAATATTAACTCCATGAGGGCAGGGATCTTTGCTTTGTTTACTGTGGGTAGAACAGTGCTCACCATAAAGGGCATTCAATAAATATCAACTGAATAAACTTATAAAAGGAAAGGTGTCAGGATAAAGGTTAAAAATTCTAAAACCACTGTACATGCATGGTGGAGTTCAATGTGAGAAAATGGATGGTAGATTTCTAGAAGACAGGTTTCCCACTGTTGGGTGAGAAGTTATGTAACTAAGCAAGGGGAGGAGCCTGGAATGATCCATGTGGTGGTGGATCAGAGTTAGAGACATCAGGGTGAACTTACCTTTAACAGTGATACAGAAGGCTACATATAGGAATATGTATGGATTTGTATTCACACACAAGGGCTTCCCTGCTGGTGCAGTGGTAAGGAATCCGCCTGCCAGTGCAGGAGACACAGGAGTGCAGGTTCAATCCTGGGTTGGGAAGATCCTCTGGAGAAGGGAATGGCAACCCATTCCAGTATTCTTGCCTGGGAAATCCCATGGGAAGAGGAGAGCCTGGTGGACTATAGTCCAGGGGGTCACAAAGAGTCGGACACAACTGAGTGACTGAGCACACACACACATACACATACACAGGTTATTACACACAAGTATGTTTCCCAGAGGGCCTAAAAGAAACAACACCCCACAGCAACAAGCACATCCAGCATCCAGTCTTTGATCTCTAAAGCCATCCTCCAATAAAAGGAACTAGGGTTCCTTGGAGAAATGGTTGATTTCTAGGTAAAGACCCTGATGCTGGGAAAGATTGAAGGCAGGAGGAGAAGGGGACAACAGAGGATGAGATAGTTGGATGGCATCACCGACTCAATGGTCATGAGTTTGAGTAAGCTCCGGGAGCTGGTGATGGACAGGGAAGCCTGGCATGCTGCGGTCTATGGGGCCGCAAAGAGTTGGACACCACTGAGCGACTGAACTGAACTGAGGTCTAAAACAGGAAATATACAAGATGGGCCTGGGGTATCGAATAGAGCCAGAACGTAAGGAGGTGCTCAGAAACTCACAATGGTGGGGCACGTCAAAGGGACACAGGGGCCAGCTGAAGAGCTAATGGCCAAAATGGGAATAACTTGAGCAATACCATAAAGCACAGTATGAATTATAACCCACAGTATGAAATGCCCATAAGTCTATACTGATGTAAAGGTAGGATTGAAATAAAGACATGAGGGAGCACGGACAAATCTCCAGGGCAGAAGCATTTCAAAGACTTTATGCACATACTCTGCCCTCATGGAGGTGGGGCATAACTTCCCAGCCCTTGCAATGTGGGCTGCACAGTGACTTCCCTCCGCATAATATTGTACACAGTAGTAAAGAAACCCCACACGTGGTGCCTCAGCAGTGATCAAGGGACACTTCAACCACAGTAGGTAGGCTTGAGAGCACGTGCCCTCATTCAGAGGTGAGAAGAACGACCCTTTCCCTCTGTGATCTTCCTCCTCCAAACACATATTCTCCAGTCTAGTCATGAGAAGAACATCAGACAAACCCTAACTGAGGGGCCTTCTGCAAAATATCTGACCAGTGCTCCGCAGAACTGTCATAGTCATCAAAGACAAGTCTGAGAAATCAGCGCAGCCCAGAGGAGCCCAAGGAGACATGATGATTAAATGGGATCCTGGAACAGAAAAAGGATGTGAAGGAAAAACTAAGGGACTATGAATAAGGTCTAGACTTTAATTAATAATAATGCATCAAAATTGGTTTATTAATTGTGACAGACGCATCGTCCCAAACACGACGTTAATAACAAGGAAAACTGGATGTGATACCCTGAACTGGATCCTGGAACAAAAATGGGCATTTGTGGAAAAATTGGTGAAATCCAAATAGAGTCTGAAGTTGGTTAATAGTAACGTTACAACTCTGGTTTTTATAAGATGACATAAGATGTTAACAATGGGGGAAACTGTGTGAGTAGTAGATGGGAACTCTTTGCAACAGACTTTTCAACTTTTTCCAAAAGAAAAGTGTACTAAAAAAAGAAAAATAACCTGACAATTAAATAGGTTCCTGGTACATGGCAGTTGCTCAGGGAACAAGGTAACGGGTATTATGATGTTTATTTTTTTTCCCATGATGGAAATAACTCACTAAGTATCCAGCAATGTCAATGGCCCTTAGACTGGTAAAAGATTCCAAACAATACAAAAACGAATAAAACAGAGAGTGAAACCTTTCATGATTTCACTCCCCACTGCTAAGTCAATATATTATATTCTGGACTTTTCACTATGCATATGTGAACATATAAAAATTTTTGCAGACAAAGAGTGATGCCCTGCATTTTGATACACTGTGGACTTCCTTTCGTATCAGGGCACATAGCTCTGGTTACAGTTCTTTATTTTTTTATTTTGTTTTGGAGTACAGTTGAATAACAGTGCCATGTTAGTTTCAAGCGTACAGTAAAGTGATTAAGTGATACATATACATGTATCTGGGCTTCCCAGGTGGTTCAATGGTAAAGAATCTGTGTGCCGATGCAGGAGACACAGGAGATGTGGGGCCACTCCCTGGGTCTGGAAGATCCCCAGGAGTAGGAAATGGCACCCCACTCCAGAATTCTTGCTTGGAAAATTCCACAGACAGAGGAGCCTGGTGGGCTACAGTCCATGGGGTCGCAAAGTATCAGACATGACTGAACAGTTAAGCACGCAAGCATACATGTATCTATCCTTTTCCAAATTCTTCTCCCATTTAGGTTATTACCGAGTCCTGAGCCGAGTTCCCTGTGTTGTACAGTAGGTCCTTATTGCCTATCTATTTTAAATAGAGGACTGTGCATATGTCAACCCCAAGCTCCCAATCCCTCCCTCCCCCTTATCTCCCCTAGTAACCGTAAATTCATTCTCTAGGTCTGTGAGTCTGTTTCTATTTTGTAAATAAATTCATTTGTATCCTTTTTTTTAATATTCCACATATAAGCAATATCACATGGTATTTGCCTTTCTCTGTCTGACTTCATTTACTATGATAATCTCCAGGTCCATTGCAGGTTGCTGCAAATGGCAATATTTTATATACACAAGGGACTATTATTCAGCCATTAAAAGGAATGAAATGCAGTGTTCTTCTGAATGGCTGCGATATGGACGCGACAATGGACTGTTTCCTTAAGATGGACAGTCAGGGACTGTCAATTTTCTTCCCACAGAGTGCTCTAGCGAGCACCTTCCCACACACACCTTCATGACCACGTGTGGGAACTCCCGACCCAGGACCGACCCCTGGCTGCAAAGTGGTGAGTGTGGTGGCACCTTTACAACACTGTCTGCCTCCTGTTGACCTTTTCTCGTTACCCCGAGAATTAACGGCCTGGCTCCACACTTCTCAAAGGCAGAAGGCCACATGAAGCCCCTACCTCTCTCTCCATCTCTTTGATGACATCTCCCCTTGATCAAGGCGGCCGTGGGTGGCCATTGTGACATCACGGATGTGTGTGTTGGAGGGAGGGGGAGGATAGGACACACTGTGTGACTGACCAACCAGGGCCTCAGGGGACAGAACTGGGTGTCCTTCTGAGACTCGGCGTGTGTTTGAGATGGCAGGAGTCTTGGAGGTTTCTCAGCCTGGGGCCAGCCCAGCAGAACTGGGGCAGTGGGCAGAGAGAGGGTGCTGACATTTCAAAAGTCATACTATCAATCCATGATCTTATATTTAGAAAATGACAATAAAAGAGCCTGATCATACAAAGCGTCCCTTTATTGTTCAGTTCTTCCGCAAATATTTGGATTTTGGATGTCTTTTATGTACTGATTACTCTCAGTGCTGGGATGACCTCAGTGAACAAAATTGAGTTCCTGAATCCACAGAACTTGTATTCTCCTTGGAGACAAATAATAAAGCAATCACTATGAGTTAGTGGCAAGTGTTGCATTATTGAGGGTAAATAGCCGGCTGCGAGAACCCACAAATCCCAGCATTTCTGGTGGCCTCCACAAGTCCTCTGGCTCCAGAGCTGGCCAAATGCCCCGTCCTGGAGCTCCGAGGGCCGCCTTTTACCGGGACCTCACCCCTACCTTTCTGATGATTTGATTCACGCTCATCTCCTCCACTAAACTGTAAGACTGAGATCTGCATCCTCCTCTATAGCCAAAGGGGCCTCCTTTTAGTTCCATGCTTCTTCCTGTCGCCCTACAGAGACCTGAACCCAATGGGCCACTCCTGTGCGGTGGCCTCAGCCTCAGCCAAACCTCAGTCCACCTGCCCACTCCATGGAGCAGCTGTCTCAGACCTCCCTGGGGTACGAGTTCCCCACCAGCTACCCTGGGTCCCTCCCGGCTGTGGCAATGATCCACAGCCCCTTTCACAGCATGACGTTGCTGGGAAGTGGCAGCCCGTGGACTTGGCCTCCAGACCTTCCTTGTGGCCCATGCGTCGTGTGACAGACTCACCGATGAGGTGGGAACAGAAGCACAGAGTATTGCTCCGGGCCCAGGCAGTTAGGTGGCAGAGGAGCCTTCCCTGCCCACCCCTCCTCTGAATGTGGACACCCGGGATGTGCTTGGAGCCCGTGTCCGAGGAAGCCTGCCTCCCTGAGTGACCACGTGGCGCAGAGCCACTTGCTCCCTCCCAGCTGGGACACCCACACGGGACAGACGCCGAGAGAGCTGGCTCCTTTGTCTCACTGGGATCTCAGCTCTGATGTCACCTCCTCAACAAGTCCTGTCCTCAGGACCCTAAAGTAGTATCAGCCTAGTCTATGCACACCTGTAATAAACTTCAAAGTCTTCTGTTCATTTGTTTGTTCACTTGAATAATATTGTCTGTCCCAACTAGAAGGTGAGCTTCTTGGGGGCAAGAACCTCTCTTGCTCATGTGGTATTCCCACTGCCTACAAGAGTGCTGGCACACAGTAGGTGCTCAATAAAAACCCCGGTGACAGAGGGACCTGTTCTGTATGACTCGGATGTCTCATCTGGTTGTTTTACAGCAGACATTAACATGACATTGGAAAGCAATTATCCTCTAATTAAAAATAAATACCCTATGATCAACCATTATGGAAAAGAATATTTTAAAAAAAGAATGTATATATGTATAACTGAATCACTTTGCTGTACAAAATCACTTTGCTGTATAAAAAAATAAATTAAGAAAAATAAAAAACTAAAAAAAAAAAAATTCCTCATCTGCAAAACTGGGTAAATACCCCTCTCTGTCATCTCATGGGGCTCCTTTGAGACCACACGGCTTATCTTCAAAAAGTACTCAGTGTTACAGGACAGGGTGTGTATCTTAAGTCCGTCTGGACATGAACCAATTAGTGAGAATTTGGTGCTTACTGCCTACTTGCCAGGTGCAGCTCACTTATAACTTATTGGATTAGAGCTTCAGATTCATGGTTTTCCCACCTTGTGGGTTGGGAGGTGGGGTCCTAGAAGTTTCTGGCTGTACGCCCTCTGGGGTACTAACTACCCACTGGCCCCTTTCTCCTTCCTAAGAACCCCAGCTTTATCCTGAGGGGCAGAGTGCTCTTGCCATCAGGCAAATGATCAGAAGTTGCTGGTGGAGGTGTCTGGGAAAGTTCTTTATAGCATGCGTTAGGACTCCTTTGGCCCACCCCCTTTTTCTTCATTCCTTCTTGGACAGTAGGTACAGCTGAATTTTCAGCAGGGCTGAGGCTGGCCCTTAATGTGCCTTTGTGAGCTATCTAATTAGAAAAAAGACAGCTCCCATGGGCAGAAGCTTACCTCTGGGTGCTTGCCCTGGCCTGCACCATTCAATCCCTTTGGCTGAGAGCTGTGAGCAGTATACAAACTGCACAACCGTCCTTGGCACCCATGATTTTGGACTATGAGGCAACCTTGAGGATGGAAAGGACTTCCTTGGGGCAGAGGTGAAAGATAAAAGAAGTCTGGGCCTTGATAAGGGTGGAGCCCTTATACCAGCCCTGGAAGGCCTTCTTTTCCTTTTGTGTTTCGGAAGAATTGTCTTAATAATTAATTTGAAATAACTTCAAAGTTAGAGAAAAGTCACAAGAACCATACAAAAAACTGTTTTTCACCCAGACTGGTTGATTGTTAGTGTTCTATTCCATCTACTCCCCTCTTTTTCCCTCCATCCCTGCCTCCCTCCCTTCATCTCTTGCTTCTTTAATGTAGACATGCAGCCCTTGTTACTGTTCTCTTTCTGAATCACTCAAGAGTAGCTGGCAAACATGATACCCACTATCCCCAAATACTTGTCGTGTAGATCCCCAAAGAGGAGACTCTAACCACCATCCAAATCACCTCTGATTTCTTCCTTTTTATTAATTTTTATGGGAGTATAAGTGAAACTGAAAGTGAAGTCACTCAGTCATGTCCAGCTCTTTGCGGCCCTGTGGACTGTAGCCTACCAGGCTCCTCCCTCCATGGGATTCTCCAGGCAAGAATACTGGAGTGGGTTGCCATTTCCTTCTCCAGGGGATCTTCCCAACCCAGGGATGGAACCCTCTCCCGCATTGCGGGCAGATGCTTTAACCTCTGAGCCACCAGGGAGGCCCTATGGGAGCATAATTGACTTACATGTTGTGTTAGTTTCAGGTGTACAGCAAGGTGAATCCATTGTATATATACATATATCCACTCTTTCTAAGATTCTTTTCCCGTTTAGGCCACCACAGAGCACTGAGTAGAGTCTCCTGCGCTACACAGTAGATTCTCCTTAGGTATCTAT
This sequence comes from Bos mutus, assembly GCF_027580195.1. Taxonomy (NCBI): domain Eukaryota; kingdom Metazoa; phylum Chordata; class Mammalia; order Artiodactyla; family Bovidae; genus Bos; species Bos mutus. The sequence goes on from NC_091641.1 coordinate 32,087,753, forward strand.
TTTGTACATAGCAGGGTATCCATGTTAACTCTGACTTCTTAAATGAAACAAAACTTCTATGCCAAAGTCTTCCCTTGTAGCTCAGTTGGTTAAGAATCTGCCTACAATGCAGGAGACTCAGGTTCAGTTCCCAGGTTGGGAAGATCCCCTGGAGAAGGAAATAGCAACCCATTCCAGTATTCTTGCCTGGAGAATCCCATGGACAGAGGAGCCTGGTGGGCTACAGTCCATGGGGTTGCAAGAGTTGGACACAACTTGGTGACTAAACCACCACCACATGCCAAAGACACTTATTTTGGTTTCCTGCTATGAGTAACGATTTCAAATTCTAATTGCTACCTTCCTTATCTGTTGTGCCCACCCTTCCCCCGCACTCTCTGCTCCGTCCCCCTCGGCCTCCCTTTGATTTCTTACACCTTCCAAGCAACTTTCAGCCTCAGAACTTTTTTTTTTTTTTTAACCAATTGAGGTAAAATTCACATCGTGTAAAATCCAGCATACTAAAAAAGTGAAAATTCAGTGTCAATGAAAACATTCACCATGTTGGGTAACTGTCATCACTTTCTGGGTCCAAAACATATTTATTCACACCAAAAGGAGCCCCTGCACCGCTTATGGAGCAGCCGCTCCCATTTCACCCGCTTCTGGGCAACCACCAACCCATTCCTGCGCCGGTGGCCTTCCCTCAGTGGCTGTTTCACTACTGGAATCACACACGTGCTGCCTCAGGACTTGGCAGCAGCTCATCCCTCTTCCCAGATGCTCTTCCCTCCTCCGACTCCAATCATCTTCCTTAGGAGGCCTTCCTGGGGCCTCTCCTGAGGTCAAGTCCCTCCAGCATAACTTTCTCATAAAAGCCCAGAGTTTCTCTCTGAGGCATTTTTTTCACAAGTGCTCTGCATGGTAATTTCATTGGGTTTCCCTGGTGGCTCAGATGGTAAAGAATCTGCCTGTGATGCAAGAGACCCGGGTTCGATCTCTGGGCTGGGAAGATCCCCTGGAGGAGGGCACGGGCAACCCACTCCAATATTCTCGGCTGGAGCACTCCATGGACGGAGGAGTCTGGTGGGCTACATATAGTCTGTGGGGTTACAGTTCATGTTCTCTACATTAAGAATGTAAAGTTTATTAGGCAGGAACATGTCTGACTTGTTTACCAGTATTTGCCAGGGCCTCGCCAGAACCTGGCATACACTGTAAACTAGTGGATGAGCTAGTGAGTGTCCTTACAAAGAAAAAGTCACCTCATTCCCCTTTACAGAATTCCTCCTTTACAGAGGAGGAGGCATGGAGACCTGGACGTCATAGCTGGGTTCGGGCTGCTCATGGGGTCTTGGACCAGCTTGGCAGGAACTGTCATGACTCCTCTACCTCCCCCCCTTCCCCACTGCATGATGTGATGTGGTCAAATTTATATGCATTAATGACCTGGGGGGTCATTAATTAATGTGGAGGGGCCCCCACCCCCCCACACATCACAGCCCCACCCCTGCACATCACAGCCCCGCCCTCCCTCAGCAAGCACCTCCCACATGCCCATATATGGGCATGATTTGGGCAGCTCTGACCCTGGTCTGTGAGGTTTGGGTCTCTGTGACCTCACAATGACCAGGGCCCTGCCCGGGTCTATATAAGAGGCCAGGAAGTCGGCCCCTGTCACAGCCCACAAATTCCACCTGCTCACAGGTTGGCTGGCTCAACCAAGGCGGTATCCCCTGCTCTGAGCATCCAGGCCGAATCCACCCAGCACCATGGCCAGATACCGATGCTGCCTCACCCATAGCGGGAGCAGATGCCGCCGCCGCCGCCGCCGAAGATGTCGCAGACGAAGGAGGCGCTTTTGTCGGAGGCGCAGGAGGAGAGGTGAAGA